>NC_133395.1:83105657-84477157 GCF_047511655.1 Castor canadensis
TACAGGTGTGTACCACCATAGCCAGGTATGTTTAATTCTTTTATAATTGTAAGTGAAATTTTTCTTAATTCTATTTTCAGATTATTCATTGCTAATGCATAGCGATACATTGGCTTTTGTTCATTCTTCCTATATATTGCTACTTTGCTGAATGTGTTGGCCATGTCTAACAGTCTTATATGTATGTGCATATTTTTCATGTTTCCTTCAGAATATCATATCATCTGCAAATAAATATATTTTTATTTCTTTTTTTCTAATCTGGATGACTTTTGGGGAGTGGGCAGCACTGGGGTTTGAACTCAAAGCCTCACGCTTTTTAGGCAGGCGCTGTTACATTGGAGCCATTCCTCCAACCCTTTTTTGTGATGGTTTTTTTTCAAGATAGGGTCTTGCAAACTATTTGTCTGGGTTGGCTTTGAACCATGATCCTCTTGATCTCTATCTCCTCAGTAGTTAGGATTGCAGATGTGAGCCACCCACACCAGACTCTCTGGATGACTTTTATTGTTTCTTTAAGTGTGCTTATTTTTAGAGCTAAATACTGAAATGTTTATAGAAAGAAATGATCTCTGGGATCTGCTTTAGGGCGAGGGAGGCAGATGAGAGGTATGGGTAAAACAAGACAAGTATGAGTTAATTATTGAAGCAGAGTGATGGGTACATGGGGGTTTGTTACAATAATTCTTTACTTTTGTCAATGTTTAATTTTTCCATACAAATAAAATGAACATGTCCAGGCTATCATAGATTTTGGACTGGGATCAGCCTGGGATCAGTGATTAAAGACTGCTTTTTGAACAAGCTCTGGGGCTGCTGTGCAGACCCATTGCTCCATGTGAACTGGCCAAGATCCACTCTGGGCCTCCACCACCCTGGTGCTGTGGCAAACCCAGGCCTGTATTCAGAAGCTCATGATGAAGGATGCTCTCCACCTTCACAAAGTCCTGTGGTTGAATATTGACTTACTGTATATTTTGGTTGCTTGGGAATGTTGAGTTGCATTAATTACCACACAATTAGAACGCTTCTGCCAAAAATAAAAAGTCCCTCCAAACAGACAAAAAATCCCCCAAAATTGGTGAAGCCAGGCATGAATGGTTGAATGTGTGCAACGTATTTACATCTGTCTTATCACCACAAGTTTAAGCCTTACAAATGGGTTTTCTTGTTTTTTTTATGAATAGCAGTTCAACCAAGCAGAAAGTGTTCATGAGAATACAATAAGAAAAAATGTTTAGCTTTGCCTTCTGGATTTTGGAGGTGAAATTATAGGTCTCTGAGCCTAATTTGGGGGTGCTATTTTAAAATTGTGTTTCCATGCCTGTGGGCCTGTGTTTAGGCCATGCAGGCCGCCCCCCAAGCTGGCTGTGGCAGGAAGTGTGTTCCTGGCCTGCGTTTTCTCAGCAGCAGAACCCATTTGAGCTTCAGAGTCCAGCTGAGCCTTCAATTTCTGTGTGATACCCTCAGAGCACGGAAGCCTTTGTTACTTGGAGCCTATTGTTAGGTCGCCCTATGGGAAACATGTTATTATTCTCTTCTGTGTGGGACAACTCCATCATCCATTCTGTTCATTCTCTTCACAGTCCCTTGGCACAAAAGTGCTCAGTAGGTGCCCCTGGCTGACACCCAGTCAAGCTCAATCTTATGGAAGCCCACCAACTGACACAAAGTACCATGCTCTTCTGGATAGCAACTATGTGGTCACCAGGCCAAGAAAACTTGCACCTGATGGCAGTCTTCTCACTCACATGTTGGCTCATTTATGCTTAGCTTTTAGCAGTGGAGCCATGAATGCCTGTCCAGATAGGAATCCCATTTTAGGCTGAGCAGACAAGGGCTTGTTTTTCACACAAATGCAGCCTTCGTGTCAGTGTTTTGTCAGTTCTGCCTTTTTGTAGCGCTCCTGGGTAATGACTTCATTGCGAATCAACGTCCAGCACTGCCAGGGAATTTCAGGCTTTCACCCCTCGTTCTGGCATCTGTCCTTGGTCAGCCCATTTGGCAGTCACCATCGTGCCCATTAGATCAGAGAGCAGTTTCCGGGAAGCAAAAGAGCAAATTCCTCTGAGCATTCCTCACGGTGGGAGGAACTGAGAGAGACACCAAAGCCTCAGTTTCCTGACATTCTGAGAGGTTTTCAGTGACACATTCTGTGGCTGTGTGAACTGACCGAGCAGGGTGCCACTCCTCACAGTATGGTGGACACCATGCTGTCAACACCGTGCTAGGGGCTGCCTGCCCGAAGGACCTCACATTTGCAGCAGAGAGCGAGGCCATCGTGTATAGATCTTTCTCAATAAAGCAGTCCAGCTAATCTAATTACATAATGAATGTGAAAACAAACTTACAAAATATAAAATAAAACAAAACAAAAAAACAGGTGAAGGAAGTAGTGACATAACACTGAGGCTTCCCCGAAGTTCAAAGTCATCTTCTGTGGATTTCCAGCGTAACCTGTAAGTCCTACGTTTCTTCTCTCTGCATAATGGCGTTAAAGGAAAACTAGGATTATCCCTGAGGCAGAACCGGAATTCCAAGGTCCTGCATAACGCCAAACAAAATACTTGGTCAGGCCTTCAGATGGCTTAGAATTAATTCAACAGCTGCATTTGTGATGTTCGACTTGTAGTGTTCCCTTCAAAGGTTAGGGAAATTCCATTCAAAGTCCCCAAATTCTTTTAGCTGTGTTTTGGCATGTACAGCCTGTAGAATTTAGTGTAGCTTAATAGTTTTATTTTTAAAAAACGATTCAATAGCTACAGGATGTTTGTCACAAAAGTGCCTTACTCAAAAATCATCAAAATGGCCTTTTTTAGACATTCACAATTCCTGAGCACTCGCAGTTCTGGGACATAATTGGTGGCACTTGGCACCACTACCTCCTGTAGAAATTAATTTCCCTCTTCAAATTCGATGTTAATAATTTTGATTCATAAGACTGAAAATTCATGGAAAGATTATTGGCTTTATCTTCCTTCCAGAATGTTCTTTCCACTCTGTTGGTATTTGGTTAACTCCAATTCTTCCAATTTTTTCCTTGGATAAAAGGTTTATTCACTTAACAAACACCTGCTTCACACCATGGTCTCACATTTATTGTCTCACTGATCCTCAAAGACTCTGCTTTACAAATGAGAAAAAACAAGGCTCTGAAAAGTTTTAAGAAACTTGGTCAAGATCTCATCACTGGCCAGCGATGCTGGCTGCAAAGCCAGGGTCTTTCCCAGCCCACAGGCAATCTGAGAGCAGAAAAGGGTTCCTGGAGGCGGTGCAGGTGGCAGAGGTGTTTTAAGGTCAGATAAATGGGAGCTTTCAGTGGAATGAGTGGGGAAAGTGTTAAGGATCAAAACTATACAGAAAAGAAACAGAAATGGCACATTTGTAGCATTCTTGGGCATCTAACCATGAATTCATCTACTGGCCTGGTGGGTTCTTTGGAAAGTAGCTCATTTCAATTTTTCTGTGACATTTAGGGAATAGCTCGTTCTTGCCAGGCCCTGTTCTAGGAGCCGAGGATGGATTCAAGTCTAAAATAATCTCTGCCAGTTGATGGTAGTGAGGTGAGATCTCTCCTTTCTCACCTGCACTTCCTGGCACATTCCTTTTGCAGGAGAGAAAAGCTTCAGAGCAGGTCTGCCTGGGGGGAGGGTCCCCCAGAGTGTGGAGTGGTCAGCATACACACCCACCAACATTCTGTCTGCCTGGTGCCTGACCAACTGGCAGAGGGGAAAAAACCACTTATACCGCATGGGCTTTGTAGTCTCTGAAGTACCACTGGTGTCTCTTGTTTGCCCACTCCCTTTGTTCAGAGTCTGCCGGGGGATGTCCCTACACACTGTGCATATGGTTCCTCTATGTGGGATGAGCTCTTCCAAGGACAGGCCAACTTATTTCTCTCTTACTGCAGCTCTGCACAGGTGAGGGTGAGGGGGACTGAGCCAGCTTTGAGGGATGGAGGGAACCAAAGAACTGAGAGAAGATGGGGAAAGAATGCTCCGGGTGACATCCTGAGGGCTTTCAGAAGGGAAGTGAGTGGGCCTGGTGTTGGCTAGCACCAGATGGACAGACATCATAGTTTGTTTTGTGTTGCTACAGTGGAATATCTGAGTTGAGAGATTTACACAGAAAAGAAACATTTCTCACAGTTCTGGAGGCTGGGAAGTCCAAGATTAAGATGACAGCATCTGGCAAGGGTCTTCTTCTTGTGTTATAATATGGTGGAGGACATCACATGGTAGATGTGCAAACACAGGTCTCTCTTCCACTTCTTACAAAGCCACCAAGTAAGGACTGGGGATATAACTCAATGGTAGAGCATTGCCTAGCTTGTGCAAGACCCAGGGTTCAATCCCCAGCACTCCCAAAATAAAACAAGAACCTTAACATTTAAAGCCACTAAGCCCCCACGGGGCTCCACCCTCATGACCTTATCTGATTCTAATTACCTCCACAGGCCCACTCCAGATACCATCACTGAAGACACTGGGGATTAGTTTCCAGCATGCGAGGTTTTGAGGGGACACATGAGGTGACTCTGATCCATCTTTCACCCTTGAAGTCTGACTGGCCTCCAGGTATCAGCCTCACTAGTCCAATTGGAGTACCAACAAAGCAGGCAAGCCTGAATTTGATTTCTAGATGTGTCTTATGTCACCAGCATCGTGGTCTCACAAAAAAAGAATTTGCAAACTTTTAGGCAAGGCATGGCTTCCTCCACTTTGAACATGGGTCTAAACACAAGTTCACAGTACTTGCTTGTTTGTCCTTGTTGGCATTTGCTCACCCTAGCCTTTATGGTGATCTGAAAAGCAGGAGACCTCGATATCTCCCTCTGTGTCACCCCTGCCTCATCTTTGCTAAGTGTGTCCATCCTGCTCCTCAACAATTCTTCCATTCATAAAGCTTTTCCATATCTTCTGCCAAGGCTCTGGAGAAAAGGTTGGCAAACTTTTCCTGGAAAGGGCCAGACAGCAAATATTTAGGCTGTACAGGCCATATGGTGTCTGTCATAATTAGGGAGAGAGCGGCCACAGACAATAGGTACATGGATGTGTGTGGTTTATTCACTGACACCAAAATGCGGATTACACATCACTTTCATGGTTCATGAAATACTATTCTTCTTTTGATTTTCTTCCTCCAATGAATTAAATATACAAGCATCATTCTTAGCCAGATAAAAACAGACAATGGGTGAGATTTGAGCCCTGGGCCACAGCTCGCTGACCCCTTGTTATGAGTTGAGTTGTGTTCTTCCCAAATTCCTATGCTGAAGTCCTAAATTCCAATATCTCAAATGTGACTTTATTTAAAGATAGTCTTTGCAGAGGCAATCAAGCTGAAGTGACACCTAATCCAGGGACTGGTGTCCTAATAAAAAGGGGGGATTTGGATGGAGATTTGTCCAGAGGGAAGATGGGGTGAGGAAGAGGATAGCCACAGACACACCAGGGATGGCCTGAGGCACCAGAAATAAGAGAGAAGCCTGGAACAGGTTCTCCTTGGCCTAAGCAGGAACCTCTCCACACCCTGCTCTTGGATTTCCAGAGTCTTTGAGTGTCAGGGAATCAATTTCTGTCATTTAGGCCACAGAGTTTGTGATACAAATGCTCCTTAACTTATGATGGGGTTATGGGCCAATAATATTGTAATATCAAAAATGTCATTTAATAATGCATTGACTAACCTATCCCTGCATCCTGGCTGACACAGCACACTGCAGTATTGGGGTTTCTCCTCATGATTGCAGGGCTGTCTGGGAGCTGGTCACTGACACTGCCCAGAATTACAAGAATATCTTGCTATATGTCACTAGCCAGGGAAAGATCAAAACTCAGATTCTGAAGTATGGTCCTACTGAGTGCATATTGCTCTCACACGGTGATAAAGTCAGCCACCATTACGGTAGAAACCACCTGTCCTTGGGTAGGCAGCCCTAGTTGACAAACCCAGGCTTGCCGTGGTAAGCCTCCTTCATCTCTCACCTCACACTGCATCACGTCACACGTGACATTCTTCCACTTTTGCTGCTGCCCCTTCCCAGCCAGCCCCATCATCTCCCCCCCACACAGTGGACAGAGCAGTCTTTTAAACAAGGGTACCTCCAAATTAGACCTTTCTAGTGACTTCCTTGGTGCTTGAAGTCTTGCATCTGTATCCTTGCATCCTCACTCCTCCTTTCTCCCTCACATCTTCCACCCCCATGGCCTGTTCAGGCTGGCCATGGCTCCCTCCCACCTGTGTTGTGACTACTGACTTCATGGGCCTCTTCCTTTGTAAAAATGAAAATGTTGCTTACAGACTAGGGTCTATCCTCATACGGTAGTCCCCTCTTCTTGTTGGGAGTACCTTCCAAGACCCTGGTGGATCCCTGAAACTGCAGTTAATACTGAACTCTATAGATGTTATGATAAAGTTTGATTTATAAATTAGGCAGTAGATAAGCAACAATAAAATAGAACAACTATGATACTATACTGTAATAACAGTTATGTGAGTGTGAGCTCTCTTGTGATTGTATGAAATGATTCAAACACTGTGTCATGAGACGAGGTGAGGGATGACATAGGTAACATGCCGTAGCTTACTCAGACACGGACACCATGATACCAGAGATACCTACCGAGTGACTAACAGCAGGTTGCATCTTCTGTACTGGACAAAGGCACGATTCGGGGCTCCAAGCAGGACAAAGTGACATGCTAACTCAGAAGATTGTGAAATTTAAAACTTTTGACTTGTTTTTGTTTTCTGAAATTCTCCATTTAATATTTTTGGACCATGGTGGACCACAGGTAACTGAAACTGCAGAAAGTGAAAGCACAGATAAGAGGGAATTATTGTATAGTCTATTTTATTATGTTCACTTTTTTCTTCTCATTTTTAAAGAAATTAAAACATTTTCATGGACTCCTAAAAGTGTCACATGCATGATCTGGATACTGATGGGGAAGCCCTCCTGGTAGATCCTCTGCCCAACTGTAAGGCTGAAAGATGAAGTGAGAGGGTTCTGAGCCACCAACATGTCCTTCAGTTCCTCCAGCTAAACAACACCCGAGGTAGAACAGGGCTGCTACTTCTGCAAAAGCAGCTTGGGACAAGCCCCACATCTCAACCAACCAGACTGTGGCCCTGAACCCCTCCTATCAGTGCCACCAAGAAGGGGTCAGTCTGGTAGGGTTGGGGGCATAGTTCAAGTGGAGAGTGCTTGAGCCCTAGTACTACAAAGAAAATAAAAAAGTCATGTTTGGTGAAAAACTCAGTGCTGTTCAGCTCTTCCCCGCTCAGGAGCTCACACACACTTGTGCAAGCCGACACAGGCTCCTGCCAGCCTCCTCTCCTCTCTAGAAATCCTCCTGCCTGCCTTTCCTGGAAGGCTGCTCCCACTTGCCCAGCCAGTGTCACTCCCTCCAGAAGGCCAGCCTTGATGACCTCTCACTGCCCACTGGGTGGATCAGTTTCTCTGTTAGAGACACTTACTTCTGTTTCTCACTGTGTGTTTATCTTTATAAACACACAGTATTTATTTGATCTATGTCCATCTCCTCTAAACCGTATGTTCCATGGAGACAAGCTGGCATCTGAGTTTGTCCCTGTGATGGGCTCCATGCCTAGCACAGTACCTGGATTTCACTATCTGGTTGGTGAATGAAAAAAAATACTTATTGTGAGGTGCCGGTGGTTCATGCCTGTAATCTTAGCCACTCAGGAGGCAGAGATCAGGAGGATCACATGGGGTTCAAAGCCAGCCTGGGCAAATACTTTGTGAGACTCTGTCTCAAAAAAACCCATCACAAAAAGGGCTACAATACATGTTTCCAATAGTGAGCCTGTCAGAGGAGACTGAGGGAGGAGAGAAGGAAGATGAGATCCATAAGCAGTGAGTAGTACTGAAATACATTGTATCTGTGCAAGAACAAGACACAACAAAATGCACTGGAAGGTTGGATCACAGAGGGTAGGGGGAAAGGGTAAGGAAGAGAAATAGAGGGGTTTAGACTGATTTAAGCACAATGTACTTACAGGTAAAATACAAAGGCAAAACCCTACTGAACAGTGAACAGACACCTAAACAAAGAAGGACAGGAATGTAAAACAGGTCCTGTTAAGAGGAGGGCACTACTGGAAGGGGAAGGATAGGTGAAGAGGGTAAAAGAGGGTGAGCAGTTGAGATACTTTCTATACATATCTAAGTATGGAACATTGACACCTGTGGAAGTCATTTCAAGAAGGGGGAGAGGGAGCACAATGGAGGGGATGAACCAAATGAGTACATTGTATGCATATATGGAAATGTCACAATGAGACCCCCATACAACTATTATGTACTAATAAACACTTTTTTTTTTCAAAAAGGAGATGGGTTCTAATTTTAGAAGGAAGATGAGAATAGCCAACCTTTGGAAAAGAGAAGAGCAGAGTGCACCTGCTATGGTTATTTTGCTTCTGCCATCTTTACGAGGACCTGCATTTGTTCATTTTATATGTAAAAAAATATATTTGTTGAGAGTCTGCTAGACAAAGGTATTAGATTCTGTGACAGCTACCATACGAGCCTAAGTCCTAACCCTTGTCCCAAGGAATGTGTTAGTCAACTTTCTGTCACTATGACAGAATACCTTAGAAAATCAACTTCAGAAAGGAAGAGCGTTTTTGGCTCATGGTTTCAGAAGTTTCAGCCACTTGGGTATTGCTTTTGACTTATGTTTACAAAAGACTTGGTGGCAGGAGCATGTGGCAGAGGAGGCCTATTCACCCATGGCTGCTGAGAAGCACACACACACACACACACACACACACACACACACACACACACACGGGGCTGGTGTTCCAATATCCCTTCTAGGGCACTCTCCAGTGACCTCACTTCCTCCCATTAGGCTACTCCTCTTAAAGGTTCCACCACCTTCCAGCAACATCACAGGCTGGGAACCAAGCCTTTAATACATGAGTCTTTGAGGGCCATTTCAGATCCAAACTATAGCCAGAAACTCAAAGTCTAATAGAATTAGGATGTCCAAAGATAACCCTGCTAGAGCATTCTTCCCAGGGAGAGCAATCCTAGGCTGCCGAGGCTGGGATCTCCTATCCTAGCCCTGTGCTTGGATGGTGACTCATAACCTACTGTGTGCTGCTTTCAGGCACTCAGTTTGTGGACATGTGTTACAGCAGCCATGGAATAACATAGGTATTAACATCTGTGATCCTCCCATTAAGAAGAAAACTCTTCCCTGAGTCCCATTCTCTTCTGGTGACCACCTTGTCCCTTTGCTCCCCGCCTTTGGGACTACGTATCTCAGGGCATGTTTTTGCACTTTGCTCCCCTACTCGAAGGCACTCTGTACCATCAGCCTCTGCTCTTGTCAGTCTCCACCAGGGCTCTTGTTCAGATTCTAAGGACTGACCACCATGTCTTTGAATCCAGCAGATGTTTTCCAGCTGTTATCTCACTGAACGTTTCAGTTGCTCCCTCCCTCCCTCCTAAGAGAACTCTTCTCCTGGTTTCTGTGAAGCATACCTTCCTGTAGCTCTCTGGCAGCCTATCTGTTTCCCACACAGGCTCCTTCTCCTCTACTTTGCCCTTCAGTGCTCTACTTCCTCACAGCCTAGGTCCCCCTCCCCCCTCCCCTGTTCATCCAGGCAAATTCAGCGCACCACGGGATCAGCAGGCAACTCACAAAGTTGTACCTCCAGACCAGAGGTCCCCTTCAGACACCTCCACGAACTTAGGATCTTGGTCCGATGGGTGGCACCATCACTCACCGACCTTAGAAGTTAGGGCCATAGAGCTACTAACTTCTCTCTTAACCACAGACTGACCACTCTGGGATCTAAAAGTGTCACCACGGTCATTGCTTCAGTCCATCCACTTTCCTCACAGCTACAGCCACCATCTTGTTCCAAGGCTCTGTCCAAGCATCGCCTCTCTCCTCCACATAGCAAGGTTCTAGCCACAGCTAGACTCCCACCTTTACTCCACAGAGAAGCCATGTCTTTGTTCTTCTCTCACTCTGCTATCTGCATGTCACAGTGATCCCTGAGTGTCTGACGTGCTGTACTGTGTTCGCTCCCTGACAAGGCAGTTCCCCTTACGTGTGAGACCCTGGTCGATGCTGTTCAGTGCTGACCACATATTACTGAACCCTCTGACTTAACACCTCGTCCATCTTAACTCAGCCCTTGTGTGCACTGTGCACATAACTTCTGCACTAATTTCTTTTTCCTCCTTCACAATTTTCTGATTAGAATATTTGTTCTGACCATAGATCTTAACAACCACAGCATGTAATTTTGGCACTGGAGTTTGAACACATTGCTTCACACTTGCTAGACAGGTCTCTACTGCTTTAGACATGCTGCCAGCTGTCTTTTGTTCTGGTTATTCTGGAGATAGATTTGCCCAGGCCAGCCTGGACCTCGATCCATCCTCCTGTTTTAAGTTTCTTGCTGTCGCTGGGATTACTGCATGCATCACCACATCTGGTTTTTTTTTTTTTTCCTTTTCTTTTTCTCTTTGGTGGTATGGGGGTTTGAACTCAGGGCCTCATGCTTGCTATGCAGGTACTCTCCCACTTTAGTGACTCTGCCAGCCCTATTTTTGTGATGAGTATTTTCAAGACAGGGTCTCACGAATTATTTGCCCCAGCTGGGATCCTCCTGATCTCTGCCTCCTGAGTAACTGGGATTATAGGCATGAGCCATTGGTGCCACCTGGCCCAGCTTTTTTCTGTTGAAATTGGTTCTCGAAAACTTTTTTTGCCCTGGCTGGCCTGGAACCACAATCCTCTTCTCCTTTCCATTTAAAGGTAGCACTTTACAGCTTGTCCCTGGTGCATCTGAATTGTCGGCATTACCATCTTGTGCTCTGGGGCCACGTTGAGTACAATCAGGGTTACTTGAACGCAAGCTCTGTGGTAAGTGTGATAGCTAAATGACTAAATGGGCAGTGTGGATGTGCTAGATAAAGTGATGATTCATGTCCTGGGCAGGACAGGGTAAGATTTCACCATGCTATTCAAAATGGCGCAAAATTTAAAACTTACCAATTATTTATTTCTAGAATTTTCCTTTCAATATTGTCAGACCTCAGCTGACTTCAGGTAACTGAAAGCAAAACCTCACATGAGGGAGGATGATTGTATTTTCTCTGGTCTTCATCTTGTTTGTTTCTCTTCATCTCTCATGTCTCACCAAAGCAACTCCTGATTTCTTAGACCCAGCCATGTTCCCACTGTTGTAAGCCCTTATAGAAAGATGTCTTTCCTCTGAAATATTTATTAGTCACCATCCCAAATTTCCAGTCATTTGTTGAACTATCTCATTATTACTTACCTCTCCCAGGGGACTTGTAAGCTTCATGGTGGTGTCCATGTTCATCATTTTATTCCTACTACCCAGCATATCTGGGTGTCAGTGTCTCTGTTGGACAAATGAGACCTGGGCAAGAGGGTAACAAGCCCGGCATGTTATAAGAGCTTGATAAATATTTACCAAATGAAGATAAGTGTTTCATTTTGATGGAAAGCTTTCTAAGGCGTCCACGTGGAAATGTCTAGCAAGTGACTGGAAGTGTGAAATAGATATATGGGACTTGGTAGTATAAGTTTTGACTGATCTCAATTCTATTAGTGAAGGTTAATTTTCTCTCTCCTCATGGGATATGTCCCAAGTATTAATTTTTTTTAAAGCTTCTCTCTTCCTCACCCATTAGGCTTTTCTTTTTTTTTTTTTTTTTTTTTATTTATTTATTTTTTTTTATTCATATGTGCATACAAGGCTTGGTTCATTTCTCCCCCCTGCCCCCACCCCCTCCCTTACCACCCACTCCACCCCCTCCCGCTCCCCCCCCTCAATACCCAGCAGAAACTATTTTGCCCTTATCTCTAATTTTGTTGTAGAGAGAGTATAAGCAATAATAGGAAGGAACAAGGGGTTTTGCTGGTTGAGATAAGGATAGCTATACAGGGCATTGACTCACATTGATTTCCTGTGCGTGGCTGTTACCTTCTAGGTTAATTCTTTTTGATCTAACCTTTTCTCTACTTCCTGGTCCCCTTTTCCTATTGGCCTCAGTTGCTTTAAGGTATCTGCTTTAGTTTCTCTGCATTAAGGGCAACAAATGCTAGCTAGTTTTTTAGGTGTCTTACCTATCCTCACCCCTCCCTTGTGTGCTCTCGCTTTTATCATGTGCTCATAGTCCAATCCCCTTGTTGTGTTTGCCCTTGATCTAATGTCCACATATGAGGGAGAACATACGCATTAGGCTTTTCTTTCACTTTTTTTTTTTCTAAGCTAGAGTCTCTCTCTCTCTGCTGCCCAGGTTGACCTTGAACTCCTGAGCTCAAATGATGTTCCCACCTCCGCCTCCTGTGCAGCAGGGACTGCAGGTACACATTGCCATACTGGCTGTTAATGCACCAGCACCTAACCACACATCTGTGCCAGCTCATCTGCCTGCCACATCCTCCCTACTCTCTCACACATCCGTTCTCTGCATTCCTCAAATACCAGCCTTTCTCCTGACTGTTTCTGCCCTGGTCCCCTGGCATGTGTCTTTGCCTCTTTCTGAAGGGTATTAGCTATGGGGGCATATTTTGAGTTCCAGCTTCAAACCCAGAAACTTTTCTTGGCCCAGGGGGAACAATTATTGAATACAACCTGCAGCACTGCTTCCTGATTCATGTCCATGTTTTTTTCTCTCTACAGTTTGGCAGCCTCTGTATCATGGGCTTGCTTCCACTTCTGCATGTGAAATCACCATATCATAATCACATCAAGGTTTTCATTATCAAAACCCAGTTTATCAAACACCTGAGGGGAACATACTCAATCTTTTTTTTTCCCCCCCAGATTTGGTTGATAAAGCAAAATACCAAGTCTTAAAAGCAATTGCTAAGTAACAGCCCAAACAACTACTCAGGAGGCAGAGATCAGGAGGATCATGGTTTGAAGCCGGCCTGGGCAACAGTTTTTAAGACCCTATCTTGAAAAAACACATCACAAAAAAAGGGCTGGTGGAGTGGGGCTCAAGGTGTAGGCCCTGAGTTCAAGTCCCAGTACCGAAAAAAAAAAAAAAGAAATCATGAAATGTTTCCTTTACAAATAGAGAAATAAACTTTTATTGCCAATCTGGATTAGCTTGGATGTTTCTGGGTGACTTTGAAATATTCATTTTGTTATAGAAATTGATTTTTTTTTTTTGAAACAAGAGTTTGGCCCTTTCACTTTGTTCTTCCTAAATTTTTATCAATATTTACCATAAAAGATTACATTAAAAATGTCAATGATTCAATTTTCCTTAACCTGTCACTCAATAATCTATATCCCCAACAATTGGGAGATTGAGGCAGGAGGATTTCATGAGCTCAGGTGTTTGAGACCAGAGTGGACAACAAACAAACAACAGTGAACAGAAGGTTTTGGAGCATAGAAGCAAAACTTCACCTTTTCAACGGGATGTTTCTTTCAATTAAACACATAACAGCATTCTGCTGCTATGTTTACATATGAAATAGGAGTTGCAGCCAGCTATAAATATAATGAGCAATCCTTGCGTAGCTGGGGCTGTTGTCACAGCTCACTCAGCACAGAAGAAGGCCAACAGGGGTTGTGGTTAGGAAGAAAATCTGTTGTAGCAATTCTCTTAATAATGCAAAGTGTCAACATAAGAATTCTTTAAATGAGAATGTGATTTCTATCTTCACAGTGTTTCTTTGAGCTCTTCTGGGAACAAAACTTCTCAAATTATTGAGCAATACTGACTTATGCAATCACATACTTTATTACTCATCTGAGAAGCAGAATGGCTATGCGGAGAATGAACTACCTTGGCTTCCCTGGAGGCAGCTGGAAGGGCAGACTTGTCAGGAGGCAGCCTGGATAGTCCCTGGGCCTCTACTTCCCCCTAACTATACACATGAGACTTCCACCCAGCTTTCCAGGAGGTGCTGTCTCCCAAAATGTCTAAAAGCAAAGTAATTGCAAATATTAAAATCAGAGAAAAGTCTACTTTCTCATAATTTTAATATTGGAAAACACAGGCAAGAATTGACACTGGGATTTTTATTCAACCTGCTTTTGTTATTGTGAAAAATATCACATAAGTGTTGTTAAGGGTTGGGGATGTAGCTTAGTGTCAGAGCACTTGCCTAGCAGGTACAAGGCCCAGATTCAATCCCTAGCACTGCAAAATAAAGTGGTTAAGATGGCAAATTTTGTTATGTGTATTCTATCATAATTATAAAAGTAAAATAGAATAGAATTACATAAGAAAACTAATGGGACTTATTCAATAAAGGTTTTAAAAAATACAAGATATAAAACATTTCTTGTTATTTATCTGCTGTTTATAACTCTTTTTTCAGATAATAATACTTCACTTTTCTGTAACTCTGACTCCCAATAATATAAACCCTGTGGGAAATGTTAAGGAACTGAGGGAAAAAAAGGTTTTTTTGTTTTTGTTTTTTTTGGCAGCACTAGGGTTTGAATTCAGGGCCTCACACTGGCTAGGCAGGTACTTTTACTTCTTGAGCCACTCCACCAGCCAGCAACAGGTCTTTTAATACTTGAAATCCCCATTATAAACTCCTGAGTAGGAAAAACTTTTAGAGATAAGAAATTCTATTAGCTCTTACTTTACACACAATTTTGACAAGCTAACATTTCTTAGCTAACAGCAGAGTAGATGAAAATAAAGCATAATGTATTACTAAGCACTGGACTTTTGATAGCAGAGAAAAAATAAGTAGCTTATTGCCTGACAGAAGCAAAATTATTACAAAGAGAAAAGCAAATGAGAGGTAGAAGAAAGTTCTCCCTTCCACATTCACACTCAACATTCTTCAGGTTGCCAAAATGTGGGGGCAACCCCACACCAAATGACTCTGCAATAGACACAAACTGGGTGTCCTCTGAAAAGTAAATTTGGTTCCTTCATTGACAACTGGAGAGACAGATCCCATGGTTTTAAGGCTCCATCCTACACAACAGGTGCCAATTTCAGGAGTCAGTTGTCACCTTTATTTCTGACCCACTGGCTATAGATGGGGGCTCTAACTGCCCCTCCTCATGCTTAACTTTCTGGGCCACTTCCCAGAATGCAGGGAGACACATTTATCAGTTTGCTATCAAAAAAAGACATTATGAAGGATCCAGATCATCAGGTGTGGAGTCAGGGGTCGGGGGGAGTCATGCTGCCAGCACACGATTGTGTCTGTTAACCCAGAAGTGCCCCAAACCCCATAGTTGGGGATTTTCATCATGTTGGCATGGTTGCTTATTAATCCAATCAGAGGATGGAGATAGGGCTAGAAGTTCCAGCTTCCAATCATGGGTAGTTTTTCTGGTGACAAGCGCCAACCAGGAGCCCACCAAGAGTCACCCAGGAAATTCCAAGGGATTTAGGGGCTTTTGTTAGGAACTGGGGTCAAAGGCCAAATATTAAAACAAAAGATTCTCCTAGAGCCCCTATCTAAAAGGCATTAGGAGTTGAGTCTCAGGAAGCAGGTATATATACATATAAATAAAGTCCCTCAAAAAAAAAAAAAAGACAAGATGGGTCAGGGTATGAGGAGTAACTTTTCAATAGGTACAGAGTTTCATTTTGGGATGCTGAAATAATTTAGGAGATGGGTAGTAGTGATGGGTGGCATGACACTGTGTACGTGCTTACTGGTCCTGGAGTGGCGAGTGGCGTACAGTAAAAATAAACAAAATCCCACAAGAGTTCATCACTGAAACCGAGTCCTGAACTAGTAAAGTGACACTGGTAACTGTCTGCTTGAAGTTTGAAAATCAGCAAAATACAATGGAGCAGGAGCTCTCACTACCTGACCCCAAGAAATGAGTAACATTTTAAACTTTGATAGGTGACATATTGAAGATGGCTTTATTTTCATTTATTTATTGACAGTATCTTACTATGTAACCTGGGTTGGCCTCAAACTCCAGATCTTCCCACCTCCGCCTCCTGAGGCCTGGGATTACAGGAGTGCTCTACCACTCCTGACTGAAAGATGACTTTAAAAGTACATTAGAAAAATTTAATGTGGCCATTCTTTACATATAGTTTTGGAGGACAGAATATGGTCTCTATTCTTAAGGAATTTGTAATCTAGACAAAATATATGGGTATACAACAATTTCAAAGTGAGTGAAAATAATCGGTGGAGAATGCCTTCTTCCTTGTTTTCTCAGCCTTTCATGATCTGATCCTACTCTATTCTTTCATAACTGCCTACAGAACATTGTTCTGTGGTTAGGCAGATTTGCTAAAATCTCTACCACACTGATTACAAATAGCTTTTTCTTTCCAAAAGCCAAAAATTGTGTCCAAAATCCAGTGCTTTCCATGTACTAAGGGTATGAAGAGGCTGAGTCAGTTAGGCACTGTGACTCAGCCTTTAATCCCAGGTATGTAGAAGGCAGAGACAGAAGGATTGTGGTTCGAGTCCAGCTAGTCCTCGGCAAAAAGCATGAGACCCTATCTGAAAAAAAACAAAACTAAAGCAAAAAGGGTTGTGTCCTAGGCTTAAATGGTAGCGTGTCTGCCTAGCAAGCATAAGGCCCTGAGTTCAAACTCTGGTACTACCAATAAATAAATAAAGAGGCTGAGTCAATAGTCAGATTTTTTGCATTCAAAGATGGGGGAGGGGTGAGAGAAGCTAGTTTTAGGGGATATTCTATTTGGGGCTTCAGCTTAACACCATAAAGCATCCTATCCCCCAGAACTGCAGAAGTCTCACTGCTCATGGACGCCCAGTATCTGCCAGGCCTGTGACTTGTCTCTGCTCTGGCTAATGCTAGAGATGGGTTTTTGTGCTCCTCTTCTCTTGGATATACTCCTTCCTCCTTAGACAAGATCTAAAGGAGTTGGCTGAGTATAGCTCAGTGGTAGAGTGTTTGCCTAGCACACAGAAGACCCTGGGTTCGATCCCCAGAACCACAAAATAACAAAAACAGTTGTAATACTGAAAGTCTTAAGAAGTTTATTTTGACCTCAGTTTCCTTATTTACATGTGCATTGTAGCTGGGAGCTGATGACTCAAGCCTGTAATCCTAGCTACTTGGGAGGCTGAGATTGGGAGGATTGAGGTTTGAAGTCAGCCAGAGTAAATAGTTCGAGTCATCTCATCTCCAAATAACCACAGCAAAATGGACTGAAGGTGTGGCTCAAGCAGTAGAGCACCTGCTTTGCAAGCTCGAGCCAAGTTCAAACTGCAATCCTGCCAAAAATAAATACGTATACATTGTAATCATGACTTTTTAAAATTTCTAGAGAGCCTTATAATTTAGCGTTTCTAAGCTCTGCAGTTAGATCTTCCAAGATTTGAATCCTAGCTCCTTGATCTTGGGCAAATTACTTGGGGTCCATATCTGTGCTTCAAGGTCCTCTTCTATAAAAAAAGGTTAAGCCGGGCACCGGTGGCACATGCCTGTAATCCTAGCTACTCAGGAAACAGATTAGGAGGATTGCGGTTCAAAGCCAACCCAGGCAAATAGTTTGTGAGACCCTATCTCAAAAAAAAACCCTTCCCCAAAAAAGGGCTGGTGGAGTGGCTCAAGGTGTAGGCCCTGAGTTCAAGCCCCAGTACCACACACACACACACAAAAAAGGGGTCAATAAATGAGCCAGGTGTGATGGTGCATACCTGTAATGCCAGCACTGGGGAGAGTGAGGAAGGAGGACTGCAAGCTCCAAGTCAGTCTAGACTAGACAGTAATATGGTAATAATTTATACTCTGCAATTTGCCATTAGGCTTTGTTCTCAGCCGGCCTGTGTTATCTCTTTTTCGCTGCATATGTTATATAGATATATCTATTTAGCTGATTATTTAAAAAAAATTGTTAACTATTCTACTGTAGAAGGAAGTAACAAGAATTTTAAGATAAAAATCACTGCTACTTTTAACTTTGGGCTCTATACTATATTGAATTTTAAAAATTATGTATGTATATACATATATTATAAGCTTGTATTACTACTATAAACTTATTATACTCATTTGCTCCACACCCCCTTTTTTGAGGCAGGGTCTGGCTATGTAACCTAGGCTGGCCTATAACTCGAAATCCTCTTCTTCAGCCTCCTGAGTGCCGAGTTTGTTTTCAATTTGTCTCTATCTCAAATACATAGATTTAAAAGTTTTAAAGATGTTTTTGAACAGAGAATAATGTAGCATAATTATTGAACTTGATCACCCAGAATCAGTGACTTTGAAGATTTTGAAAGTTTTACCTGTTTTTAAATAAAAGTAAGCGCTGTGGATAAAGCTGAAATCCTCATCTTTCTTAGGCCATTTTCCTTCCCTCCCTCCATACAGGCAACAGCTGACATGAATTTGGTGTACCCTCTTGTTACCCATGTCTATACTTACTTAAAGTATGTGATTAGTATAAATTCTGTGGGATTTTAATTTATAAATATGGTATCACAATGTATATATAGTTCTGCAACTTGTTTTTTCATTCCACATTGGTTTTGAATTCTGTCTGAAATCATTTATCCTTTGACAAAAACAAAGTGATGCCATTTGGTCAGCTACTATTTATAGTCCATCCTTTCAGTACCATCTTTTATTTCCTACTCCTCTACTGTTGGATATTTAGGCAGTTCATGATTTTTCACTATAGCAAACAATGCTATATTGGTCATTGTAACTGCAAAAATTTTAGTAGGTATTTTACACACAAATTTAAAGTCTATTTGTGTCAGCGTTCTGTTGCTGGGACTAAGTACTGAGCAAATCAATTTAAAAGGAGGAAGAAACTTTATTTTTGGTTCAAGGTTTCAGACCTTCCAGTCCATGATCCGTTGCCTCTTTTGTTTTGCGGTTTGTAGCAAGGCAGTGTGTCATGGTGGACCAAGGTGCCCATCACAGGCAGCAAGGAAACAGAGAGAGAGAGAGAGAGAGAGAGAGAGAGAAAGGACAGGGCTCCTTGGAGAGCACACACACTCAACTTCCCTCCACTGGGCCAGACCCCCTCACTGGTAACTGAACCTTCAATACATAGCCTTTGGATGGACAGTTAAGTTCCAAACCTTGACACCATTAAATCTCTTTTACTTTATAGTATTTAACCCAATTTCTTAAAACTGGGTTAAAGTCTTTGAGGACAGAGCAAAAAGCAAGACCTTTAAACACACACAAAGGCAGCCAGCCATGTGCTTGGGGTGGAGAGGGAGAATGGTCAGTGTAAGAGCACAAAGCATACAGGTGCACGCATGGGGTTCGAATGCTACAGAATATTAGTTGGAGATTTATTGTGCTCCCACGACTGTGGAAAATGTCTGGGTAGCATACAGGACGAGATTGAAAAATGAAACTGAATATGGCTTCATGACTGGCACCCAAAGAACAGAGAGATCAGGAGAGAGCCCTAAGAAGATTCCCTGCAAGAGAGATTTCATAGGAATCAGAGAGAAGGAGGAGGGGAGCAGGGTAGACTTAGACTGAAGGCTGGTGAGGTGGTTAAGTGGTCCTGACAGGGGGAGCGCCTGAGTTCAGCACGCACCATCCCCAACACCAAAATGGGAAAAAAAAAAAAAAAAGCCAGGACAAAATGATCTTCCGTATTAAAACTTAAAAATGTCACGAGTTTGCTAATTACAGAGGAAATTGGGATGACTTTGCAAACTGTTCGTCCTCACCATCACACCATCAGTGCCACAGCTTGGAGGTGGTGAGAAAGACGATGTTGGAGAGCCAAAAGGAGGTGCAGGATCTGCTTCCAGTCTATGATTTCTCCTCGGCATCTTCACCGTACAATCCTTGTTTACGTCCTTGTACCAAATCCTCAAATGCAAGATCATAATGCAGTGGCCGAAGTGCAAAGCCTACAGTCCATCTTGTTGGTTTCGACATTACCATTCTGTTATAGGAACCAAAACAAAAACAAACAAAAAAACAACCCACCACTTTTCATAAAGGAAATATATCCGGGGAGGGAGTTGATGACACGACATCTGATTAAACTTGGCTACGTTAGATGTCCTTGTTTATCACCCGATTCCTCGGTCTGGACAGCTGCCTGTACTTTTCGTGGCTCCCTCGGGCCTGTGAACTTACTCTCACGGGGACGGGATGAGCTGCTTAAGGAAACAGGCACCAACTTTCCTCGCGCGCACAGTGGCGGGGCGGATCCCGGGGTCCCGGCGGGGAGGCCGCGCGCGGGCAGGTGACGGCCGCGGCGGGGCAGGAAGCACGGCGGGCGGGCGGAGCGGCGGCCGCCGAGGACCCGGGCCGCCGGCGCGGCGCCCCGCCCGGGCTGGTATGCGGCCGAGAGTGACGCGGGAGGCGGGGTCACGTGACGCCCGTGGAATGCCAACAATGTAGCGAATGTCCCACTTGGGTCTGCGCGTTGGAACCGCGGCGCGAGCGCCCTGGGAAGATGGAGCAGCCGCCGCCCGCGCCACCGAAGCCGCCCGGGGCTCCCCCGTCCCCGCGGGGCCAGCAGCAGCTCCAGCCACCGGCGCCCGGTCTCCCGGCGCGCGAGGCCCCGGAGCCGCGGGCCAGGGCGCCCCCGAGGGTGTAGACCGCGCTCCCGGAGGTGAGGGGCCGGGACAGGGGGGCGTGGGGCCGCGGGGCGCGGGAGAAAGTTTCTGTGGGCCGCCGAGCTCCGGGGCCCCGGGAGCGTGTCCGACCCGGTCGCGGGGTGGGAGCGGACGACCGAGGAAGTTCCTCCGGACGGGGCCGCCCGCCCTCCGGCCCGACGCACGATCCGCCCCCGCCCGGCGGCGCGTCGTCCGTCGTGGGCCTCGGGGGCGACGCCGGCCGGGGTCCCGGGGAACCGCGGAAGTCGGGGCGGGCGTCGGGCCGGCGGGGCCGCGCCGCTTTGTGGCGGGCCGGGGGCGGCGGCGGTGACGGTGACGCGCGGGGCGACCCGAGAGGCCGTCGGCTCAGGGGCGTCTCCGCCTCCCCTGCGGGCGGGGTGGGGGCGCTCGGCTGGCACCCAGACGTCGGCTTCCGCGCCCTGACAGCCCCGGGATCCCGCGCCCAACGTCCCGGGCCGCGCCGCCGTCCCCCGGGCCAACCAGGTCGCAGCCGTCTTCCCCTTCCCCCCGCCGCTGTCCGCTGCCCGGCCCTGCAAGGCGCGCGCTCCTCTCGGGCCCCGGACCCGGGGTGCGGGCGCCGGGCCCTGCCGGGCACCCGCGGATGCTGCGGGGACTGCCGCAGCGCGGGCCGTCGTGGCCGTGAGAGTGGGGCCATTGCGTTACACATCCCCTGCACCCCAGTCTGCCCCTTTTCGGGGACCCGCCGTCTCTGTTCCAGGCCGTCCCCGGCCCGGCCCCGTTCGTCCCGCGGACGCACGCACCTGACCGCGGCCGGGAGCGGGCCGTGCCGGACTCGGCAGCGCGCAGGCCCCGAGTAAAAATCCGCGTGTGCCAGCGGGACGGGGAAAGCCCTCCATTTGTAGGCGTCACTGACAAAGTTTGCACAAGAACTTTGACACTTTCACCCTTCTGCAGCATATGCGTGTTCCTGTCGCAGCCTGGGCTTTAAACAAGTATTTCACCTTCGCTTTTAGCCTGAGAGCATTCATTAATTTTGGCAGGTAAAAAATTCAAATTCATAGCCCCACAGCTCTCAAAAGTATTCAGCACATACTACCTTTTGAAAAGGAAAGTGTACCCGCCTTGATAAGAAATTTAAATATGCTGGAATTTAAATGGAAAGTCACAAAATGTGCGTGATCTTACGCAGGTGTGCTTAAATAAAATGTTGCCTTAGTGGATGAGGAGGCCTTAAGTCATGGGAAAAGTAACATGTGGCTGTTTGTTAGGAAATTTGTGTAAATAGATCTTGCTCAGCATTTTTAACTTAAACTCAGCTTAAATCTCGGAAAGATGTGCACTATTTTTAAGCGCTAAATCAATCTAAGCTGCTTTTTCTGCTGTAATTTTTTGTTTTTCTGTAGCAACTGTTATAACGTGGTAACAAAATTAAGAATGCAGAGGCTGTTTAGAAAGCCTGTTTTAAGTTACCTATAATTAACAAGACGTTATACTATTCAGCCTCTCTTAAAATTTTGTTTCATTATCGAGGTATAGAAAGCACTATTGAATGAATCTGCCAGCATTCCTTTGAAAATAAATGGCTGAACATTTAATACATTTCAAAATGTCAAGCCGTTTAAAATGTGTTTACACAGGTCATGCAGAATTATTAAGGCAGAATTCTAGATTCATAGAATCGAGATTCCTAGAATGATAAGAGTTGCTGAACTGGAAGTGATTCATATAGCTTCTCCGTCTTCTTTGAAATACTTGTGATAAACAGTAAATTGTAGCTGTCTGCATTTCTTTCCTTAGGAAATCAGCCTTGGTGGGAGGGACTTTCTTTGGTGGGAGGGCAATACTTTTACAATAAGATGCCTTGTTATTTTAAATGCTGTGTTGTAAATAGCCAGCCCTGGGCTCCTAAAACCCACAGGAGGGTGGAGTGGGGGTTGAAGCTGATAAATTCACCCTAAACATAGAGGAAGGCTTTGGGGAAGCTTTGAGGGGTGGGAGGGTGTTCTGTTTTGCATTGGGAAAACCAGAACAACCCCACTTTCAAAAAGCTGCTTTTGTATTTATCTCATGGCTGTAATAACATGGAACTTCTAAACTATTCCTTACTGACTTGAAAAATAAAAGGCTTGAAGAAACAGTGACGATAAACTCAAACGCATTTATTGTGTCTTGACTATAAATCTGTTCTAAAGAGGGGTGAAATATCCCAACGGACAGACAGAAGGATCCAGCTTGATTGAAGCTCTAAAAATTCTCCGCCTCCCCTTCCTTTTAAAAAGGCTATTGCTTAGAAATTCCTCCGAATCCATAATCATCGGAAGACCTGGCCCTGTTCCCATTGTATGCTAAGGCCACCAGGACCTTGTGGTCCTCTGTGAGGGCTCCCGGAGGTGAAGGCAGGCAGCCCTGTTGGTTAAGGGTTAGTCAGCTGTTCTCTAGGTACAAGAAAGGGGATGATACTCCATGTTTTGCTTTCTTTTGAAAGTATGAATAAAACAAAGTAGTATCAGAAATAAAGATAATTGGTGATGCCAAAATTAGGATGGAAATTGACATGGCTTAATTTAATGCTTGCCATTCACTCTGCAAAGATTTTATGTTGGTTGCTGTCTAGACCGTGTCAACTAGAATGGTCTTAATAGTTAATTAGCAAATACTTTTTGTGTGGATGCCAACAGTTGACATACACAGGATTTCTTCTGGAGGAATAATGAACAGTTTCATGTTTCATAGCAAGGGTTCGTGTTTGTTGTTAACACTGTTAACTGTATGTGGCAGAACCGATGGACCCCAACTCAGTTAGGAGTGTAAGAATCTTCTTGAAGAATGTCAGTTGGATTTTTTTGGTGGAGTAGGGCCCTATTTGGAATACTGAGCCTGGCTGCCTGCAGGCAGGTATCTTGAGTGGGTCTATTACTGATTAACTCCATTCTAACTCCTAGGTCTCACTCCTATTTTGTTCATTTTAAGCCCTCAGACAGCACCTGCCTCCTCCCGACATTGTCTGCCTGTTCATCTTTCTCTTCTGTGTTCAAGCCTTTTCACAGGAAGTTCCAGACTCCAAGAATAGCTTTAAGCTTCCTCCATCAAATCATAGCTCTTTGGCCTTTCCAGTTTTGGTGAAACATTCCTTTCTCTAGGTTTTCCCCAAACTATCTCAGCACCTCCGTGAAGAATTGGGTTTCTCCATGCAGATAGGCACATGCACAGAGATCCTTTGGACAGTCACAGTATTTTTTGCCCCCACTTATTTTCAAATGGGAGGGCTGCTCTGACACTCTAACTGGGGTAACCTGGGGGAGTGGGTGCAGAAGGGGCAGGACTTGCTCAAAGATTGAGAACCCCTGCTGGGTGTGGCCTGGGTTGTAAGGAGATGTGCTGTCCTGTTCTGCAGTATGCTATTAGGAGTGCTGCAAAGAACAAGTAGTAAGTTCTGTTCACTACATTGAGATAGCACGAGTACAGATTTCTATGGCTTCATTTATTTATGCTGTTGATATTTGCATAATACGTACCATACATGTTAGGTATAAAGCTGGCTAAAAGAGAATGTTGTGACTGGACGTGGTGGGTCACACCTGTAATCTCGTCTGCTCAGGAGGCAGAGATTTGAGGTTGGAGGCTGGCTGAGGCAAAAAGTAGTGAGATCTTATCTCAAAAACAAACCAGGGGGAGCACAGTGACTCATGGCTGTAATCCCAGACACTAGGGAGGTGTAGGAAAGGTAGGTAGATTACGGTCAGAGGCCAGCCCAGGTAAAAAGCATGAGACTCTTATCTAAAAAATAAAGCCAAAAGGCTTGGAGGCATGGCTCAAGTAGTACAACACTTGCCTAGCAAGTGCAAGGCCCTGCATTCAAAAAATACCCACCCAAAAGAAATAGATAAAATAAATAAAAATAAAAAAGAACAAAAGAATGGAAAGAAAACCCTGGGCATGGTGGTTCATACCTGTAATCCCAGCTACTTGGGAGGAGGCAGTAAGAGGCTGATTGTAACCCACAAACAGGTAAAAGCACAAGACCCTGTCTGAAAACAAGGTAAAGGCAAAAGGGCTGGGGGTGTGGCTCATGCTTCCCCTCCCCCCACATGAGCCTGGAGGAGAGATCCTGTTTTACCTGGATCCCCATGTCCAGCACAGAGCCTGTACTGATGGTGTGTGCTAGACAGGGAGGCCTCTAAAGAGTGTCTTCCTAAATCTCCAGATGACTGCCATGTGCTTTCCCCACAGCCCATCTCCTGAGGAGCAGCCCTGAGGCTGGACCGTGCTGGACTGTTCTGTCTGCATATCCGTTTATGATTCTGACACTTAGCATCTGACTTGAGGCTGGCCTGACTGCCTGGCTTAGTTTCAGCTTTGCTAGTTAATTATGCAGGGATACGATTTAAATCATAACGGGAATTTTAGAACCAAGAAATTCTGTGTTTTAAAAATGCTTCCCCCCTCTGCCACACACAAAATTTGTTCACTGGCATGCACCAGTGAACTATAATCTGCATGCCTGTAATCTCGGCACTTGGGAGGCTGAGGTGGGAGGATTGATAGTTGCAGGCCAGTCTGGGCTCATGGTAAGATGTCAGTGCATGCTCCACAAGACAGAGATTTCGTTGGTTCCAGGGCTGGTGCTTGGTGTGTGGATTTGGCAGTCTGTGTGGGATTGTGAAGCACTCGGAGTCATTAGAATAAGAATTTTTTAACATCTGGTAGCATTTTCCAGGATTGGATTGAGGATTGGAATTGGATTTGGTAGGACCAAATTAAAGGAATGATTAAAAATATTGTCCTCATTTGTTTACGTAGCCACCTGTGCTAAGCATGCGATCTGGGAGTCGGTTTCAGTTTCTTTTAAAGTATATTGGAATCAACTGGTGGTACCAGAGGAATTTAAAAAAAATAGATTTACCTTAATGATACCTCATTTTTAAAGTCCACATCAATGAGGGTGATATTTGTAAAACCGTTGATAAGGGAAAATTTCGTACAGGCCAGGTATTTCTTATTAAAGTCCTATGGGAGTGTATCAGAGTCGCTCATCTCCAGCTGTAGTCTTGATCAATATGGTCACGAAAATCCTTTTCCACCTTCATCATGGGCCATGAAATTACCTGTCCTCAAACTAAAGCTTAAAATGCAAGCCTTCAAGCTGAGAAAGTACTTTTGGACATTATTAAACTTTTCAAATTATTCAGGTAAGGGCACAGAATACCTGTGGGCGCTGTCTTATGCAGTCTCCTAAAAAGACCAGGACAATGCCCAGGGTAATCTTGGACCAGCAGTTCCTATAAGACAGCGTGAGTGCTGAAAAGAAAATCAAAACAGCCACACTGAAGGCAGCCGTGGGCAGGCTTATGGGTGTCACTGGATAGTCCTCCCCACTTTTCTGAATGCTTGGAATTTTCCATAAGAGAATGTTGAAGGAGAAAGCTTGTGCATAAATAGAGACACCAAGATGGGAGAGGCTGGTCCTTCCCGCCCTGGTCAATTTTGTGATTTTAATGTCTGTGGGACATGTGCGTGCTCAGGTGTGAGCTGTGTGGAGTCTGTGGGGTGGGGAGTGACAGTGGGGCTGGGATTGGTGTGGGAGCTGCGTTGGAGTTTAGGCCCCACTCTGGGAGGGGACTTTGCTTGGGGCTGGTCTTTTCATTTGTGGAGCTGTGTTTAGGAAGGGAACCATGATTTAAAGATCAGGTGTATGAATAGTTAGGAGACTTTTTCCCATTTTTTAAATGGTGGTAAAACATACATAATATTTATTTTAACTGTTCATGAATGTGCAGTTTAGTCCTGTGGCACGAAATGCATTCACGATATTTCTGTGAATACCAGTGTCTATCCCTAAAACCGTTTCACTGACTGTTAACTGATAGCCCCTGTCACTCTGCCACCTGCCAACCTCTGTTCTCTCCTTTATTTATTCATTTATTTTTTGAGACAAGGTCTCACTATGTAGCCCAAGCTGGTCTTTACCTTATGATTCTCCCTACCTCTGCCTCCCAACTGCTGGGATTACAGGTGTGCACCACCACGCCACCCCTCTGTTCTCCTTTCTGTCTCTCTGAGTTTGCCTACTCTAGGTAAGTTGCATAAGTGGAATCACAAGATTTGCCATTTTGTGACTAGCTTACTTCACTCAGCATCATGTTCTCAAGGTCCATCCATGCTGTAGCCTGTGGCACGGCTTCCTTTTATGGCTGAATAATATGCTATGTCATTTGACTTTTTTATGACAGTCCTGTGAGAACTTCTGTTGGGCAAGTTTCATGTGGCCTTTTGTGTTAAACTTCAGAGAAAGGGCGCTGCAGCTCATGGAGTGCCTTCCCTGCACAGCCTAGAGCTCTGTGTTCTGCAGCTCCTTGCCAGGGTGGCAGGCTTCATCCCCAGTGTGGAGCCAACGCCCCCACATACCTGTCATTCAAGGCAGGTGCTTCCTGGGCCTGTGTGGCTATGTCATGCAGCAGATGGGGCAGACAGACAGAATGCTTCTGCCCTTGCTGAGCTCACAGTTCAGCTCATTCACAAGGAAACATGCTACCCATTCTTCAACATACAATCATGCTGTGGAGGTATGATGGGAGTAGGGGAGTGACAATACAGTCCCTTAGGTTGAATGGTCAGAAAAGCCCTGCTGTGGGGTCTGTGAATCTGGGACTGGGAGCTTGCCAGATGGGTGGTGGGTTTGTTTGTTTCCTGTAGAGAGTAGAGTCCTGGCCTATTCCAGACAGAAGGAGGACATGGTTGGTACCTTTAACTTGCACAGGGTTACAGAATCAACCGAGACCTGGCTGTTCGTCATGGTCACATCCAACTCTTTGGCACTACTCAGACCTGAGCAGCTGTTTCATCAGCCTAACAACTGGAGCCAGCTTTTCTTTTCTGCTCTTCTGCAGGGAAGGCTGCCTTCCTTTCCTGGCATTGTTCTCAAACAGTGATTTAAAGAGGTTTTAAAGATTTGGAGAGGGCTTGCCATGCCTCTTTCTGTGTTCATTTTGGTACCTTTTCCACCAAGCCCATCTGAATTTTGCTCTGGTTTTATCTTCTGATCTGATTAAAGCTTTTTCACCTATCTCAGTAACTCATTTTGCCCAAATCCTTAAGTATGCTAATTTTGCATCACTGTAGCAAAATACCTGAAGGTAATCGATTTAAAAGAAGAAAGTTTAGTTTGGCTCATGTTATTGGAAGACTCAGTCCAAGGTCTGTTGCCTTTGGGCCTGTGGCGAGGCAGTATGTCATGACAGCAGGACAGGACACACAAAGCTGCTCACCTCATAGCAGCTGGGAAGCAAAGAGAGATAAGAAGGGGCTGGAATCCCACTGACCCCTTTAAGGGCACACCCCCATTTGTCCCCACCTCTTAAGGGTCCTACCACCTCCCAGTAGTGCCAAACTGGGGACCAAACCTTCACCACATGGGTGTTTTCCAAATGTTAGCAATCGGTAATGCTCAGAATTGACCCGTGTATCCTGTGTCTCAGACTGTGAGCTCACAAGCTGGCGGCCCTGTGTGTGAGTCTCAGGACAATCTTGTTAGGTGGACAGAGCAAGGTTTTGTCTCGTTACTGAGCAGGCAGCACACCAAGACAGCATGGAGCCCAGGCCCCGAGCTGCGGATAGGCCCAGGCCGCCCACCTCCAACTGCTGCTCACTTGGCATTGAGCCTACCTCTAGCAAGTCTGCGCAGTCCTGGTCTTCGCCTCCTTCACCATCGAGGCTGCTTTCCTCGAGGTTCCAGATACAGTGCAAATGGCTCAGAGAATAGCACCACCATTAGCTCCATTTTCTAAACCCAAAACCTGGGCTCCACCTTTCAAACCAGTTCTCTCCCGTGAATCTCACCAACTCCAGTGGGTTCTACCTCTTGGTGCTGTTGAGGTCCAACCAAGCCTCTTCATCTGCCAGCTATTAGTGTTTCAGATCCCTATAATTCCTATTTCAGTGTTGGTGATCAAACCAGGGCCTGGCACATGCTAGGCAAGTGCTCCACCACTGAGCTATACCCACAACCCACATCCCATATTATACTATATTTAAGTGATTGGTTTTCTTGCTCATTCTTGAATGTAGGAGGGCCACCTGTCTAGGTCTGTAGGCTGCGCACTGCTCAAACGTGCCTGCACGTGAGAGGGCAGGCCTCACATCGCCCACTTAACCACTTGCCACAGGGCGTGTTCAGCCTATGTGGAGCCTCTGGGTCACTCATACACATGCAGCAGCAGAGTCACCTCCCCTGATAAAGTCACATATGTGCTCTGGAGGGTACACATGATCGCCACCTCCTCTGTGACCTGAGCTGAGATCATTCCTTTCTCTCTCATGCCTGGAGGTCTGTCTTTTTCTCACCATCCTTTTGTTTGAGACTTTTGCAGTGCCCCCTGTGTGCTGGGTTATGACATGTGGTGTTAGGGTGTGGCTCTGAGTGGGCCACAGCCATGCCCATAGTGCTCTGGAAAGCTACTCAGAGCAAAAGTTCTTTGTCTTGTATGGTAATAAAGTGACATACTCATCAGTGTAAACCAGGAGTACCTCTCCTCTCTCAACGACCTCTGTTAGTTACTTTTATGTAGCTGACAGAAACAGCTTAAGGGAGGAAGGATTTATTTGGCTCATGGTTCCTTGGCTTCATGCACTTGGGCAGGACATCATGGCAGCAGGAGTGTGTGGAGGAGGAGACTGTTCACCTCATGGCACACTGGAAGCAGAGAGTGAGGAGGAGCCGGGGACCAGATATAATCTTCAAAAGTGACCTACTTCCTCAAGTAGGCCCCCATCTCCTAAAGTTTCTAGCACCTCCCTAAATGGTGCCATTAGCTGGGGACCAAGCCTTAAACACATGAGTCCAAGGAACATTTCACATTCCGACTAAAATGGTACCACACCAGCCACCACAGGTTCTGCCAGTAACTGCAGGAGAAGTATTTGATGTGGGAAAGCAAGGTCTTGGAACACCCATGAGCTCCTCACAGCTTGGGGCCTTGCACCATTGCAGCCTCAAACTCAGTGCACCATGTGTGATAAGCTCAGAGTGGAAAAGGCCTAATGTCCCTTGGTAGGAGGGACCATAAGTTATTCTGTGATTCACAGAAAGGAATAGTACTCAGCAGAGAACAACATCTGCTACTATACACAGCACAGATGAGTGAGCAAACAACACACAAAATAAGTGAAACAAAAAGTACAGACTGCACAGTTGTATGAGTAACAGCACAAAACCTGTTCACACCAAGCCTTAGTGTTGTTAGTTATGAAGGTGACTCTGCAAGGCTGCGGTCTGAGGGGTTGGATGAGGCTCCTGGGCCTGGTAAAGGTACGTCTCCACCAGGGTGTGATCTCATTGCGAGCCTGTGCCGTATGACTTGCACACTTTCAAGCATGAGTTACGTGAGACTGGCCCACTCCCAAACCTTATTGCTCCTCCTGGCTTCTAGCAGCCAGTTCCAGAAGGATCTTTGAAGCCTCAGAACCCATCAGGGCCTTCAGCTGCCCCCATGTCCCCTCCTCTGCTGCTGTGACTGGGAGAAGATGGTTTCTAAGCCCAACTTTCACACTGATTTTCTCATGGCTTTTTTCTTTTTTTCTGGGCGTCTCTGGTGGTCCTGGTCTTTTCATAGCCAAGTGAAAAGCAGCTTGCCCTTTCTCTGCAATCCTTTAGTGTCACTTGGTGGTAAAACTAGACTGTCACAGACTGTGGCTCTCCTCAGGAATGCCCTCCTGGAGGGACTTGAGCTGCTTGCTCATCTGACAGCTCTGCTGCAGGGGAGAGCCTGCAGGTCACTGGCCTGGTGAATGCCCATATGCTCACGGTGCCCATCTTGGCCTTTAAGCACAGCCCTCTGGCTGTGGTATGCTGAGGTTCTGGAGCTCTCTCTTAGCATCTGTGGCCCACCTGCAGTGCTGCCCTCTCCCCTCTGGTGGCGTCCTGGCCAGATCCCTCCACAGCCTGACTAAAGCAGGAGCCCCTCCCCTATGCACTGAGTCACATCTTGACATGCCCTGAAGGCCCTTCCACTGGAGCCCTGCACACCTTGAAGCAGTTTCACCCTCCCGGAAAGCCCCTGCTAGCAGAGCTGATGGAGGTGGGGACCCTGCAGGCTTTACATTCTTCTGTTCTTGCTTCTGCCTTCCCTCCAGCTGGAATTCCATTCTTCCCAGGCTCACATTTGGTTATCTCCACTTCAAAGCCTTTTCTGACTTTCCCTTCATTCTCTGGTCCTCTACATGGTTCCCTCCTCCTTTGGGACATCTTTCCTGTGCTGCTCTTTATTTGCCTCACCCTCAGCTCTCACTTGACTGTAAACTTGCTGAAAGTAGGATTTTTCTTATCAGTGCATGAGACTTAGCACCTGGTTGGTGGTATGCCAGCTCTTGGGAGGGTAAGGCAGAAGAATAGTGAGTTCAAGGCCAGCCTGGACTGTGTGGCAAGACCCCTGTCCCAATACAAAAGTAACAGCTTACCAGGTAGATGGGGTGGGTGTGGGGTAGAAGAGTAGGCAGAGGGGTAGGAAGAGAACATTTTGACCCTCAGGACTCCCTCCTACTATGGCAGGCCCCTCCCTGCACCATTTGTTGTGAGGGCAGTATGGCTTCTGTCTTCTCTACTTCAGTTGTCAAAGAAAGGGAAGAAAACTGAAGATTAGAAATAAGTGATTCTTGTGAATTCCTCCCAGAAAAGAAATAATCCTCACTCCTCAGATCCTCCAGAGTACTCAGCTAGCTCTTAAGACTTCCTCCATTTTGTTTGAATGTGAACTTGAGCTTATGGCTTCAGAAAATTAGGTCTTTCAAAGCAGATGCTCAGAATAGGAAGTCACTGGAAGCGAGTGGCTGCAGTTCACCCCGTTTAACAGTGATTACACAGAGCTCTGCGCTTCTAGGGCAAGGCCAACAATTGGGCCAGGGGAACCTCAGTCTCATAAGCTCACTGTGTACAGCCGTACACAGTCGTTCGAGTGACTCAGTATTGGAGACTGTGCATTAAAATAGAGATTTCATGTTGAAAGAGTCTGGTTGCTACCTTCTAAATGGAATCTTTGCAGTTACACTGAGAAAGTGGATAGCTAAAACTGTGAAGATCATTGTCCCCATTGAAGAAAGGAGTCGAAGTTTAAATGTGATTTCTTAGTGTTTCCTGCTGTACCTGGCTGTGTAACAGCAGAAAAGTTAACTCATATAAAGCTCTTTGGACCGTGCCTGGCCTACAGTAAGTACTGGAAAATATTAACTGTCCTTGTTTCTTCCCACATGAAGATGTCTGTGAAGCAGGGTCTTAAAGGATGCTCTTTTTGGGCCAGTTTTTCTTTGTTCATTAAAACTCAAAGTGATGGGCTGGTGTTGTAGCTCAGTGGTGGAGCACTTGCCTAACATGCATAAGGCCCCAGTACTGCAAAAACAAACAACAAAAAACCTCAAAGTGATTAATTACCCTTCAGGTGTGCTTGCTGAGTTTTATGGAGTAAGAGGGATAGGTGAGATGTGGGCAAAAGATGTGGATGGGGAGGGGGACCACTCATTAGGTGTTGGCATGACCTTCGGCCTTCCGGCCTGCCTTTACCACTGGTGGGCACCTCTGCAGACTGGACAACAGGCTACATAAGGAATCTTATAGTGAATTCCAGAATTTCATGCATTTCAAGTACAGATACTTCTCAACTTAGGATGGGGTAACCCCGTCATAAGCTGGAAAATAATGAAGGTGGAACATGCATCAGATCCGCCTAATTACCACACATTTCAGCTCAGCACCACAGCACACTGGGCTGCTGTGGTTCCTCCCCATGTGATCCCATGGGAGCTGTGGTCACTGCCACTGCCCAGCAGCAAGAGAGAATCTGACCTTGTATCTCTAGCCCAGGGAAAGATGCAAATTCAAAATTTCAAGTATGGTTTCTGCTGAATGCCTTTTGCTTTCATACTGCCACAAAGTTGAAAAATCATAAGCCACACCACACTAAGTGGGACCTTCTGTACTGTGAGTCCCATGCCGCTGCTTCCTCTTGGCGTTTACCACTGCCTGCTCCTTGCTGCTGGGTGGGGAAGGTCAAGGATTACATATAGTAGAGGACATCTTCAATGCAATGAGTTCTGTGCTGTTTTTCAGGAAATTTGGGAGAGCTTTATGAGGAAAAATGTCCAAAAATGTGGAAGGACCACAGCCACAGGTGGGTGGGAGAGTTGGTAAAGCCACTAGCTAATGGACAGCAGTGGGGATCAGGAGTTGATTGGTTACTAGGGACAAGCCAGAAACCCCTTTAGAAAATTTAACCCTAAGTACTCAGGCTGTGGACTTCAAAATGAAATTCCATCACCATCAAGTGTTTTAAGGATCTATCAGCTGTTGAAGCTATAGTTCTTTCCCTGGGTGGAACATTTACAGAGATGCACTTCACTGCAGACAGTGCTACAGGAAGCATCCTGGATCAGGCCACAGGTCTGGTGCCCTGCATGAGCTGAACAGTATTCTCCTTGTTTCTAAGAGGAGGTGTGTTTTTCTTTTCTTTTCAGGTGGAGTATTTCTGAGATCACTGTCCCTTTCTGAAAACCACAAATGAATTTGTCTCCCATTTATTTTCTTTTCAGAGAGTGATGGTTTTCAAAATGAAGACTCTGGAAAAATTTAGGTTCTCCATAGGAATTACAAAATTTGAAGGAAAGAATATTTGCAAAAGGAAATTGTTTTGAAAGTATGTTTACAATGAACTATTGACAGGCTTTTTTTTTTTTAATAATAAAACCCTTTGAGAAGATTGTATTTATGGTAAAAGGAAACTGGACTAACAATGAGGCCAAAGACTTTTCCTGCCACAACTTACTCTGGAAATAGCCGGCAGCGACTGCAAGAGATCCGAGAAGGGTTAAAGCAGCCATTTAAGTCTTCAGCCCAGAGCCTGCCTGTGGGACCAAACAGTGATGCTTCCCTGGATGCCAAAGTCCTGGGCAGCAAGGATGCTGCCAGGCAGCAACAGATGAGAGCCACCCCGAAGTTTGGACCTTATCAGAAAGCGCTCAGGGAAATCAGATATTCCCTACTGCCTTTTGCTAACGAATCAGGCACATCCTCAGCAGCAGAAGTAAACCGGCAAATGCTGCAGGAGCTGGTGAATGCAGGATGTGACCAGGTGGGTACAGACCTCCATCTTCCCTTAAGGGCAGGCGAGTGAATAGCTCGTTTCTGGCAGTCGGAATCCTCCAGCAGTTCTAACTGAAGGTTTTGAATCGTTAATACTCAAGTGTTTCTGCATAAAAACCCGAGGCCCTTTCATGCATCACTGATCTGTTCTCTTCCTTTTCTAAAGTCTTTAGCTGCTTTTCCTTTTCAGCACGATCCAGAAGGTTCTGAACTCTCCTGAAATTGTACCATATATACTTTGTGTTCTGTCTTGTGTGTGCATGTGTGTTACTGTTAGTGGAACCAGGACCTTGAGGATGCTAAGCAAGCCCTGTACCACAGAGCTATCTCACCCTCCCGAGTTCTGCTCTGATGCAGATGAGGCTGCCTTTCCTACCTCGCCCTTTCTTTAGGGTTTATATGGGGTGATTCTGAGCTGTCATGGGGAAGAGACGAGCTTTCCCTTATTGTGTTTTTGGTTTGTGCATTTTTTACTCCCCGCAGAAGTGTCTCTGACTCTCTTTTCTCCTATTTTAAAAAATAGTGTACATTTTGTTATAGGAGATATGACTATATATAGGGAAATTGAAAAAAAAAACTGGAAAAGGAAAAGCTGCAAAATCATGAATATTTGGTGTAGTACCCTCCTCAGGTGTAAAGGATGTGTTAATGGAGGTGGCACCTGTTATACATAAATATACAACCTATATGTACATATACATGTGTACACAACCCTGAGTGTACATACCTGACTAAAACCCAAGTTGAGGGACAGGATCATATCAAATGGATCCAAACAGGTATAAATGTAGTTAAAAAAATGTAATTGTGTTCTGAAATGACTTTAAGAAAGCCAGTATTTTATTTCCGTCAGTCATCCTAAAAAGCAGCTTCATGAATGGAAGTGAGTATTTTCACTGCCTTGGAAAAGAAATAAGATTTCTTGTTCACAGCACATCAGGATGAGTGAGTACTTCTACTTTCTAAGAAGTGATCTAATTACTGGTGTCACAGTCATAGGAAAAGGCTAATCTTAGTCCTCCTGTTGTAATTTAGTACTGTAGAATTTAACTGAGAACTGACAGTTCTCAGGGGGTATGTCTGTGAAACAAATCCTGCTATTTAGTAGGGGCTTCCTTGACATTTGGGGATATCCTGGGATTAACGTGTGTCTAACAAGCGTTGTTGTGTTGCACCACTTTCATGCGGTTCACGATCAGGAGTGAGGTGGTGTGGAGTGCCTTAACGGTGGAGGCTGACAGCAGAGGAATGACCTTGCTCCTTGTGAAAGTATGAAGGGAAACATGCTGCTGAGCGCTGTCCCCCAATGCAGGAGGGAGCAGGCCTGGGGAGCCAGTGAGTAGCTGAGTAGCAGTGAGATTGCAGAGGGGTTTTTAGGTCAACAGCATAGCTTAAACTCGCCTGTAAATCAGTTGCAAACAGTGCATTCACGGCCCAGGTGTTCTTTGCAGTTGTATTTCAGCTGTGAGAGAAAGAAACAAGTCAAGCAAATAATCCAAAGTACAGGTGGGATCTTATTAGGGTAAAATCCATTAGAGATAATTACAGTATAGGAAATAATGAAGCTGGTGCTATTTCTAATATGGTAAAATACAAATGCAGGAAAATTAAGGATCATGATACCAGTGAAGTTCTCATCAACATTTAATTTATGTTAATTGCTAGCAGACAGGGCTCCACTTACCATATTTAATGTTCCTGAAATAATTCAGTTTGGTGTCTGGTGTTACTTTATAATTTAAAACAGCTGTACCTCCACCCTGACCCTCCAACTCAGACAAGGGTTCATTTGCTTTCAGAAAATTCTGGTAGGAAAGTCAGCATGAACCCGAGTACTGTGGGGGAAGGATGGACAAGACCTCCGGAGCCCTGTGTCTGGGATCAAGCGGTTGTTAGATTTCTAGCATAACAGGTAAAGAGAATACTGTCCTTGCAGCTTTTCCCCTCATTTCTTCTTGTATTAGATGCAGTTTTCTTCTGTATTTTGAGGTTAAGCCCTCTCTTTAAACCCTGTCTTCATCAGAGTGATCATAAGCCCCATGTTTTTCCATGGGTTTTTAGGTACCCATGGGCACCGTTTTCTTTTTTCCCTTTTTTTGATTCAGTGTCTTGTTATGTTGCCCATGTTGACCTGACCTCCTGGCTGAAGTGATCCTCCTGCTAGTGATCTTCCTGTTTTAGCCTTCTGAGTAGTGGGGTAACTGGCACTACAGGTGCTGGCCACCACACCTGGCTCCACAGGTAGTATCTTATTCATTGCATGTACACACATATATATTTCACCATCTTCTTTGGCCTAAATATTTACTTTAATGTTTATGTAAGCAGGTGTTTTCTTTTTAACATTTTAGTAAAGTAAAATTTACATCTAAGAAGTACACAATTCAGTTGGGTTTTGGTGGCTCATGCCTGTAATCCTAGCTACTCAGGAGACAGAGATTAGGAGGATCGTGGTTCAAAGCCAGCCTGGGCAAATAGTTTGCAAGAACCAATCTTGAAAAAACCTGTCACAAAAAATGGTTGGTAGAGTGGCTCAAGTGGTAGAGTGTCTGCCTAGCAAGCATGAGGCCTGTAGTTCAAGCCTCAGTGCTGCTTAAAAAAAAAAAAAGTATACATAAGCTTACAGCCTAGTAAATTTTCACATATTAAGTACATACATGTATAACTAGTGTATGTATATATTTTAAATTAAAACATTTTGAAGTGAAAATATTTAGAAAAGGTTAAAGACTTCAGAGTATTTTGTGTTTACTGATAAAATGTGCATGCCCAAGGATAGGATATTCACGACTCTTGTGCACACAAATTACATAAAGACACGAAAATTCCTATAGGTAAAAGAAAATTATGCCAACAGGCTAGTATTCCTTAAGGAAATAGAAAGAGAAGTATGCTTTATTATTTGAATGCCATGTTTTGTAGCCTTGGAATCTTGTCACTGGCATAGTGGTCACTTAAATTTAGCTTTTACTTTCCTCCCTTATAACATTAGGTTCCACTTTTTCTTTTAATCTTTTTTTTGTAGTTTCAAATACCCATACTTCCAGGTTTTCCTCTTCAGAGTTTTAAAAACCACTAGTCTGATTTGCAGTGAAGTTAATATGCAAAGTAGTTCTCTTCCACTTGTATTCTTACTGAGTTGCAGTGGGTTGACAGGCCGAGCAGCCCTTGTAGGGAGTGCAGGGGTATTGTTTGGCTCCCTGCACTCAGCTCTGTGGCACCTGGCATCCTGTGAGAGTGAGAACCCAAGGGCACTTAGTCAGATTGTCTCCCCGAGAGGAAGACAAGGAGAAACAGCCAGATGTGAGGACTAGGAGATAGAATTGTCTCCCTTGAGGAATGAGTGCATGATTTTTTTTCCTCCCAAAAAGCAGTTTTGGGAGAAACTGCTTCCAGCAGTTCCTGGAGCCACCCTCTCTGTCTGCCCAGGTGCATGTACACACAGTCCGTGGCTCTGGGCTTGGATTTCTGTGTCCATTGTCATTTCTCTAATCCCTATTTAATCCAGCTTCTCTGCCCCCCCACCCCCCAACATTTCGGTATACCGAGTAGGCAGAAGAGATACAGCCACTGGTTAGTCTGTGTTCTAAGCCAAAAAGAGCAGAAAAAATTAAGTTTCTCCACTCATCATATAAGTTATTGGCATAGCACTGTAAGGGACGAGGTTTCCTGAGGCATGTGGACCTCACCCAGAAGTGAGTGCCAGCACATTGTCCTCAGCACTTGCAGTCGTGTGAGATGGGTTCTAGTTGGCGTTAGTGTGAGTAGAAACTACAGTGGGGCGGGGGGTGGGGAGGGGCAAGCAGGTGACTGTCCTGGCCACCTGAGCACACACAGGTTGACCTACATGTGGGGTACTGTTGAACATGACAGTTCTAGGGGCAGCGGGGGAAGGGGAGTGTAGTACATTATTCCTGAGTGGTCTCTGGAGTCAGAGCTTCGAATCCTGTGTTTGTCAGTAGACTCGTTGATGGAAGACTGCTGCCTTGTCCAGTTCTGTATTCTCATCCTCTGTGACTTCCCCGTCTCGTTGCCTCATGTCCATTGGGGTGTGGGTGATCACCCCTCATTTCGCTGGGCAGAGCACCGCCCTTCTCAGCTCCTGATACCCCTCACTTTGGGCTCAGCTGTGGTCCTCGGCTCATGCTCCCCAACTGCCTCAGACGTCGCGCAACCTTCTCTTTCATTGTGCTGACCATGGCTGACCATGTTGCGTCCCCATCTTCCTGTCTGGATCCTAGTGTCTGTTAAGGCTCAGCTCAGATTCTCTTACCACAGATCTTCCTGAGGCTTTCACTTGGATGTGGGCTGTTCCTATTCAGATTTCCATAGCATCTTGTTTCTAACTTATAGGACAGGCTGTGGTGTTCTTGCCTTACTTTCCCTCCTCTGAGGCCTGGATTCTGGGAGTTTTCCCTGTGGGCCCAGAAGGCCTCCCTACTGCTCCTCCATAGTCTGTGCTCAGTTCATGTTTGCTAAAGCAGATGTGACTTCATGTTCTAGTCCAGGCAAAAGCTCTCCCCTCTGTTGTCAGTCACAGGAATAGATGCTAAACTGAAAGGCACCTTTTCCTTACAGTGGTTATTTTGTCTAGTTCTAATGATACACAGTCAAGAAAGCTATAGAAAAATACCTAGAAGAAATGTTCCTTGTCTTGGTGACAGAATCCTGCCTCAGGATGCTTTTCCTGAAATAAAGCTATTTTGCTAATGAGAAAGGTAAAGGAGATTTAGATACCATGTTCATTTTCTCTTCCTCCCTTCCTCTGGAAAGGGAGCCGCTTCTTGGTCTGACTGGACACTCATGCTGTCCTGTAGTTCAGGAGGGGAGAAGGAAGAAAGAGATACTTAAGAGTAGGAATGTCAGTAATGTAACAGGAAATCGTATCACAATGGCCTTTGGGTGTAGCAGTTCCTTGCCTTTTTCCCCTCTTTTTTTTTTTAAGTGGCTTTCAAATCATTGTTCCTGTCAGATGGTAAACTATACTTTTTAAAAGTAGATTTTAAATTACTTTGGGGCGGGGTGGGGGGGTAATAGGTCAGTGGTAGAGCACTTGCCTAGCATGTATGAGGCCTTGGGCTCCATCCTCAGCACCGGAAAAAATATAAAGGTATACATATTTAAAAAAATGAAATTACTCTGACAAGACACAAGCAGATCATACCTATTTGTGTCAAGTCTTCTGTAGTTATTAAAGAGTATAAATTTAGAAAGCATAGAAATGTATAAAAAGAAAATACAGTGTCCTGTAATTCTGCCAGCCCAGACCAGATTATGGTACTCTCAACATTTTGGGTCTAAAACTGGCCTACCTTTTTCTAATAAAAACATGTTTATAATATATATAATATTGTATAATATATTATTAAACAGTGTATAGATGTAATAGATGCACCTCTATTTTTTATAACAGAATGGGTCACATTACACATGTTCATTTGTGATCAGTGCTTTCCCCATCCTTGGGCTGGGCTTCCTCCTCACCGCTCCTCAACTGCTCTCCTATCTAGCCCCATCTGTTCCCTCCTATAGTCTTTGAAACTGTGTCCTGCCCCTCTGAGTCCAGGCCTCCATGCCTTCTCCCTGCAATTGTAGTGTCCACCGGTCACCCCTCCTGCCCCTTCTCCCTGGCCTGCCCTGCACAGTGCCTCCTCTTCGGAGGAACACTTTGTGAAAAGGGAAGAGGGGGTTGTTTCCCTGCTAGAAACTTCCCATTACCCTTGATGTTGCTCCAGAGCCTGTGGCCTCAGGCCACACCCACCCCTACTGTCCTGCTCTGGACTTCCTGTCAGTCTCAGACTTCCCTGCCCCCTGCCCTTTTGCTGGATGATGCCCACCCCCTTAGAAGGCTGGCTTCATGCCCGTGGCTCAGAAAAGCCTTTTCAGTCTCCAGTCTGGTCCCTCTGCTCTCATTTCCCCATCATTTCCTCTCATAGCATTTATCAGCGCTTGTTTCCAGGGAGTGGTGCATTTTGTTGGATATCCATCTTTCCCTGTAGGACTTAGTCCATGAAGCAGCTTCGTTCTAACCCCCCATCTAGGACTCACACTAAGCACCCTCTCAGAAACTTCTATGAGCAAGCCAAGGAGCACATGTTTCATCATAAACATTTTTGTGCTGTTTAATTACCCCCCTGTACTGAGGTTTGAACTTGGGTCTTCATGCTTGCTAGGCAGGTACTGTACATACCACTTGAGCCACTCACAGCTAATGCTGTTTTAATACATGATTTTGAGGAGCAGTATTGTACTCCATTGTTCAAATAAATGTCCCATGGTTTACCACAAAGAGCTGGCAACGAGCATCCTTCTCTATAGGGTATCACCAATTTCCTTAGAATAAATTCAGAAGTGGAATTGCTAGGGTGAACAAGAGCATTTTTACAGTTTTTATTTGTATTGCTCATTTGCTTTTTCAACATTATTTCACTGCATTTATACTTCCATCCCTGCCAACAATGCATATCATCACCACTACTAAGAAAACCGACCAACGGCCATTGCCAGTTGTTTTGCATTCTGCTGTGGTAGTGGGTGTGTGGTGACAAGAGAACGTGGACATGGTTCTCCACTGCTAAGGTGCAGATAGCTGACTGCTTATAATGAGAGCTCTCATTATGTGTACAGTTAAAATGGACTCTTGCGGAATGTATCTTTCCTCTCTTCCCAGCAAGTGCTGCAGGTCCTAGGTTCATACTGGAATCTGCAGCCCTGGTGGATTTGTGGGAGAGAGCCAACGCCAGGCCGGCAGGTGGGTGAAGAGATCTGGAGAAGCCCCCAGTCAGTCCCATGTTACTGTCATTTGTGTTTAAATTGTTGTGTGATCTGAGTGTTTCTCTGCTCTTAATTTTGTGAAAATATGCCTCTGAAAAAGCAAATAGTGCCCAAAAAGCAAGGTAAAAGTGAATGTGCTTAATTGAAGTGACAAAGTGACAATTTGAGATTTGTTGAAAGGCAGCAGGTCTTTAGTGGAAGTTGGCAGATTATGGACAAAATGAATCAGTACCTCTGCATGGCACTGAATTATGTGTATTCAGAGCATGTGTGGTTTTTCCTCATGGTGGTTTCCTTGGAACCATAGGCCTGCAGATACCAAGGGTCTACTGTATTTGGAAGGGAGATGTTTTCATAATTATATTTTTCTGATTTGTGATTTTCTTTAATTGACTTGTTATTGGATGATTTGAATTTTGACAAGTGTTCTTGCTGTCTTTCCTATAGTGTAGGAAGTAATGGATACTTCTCTTCCCATGGTATCACTCCCCTGTCCCTCAGCACTGCCCCAGCACCCAGCCTCTCTGTGTCAGGAGTGGGTGCTCTGGTATCAGAGATGATGGACGTATGGGAGGACTGACTGAGCTTGCTGGCCATGTCACTGCAGAATTGAATGGAGCTGCTGGTAGCAGCCATCCAGAGGGACCACACAGGCAGGATAAGGACAGTTGGAAGTGGGCAGGATGTGGTTGGTGTGGAGGTCCTACAGTATCATCAAGTCCCAGGTGCCTTCCTTTTTTCTGTTCTACCATCCTTAACAAGTGGCTTCCATTTTTGCCTACACCAAATGGTGCCCCGCCAGCCAAGCGATGGGCAGAAGAGGGGCATCAAAGCCACCTCTCAGACCCTGCCTCTTTCTTAGGGATCCTACCCTCTTCTCCCCCAGTCCACTGGTCAGCACCTAAGGGGCCAAAAAACCTTGGAAATGGTACTTTAGCTGGACACCTGGCCACTCCTACCAAAACTAGGCTGTGTTAGTAAAAAAGGAAGGGAAGGAGGCTTTTGTTAGGAAACCACAGTAGAGCCACATTTTATCTGGGTGTGCCACCAGGGCAAATGACTTACTTTCTGATTCTCTGAATTGTTGGGATGATAATTATTCCTGCCTCATGAATTGTCCTCCAGACCAGAAAGGATATCTGTATGGTGGCTGGGGCACAGTGGTACACGAGATGGTGGCTAAACCCAGTGCCATCAGTGAGGTAGCCAGAGAGCTGGGTTCGGGCATGTGGCATACTTTACAAAATAATGATTGTTGTCCTCTTGCCAGCCCTGGTGTACTGCTCCCCTTTCCCACAGAACTCATGAATACAGTTGTTTGATCTCAGGCAGTGTGTTTGCTCTTGTGGGTTTGAGGTGTATTTGGCTGGTTATGACATTAGAAGAATGATGAGTCATGCGATAGAAATAAAGGTTTTGTACGAAAGTAAATGATTAATAGTGAACTTTTTCCCCAGCCAGTGGTGAAATGCTCGATATAAACATGAACAAATTTCATTTGGGTTATCAAAGCTCTTATTCAGCAAGAGCCTTGTAAAGCTGGGCATTCAGCATGTAGGAGACCCAAGAATGTGGCAGAGCAGAGTGGAACCAATTGGAACCTGTGCCAACTGTCAACCTCAGAGTGACTTGGGAGGCTTTAGGGATACTGTGGGTGGTTCTGTCACCTTCCCTTTCTGTCTCCATGCCACATGGCTTTGCTCAGCTGGTATTTTAGGGTAAATGTTAGGGCAAGAGGCTGCCCCCTGTAGCTGGGAATGTGTCAGTAAATCTTGGTGTGATTGTTTCCAGTCTTCCATATTTGCATCTCTTGCCTTTTGAGACCCCTTGTAGGACGAGGAACTGACCAGGCAGCAGAGACACACCCCTCACCTCTCCTGTCTCTCCTATTGTTTCAGGATTTCTTTCCTAGACAGGAAAGCATGCCTTGTCTCTCTCCTTTTCTCCCTGTTTCTCCCCCCCTTCCCTGCCTCTTATTCTCTCCCTCATGCTTTCTCTGGCTCAAGAATGTCCGGGATAGTTCCTAATTAGAAATGGTGAGGCCTTTATGTTTGGTTTGTATTTAGCTCTAGTCTCTACTTCAGTCATTGTATTAATGGGTACCCTCCCTAATGTCTGCTGTTTTTTTCTAAGTCACTTTCAAATCTGTGTCTTCTCACGGCAAGCACCTGCTCTGCACCTGAATCCTCCTGAGTTGTCCCCTGACCCAGTAATTCTTCCAGTAAGCTAAGCTGCTGCTTTTTTTGTTGTTGTTGTACTGGGATTTGAACTCAGGGCCTCAGGCTCGCTAGGCAGGCACTCTACCACTTCAGTGACTCTACCAGCCCTTTTTGTGATGGGTATTTTCGAGATAGAGTCTCTTGAACTATTTGCCCAGGCTGGCTTTGAACCATGATCCTCCTGATCTCTACCTCTTGAGTAGCTAGGATTACAGGCTGAGCCACTACTGCACACCAGCAGTAGCCCTTTGTCCTTACCCACAGTCCTCCTACCATCCAATCCCTACTTAGCTAGCTGCATTGTTTCTCCTCATTTTTTCGTTATTATTACCCTCATCTTCAGTTGAGTCTGCCTTTTTATGTCACCTGTCACCAGCTGTTTGACTTTCTTTTCCTTGGCTTTCCTCATGCTGTCACCTCAACTGGACTGTGCTCCCCTAGCCATACAGTCACACTTTCCACTTAATCACATGCAGGCTGGGCTCTTGCTTTCTGGGTTCCTGTTTGTGTCATTCCATCCAGGGAACCCCGTGAGGTCTCCACAGGTCCTAGGGGCCATCCAGCCCAATCTGGCTCTCCACAGTGTAGTTAGCAGAGGCCCAGAGAGGTGATGTGTCAGGGTCAGACTGCACAGCAAGTGAGCAGCAGAGCTGGAGCAACTGGGGCAAGAAGCTCCTCTTGGGACCCAGGGGACTAGAGAGAAGGAGATGACTGTCCCCACCTGCCTGCCCGCCCGTTGATTACTTTGTGACGTTCTCACATAGGGAAATGCACCCATCAACCCACTGCCCAGAGACAATCACTGTTACTTGGTTATGTAAATGTGTCTTCTTTTGTTGTGGTTAAATTTTTGTTCCAGAGAGTTTTAGAAAGTAAAATAGTATAGTGAAACCCCCATGTATCCATCAGCTGGCTTTAGCAGTGATCAGTGTACTTACTTTATTGTTGCGCTTATCTCTGGGATTTAACGTATATGTATGATGTTTTAAAAACACCAGGCATCGCATCATTTGCCACCCTTAAATACTTAAACAAATCTCCCTAAAAGACAAGAGATAAAAAACGTAGGACAACATATGAGGTCAATACTATTGTCATATCAACAAAGTAAACTTATGTTTCATTACATATAATAATGAACATCATTCTTGTGATTACTTGGCTAACATTGATGGCAGTTACTCTAAAGTGAAATTAATATTTTTGAACAATTACTAAGTGATTACTCTAAAGTGAAATTAATATTTTTGAACATTTACTAAGTGATTACTACCCTAGTCTTCCTAATGAGGCTATCAGGAAGGCTCTGTCATCTTTTCTGTTTTACAGATGGAGAAAGGTTAGGTTAACTTGCAAACAGAATTTATTAAGTTCTAGAATTAAGAACTTAGAATTTAAGAACTTAGAATTTACTAAGTTACTAAGCATTGAGCTAAGAATCAAATCTAAGTCTGACTACTTCTCATTTGTATCCTGCATTCTTTTCCCTTCAACATTTCTATATACAGGTTTTCTTCACATCATTAAACACATTATTCTAACACATTTTACGTGATGTTATCTAACATCTGTCAGAATTCATGTAACAATGACCCTGCTTGGGGAGATTGTTTTCAGGGTTTTTTTTGCCACTATGAATAACGTGTGAATGTGCTTGCTTATAATTTTATTTTTATTTTTTTGGCAGCACTGGGATTTGAACTCAGGGCCTCACTCTTGCTAGGCAGGTACTCTTATGCTTGAGCCACTAAGCTAGCCCCTTGCTCATAAATTTTAAATGTAGTTCTGTGACTTTCCTTTGGCTCAATTTTTAGATGTGAAATCACTCCAGGATTCTTCTTACTGTTTCATACAAGTTACTTCTGCTAGAGGTAGAATAACGAGCTTTCATTGCACAATAGTAAATAACTGGCCAACCATAAGCAAACCTTATGTCACGTTTTCTGCCATCTTTTCAGCACATTTATTGAACACTTCTAGGCACCATGCCCTGTGCTAAGCATTGAAGATTCAGGGAGGACTGAGACCTGATACCCCTTTTCTCAACATTTGGCTGCTCTAACACTCTTTCTCATACATCAGATAAATTCAATGGGAGGTATTTCCACTAAAGACAGAGGAGTTAAATGCTTAAGTTAAGGACCCCTCATACTATAAAAATTATTTAAAATGTTTAAAAATTAAATATTTAAAGATCCTGGAAAATGTTCAAAAGCAGACAAAGTTATAGGAGGGTTTTAATCTAAAAATAACTAATGGGAAAATATTAAAAAATTGGGAACTTGTTGCCTTGTAGCCTAAGGGCCTTATCTAAATCCCATCGCTGCAGAAAAAGGTATGGGAAAGAAAGAAAAACCTCAGCCTTACTTAAGGGTAAAGATGCCAGAAACCAGAGTTCGGGGCCATAAAACAGCACAAAATTTAAAGGGGGAAATCTTGGCAGTGAGAGAATTGCAAGAGTAAAACCCAAATTCCTGAGCAGGTTAACAGTTAACAGTTAAACCGTGCATGTGTCAAGACCAGGGATCTAGTGAGGAAGCAGGCAAAGACCAGAGAGAAATACCTGCTTCAAAGATAGAGCTTTGTGGGACCAGACTTGTGGGTTTTCTGCATTTTTAAACTCAGGGTGTCCTCAACCATATGTAGCTTTAGTGGCAGGGAGCTGCACTTGTAAAGGTTCAAAGAGTCAGAGGACAGAGTAGGGGGAAACTAATGGGAAAGGAGGAAGGGATCCATCCCTAAAGTAAGACATGATAAAAGGGGTGAGCCCCAGCACACTGTATCCTCATCTGATCATCAGGTTCCATAGCGTGTCAGGTTGAGAGCAGAGGTAGCAGTTTTTGGTGCTGCAGTTGGAATCTAATGATGTTATTACCAACCTCAGAACCCAAGGGGACTCACTCAGGGTGGCTACAGGTATCTCCCTCCTCATCTAGTTTTCATCCATCGTTACTGCACATGCAGAGACACAGGAAAGTGAGATCCTTATTCGGGAAGTATGTCAGTCACTAGGAAATGACTACTAGTAGAACCGGATGTTGGCTTAAGCAGAGTGGATTAATCATGAAATAGTTAAGATGGCAAATTTTGTTGTGTGCCTTAGAGGCAAGCTTAACCAAACATCATGGATGTGTCCACTTTCAGCTTGTGTGGAAGGTCCTAGCTGGTGCAATAAGGAGAGGAGAAATGGAAGAACAGTGGACCCTCAGTATGGAGGGGCACATAAGCTCAGGATGCACAGAGTCCAGTGCTGTTCTGCAAATGCTGGATTCATGTGTGCCATAACCTCTCCCAACTTCTGCTAAACATGTGCCTCTCAACAGATCTCAAATTGTCACTCTGTCACTCCAATTAAGCACATAGCATGCCCTTTTTTGGCTTGGGAGGATTATCATACATTTACCTTTTTTGGGAGGCAGATTTTCACAAAATTAAGGGCAGGGGAACACTCAGCAGATCCCACAATGATTTAAACACAACTGATGCTAATAGGTCTGACCGAGAGCTTCTTCACATCATCTTAGCTGTGTAATGCCCAGGAATTTAAAATTTTTGTTTTTGAAGTTTCTTTTGATTTTTTTTTCTTTTGGCAGTACTGGAAGTTGAACTCAGGGCCTCATACTTGCAGGCCATTACTTTCAGAGGTGACCTAAGAAGGATCAGGTCAATTCTTGGACAGGGGGAGGAATGATGGAAAGTCTTCCAAAATGTCAAGCAAAATCAAGATAAAAAAACAAGCTTAAAAAACAAAACAAAAAAACCTTGACTAAGCCCTATTCCAGTCCTAGTCAGAGGGTCAAAGCTGGCAAAGAAAGCAGTTCAGACTTCACCAGCCTGGCATCAGAGGAGAGGTTACAGTAATAACCTTTTTTCTTCCTATATACTGAGGGTGGGAGACTCTTGCTCTGCGACAAGCTGACTAGCATAGGTTCAGAACCATTCTAGACAAGGATGTGAACAGTGTCGATATCCAATGTCTCAGTTAATGTCAAGACCTGAGCCTGTATTGGTTAATAATTTTGAGCCCAGACCTAATGGAAACCAGAGTTTCATTCCATACTGCCTCATGTGTCATGATCCAAGAGAAATATCTGAACAATCCTGTATGGAAGAAGACAACAAAATGTAGCATTATCAAACAAGCTGGTTCCACTCATCTTCATTCCTTTTTTTTTTTCAAGATACTTTTGTGGGTCTTCCTGTAAATGGCCCCATTCCTGATGCCCACAAATATCTCCTCACCAATGACCATAAATTATACTGTATTAAAAGTGACTTAAAAACTCATCAGGAGTAATAACGTAGGTAAGACACAAGGTCATACCTATCGTAATGAACAAGAACTGTTAAATAAAAGTCTGTGAATCAAAAAACAAGACAAGACATTGGAAGCCTTGGTCCACCAGGCTCTGTATTCACACGAGTGGCGTGCTCCACTGGAACTGCCTCAGCCACCTGTCGCTGTGGAGCATGGCAGTGTCACTCACCTGAGCTGAGGTATGCAGTATGTTATGCGACCTGCGTGAGCTCGTCCCAGGAACCTAGCTGGGAGCCACAGGAGACTGAGAAGGGACAAAAGACAAACATGCAAAAACCTGGGGTCAGGTGGGCTGGGTGCTCTGGTGGAGACACACCACTGCCTCCACCACCTCCAGCGAGTTTATTATATACAGCGGCAAACAAGGAAGCAGAGCAACATGCATTTTGCTCTCTTCTCTTCGGCAGCTGGGGGCTGTGCCCATCCCAGCCTGCAGATTATTTGACATGGCTGTGCTCAGGTCAAGTTCTCGTACGCGTCTCATGGTCTGCTGTCCACACACGCCCAGTTTGGAAAATGCGGTGCACAAAAAAGAATATAAAATACCTCTGACTGCAGGGGTAGTGCAGTGATGGAGCACTTGTCTAGCATGCAGCGAGACCCTAGATTCTATCGCCAGCACTGAAGCATTGATTACCTGTTGAAATGATAATATTTGGATGATATAGGTAATTTTAAAAAGTTATTTAGAGGGCTTTGAGGTTTCTTTGGGGGGAAGGGGCATATTGGGGTTTGAATTTAGAGCCTTGCACTTGTTAGGCAGGCGCTTTGCCACTTGAGCCACACCTCCAGCCCTTTCTGCTACAGTTATTTTTCAAATAGAGGTCTGCACTTTTGCCCAGGCCAGGCTGAACCTCAATTTCCCTGCCCAGCTTATTGATTGAGATGGGGTCTTGCTAACTTTTTGCCTGGGCTGGTCTCAAACCATGATCCTCCTGATCTCTGCTTCCTGGGTAGCTGGGATTATAGACATGAGCCACCACACGCCCCTATTTAGGATTTTTGAGACAGGGTCTCACTATGTAGCCCAGGCTAGCCTTGAACTCACAATCTTGCCTCTGCCTCCTAAGTTCTGGAATTACAGGTGGGAGGCACCATATCTGGCTTTAATTGTATTTTAGCACCAATTCTCCTAGTGTGTTTTGTTCTTTTTAAAATATGGGTATAAAACAATTGTAAATCCTGTATGGTCCTGTTATATTTCATCTGAACAGCGCTGTGCTAGTCTTGGGATGGTCTCGGTGAGCTGGTAGAGGGGTATGCTAAACCTGCCCAGAATTGCTTCACTGAAGGCTCAGCCAACTTAGGATAGCTGTTGTTATCACTGATGGTCACTTTATTTTTATTGTTATTAAAATGTTAGCACATGTTCATTGTAGAGTCTTACCACTGAAAGACAACCACCATTAGGGTTAAATTTTTAGCATTCATGTTTTGATATATATGCCTTCAGTTTTTTAAAAAGCTGAATTCACATTGTTTTGTAATCTTGCTACCTTTTGATTTTCTCTTAAATCCTCAGGTTTATTACTTCCCAAGTTGCTTTTTTCATATCCCACTATCCAGGTGTGGTGTTCTGTCTTCCCTGACAGCATAGCGTGTGCACCCGAGCAGGGAGCAGCTGGCTTCTGGGGCCTGTGGAAGTCGCCCTGAGCGCTGTCAGGGTGGGGCAGCCACACGCTTTGGAGTACATCAGGAGAGAGTGCTGCCTCCTGCAGCCTCCAGGCTTGGGCAGTTTCTACTGATGATAGAGAGAAACGAACATTTGAACAGCCACAAAGTAGGCACATTGGAGTGAGAACTTGGAAAAGGGTTTTGTTTTCTCTGGAACCTTAAATGTGCATATCAGAAAGTCCTTTTTAAAAGGTTTAATTATGGAAAGTTTTTAACATACTCAGAAGCAGGCAGGATGAAATAACCAACTCTTTCATACTTATTGCCCAGCTTCAACAATGAGCCATGCATGGCCTTTCTGTTTGACTCCCTTCCTTTCTCCTCTCCTCCCAAACTCTTAAAATAAATTCTGATATCATATCAAGAGACGCCTTTTACTTTTAAAGACTCATGGTCACCTACCCCACCACTGATGAGTATCTTAAAGGTAATAAAATGGATCCAGAGAGAGCAGAGTGGTCCAGTGACAGACTAAAAAGTGTATCTCTGGTCTGTGTAGCATAGCCACATGGTTGTAACACAGTGGGCAGTGGTTGTCTTGGTTGCCTGAAAGCAGTGGTGGTCATATCCTGGGGGTTTGCTAGTGTGACAAGGTCGTCTGTTCCATGGGCAGGTGTGAGCTGCCTTCCCAATATCATGGTGGAAGCACCATGCTCAAGACAGCCTTCTCCAGGTGCTGAGAGGTGAACTGAATCAGCCCTGTGACCACACTGACTTCCGACTTCTGGCAGGAGTCCTAGATACATGCACTTAAGTCCTTTGCAGGTGCAAGGAACTTTGAGGAAATCCCCGTGCCCAGAAGGCTGCCTAAGATTTAAACAACTCATTTGTGGCCCTCTAGCTGTTGGAGAGAAATTGGTGATGATTGTTTTTCCTAAAATTCCCTAGTAAATACAAGCAAAGTCTTGTGAGTTAAGAATGCCATTGGATTTCTGGATATTGGCTTTCTGTATTTCCTTCTCTCTTTTTTGGATCTGTTTTCCTATATTATTTGGCCTTTTAATCGCGTCCAGCATATTTAAATGGTTTGTATAAATTTGATGGAAGGACAAGAAAAAGGGCATGTCAGAGAGTAAACAAACAAACCATTCCAACATAAACATGGAAGTGACACCAGTAAAATGGAACTCTATTAGGGCTTTAAATTAAGGCCAGGACCTTACACCTATACACCAGTGCAGCCCTCCAGGTGACCCTAGCCTTACCTTTCCTTGTCTACACAAAACTGGACTCTTTCCATGGACTTTGGAATGAGTCAACATTAAATTTTACTTTATTAGGCATGATAATTAGTATTCTCTTAAGCACATTAGTCAAGAAATGGGAATAATTTTAAGATATTGAGCCAGGATTGGGACGACCATCACCATTCTGTAACCCAAGTGCTGTTGACCACTCCACAAAGCAGCCCTGTTCTGCTGCTTTTGCGGCCAATTGACCTGACACTCCTAAACAGCAAGCACCCGAATGGAGTGTCGATGTGCAGAGAGTTTCCATCCACTGCCGATGCTGGGTATACCCAATACAAAGTACTATGCTGTTTGGTTATTGAGGAATGCTTTTGAGTGAATGAAATATTGCAGCTGAGATCATAAAGTCTCTCAATTGGAAAGGTCTTTCTGCCTTAACTAGTTGCTTCCTAATAAATATCTGAGCATCTCCCTACCCCAGTACCTATTTTCTTTGTAAGCTTGGGTGGATTGCTAATGCATTTAATCTTGCTTTCTTGTCTTTGGAATGTGGCTGGTAATGTTTACTTCCTAGGGTGCCAGCAGGGTTGCCAAGGGAGTCACACAGTGGAAAAGCCTGGCATGGAACCCAGCCCTTCGTTGGCTCTGTTGGGTCTGTATCCTCATTCTGCCCATTTCTTTTCAAATCTGCTAAGAACATGAGCTCTGCTGACCATCCAACAGAACCACAGTGTGAATCTTCTAAGAAAATAATCGTAAGGTATCAGTCACCACTATGTAGAAAATTTGGCCAGAAAATTTCCTTGTCAAAGAGTTGAGGCACTTGGTGAAATGGTGATAAAAAATGCGGCTTTCTGTCACTTTTTTTTTTTTTTTTTTTTGCAGTACTGGGTTTTGTTTTGTTTTTTTAACACAGGGCTTCCTGTTGCTAGACAGGGACCACTTGAGCCACTCTACCAGTTCCTTTTTATGTTGAGTTTTTTTTTTCTCAGACTGGCCTGGAACTGTGATCCTTCTGATCTCTATCTCCCAGGTAGCTAGGATTGTAAGTGTGAGTCGTGGCTCCTGGCTTCCTGTCGCTTTTTTGGAACTCTGTTATCTACAAGGGCAGTTGGCATTTTCTAGACCCTGGATTTTTCCAGAAAAGAAACACACAGTAAATGTTTAAAATTCCTAGAGCTAAGCAGAGCATCTGAGAACCCCTCACAGTTACCTGTCACATGGAGACTTGGCTATGCAGAAGAGCTGTTTCTCAGTAAAAATGTGCCAGCTTCAAGGGTTTGTAACGTATGCTTTCTGATCTTTAATTTACTGGCTCTCCGCCACCGTGGGCACAGTGACAAGTTTAAAAACATGAGTCTCCTGTCATGAGTGTGATGGCTTGCAGGGAAAGGTTGGTGTAGATTTCATGAATGTCCAAAGCTCCTGGAGGAGCAGTGGATCTACAGATTCTGACTTGAGCCAAAAGTTAACATCTACTTGCCTTCTTCAGAAGTCAATGTGAGCCTTTGAGAAGGCCAAGTGCAGAGGAGCAGCTATTTCACAATAGTGGCCAAGAAAGAAGGGATAGGAAGCCATAAAGGTTGAGGCTCCTGGTCTGAGATGATTGACAGAGGGCATGTTTCTGCAGAAACTGTCCCATCGCCACCACTGTGAGTTGGTCACCATTGCCGTGTTGACATAAGCCTCTGTCAGCATTTTTTTAATGATGTTAATTTTTAATTTTACAGAATCATGTTGTATGGAACCTCTGATTGGTTTGTTTTGGCTTTGTGTTGGAAAACTGTCTCAAAAATCCAGGACTTTTTAGCTGTTCACATTTGGGAGCGATGCACTAAAGGCTAGTTGGAAGGAGAATGGAGTGGCCCGGAAGATTGAAGGACTGAGGTGGGAAGCCAGACTCTCCTGTGGGAACCCACAGATGTCGGTGCATGCATGCTTGTCTCTGGTGCCCTCAGGTTTTTCAGAGAGCTCCTCCAACCTACCAGGTCTGGTGGGGATGGAAGGGAAGAGAGTAGAAGGGCCAAAGATGATTTAGTATGAACACCTCACCTAATCCTGCTGTATTCGTGCTATATTCCTGCCCTTGATATGTAGCAGTCTCCAACTCAGTATCTTCAGGGACCAAGGTGGATGACAGAGACCAAGACCAAGGCTCTCTGCCTGCACCCCTCAGGGACCCCTCCCCAGCCTCAGCCCATCTTCTCATCATGTGCCGGTGTGTCATCCTCTGTGAGGCAGAGGTAACAGCCACCTCTGCAACTTGTGCCCCTGTCCTAACAGGTGGTGACATTTCTTCTTTTTTACTGCGACTGTTATATAAGAGCTGCGATGAGTAGTGAGGTTGTGATTTGGTGTGCTAATGTGCTACTCTAACCAGAAGTCTCAGGTATGTTGTACCCACTTTGTTGTTGTTATTATTGTTTACTTACTAGCTTGTAAACATTAAATTTTATTCTTTAGCACTTTTTTTTTTTTAACTATTGTATTCAACTGAAAGATGACAGGCCTTCACTTCTTTGGGAACATTCAGATTGCTTATAATTTTTCACATTAACCAAAACTTAAGAGATCCTTTTAATGAACTATTTTAGATTGAACCTAGGATAAGCATAAATTCTTAGACATGCCTTTCTGGGCCCAAAGATTCAATACCATTTGAGACCAATTGTCCAACGAAGAATTAGAAACAATTTGCAAGGACGATTTCTGCACAGAGGGCGTGGGTGGCTGAGAGGAGAAGGTGCAAGGGCAAATCTGTCACTGAGTATGGAGTGAAGTCCTCCAAGATCCCAAGTCAGACTGGAGCTGTGCTCACCTCTCCCTTCCCGAACTGAACACATGGTTGGGGAGCCGGGCAGGGAAGCTCTGTACTTGCACACACCCATGCCTGCCTGTCTTCTTTCACTCATTGCTCAACAGGTATGACTGAGCAGTTCTACTTGCCCAGCCCCATGGCCACAAGTTCCGTTTCTGACCCAAAGAGCTGACAGGTCAGGGAGCAGCACTGTTGAAGAAAGAGTGGGATCATGGACAGCAACCTGGATCTTTGTTTCATTGCTGGGTGCTTTTGATGGTGACTGATGATGATGTTGCAAACATTTATGGAAGCAGAGGAAATGTTGTGACACTCTCTCATTCACATTTATTTCAGAGACTTTTAAAATACATGCTCAGTGCACATGCTTTGGGGCCTCTCTGCTCTCCACAGCCTCCCCCACTCACCCTCCTCTTCAGAGATGCTCCATCCCACCCGTGTTTCCTATGGTGACTCGACAGGCATGCTGTTGCCCATTTGTGGTGGTGTTTTTTAAGTCTATACGATAGGATTTTGCAAGTTATGTTTCTGCAGTTTATCCATGTTGACGGATGAGACTCTAACTCATTTCAGTTGGTGAACTGTGTTGTGTTGAATAATTATACCACAGCGCATCTTTTCATCGTCCTGTTGATGGATATTTAGGTTTCCAGTCTCCTGTGCAAACAGAAGTGCAGAGCATTCTTCTGTCTTTCTCCTCCTGCTCATGTGGGAAACTCGATTGGAGAGCGGAAGTGGGGTTTCAGGGTGTAGGAGGGAGCATCTCTAATTTTGTTGTTTTTGTCAAAGTATTCCCCTGTGTGTTCGGGCCAATTTGCACTCCTCTCCTCAGGCGATCCATGCAGGCCTCTCTATCCTTGCTGTGTCAGACACTTTAAGTGTTTGTCATTCTAATGGGTACAAAATGCCCCTCATGTTTTAAAATGAAGTTCCATGATTATTAACAATAGTTGACATTGACTGACTATTTGGGTTTTGAATTCGGACTTTACCATGGCCTGTGTGAGCCTGGGAAATGACTATTCATTCTGTGCCCCAGTCTCCTGGTTGTGATAAGACATGCATAGCCTCTTTTTAGGGTTCTGAGAATGAGAGGCCATGGACACAGCTCCTGACTTGGGTTCGGTCCCAGTCTTCAGTCATCCTGCCAGCACTACCCAGATGGGTGCTGCTCCATGGAGGAGACCCAAGGTCTGTGGTCAGGAGTAGTGGGAGCCAGGCAGGAAGGGCCCATCAGAGGGCCAGACAGGAGTGTCAGCAGGACCATGTGAACCTGTGCCTCGGAGACCATCAAAGTCAGCATGGTGGCTGTAGACTGCAGAGGGACAGCCGTGCACCTATGGGGTTGCCCCAGCCTGCTAGAACAGCACCCTCCTCTCCCCTCCTACCTAACTTCTCAGAGCAGCTGGAGCCATTCTTTATTTATGTATTCAACTCCTTATTTTTGGTGCTGGGACAGAACCCAAGGCCTTGCCCATGCCAAGTACCCACAGCACCACTGGGTCACACCCCAGCCAGTGGAGTGATGCTCTGAAAGCAGAAGTACCTCTGGTGCTCTCCGTGTGACCCAGGAAACACCAACACTGCAAGCTTGTATGATGAGTTCTTGCCCATGAGTGACTCCTGAAGTCAGTTTGCAGGACTGTGACCAGCATTCTAGGTGCCCTGTGTTGCTGGTGCTGACGTTTCATGAGCATGTGGGCTGCGTTTTCACCCAAAATAGGGTTTTTCCTGCGGTTGTAAAGTAACTTCAAAGCCTGTCTCCCTCACTTTGGTTGGGCCCCACCATCTCTGCCCTGCTGTGTTTTATCCACGCTGAACTCCACACTCCTCCTGAACAGACTCAACATGGCCCACTCCCTCTGTAACTTACTGTTCCCACTGCCTGCATAAGCCTTCAGGTCTTTGCTCAGATGTCCCCAATTAGAAGTCGCCTTTGGACATTCTTCATCCTTTATAAAATAGTAGTCCCTCCTCCAACACACGTTTCTCCACAGCACTGTCACCATCTAACATCCTGTATGTTTATTTATATTTCTGTTATTAGTCCTATTAAGATACAGGCTCCTCAGTTTTGTTCACTGCTGTCTAGAGTGCTGCCTCACACAGAGTGGGCCCACAGAGATGCATTTCTTGGACTGACGACAAAGTGGTAGGCTTTCAATAAGTGTTACTGCAGTCTGTGGGGGGCCAGACAGTATATAAACCAACAAGTGCCATGGCAACATTAGTCTGCCGGTAGTATATACACAGCCCTGGTACTTAAAGACCAAGCCATCAGTTCCAGTGGGTTTGTTTGGGTGCCAGGAGGGTGTGGCAGTAGGGCTAAGGCTTATACTGATTGACTGAAGTCTATAGGGCTTGCCCAGGGGGAGCACAAGAAGCCCCGCAAGCAAAGGTCTCTGATGTCAGACCTGGGAATACATCTCTATTACATGTTTCCAGAGTGGCAAGTTACTAGGTATGGCCCACATGGTGGGTTCAGGCTGAGCACTGCACATTGGAGGCCAGGAATGGCTTGTGGGCAAGTTGGGGAAAGGGTTAGGTAGAGCAGCAGTGCACCTGAGTTCAGACATGGGTGTGCTGTGGAGGGATGGACAGTGGCGTCTTCACTAAGGCTTTAGTTCCTGAATATATAAACAATACAGACTCATTACAGCAGAAATAGGGTTGCTAAGAAGAACTTAAAATCCCTGTCTGCTATCACCACACAGGGATGGCAGCACTATTAGGATTTCAGGGCAGTCCCGTCCTCATTACTAAGGACCCTTTCTCCAGTTGTGAGGAGTTTTGCATGACAACTAGGTTGGAAGGAGTGGAGAGCTTCAGTGTTAACTGGTGTGGAGAATTCTGTAGGTGGAGTTAGGTGTGTGTGATCCTTTTTATCATTTCAGAAAGAAATTACATTGATTTCAGACCCCTTGTTTAAAATCCTCCTCATCCGTCTCTGTTTCTCTGTCTCTTTGTCTCTCTCTTGCCCACACACTAGTGCTCTCCCTGACTGGGTTGGCCATGCAGTACAAGGTGGCCTGGGCATTGCTCGCCTCTTGCCCAGGAGGGGGACACTGGGGTACTATTTGGGGAGGTATACCCTAAGATTTCACTGTCAGCAGCTTAGAACAACAGAAGACATTCCAGCTGGTAGTTTCAGGCAAGTCTTGAAAGAAACGAAGAGCTCTGTTGTAGGGATCCTGAGTCTCCCATGATGTGAACTGAAGTTAAACTCCCTGAGAGGCTGAGACTGGATCACTGTAGCCCAGGAGCCCAGGCTGGGCCAGAAAGACCCTGACTCAAACAAAGCAAAACAAAACAAATGAAGGAAAAACCCTCCCAATGTGTATCCATTTTAAATTTATACTGTAACTTTTTTGGAAAAATACACAGACTTAACTACATGGTCAGGAAATTTCAGTTTTCACTACCATGCTTTTTAACTAAAATATTTGTACATTTTACCAGATTACATCGTGTCCTGGTTCTTTTATGGACAATTTGAAAATATAGAAGATTGTCGTCTTTCTTCTTAGATGAGCCTAGAGCTGTCCAGACCTTCTAATTTACTTGGAAACATTTTGAAATAATCGTAGAGAAGTGAGCCCACTGCGATCTGCACCCAATCGTCCCTTTCTCTTGGTATGCTAGGCTGACTGTCACCAACAATGAAAGACCCCAGAGGCTCAGAAAGCTATAGAGAACCAGATCATTAAAAAAAAAAAAAAAAAAAAAACTGCTTCTCATTTAAAAGCAAAGAAACTGGGTACTGTGGTGGACACCTGTAGTCCCAGCTATTGAGGATACTGAGGCAGGAGGATCACTTGAGCCCAGGAGTTACAGGTTACTCTGGGCAATGTAGCAAGACCACAGCTAAAAAATTAATCAACACTAAATAAATAGCAAGTAAAGGAGTATGTGACAATTTTCTAAAAAGCCTACAGGTCAGGGCCAAAGGTGGATCTGGATGAAGTAGGCCTTGTGCTGTTCTCAAGTGAGTGACTCTTTCAGATGGAGACCTTGGTAGCATTTTACAGGCAGCCTGTGTGGAATTGAAGAGCAGCCCGTCTTCCCGTGTACTCAGCCTAGTGTCAGTGGCCAAGGGTGGCTTGTAGCCCAAAGAGGAGAAATCTGTTCTTCAGAATCACATTGAAGCTGTTCGTGTTTTGGCTCTGGTGACTCCATGACTTGTTTTCTGACTCTCTAAATGCTCAGTTATGGCACAAGTTAGGTCTTTCTAAACTCAATCTCATCACAAAACAATCTTTCCAAAAAGATAATCCTAATATCCACTTCCCTGAAAAAGGGAGATGGCCAGCAGGTGCTGGAAACCAGGCTTGGGAGAGCACTGTACGTCCCTCTCAGACACTTTTCTCCCTATGCTCACTAGTGGTGGATTTTCCTGCCTGTCTCACTGTCCCGGTCACCTTTCTTGCTATGATTATTCTCCTCTTAGCATCTTGGAAAGAAACCGAATCTTTTCTCCCAGGTTTGAGGCCAGCCGGGGCAAAGGTAGTGTTAAGACCCTATCTTTATTTTTGTTTGTTTGTTTGTTCTGGTCAGTACTGGGGTTTGAACTCAGGGACTCACATTTGCTAGGCAGGCGCTCTGCCACTTGAGCCACTCCACCAGCCCTGACCCAGTCTTTAAAACAAAATAAAAACAAAAAGGTCCAGGAGTGTGGTTGAAGTGGTACAGCACTTGCCTAGCATGTGCAAGGCCTCTGGGTTCAATCTCCAGTACCACAAATACAGAGAAAGAAAGAGAAGGGAGGGAGGAAAGAAACTGAATCCTTTCCTTTCCGAAGATCTTTTTCCTATGAAGGTAGCGTCCCCAGCAAGAGTGTGAACTAAAACTTGAGTTGATTCCCTTCTTAAGTCTGCTGCTTACCACAAAGTGACACTGTATCTCCGGCAGCAAAGTGGGCGGGTGGTCTGTTTCCTACCTGACCTTTAGTAAGTTTTCTTCATCCATATCAGGGACGGCCTTGAAGGTCACAGATGAGTCTCTGCTCGTAAGCCCTGCCTGTGACCTCAGCTTGAGCCCACCATGAAAAGACAATCCCGACCAGGAGGGGCACTAGGAGGCTGACTCTGGCTCAGGCTCTGTGTCTGCCCAGTTCAGACCCACTCTGTCAAGGTCAGATTGTTTTCTTGCTTGGTACTCTGTGTATACAATCCTTTCCTATCCACCAGACAGTCTCACCCTCCGTCTGACATGCTTCAGCTCCTTCATCACAGGCTGCCTCCTAACTCAGTGTGAGATCTCCTCTTGTGGGTGGTGGGAAAGCATGGACCTCTGCCAACTTGGCAGATGGTTCTAGAATTTTCCCTTGTACTCCACCTTCTTTGGGACCAGTAGTGTTCCTCTGTCTTGAATACATCACTCCTGTGCCATCTTCAGAAGCCTCCTGGCATCCCACCTTTGGGAGCACTGGGTTGCGCTCTGTCTCTGGAGGGCCGATCCTGGCTTGGCCCTATCTGGATTTCCTTTTGTTTCCTTGGAAAATGGAGGCTGTTTCCACTGAAAGTGAGGCACATGGCCTCTCCCTCTGTAGATTTTGTGTATCTGCTTATGTTTTGGTGACTGTGTAGGCCAAATCTCAGAGTACTTGATGTGCTCTAAAAGCAGACTGTCTCGGAGGGGAGGTTTTAGAAGGAAACAGATTCCTGCCTGGCTAATCTCTCGCCCATTCTGGAGTGGGTGTGGCTCTCCCCTGGTGGTGTCACAGCCCAGGGCTTCTTGCCCAAGAGGAAGAGGAGGAGGTCTGTCAGGTTAGAGCTAGGGCCAGGTTGGGGACTGAGGTGGGAGGCCACCCCATGCTGTTTTCCTATCTCAGAATAGCAGGGTGACTGGATGCAGGCAGGCATAATTCATTCCTACATAGATGCATGGCAGAGCTGAATGGGGTGCTGCCTCTCCCTTTCCTAAAGCAGTTTTTTAAAGTGCCTTTTTATGTTACAGGGCTTTTTTTTTTTTTTAATTTGGGAGTATTTTTCTCAGAGTTTGGACATAAATAATAGCCATACTTAAGAGTTTAGCATGCTTTAAGAAAAAAAGCATTGGGGTTGGGGATTTAGCTCAGTGGAAGAGCGCTTGCCCGGCAAGTGCAAGGCCCTGAGTTCAGTCCCCAGCACCGAAAAAAAAAAAAAAAAAAGGAAAAAATAGAAAAAAAAAGCAAAACAAAAAAAAACAAAAAAGAAAAAAAACATTTAGCTGGGCACAGGTGGCTCATACCCATAATCCTAGCTACTCAGGAAACAGATCAGGTTCGAAGCCAGCCCTGGGCAAATAGTTTACAAGACTCTATCTCGAAAAAAACCCTTCACACACACACACACACACACACACACACACACACACACACACACACAAAAGCGGGGCAGGGAGTGGGAGGTGCTGGTCAGTTATCATTTGTCTGCATTGTAGACAAACCATCCTGTGTTACTTAAAAACAGCAATTTATTTCTGGTCTGAGCGAGGCAGTTCTGCTGTGTGTGGTGTCTGGCAGGATCCTGTGTAGCTTTTTCCCCAAGTGCCCAGCTGGGGCTGGACCTGAGAGGTGGCTTCACCGTGGGTCAGAGCTGCAGCAGGCTGGCTGGGACTGCTGGAACCAGCTGGGTCTCACCAGCTACATGGACCAAGGAGTGGAAGTGAGCAGTCAGGCTTCACGAAGGCAAGGCTCCAAACTGACACAGCATCACTTTCAAGTTGCTGCATCCGTCAGGGCAAGTTACAGGGAGGGGAGGAATTGCTGACACTAGCACAAGAGTGGAAATACTGAAACTGTGTGTATGGGGATGTGGAAGCTTCTAGGCATTTCAAGTATATTGACTTTCCCCAAATGTACCCCATACCTCTGTTCACCTGTACCTATGGTGGCAAAGTTTAAATCTTGTTTTAGCAAACATTTCTCAAAATTGTGGCATTTTAGAGCCAAAAGGAACATTGTAACTAACTTGTGAGATCTTATCCTCTTGTTGGATTCAACTATAATCTGGAGAATTTTTGTGATCTCCCCACAATTATGTAGCTGAATTGTAAGGCAGGTTTTTATAACGGGATTTGATGCACGTAAAAGTATTCTGTAGCAAAGCTATATTAAGTCAGACTTTCATTTTACTCACGTTCCAGTTACCCTCGTGTTCACGGGCACAGCCAATGGTTGGTGTACATGATTGTGACACCTGAGGCAGTAAGTGTTTTCCATGCTGTTTCCATTAGTGGAGGCTGCATGCTTTCCTCACGCTACTCAGCAGTTGCTTGTCAAGTGAGAGAATTTTGTTATGGAAAGCATCTTTATGGCCGTATTTAAGAAATATATTCAGTATTTTAAGAAATATATTCAGTATAATTAACTTCTATTGGGTAGTTCTGCTCGTTCTAGCTCCCACTCCCCCAGCCCTCCTATTTCAGGGTTACTGTATTATACCTAACACTGACAGACATCAGATGGTAACAGATTTTTAAAATAGAATTCTTTTAAATTAGCCAGAGAATAAATTTTGTGAAGTAAAATTATTAAATCAGGGTACAAACCATTTAGTAATTGTTGGTGCTTAACTGTTTACTTGAAAGTGGTTTTGTGGTATACACTGCCACCAAGAATACATGGCTGTGGAGAGTCTCACCAGCCATTTATTTTATAATTATTTTATTTTGGTGATAACAGTTGTTGCCATTTTGTTTTATTAGTGTTTCTGTGATTATTGGTGAGGTTGACAATTTTCATGTTGGTTTGTTAGTGGCAAGGTGCAGTCTTGATCAGAAGACTTCCAAATTCTTTGTGTTCCACTGGGACACAGAGTTAGGGAAGGGAAATACAGAAGGGAGCATGCTGGTTGCAGGTGGAATCCGGAGGCAGAGCGCATGCTTTTCTTCTCCAGGTGCTTTTAAAACCTACACTAACCTACGGGAAGGGAAGAACCAGATGATTCCTGTCCAATAATCAATGAGTGGGGCAGGGCATGGGTGGTCCCTGAGCCAGATGCTGGTCAATCTGAAATGCAATATTGAGTCATATATTCTCTATGAGTCCTGAACTTTCCCTAACTCTAGCTTGCATCAGGTTTAGTTTTGGGCCGTTTCTTCATTCCCAATGTGTAAGTTACTTTTTTAAACAAGGTTTTTTTCCTCAGCAGTGTTACACATGTGTCCCCATCTGAAGAGAACGTTAAGGTGAGCAGATTGTGGCCTTCCCAACAGGCCTTAGAGGCTACCACCAGGGACTGAAGCTTCTATTTGTTGCCCTGGTGTGAGGTGGTAACTCATTTTTCCTTTCACGTACGTCCATTGGAAATTCAACAATTGATTACTTCTGTTTTCTTCTTCACTTTGCTCTTCCAGCCATAGCTTGAGCATGCTTCTGAGGCCCCCAGTGGGAGTTCAGAGACTGAAGAACAGTGGGCACCATGATTCACGCCAGCTCCCCTGACACTGTGTTTCTGATTAAGGTCTGACAACTGGCAGCCCAACGCACTGAAACACTGTGTTCCACTAGTCTTCTAAAAGGGCTCCTGGAAGCTTTTTGCTCAGGGAACACGTTGGCTGCTATCCCCTGAAGGACAGTGAAGCCTGAGTGGGAGGCCCAGCCAGCCTGGCCTTGCCTGGTCTGTCACAACCTAGGGAGCCACACCTTGTGGAACCCCCTAGGTTCCTTGCCTCTTTCTTTTTCCTCCTTTGTTCTCACAGAACCTAATCCTTTGGGTACCACAACAGCAGAGCCTGGGGACTCAGTTCCTGCAGACCCCCCTCTTCCAGCCACTCCCTTTCTACTAGTGAACTTTCGACTGAAATCACAAGTTACGGGACAGTCTGAGATAGGCAGACTTGGACTGACAAGACGCCCTGGGAGGCCCAGCAAGGCCAGAGAGCTCCATCTCTGGCTTTTCAGCCAAACCTCCTAGTGAAGTGTTAAAACATGGGACATGGTTTTGCTAACACTTGAGAAATGCTTCCTCATCCGGCAGGGGTGGGGAGGCTCTCTGTAGGAAATTCCTTCCCTCATACATATGATAGTTTGTTACTGAATTTAAATTGCTGTCTCACTGCACAGCAGCCCAGCTCCTGCCTTTCTATAGGCAGAGGTGAGTGAGACTGTAGGTCAGATTTGGGTCCAGCCGTCCGCACAAAGCCCTATGGACAGTGGGGAAATAGGCAGTGGAGAAAGGGTGACATAGGCAGGAAAACAGAGGCAGCCCGTGTCCAGTGCGACAGCAGCCTTCTGGTTGGTGGCAGCTTCCTGTCATGTGGGCTTCCTGGGGGGCACTCCTCCATGTGGGAGGTACAGGCTGGGCAGGGAGAACTGGCTAAACTGCCTTCTTTCCATACCTCAGCAGATTCCACATGTACCGGACTTCATTGTGGCCAGAAACAGCTTTTTGGTTTTGGTTTTGGTTTTTGAGACAGAGCTGCCTATATAACCCAGGCTTGCCTCCTACTCACTGTGTTGCCCAGTCTGGCCTTGAACTCACTATCCTCCTGCCTTAGCCTCCTGGGTGCTGGGATTATAGGCATGCACCACTACACCTGGCTCTAGAACCAGTGACCCGTTTTAAGTGATCACCAATTTTTTCATAAAATGTAAGGAGAAATCACTTGGAAAAATACTTAAGTTACAGATGTTAAAAACAGCCTTATTAAGGTATAATCCATTGGACTGGAGATATAGCTTAGTGATAGAGGGCTTTTCTAGCATATACAAGCTTCAGGGTTTTATCCCTAGCAAACCCTCACAAAAAATGTAATTCACACACCTAAGGTGGAATCACTAGAGCTGTTGTTAACATCAGAAGCCAGTGAAGTCTGAAACAGTGTACTCTGCCTTCCTCATGCCTACCCAGTCTCTCTGTTTTAGCCATGAGGCAGAAACATTCCGGGGAGCTCTGCATTAGCAGTAACTGGGGATTGAACTCAGGGCTCCCGCTTGCTAGGCACGTACTCTACCACTTGGGCCATGAGGAGCTCTGCTTTAAAGGACCAGGAGTAATTCCTTCTCTCTGGTCCAAGGCCACTACTGAGAACAGTGTTCCCCAGGCAGCTCCTCAGAAGAGATTAGGCAACTGCCCTGAGGGCTTTCCTTTGAGCAACATTGTTTAGCCTTTTTAGCTCCAGTTCTTTGTGACTGTGATGTGACATGAGTCTGCAGAACAGCTCAGGGTAGAAAATAAGGACTTCAGGTAAGAGCTCAGGGGATAACCACCTGGTCACGACCATGGCTTTCCTATTGTGAGGCAGAGAGTTGAGCCTTGTGAAGTTTTGCTGGATTGGGAATGAGGTATGATGGATGGTATCAGTTCTGCCTTGTGAGCATCCAGAATCTTCTCCCACTCTAGCCTAGGTAGAGCAAACAGAGTATACCTCTGGTCTGGAGATGGGACATGAAGGAAACCTTTAAGTCAAGATGCTTCCAAAGTGGGGAAGACTGGGAAGATGGGTGAAGCCAGGAGTCTGTACCATGGCAGGTGGCACAGAGTGGCCAACAATGAAGTGAGCTTGAGCAGTGGGGGGGTCTTGTGCCAAGTAATAGCATCAGCTCCCAAATGCTAACTACCTGGAAGAGAAGGCTGGCCTTAAGGATGTGGTCACCGAGTTCCTAACCACTTCCCAAGACACTAAACAATCCTTAAAGAGCCTTCCAAAGCATTTTGGGCTGGACTTCAGCCCCACTGCCTGCCATGCTCACTCCCCAGCATGTCCTCCTCTGACACGCTCACACATGCATTCTTGATGGACTTACAAATGTATTCTGGACTTCTTTAGCTCTTAAAACTCAGACGAATAGGGATGGGCATGTAGCTGAGTGGTAGGATGTGTACCAGCATGCAAGAGACCCTGGCTTCAATCCCTAGCACCACAAAAACAAAAAACAAACCAACAGGAAAAAGCCCATAGCCATGTGGACATGGGTGTAGCATCGTCTAAGAGGCAATGTGTAGAAACTGTGTACTTGCTCTGCAAGAGGTGATGGGCAGATAAAAAAGACAGGCCTCAACCGACTTGGCTTACTTGAAGGCTTTATTTATAAACGAGCTGGCTCATGAATGTGGTTCTGTTTTACGACTTGAAACACCCCTGCAAGCCTGAGTCTTCACATGTGGTCGTGTGTTGATTTCTCTTGGTTAAGTTCTTAGATTGGAAGCACAGTAAACACACAGATCTTGAAGTAGTGGGAGTTTGGATTCCTACACAGGTAACTTGATCTTTTCTGGAGTTGTCCCCTCCTTGAGTGTTTGCAGGTCCTGAAGTAACAAGCATGAGCCTGTGATTCACCCTAGAAGAGATGTGGTCAGAGAACATGTTTCACATGAAGCAGCTGAAGTTAGTGCTGATTGAAAGGCTTGTGGTTAGAGCTGACTCCGATTGGCACGTTTTTTTAACAGGTGCCAAAAGCTCCAGGGTGATATGCTGAGACGTGGTCTAAAACTTGGCCTCCTCCAAGCCCACAAGAGTCTTGTAGACGTGATCTCATCGCATGGCACAGCCTTGAGTAGGAAAGGTGAGGGCAGAGGTGCTCTCCACCTGCTCTCCACTGCCTTCTCCCCATGGCACCTCCAGATGGTGAACATTTGCCCTTCTGCCAAGCCAGTGCCACCTCACAGAATAGCTCTGTTATTTATTTATTTTTTTTGGCAGTACTGAGGTTTGAACTCAGGGCTTCACACTTGCTAGGCAGGTGCTCTACCACTTGAGCCACACCCTCGTCTTGTTATTTTTGTATTGGATATATATTTTTTTTGTCTTTTTTCTTTTTTGGTGCTGGGATTGAACCCAGGGCCTCGTGCATGCTAGGCAAGCACTGTACCACTGAGCTACATCCCAGCCCTGTTTTGGATATTTTTGAGATGGAGTCTTTCAAACTGTTTGCCTAGGCTGGCCTTGAAGCCTGATCCTCTTGATCTCTGCCTCCCAAGTAGGTAGGATTACAGGCTGAGCCACTGGTGCCGGGCAAAACAGCTCTTTTCTTATTCCCATCTTCCTACCTGCCTCAAAAGCTGTCACTTCCCTCCCTGCAGATGCAACCTGTGTGGTGCTGGCAGCTTTACAAGCCCCCATCTCAGGCTCTTCCCTATCCCCTTTTGCCCTGTCATCTTGTGGAGTCCAACACCTGCATCACCAACTTTTTAGCCAAGTCCTGCCAATGGTTTTGTCCTCCCACTCACCTGTTTATTACATGGTCAGAAATAGAGAAATTGATTTATTGTTGGGTGATTGTGTGAGTATGAAGAACTTAGTTTGTTCTAGGCACTATGTTAGGTGGACGGGTGCAGCTGTGTGCAGTGTGGAGTTTTAGGCCCCTGCCGGATTTCTTCCAGTCTTAATGAGGCAGGATAGATCAGGGAAAATGAGGCATGGGAAACAGGAGCCAGGAATTCAGAGATAAACACTGAATTAATGAATAGCTTAACTAAAAGCACACAGACACTTACTTGCATTAAGCCTTACACTTCCTCAGTAAGCTGCAGTATTTAATAAAAAGAGGAAAAAAAGTGGGGGGCGGGGAGAGGAGCTCTTCTTTCCCTCTGACTTTATCTGCTTGTCTGCTTGCCCAAATAATTAGTGCATTCTAGGAACTATGCAAGGTTTTGGTTTTTTTTTTTTTTTTTTTTGTGGTGGTACTGGGATTTGAACTCAGGTCTTCACACTTGCTAGGCAGGTGCTCTATCACATAAACCTCTTGGCCAGCCCTGAACAGGGTTATCTTAAAAGAAAGACACTTATCCTGGGTGAAAACACTTGGGAAAATGATTCCTTTGGGTACAAAAAGTATTTGCAAAGGAAAATATCTCAGGGATGACACCTGTCTTGAAGGCAGCATCAACAGAACCCATCCTTCTGAGGGACAGGGGGGAGAAATGGCCCAAACAATGTATGCACATATGAATAAATGGATAAATAAAATAAAAATTATAATTTGTTATAATCATAATTTGTATGTAGGTTTTAGAGCTAAAATTTGATTTATATTTTATTTGCCAAAAAAAAAAAAAACCCATCCTTTGTTTAAATGAATGTTCATTTGGGTCATTATGACCCAAACTTGATATCTCTGGGCTCAGTTGATAAAACAATGTAATAGCAAGAATGATTATAACTACACTAAGTGTAAAAACCAAGGGGAGCACTTATCCTAGTCAAATCCCCCGACCCACTTTCTCACCATAAATACCCCTGATGTTAGAACACTCCTGCACTGTTATCAGATGTGCCCGCACGCAGGTATGGGGTATGTACTGCCCTTTCTTTGCTTTGCTTTACTGATAAACTTCCTTGGTCTCTGCCTCAATGTATGCTAAAACTCTTGTGACATGTCATAAGCTTGGTACCCAAGTGGCAGGCAGAGGCCTCTTCCTTTTTGGAGATCTTCTCTTTGGAACCTCACTGGTCCCAGTAACACTAAAGGATCAGACAGACACAGATGAAAGGAATAAAAGTCACAGGCACTATGTGGCCTGTCCAGGAGCAGTGGGAACAATACTGTCTCTCCACAGAGTAGTTCTCTGCTCCCACAGCCAGACTGCCTGCCTCTGTGTAGCCCTGTACAGCCCAGGCCACCCCGGTGTCCTGGGGACTTCTCATGTCCCTACTCTTTCCTTCTGTCCTAAGTGACAGTCTCCTTCTCAGTGTCTTCCTCCCACCGACCCTTTACCCATCACAGTGCTCAGTGTTGTCATCTTTGGTACTCCCTTTTGCTGTCTTTGCCTGCTCCACCCTTGTCTACAAGCTGCCCTCAGTGTGGGAGGGGGTCTTTTCCTCCCCTTACCCTCCCTGAAGGGCCAGAGCACCTGGCTCATATTCCTCCAGGTCCTGGCACTCTGCTGCCACATCTCTCAGTCCCCTCTTCCTCTTTCACATCCCCACCTGAGTACCTCAAACTCTGCACCTGGCAGCTGCCTCCAGGTTCATCTTCAGACCACACAGGTTCCTGTCTGAGAGCTCCTGTGACCTTGTAAATAGGCAACACCTGGGATGGCCTGGCCTCCATTTGTGACTCCCTGTCCTGTCTCCCTTTCCCATCTCCTCATGCCTCCGGGTATTGCTGCCCTCCAGCCCACTCTCCCCTCAGACGCGTGCTCTGATGGCCCATTCGGCATGGATACCTTTTCTGTACCTGGACCTCCACCTGCCCAAAATCCATCATCCTTGAAGGGCCAGTTGTGTCACCCCTTCCTCCTTGAAGGGGAGAAAGTTGTTTCCTCTGACTTGTCCATTCCACTTGTTCCTCTCCTGTCCTGTGCTAACAGGGCTCTAAGAGCTCATATCCTGCCTGTCTTTTCCCCACATCAGGTCCCTAAGGGCAAGTCCCTACTGCTGTAGCCAGCACAGGACTTTGTAAACAGCAGGCGTTCCGTAAGTATTTCATAAATGACTCTTCAGCAGCCTCTCCTCCCCTCTAGGGCACATCAACTGATCCCATAGTTAGCCTGGGTGTAAGCTGGGATTAGAGCCAGGTTCTCGACTCCCATGATTCTTTTTCCTGTAACTTTTTGCTTTTAGCTTCCTTCTGAATTTACCAGTCCAACCACAAACATTCTCTGAGGAGAGGAGCTCAGGTTTCTTTCTGATGCACAATATGTTCAAATTCCCATGTGTTCTTGACACAGGCTCAACAGTGTGTGGTGTGGTATGTGCTCAACTTCTGTTATCAGATGCCGGCAGGATGCAGCCACATATGCACATTCTGAATGTTGTCCTTGCAGGGCCCGGCAGTCACAGAGAGGCCAGGTGTCTCGGCACAGCCGGCAAGGAGCAAGGACAGAAGTCACTGGAGCTTTGTCTTACAATCATGATGACATGCTCTTACATCTCCATGCTTCCCTCCCAGGAGATGGCAGGCAGAGCGCTCAAGCAGACAGGCAGCAGGAGTATTGAAGCTGCCCTGGAGTACATCAGTAAGATGGGCTACCTGGACCCAAGGAACGAACAGATTGTACGCGTCATTAAACAGACCTCCCCAGGTGAGCCCAGACTGGCAGCACGGTGGATGAGCATTAGTGGTTTGAGAACACAGATGGTTTGCAGAATGAGGTCTGGTGACCTGGCCTCAGTCACTAGATAGTTTCTCGGCACATTCCCTCACTCAGCTAACGGGTAAGCTGAGCCTGCCCTGCCCTGACCTGACAAAGTCAAGCCTGGAGCGGGTAGGTCACAGGAGGTAGATGGAGGGACTTGTCTGAGCGTTCATCCTACCCCCATCAGAAATAACCTGTGGTACTTCTTGTCTAGAGGGTTTGTGTGCTTGCTTTGTTTTCTGAAAGGTGGAAAACTTCAGCATGGTGAGAGTAAAAATGTTCATTTCACTTTTGCTTAGGCCTGGAGAGGGGTCTTTGAAAGGGAAGGCTTATTAGTTCTAAAACATGCTTTTTCTCACACCCAGTGCAGGAGCCTGTGTACACAGCAGCTGTGACCTTCCCGCATTGTCTGCTGGAAAGGGACAAGGGCACCCATGGCACTTCATTGGCTGTCAGGGAGGTTCCTCTCCAAGGGTGGGAGGCCTTGTTTTGAGGGTACTTGAGGTCCCTGGAGTGTGATAATTTTAAAACCCCAATTTATGGAAGATCCGAGATAAAACCTGCTTCAGGTGCCAAGTGAGTCTTCATGAGTTGTTTCTGATGTCATTAAGGGAGCACACACTTCTGATTTCTTTCTGAGAGAACGTTCCTCAGTCACTCCCTGGCTGGCCATTCGTGTCTTGGAGTTGTTGGGTCTGTCTCAGAGAGCACAGCGCCAAAGGAAATCATGATCCCACAGCGTAACCATGTCTTTCCTACTTGCCTTTGGCGTGCCGTTTTCACTGAAGCATCTTAGCCCAGGAAGCACAAGCTGTCGTTCGGCTGTGCTTTCTCCATGCAGTGGCTCTGGGGACCTTCACTCTACCAGGGAATCCTGGGGAGCAAGGCATGGCCTTTGCTTATAGCACCCGCTGCCAAATCCCGCAGAGCAGAGCAGTCCATGTGAGGACATGAAAGGAGTCTTTGTCCCTCCTTCCAGGCAGCCATTTTAAATGAGAAAAGATTTTCAAAGTGGAAAAGTCAGGAATAAGGAAGAAGCATCAAAGAAGGGGGGAGGTGGGGAAGAAAAGAAAGCAGCAGTAGAAATTTATCTGGGCAATTTGTGGAGAGAATCTATGTGGTTTACACTGTTGTGTATATGTTGCCTTGTTTGGTTTTAATAAGACAAAAACCCAGGAAACCTTTAATTTGGAAAATGGGTGAAAAGAAAGTGGACATTTGGATGTTTCCCTTCGTAGGGAAAGACAAGTTTGGGAATCGTGTAGTAAACCCAGCTATCCTAAATGACTTGGGCATGCCATGTAGAAAACAAACCTGGCTGTCCAGATGGTCCCCCAGAATGGCAGGAGTGATCCTGAGTGCCATGTCCTCAGTCAGAAGTGTGAGGGAAGCTCCTCAGCAAGAGCTAGACCCTGCCATCTCTGTGACCTGTCACCTGACCTGTGACCTCCCATGTCACGCCCACCAAAAAACCACATTAGGGTGATTGGTCCCTGCTGGTGCCGGATACACCCTGCTGGATAGACCCTGTGCATCCAAGGACACAGCTAATGTGAGCACAACCTGAGAGTGTCAGAACCTACTGGTTCTGTCACCAGACCAGGTAAGGGGACCTGGCAAGTTCTTGGTCTCACTGAAGAAAGAATTCAGGGGGAGACACACAGGAGTTTCACACAGCAAGATTCATTGAAAATACAAGTGAAAGTACAGAGGAAATTGAGGGTCAGCAGTGAGGGAGCAGCTCAGTGCACTGATCTCTCCGGTCCTAGGCACTTTTATGGGTTGTCAGAGATTGGATATTTTAATTTTATGTACAATTATGACTTTTCCCGGAAGGGGTTGGCTAAGGAGGAGACTGCCTCACAAGGACAGGTCAGAACTAAGATGGTGAATTTGGAACCAAGATGGAGATTTGTAAGGCACCTTACATCTAAAACCACAATTAATTACACGCTAATGAAGTCTTTCTGCAGAAATGGTACAAAAAGCCAGAAGGTGGGGGGATTCACAAATGTGAGTGACAAGTGTCAGTGGGTTGTTAAACCAGGATATAGGTGGACTTGGGACTGGAGTAGAGCCCTGAAAGCTGTCCCCGTTTCTGGTGGGTGGCTGCAGCTGGGCTCAGTCCCATCTTCCTGCATAAGAGCCCCTCCGTCCCCCTCTCTGATGGCCTCTTTCTGTTCTTTACGCTGCAGGAAAGGTGGTCGCACCCAGCCCGGTGGCACGAAGGCCCAGCTTTGAAGGCACTGGCGAGGCGTTCGCATCCTACCACCCGCTGGGTGGCGCGGCCTATCAGGGCCCGGAGGAGATGCAGCGGCCCTACGTGGACTTCCTCTTCCCAGGTGTCGGCCCCCACAGCGTGCCTGGTCACCAGCACACCGCCAAGGGCTACAGCGCGGCTGTGGAGCCGGCGGGCGCGCACTTCCCTGCCGCGGGCGCCGCACTGCCGCTGCCGGGCGCACACTACAGCCGCCCACACCTGCTGGTGGCCGCCGAGCCGCTGGGCTATGCCGTGCAGCGCAGCCCGTCCTTCCAGAGCAAGACGCCGCCCGAGCCGGGAGGCTACGCCGGCCTGCCAGCCAAGGGCCAGGGAGCCCCGCCGGCCGCCGCCCGGGACCTGGCTTTCCCAGCCCCTGCCCCGGGGCTGTATGTGCCGCATGGGCACCACAAGCCAGCGGGGCCTGGGACGCACCCCCTGCACGTGATCGGGGCCCGGGGCCAGGGCTTCGCGGGTGACAGCGCCGCGCAGGGGCTGCTCGCGCCCTCCAGAAACAGCCTCAACGTGGACTTGTATGAGATGGCCGGCGCCCCGGTGCAGCAGTGGCCGACCGCCACCCTGGCCCGGCGGGACTCGCTGCAGAAGCCAGGCCTTGAGGCACCACGCCCACACGTGGCCTTCAGGCCCAGCGGCCCAGGGCCCAGCAGGACCAACTCCTTCAACGGCCAGCAGCTGCGGGCCGCCGCCGGCCAGGCCGAGCCCTCGCTACCCGCGCCCAACACCGTCACCACAGTGACGGCCGCGCACATCCTGCACCCGGTGAAGAGCGTGCGTGTGCTGAGGCCCGAGCCGCAGACTGCCGTGGGGCCTTTGCACCCGGCCTGGGTGCCTGCCGCCCCGCCCACCGATGGCCTGGATACCAAGGATGAGCACCCCCTGGGCCTGGGCGGTGCCAGCGCCCACCCGCTGGACGTGGAGTACAGCCCGGACCGCAGGTGCCCGCCGCCGCCCTACCCGAAGCACCTGCTGTTTCCCAGCAAGTCCGAGCAGTACGACCTGGACCTGGACAGCCTGTGCGCCGGCGTAGAACAGAGCCTCCATGGGGGAACGCCCTCGGAGCCCGACAGGAGCGACAAGAGCCACAAGAGCGCAAAGGGGGACAAAGGAGGCAAGGACAAAAAGCAGATCCAGACCTCCCCGGTCCCAGTCCGCAAAAACAGCAGAGACGAGGAGAAGAGAGAATCGCGCATCAAGAGCTACTCCCCGTATGCCTTTAAGTTCTTCATGGAGCAGCATGTGGAAAACGTCATAAAAACCTACCAGCAGAAGGTCAACCGCAGGTTGCAGCTGGAGCAAGAAATGGCCAAAGTAATTTCGCATTTCCCTCTTGCCGCTTTTCCCTGGCTCTTCCCAGTACTGGTAACAGGAGACTCCTTTAGCACTCCTTTACCACAAACCCACGTAAGAGGCCATGGTCTGCTTAAGGGGTTAGCCCCTATCTGTGTCAATTAGCAAATTGATTTGTATGGGGTGTCCTTAACTGTTAAAGTGCTTCACGGGTTACTTAATAATAACATTTGAATGACTAGAAACTAGAAAGTTTGAGGTTTTATAGATTTAAATTAGGATTTTCAAAGAAAAATATATTGTAGCAATCCATTGATGCATCCTTTAAGTAGTTAGTAACGCTTTAAACATACCCTATACAGTGCTAGAGAAGGTAATTATTAATGAAATCATCTAAATTTAAATATAACAGTAAATTTAAGTCCCACAAAGCCAATCATTCCAAACTCTAAAAGTCAAATTTGTGTTCTTCCTGTTCCATATTCATCAATTTGTTTTCTATTTTCTCTGATTAGATTACTCTTGGAGAGCCAGGAATATTATGGTCTCCTTACATTCAGATTTTCATTAATAGGGGTTTTCCTTTGTTTTTACAGCGTAAAGTGACTCAGAGAAAGAAGTATTTTTGTCTTACCTTTCTTTGGATTCCAGATATGTATTTTATGGATATAAAGAAAAAGATGATTATTATCTTGCTTATAGTGTATTAGACCCATTCTTGGTTATTTGCCTTCCTATAATGTCCTCACTGTTCCAGGGTATCCCTGCCCCAGTCCCTTGCTGCCATGGGGCTCTTTAAGGTGACTCTTCCTTCTGATTTTCCTGTGTGTAGGCTGGACTCTGCGAGGCTGAACAGGAACAGATGAGGAAGATCCTCTACCAGAAGGAGTCTAATTACAACAGGCTGAAGAGGGCCAAGATGGACAAGTCAATGTTCATAAAGATCAAAACCCTGGGCATCGGTGCCTTTGGGGAAGTGTGCCTTGCCTGTAAGGTGGACACTCATGCCCTGTATGCCATGAAGACCCTGAGGAAGAAAGACGTCCTGAACCGGAATCAGGTGGCCCACGTCAAAGCAGAGAGGGACATCCTGGCTGAGGCGGACAACGAGTGGGTGGTCAAACTCTACTACTCCTTCCAAGACAAGGACAGCCTGTACTTTGTAATGGACTACATCCCTGGGGGGGACATGATGAGCCTGCTGATCCGGATGGAGGTCTTTCCAGAGCACCTGGCCCGCTTCTACATCGCCGAGTTGACTCTGGCCATTGAGAGTGTCCACAAGATGGGCTTCATCCACCGAGACATCAAGCCTGACAACATTTTGATAGACCTTGATGGTCACATCAAACTGACAGATTTTGGCCTCTGCACTGGGTTTAGGTGGACTCACAATTCCAAATACTACCAGAAAGGTACTGGCTTTGACCTGCCACGTACATTTCCTGCATCTAGACTGAACTGAACCCTGTGGGGCACCTAGCCCATCCTGTGACTCTAATCATTAATCATCTCTGTTAAAGGAGTAGTGGGAGATGTGTGAACTTGGAGGGGAGTGTGTTTCTAGTTAGTGGACTTAAGTTTTACTATATTTTTAGATCAGTAGGTCATAATGGGGCCTTTGTGAAGAACCACCATTCTTCCCTATCAAAACAAGCTTTGAAAGATAAGTCTCAGGGTTGAAGGTATTCTTCACTAGCATGCACTGAACCTGGGTTCAATCTCCAGCAACATTTTTAAAAAAAAAAAAGGAAAGTTTGGCAGTCCCTGGAGGAGTCCTGTTGTACAACTGATCTGACTTTAAGTCATTTTCATTTTCTGGCACTGAAGTCATTTTGTTCGTATTTTTTTAAGTCCTCTTGAGTTTTTCCATGGTCATTGTAAAAACGTTTCTGGCTGGACAGGTGCAAGCTAGGCTTTCGCTGTTGGCCTGAGATGTGCTGGGAGTGATGTTCCCGCTGTTGTTCAGACTTTCCCATAGAGTTTCAGCACAGTACAGTACAGTTTGCTATCACTGCTTTTTTTTTTTTTTGGAGGTACTAGATTTTGAACTCGGGGCTTTACTCTTGCTAGGCAGGTGCTCTGCTGCTTGAGCTACAACTCCAGCCCACCATCATTCCTTTTACTGTCATTTCTTCGATAGCATTAACTCACACCTCAGCCAGGGACTGCAGCTTCCTCTGCAGAGCGACTGGGGAAGATTCGTTGTCCTAATGTGTTGGCCACTGGCTGGAATTGCTTTTCTATTTTAAGCTATGAATTTGTTGCATTGTTGAGTAGTGAAAACTCATGCTATTTTCTGTTCTCTTCTCAACACCCTGCCTTCCTGGGTACAGGAAACCACATCAGACAGGACAGCATGGAGCCTGGTGACCTCTGGGACGATGTATCTAACTGTCGATGCGGGGACAGGCTGAAGACCCTGGAGCAGAGAGCACAGAAACAGCACCAACGGTGCCTGGCTCATTCCCTGGTTGGGACTCCAAATTACATTGCACCGGAAGTGCTTCTGCGCAAAGGTACGCCAACATCTGCTTAGCTTGAGCTCCCTAGCCAGTGCTGACCTGAGGTGATTTTTGTCTTCAGCCCTGAGAAGGCAGGTGACTGCTAAGAAGTCTCTTCAGCTCTAGGCTTCCAAGACTCTAAATATTCCTGTGTATTTTGTGCCCCAGGAAGCCTGAGAGCTAACTGATTTCCCTAACAAACAACTCTGTTCTGGAATGCCCTTGCTTTGGCACCAGTAGTCTAGTGTCCTCGCCCCATCTGCTGGCTGGGAAGTGTGGGGCATGGGCTTTCTACCTAGGATCCAATAGCTGGCTTTTCCAGTCACATGATGAAACAACTCTGGGAGCCACAGGACAACTTCTCACTCTGCCTAACCATCACTTCCAGGTGCTAGCTTAGTTCTCCTTGGCCCAGACTCCTAACTGGTTTATTCCATGTCCAGCACACAAATACTGTTTTCCTTAGATTCTTTGCTAGCCCAGAACTTCTGGGAGGTAATATTTGTAGACAATAGTAGGCATAAAACCACAAGTACTCAGTTAAATTTGTCTCCTGGATGGATGCTCTGTTCTGTCAAACACAGCATCTATTTCAGAACACCAGGGATCTAAGTGATCCTGCATGGCCCATTGCAACTGTGGGCTCGTAGCTTGATTCATGTAGTAATTCAGAACCAGGCAGCCTCTCCTTCCACATGCATTGTTTGATGTCTTTAGAGCCAGCCAAAGCTGGTTCAGGTCAAGGATTTCTGTATTGGCTGTGGTTATCCAAGGCAGGCTATGGAGCCCCTCTTCCGCATGTGTGCAGCAAGAACTACTCAGAGCTGGCAAGTTCTAACCCTGGTGCCCAAGAAAGGAGCCCAGGGAGATCAGGCTGCCTCATAGGCTGACCTCTCACATCCAGTTCCCAATAGCAAGGATTAGGTGGCATCGAGACCAGCCTGTCTTGACTGGGACGCTCTGGAGGAAAAGTCTGTAGATAAATGAACCTGCTCCACAGGCCAATCCTGAGCATCCCAGGCAGGGCTCTGTGAGGAACATTTGGCTTCCCTGGAACTTGTCTTGGGTTATAGTGAATTGTGCAGTCATCCTTCTTACCAGAGTGGGCCCTCTCCTCATTGTCACATTCATCTCCATACTCTTCAACTGCATCCAAAACTGCCTGAGAAGCTTCCCCAGCAAACCCTCCCCAATGATGGCTTCACCTGACCATTTTCAGGTCATGGCCCCTTTTGGTTTTGGGTTTCTACTATTTTTCATTCATATTTGTGTGTTGTTCAGGTTGGTTACTAATATTGTTATTAACAATACCAGTAGTCTTTTAAAATGTAAAAAGTCTTTTCTTCTTACTGTAAAACATCCTTTGTTTATCACAGGCTTTTGATTAAAAATGAGAAAAGTGGCTTTGGCCCCTGTGATGACAGTTAACACTCTATCATGAGCCCCTCCCAGTCTACCCTTCTGAGCCCCTGTGTGAGGACACGTATTCATGTGGCCCTATCTTTTACTAGCACAATCCCACCTCAGCCTGCTTTCCTGCCTCACAGTAAATCCGAATGCCCAGGATCTTGCAGTCACCTCTGATGGTTGTCTGCACTGCACTGGGACTGAGCGAACGTTGTCTTTCAGGTTACACACAGCTCTGCGATTGGTGGAGTGTCGGTGTGATTCTCTTTGAGATGCTGGTGGGGCAGCCACCCTTTCTAGCACCTACTCCCACAGAAACCCAGCTGAAGGTAAGCAGGAAGGAATATGCACCTGTGTGTTGCTGAGCACTGCGCATTCCTGATGCTCTGGGAAACCTTGGTCACTGTTTGACCTCTTGTTTAGAGTAGGAATAGCAGCTGTTTATACTGGGGATGTTTTTTAAGACAGGCTCTTAACAATGTAGCCCAGGCTGGCCTCAAACTCACTGTGTAGACTAGGATGGCCTTGAATTTGTGATCCTCCTGCCTCTGCCTCCCAAGTGCTGGTATTACACTTGTATGCCACCATGCTCAGTTTATCATGGGATTTTTTTTTTTTTAAAGAAATACTATTTCTTACTATTTTTCATTTGAATTTTTATTTTGATGAATAAAGCCACAAAATTTGATACCTTTGTATATCAGAAATTTTATTTAAACCATTGGCCATCTGCCATCTGGTTATTTCCAGGCAAGAACTATATAAAGTGAGAGCACACTGCAAATTAGCTCCCTACCTACCACATGGGCCTATCCTGCCAAGAACAAGCAGATCTTTATAGCTGAAGAAGTCAGTGGGCATAGCGTTACCACCGCAAACTATCAACTAGGTGGTCAGGCCGGGCATGGATATTCCCAACACTCATTTGAAATAGTAAAACCTGTCAATTAAACATTTGATACTAAATCCATTTTAAAACATCAGCCCCATTTGGCTTCTGAAATAAATTAATCCTTAATCAGTGAATCATTGAATTGTGAATCTGAAATGTTCAGTGGACTTAGGCACAAGTCTGGGACATTTTCCTATGCCCTGGAATCCATGGTAGAGCCTAATAAATTAATAACCCTTTAGTTAGAGAAGCCTTAAATTAAAGCTTGGTTTCACTCTGTGAAGAATGCAATTGGAATTTGACATTTTCTGCATTCTAGTTGAATTGGTGAACCACTCATTAATTTGCCTGCATAGTAATAACCAGAATTCTTCCTTGTGGTACAATATACGTGACCCAAAATGTACCATTTGAACCATTTTGAAGCACATAATTTAGTGGTATCAAGTACATACACAATGTTGTGCAACCGTTTCCACTCTGCTTCCAAATACTTCGTCTCAGACAGAGACTTTGTACCCGCTAAAGAATAGCTCTTCTTTCCCTTCCCCTTCTGACCTCCAGTCCACTGTCTATCTCTGAATTTGACAACTTCAGTTACCTCATAAGTATGGAATTGTACATTATTTGTCTTTTTGTCGTTATTTTACTTAGCACATCATCCTTGAGATGCATGAGTGTTGTAGCATGTGTCAGGATTTCCTTCCTCTTTGTGGCTGAACTATAGTCCTTTGCATATATGTATGTGCCCCATTTTGTTCATCCACTCATCCACTGATGGACCTCTGGGTTGTTTCCACCTCTTGGCTATTGTGAATAGTGCTGCTATGAGTGTGGGTGTTCAGGTGTCTGCTTTGGTCCCTCCTTTCAGTTATTCTGAACATATATCCAGAAGTGGGATTGCTGGATCCTGTGTAGTCCTCGTTTAACTTTTAGAGGAACTGCCAAAGTCTTTAACAACTGCCCTAGCTTACACTCCACCAATAGTTTATTCTCTCTCATCCCTGCTGACCAACCATTTTTATTTTTTGAATACTGGTTGTCTTAGTGGATATGAGGTGCTGCTTCAGGCTTGCAAAGCAGACATTCTACTGCTTTGCAGTAGATGGAGTCTTGAGATTCCCTGGGTCTCAGTCCAAGTAACTAGTTTACAGGTGTGAGACGCCAGTGCCCAGTTTATTTTCATGTACTTATTGGCCATTTGTATATTTTTTGAGAAATACCTATTCAAGTCATTTTTTTAAATATAAATCAGATTGCTGTTGTGTTGAAGGAGATCTTTATGTGTTGCATATTAATTCCTTTTTAAATATATATTTGCAGATATACTCATTGTATTGGGTGCCTTTTCACTCTGCCAGTAATGTCCTCTCATGCAGAAAAATTATAAATTTTCATGAAATCCAGTTTATTTCCTCTTTTGTTGCCTGTTTTGGTACTGTATCTAAGGAATCACTGGCAGATCCAATGTCATGAAGATTTGCTCCATTTTCTTCTGCGCCTTTCATAGTTTTAGCTGTACTAAAAAATACTCCTTAGGTTTAAAGCAGCCCTTCCAAACTAACATCTACCTACCTCCAAGCTTTACCCACTGTCCTGTCACCCCATCCAGGAGCTAGTTTTAGTGGCCTGTTTCACTCTAATTCTGCATAGAAACAGATGGTTTTCTTGTCACAGCAGACACATCTCCATGGCAAAAGTATTCAGTGAATGTCCAGATCACTGATTTGTGTGGTTGAGCATCATGAATGTGAAGCCACAGCCTAGATTCTCCTCCTCTACGAGGCTTTTTTTTTTTTTAAATCTCCATAACCATCTCTCCACATTGAGTGAGTGCTGTGATTGCCATAGCTAAAGAAACGACTCACAGATCAACCTCTGCATGTTTTACAAAAACTCAAAATTCCTGGCTGAACAGTGTTTCTCCTAGAAGAAAACCAGTATTCTTTTGTATGTGGCTTCATTCTCCCATCCTTGGGCCCTGCGCCACCTCCTGAAAACAGTCTATTGGAACCACTCAGACCAACTGCTCTTTCTGTATCTGTCTGTCCTCCCGTTGTGAAGCTAGAATAATTTAAAAGGCACAGCTTCACATGCTGTCTGAGAAGTGCCTCCTTGGCCTTTGGATGTGAGGAGAAAGCTCTTGGTTCTGTTGTCTCTTAGGTGATTAACTGGGAGAACACGCTCCACATTCCCGCCCAGGTCAAGCTGAGTCCTGAGGCCAGGGACCTCATCACCAAACTGTGCTGTGCTGCTGACTGCCGCCTGGGGAGGGACGGTGCTGATGACCTGAAGGCTCACCCGTTCTTCAGCACCATTGACTTCTCTGGCGACATCCGGAAGCAGCCAGCCCCTTATGTCCCCACGGTCAGCCACCCCATGGACACATCAAATTTTGACCCTGTAGATGAAGAAAGCCCTTGGAACGAGGCCAGCGAAGGTAGTGCCAAGGCCTGGGACACGCTCACCTCCCCCAACAACAAGCACCCCGAGCATGCCTTTTACGAGTTCACTTTCCGGAGGTTCTTTGACGACAATGGCTACCCCTTCAGATGCCCCAAGCCTCCCGGGCCAGAAGCTCTGCAGCCTGAGAACTCAGGTGTAGAGAATTCCGACCTGGATCAGAGCAAAGGCTGCCAGCCAGTGTACGTGTGATTGACACTGGGCGCTGAGCTGGCTCTTCCAAGGTCAGAGGGTCACAGCCAGGTTTAAAGAGGACTCCAGTCTACCAGAGGCGCATCTCTAGATTCTGGCTGATGGGCTGCAGAGAGGGTCGACGTGGCTCGGGACTGGCTCTGGATGACCTTCCCTGCATCAAGACGATGTTTTTAAAGATTCAGTACAGTTTAGAAAGAGCACTTATTTTGTTGATATCCCTTTTTTCTTACTAAATTATAAGAATTAACTCTGACAAATCATGCTGCTGTTATTTTCTACATTTGTATTTTATCCAATAGCACTTATTCACACTTAGGAATAGACATAAAAACTGAAAAACACATAATAAGAAATCTCTGTGCAATAATGTTTAAAAAACAAAAGATAACACTCTGCTCAAACTTCACAGAGACCATTATTTCACACAATGGTTTTTGTTGTGTGTTTTTTCCCACATTTCAAAATTGTGATACAATGTTAAAAAGCTGCTTTTTTTTTTTTTTCTTTTTGCATATTATAGATTATTAGAAAGTATGAGCAAAGAGCTGACTGATGTGGGTGTGATTTCGGATGTCTAGTGTGTGGGAAGTACTGCATGAGCAGAATTTTTCTATTGTAAAATTACCATGTCTTGCCGTTCACAGCAGGCCCTGTGAATATGTCTGTACCGAGTGTTTTTAAATGAGTATTCTAGACAACGTGCTGATAACATATCGTGTGGGTGACTTCCTCGTTATGATTGTATCCCTTATTGTTTTGATAAAGAAATGCAGACGTGTAACTGAGAAGTGATTTTTTTAAAATGTATGTGTCTTGGGTATGATTGAATATTCTTTGGGGGGGGAATGTAAACATTTGTCATGTACTAAACTTAGATACATCAAAAGGGATTCATTCAGCTGTGCCAAACATCGAAGTGAAGCAGGATCACATCCGTTTCTCTTGTTAGTATGCTCTCATTCTTGGTGTAGCTGGTATGTGGAGTTCTGTAGCTAGGATCCTACTACTTAATTGTTTCACTGACAGGCTGCCCACACGGAGATGGAACATTATTCCTCTTGTCTTACAGATGGAACATTATTCCTCTTGTCTTACACAGCTGAGATGTTACTATGAAATTCAGTAACCTTGTGGCTCTTTCATGTTTTTAAATTGTACTTTGAAGTGTCATATCTTAACTTGGTTTAAACAATACATTTTTCTAACCTTTGTAAAAAGAAAAAAAGCCAAGATTCTTCAAAGTGACATTGGAAAAAAAAACTATTAAGCCATACATATTTTCCTAGGCATATAGATGTATATATAACTATATAGATAAACACCAAATATTCCTTATTTCAAATCAGTATGGTTCCTATTTAAAGCGATTTATATTTGAATTAAAAGTTCAATTCTTTTTTGCTTTTTAAAAGATCTGATGCATCATATTTTTATTATATTATTCCACATATTTTTCCTGGAAGTTCTTAGCCTAATGTATCCATTATTTAGTTTATATCTAGGCAGAAACACTTAGAAGTTTATCAATGTCTAAAAAATTCCTGTGTACTGGTTTACATTTGTATGAATGGCATGTTCTGATGTCTGCCGTGCTTTATTGTGACTTACAGTATTTTTGCTATTTTATAGTAATGCCATGTTGTTATTTACAGCGCTCTGACATACTTTCATGTGGTAGGTTCTCTCTCAGGAACTCAATTTAACTATTATTTATTGATATATCATTGCCTTTGAAAAGCTTCTACTGGCACAATTTATTATTAAAACTTTGAATCCAAATCCCTTAGTTGGTGTTATTTTATTAGAATTTGTAAGATCTTGCTCTTGTCAGCATGCTGTCGCTGTGCCAGGCTTTCCTGGTGACTCATATGCAGCCATTGTCATAAGAGGAGAGGGAGAGGCTTCTCCCAGACAGGCCCAAGGAAACTCCCACAGTATGAAAATGGGGAATTTGGTCAGACACAAAATACAAATTGGGGCACCTTCTATGACCACCTTCTCTTCTGTAAAATGGAGACAAAATCTGCCTGTTCAGGGTTGTTTAGTGGGTCAAGTGGGATAGCAGATGTAGATGGTGGGTGATAAAATGAGTCATGAGTTTGCTCCCCTGCATAATGGTATGGCCACCTGAGAGGACAAGTGCTGCACTATTGTGGTTCCAAGATGAAATGTGTCTCCAGGTGGGGGTGCTGTTGAGACATGATGGATCATGAGAGCTCTGCTTTAAGGATTAATCCCTTGATGGACTCATAATCTCCTGGCATTATTGGGAAAGTAGAACGTGGGGCCTGTTTGTAGGAAGTGGGTCACTAGTGCTCTGGAAAGAAATACCTGTCCCCAGTCCCTCCCTAGTGCTGTGCTGCCTGTCTGCCATGGGATGAGCTGCCCTGCTAGCCACAGGGTTCCCACCATAGTGTTTGGCCTCACCCCTGGTGCAGGGCAATGGAACCAGCAGACCTTGAACTGGAACCTCTGAAACTTGAGCCAAATTAAATCTTTCCTCTTTTAAACTGTTTCTGTCCGGTATTTGTCCCAGCAATGAAAAGCTGACAACACAAGCACCCAGCCTTTTGTTTAAAACAGTTGATGGTATCGAGAAATATGGAGAGGAAAATCATTTGTTTACTTCAAGGTAGTCTTAGGTACAGTCATATGGTTTTAAAGATCAATAGATATAGAAAGATACCAAAGAAGGTCTTCTTCACTTCCAGTCATTCAATTTATCTCCCCACAGGTAACAAATGATAATAGTTTATTATGCATTCTGAGAGAAATTAAATTCTTATGCAAGAGCGTAGGTACATGTATATGTATGTTCTTGCCTCTTAAAGAAATGAGGGAATGGAATACATGTTTTTTTGCATCTGTTTTCTTCACTTGGCAATGGGTCTTTTTTGTTTTGGTTTGGTTTTGAGGTTTTGGGGTTTTTTTGCAGTGCTGGAAATGGAACTCAGAGCCTCATGAATACTAGGCAAGCACCCTACCTCTCAGATACATCCCCAACATTTTCATTCTTTATTGTTACTACACAGTGTTCCACTAAGAAGATATTGTTATCAAGCCATATCATATTAATAGGTATTCAGTTATTTCAGGGCTTTTTTTCATTGCAGTTGTAGAATAAGTAACTTCTTACTAGCTGGGAAACAGTGGCTCACACCTATAATCCCAGCTACTTGTAAGGCTGAGATCAGAAGGATTGTGGTTTAAAACTTGTCCGAGCAAATGATTTGTGAAACCCACATCTCCAAAATAACCAGAGAAAAATGGGCTGGAAGGATAGAGTGCCTGCTGCACAAGTGTGAAGCCCTGAGTTCAAATCCATCCCACCAGAAAAAAAAAAAAACAAAACACCTCCTATTGCCACCGTATATGTGAAAAAATAATACGTAGGACAGATTCCTGGAAGAGGAATTGCTGGGTCCAAAATTATGTGTATTTACAATTTTTATTGCCAAATTGCCCTGTGACTGTATTGAGAGAAACTCCTCCACAGCTGCCCTCCCACACACTTGCTGGATGTGCCAAGCCTGACTTTGCCTGGCTGTTTCTCAGGGTTGGGTTTGTAGTGAGCTCTTTAAAGGATAGGGCCATGTCCTTCTCCAGAACAAAGGGCAAGTTTGTTTACTGCTCGCTATAAAAGAAGCAGATCCCCTAGTGCAGGGACCTGAGTGGGTCCCTCTGGGTCTAACGCTTTGTCCCTGTAGGGCTTGGGGACAGGAGGATCTGATGCACACATGCTAACACTCATCTGCATGCTGGGCTGTGAGAAATAAAGGCCTTCCTCTCTGATCCAAGAGTCTCTTGTCTTATTCTAGCATCTGTGAAAGAATAACAGGCTAATTGGGTAAAATAAAATCTTAGACCTGCCAACAGGTAGTGTGCCAGAACATATAATTGAGTATATGGCAGTGTTTGCTGAAACTTATCAACCATACAACCTGTTACCAACTTGTTTGATTTTTGCCCATGAACTGAGTTTTCAAAAGTTATCTTGGTGTAATTGTACTTGACACTTCTTTTATATCGAAGGAGGTTAAACATCTTTGCCTATGCTTTAATAGCCATCTAAACCTTAAAAGTAACAATCCTAATTTTATGTAGTGAGTGCCGATGCTTAGTTCTTGCTTTACAGCATCGTGAAATGTTCCCAGCCACTTCTCCTGCTTGGGCTCCTCTTCTTGCTCAGCTAACAGGATCTAATTGGTGTCACAACCTGATAACAGAGGACTGAGACAGACTCCTTCAGTGTTTCTGCCTGGTTCCATAGCAGGGGATGGTTCTGCATATCTGTGGTCATGGCTGGGTGTGATTGGACTACACTGAGGGAAGAAATAACTTGCTTCGTTCCCAGTTTCCTCCTTCTTTATGTGCTATGTGCTTATTGCTAAGTCTAATTGAATGTCACAAATATTAGCTAACATGTAAGCTTCCTCTGAATGTTCTATAGTGTAAACCATTTTCCGTTGCAATTTTCACAACTGGTATGCTGGGGACTGAACCCAGGGCCTCACTGCTGGTGGCACGTGCTGTACCACTGAGCTACATCCTCAGCCCAAGTTGCAAGTTTTGTTTTTTGGGTTTTTTTCGGCAGTACTGAGGCTTGAACTCATGGTTGCCAGGCTTGCTAGGTTCTGCTAGGCAGGCACTCTTACCAGTTGAGTCACTCCACCAGCCCTCCAAGTTGCAAGTTTTGAAATAGAGTTTATCAAATTCATCCTACCTCAGATATGATTTATAAAATGAGTTTAAAGTCTCAATAACTACTATTTTTTTTAACATTGACACATAAAATGTTATGTATTTACCAGATATAATATGTCTTAAAGTATGTATACATTGAGGAATGACTGGCCGATTAACATGCATTACCTCCCATAGTCTCAGAAACTAATATTTTGTTTCTCCTAGCAATATTTAACATAATGAAAGATATGTTAGGCCTGGTGGCACATGCTTGTAATCCCAGCTGAGAGGCTGAGGCAGGCGGAATGCAAGTTTAAGGACAGCTTGGGCTATGTAGGAAGACCTGTCTCAAAAAAAATCTTTGCTTTTAATGTATGTTTATAACTAGCACTGTGCCAGTGTTAGTCCCATGATATCTTTTCCCATTCTGAAGAAACCCTGTTCTTAGTGTATTAGTTACTTTTATCACTGCTGTGACTAAGATTTGAGATAATTTAGGAGGAAATACTTACTTTGGTTCACAGTTTCAGAGGTGACAGTCCGTCATGGCAGGGAGGGTATAGCAGAACAGAGCAGCGTACCTGATAGTGGCCAGGAAGCAGTGAGAAGATCCAGGGAGGACCCCTAAGGAGACACCTCCAGTGACCTACTTCCTCCAGGAGACCCCACCTTCCCAGCAATGCCATCGTATTAGGATTCCATCAAGAGACGAACCCAGTCGGCAGGCCAGAGCTCTCAGGGTCTAATCGGCTCTGAACACACTCAGAGGTGTGCTTCATGAGTCTCTGGGGTGTTTCTCAATCCAATTAAGCTGACAATGAAGATTAACTATCACACTTAGCAAGCCAGTTTTCCCTTTCCAAAAGTGGAAGCCAAAGTTTACTGCACAGAATGAGCGTATTCATCTCAGAAAGGAAGGAAAGCTTCCTGAGCCCTGGCTCGGAGCAGAGTAGCCTGTGGCCTGCTGTGGAAGAGAGGAGCTGATGCTAAATGGCGCCATTGTTCCTTTTTCAACTTGCACCAGATAGTGTTGGGATTGTGTTTGAACCATCAAACACACTGCAGAAAATTTTTTTACTGGTATTTTCACTTACTGTGTTCTCTCTTTCTAATTGTTGAAGGCTGATTTTTTTTTTTATTGTTTTTGTTTCATTTCCTTTTATCTTCTTTTCAAGAGAATGTCCTGTAACCAGTCCTCAAGGGTAGGTCTATGGTGACAGGGTCTCTGCTTTAGCTGGATTTCATTGTTGGGGACAAGTGGGTGTGTGCTCTTCCTTATTGCCTGGGAAGGGAAAAGTCCCCTCAATGCCTTTGACACTCAGGGTCAGGGGAGAGGGTGCATATACCACATATCTATTATTCCTGACTTACATCTCTATTCCCTTTCATGATTTTTGCTATGATTTGAATGGCCTCTCCCAAACTCAGGTTGAAAAAAAAAATTTAGAGGTATTACTGCGGGGAGGTACTAGGGGCCGTTCTCTGGGCCTTGCACTCGCTAGGCAGTTACACTTGAGCTATGCCCTAACTCCTTCTCACTTTAGTTCTTTTGGGGATGAGATCTGACATTTCGCCCTAGTCTGCCGGGACCTCTGTAGCTGGGATGACAGGCATACACCACCTATGCCAGCTAATGGTGGAGATGGAGTCTCACTAACTTCTCACCTGGCTGGCCTCGAACTACAACCCTCCCAATCTCCACCTCCTGAGCAGTTGGGATAGCAAGCATGAGTCATCATGTCCAGCAAAATGGTTTTAATATTTGTTTTGTTTTGTTTGCAGTGCTGGGAATTGAACTATAGCCTCATGCTTGCTACACGAGCACTCCTTACCACTAGAGCTAGGCCCCTACTCCTTTTGCTTTTAGTTTAATTTTCAGATAGGATCTTGTGCTAACTTTGCCCTGGCCAGCCTTGGACCTGAATTCTACCTCTGCCAAGTGGCTGAGATTACAGGCATACACTACCATCCCCAGTTTAATCAACTCCTTTTAAACATTTCCTATCGAGTGCATATTTTATATTCTCCACCCCAAGCCTTTTTCTTTTCTGTTTTGGCTGTACTGTGGTTTGAACTCAGGACCTCCAAATCCTCCCAATATTGTTCTGTCACAAATATTGTTCTATCACAATATTGTTTCTATCACAAATTGTCAATATAAGTATTATTAAGGCCATGCTAAGTAGTCTTTGAGTCAAATAATATATTGTGATTATATTTCCTTGGTCTCACAAGCTTATTCTCCTCTTGGACTTATAGCCTTGCTTCTTTTATTTGTTTTGTTGTCTTTGAACTTATACATTTTGTGGAGGGGGGAGGTGTTCTCAAAGTTTTTCCTTTCCAGTTTCTACAATGGATCTGTCCAAGTCTGGACTACTTTCCAGGAGTGCAAATGCCTCTTCCTCCTCCAGTATGGATGAGTTGCTTTCCCAACCTGACCAATAGCTGTCATCATAAGAGTTCTTTTTGTCTCTTTCCTGTCTTGGATCCCATTTTTGCCAAATGCTACATCTTTTTTTCCTGTGTCCTTGCTACTATGAAAATGTCCCTTTTCTACTTGACTGAAAATATGAGTAGAAATAAAATTCTAGAATAAAAACATTGCATTTTGAAGACTTGGCTTTGTTCCCTGCTTCTAGTGTTGCATGAAAGTCAGATGCCACTCTCATCCTTGGTCCTGGGTGATTGACCTTTGGTTCTGTTTTCCAAGAAGCATTTAGGGTCTTCTCTGTATATACTTAATGATGATTTTCATTGATATAGATTGTTTATCATTTCTTGGACTGTACACTTGGAGCTTTCAACTTAGACACCCATGCCCTCTGGTTTTCAGAAATGTTTCCTGAGCTTTATCCCCTCTGTCCTTAATTCCTATGGCTAGGTATTGGATCTCCTTGACTGACCCTCTAGCACTCTTAGGTTTATACTCATGTGTCAGAAAAATCAATGTGTCCATATTCATCTGCTCTCATGCCACAACCATCCACACAGGGACTTCTGTGACCTCGAAGACTTCTCCCCACCAGCAAGCAAGTCCTCCATTCTGCAAAAACCACTTGAGTGTCTTCAAATCAATTAAGTTCTAACACTGTCTACCTGGAAGAAGAGTTAGATCCCACATGTTGATATATCAGTCCCCAAGACGGCCAGTCAGAAGCCCTAGGTTGTTTTACCTGAGCTTCTGACCAGTCGGGATTGCCTCAGCCTTCTTCTTGGATTTGATAAAAGTGGTTCACAGAATTCAAGGAAGTGCTTATGTTGGCAGGTTTATTATAAAGAATATCACAAAGACAAGATGCATAGGGCAAGGCCTAGGGGAAAGGGTACCCCTAGAGTACCCTGGAGCTTCTCTGGGTACCATCCTCCAGGGCCCTCCACCTATTTCTCTATCTGTAAGCTCTGTGAACCCTGCCCTTTGGAGTTTTTATGGAGACTTCATTGCATAGACATCACTGATTCCATCACTGGTCAGTGGCGATCAATTCAACCTCAGCTCCTGTTTTCTCTCAACTCTTCCTTCCCACCCTGGTCTCTCCAGTGACCAATGCCCATCTCGATGCGCCCTAGGGGCTGCCAGCCATCGGTCAACTCCTTAACATACAAATTGGCACGGACCACTTTGCAGAGTCCAGGGATTTTAGCAGTGGTGTCAGGAAATAGGGGCAGTGCATAAATATGTATTTCATAATAAAAATATCCTATCATCCATGTCTCTCTTCCATTTTCTGGAAGATTTCATTAACTTTATCATTCAGGCTCTATATTAAATTTTCTTGGCAGGCATTATCCTTTTAATTCCTGAATGCTCATTCTTGTTCTCTAATCAATTTGTTGTTTCATGGCTTCAATATTTATCTTTTTCTCTCTGAAGTTATTATTCAAGGTGTTTTCCCCAAATCCACTTCCCAAATCATCTCTATTTCCTTTAGTTTTCTTTTTTAAAATCCGTTCTGTCTGCTTGTTTCTTTGTTTTGGTCTTTCACTTTAGAGGTTTTCCTTAAGTGACTCTGACTATCTTGGTTTTTTTAAATAATAGCATTATTAAGATATAATTCACATAGTATAAATTCCACCCATTTAAAGTATACACTTTGGTGATTTTTAGTATATTTACAGAATTGCACAGTCAAATGCACAAAATGCACAATTTTAGAGCATTTTTATCATCCCAGAAGAAATCCCATTCGGTCCAACACTCCTTCCCCTTTCCTTATCTCCTCTTCCATAACCCACCTCAGGCAGCCACTGATCCACCTTCTGTCTCTATGGAGTTGCCTCTTCTGGACATTTCTTATAAATAGCATCGTATACTATGTGGCCTATTGTGTCCGGCTTCCAAGGATCAACATACTGTAGCATGTGTCAGCTCCACATTGGTTTTTTTGTTATTGTTGGAATCGGGGGTTAAACTTGGGTCTTTGTGCTTGTAAAGCAGGCACTGTACCACTTGAACCACATCTCCAGTCCATTTTGTTCTGGTTAATTTGAAGATGGGTGTCTCATGAACTATTTGCCCAGGCTGGCAAATCTCAATCTCCCAAGTAGCTAGGATTACAAACGTGAGCCACTGACACCCGGCTACTTCATTGCTTTTTATGGCCAAAGAATATTCCGTCATATGAATATGACAGATTGTATTAGTTCATTCATTGGCTGATGGACATTTGGGTTGTTTCTACTTTTGGGCTATTATGGGTAATACAACCATGAGTATGCATGTCCAAGGTTTTGTGTAGATGTAAGCTTTCCTTTCTCTTGGGCATGAGCCTTATAGTGGAATTATCTTTTGAGGAACTGCTAGGCTGATTTCCAAAGCAATTGGACCAGTTTTTGTATTCCAACCAGCAATATATGAGTGCTCTGCTTTCTCTACACCCCCACTGACACCTGTTACTATCTTTTATGTTACAGCCATCCTAGTGGCTGGGAAGTGGTATCATCTCATTGTGGTTTTGATTTGCATTCTATAAATGTCATGGATTTGGAAGCCATGGGTTAGTAAAAGAATTTATCAAGACAAGTAAGTAGGAAAAGCAAGAGGTTTATTAGAGCACTGCTAAGCAGTTGGCAGACAAGCATTAAAGGATGAGGTTGTGACAGTGATAGGTTTGGGAGAGGTTTTTATGAATATACTTGGGATTTTGCTGATTGGTTGTTTTCTTTCTTGGGGGCCTTGTTGATTGTTTTCCCCTTGGGACATGGTTTGAATGTCATGCACAGGAACAGTTCATGTACTTGGCTCCTACTTCCTCATTCTTCTGGTATCTTGTTATTTTGTTCCCCCCATGCTTCCTTAAGGGGGACTTTCTGCCACATTCTCCCTGGACAGAACAATAAAGCCAATCCTGATTTAAGTGGCACAGAGGTCTCATCTTCAGGATCTGCTTGGGGCTAAGTAAGGTCTAGAGACGTGCTCTGCCTTTGGCAGAAGGTTGTGGAACAGTCTGCAGAGACAGTGGGGTCTACCTGAGTACCAAAATCAAACTGTATGGAGCCTGATCCAGTAGGCTAAGGAACACTGGGCCACTAGATGGTGGAGATGAGAAGAAACAAGCTTGGTGAGGCTATTAATGGTGAAAGGTGAGGAGTGAACTTAAGATATATTGTAAGCACTTTTGTAAATGTCACAATAGACCCTCAGTACAACAAAAATATGATAATAAACAAAAAATAGAAAAAAGAAAATGCAAAGCTAAAAACAATGCTGAAAGGTCCAATAAGGAGGAGTAACAAGGAAACTAAAGGTCCCAAGAAGGGAGGAGCCAGGAAAGCCATGACTAGGTATTGTCCCATGAGAGCCATCCTTGAGTGACTTGTTCTACAAATTGAGAGGCCTGGTAGCTTAACTTATAAATATTAATTTGAACTTGTCCTTATCTATTAATCCAAAAGCAGCAGTCTTCCCCAAGTGTAGTACAGGTTCCCCCTTGGTCAGCAGTGAGCATCTTTAAGGCCCTTCTGTTCTGTAGGATTATGGCTGGTAGAAAGTCCATTTGTCCCTTAAATCTGTGAGGGTTTGAGATATGGAGTCTAGGGCATCACCTGTCTCTAGTGACAAGTTTGTGTAGATCAGGGAGGAAGAAATAACTTCTACTCATCACTATGTTTGATGTATTTCCAGAACCTATGAGCAAAAGTATAACTGGGTACCTCCTGTTTCTAACAGGTTGCAAATGTCCACACATAGGGAGGGGCATCTGGAGTTCTCCAGCAGCTATAGAAATAGCAGGTGATAGAAAGGCCAGGTACCAGTTCCTGTCCAGTTGGAAGATAGAGAGGCAGGTAACCAGGCTTATGAAACATTTCTTTCCATATCATGATTTGGTTATTTTTGGAAGGGTTGGCAAAGTGACTCCATTTGGAATCTGACATGTTTCCCTCTGAGTTTTTCTCCAAACTGTCTTAGAACAGTTTTCCCTGACAGTATCTGCTGATTATCCACCATGCCATTTGGATTCAATGATCCAGATCACATGAGATGTCCTGGTTGGTCTGATCTGATTCCATAATGAGGCAAAGTGATAGGTCAGGTAGGAGTTAGTGCCAATAAGATCTTTTTGGCCAAATTTAAGCAACAAAGAGATTGAGAAGAACTGTTTATTAGGGCGGGCTTACCTGCATTTCATTCTTAAGTGTAATTCTGTGGGTTCTGTAGCTGATATCCTAATATCCCAAAAATGCTGCTCATATTACTATTGTTAGAAGTTCTACTTCTGTAGAATGTCAACAGACAACAGTTACAAAGTTTTAGAAGGAAAATACAAAATATACCCAACAAAAGCAAATATTTAAAAGCTAACTCATTTGACAAATTAAGTACTTACAGAAGCCACCCTCGCCGAAACTGCTGCTATGAAAAAAGGCTTAGAACACCCAGGGGTAAACGTTTCAAAACAGTTTAGCAATCAGCAGAACACCTAATACAGCATTTTAGGATAAGAACAATGATCAACAGTGTTATGTTAGAACCATCCTTGTTACAATTAGGAGCACGTGTACATAAGCCTGAAGAGAGCCGGCTAGCATCACTAACAATTTTAACTTGGAGGACAGCAATTCATATTTTCCTAAACTTTGCATTTTAGAAGACTTATATATGGGGAACATAAATACATTTAATATATACAAAGGGGCCAGCAGCAACTAGCATCACAGCTAAGCAGAACTCATGAATACATATTTACTTTTTATGTTTGGGGTAAACTTTTGAAACTTTGGCTAAGTAAAATAATAGGTATACAGCACTGATAAAAATCAAAACTTTGTGTATATTGTAAGTTGGACTGGTGGAGTGGCTCAGGTGGTTTAGTGTCTATCTAGCAAGCTTGAAGCCGAGTTTAAACCCCAGTGCCACTGCCACTACCACCACCAATAATAACAATAAGAAGAAGTTGGGACAGTGCCAGTGATCCCAAATAGCCTGATTTTCTAATGTACAAGTGCATCTCATATAATAATAATAATCATTTAAAATTAAGACAAATAGATGTAGGCTAGGCTTTAAATAGTAAGACCGCCCAAATGGCAAATTTTTCCATGTGAATAGTACTGACTACAATTATCAGAAATGCCAAACATTTTATTGACCATATTTATATGTAGATGGTTTAGGTTTAGATGCAATGCAGTTTGGAAGAAGAGGGCACTAGCTGGTTATTTTACATATATTAAATTTACACATTTTAAACTCTTTAAACATTTTCACAGCATTTAGATAAAGTTTCAACATGCTGTAGCTGCACACACCTTTACTCACAGACAGGTAGAGCACTAAATGTATCAGACAGCCTAAAATAATAGTTTATTGTTTAACCACAGTTATAAAGTGCTCATTTAAAAGACTTTGACATATACAGATCATTAAATGAATTTTGATTGAATTAAGGCTCAGTTCCCTAAGTAGTCAAAAGTCTTACAAAATCTGCAGGAAACACAAGCAATTATCTCAATAAAATGCAAAATCTTTCTTAAGCCAGTTTCTTGCAAATGTTACCAAAAGCAGAATAATATTCTTAAGATAGCGTCATTGTTATATAAGAAATAGGTGTTACTGCTACATCAGTTCATTGAATCTTGACCTTAGAAAATCCTTTAGATGAACTTTAATTCATAGCCAACAATTACACATAGCAATCTTTTATAAACTTCATCTTTTATATTTTTCTTAAGACCTACTCATACACTTTTGCAACTTTTCCTTTTGGGGGCTTTCTGGTTTTTGTCTTATCCTGCCTTTTCCATTTTGGAACAATTCTTTAAGACAAAGCTTACTTTACAAAATCCTTCCTCTTCAAAGAGCATTTTTTCCTTTAACTTTCTTTTCCAAAAATATACTTTTATACCTTCTTCTATCTCTTTCCTCTGAGCTGATTTTTAATATTTTTCTTTTAATTTGTAAAATTTTTGAATTTGACAAAATCATTTTTTCAAAATAAAATATTCTTAGCAGTCTCTTTTTGGCAGTTCTGGTGTTTGAACTCAGGGCTTCATGTTTGCCAGGGAGGTGCTGTATTAGTAGTCTTGTATTTCAATGAAGACCTAGGAGAGCCAGGCATTGGTGGCTCACACCTGCAATCCTAACTACTCAGGAGGCTGAGATCAGGAGGATTATGGTTCCAGGTCAGCCAGGGCAAATAGTTCACAAGACCCTATTTTGAAAATACCCAACATAAAAAACAGCTAGCCAAATGGCTCAAGTGGTAGAGCACCTGTCTAGCAAGTATGAAGTTCTGAGTTCAAATTCTAGTACAACCAAAAAAAAGGAAAAAGAATTTATTGAGACAAATAAATAGGAGAAGTAAGAGGCTTATAAGGGCACTGCTAAGGGAAGCAGCTGGCAGGCAAGCACAAAGAAGGTGTTGCTGTGTTGCTGTGAGGTTTGGGGCAGATTTTTATGGACTTGTTTGGGAGTTCACTGATTGGCTGTTTTTTCTTGTGGGCCTTGTTAATTGGTTGTTTGTTCCTCAGAATATGGTTTGAATCTCATGCCTTGGGAACATGTCACCCACTCAGCTCCTACTTCTTCATTCTTCCTGGCCATTGTTGGTGCCACGCCTCCATAAGGGGGACTTTCCTCCACACTGGAAGACTGGTGGTTTTAAGCCTCTTTTCATGTTACTGGCTGTTTTTAGATCTTCTGTGGAAAAATGTCTTTTCATATTTTTTCAATCAGATTATTTGCTTTACGCTATTGTGTTATGAATGTTCTTTATATATTCTAGATAAAAGTGCCTTAAAAAGAACATATTTTTCAAAACTTATTTTCCTTAACTGGCATGTGTTGGGTTTTTACATTTTTAATGGTGCCTTTTGAAGTACAATTTTAAAAAATCTTGGTTAGTTGTTTGTGCTTTTGACATTGTACCTAGGAAGGTTATGCCTAATCCAAGGTCACGAAAATTTATGCCTGTATTTTCTTCTGAGTATTTTACAGTTTAATCCTTGCACTTAAGTCTATGATCCACTTTGAATTTATTTTTGTGTGGGTGAGAAGAAAGGATCTAACGTCATTAGTTTGTATGTGAATATTGTGTTGTCCCCAAGCCCTTTGTTGAGAAGAATTCTTTCCCCATTGAATTGTCTTGATATTCTTATTGAAAATCAATTTACCAGGCTGGGGATGTAGCTAAGTGGCAGAGCACTTGCCTAGCATGCATGAGACCCTGTGTTTGACTTCCAGCACTACCAAAACCAACAAATTTAAAGGTTTATTTGTAGACTCTCAATTATATTTAATTGATCTACACAGAGATCCTCTGCCGCCCACTCCATTTAAAGTATCAAGCTAACTAGAAACCAACTAGAAGGTCCAATTGGTGTTTGTGAGTATACCTGTGGTTGTGACTCTGGGGTCATTATGCATTGGGCAGCACTTTGCTGTGGGTGCATGTGCTCCAAATGCAGGCCTTTTATAGACCCAGGATTCAGGATGGACTCATAAGGCACAGCCCTCATTCTCTGGCTTGAAGAGTCCACCCCTATGCCTCTCTGTTGGCTGTTCCCACTTCATCAGGAATCTGGATGCTTGGGACCTTCTGGAAAATGACCCCCTATTACTGAGCATCTGTCACTGCCATGGTATTTATGATTCCTAAATGAGCTATCTGGACCCTCTTTGATTGTCTGTTTGTTAGGTGTTTTGTGCTTGAGGCCAGGTTTATCTATGTAACCCAGACTGGCCTCGAACTGGCCATCCTCCTGTTTCAGCCTCCCCAGTGGAGGTATGACAGATGTGAACTGTCACCCAACCCCTTTCATCCATTATCTATTCTTTTACTTTCATTTTGCACCAAAGATACCAGTGATTTCCTCAGGGCCCAAACTAATCAGCATCTTCCTTGTGTTCTTTATCAGTGCAGTGCTGTAACACACCCTCTCCATTGTGGTGTGTTACTGATTTTAACATCTAAAGATCAATCCTGGATGTAGATTCTTTCGTTCCATTAACACCACTAGTTAATGGAACGAAAAGAGTTTTTTGAACTAACAAAATTTATTTTTTAGAGAAGTTTGAGGTTCACAGAAAAGTTGAGCAGAAAGTATACATTCCACATACCTCCTGACCCAGCACCTGCAAGGCTCCCCAGCTCTGCCACCACCATTAAGACTCCCCCACCAGAGTGGTGCGTTTGTTACAGTCAGTGGACCAGCATCATTTTCACCCAAAGTCCATAGTTGACACAAACATTTATTCTTGATGTTGTATATTTTGTGGGCTTGGACTCCACCATTATGGTATCATACACAGTAGTTTAACTGCCCTAAATATCTAGTGTACCCTTTCTGTTCATCTCTCCCTCCTCCTAGTCCTTGGCAACCACTCATCTTTTTACTGTCTCCATAGTTTTTTCCTTTTCCAAAATGTAATATAGTTGGCATCATACAACATACAGCTTTTTCAGATTTGCTTCTTTCACTTAGTAACATACATTTAAGTTTCCTCCATGTATTTTCGTGGCTTGATAGCTCATTTCATCTTAGAGTTGGATAATATGATATATATGTTGTAGTTTCTTTATCCATTCATCTTGGGTATCTTGCTTGCCTCCAAGTCACAACAGTTATGAATATAAAGCTGCTATAAACATCCATGAGCAAGTTCTTATGTGGACACAAATTTTAGAAGCCTTTGAGTAAATACCAAGGAACACAATTGCTGGATCATATGATAAGAGAATAAAATAGTTCGTTTTCTGTTTTAAAATACTGCCAAACTATCTTTGACAGTGGCTGTTCTATTTTGTATTCCTACCAGCAATGTAAGAGAGAGTTCTGAAGTGCCATATTTGTACAGATATTGGTGTTCTGGATTTTGGCCATTCCAATAAGTGTGAGCTGATATCTCATGATCACTTTAGTTCCTTAATGGTATATGATGTATGCTTGTTTGACATGTGTACATCCTCTTTGATATTTGAGGTATTTTGCCTATTTTTTAATCAGGTTGTTCATTTTCTTCCTGTTGAGTTTGAAGTATCCTTTGCAAATTGGGGATAACCATCCTTTTTCAGATGTGTATTTTTTCAAATATTTTCTCCCAGTATGTGTTTTGTCATCTCATTCTCTTTACATGGTCTTTTACAGAGCAGAGTTTTAAATTTTTATTAATTAATTTATTAATTAATTTAATAAAAATTAAATTTTTATTAAAATCCAGCTCATCAGACATCTCTCTCATGGGTTGTGCTTTTGGTGTTGAATCTAAAAAGTCATCGCTATACCTAAGGTCATCTAGCTTTTTTCCTATGTTATCTTTTAGAAGTTTTATATTTTTGCATTTTACATTTTAGTCTATTATCTATTTTAATTTTTTCCTTCTTTTTAAAAATTATTCATTTATTCACATGTGCATACATTGTTTAGGCCATTTCTCCCCTCTTCCCCCTGCTCCTCCCTCTCCCTCTGTGTCTTGATTGACTTTTTCACATGTGAATTTCTGCTTCTTCAGCACCATTCGTTGAAAAATATTATCTTTGACAAAGGATCCAAGGCCTTTGTACTGCCTTGGATCCTTTGTCAAAGATCAGTTGACCATATTTATATAGCTGTATTCTGGAATCCTTTCCTCCCCCCTCCTTTATTCCTTCTCTTCCTCCTTCCCACATTTCTTTCCTCCCTTCCTTCTTTCCTTCCTTCCTTTCTGGAAGCTGGGGCTATGGGTACATGCCACCACACTCAGCTTGGGTTCTTTGTTCTGTTTCATTGATCTATTTGTTTATTCTTTTACCAATTCCATATGATAATGATTACCATGGTTTTACAGTAAGTAATCTGTAAGTGCCATAGTGTTGGTCCTCCATGTTAGGAAAAACACCGCTCACAAAGACAGCTCAGGAGAAAAGTCTCACGTCCATAGAACAAAGTTTAATGGCAGGCCCAAACTGCCAGGCTGGCGGGGAAAAGATGTCGCAGCCACAAGTCTGGGCGAGCAGTGGCTTTTATAGAAGGGGAGGGTAAGGAAGTTAGCGCATGCGCAGTAGTCTCTGGCAGGGGTGGGGCTGTCATAGAGCGGGGGAATTTCTGTTAAGGGGCCGGGCTGCCATTTTGGCTGATTCACGAAATGGCGACATTATTACTCTATCACTCCAACTCTATTCTTCTTTAGTGTTGAGGTAGCCATTCTAGACCTTTTATCACTCCATACAACTTTAGAGTCAGTTTGTCAGTATTCACAAAATAACTTGGGATTATGTTGCATCTGAAAATCAGGTTGGGAAGAGCTGACCCCGACAATATCAAGCCTCTGTATGTGTGAACATGGGTCAACTCTTCATTTATTTCATTCTTCTTGGGTATTTTACATCAGTTCCAGAGTTTTTTCAGATAGAGCTAACATGTTATGGTAGATTTATTCCTAAAGATTTCATTTTAGCATTACTGTGCTAATATAAATAATAGAATCTTTTTAATTTCAAATTCCTTGTTCATTGCTGTACATCAGAAAACAATTGACTTGTATATTAACATTGTAATGTATAGCCTTGTTGTAAATGCATGTTAGTTCCAACAGATCCTTTTGTTAATTCTATATAGTTGTGTAGACAAAGCAGGGTTTTTTTTTGTAGACAGAAACAGTTTTGTTTCTTCCTTCCCAATCTATATAACTTTTACTTTTTTGCAAATTCCGCCTCTATTCCTGGTTTACTGAGAATTTATTATGTATAGTTATTGATTTTTTTTCTTTTTTTTTTTGTGGTACTGGAGTTTGAACTCAGGGTCTTGTACTTGCAGGGCAGGTGCTCTTACCACTTGAGCCATGCCCCCAACTGAGTTATAGAATTTTTGCAAATGCTTTCTCTCTGTCTGTTGTTATGATCATATGTTTTTCTTGTCTTTTTTTTTGTGGTACTGGGGATTAAACTCAGGGCCTCATGCATGCAAGGCAAACACTAAACCACTGAGCTATATCCCCAGCCTTCATATGTTTTTCTTCTTTAACTTGATGTGATGGATTAATTGGTTTTCAAATATCAAACTTGGGTAAATCATACTTTGGTTGTTATGTGTAATTCTTTTTATATACTGTTGATTGAATTTGCTTAAATTTTGATGAGGATTTTGTCATCTATGTACCCAAGCAATAGCGGTGTAATTTTCTTGTGATGTCTGGTTTTGGTGTTAGGGAAATGCTGATCTCATAGAATGAGTTAGGAAGTATTCCTCTGCTTCTCTTTTAAGGAGAGAGTATAGAGATCTGATATAACTTCTTACCTAAATGTTGGGTAGAATTCACCACTGAATCCATATGGCTCTGGTGTTTTCTGTTTTGGGAGGTAGTTAATTATTGATTCAATTCTTTAAAAGAAATAGACCTATTGTGGGCAGAGCCGTTCACAGTATTCCTTAATTACCCTTTTAAATATCTGTGGGCTCCTTCACTGATGTCCCCTCTTTCATTTCTTTTCTTTTCTTTTTTTGACAGCATTGGGATTTGAACTCAGGGCTTTGTGGTTGGTAGGCAGACGTTCTACCCTGCTGTAAGTAATTTGTGTCCTCTCTTTTTTTTCTTAGTTAGCCTGGCTTATGAATTTTGATCATTCAAAAAAATCAGCTTTTGGTTTCATTGATTCTCTCTATTGAATTCCTGTTTTTAATTTTATTGATTTCTGCTCTAGTTTTTTCTTCTTTTTCTGTTTGGCAGTGCTGGGATGGAGCCCAGGACTAGGCATGTAGTTTCTACTGAGCCACACCATCAGCCCTCTAATTTTTATCATTTCTTTTCTTCTCACTTTGGATTTAATTTGCTCTTTTTTTTTTTTTTAAACAAAGCTTAATTTATTTATTATTTTTGGTGGTAGTGGGGGTTGAACCCAAAGTCTGGAGCTTTTGAGGCCTCCAGCCCTGTTCTTCTTTCTGAGTTACAAAACCCAAAGCTTAGATCAATGATCATAGGGCTGTCATCCTTGTATGTATGTATTTAGAACTCTAAATTTCCTTTACCCACTGTTTCTGCTGCACTGTTTCTTACAAATTTTGATAAGTTGCATTCTCATTTTCACTTAATTCATAATATTTTTTAATTTTCTTAGTATTTCTTTTTTGAATCATCTTTTCTTTAGAACTATGTTGCTCAATATCCTGGTATTTGGGCATTTTTTTCAAGCTGTCTTTCTGTTATTTGCTTCTAGTTTAACTGAATTGTGGTCTGAGAGAAGATATTATGTTGTCTATTCTTTTAAATGTGCTAAGGTCTGATTTATGGCCTCTGAATTTTAAAGACAGTTTAGCCTGTAAGTTGAGGCCATTCCTTTTCTCCCTGGAAACCCTGTGATCTTAAACTTTATCTCATAGTAGCATGGAGTCTCTGCAAAATAAATTTCACCTGCTTAAGAAATGCATGCCAAGTCACTATCAGTATAAACTATTAATTTATGTCCATGCTTGGACATAAACATTTTTTTCTCACTTTCTTCTACCCAAATTCCAGGTAAGAAATCAACTAGAATCACATAATGCAGTTAGCTGGTAAAGATTATATTTCCCTTGACTCTAGCTAGGCTCAGGGAGCAAGGCCAGGAATCTCAGAAGCCAAGGACAGAGCACAGGTTCTGCCACAGCCCAGACCCCTTCGGCCACTTGGGAGCTGGGAGCTGAGGCAGGGCTCACCATGAATGTGTTCTAGTTTAATATACTTTTTTCCCTGTGAGAAGGAGCATTTTGGGAACCCTAAGGGAGGAGTGTGACCTAGGTGCAGCCAGAGCCTGTCACCTGCATCCTGCCTCCTGCCGTTAGCATTTCCAGGGGTTCCTTCTGGGGAGTATTGCTCAGAGGCCAACCCCTTTTGCATTGCCTCTGACAATAGCCTCAATTTAATGAGATCACCCTCCCCCATAGAACAGCTCCTATGATTTTCTGTTACCTAAAAGGTAAAATCCCAACACCTCAGTCCAGCATTCAAGACCTTCAGATCCTGCTCCAGGTACCCACTTTGAGGTGAGATGGGCTCTTTGGAAGCCTCAATTTCTGCTTCCTATGAAGCTGTGTGACTATGGGTGCTTTTCTTAACCTGAGCTCAATGTCCTTAATGTAAAATGAAGATAATCAAACTGATGTGAGACAAAAGTGCAAAACAAAGGCTAAGTGCTTGAGACTCAGAGGTCCCACCTACAGGATGTTGGCTCAGCCCCACCCAGCCCTCTTCCACACCTGTACAGTAACCATAGCAAAATCATGCCCCAGTGCCTGAGTGCATGTGGCCCCTAGACCAAAACACCTCTGTAGATGTCACCTCTGCCTACAACGCTTTTCTCTCCAATGTTTTGCCTTGAGAACTGCAAGCACTCAGATCCCCAGCTCAGCAGACATCTTGGCGATGAAACCTCCCCCATTGCCCCTCAGAGGTCCTCTCTTGCCAACTCCATGTGGCTCCTGCAACCCCCAACCCAGCACTCATCAGGTCTCACTGAAATGGTTTATAAGACTCTGGCCACTCTTAGATTCTGAGCTACTTGGGGGCAGACACCAAGTTCTGTTTATATTGTATTTCTAGGACCTAACACAATGTGGCACATGGTATATACTTGAGAAACGTTTGCTGAATGAATGAAAATGACTCTTCCACTCTGTCTTGCTCACAGTAAAGGACAAACTGTGAGAGGTCAAGGAGACACTTCTCCCTAGGAAATGCCCATTTGCATCTGAAAGGCATCTCAGCCATCAAACAATGCAAAAAGGCTATAAAACCCACTCCCCACCCTGATCTACAGGATCACTGGTTTCCGGGTCCCCCTGCATTCTCCAATATGCAGTCTTTCTCTTCTCTACAAATAAAACTCTGCTGTTAGAGTCTGTCTGTGCTTTCATTCTCAGAGCAGGCTCAATAACCCTGAGCACCTAAAATTCATGTGTGTGTCATCCGTGCATCAACAGCATGATTAAATAGTGCATTTCTCAGTATGTAGTGCTGTCATTAAGCGATGTGTATCTATTTCAGAGATTATATGCTAAATGTAAGGAAATATAGGCCCCAAAATGACCACGTGGAGAGGAGTGATCTGGCCAAGAGATTCTTTATTGCCGGATGGGAGAGGGAGAGAGCAGAGAGAGCCAAGAGAGAGAGGGAGAGAGGGGCAGGGGCTTAAATACCCCTCAGTGGGACTCAGCATGATCTGATTGATTAGGATCTTATGGTTCATGCTGATTGGAGGTTGGGGCAGGAGGGTTCAAGCTAGACTTGAGGCTGGACTGTGACCCTGGGAGGCAGGACCGTGACCCTGGAAAACAGAAGCTTAAGGGTGCAGTAAGAACCGAAACCCATCGGCGCCATTATTGCCAACATTCCTCCCTTTTTTGTTTGTTAAGGAAGGGGGCCGTTGTGTTCACTCTGGCTTCTTCGAGCTGGCAAGGGGCGGCGTAGGGGAAGGGAGGGTTAGTTGGCAGATGGCGTCGGAGTAGCGAGTATCAAATTCTCCCTGAATTCGATAAAGGTTCACTGTAGCCATAGATCGTAAATGGTCTCCAGCCACTCCTCTGGGCCTTGTATGGCAGGTATTAGCCAGCTGTCCTCACGTAGGGAATCAAGGAACTGCAGTAGGCACCTTGTAAGAGATTGAAGTGGCTCATAGTCCAGTGTCCCGGTAGGGTTCATCGCGGGTGTCCTCCGGCTGAGCTATGAGGGGGTGATATCCCTGAAGGAGAAGCTGGTTGAAAGTTTTGTTAGAGATTCTGCTCACCTGAGATCTGAGAAACTGGAGTAAACAGGGTAGGAGGGTGCAGAGAGTAATGAGCAGAAGCGAAGGACCCAAGAAAGGCAGGAGCCAGATGACGAGAGGAGAGCTCAGCAGATCGGTTAAGGTGTTTTTACTGGGTCCCCTTAGGAGGTCCTCGGCCAAGTCTGTTAACCTTTTGACATTTTGTTCCACAATCCCAGACTCATTGACATATTAGCAACACTCATCCCGGAGGAAGAAACAGGTACCCCCTTTTTCGGCCGTTAAGAGGTCCAGGGCCCTACGATTTTGGAGGGCCACCTGAGCTAGAGAGGTGAGCTGACGCTGAAGGGAGGCCAGTGAGGCTGAGGTGGATTCGAGGGTGATCTGTAAGTGCTCCTCAAAGTCCCTTGCTGAAATAACACTATGGCCAAGAGCTCCCCCAACAAAGCCTGTGGAGGCAACAGAGTTTGCCAAACTTATACCCACCATAACGGGCAAGAAGGCAGCGCGCTTTGGTCAAGTGCCGAACTGGAGGGAGAATTCAGCTTCCCCATAAAGAGTAAGTTGGGGAACTATGATTACCAGTATGCAGGGCCCGGGAGTAGTTTTGGCACCAGAAATATAGCCCCGAGGGGGACGCCAGTTGTGCTGTAACTGTGACGTTGATATGACAGGAGAGAGAAAAGTTGGACCAAGATGTCGAGAGCAGGGTATAACAGGTGTGTGTAGGAAGGGAAACTTGTGTAGAGTCAGGTGCCCATAGAGGTACCGATGGTAAGGGAGGGGTGCATGAGGAGTTTTGTAAGGCAGGGGAAGCCTTGATAGAAGATGAAGCATTAATGGGAACTGCAGCCAGCAGAGGACGCTGGAGGGAGGCACAAAGAAAGCAGTCCATGACACTAATGGATGTGGTGAGGTTCATGAGTTGGAGTGAAGTCTGGAACAGTTGGAGCCAGGTAGGGGTGGAGGATTGTTGAAGGCCTGTTGTAGGCTTTCTTCTGACTGGAGGACCACCGAAGTCATCTCCTGTTGAGTAGGGATTGGAAGGGTGAGCTCCCTGGAAATCATAATGTGAGCTGAGGGTTTAGAGGCAGTGCACCCAGCATAGAGTGCTATCATTTCACCCCGAAACCATCTGTTGTCCCATGGGTTGGGGATGTGGGCCACGATGGTCCCATTTTGTCCCCTATAAAGGGAGAATTCATTGTCTGGGCCCCTTAAATTCAGTACCTGGTAGATGTTACACGACCAATAGGGACATCCCCCATATTCCTGGGTATATGGTGCCCCCTTCTTGCAGTAGTCCTTAGTCTGGGAGAAGAAAGGGCAATGGCATCCAAAGTCGCTATCACTCCTGGGTTTGAAGGGGACTGAGAGAGGGGTCTGGCACCCCTTAGGAGGGCAGTCTCCAGTGCCCACCAGACCGGTGAGAGAGGTTTCTGAGACAGTGTAGGTCTCCCATATCTTAAACCTCCAAAAGTACCCTCCAACATTAGCCTGCCCACTCATGGAGAGGAGGGTGAGAACAGTGAATAAAAAGAGAGAGTCAAGGCACATCCTTGGGGGCCGGGGAGGGAACATGAACCCGAGAGACGTGAAGTTTCAAGAGGTCTTCAGGGGAAGGGGTGCAAATGAAGGCAGGGGGTGAAGGCAAAGGGTCACTGGGATCACTCTGTCAGTTGTTTCCGGGGGGCCGGGCTGGCTTTAGCCTGGAAATATGAATCCAATATGTTAGTTTTCCTGGAGTCTCTTCTAATCAGGCTGCAGTAGGAGTGCAGAGGATGATTTTAAGGGGCCCTTTCCATTTTGGGGTGAGGGGTTTCTTTTCGGGGAAAGGGGGAGAGAAATAGACCCAGTCCCCCAGGTTCAAAGGGAAAGAGAGATGAGTGTGTGAAGGGTCCGGAGATAAGGTATCATGGTGTCTCCACAGTTGGGTTCGAAGGAAGGAGAGCAAGGGAAAGGCAAGGTGTCCCGGGAGGGGGCCTGTGGCAGAGGTGACCCCTGGAGGCAAAGCTGGGCGACTGAACATTAACTCAAAAGGGGATATTTGCGTGGGCTTCTGTGGGAGCACCCGTAGGCAGAAGAGGGCTATTGGAAGGAGTTGAACCCAGTCTAGGTGTAGTTCTAAGGTAAGATTGGTGAGAGTCTCCTTTAGTGTACGGTTGGAGTGTTCTACCTTCCCTGATGAGGAGGGGCGGTAAGGGATATGGAACTGCCATGGGATATTAAGGGCCTTGATAACTGTTTGGGTCACCTGGGACGTGAACTCTGGGCCATTATCTGATTGGAAGGAAGTAGGCATCCCAAACCTAGGAATGATGTGGGTTACAATAATAGATGCCACAGTTGAAGCCCTCTTATTAGAGGTTGGGAAGGCCTCTACCCACCCCGAGAAAGTGTCCACCAAAACCAAAAGGTATTTGTGTTTCTTTACCTTGGGCATGTTAGTAAAGTCTACCTGTCAATCTGCCCCTGGTATGTGTCCCCTGGTGAGTAGGGAATGGGCCAGGCCTTAGAGGGGTGTGTAGGTTGGCCCTTTGACAAGTGGGACATGTGGAGGTGAGATGGTGTAGATATTGGGAATCCTCCAGGGTAAGAGGAAAGAATGAATTTAAGAAAATCTTGAGATTCTGAGTGCTAGTGTGGAAGATAGAGTGTAGATATGAAAGGAGAGTATGTCTAGGGAGTGACTCATGGACCAGTTCAGGAGTCTGGTCCTGAGGCTTTGCAAGGGCCAGAGTGGAGTAATTCTCCCTTGCCGCCTGTCAGGCAGCCTGATCTGCCTTAGAATTGCCCATAGTTATGGGTGATGAATCCGTTTGGTGGGACTGGCAGTGGGTGATTCCAATCTTAGAGGGGAGGAAAGAGACCCGGAGAAGGTTGGTAATGAAGGTGGATTTGGTGACAGAGGTCCCTCTTGTGGTTAATAGTCCCCTTTCCTTCCAGATAGCTGAGTGGGAGAGGAGGATGTGGAAGACATATTTAGAATCAGTGTATAGAGTGAGAGAATGGTCGGCTGCCAGCTCAAAAGCCCTTGTAACTGCAAACAGTTCAGCCTGCTGATTGGTGGTACTGGGAGGGAGGGGCTGTGCCTCGATGACTTGGGTTAAGGACACTATAGCATAACCTGCTCTCTGTATACCCGCCTCTACATATGAGCTGCCATCAGTGAACCAGGTGTAGGTGGAGCCCTGCAGGGGCCCCTCCTGGATGTGTGAAGGGCAGGGGAGAAGGGCCTCCAGGGTCTTGACGCAGTAGTAGTTGGCATGGCAATAGAGGTGGGCAGGAGGGTGGCAGGATTTAAGGAAGAGCAAGCACGAAGGGTAATGGAGGAGTCATGGAGGAAGGAGACAAGAAACGACAGGATCCGGCAAGGGGGGAGGGTTCTTAAGCCCTATATGTCAGGAGTTCCACCAGGTGATGGGGGGAGATGATTGTGATTGACTCCCGGAAAGTAAGTTTTTTTGCTTCCTGAACTAGAACATAGGCTGCTGACAAGGCCCGTAGACAGGGGGCCCATCCCCGGACTGTGGGGTCAAGTTTTTTAGATAAATATGCTACTGGGGCAAATATTGGACCCTTGTCTTGACCCAGAACCCTCAGGGCTAAGCCTTTATTTTCATGGACATAGAGGGTGAATGGTTGTTGGATATCTGGCAGGTGGAGGGCTGGGGCCTGGAGGAGTGCCTGTTGAAGGCATCGGAAAGGGGTGTCGATAGAGGTAAGTAAAGGTTCAGAGGGGTCTCCCTTAGTGCATCGTATAAGGGGGCTGCCAGGAGGGAATAGTTTGGGATCCAAACCCGGAAGTATCCGGCCAGTCCCAAAAAGGAAAGAATTTCTTCCTTTGTTTTGGGAGCCGGCATTTCCCGAATGAGCTGTTTTCTATCCAGAGTAATTGCCTTAGAGTCATGGGACAATTGAACTCCCAGGTGTGTAACTGTTAATTGAGAGAGTTGGGCCTTGTGGAGAGAGGCCTGGTATTTCTTGTCCGCCAGAAAGTTTAAGAGTAAAGTGGTGTCGGCTTGAGAGATGTTTAGAGAGGGGCTACACAAGAGTAAATCATCCACGTATTGGAGGAGGGTGGACCTAGAGAGATGGAGGTTTTTGAGATCGCTAGCAAGTGCCTGGCCAAATAGATGGGGGCTATCCCTAAAACCCTGAGGGAGGACTGTCCAGGTGAGTTGTTGAGAGTGGTGTGTGGGGGGGTCCGTCCAGGTGAAAGCAAAGATGTCCTGTGAGTCGGGGGAGAGGGGAATGGTAAAAAAGGCATCTTTGAGGTCAAGGATAGAGAAGTAAGTGGAGGAGGCAGGAATAGAGGAGAGAATGGTGTAAGGGTTAGGGAGGAGGGGGTGTATAGGTTTAACAGCATTATTAATGAGTCTAAGATCTTGGACAAGGCAGTAGGTGCCATTTGCCTTTTTTACAGCTAGGATGGGAGAGTTGTATGGGGAATGGGTGGGTCTGAGTAGCCCCTTGTGGAGTAAATCGGTAATGATTGGTTGTAACTCCAACAGGCTGGAAGTAGGGAGAGGGTACTGAGGCTGGCACAGAAAGTGATGAGGGTCCTGTAAGAGGATCTTAATGGGAGGACAAGTTGCCAGAGAAGGAGTGTCAGTGTCCCATACTTTAGGGTCCAACCCTGAAGGGAGGATTTTACCGGTGGGATCAGAGGGGCTGTCCGTAGCCATAAGGGCAAGAAGGGGGATAGGACTGAGGTTAAATGAGATGGAGGCCTGAAATTTGGTTAAAATATCTCTTCCCAGCAAAGGGGTGGGACATTGGGGCATGACCAGAAACTGATGGGCAAAAGGATGAACTGAAAAGGAGCAGGAAAGTGTGGGAGTCTTTCTGGGAAAAATAGTTTGTGCCCCCACCGGACAATAGGGGTTTGTGATGGACTGGTGGGCCCCCAAAACTCTATCAGGACCGAGAAAGTGGTGCCAGTGTCCAGGAGGAGGGTGTCCATCAATCAAAAGGCTTACCTTGGGCTCCTGAAATGAGATGGTAGTCACCGGGAGGGAAGTCCCAAGGCACCTTCAGTCATCTGTTGCAAGCCCAATGAGGTTGGGACTGGAGCGAGAGTCTGATCCGGCCCCCTGCCAGGAGCTGGGGCAATCAACAGCCCAATGTCCACGCAAATGGCATCTGGGGCAAGGCTGGGTTGGTGGCCTAGGATTTGGGCAAAAATTAGCCCAATGTCCCTCCTTTCCGATCTGAAACAGGGACCCGAGGGGCCTTTGTTTGATGGATATTGATTCCCTTGCTCGGTCCGAGGGTTTGGGCCTTACATAGCCTGGGCCAACATTTGGCATTTTTGGCGTCTTGCCTTTTCATCATGGGAGTGGAACACCTTGAAGACGGCTGCTAACACCTCAGTCTGAGGAGTGAGGGGGCCTCTATCGAGTTTTTTTAATTTTGCCCTAATGTCGGGGTAACTTTGGGAGAAAAAATAAGTCATAAGGAGTTGTCTACTGTTTGTGGATTCAGGGTCAATGTTGGTGTATTGTTGGAGAGCCCTGGTTAACCTGTCTAAGAAGGTAGAGGGGTTTTCTATTCTGTCCTGGATGATTTCCTGGAGCTTTTCAAAATTAATTGCCTTTTGTGATGCCCGTTTTAGCTCTGCCAGGAGGCAGGTGGCAAATTGGTCCTGGAGGGTAAGTCCAGCCTGGGTGTTATAATCCCAGTTGGGATCATGATCAGGCACCACAAGGGTACCTGTGGGGTGATTGGGGTTTGTCTGATGGACCTCATCTGCATATGTGCGAGCCTGTTCCCAAACCCTTCTACGTTCCTCAGGCAAGAGGGTGTTAGAGAGAATGAGATAGATATCATGGTAGGTTAGGCTGTAAGACTGGAGTAAATATTGAAATTGTTTGACATAGGCAGAGGGGTTAGTTGTGTAGGAGCCCAGGTGGGCTTCGATTTGGGAGAGATTGAGCATAGAGAAGGGGACATGAACCCTAACAATGCCCTCAGATCTGGCTACCTCCCGGAGGGGTGCTAGGAGGAAGGAGGGGGAGGCTGGGCAGTGAGAGTGTGCGACCTAGTGGTGGGAGGACTGAAGGTGGGGGAAGAGGGAGGAATCGGAGTGGAAGGGGAAGTGGGGGCAGGAGGTGGCAACGCGGAAGGGGGTGAAGAAGCAGGAAGTGGAGGCGGGTTGAAAGATGGTGGGGTAGGTTGGGGAGGAGAAGGATCAGATGGAGCCTGCCTATGGTATGGTGGGGGCTCACCGGCCTGGTCGAAATCCAAAGAGAGAGCGGAGGTTGAGGCTGAAGGCTTTAGAGCAAGAAGTACATGTTTAGGTTTGCAAGTGGTGCAGAGAGCCAGATTTAGACGGAGGTAGGAAAAGGCTTGGATATATGGAATCTCTCCCCATCGTCCCGATCGCTCACAGTAGTTATATAGGTCCCATAGGAGATTGGGATCTAAAGACCCAAAAAGGGGCCAGTGACTTTGATTGTCTAAAGGATAAGTGGGCCAGATTTGGGTGCAAAAGCGGATCAATTTTTTTTGTTTTATCCCTGGGGTCAGACCCAAGGTGTCTAAATTATTGAGGAGGCATTTTAGTGGGGAGTCAGATGGCAAAGAGGAGGTGGCCCCCATAGTGGGAGCCAGTTGGAAGGATATATGGAGTCACGGGGTGTCCCCTCATGGTTCAAATATCCTAAGAATGGTACAAGATGCATGAGAAACAACTGTCACTGTGTTCAGGTGGCTTGTAGGGCCCCCGGGGCCCAGAGGCTGTGGGTCACCCGGCGCCAGGCTTTGCAGATGGGCGGTCTCTGAGACTGATGACAAAAATAGACCCAAGCCAAACAGAGGGAAGGGAACCCCCCCTCTACTGTCTGAGTCCCAGAGATATCTGAAAAGGGGGGGGTGTTTAAACCCCAGAGACACCGAAGGGAGAGACCACAAAGGGAGCCCAAGAAGGGTAGGTGTACTTACCAAAGAATGTCCGGTGTTGGATGCGAGCGAGGGCGATCAGGAGGATGAGTCCTGGCCAGTCACATCCTCAGGGTGGTCGTGGGGTGTGGAATCGGGGTCCCACCAGGATTAGTGGGGAAACCCATCCGAGTCATGGCACCAAATGTAAGAAAATATAGGCCCCAAAATGACCATGTGGAGAGGAGTGATCTGGCCAAGAGATTCTTTATTGCTGGGTGGGAGAGGGAGAGAGCAGAGAGAGCCAAGAGAGAGAGGGAGAGAGGGGCAGGGGCTTAAATACCCCTCAGCGGGACTCAGCATGATCTGATTGGTTAGGATCTTATGGCTCATGCTGATTGGAGGTTGGGGCAGAAGGAGAATTCAAGCTAGACTTGAGGCTGGACTGTGAACCTGGGAGGCAGGACCGTGACCCTGGAAAACAGAAGCTTAAGGGTGCAGTAAGAACTGAAACCTATCGGTGCCATTATTGCCAACACTAAGTGTTATATGCTAAACAGTTAGAGTACTCAGTCAAGTGTCCAGCTCATAATTTCATTTTGGTTTTTGGTGGGACTAGGGTTTGAACTCAGGGTTTCAAACTTGCAAAGCAGGTTTGCTATTGCTTGAGCCACACCTCCAGTCCATTTTGCTCTGGTTATTTTGGAGATGAGGTCTCCTGAACCCGGGCTGGCCTCAAACCACAATCTTCCCAATCTCAGTCTCCCAAATAACTGGGATTACAGGCATGTGCCACCAGTGCCCGGTCCAGATCATTATTTTAAAGTGTTAGTGGTTATTATCATCAGATGACATCAGATGTGTTCAGGGCCATATGGCCATAGATGATCATCAAAACATATTGCTTTGGAGAAAAGAATTATTTTGGTTAAGTGACATAACTGTTCCTACTTCAGAGAGGCCATCTGCGAAAGGACAGAGTAGGAGCAAATCATTTCTAAGATTCTTAGAAGAGTCCATGACACCTTCAGATCTGTTTATACACTTAGCACTATTCACAACAGCCAACAAGTGAATGTCACCCAGATTTCCATTGACAGGTGTATGGGAAAGCACCCACAGTACACCCATACTATGGGCCATTATTCAACCTTACAGATGCAGGAGATCCTGTCACATGCTACACCATGGATGGACCTGAAGGACACTATGCTAAGTGAAATAAGTCAGTCACAAAAAGACAAATGCCAAAAAAAAAAAAAAAAAAGACAAATATTGTATGACTTACTAAAGTGAAGTACTAAGTCAACATCCTTCAGTGAAGGACTGAAGGACGGACTGCAGGAGGTCCCAAAAGGTGATAAGTGGTCAAGGAGACACTTTTCACTAGGAAAGTCCTGTTTGCATCTGAAAGGCATCTCCACCATCAGGCAATGCAAAAATAGGCTATAAAACCCCACTCCCTACCCCGGCCCACGGGATCACCGGTTTCCAGGTCCCCCTGCATTCTCCAATGTGCAGTCTTTCTCTTCTCTTCTCTACAAATAAAATCTTTCTGACCTCTGCTGTTGGAGTCCGCCTGGGCTTTCATCCTCAGAGTGGGCTCAAGAACCCTGAGCACCTGAAACTCCTGTGCATGTCATCCGTGCATCATATTTGGTGACCATGAAAGGACCAGCCATCACCTAAGGCCAGTATAGGTTGTGCCAAACTGGGAAAGACTGCCTAGGAATGTGACTGTGAGCGTCTGGCACTCCAGTGGAGTCTGTTTTCCAGGAGAGACCCCCCACCATGGCCTATCTACAGTGGAACTCTCAGGTCGACCTTTTCTCCCTCTCTCTCTGTCTTGTTAAGGAGGGTTTCTTCCTTGGGAAACTGAGGGAAAGCTCCGAACCCACTACAGCTGTATGGCAGGCAATCTGAGGAAACTCAGAGGCCAGGCAGGGGTTTATACTGCACTGCCAATGCTACGTGGGCGGAACTTGACTTCAGTGCACCAAGGCTTTTTCTTTTTTCCTCTCCTTAAATGCTAACACTCTCTTTCAAGGTCTGACCAGCTTAAGGGGAGGTCAGAAAACAGCCGGTGGAAAGAAAAATTTGTCTTCAAGCCATAAAAGGTGTTCTGGCTGGGGCACTCCCCAGTGTCACCAAAGGCGGGAGACGCAACTTACTGACCCGCTCTGAGGCCCCAAAGGTGGCTAAGTTTCAGACCCCTCCAGCCATGTCTGTGGCAGACAATCAGATCTTTTACACTTCTTTCATGGTTTCCATGGCACGAGAGTGGAGGTTACCTCTTGCTTCCAGTGTTCCAGTATTGCCTTTGGGCAGGATCGACCTGGACAGCAGGGATGATCAATAATCCCTCATGTGTTGAGCCTTGAAAGTCTCTTTTTCCCCACCTCAGCCTCTCCTTCCCCTTTTCCGCCTTTGCTGTAAATAGCAATGAGTGTCTTTCTTCAGGGAGTTTGGGAAAAATCCCTACAGGCACCAGAAAATGCTAGTCTCCAATTTAGGCTTAACTGTCTTTGTCAAGCATCAGGTTAACTGGTTAAACAGGTTCCTCAGCCTGCCCTCAGGGAAAGAAAAAAAAACAGTTAAAAGGCAAAAACCTCAGGTCTCCATTTCTTTCGCCCCTTACCGGAGCAAAAGCCTCCAGATGTGCTTGCGCTCTCTCTCTCTCTCTCTCTCTCTTTTCATAGAAAACATATATGCCTCACAGAATATATAGGGGAACAAAAATCTACTTCATCAGGAGTCCCCATACATGCCTCTAAAGGGGTCCTCCTTCTGGCCATGCAAGCCCTCTTGGTTACTTTGATAGAGTTATTTTTTAATTACAAGTGTTCAGCTGGTATAGGAGAACTAGGCTTGCTTACCTGGGTTGTAGGGCAAACAGGCAAGTCAAAATAGATGAGAGATTGGTCAAAGATCATCTCAGGGGGGTGGGTGAAACTGAGATATCTATCTGTAAATCCTCCATGACTCTACCCACAAGTGGCAGTAGAAGGAGCAAGGGAGAGCGGGACACCCTCTCCCACTAGAGTTTCTCCTCAACTAGGGACACTTAGACAAAAGGAGAAACCTCTGTTAAGGTGACCAATTTTTCCTTGTTTCCCTTTTTAGATGGGAAATCAAGCCTCAAGGATCTGGGAAGAATCCCCCCTTGCCTGCTTATTAAAATGTTAGAAAGATCTTGATCCAGAAAGCCTTCAGTAAAAGCGACTCAAGTTTTACTGCACTCATGCTTGGCCACAATATCCTCTGGGAGATGAGGAAAGACGGCCAGAGGAGGGAGCATTAATTATAATGCCATTCTTCAATTAGATATGTTCTGTAAAAAGGAGGGAAAGTGGACTGAAGTTCCATACGTTCAACTGTTCTTTTTCCTAAGAGACCACCCAGAATGGCTGAGCAAATGCAGGCTAGATACCCAGACCATGGTAACCCTTTGCAAAAAGCCCCCAAAGTCCCTTGAGCCAAAAATGCATCTAATGCTCCATCAGATCCTTCTCTTCTCCCTTACCCAGCTACCTCACACACTGGACGCTGTCCCACAGGACTCAACCACCTCCAGTTAATTCCTGGAGGGGACAGAGCTCATGTTCCTTTTAGAGTGAGTGAACTTAAAGAAATAAAAAAGATTTAGGAAATTACACCGAAAATCCAGATCAGTACATCCAGGCATTTAGAGAAGTCAGCCAAAACTTTGAACTGAGCTGGAAAGATGTAATGCTATTGCTATCTCAGACCCTCACTTCTCTGGAGAAACAGCAGGTTCGAGATCAGGCAGTCACAGCTGGAGACAATTATCACTTGGATAAAAGTGGCCCTACTACAGCCCTGTCTGGGCCCTCACAGGAGGAGGAGGGGGAGGGAGAAGAAAGACAAAGACATTGGTTACCTAGAAGGGAGCCTCCATTTCCAATTCCAACAGATCAGGCAGTGCCTAGGTATGACCCTAAGTGGGACCCTGAAAATAACAAGGATGAATGGAGTCATAACCATTTCATCCACTGCATTCTTGAGGGTGTAAGGAGAGCCAAAGTAAAACCTCTTAATTACTCCCAAGTCACAGTTGTATAGCAAGGACCCTTAGAAACCCCAGTAGCATTCCTACAAAGTCTTAAGGATGCTTTACAAAAGCATACCAACATTATACCAGAGTCACAGGAAGAGGAAATCATCCTAAAAGATAAATTTCTAATACAGTCAGCACCAGATATCCATAAAAAGCTTCAGAAATTGATGGCTGAAGGGAGCAGAGATCTGGACCAATTGGTCCATGTAGCCACGTCTGTATACTATAACAGGGACTTAGAAAAAGAAAGGAAGGACCTGGAGAAGGAAATGAGAAAGGATAAACAATAGGAGGCCATGATCGCAGCACTCAGAGAGGCTTCCCTGGGGCAAAGTCCAAATGTGAGGACATGCTTTCAATGTGGACAGGCAGGCCATTTTAGGAGGGAGTGCCCCCAGAGAAAGCTACATCCAGGACCCTGCCCCATTTGTCGGGGAAAACATTGGAAGGCACACTGTCCCAGGCTCCCAGGGGAACCAAGGCCAGAGCTTCCCACTGAGTGACGGGTCCTGAGGCCTCCCATCCAGGCTCTGTAACCACCATAAAAACAGAGGAGCCCTGGGTTAAGCACAAGGTCAGCCTCCTTATCAATACTGGAGCCAGCATCTCTCGGACCCAGGTCCTCCAAGAAAATTACTTTTCAGGCCATATCAGGCCAGCCCTTACAGTGTTATTTCATTCCACCTTTAGCCTGCTCCTGGGGAGATTTCCATTTCTGTCACTCCTTTTTAATTGTCCCAGAAACCCCTACTCCTCTGGTAGGCCAAATTGGGGGTACAGCTACTTTTACCCCCAGGAGAGTACTTTTGCTTGCCCCTAATAGAGGAACAAGGAGACCCCACAGTGTGGGTGGATGGACACACTGTGGGATGGGCACGAACAGCTGCCCCAGTCCTAATTCATCTCAGGGACCCCTCCTGGTTTCCCCATCAAAAACAGTATCCTTTAAAGCCAGAAGTTAAGGAGGGGCTAATTCCCATAATCAAAGACTTAAAGAGACAGGGACTGCTGATAGAATGCTCCAGCCCATATAATACTCCTATTCTCAGTGTCAGGAAGGGACCTAACAAATGGAGGCTAGTCCAGGATCTCTGCCTGCTCAATGAAGCAGTAGTGCCTCTCCACCCTATAGTTCCAAATCCCTATATGCTTTTAGCCCAAATACCTCCGGGTACTGCTTACTACTCTGTCCTGGATTTAAAAGATGTCTTCTTTTGCATTCCCTTACACCCTAAAAGATAACCTATCTTTGCCTTTGAGGACCCCCCAAGAAAGTCTGGACAGGTCATTTGGACTGTCCTCCCCCAGGGATTCAGAGACAGCCCCCACTTCCGGGTTAGCTCTAACCCAAGACTTGCCAGAATGGCAATATCCACAAGCTACTCTGCTACAACATGTAGATGACCTCCTGCTCTGTAGAGTCTGTCATTTCACAAGCCACTGAGTCCTTACTAAACTTCTTAGCAGATAGAGGATATAAAATCTCTAAAGAAAAAGCCCAATTGTGTCAGTCTAGGGTTACATATTTAGGTCTTATCCTGGAGAAAGAAATGAGGTCTCTAGGAGAAGAGAATCCATCCAATCCTGATGTTTCCTCTACATGAACTCTAAAGCAATTGAGGTCTTTTGGGGGTCACAGGATACTGTAGAATTTGGATCCTGGGATATGCAGATCTAGCCAGGCCTTTATATCAAATCCTTAAGGAAGCACAGTACAAGGCAAGTTTCAATTATATGTCTATGAAAAGGGAGGACTGGCCTTGGGCGTGGTGACTCAGCTCCGGGGCATCACTCCGCAGCCAGTAGGCTACTTAAGCAAAAAGTTAGATCAGGTAGCCAAGGTATGGCTAGGATGTCTCAGAGCATTGGCTGCAGTAAGCCTTCTAGTGCTTGAAGCTCAGAAACTTATCCTAAACCGCCCCATAATGGTTTATACCCCACACGACCTAGGGGGAATTTTAAATTCAAAAGAACTTTGGCTATTTGACAGCCATCTACTTAAACAGCAGGCCCAGCTTCTGGGAGGGACAGAAATAACTTTAAGGACCTGTCAGAGCCTAAATCCTGCATCCCTTCAGAGGCAGAGGGAAATCCTGAGCACTCGTGTGAGGAGGTACTTATGGAAAATTATGCTGCCCGACCTGACTTAACTGATTGGCCCTTAAAAAACACAGATCTAGAATTATACACTGATGGCAGTTCCTTTGTCAGAATGGTGTCAGACATGCAGGATTTGCAGCTGTGACAGAATTTGGCATCTTCAAATCAGGTCCTCTTCCTCCTAATACAAGTGCTCAATTGGCAGAATTAGTGGCCCTAACAGAAGCCCTAAGACTGTCAAAAGAACGGAGAGTAAAAATCTATACAGATTCTAAGTATGCCTTCCTGATCCTGCATGCTCATGCAGCCATTTGGAAGAAAAGAGTGATACTAACTACAATAGAAGCAGCTTCCCATAGAAATAAGAGAGGCTACTTTAATAGTTTTAGGGATAGCAGCATTAGTTGCAGCCCTTGCTGGAATCAGCTATGGGGTGATTGCCAACCATGTAACTGCAAAAAACCTAACCAAAGTGGTAGAGGACACCTCAGACCAGGTAGACCTTGCTATTTAAGGACATGCAATGGTCTTTGTCGTCCCTTGCCTGTATGGTCATGGACCACTGCCTGGCCCTAGATTTTCTTTTGGCCAAACAAGGGGTGGGTATGTGCCATTGTCGATACCTCCTGTTGCACATGTATAAACACTTCAGGCATTGTAGAAGAACGTGTAGATTACATTCTCCAACAGGCTAAATGGCTCCGGGAACAATCTGTTGAGACTCAGGTTTCTACACAGGTATGGGACCAAATAAAATCCTGGCTCCCCTCCAGGACTTGGTTCCTACACTTTCTGGGGCCTACAGTTGCCATTATTCTCTTGCTTGTGTTTGGGCTTTGCATTTTAAACTTACTTGCCAAGTTTGTTCCTTCTCGCCTAGAATCCATCAAACTACAAATGCCTCTGGTGGAGATGAAAATGGGTAGGGTGACCATTGAGAGGGGGGAATGAAGGACTAAAGGACGGACTGCAGGAGGTCCCAAAAGGTGATAAGTGGTCAAGGAGATACTTCTTCTCCCTAGGAAACTCCCGTTTGCACCTGAAAGGCATCTCCACCATCAGGCAATGCAAAAATAGGCTATAAAACTCCACTCCCTAACCTGGCCCACGGGATCACTGGTTTCCGGGTCCCCCTGCATTCTCCAATGTGCAGTCTTTCTCTTCTCTTCTCTACAAATAAAATCTTTCTGACCTCTGCTGTTGGAGTCCGCCTGGGCTTTCATCCTCAGAGTGGGCTCAAGAACCCTGAGCACCTGAAACTCCTGCGCGTGTCATCCATGCATCAACAGAATGTAGAGACAGAAAGTAGACAGCTTTCTTGACAAGTGAACAAACAAAACAATAAGATCAGAGCTGGGGAGAGAGTGGAAAAGGGGGTTATTTTATGGGTAAAGAGTTTCAGGTTTTTTTTTTTTTTAGTGGGACAAGCGTTTAAACTCAAGGAGTTCAGTTTTACACAGTGAAGTACAAGTAATTGGTTGCACAACAATGTGAATATACTTGACATCACTGAATTGTGCACTTAAAAATGATTGAGAGGGAACATTTATGTGATTTTTATCATAAGAAAACAAGCAAAAAGATTCCATACTAACTTCCCCCCTTTTTGGGGGGTGGGGGACGTACTAGGGTTTAAACTCAGGGCCTCATACTTGCTAGGCAGGTGCTCTATCACTTGAGCCACTTCACAAGCCCAGTGTTTTGTTGAGTTTTTTTTCAGGATAGGGTCTCTTGAACTATTTGCCCTGTGCTGGCTTCAAACTGTAATCTTCCTGATCTCTGTCTCCCAAACAGCTAGGATCACAGGCGTGAGCCTCTGGCATCCACTCTAACTCCCCTTTTTACACCAATGATTACACTTAAAAGATTCCTAAATGGCATATGTAATAAAACATCTATAATTCAGGACCTGGGAATATGAGAGAAGATCTAATGCAGCTTCAGTAGAATTTCTCTGAGAAAAGGATTTTCATGGACTTATTTAATAAAAGTTCCCTATGTGTCTACTGAAAACAGAAAAACTACTTTCAGCTGCTAATCTGATATAACTGTTCATCCATTTTCAATTGCAGAAAGGTTCTCCATGATTGACTGTATTATGAATTAACCATCATGGGTCTCACTTTCCATCGGTCACAATGGCTGGTCAAAAAGTCACAGCAAGCCAGGTACCAGGGGATCACGCCTGTAATCCTAACTGCTTAGGACACAGAGATCAAGACGATTGTGATTTGAAGCCAACCCAGGCAAATAGTTTGCGAGACCCTATCTCAAAAGTACCCAACACAAAACAGGGTTAATGGAGTGGCTCAAGTGGTAGAGCACCAACCTAGCAAGAGTGAGGCCCCGAATTTAAACACCAGTACTGAAAAAAAAAAAAGTCACAGTGGTGTACAGTGGACGAGGCTCTTCACTTACAAATGCTGTCATTTAATAGTTGCCACAAGCCTGAGAAGTTCTCATTTTATAGTTAAGGGAACTTGCATCACACAACTCATGTACCTTTGCGCTCTGAACCCAAATCTTCAGATTCCTATGTCCTAGTTAAGATTTTTGCTCAGCAACAAAATTAGAGATAAGGACAGAACAGGTTCTGCCTGGAAGTGAGGTGGGGAGAGGGGAGAGGGTGGGGAGGGGAACAGGGCGGGGGGGGGGGAAGAAATGACCCAAACAATGTACACACCTGTACATAAATGAATAAAAAAAAAGAAAAAAAAATTTTGCTCAGAAAAGAGAAATACATTCTTCAAAATAAACAACCCTCTGTTCAAAGGGGACCAGGAACTAGAGAAAAGGTTAGTTTGAGAATAATTACTTTAGAAGATAGCACACATGTACAGGAAAGCAACTCGAGTAAACTCCCTGTATAGCTATCCTTATCTCAACTAGCAAAAAAACCCTTGGTCCTTCCTATTATTGCTCATACTCTGTGTTCAACAAAATTAGAGATAAGGTCAAAATAGTTTCTGCCTGGAAGCGAAGGGGTAGGGGGGGAGAGAGAGGGGGCGGGGTAGGTAAGGGAGAGGACAGGGGGAAGGGGGGAGAAATGACCCAAACATTGTATGCACATATGAATAAAAGAAAAAAAAATAACCCTCTGTTCACAGCAGCATTGTTCAGCCAGCTAAAGGTGGAAACAACCTAAGTGTGCATCAGCAGACAAATGGGTAAAGAAAGTGTGTGTTCTATCCATCCAATGGCATATCGTCCTGCCCAAAGAGGAAGGGGATTTTGGCCCATACTACCACATGGATGAACCTGAGGACATTCTGCGAAGTGAAATAAACCAGACACATAAGAACAGATAGGGTATGTTTCCATTTAGACAAGGTGCGTCGAGTAGTCAAATTCCTGGAGACAGAAAGTTGGAGTGTGGGTGCAAGGGTTGGAGAAGGGGAGGGGAGATAAATTGTTTAATGGGAACAGTTTCAGAAAGATGAAACCTTCAGGAGACAGATGGTAGTGACAGCTGCACAGCAATGAGAACGTACCTGATGTCACTGAAGTCACTTCAGGTTGACGGACTGAAGGATGGACTGCAGGATGTCCCAAAAGGTGGTAAGTGGTCAAGGAGACAGTTCTCCTCCCTAGTGAGCTATGGTGTCAGCTTAGATGCCCAACAACCAATGAATGGATAAAGAAAATGTGGTTATATACACAACTGAGTACTAGTCAGTCATAAAAAATAATGAAATTATGCTGTCCACAGGAAAATGGATGGAATGGGAGATTATCTTGTTGAGTGAGATAAGCCAAACTCAAAAAGCCAAATACCGCATGTTTTTGCTGAGATGTGGAAACTAAATCTAAAATGATGGTAATAATAATTATTATTTATGATGATGATGATGATGATGGGACTTGAGTGTAAAAGGGGGACTGTCTGAGGGAATTGGTGGGAGGGGCAGGAGGAAAGGAGAGGGGACTGGGTGGTGAAGAGGAAGAAGTATGATATGTATATGAAATATGAATGTGACATTTGAAAATGGCATGATGAAATCCACCAAATACTGTTTGAGAAAGGAGGGAGAAAGGAGGGGTGTTCAGGGAACAGGAATACAAGAGAGGGGTTGAACTTGTTCAAAATACATTGTACGAATTTATGCAATTATCACAATGAAACCCCCTTTGAACATTTAATGCATGTAAATAAAAAAGAATGTAACACTTTTAAAAAGCAAAAAAAAAAGATAAGATGGTGAAGTTTATGTTTTGCAAGGGGAGAAGGGAGGAAGGGCTGCTGGGGAGGTAGGACCTCCCATGCTCCCAGGCACTGGTAGAGTGAGCTTAGCTGCTGGGAATCCTGGCTCCCTGCTGTCTGCTGCCTTCTGACACAGCAGGGCTTGGAGGACTGTCTCCACTGCCTGCTGCAGGCCCAGACTCCTTCTGGAGCTGCAGACAGCAGGGCTTTGCAGGAGCCAAAGGTACAGGCAGTGCACTAGCTGCTCCCAGCAGGCCACAGGCTCACTTGTTCTGCAGTTGTACAAAGGACCCTTCCATACATTTAGCTCCTTGTCTCTTCCAACAGGCAGCATCTGCTCTGTGTCCCCATTCTGGTCCTCTTAGAGTCAAGTTATTGGATGTCTTTTCTCAGTCTCAGTGCAAGTCTACAAGTGTTTAATAAACACTCCTATGTGACTGGCACTACCCAAGGAGAGACACCTTCTCCTGCCTCCATTCACCCAATAAATTTTTTTTTTTTTTTTTTCTGTTTGGTGCTACTGGGATATGAACTCAGGGCCTCACACTGGCTAGGCAGGTGCTCTACCACTTCAGCCACTTCACCAGCCTGGGTTTGTGAGGGTGTGTGTGTGTGTGTGTATGTGTGTGTGAGGGTGTGTGTGTGTGTGTGTCTTTATGTTGGGTATTTTTGAGATATGGTCTCCCAAACTATTTTTCCGGGCTGGATTTGAACCACAATCCTCCTGATCTCTGGCTCTTGAGTAGTTAGGATTCTGGGTGTGAGCCGCCAGTGCCTGGCCCTCACCCAGTAAATTTTCTGTCTGTGCCTGCTATGTGCCAGGTACTGCATTATGTTGTTGGAAACATTTATTATCTTTATAAAGCAGTAGTCTCAAGTACAATAAAGTAAGTGGAGGAGGTTTCTGGAACATGCAGGAGAGGACCTGCTCCTGTCTGGGGAGGGCCAGTAAGGCAGCCCAGAGGAGGTGCACCTATCTGAAATTTCCCCTTGGTAGGAGAGTTAAGATAACAGGCAACGTGCAAGGGTGTGGGTGTGGCAGTGTTAATGGTGCTGGTGCAGTCTGTGATCAGAAGACTCCCAAATTCTTTGTATCCCACCAGGAAGAATCCATTGCAGGACATACGGTTTTAAAGACAGCTTATTAAAACTTAGTGAAGAGAAATACAAAGGGAAACTGGTGAGGCCCAGGTAGAAGTGGGAAGCCAAGGGCACGTGTATCTGCTCTTCAGGTACTTTTAAAACCTACGATAACCTATGGGAAGGGAAGGACCAGGTAATTCTCTGGTGGTTCCCAGCCAGGTGAGGATGGTTCCTGAGCCAAAGCATGGTTAATCTAAGATGAGTCCCAAACTTTCCCTCCTTTAGCCTGCCTCAGCAGTATGACTGGAGCTTAACAGCTGGACTTGAGGCTGGAGGTAGAAGGAACACAATAGCGGACTGACTCTTAGGGACTTTGTGAGTCTTATTAGAAACACTGGGCAAAGTTAGCCAAAGCTGGTTTCTGTTGCTTGCAACTAAAGAACTCCAAAAGATTCAAACTGAGTCATAGATTCATATGTCCCAAAGCTAGCTAGAATTCTAGGACAATCTGGTCTGCAGCCCAGCGTCTGAGCAGATAAGGTGTCATTAGCCCTAACTTTAGGTGAGGTGGATCACTCAGGCTCAGGAGTCTAAGTCAGACACCAGTGTCAGAATGGAACTGCTAGGGTGAAAACAAGAAGCCAGGCCTTGTGTCCCAGGGGAGTGGCTCATCCAGCACCTCCCTTTATCCCATGTAGTCTCTAGTATAATGTCTTGCCTTGGAGGGACTCACTTCAGTGGAGGTAGTGTACTCAACTTAAGGCATCAGTTAACAACAGTAAGGGAAGAAAGCCATGTTAGCTGGTAAGAGTGAAGGTACTGAACAGCACTTTTAATATTCATAATGACTCTTGCTTGGTGTTTTTTTTAAACAACCTCCCATTTTAAAACATACTTGTACCCTTTTATTTTTTCTCATTTTTATTTTGGTGGGGGAGGCAGTACTGGGATTTGAATTCAGGGCCTTGAACTTGCTACACAGGTGCTTTACCACTTGAGCCACATCCCTCTTCCTAGACTCATCCTCCCCTTACTCAATGCTCTTCTTGGGTTGCACAAAGCAAAACAAGCTAACCTTAGCAACTTAGGCAGTGAGTGCTTCACCAGCGAATGAAGCATCCTGGATAGATTCTTCTAGAAATAGTTATAAGTGGGAGCCACCTGGTGGCCAAGGCTGTGTGGTGAGGCAAATGCCCACTAACTTTTGTTTTCGAAAACACATTTGTTTTTACATGTAATGAGTTTATCAGTATCATGACTAGTATTATTTGATGCTGGGACCAAACCCAGAGCCTTGTGCATGCTAGGCAAGCGCTCTACCACTGAGCTGCATCCCCAGCCCCACTAGGTTTCCGTTAGAACATAGTCTCATAACTTCTACTTTAATTTCTGATATGATAAATATTGATAGACACTAAAATCCTCAGATGCTCAATTCCTTTATATAAAATGCCACAGGATCTGGATAAAACCTACACACATCCTCCTGCACACTTTAAATCATTTCTAAATGTATTTTAATACCAAAAACAATTTAAATTCTGTGCAAATACTTGTTGTGCTCTGTTGTTGAGGGGTTAATGACAAGAAAAATGTGTGTGTGTTCAGTACCAACACAATTTTTTTCTGCTTAATTCCTGCCTGTAGTTGGTTGAATCCTAGGGTGTGGGCTGCAGATTCAGAAGAATAACTGTATAATCCTTCCTATTCCCTCATACACACAAAGCTCTCCCAGGTCCTCAATAACTTGCAAGAGTGTAAAGGGATCCTGATTTCAAAAACCTTGAGACTCAGCTCAGCCTTCACAAGCACTGGAAAGTGGGCACTTCCTTTATTCTCTGGGGAGTGGTGTGGCACCTTTCCAGCCTGTCTCAGTACGCACGACGACTTAGAACCAAGTTCAGCTCCAATTGTTCCATCACCTCCTGCCTCCACTTGCCTTGTGCCCTCAGTGCAACCAGTGTTTAAAATGGTCTCGAGAAGCCCGGTGGTAGGGCCCTAGGTTTGATTCTCAGCAACACAAACACACAATTCGCTAGAAAAGAGCTTAAAAATTGGACAGATACAGAGAAGATTAGCAGGGCCTTGCTTAAAGATGACACGTGTGAGATGGTTCCTATTTCTGCACAAAGATCACCGATGGCCCGCCGCACAGGTCCAAATGTCGAATGGCCTATGACCTTATAGGGGCTTGCTCTGCTTCGCCTCCCTGTCCACTGCAGAAGTCTATGATTGGAGGAGCTTCCAGATGCCCCGCCTTCCTGATTGGAGCTCCGCCCCTGCCGCTGCAAAGATGCTAGCATGGCATCTTTATTATTAAATAGGGAACAACTAAATGGAGATACGGATATTCCTTACAAGTAACATCGTAAGGCACATCTTTGCTCACCATTCCTTTTCTGTATCTCTCATTAATATCCTTAAGTTTTTCTTTTGAAGATTTATTAAGCAGCACCTGTACACCACAGGAAGAGGCAGAGTGAGCATTCAGCCCATCTTCAGCCATCTTTGGGATACAGTATGAGCTTTAGGTTTGAATATAGAAAGACTTGGGGAAGGGGAGACAGCTGTGCATAACTAAACAGTACCAGGTGAACTGTGGCCTGGTTGATCACTAGCTTAGTTCTGGTTCCGCAAGGGTTCCTGAGACGTTATCACTGTCATCACTACAGCAGAGAAATCTGGTTCCCATGAGGTGATTATTGCTGCTACAAGGTGCAGCCTCATCATTACAGGTAATTACGCTCATTCAGGAGACGGTCTGTCCTTCCAGGCTCTGATGTTTCTTTTATTGGGGGCAGTTTCAGCCCCTCAATGTAAAGATGTTACCGATAGTCCTGTCCTTCCTGGAACCCAAGATGATTGCAGGGGAGATACCGGGAGGAAAGAGACAGATGTAAAGAGGAGGCAGGGATGCCAAGCTTTCCTCCTGTTTGGCCCAAGTAAGGAGTCATTGCTTTTTTTTTTTTTTTTTTTTTTCAGCAAAAATGGTTTCTAAGTGCCTGTTATTGTATCAGCCTAGGTGCCAACAGCTGATGAATGGATAAAGAAAATATGGTATATATACACAAGGGAATTCTATTCCGTCATAAACAAGAAGGAAACCATGTTGTCTGCAAGAAAATGGATGGAACTGAGACCATCATGCTAAGTAACCCAGCCTCACGAAGGCAACTATCATGTTTTTTCTCATATATGGAGGGGTTTTTTTTGAAAAAGGGACATGAAAGTGAAAGGAGGATGTGAAGGGGAAAGAGGAGAGAGGGACAGAAAATAAGAAAGGGTAACAGAGGGGGCACATTATATGCATGTCAGGACATGTCACAATGAAACCCATTACTTTGTACAATTAATATAAGCTAATAAAAAAGAAAAGAAATAAAGAAGGAAGAAAAAAGGAATGAAGGAAGGAGGAAAGAGAAAGGGTTTTTTTTTTGATACACCTGCTGACTCCCTTCTCCATCTCCATTTTCTGGTCTCCCAGTTTCACCAACCAGCAATAACTATTCTGTGGTTGATTTGTCTGGTCTCCTACTGAAAGATGTTTGGCTCATTTTCAGTCATTAACTACAAAAGACAATTGAGTGATTTTCTTTATATCTGTTTCTTTTTATGGGAATATGATTTAGGGACAGAAAGCTTAAAAGGAATTGATGGGTCATAAGGTATGAACATTTTAGTGTGTACCCATGCTACAAAATTGCCCTTCTGTGGGATGTACCAATTTTATATATTGCATTTTGATATTCTGAATATATTTTGGTATTCTGAATAAACATATGATGTGATGCTTCACGCCACATTTCTTTTTCCAGAATTGCAGCTGAGCACAGATAAGAATTCTATATTCAGGGCTGGGGGTATGACTCAAGTGGTAGAGCATCTGCCTCACAAGCACCGGCCCTGAGTTCAAAGTCCAGAACCATGGAGAGAGAGGGAGGGAGAGAGAGAGAAACTATATTCTACATTTAAGCATAGACCCACACACATAGTGATAGCTTCAGGAGGAGTTCTTAAACCTGTTCTATATTATATTTATGCAGAGTTTGGATATTATCTTTAAAAAACATCAATTTGATAGGGAAAAATTAGTGAGCTAAATATTTTTCATGTTTATTATTAATCATTTATATTTATTCTTTCCATGACTTTATTATTATGTGAACATTTTTAAGGTTTTAAAATATTACCATTTTCTAGAGTTGTCTCTAAAATTTAATGTTTTTTTTTAAGTTCCCAATCAGACAAAGGACTTTTTAAAATTACTTTTATTAGCATATTAGTTGTATAAAATAATGGGTTTGTGACATTTTCATACATGCATATAAAATACTATGACCATATTCACCACTCATTACCCTTTTTCAGATCTCCTTCCCTAATAATCCCCCTTTGACAGTCATGGGTTTTTTTGGGGGGGGTACTGGGGATTAAACTCAGGGTCTCCTGTATGCCAGGCAAGTGCTATACCACTGAGTCATATCCCAAACCTCCTTTTCCCCATAGATTCCACATATAAGAGAAACATTCAATACTTGTTTTCTGAGTCTAGCTTATTTCACTTACCATAATGATCTCCAGTTCATCCATTTTACTGTAGATGATCTAATTTTGATCTTCTATATGGCTGGCCAATATTGCATTGTGTATATATACCACATTTCCTTTGTTCATTTGCCTTTGGAGGGCACCTAGGCTGGGTCCATAACTTGGCTATTATGGATAATGCCACCATAAGCATAAGTGTGTAGGTATCTCTATTATATGCTGACTTTGATAACAAACTTTTATTATTTTTTTTTTTTTGGTCTGGGTACCAGGGTTTGCACTCAGGTTCTCACACTTGCTAGGCAGGTGCTTTTACGGCTTGAGCCACTCCACCAGTCCTGAATGCTGACTTTTGTTCCTTTGGATATATTCCCAGAAATGGTAGAGCTTGATCATATGGCAGTTCTACTTTTAGCTTTTTGAAGAACCTCCATATGGCTTTCCGCAATGATTATACTAGTTTACATTCCCACCAACAGTGTGTGAGGGTTCCTTTTCCCCACATCCCTGCCAGCATTTGTTATTGTTTGTTTTCATGATGATAGCCATTCTGACTGGGGTGAGATGGAATCCCTATGTTATTTTGATTTGCATTTTTCTGATGGCTAAAGATGTTGAACACTTTCTCTTCTATTCACTGGCTGTTTATTCTTTTTATTCTTTCTTTTTGAAAAGTGTTTGTTCATAGGCTGGGTGCCAGTGGCTCATGCCTATAATCCTAACTACTCAGGAGGCAGAGAAAAGGAGGATCGTGGTTTGAAGCCAGCCCAGGCAAATAGTTCATGAGATCCTATCTTAAAAAAACCCTTCACAAAAAAAAATGGCTGATGGAGTGGCTCAAGGTGTAGGCCCTGAGTTCAAGCCCTGAGTACCACAAAAAAAAAAACAAAGTGTTTGTTCAGTTCATTTGTCCATTTATTGATTGGATTATTTGCTCATTTGATGTTTAATACTTTCTGTTTTCCTTTTTGTTTTTTTTAGAAAAGCTCTCACAAGCCTCAAGCTTGAGATCCTCCTGCCTCAGCCTCTCAAGTGCTGGGATGATAGGCATGCACCACTACAACCAGCTGGTGTTTAGTTTTTTGAGTTCTTTATATATTCTGGATATTAATCCAGTTTGATGAATAGCTAGCAAGGGTTTTCCAATTTATTGGAGTGTAAGTTTTCAAAAGAATTCTTAATGATTCTCTGAATTTCAGTTGTATCTGTTAAAATATCCCCATTTTCATCTCTAATTAATTACATTACTTTGAAGATCTCTCTCTCTCTCTCTTTAGACAGGGCATCCAGGCTGGCTTGGAGTGTGTGTGTGTGTGTGTGTGTGTGTGTGTGTGTGTGTGTGTGTATGTGTGTATGTGTGTGTGCTGGTACTAGGGTTTGAATTCATAGTTTTGTTCTTGCCAGGCAAGTTCTCTACCACTTGGGCCCTGTCTCCAGTTCCTTTTTGCTTTAGTTTATTTTTTTCAGATAGGGTCTTACACTTTTTGCCTGGGGCCAGCCTTGTAAGAGCTGAGTTTATAGGCATAAGTCATTGTGCCAGGCCCTCAGCCAGGAATCTGTGGTCCTCCAGCCTCTGACTCCCAAGTGCTGGGATTACAGGTTGGCACCACTGTGATCAGCTTCTCCTTGTCTTTTGGTCTGACTATCATATCATTTCAGCTCTGATCTTTATTATTCTTTCCTTCTACTGGTTCTGGGTTTGGCTTGTTCCTGCTTTTCTAAGTTGCATATGTTATTTATTTCAGATCACTCTGATTTTTTTTTTTGTGACATTGGAGTATGAACTCAGGGCCTCCCATTTGCTAGGCAAGTGCTCTACCACTTGAGTCATCAGGCCCCAGCCCTTTTTGTTTTAGCTGTTTTTTAAATAGGGTCTCACATTTTTGCTTGGACAGGTCTTGGACCATAATTACTTGAATGAACCACTGTGGCCACCTATGATTTTTTAATGTAGGAACTCATAGCTATAAACTTTCCCCTTAGAACTGCCTTTGCTGTATCCCATAGATTCTGAAATATTGTATTTCCATTTGATTCTAAGAATTTTTCCTTTTTTTAATTTTTTGTTTGTTTTATTCATTTTGTTGATTCCAAGAATTTTTAATTTTCCTTCTGATTTCTTCAATAACACATCAGTCATTGAAAAGTGCATTATTTAATCTCCATTTGTTTGTATAGTTTCTGTAGTTTATTTTACTGTTGATTTCTATTTCTATTTCATTATTATTTGATAATACACAAGAAAATTTTTCAATTTTTTATATTTGCTAAGACTAACTTTGTGGCCTAAAATATAATTTATTTTGGCAAAAGTTCCATGAGCTGCTGAAAAGAATGTGAATTCTTCAGTTGTTGGATATATTATTCTGTATATGTCTGTTGAGTTCATTTGATTTGTATTGTAACTTAACTCTGAAGTTTGTTGATTTTTTATCTGGATTACCTATCTATTGGTGAGAGTACAGTATTGAAGCCACTCATTATTTGGTCTTTATGGGATAGTGTGGGGACTTTGTGAGCTAGTAAAAAAATGTAGTAAGAGGGGGCAGAACAAGCTGGTGGATTAGAAGCACCCAGCTTTTTGATTCTGTGAATGAGAAGAGTCAGGTAACATAGGTGAGACTATACTATGAAGAGAGAAAGAGTGGAAGAACATAGGGAATCATGAAAGAAGTAGCAGAACAGCAGAAAAACCACAGAGAAATCAAGGCAAAAGAAAAACTGAACACTTCCAAGCCTGTTCCCTGGGTTCTGGGAGGGGTAGAGGAAGCTGAAGACATCATCACAAGGTAAGACAGACAACTCTGACAATAGACTGGCAGTTCTAGTGCAAGATATGTCCACACCTCCTGCAAACCTTACACCCAGTATGAGTATTTGTGAGACAGTGACTGTTCCAGTGTGGAAGGCTAGCCTCAGTGAAGAAAGACATTCTGTCATTCCCCTTATCTCAGAGGGTTATAGCAAGGTGCCATCTTGAAAGAGGGCCTATAGTTTGAGACTGAGATACTATGAGGACCAGAAAACAGGGAACACTTAAAATTCAGAGTCTTGGGACACCCTACTACAGAGTCTTGGTGGGAGATGGCCATTAGAGGCGGTGGAAGAGAGCGACAGGGTTTGACTTCCCTACAGAGAAGTTCAAACTGTGGGGAACTGTGCTGATAGTGTAGGGCCAGGCAAGGTGGTCAGAGGCCTCACCTTCCCTGACCAGGAGTGAATCTCACTGCCTAAGGCTAGGGCGAAAATGAAATGCTAAGCCTATGGTTGTAGGGCCTGCCCTCTGGCTGCATGTGTTGACTACTGGCTGGGTCAGAGCCCTGTGCCCAAACTCACTGAATCATGTGATCCCACAACCTCCTCTTACTTCCTTGGGGCCTGAGAGCACTGAGACCTGCAATTGGGAACTGCATCCTGGCATATATTTGCTGACACAGTCTACACTGAGGGCCCAAGTACTTTCACAGCCTCCTCCTCCTCAAGGGGAGCTGACCTGCTGGGGAAGGTGTGTAAGCATTTAAGACCAACAGGCAGGGTGACTAGGTCCCTCAGCTCTCCAGCAGCCAATGAAGGACTCAGTGCTCTGTTTGCTTCTTCCACTCTCTATAACATATTCAGACCTTATACTGACATTTGGACACTTGCTGCCCCTGGGGACACACCAGGAGGGCAAGTGGGAATCTGCTCAATCCACAGGCTGTAAAGCTCCCTGTAGCAAAACACATCTCCCAGTACACAAAGAAGAGAAGTTTCTGTAGTGAAAACAGCTCAGCAGCAGACAACCAACTGGTTCACCTTGGACAGCCCATGGAACTTTCTCCAAAATAGATATTTTAGGACATAAGACATGACTTAACAAATATAAGTTAAATAACCCCATGTATTCTATCAGTCCATAATAGAGTAAAACTAGAAAGCAACAACAAAAGAAACTGCAGAAAATATTTAAACACATGGACACTAAACAACACATTTTTTTTCTTTTCTTTTTTTTAATTAAAAAAAAATTTTTTTGGTGGTACTGGGGGTTTTAACTCAGGGCTTCATACTTGCTAGGCCTGTACTGTACCACTTGAGCTACACTTCCAACCAACAATACATTTTTTTCTTTTGGGTGGAACTGGTATTTGAACTTAGGGTTTTGTACTTGCAAAGCAGGAGCTCTACCACTTTAGCCACACTCCCAGTCTATTTTGCACTGGTTATTTTGGAGATGGGGTTTCATGGACTGTTTGCCCAGGCTGGCCAAACCATGATCTTCCAGATCTCAGGCTACTAAGTAGTTAGGATTACAGGTGTGAGCCACTGGTGCTCAACCCCAACAATATATTCTTGAATGAAGAAATTGTTGTACCCAGATCGCAAGACCCCAAAAGACCGCTCAGGAGTCCGAAGTCGCATGCAAAAACAAAGAGCCTTTATTTGGGCTTAAGCTTGGGCTCTCCGACCTCACCGACACAGCGGATCTGCACAGAGAGCTCCGAGCCTCCCCCCGACAGGGTTTTTGTTGGGGAAGGGCAGGAGGCAGGACTTCTCATTCTAGGGGTAAACAGGTTGGATGTTATTCAGGTGAGGGGGTCTTGGCATATTGGAATTGGTTTTTACTCCATTGTGTCTTGGTCATCAGGAGTGTGGCCAGAGTTATTCTTTTTTTTTGGTCACCTTGGGCAAGGGCCTGCTTTGCTCAATTATGATTGGATCAGGGCTGAGGTGGTGCATTCCAGAGGAGGGTTCATGCCCAGGTTATGGTGCATTCCAGGGGAGAGGTTGTGCTCAGGTCAGTGCTAAGGAACAAAGGAGCCTGAGCCTGAAATGACGATGTCCCTGTTATTTTTTAAACGGGGCTCCACATCTGTTATTTTTTCCTAGTTGGGGCCCAACATTCCCCCCTTTTTCTAGTGAATTCTTCAGGCCCAATCATGGGCCTGAGGAGGAGGTAGGGGTTACAGTATATAGAGGTTGATATTGCGACCTCAGCACCATGAGTTGGACTGCATTTACCCGTTCTCTGATGAAAGTTAGCAGCCGGTTAACTACACATGGTCCTATAGTCAACATTAACAGGAGGAGTATTATAGGCCCTGCCAAAGCTGAGAGCAAGGTGGTGAGCCATGGAGACCAATTGAACAATTGCTCATACCATCCTGAGCTTTTAGGCTCTCTATCCTTGATCCTTTTTCTAAGCAGCGTCATTGAATCTCTAATAACCCCTGAGTGGTTAACATAGAAGCAACATTCTTCCCCTAAGGCTGCACATAAGCCTCCTTGTTGCATGAAGAGGAGATCCAGGCCTCTTCTGTTTTGCAGAGTAACCTCTGCCAAGGAGTTTAGAGATTCCTCTAATTTAGTGATTGACTATTCCAGATTTTTTAGGTCAGAATCAATGGCTACCTGGAGGGCCCTATAATTTTTGTCCTGCAAAATTAGGGCTGAGGTGCCAACCCCAGTTGCCCCAGCTACTCCTAGGCCAACCAACGAGGACAGTAAAATTGCTGCTACCCCTATAGCTCTCTTAGTTCTGGAAGAAGGTATGGGGGAAAAAGCTAGCTCCATCTGGGTTTCTTCATAGTAAGTTATCTTGGGGAACAGTTGCACCATAACACAGTAACCGTTACCTTTGTTGAGGACTGTTCCATGGATACAAGGGGTTAGTCCTGTGGAGCAAGCCCACCACCCTGAGGTAGCTGAATAATAAGTATTGTTTGAGATATTAATGGTTTGATTACAGAGTCCTGTAGGGAGCTGGGCTTTAGGGGACCGAACACAAGTCCCTGTTCCTGTCACTTGTTGGAGAGAAAGTTTGCCGTTTAGTCCCCAAGAGCACTGGGTCAGATTGACCCATGTGTGGTTTCCCATTATAGCTACTCCAGTATAAAATGGAGGTTGGGCATTCAGACAGAGCCAGCATTCCTTTGTCAGGTTTGGTTGGGAGGAGTTAAGTACCTCAAAGGTCTTGGTCATCAATTCCCAAATAGGATATCGGGAGAAGGGAAGGCTCTTAGTATGGGAATATGTACCTGGAGAATGACGTTCCTGAACTGCAGTTGCAGATCTGGGAGTCATCAGGGGAGCTGTAGCAGGTTTAGGTATCGCTGGGGGAATTAAGACAGGGTTTGGGCCAATGGGTATGGGTTTTGGAGAGTTGGGAACTCCTTTTCGTAAGATGATGGTAAATAGTCCTCCTGAGACTGACCAGACCTTGTTATAGGACCTTAGCCCCCAGGTCTTTCCTGTTTCCCAGGTTGTATCTTGTCTACCGGTGTTGGTAAAGATTATCTTGATAGGGTTGAAGTGACAATTACTGCTGGGGGTACAGGTTTTGGTCTTACGGCTTTTAGGAAGGGTTGAGGGGGTGTCATTTCTGACAACGTTAATGAGATCCCCTTTTACTGGAGGTGACCAGTAAATGTCCCCTGTGCTCACACAGCCCCAAGAATAACAAAAGTAATCACTGGCTCCCCCACATTGTTTTCTCCAGCCCTTATCAGCCCTCTTCCCAGGACAAACATAGAAGTAATTATGGCGTAATGCCCATGGACTGCCATCAGGGAGCAAAGCATGTAGGTCAAAACCCAATTCCGGGAACCAGGTGTTAAGGGGTGCTATTTTTGAGACTTGGGTCAAGATTTCTCCCGTGGAAGTCTCTGTGACTAACCAAGTGAGGTTAAGGGGTTGATGAGGGTTAAGGGGAGCAGTACATACAGTTGTAGTAAGTGTTAGGATAACTATCAAGAACGGCACAGCTTCATTTTGAGGGGATTGTCCGTGTCTCTGTTGATCTTCCATTGTGAAGTATAATCCTCCAGTCGGTCGTGGGGGTCCGCAAGCCGGATGTGGGTGTGATGAATCCAGGTGGCAACCCTGTTGACTTTAATGGCCGTCGGTGTGGTCAGAAGCACGATGTATGGTCCTTTTCAGCGTGGTTCAAGGTTTTTCTGGCAGTGTCTGCACATGTAGACCCAGTCTCCCGGTTGGTAGTTATGCAGGGTAGGTGGAGGGGCACCTTCATAGATAGCCTTTAAACGAGGCCATACATCTTTGTGAGCTTGTGCTACAGCTTCTAAGGAACCAAGCAATTGTCGGTTATCAAATTCAGCAACCAATTCAGCCCTTAGATTAGGTAAGATGGGAGGAGGTCTCCTGAACATAATTTCAGAAGGGGTTAATCCTAACTGATAGGGTGAATTTCGCACCCGATACAAGGCAAAGGGAAGAAGAGCCACCCAGTCCCCGCCAGTCTCCATGGTTAATTTGGTAAGAGTCTCCTTTAGGGTTCTATTTATTCTTTTTACCTGTCCTGAACTCTGGGGTCTATATGTACAGTGTAATTTTCATTTTGCCCCCAGTGCCTTGGCTAACTCTTGAGTTACCTGAGAAGCAAAGGCCAGTCCATTGTCAGAGCTCAGGAGCGCTGGCATACCATACCTTGGTAGGATGTCCTCCAGCAGCTTTTTGATGACCGTTTGTGCAGTCTCATGTTTGGTGGGGAATGCCTCAGTCCATCCTGAAAAAGTATCTACCAAAACTAGGAGATATTTATAGCTATATTTGCCAGGTTTTATTTCCATGAAGTCCATTTCCCAATGGGCTCCTGGTTTGGCACCCCTTAATCGAGCCCCCTGTTCCTTAGGTGCATTTTTTACATTAGTTAGCCTGCAACTAAGGCATTTGGTAGCAATTGAATCATTCAGTGGCCTAAGGTTGAGCACTTTTAGATGGGCATTCCTCAGGAGGTCTTCTGTCTTCTGGGTCCCCAAATGTGTGGTTCGATGAATATAGTGGAGGAGGTTTTTAGCTAGGTCACCAGGCAAAATTATCTTATGGTCTCCTGTATACCACCAACCGTCAATTTTTTTGGTCTCAGGTAGCACTTGTATTGACCTTAAATCCTCTTGTGAATAGTGGGGCTGCTCTGGCAGTGTTGGTGCTCCTGGGTTGGGTAGCTGAGTGGTCAGGACAGTGGTGGCTTGTAAAGCCACCTCCCTGACTGTTTGGTCTGTCTTCCGGTTGCCACGGGCTATGGGCGTTTCTGCTTTTTGGTGCCCAGGACAATGAATAATGGCCAGTTTTTTTGGTTTTTTTTGGCAGCCATAAGGCAGCCAGCAGATCCGGATCTCCTGTTTATTTTTTACCCTAGGTTTGGGGAGGGGGCCCGAACCACGTCCCCACTAGTCATCTAGTTCCTCTAATTCTAGGATTCGGGCTTGGCCCCTGCCATCATCTTGCTTTGTAGTCAGCTTCTCAGGACACTCTTTGATCCAGTGGCCTAGCTTTTTACAGTAAGCACACTGGTTTTTCTGTAGCTTAGGGTGCCCCCCGTGGGCCCTCTCTTACCTGGGTCCATCAACCAGCGTAGTTGACGTGCCCGGTCCTCTGGCAATTCCACAGAGGAGGCCAAGAGAATCTTGGTGAGTTGGCGAGTCTGCTTTGTTCCTGCCTCCAAGGTCATTTGAGTTTGTCTCTCCTCTGGAGTTTCCCAATGGTTATAAACCTTTTCAGCCACTGCCAGGAGTTCCTGTAAGGACCTGTCAGCTAACCTGTCCAACTTCTGCAGTTTACGCCTTATGTCGGGGGCTGACTGATTTACAAATGTTAGGATAATTGCATTCTTATTTTCAGGTGCTTCCGGGTTCATAGGAGTATAAGTACGGTATGCCTCTAGCACCCATTCCAAGAAGGCTGCTGGCGATTTGGCCTTGTCTTGTTGCACATCGCTTACCTTGGCCAAATTAGTGGGCTGCCTAGTGGCTGCTCAGAGACCCCCCATTAGAGCCTGGTGGTAGACCCGGAGCCTCTCCTTACCTTCTGCCCTGTCATAGTCCCAATTGGGTCTGGTCAAGGGGAAGCCCTCGTCAATCCTGGCTTGGTTGGTGGTTGGACTGCCGTCATCTCCGGGAACCAACTTGTGGGCTTCTGCCTGGATTCTCTCTCTTTCCTCGGTTGTAAACAGAATCTGTAATAACTGCTGACAGTCGTCCCAGGTGGGCTGGTGAGTGAATAGGACAGAGTCTACAAGATCAATAAGACCCTGAGGTTTTTCAGAAAACTGTGGTGTTTGTAATTTCCAATTATAAAGGTCACTAGTAGCAAAGGACCAATATTGCATTTGTTGGTCTCCCGTTTCATTGCGTGGCCCTATTGCCTGTAACGGGAGAACTGTGGAATTGACTGATGGCTTTAGCTGGTCCCGCTGAGCCCTTCTCCTGGTATGAGGAGGACTTCCAGCTCCAGGAGTTGGGCTTGCCTCAGCCTCCCCAGGGTCCTGCGGCTCAGGTGTCCCCACCCTCAGCGGTGGGGACTGATAGAGTGGTGGTAGAGACAAGAGGTGCTCCTCAGTGCCACCCTGTAAGACAGGGTAGAGGGGGGCAGTAGAGTTCTGGGCAGCAGACTCAGGAGCGGAGGGCTTAGTTTCATTTTTTCGCCGCTCATTTTCCTGCAAAGTTAAGACGGTTAGTTTTGGTGACCGTGGTGGCAAGAAGGACTTGAGCCAGTTAGGGGGGTCTTCCACTAAGACTTGCCAGGTCACGATATAAGGACTTGGTCTGGGTGTCCCGGCTTTTTAAAGATTACATCTTTGGCCCTGCAAATGGTAGGAAGGTCTAGAGTGCCCTCTGGTGGCCATCTGACGCCAAATGTCGGCCATTCATTCCTGCAAAGAATAGAAAGTTTGCCTTTTTAAATTTCCAGTCCTTGTTCCCTAGCTCGAGCTCTAACATCTGAAAAGTGATCTGAAAATAAACTGAGAGGCGTCACCTGCATCTGTCCCATTTCTAAAGTCGTATAAGTCACACACACAACAATGAACACTAAGACTATGCACACAGAAACAACATTTCCTGGCACCTTAAGGCAAAAACGAAAATGAGACGATGGCCTCTCGCCGTTCCGCGGGCACGACCCGCTTCGTCTCCTTAGTTTAAACAATGGGATCCAATCCCAGTCCGGTGGGCTCGGGACGTCTCCCGAGTCCCACAGCCTGGGGTCTTCCAGAGCGTCCACCTAGACCACCTGCAGGCTATTTCAATAGAGCCCAACACTCAGAACAGACACTTTACAAAAACAGAACACTTACCAGCCGGCGTCAGGCTCCACGAATCGGGGGTCCTGGGGGTCTGGGGGGGAATCCCGGACGAGCCCCCAAATGTTGTACCCTGATCGCAAGACCCCAAAAGACCGCTCAGAAGTCCGAAGTCGCATGCAAAAACAAAGAGCCTTTATTTGGGCTTAAGCTTGGGCTCTCCGACCTCACCAACACAGTGGATCTGCAGAGAGCTCCGAGCCTCACCCCGACAGGGTTTTTGTTGGGGAAGGGCAGGAGGCAGGACTTCTCATTCTAGGGGTAAACAGGTTGGATGTTATTCAGGTGAGGGGGTCTTGGCATATTGGAATTGGTTTTTACTCCATTGTGTCTTGGTCATCAGGAGTGTGGCCAGAGTTATTCTTTTTTTTTTGGTCCCCTTGGGCAAGGGCCTGCTTTGCTCAATTATGATTGGATCAGGGCTGAGGTGGTGCATTCCAGAGGAGGGTTCATGCCCAGGTTATGGTGCATCCCAGGGGAGAGGTTGTGCTCAGGTCAGTGCTAAGGAACAAAGGAGCCTGAGCCTGAAATGACGATGTCCCTGTTATTTTTTAAACGGGGCTCCACATCTGTTATTTTTTCCTAGTTGGGGCCCAACAGAAATAAGTGTTTCTTTTTTTTTTAATTCCTAGAATCTAATGAAAATGATAACACAATCTAACAGAACCTCTGGGATACAGCAAAGACAGTGCTAAGAGGAAAGTTCATAGCTGTAAGTGCCTATATCCAAAAGACCAACCAAACCAAACCAAAACAGACAGAACTCAAATAAACAGCCTAATATTGCATCTCAAGCTTCTAAAAGAATAAGAACAAGGTACACCCAAAATCATCAGGTAGAAAGAAATAATAAAGATTAGGGTAGAGGTCTATTTTAAAAAACAAAACAATGAATCAATGAAACAAAAAGTTGGTCCTTTGAAAAGATAAATAACATTGATAAACCCTTAGCCAATCTGACTAAGAAAGGAGGGGAAAATAATATTAAAGCAAATAATAAAAGCACAGATGAAAAAGGAGGTATCACAACAAATACCAGTGAAATCCAGTGTCTTAAGAGAATACTTTGAAAACCTACATTCTAATAAATTGAAAAATCTCCAAGAAATGGATACATTTCTACACACATTTGACCTACCAAAATTGAACCAAGAGGATATAAACTACTTAACCAAATCTATAACAAGCAATGAGACTGAAGCTGTAACAGAGTCTCCAATCAAAGAGAAGCCCAGGACTCAATAAATTCACTGCCCAATTCTACCAAATCTTTACAGAAGAACTAACACCAGTCCTCCTCAAACTTTTCCATGAAATAGAAAGGGAGGAATGTTACCAAACCCATTCTATGAAGCCACTCTTACCCTGATATCAGAACCAGACAAGAACACACACACACACACACACACACACACACACAAAGAAAATTATGGGCCAATTTCCTTGATGAACATGGATGCAAAAATTCTCATGAAGCTCAGTACTTGCAAACTGAATTCAACAACACATTAAAAAAAGACCACATACCATGATCAAGATGGTTCATCCCAGGGATGCAAGGATAGCTCTACGCACTCAAATCAACTAATGTAACTCAGTACATAAACAGAATTAAGGGCAAGAATCACATGATCATCTCAATAGATGCAGAAAAAGCCTGTGGTAAAATTCAGTATCTGTTTATGATAAATACTCTGAAGAAACTAGGAATAGAAGTAATGTACTCCAACATAATTAAGGCTGTATATGACAGACCTACAGTCATCATCATGCTAAATGGGGAAAACTGCAATTATGTCCTCCAAAGTCTGGAATGAGAGAAGCATGTCTACTTTCCCTATTCTTATTCAATATAACAGTGGAAGCCAGGCACTCGTGGCTCACGCCTGTAATCCTATCTACTCAGGAGGCAGATATCAGGAGGATGGCAGTTTGAAGCCAGCCTTGGTAAATAGTTCAAGAGACCCTATCTTGAAAAAAACAATCACAAAAAAGGGCTGGTGGAGAAGTTCAAGTTGTAGGCCCTGAGATCAAACTCCAGTACCACAAAAAAACAAAAAAAAAAAAAGTGGACTTTCTAGCCAGGCAAGAAAAAGAAAAGGGATTCAAACAGAGAAGGAAGTAACGGTATCCCCATTTGCAGATGGTATATATGTATACCTTAATCCCTAAGGATTTCACCAAAAATCTTGTAGATCTCAAACATTTTCAGCAATGTAGCAGGATATAAAATTAACACACAAAAATCAGTAGCTCAATATATAAAAGTATACCAACAATGAACAGACTAAAAAAGAAATCGGGATAATATTTCCATTCATAACAGCTTCAAAACAACACCTAGGAATAAAGTTGACTAAAGGCGAAGAAAGACCTCTACAATGAAAACTGTAAAACCTTGAAGAAAGAAATTGAAGAAGACAATAGAAGACAGAAAGACCTTTCATTTTCATGGATTGACAATATTTTGAAAATGGCTATACTACTGAAAACAATCTACAGATTGAATGTAATCCCCATCAAAATCTCAATGTCATTCTTTGCAGAAATAGAAAAATCAATCCTAATATTCATATAGAAATTTAAAAGACCCTGAATAGTAAAAGCAATCCTGAGCAAAAAGAGCAATACTAGAGGCATCACAGTATCAGATTTCAAACTGTGCTACAACAGAGCCATAGTAACAAAAACACCACAGTACTGGTGCAAAAACAGGCAGGAATACCAGTGGAACAGAATAGAAGAACCAAGAAAAACCTACATAGTTACAGCCATCTGATTTTTTGACAAAGGAACCAGAAACATACAGTGGAGAAAAGAAAAGATAGCTTCTTCAACAAATGGTGTTGGGAAAAGTGGTTATCTACGTGCAAAATAACTGAAACTAGACCTACCTTATCTCTCACCCTGTACAAAACTTAATTCAAAGTGAATCAAAAGTCTTAATGTAAGATCTGAAACTAGTACAGGAAAGCACAGGAAAAATTCTGGAAGATATAGGTAAAGGTAATTATGAATAGGTCTCCAATTGCCCAGAAATAAGAAGAATAGAGGAATATAATTGCATCAAATTAAAAAGCTTCTACACACCAAAGGAAGCAATTATCAGAATCAAGGGGCACCACACAGAATGGGGGAAAATCTTCACCAGCTAATCAATAGATAAGGGATTAATATCCAAAATAAAGAGCTCAAAAATTAAATAGCAAAAGAACAAATAATTTAATTAATAAATGGGCAAATGAACAGTTGTCACAAGAAGAGTACAAATATCTAATAAATACATAAGAGATGTTCACCAACCTCAGCCATAAAGGAAATGCAAATCAAAACTATACCGAAATACCAATTTCATCCCAGTAAGAATGGCAATCACAAACAACAAATGCTGGCAATGATGAGGATGAGAAGGAACCCTCATATACTATTGTGGGAATGTAGACTATTGCAACCACTCTGGAAGTCAGTATAGAAGTTCCTTGAAAAACTAAAATATACCTACATTATGACTCCATCAAAACACTCCTCACAATAGCCAAAGTGTGGAATCAGTTTACATGCCTAACAGCTAGTGAATGGATAAAGTACATGTAGACCATGGAATACTTGTTACCCATCTAGAATAATATAATTATAGCTGGGCATTGTGACTCACACCTGCTACTAGCCACACAGGAGGCAGAGATCAGGAGGATCGCAGTTCGAAGCCAGCCTGGGCAATTAGTTCCTGAGCCCGTATCTCAAAAAAAAAAACAAAAAAAAAAAAACCTTCACAAAAGAGGGCTGGTAGAGTAGTTCAAGGTGTAGGCCCTGAGTTCAAACCCCAGTAGCACAAAAAAAGAATAATCTAATTATATCATTTGCCAGCAAATATGAGATCATAATGTTGAGCAAGAAAAGCCAAGCTCAAAGTCAAATATTGTGTGTTTTTGCTCTTATGTGGAATCTATACCTAAAATGATGATAACAATGATATTCATAATGGGCATTGAGGGTAAAAGGGCAACAATCTGTGGGGATCTGTGGGGGAAGGGAAGAGAGTACTGGGGTGAAGAGGATGGAAGTTATATATCTTCATATATATATACATGAAGATAGCACAATAGAACTCACCAAACACTGTTTGAAAAAGTGGGAAGAACGAAGGTTGGTTAAGGAATATGCATTTATGGCACTATTCTAATGAAACTCCCTTGTACTATTAATGTGTGCCAAAAATAGTGAAAAAAATTCCTGATTTCAAGAAGGCTTTATGTAATCATAATAACCAATACTTTCAAGCTAAGGTAAGAAAATAAATTTGTTATCTAAAATATGACTAATAAAGTATGCATGTGATTGTGTGTGTTTCAGAATTTGAACTTAAAGAATTGATGATCTAGACAGGTAGAGTGGCTCATGCCTACACCTAGCAAATTCTAGGCCAGCCTTCGATCCACAGCAAGACCTTGCCTCAAATATAGGAAAAAAAAAGGGGAAGAAAAAGAAAAAAAGAAATGATGAAGTAGAGATGCAGCCTTCAATTAAGAGCAGAGATGGGCCCACAGTGTTTATCTCTTCAACAGCTTGGGAATTTTCTTGTCTGTTTTTTGCGAGGTGTCCTACTGCTTGAGCTATATCTCCAGTCTGGGATTTTACTATTGAGGCTGTTAACTTTCTCCATAAATAGGTATTTACAACTAAAGGTTTTACAACTCCTTTAGTGGGATTTACTTGTTGATCTTTCACACATCTTTTTCAGAAATCATCTGAATTTTTTTAGTGGATTTTTTGTTTCTCTTCTGGGCTATGGAAGTTTATACTAAATAAGTACAAACAGTAACCATTGCAAAGTATTATTTCTTCCCAATAAGAGATTAAACAGTCATAAGCAAAACAAAAGTAGAGGTTCTAAAACAATAAAAATACATGTAGATGGTAGACTGAGATCTGGAGGATCATGATAAAAAGCCAGCCTGGGCAAAAAAGTTAGGGAGACCCTTTCTCAACCAATTAAAAATCTGGATGTGGTGGCATGTTCCTGTTGTCGCAGCTGTGAAGGAAGTGTAAATAGGAGTATCGTGGGGCTGGTCCAGGCATAAACGTGATACCCTGTTTGAAGAATACCTAAAGCGAAGAGGGATGGAAGTGTGGCTCAGGTAGTAGTGCACTTGTGTAGCAAATCTAAGGCTCTGAATTAAAACTCCTCAACTACCTTGCATGTAGAAATACTCTTATACAAATGTATTTTGTGGTTTGATTTCTTTCACTCTGGATTTTGCAGACAGAATATACTTACATTGACATGCCAGACTATACTTCATTTAGTAGACAGTTTATCCTGAACTCTGCATAGTAGATTAGTCCAAAAAGTACTATAGTTTCTCTGAATTCCAAATCAAACTAACAGCAGAAGGAGCTGGTGATATGCTTTTGCAGTATTTGTGCTCATTTCAAGGGTCCACAAACTTTCTTGGCGTATCTCCATATTATGGAGAGGAAGGGAGGCACTCTTTTCTAGCTACCTGCAAACGGCAGGTTTCTTTTAGTTGTTCCTTTTCATCTCGGTGCTTTCCAGGCAGATGCTGTTGAACAGTCACTTAGAAATAAGACATATTTTACAAGTTTTTATTATCTTCAGTCAAATTTGCATTATGTGTTATCCCCCTCCCCTGCTTAAAACATAATAAAACAGAAAAACACCCTTTAATGGTCTGGCTGACTCTGTTTTGAATCATCATGGGCTTCTATATTTGTCCATTCCATGTTTGCAAAATCCACGGGGAATGACTATATACATTGATCACAAATTTTCTGTAGACCAATAGTGTAAAGCAGATAGGATTATCTAATTTAGTTCATTCTTTTTTTTTTTCCTAGGCAGCACTGGAGTTTGAACTTAGGACCTCATGCTTACTAGGCAGGCACTCTTAGCACTTGAGCCACTCTGACAGCCCTATTTTGTGATGGGTTTTGGAACTCCTTACATTTTTTAAAAGTACCTATCAGGGACCCCTGAAAGCTATGTCTCTCAGCCTACACATGGGTCCCTCTTGGAAGCCACAGGGCAAGGAGGTACGGGGGTGGAGAGCAGGGTCCTCCACTCTGTCATTCTGGGTGTCTTGTGCAGCTGGCCAGGGACAAGTCAGGCAAAAAGGGAGCTTTTACCTTTGCCCTTGTCACTGCCAGACTGGCTGGCCCTGCTGAGATCAGATTCATACTGATGAAATGGGGTTTGGTCCTGTGTGTAGAAAACCATATCCACAAGAGCCTGGAGTATATAACCCACTCTCCCAGGAAGAACTTTTTAGGATGAAGAATGAGGAAAACAGAAATAAAATGAGAGAAAATGAAAAGTAGCAGAAAATTGCTAACAGTCCCCTAAAACCAAACCCTAGTTATGAAAATACCTTGTCTGGGAAGCAGGGCTGTCTCAGTGCCTAGCTACACAGAGGTTTTAAAGGGAAGGTTGATTTGGAGAAATTGCCATTAATAGTAACACATACAAGCTTGCAGTGGCCCAAGTGCCTTCAACTTACATCACTTAGTTCTCTTGGTCACACAGTGTCTCTTGGGACATCATGGTGGAGATGGCAGAACACTTAGACATACCTAGGTGCAACAGAATACTAAAGCTGCCACCTACAGAAAAAAAGCAATGCTATGCCAACCCGAATCAGAGGATGGGACAGATGGTCTCATGAGAAAACACTGAGTAAACACCAAGAATATGAACAGAAGATACTTCAAAAAGTTTATGGAGCTGGGGATGTAGCTCAGTAGTAGAATGCTTGCCTAGCATGTGTGAGGTCCTGGGTTCAATCCCCAGCATTGAAAAAAATTTATAAATTAGATTAATTTTCTCCAATTATTTATTTATTTTTTGTAACACAGTCTCATTATGTAGTACAGATTGGCCTCTTAACTCATGGTCCTCCTGCTTCAACTTCTCAAGTGCTAGGACTACAGGCACGTGCCATAACACCCAGCTATCCATAGTTTTAAATTATTAGAATAAAAACCAAGTGATGCCACGGCAGGACCCTATTGACAAGCCTCTGGATTTTCAGTGCAGGGAAGAACTATTCCCATAATATCTAATATGGAGAGGCTTTTACCACTAGCTGCGCCATCATCCCTGTGAAGTCATATGGTCACAGTGCCCTGCCCCCTTGGGAAAAGGCAATTGCTACTCTCAGACAACTCAATCCTACTCTAAGCATGCTTTCACCTCCTATCAGCTCCCAGGACATCCTGACACCCCAGGACCTGCCTACACCACCACACGCTCAGCGCCTCTTCCATCAGGAACCATGGCCCCACCACTCTCACACCATTGACTGGGGCTTTTCTCAACCACCAGATGATGTGTGGTTTGGCTATCTTTGTTTGGAAAGGAATCAGGCTTAGCAGGCCTGATTGAGAAGGAACTGTCACTGAGGTCTGGAGGTGTGGCTCAAGCAGTAGAGCAAACATGAGACCCCAAGTTCAAAAGCCAGTATTGCCAAAAAAGTAAAAGGAAAAAAAAAAAAAGAGAGTAAGAAAAGGAACTGTTAGCCCAAGAGCAAGCCCTCCTCTCCCTCCATAGCTGCCAAATGTCCAGGCTTTGGACCCTGGCATCCTATTGCACCTACCAGTATCCCCTTTCTTTTTTTGGTGGTACTAGGGATTGAACACAGGACCTCACATTTGCTAATCAGGCACTCCACCACTTAGCCTCTCCACCAGCTCCAATGTCCCCTCTTTTGATGGTACCTTTTAGTCTTACCATGGAGGCTCTCTCAATTCCAGCAGCACTATGTGGCAGTGTCATTCTGTATTGTAGGGCTGGCAGCCCCTGCTCTGGATGGCCTTCTCATGCAATATTGTTATGCTCTTGAACCACACACCAAACCCCAACCTCAAATACTAACTTTTTTTTTTTTAAGGCACTTGGGTTTGAACTCAGGATCTCACTTAAGCCACTCCACCAGCCCTTTTTTGTGATGTTTTTTTTTCGAGATCGGGTCTCATGAACTATTTGTCCAGGATGGCTTTGAACCAGGATACTCCTGATCTCTGTCTCCTCAGTAGTCAGGATTACAGGTATGAGCCATCAGCACCAGCCAAGTGCCCCTTTTTTCATTTACTTAGTACACAAGGACTTTGCTTACTGGGGTTTGAACTCAGGGTTTCATGCTTGCTAGGCAGGCGTTAAACACTTGAGCCATTCTACCAGCCAGCAGCCCTTTTTTTGTGTTGGGTATTTTTGAGATAGGATGTTGCTTTTTGCCAGGGCTGGCCTCAAACTGCGATCCTCCTTATCTTTGCCTCCTGAGTAGCTAGGATCACAAGCCTAAATTACGGGCACCAGGCCTCAAATGTTTTAATTAGGGCTGAATGTGTGACTTAAATAGCTGCCTAGCAATGGTAAAGCCCTTTAGTTCAAACCCAGTACCACCAAAAATATCAATAATGTCTAAAAATCATTTTAGGTATGTAAAGATTTTAGGTACCTAACATGTTAGTTAGGTATCTGAGTGTTATAAGGAAGGTAGAATATTGTATTTGGTTGTTTGTTAGAAGCATTTTACTTAACAGGAGAGTTGATAAGTTTTCATATACCATATAAATGCAAAAGAACGAGAACTACCATTCACATCCCTACATTTAATTTATTGAGATTTCACAAATCCTGTAGCATCTAGGAAACACCACTGTTCATGCGAGAGAAAGGGAATGAAAGTATCTTAGTTTAATTATGAAAATAGATTTTTCCCATTTTTTAAGGAAAGCAGTCAAATTTCACATGAAAAATCAGATGCTTTTATTGCTCTTTAATAAAAGTTTTAGTTGTGATAAAGAACACCCATTTACCATTTGAACCATTTTAAAGTGTTACAGTTTAGTAGTGTTAATTCAAATTGTTGTGCAACAAATCTCTGAAACTTAGCTTATAAAATGGAAATTCTGTATCTATTGAACTCCCGATTCCTCCTCTCCCCAGTCCTGAAAACCACCATTTTACTTCTTGTTTCAGAGTCCAATTATTTTATATACTTTATATTACATGGAATTGTTACAAACCAGCTGGCTGGGGTCTTTCTGCTCTGTCTGGATAGAAATCATGGGTGGCTTACACCTGTACTCCTATCTACTCAGGAGGCAGAGATCAGGAGGATCATGGTTCAAAGCCAGCCCCCTGGCAAATAATTCAAGGCACCCTATCTTGAAAAAAACCCATCACAATAAAGATCTGGTGGAGTGTGTCTCAAGGTGTAGGCTCTGAGCTCAAACCCCAGTACTGCAGGAGGTGGGGGGGTGGGAAAGGGCACACTTCTCTAGTTGTTCTAGGCCCTTGGTGGGTTTTTGCAATCCTTAGTAAGCAGCAGCAGCAGATGACAGCAGGTAGCACCAGATGGCACCCTCCCCCAACAGCACTGACAGTACTGATGGTGGCAAGCTCTACTGCCTCCAATCCTCGGGGACCTGGACCCCAAACTCCTGATGGCATCAGCCTCTGGTGGGGGTCAGTGAGTGAACCTAAGGTGGAAAATGTTATAGCTCTTTTGGGCCTCAGGCCAGGACTGCAGAGCTTAATAGTGCTTGCTGCAAATGCTGCTACACCAATTCCATACCCTGATTTGCTGCAGGGATGGCTCCAGTCTCCCAAGCCCTCCCCAACTTGCTTTTTTTATCAGCTCAGTCACTCTACTAATGATGAAAATCAAAAGTAGGCAAGAAAGATGAGAGAAGTTCTTATTGGGCCTAATGTTGCAACACCAGTTGTAGCACAGGAGGGTGTCTCCTAGCTGACTCACAAAGTGAGCCCAACGGACTGTTTATATAACCAGAAAGGGGGTGTGTGACAAGGGTATCTGCACCAATCAAGGCAGTCCCCTCATGCAAATGAAGAACTCGGTTGGCACCAATTATGGTGTAGTTCCTGTCACCAGTCACAACAGTCTTAAGCTAATGAAGGACTGTATTTGCACCAGTCACAGGCCTTCTGTGGGGCACAAGAAGTGCTTCCTCTCTGGCCTGGCTAGAGATAGCTGAAGGGTCATTTAGAGTTCTCTGAGGAGTACAAGCTGTTTTAACAGTCATGGCTGGGACAGTGCCTTCAGGAGCTGGAATTGTGCAAGCTATGGTTGTCATATAGCTTCCTTAAGGTGTCTGTGGCATGGTCAGAGTAGCTGGTGCATGAGGGCAGTCTGGCTGCTACTTGGCTGATTGTCCTTCATTCAAGGCAGTCAGGGCCCCAGGGAAGGATCTAACAGCTGTCAATCAGGGAGCCAAATTGCCCCAGCCCCCAATATCTCACCATATTAAAAAGAAAAATAAGCATAAAGGGGTGTTTACAATAAAGGGCTATTATTAACAGTGTTAATAGTGCTCCAACAGTACCTAAACTCCTGCCTTAGTGCACCAATAGGGTGGGTCCCTACCATCTGTTTCAGAATCATTCAGTATTTGTCTTTTTGTGACTAGTTTATTTCACCTCAGATGTCCTCAAGGTTCACTCATATTGTAGCATGAGTCAGTTTCTTTCTTTTTAAAGCTGAATAATATTCCATCGTGTATGTGTACATACTATATTTTATGCATCCATCCCTCAGTGGATATTTGGATTGTTTTCACTTTTTGGCTGCTGTGAACATGGGCAGGCAAGTATCTTTTCAGAACTTTCAAGTCTTTTGGCTGTATACCAGGAGTGGGATTGCTGGATCACATGGAGATTTATGTTTGACCTTAAGGAATCGCCACAGCAGCTGCGTCGTTCTACGTTCACTCCGGCTGTGCACAGGAGTGCAATTCTTTCACCTACTCATCGACAGTTAGTTTTTCTCATGGGTGTGAGGGGAAGAGTACTGGTGAGGAATAAAGTAGGAATGGTCTTGGAGCCCATGACACCTATCAGTGTAAGTATACTCTCAAAGTAGAGATGATGTATTATTGAAATGCTCTTAATTTTGACCAGGCATCTACCCTTTTCTAGACTGTAAGAAATTTGTCTACAGACAAGTTATTTGAATTTCACCAGATTTCTCCATTTCTTCTATTTTAGGAAATGAAGAACATACGGCTAGGCTAGAATACTATTCTCACAACTCTGAGTGCTACTACTGAATAATAATAAATTAAGGAATGACAGGCACTGGAGATTAATAAGCAGGTAAATTTTCAAGTGTTTTCCAACACTTGAGATAATACAACTTTAATTTAGCCTTGAAATGACTGGTTTCCAGTTATGTAAGATGTTTGTAACCCACTTTATAAAGCCTCAAAAATTTGAAAGGAAGCATACTCACTGTCACATTTGAGAAAATACATTTCCTTCCTGTTTTTTGGTGGCACTGGGGTTTGAACTCAGGGCCTACACCTTGAGCCACTCCACCAGTCATTTTTTGTATTGGTATTTTGGAGATAGGGTCTCTTAAACTATTTGCCTGGGCTTGCTTTGAACCTTGATCCTCCTGATCTCTGCCTCCCAAGTAGCTAAGATTATAGGCATGAGCCACCAGCCCTAGCTCTTTCTTCTCTTTTTTTTTGGGGGGGGGAGGGAGGTGTTGGAGTAAAGCAGGAGAGTTCATTGAAGTAGAAAAGTAGTGAAAAGTAGAGCTCCCAGAGTTGGGAAGAGGTCCTAAGAGAGGGTACTTCCTCCTCTTTCTCAAAGCATGTTTTGTTGTAAAGTTCCTATGTAATTGCACAAAACAAATGCTTTGAAATCCAAGGCCCAATGTGAAGTATTATTAAGTCTCGAACAATGTTAGAAACGATTTACTACACTTTTGCAGATATATAACTGATCTTTGGTTAATTACGCTTGGTAATGTAATCTTTTTTGCAGGTCCCGAGTTTATTGAGTGCCTATGTATATGGAAGGCACTATGATAACCACTTAGGTTCACAGGCTTCTTAAAGGAAAACGACTAACTGTATTTTGGGTCACTTTACGATTTGGTAATGAAATCAAAGCTACTTACTGTGTTTCTCAAGCAATTAAAAAAAATCTCAATTCACTTTCTCGACTCCAAGTAGTAAGATGTCAAATACAAGAAATAACATGTTTCTCAGTGGAATAAATAATGTAATTAAATTCTGTTGCAGTGACACAAAATAATACCTCATATAGAACCTTACTTTTAACTAAGGGGAAAAAAAGGGAAGATTTCAACCGAAGAAATTTTCAGTGAATTTGACTGCGTAGTTCCAGAAAGCAGTCAAAGGCAGAAGTAGAAGTTACAGGAAAGGAGCTGTCAGTTCAAAACAAAACGAGCCTTCACCCAGATGACCCCACGACCTTCCCAACAGTGAGTGGGCGTCAGGAGCAGCTCGTGGCGTGGCGCAGCCCGGGCATCAGCCACCGTGAAGCACCGTCCATCACAGCCTGCACTGTACGTGCCTCCGAGAAGCCGGGCGCTCCTACCCTTGTCTCTCCCCTCCCGCAGGAGGGTGGGTTTTCCCGCGAGGTCGCGCCGCGCTCCCCCGCTGTCCACACATGCTTGCGGATTTTTCTGGCAAAGGAGCTCCATTAAGAAAAACGAAGCGTATCCCGGAACCAGAGGCAGGAGGTGGGAATTAGAACTGTGTAGAGGAGGTGGGAGGCGGGGAGAGCGGCTCCAAGCTGAGACATCCCTCAGGACACCGCAGCCTGGAGAAGCGCGGAGCGGCTAGGGGAAGCCGGGCAGCAGAAGGCAAGAGTCGCGCGCCGTGGCGGGAGGGGGGTGGTGGTGCGTGAAGCGCGCATGCGCAGAGCCCGGAGCCGCCGCGGGCGCCGTCAGGGCCAACTGCCGGGCGACCTCGCCCGGTGCTGAGTGTAGCCGTCCTCTTCCCAGCGCGGCGGCTGGGCTCAAGCTCGTTCTCTCTCGAGCACCGGAGGAATCCGCAGCCCCACCAGACCCGCTGAGGTCGCGACGCCGGCGTCGGCTGCGGCTGCGACGGCCCCGGGACCGCGTGAGGCTCCGGGGTCGCGGCGGCGATTGGCCGGCTGCGGCGCTCGCTCCCAGAATGCAGCGCATGGCGCGTCATTGAAGAGAGACCATGATGGCGGCGGCGCTGGGGCCCCCAGAAGTGATCGCTCAGCTGGAGAACGCGGCCAAAGTTTTGATGGTGAGGACGCTGCACCCCTTGGACCCCACGATCCTCGGGCCTCCCCTGAACCCTGCCGCGTCAGGTTTCACAGCCCTCTGGCCTGCCGGCCAGGAAGGGCCTCCCGGGAGCTCTGGAAGTGAGGAGGTGTCGGTGGCGTGGCGCAGGATTCTCCATCCTAATTTCCTCTTGCCTGGGTCCCCTTCGTCCTAGGGCTGTCCTCTTCCCTTGCTGCCCTGGTTCTCGGCCGGGCGTTGGGATGTAGTGGTGGAGGATGAAGGGCTTCCTGTGCCGCGGGGTCGCGGAGCGAGGCGAGGGGAGCGCGGGAGGTCGGGGAATTGGTGGGCTGTCGGCGCGCTGCCGGAGGGAAGGGAAGGGAAGGGAAAGGAAGGGTTGGCATAGCACAACACACCCCGGGCACGTGTTAGCAGCCCGGTTTCCTCTGTGCACTCGGTCTCCTAATGCCCTGCAGGACTGACATGCGGGAACCTCTGGGGTAACGGCAGCCAGCGGCACGTGGAAGGGGCGGCAGGAGGGAGGGACGGAGGGGGAGAGGCCAGTCTTTGCAACCAAGGTCACTGGGACAAAACTGGGTCCAGGACCAAGCTCCCTGTGGGTTGGCACGTTTTGGAGAACAGAGTCTAGGGTACTCTTTAACTTCGTTCTTAAACTATTAGAAATAAGTTTGGGGTTATTTCCTAAGAGAGTTGGAGAAGGCCAAGTCAGAGGATTAAAGTGTTCCACGCAGGGAGCCTAAGTCAGGATAAGCTACACTTACAAGTTACTCAGTAAAACTGTGTTTTATGTTTTTGCTGGCTCGGCGTTGTTTTTTGTTAATTTATGATACTTCCTGTGTGTGCTCTTTTGAAAGAGGCTCATTTTATGAGTTGGTTGAGACTTGAATGCAGCCAGATTTGTGGCCTTGTTGGGCTTTTTTCCCCCTTCCTTTCGGTTTGTTGTCCAGGCTGTGTTAAAGCATCGTATTTAAAAGTATTTGAACTAACTCTAGCACAGATTTTTGGTTCCATTTATCAAGTTTTGTTATCGCACACATCAGATATATTAGCTTCTTTAGAAGTAGAAGGCCAATAAAAAGCAGAATTTAATTGCTTCATTGTGAGTCAAATTAATGTATTATTTTGCCACAAAACCGACTAAATAACGTTTCCAGACTCTTGCGAGTCCAGAAAAAAAAACTGGCTAATTCACCTGAACACAAGTTTTCTTAAAATCCCTGACATACAGTACTTCCTGATAACCGTGAAATTCGCCGGAGTGAGGGACCCTGTTTTCATTATATTCTGGAAGGAGTATGAGCATCAAACACCAGTGCTTTAGTATTTAAATTGGTAAGAGTAGTGTTCATTATTGGTCTGATATAACTTAGTCCTATGTGTTTGTGTTTAGCAGTACCTTTCCTCTTCCCTGAGAAGAGGAAAATTTTTTTAAATCAACTATAAATGAGAAAAAGATACTAAGTACTGTATTGAATGCTAGATCTGGGGATTGGTGTGTACATACTTTGCTTAGTTCATGGATCAGCTTTATCAGGTTGAGAGAGACTTTAGCCAGTTACAGGATTATGAAGTGGCTGATTTAGGTCTTGAACTCAGATCTGTCTGGCTCCAAAACTGAGTCTCTTTCCATTCTTCCCAGCTACCTCTCAGGTACATTGTATACATATTGAAAATGTTATGTTATTAGAAATAGGAAGTTATTTTCTAGAAACTTCAGAAGTGTAGCGTTTACTACATTAGTTCCTAAGTATGAAAGTTGTATTCCAATTTATGAATAATTATTAATTAATTAATAATTAGTTAATATTGAGTATATACTATGTTTGAGGCACTGTGCCTAGCACTTCACCTATATCACTTGTTTAACCCCCAGTAGGTCTGTGAAAGTATCTGTATTATTTTCTTTCTATCTTTTTTTAAAATAGACTGAGGAGCTCAAACATGTAGGTGCTAAGTAATTTACCCAAATTTACATACAAAGTGGTAGAGTGTGGGCTCAAGCTCAGGTTTGTCTGCTGTCAGTCTGTGGTTCTTGACCTATAGGGTAGTGAGACCAGAAAATAGGTAAATTATTTCATTTGGCAGTAGTTAGAATTGTTAAGGCTCCTTCAATTATTAAGTATTAGAATATATATATGTTTATATATATATTTCGAAAAGTGGTTTTTAGCATTTACCCACATGTGGGTCTGAATAGATCTTTTTTTTTTTAAATAGAAATTTGCTGTAATTTAACTGTTCATATATTTTGAGATTTAAAGTAGTTAGTGTTGAATTTCATAATTATTTTGGTATATTTTTTTCCAGTAGGTAAGTCATATAATCCTTTTATGAACACCATAGAATTTTAGTGCATAGGACAACTGTAAGAAATCTTTTATTGCAGAGATCTTAGTGAGTCTAGAGGATATCAGAAGGAAATTGGGAACAAATTTCTTGGTGCAAATATACATTTTTGGTATTAGGTTATAGAGATCTGTCAGTTCTCTCAGATAGTAGAGATCCTGAAAAAAAAAACAATGGCTAAGCCTCCTCCCTTTCATTCTACAGATGGGGGAAACTGAGGTACAAAGGTGGGTCTCAGAACAAGTTAGTTACAGTGAGGCAGGCTAAAATTAGGAAAAGTTCGGGACACAGAAAAATATTACATCTTAGATTAACCTTGCTTTGGCTCAGGAACGGCCCATGCCCCTCCCCACTCATTGGTTATTGGATGGGAATCACCTGGTTCCTCCCTTCCCATAGGTTATTGTAGTTTTTAAAAGCACATGAAGAGAGAAATACACACTCTTGGCTTCCAGCTTCCACCTGGGCCCCACCATGCTCCCCTTTGTATTTTCCTTTCTTAATATTTAATAAACTCTGTTTACATCCATGTGTCTTGCCATGGATTCTTCCCTGAGAGACACAAAGAATTTGGAAGTCTTCTGATCACATGCTTCACCAGTGCCATTAACAGTAAGACTGATCCAGAACCCAGTTCACCAGAGTCCCATTTCAGAACTCTTTTTACTTTTAATTTTTCACTCAACCATGTTGCTTTTCACAGTCAACATATTAACTATCATAAATGTAACATTTTGTTATTCATTTGGAAATTTCTGAATGTGCATTTATATTCAGTTGTATTTAGATTATAGGATAACCTAAATATAAAATACGATGTTGGGCCTATAAGGCAGAAAAGATGGATTTTATAGGCCTCAGCAGAAAGAGTGATTTTTCTCCCCCAAATTAGTAACAAGAAATATTTTCTGTACATACTTGTAAATATTGCTTAATCTTTGATTCAAGATGGTGAAGTTGTTTGCTAGAGAATAAATTTGAAAGTGAATGGGTGAGAATGAGGAAGGACTGTTGTAAATTAGTCATGGTATGCAAGTGAAGTTATCTGTTCTGAAAACATTGTGCAAATGGAAAATTATTGAGTTTTTGTTTTTTTTGAGCTAGGATCTAGCCCAGGTTGGCCTAGGATTTGCTATGTAGCCCATTCTGGCCTCAAACTCGTGATCCTCCTAAGTACTAGAATTGTAGGTTAAATGCCACCATGCCCAGCTGGAAAATTGTTTCAATAGGTCCCTCAAATTTTTTTTCCAAAAAGTTCTGATGGTTGGATTTTGCCTAAGAAACCTAACCCTCGCCAGGTACCAGTAGCTCACATCTTTAATTCTAGCTCCTTGGGAGGCCTCAAGATCAGAAGGAAAGTAGTTAAAAGCCTGCCCCAGGCAAGTAGTTCTGGAGACCCTATCTCAAGACACCAAGCACAAAAAGGGCTTGGTGGAATGGCTTAAATGTTACAGTACCTGTCTACAAAACATGAGGCCCTGAGTTCAAACCCTAGTACCACACACAAAAAAAGGAACCTAACCTTAAATTTTTGGGAGGATATTAGATACTTAGCAGAGTGAGGAAAGCTGACCACATTTCCTCTGCTAACGTTCTCTTTAGTGAGAGTCTCCCGACTGTATGAATTTAGCAGGTTATCTAAATGTAAACTTGAATATTTGGTGTTTAAGATGCATATTATGTTATTTACTAATTACAGCAGTGATACTAAAATCTATCTGCAGTGCTCAAATACACAGGATAAAAATGAGTCTTCTGCTTCTTCCTTCCTGACCCATTCCCCTCCTTAAGTAATCCATGTTAACAGCTTGAACATGCTTTGACCTTTCTCCCTGTGCTTTTTACAATGCACCTTATGTGGTTCTTTAAAATTTATTTACATAAATGAGATACACCATCAGTGTTGTCCCTGATGAAAAAAAAAAATCTTAGTGGTAACTTTTCTGAAGAATAGTAAGAATCTCAAACTGTGTGGAAGGGTACATGGAGAGAGGTGAGAGCTCCCTAAGCCCCTGTTCCCATTCCCATTCTACCCTTGACATTTGTGTGGAAAAGCATACATGTATACATCTTTAAAATGTATTTTTATATAAATGAGATTGTATAGTCGATAAGTTTGTTTCCATTTTCTTTTTTTATGAATGATATAAAATACAGAATGTGGTTTGATTTTAGAAATCATAATTAAAAAGTTTAGTGTTCTTACAGTATTAACACCATGCTCACTTGAACCATAAGTTTAAAGTGTGCTTTATTTATTGTCTTAAATTTCCTTGGTTTTGTGTCCTTCTCCCTTAGGTTATTTATGAATGTCCCTAGTGACTGCATAGTACAGTAAGTGATAAAGTTTAGAAAAGTAATTTCATTTATTGTAAAGCCACAAGGAATATAGTGAGTTAGTAAGTGTAATTCCAACTTTAGTTTTTTAGTTTTTATTTTGTCAGTACTGGGAATTGAATTCAATCATGCTTGCTAGGCAGGTGCTCAACCGCTTGAGCCATGCCTCCTGCCCTTTTTGCCCTGATTACTTTGGAGATAAGGTCTTGCATTTTGCCCAAGTCAGCTTGGACGGTGATGCTCCCATTTTAATCTTCTGTTGCCGGGATGACAGCTGTATACTACTACATCCAGATTTTTTCCCTTGAGATAGGGTGTGGCAAGCTTTTTTTTTTTTTTGCCTGGGCTGGTGTGGAATGCCGATCCTCTTGATTTCAGCCTCCTAGCCTCCTGCATAGCTGGGGACAGGGGCCTGCCACTAGTTCTAGATATGGTGAGATGATTGTTTCTTGCTAACTTTTTGCCTGGGCTGGCCTTGAACTGGGATCCTCCCAATCTCTGCCTCAGGTAAGTAGGATTACAGGCCTGAGCCACCAGTGCTGGGCTGCTTTTTACTTTTTTTGAGTCAGGGGCTCACTATGTAGCCCAGGCTGGCCTAGAACTTTCCATCTTCCTGCCTCAGCCTACCAAGTGCTGGTACTACAGGCCAAATTCAACTTTAATGAAAGGAATTCATGACTAGTTTTCCTAGGTTCCCCCTGGCTTTCCTTTTCCTTCCTGCCGCCCCTTTGGGTACTGAGGAACAAACCCAGGACCTCAGTGCTTCTGCAGACGCACTTTGCCATTGAGCTGCATTCCAACCCACTTCTAATTTTTATTGTAGTAGTATTTGGCTAATGTCTTTGAAAATGTTTGAAAATCTATAGTGCTACAAATTTGTGGTACAAAAATTCTTACTTGAGTCTCATATTAATCCTGTGAAGTAAATAGGATGATGAGAAATTCATAAACTATAAATGAGAAAATCCAAGATTCAGAGATAGATGGTAAGTAATTTGCCTGCTTACCTATATAGCCAGTTTAGATCTGGAATTTAATCTCAGGTATTCATTCATTCTAGATCATTTCTTCAGTGTGCACGTGTATGTATGAATGTATGTACGTATGTATGTTAGACCTGCTGTATATACTGAGAAGAGGAAAAGACTTTTCAAGCAGTGCCCGGTCTTATGGAGAAAAAGGTCACGTTAGGTGGCTGTGTTTAAAGTCCTAGCTAGGTACCAGTGTTCTTTGGGAATAGAGGACAGATGTCTGTCTCAGACTGAGTTGGGGTGTAGAAAGGGTTTCTTGGAACCCATGACCCTTAAGTGGAGTTGTAAAGACAAATTGGAGTTTTCTGGCTCAATAAAAGAATATCCCAGGGCGGGTGGAGTGACGCAAGTGGTAGAGCACCTGCCTTGTAAGCATGAGGTCCTAAGTTCAAACCCCAATGCTGCCAAAGGGGGAAAAAGATTTTTCTTATTAGAAAGATGCATATTGAGTAAGCATTTGTATTTGTTTTATCCCTGCCTTTTAGTGGCACTAGAATATTAGAAGACTGACACTAACAGTTCTTTTTTTCCAAAAAACTAATTAATGGAACTTTAACTTAGTTCAATTAAATGTATATTTTGCAGTTATACTTGTATCAAACCCAACTTACTAGAACATAGTTAGTGATCCAGAGACGAAATGTGAAAAGATCTGTGAAGTCATTCATAGGTATCTAAAGGGCAATTGAAAAAAGCAACAGAATTTTATGATTAAAATTTCAGTAAACTAGGAATTGAAGAGAATTCTGAATATGATAAAAGAGTAGCTTTTTGTTTGTCTTGATTTTTGATACAAGTCTTGTTATGTAGCCAAGCTGGCCTTAAAAAATCCTCCCCACTTAGACTCCAAGGTGCTGGGATGATAGGTAAATACCACCACAGCTGACGACAAAAAAAAAAAAAAAAAAGTTGTTTGAAACCACTATTTAATGTTGAGATTCTTAAAAACAGAGTATTAATATAACTGTTGTTTAACACCTGGTAGAGGGCCTACTGATAGCATTAAAATGAGAAACAGGAGAAAGTATAAATATTAGAAAGAAAAGCAGGAAAGATGATATTTGCTGGTGAGATAAGGATATTCCAGAAAAAAAAAAATCAAAAAAAGAAAATCACAACAAAAAAAATTCCTGTTAGAACCAATAGTTTGGTAAGATGGCCGGGTACAAGATAAATGAACCAGTTGCAGGATATCCTTTATACCAACAACTATGGGGAAAAAAAATCCTATTGCATTAGAAATAAAAACCGTAAGAACAAGCTGGGTATGGTGGTACATGACTGTAATCCCAGCATTTGGAAGGCAGATGCAGGAGGGTTGTGAGTTCAAGGCCAGCTGGGCTATATATTGACATTTTGAATCAAAACAACCAACCAACCAAATAACAAAAAACAAACAAAAATTCCCGTGGGAATAAATTATAGACTAAGAAACATCCATCGTTTTTATGAAGAAAACTATACACCTTGTTAGAAGAATATAAAAGATCTGAATTAAATGAAGGCTATGTTTCTCAATACAAAGGGTCACCCTGGTTCAGGTGGCAATTCCTTCTTTATTGATCTATGAATTGGATGTGATGTCAGTCAGAAATCCCTCTTTCTTCCTCGCCTTTTTTTTTTTGAGATGGGAAGAAAACTTGACTAATGAGAAAATAATGTCTGGAAGAATACAGATAAAAATATAACATTTTAAGACACTTAAAAGAACATTTTAACACAGAAAAATGGGGCTGGACGTGTGGCTCAAGTGGTAAAGTGCCAAAGTGCCATCCTAGCAAGTGTGAGGCACTGAGTTCAAACCCTAGAACCACCAAAAAAGGAAAAAGGAAACAAAAAAAAAGAGTTTGAGGAGACTTGATGTACCAGATATTGAAACATGTTCAAAAGCTATAGTAATTGAAACTTTGTAGTATTGTCATAGGAAAAGAACAGAATAGTCCAAAAACAATTAAGACTAAAATAGTATTATTTCAAATCCTAAAGAAACAGGGGAGCAGACATTGTTAAGTATAAAATGTGACAAGTTTTGATAAATAGACTAGTAGTAATGTTTCAAAACCTTAAAAACGGTAAATTCTTTGATCTTAGCTGTTTCATTTCTAGCCATTGATTCAAAAATGCAAGTACTTGAATTGACTTTTTCCCGTGGATAAAGGATGCTAACCTAACGATATTAACCTGTAGTAAATGAAACACTGTAAATGTCTAGTTAAAAGAAAGTGGTTTGATAAACTGTGCTATCTTATGTAATAGGATTTTATAGCACCTTAAAATATAATAAAGTAATGTGGTTTTTTTTTTTTTTAAATGGGAAGACCTGAATGGTTATGGAAAGATACTCAATTAAGTGAGGAAAAGGTGCGGGATAGGATGTGTGATCCAGTTTTTGTTTTCTTAACAAAAACCTCTGCCTATATGTCAGTGTGCATGGAAATAGAACTGGAAGACATGTACTGAGTTTCAGAATGGCTATCAAGGGGTTGCAATTGGATGTGACAAGAGTCAGTTTCAATGTGGTTTAAAAATTTTGAAGTACAAAATATTTTACATTGAGTCCAACAACATTTTGATAAATTTGAGTGTTGAATGTATTTTAAATGTATGACAACTTTCTTGAATGTCATAATTTTTATTTTTGCAAACAGAATTAATTTTAGTTAACAGAGCTGGCCGCCGGTAGCTCACACCTGTAATCCTTGCTACTCGGGAAGCAGAGATCAGGAGGAGGATCAAGGTTTGAAGCCAAACCGGGCAAACAGTTCCTGAGACACTCAGAAAAAAAAAAAGACAAAAAAAGGCTGGTGGAGTGGCTTAAGGTGTAGGCCCTAAGTTCAAACCCCAGTATCACCCCTCCCCCCCAAAAAAATGTAGTTGACAAGATTGTATGTTTTGTTATGCTTTGATGTATGTGTTGTGAAATACTCAAAACAGGGTCTACTGGACCCTAAACTGAGGGCCTCAAGCTTCTAGGCAGGTGCTTTACAACTTGAGCCATGCCTACAGTCCTAAAATTATCATAGCTCGGACTAAAATCAGGTTATTCTATTTCTACAGATTTGTTTAATCACTTCTAGCTAAGCATAACTTTATTAACAAATAAAAAGAAAAATCCCCTTTGAGTTAAAAAGAGCTAACAGAAAAATAATAAACTTTATTCTGTTGTTAATAACCTGAATTTCTTCCTACTTTTACTTTGGAACTTGTGCTTTCTAAGGTGAGTGAAGCTCAATGGGTCAATGGAGCATATGTGTGGGTAGTGAAGACAGGCTGGTGTCAGTCACACATGCACATGCTTATAGGCAATCTTGGTCACCACACGCTCCCAGATGGCTGGGATGGGACCTGGATCCACACTGGGAGGTGGCTTGCCTACCCACCCCCAGAGTGTGTCCTTTTACAAATGTAAGTCTGCAGCCTGAGTGCCAAGACAGATTGCTTCACTCAGGCAGTGAACTTGGTCAGTAAACAGCCACAAGGACACTGTAATAAATTATTTCAGAGGGTCAGGTGTGGTGGAGCACACCTGTAATCCCAGCTACTCAGGAGGCTGAGGTAGGAGGATCCTGGTCTGAGGCGGGACCAGGCAAGAACATTGAGACCCTATCTGAAGAACAAGCTAAAAAGCAAAAGATCTGGAGATGTGGCTCAAGTGGTAGAGTACTTGCCATGCAGGAGGTCCTGAGTTCAGTACCCAGTACTGGGGGGGAGGGGAAAAAAATCACTTCAGGAAATTATTAGAATTTTTCAGTTTAGAATTTCTGGTTTTGAAACCTACTACATCAAAGCAAGTATCTAAAAGCAAAGAAACAAGTTATGTTTAAAGACTGTCATGGAATATAATTTTTTTTTGTGGATTAGGGAATCGAACCCAGGGCCTCAGACATGCTGAACAAGTGCTCTACCACTGAGCTACCACTGAGCTACCACCAACCTTATTACAAACCTTTAAATTATTTTTTATCACTAACGATATAACAGCAGGATGCATAAACAGGCATTTTTTAGTTAGATACAAATCATGAAGCAAATACTGACATTTTATATGACTCCTACAAGTAATAACTGTAAGAAGCATTAAAAATATTACATAAATGTACATCTAAAATTAAATGAAAATTTCTATGAACTGACACCAGCCTGTTTTCACTACTCACACATATGCTCCATTGACCCATTGGGCTTCACTTAGAAAGCCTAAGTTCTAGAGTAAAAGTAGGAGGAAATTCAGGTTATTAACAACAGTATCACTTTAAGTGTGGGACCCTTTTGAGAGTGGAGCTTTATGTAACTGTACAGGTCACATCCCCATGTAACTTGCTTTGAGCTCCAGTATATGGGCTTGCTTCAGTCTCACCATTATCTGCTCTCTCCTTGCAGAACTTTCTCCCATCTTTGCCTAGTTAACATTTAATTTCTCCGCTCTCAGTAGAGTTGTTCATTCTGATCTAGATCTGGATTCAGTCTGATCTAGATTCAATTCTTGTTTTGTAGTACCATTTGCTTTGATAATGGTTCTTATACCTGCAGTTTCACACGGTGTGACTTCCATAGATTGAAAGCCCTTGAGCTTGGGGTTCTGTTGGCTTTGTAAACTGCTGACTCACTTCCAGAGCATCTAGCACATTGCCTGGCACTTAATAGGCAGTTGATAGGAACTGTGGGCAGAAGTACTTGAGCCAGTTGCTGTAGGGGAAGGCACAGACCACTCAAGTTTAAACTGAGGGCTTAGTACTGCTTGTCTCTTGGGAGGCTTTGGATAAGTCACCACCAGCTTTCCAGCTTCTTGGAACTCATCTCTCACCCCAGCTTGCTTTCTTTCAGTTTTTCCCACTCCTGTCCTCCATCCTGCCATGGGGATTTTTGTATACTATTCCTCCTGCCTAGAGAACGTTTTTATTTTTCAGGAAGGTGTTCCTTACCCTACTTGAAAGGTGAGATATGTCTGTCCTATGCTCAAGATACCTATGTAGTTCTTTTTATAACACCGACCACACTTAGAATTATACATTTATTTGTATGATTGATGGATGTTGGTCCCTTGTTAGACTCTAGTGTATACTAGTTTAGAGACCTTGTTTGCTTTTGTACCTAGTATCTAGCACAGGGCTTGTTATATAGTAGTTGCTTAGTAATATCTGTTGAATGAAAAAGATGAATGAATAAATGAGGGAGTAGGCCAGGTGCTGGTAGTTCACATCTGTAATCCTAGCTGCTCAGGAGGCAGAGATCAGGAGGATCGCAGTTCAGAGCCAGCCTGGGGCACATAGTTCCTGAGATCCTATCTCAAAAAAACCTACCATGAAAAAGGGCTGGTGGAGTGACTCAATTGGTAGAGCTCCTGCGAACGTGAGACCGTGAATTCAAACTCCAGTGCTGCCCCTAAAACAGAGGGAGTAGTAGGAAATAGGTCGGCCTTATTTGTCATAACAGCTTGAGTTCACCTGTTAGTGCAACTTGTGAGATTTGTGGTTTTGTTGTTTTTGACTGAAAAATCTAATCTGAGAGAGTCAACATGAGGCTGTTGAGATGAGTCTAATAAAGATTGTGAGATTCTGGACAAGACTAGGGTGCTGGGAATATGTTAATCTTACTTTTGGTAGTACTGGGGTTTGAACTCAAGGCCTTAATGCTTACTAGGCAGGTGCTCTACTACTTGAGCCACTCTGCCAGTCCTTCTTAATTTTTATACCAAGTAATTTTTTTTGAAGGAGAGCGAGTAATACGTATATATTTGGGGGATGCTGGGGACTGCCACCCAAAATAGGCTCAAAATCTCTTTTCTCCACAATTAGAATTTCATTCTAATCCATAATATATATCTTTATTTTATGGCTCTGTGGTTGGGATTAGACTACTAATTAGAAAACAAACTGACTGTAAGGTCACTGGTGGAGTGAAATATCTTTTAATTACCAAGATATTTTTTCTGTTTTTGGGGGGAGGGTGATATTGGGGCTTGAATTCAGGGCCTTGCACTTACTATGCAAGCATTCTAGCATTTGAGGCATGCCTTCAATTCTTTGAGTTAATTTTTTTAAGATAGGGTCTTGCATTTTTGTCTGGGGTTGGTCTCCAACCACTATCCCCTAGCCCTATGCCTCCCATGTAGCTAGGATTACAGATGGGAGTCTCATTAACATATGGACATTCCCCCCAGTCCATGCTAGGATTACAGGTGTATACCACACTCCTGTCCCTACTAATATTAATTTAAATTGACAAAGTATAATTGTATACATTGGTGGGGCACAATGTAATGTTTTGGTTTATGTGTATAATATGGATGATGAAATCAAGCTAATTATCACTTCACTTATGTGAAACATCAAAAGGTTCTTTTCATTTTTGTCCCTGAGAATTTAGCTGTTTCTTTTCCTTTACTCACCTCGTCTGGTTTGGATAGTGGTATGTTTATAGCCTCTTAAAGTAGCATATGTAGAGTTGGAGTTATTTATTTCTTTTGTTCAATAAAATCATCTAGGTCAGTAAGTGTTTAAAACAAAAAGTATTTTAACCTACTTCTGGTTCAGTTTATTTAGTGCTTTCAGGAATGTTCAAGTATTCTCATTCATCTTAAATTTTGTTAAGTTAGATTTTTCTGTTTGTGTCACATAAGTTTATTTAGCTCCATAAATTTGTTTGCTGTTGTTTTAGTATCTTTATTTTCTGAAGCATATTTAGGTGCATTCTCTTTTAATTCTTCCTTTAAGTATTTGTGTTCCTCCCCAAACCTCACCTACTTCCCTTGACTAATCTTGCAAGGGTTTAACAGTTTTATAACATTCCAAAGAAGCTACTTTTGCTTTTTTGTTTAATGAGTGTTTGTGTCCACAGATTCTGTATTCTTTCATACCTTTTATTTGGGGGGGGGTGGTAGGTTGTGATGTTACTAGGTTGGATACTTAGTTCATTCAACCTAATAATTAAAATTACTTATTTTTATGTTTCTCATAAGCATTTAAGGTATGCATTTTTCTCTATGCTTATAGACTTTTAATGTGAAGTATTTTTGGACAATTTTAAATGTTTTCTAATTTCCATTATGTTTGTAAAATCAGTTTGTAACCTAATTGCTTTTGGTCAGAGAATATGCCATGTATAAAATAGTTATTTAAGATTTGTTAGGGCTGGGTTTGTGGCTTGACTGGTAGTATACCTGCCTAGCAAGAGTGCCCCAAAAAAGATAAAATTTTTTTAGATAGGCCTTGTGGCCTAGTATGTGGTCAGGCTTTGTTCAGTGTGTTTGAAAGGAATGTGTGATATCCAGTTAAAGGTTCAAAATATTTATGCCCATTAAAACAACCTTTGGTAGATCTTTTTGTCTTTGTAAACTAACAGCTACTAAGAGACATGCTCATCTTCCTCGATAGTGGATTTGTTGGTAGTTCTGTCATTCTTTTTATTTATATCCTTAAGTCTGTGTACTGTTTACATCCATTTTCGTTGACCCTTTTATAATTACGAGTTTACTAACTTCTCTTGAGTAACATTTTGCCTCCTATTTTGAGGGGTTTTTCCCCCTGGATTTGTCAGTTTCATTAGTTTTCTTTTGATTAGGAAGTTTGTCTTTTTCCACGTGTGTGTGTGTGTGTGTGTGTGTGTGTGTGTGTGTGTGTGTGTGTTACTGGGATTTGAACTCAGGGATTGGCAGTTGTGAGGGAGGTACTCTACTGCTTGAGCTACACTGATAGCCCTTTTGGTTCTGGTTATTTTGGAGATAGGATCTCACTTTCTGTCCAGGCTACCCTCGAGCATGATTCTCCTATTTTAAGCTTCCTGCCATCCTTGGGATGACAGGTGTGCATTGCCACACCTAATTTTTTTCTGTTGAGATAAAGTGCTGCAAATTTTTTGGCCTGGAAGGTCTGGAGCTGTATCCTGATCTCAGCCTCCCAAGTAGCTAGGATTATAGGCTCAAGCCACTTATGCCTGACTTTTTTTCTAGCCTTTTACTTTTTTTTAGCCTTCTACTTTCACCCTTTTCATGCCCTTGTGTTTTATGTGCATTTCTTCCCTCTCTAGCTTCCTTACTTCTCAGCACCTGCTTGCTAGGCAGATGCTCTATTGCATGAGCCATGAATCCAGTCCTTGCATTTCTTATCAATGGCGTAAATCTAGAGTTTTGTTTTTTAATCCAGTGAGATAATCTTTGTTTTTATCTAATGAGTAATTTTTTTGTTTGTCATTTCTGATAAATGATTTATTTCTATTTCACGTATATTGTTTAGGGTTTTTCCTTTCTTGCCTTTTGTGGTTTAATAATCTTTTGTCATTCTATAGTTTGGATGTCATTAGCTATGGTGTTAATTTAAAATTTTTACTTTATTGACCATATACTCATTCAATTTAGTCTAGTACAGTTACTGAAGGCTTGGATTTGGCCCCTCCCCAAAATGTGTGTGTGTGTGTGTAAATATACACATCTGTACTGATTGCTTTGGACTAAATTGATTGGGCAGGTTTTGTTTTTTTAAGTGCTGGAATGGAACCCAGGGGCTTGCATATTTTAGTTGAGTGCTCTACCACTGAGCTATGTCCCCAGTCCCTTTATTTTTCACTGTGGCAAAGTACAACATAAAATATAATTTTGAGTACTTTTACATTTTTGTGCAGCTAGTATCATCACTCTACAACTTTTCCCATTATTCTAAACTGAAACTTTGTACCCCTCAACACTTTGGGATTACCTCCCCAAATCCTCTTGCTTCTGGCCCCTCACCCTTGGTGATCACATTCTCCGTCCTTTCTCTGTGAATTTGAGTTTTAGGTACCTCTTGTAAATGAGATTATACAGTATTTGTCCTTTAGTCTCTGACTTATTTCACTTAGCATAATGTTTCTAAGGGTTATCTTGGAATAACCCTTACATGGTTTCATTTATCTTTAAGGCTGATTAATATTCCATCCGTATGTATATACCACTTTTTGTTTGTCTTCTATGTATTCATGAGCGTATTTGGGTTACCTTTTCATCATTGTGACTAAAGCTGCTGTGAACATAAAGTACATTCTGGTAAAGATCTGCTTTCAGTTTTTTGGATGTATGTCTATAAAGTAGACTTAATAGATTATATGTTAAATTTTTTTTTTTTTTTGGTACTGGGGTTTGAATTCAGGGACTAAACCTTGAGCCACCCTACTAGCCCTTTTTTTGTGTTGTATTGTTTTGAGAGAGGGTCTCGTAGTCTTGCCTGGGGCTGGTTTGGGATGGCAGGCCTCCTGATCTCTGCCTTCTCAGTAGCTCAAATTACAGGCGTGGCTATGTTTAATTTTTTGAGGCACTGCCAAACTATCTTGCATGATAGTTGCCACCTCCCCCCCTTTTTTTTCTGAATTTAAGAGAAAGTTGTGGGAGAGGGAATAAGTAAGAAATGAGAAAAGGTGGTAAAGAAGAACATTGGATAAAGAGCTTAGGTGAGGAGCTCTCACCTAAGCTTTCAGAGAAAGTCTTGTCTTGTTGGTGAAAGAGTAAGGTCATTTCTGAAAGGACTGATGGCTGCCAAAAGGAGATGAGAGGTTAGAGAGGAAAACTTTTGAAAGGAAGTGGGGTATGTGTTAGGCAAACACAAGGGACTAATGAGGGAATGGCTCATTCATTAGCTGGAAAGGACATTATATAGTTATCCTTGTGTAATATTATGAAATACTGCTATGGTAAATTTAAAGTAACAAAACGTGTCATTTGTGTTAATAGATTTAAATTTAGATAGGAGCAGCAGGAAGTTCCAAAGTTTAAGAAAAGATTATAAGAGGGAAAACTGAAAACTGAGCAAATTCTTTTTTCTTTTTCTTTTGTGGGGGCAGGGGCAGTACTGGGGTTTGAACTCAGGGCCTCATGCTTGCTAGGCAAGTGTTCCACCACTTGAACCACTCTGGCAGCCCTTTTTTGTGTTGTGTATGTTTGAGATTGGGTCTCTAGAGCTATTTGCCCTAGCTGGCCTCTTGCCAGTATTCTCCTGATCTCTGCCTCCTGAGTAGCTACAATTATAGGTGTGAGCCTATAATTTGTCCAGCCGGCAAATTCTTATTAAGCTAAATTTTCAGTGACTGAGTCAAAGAATACTAATATTCATGTGTTTGGGTGGTACTTCTATCTTTTTCTAATTAGAACATTAAACTATTTCTCTAAAAGACAGTGAAAGAAGCTAAGAAATCCTTAATATGGACCTTATGGTATGACTTAAAAACATGTTATCTCTTGTACTCTTATAGCATATTTTCTATCTACAAACAGTACTTCATTTTCAGTCTGACTTTATATTCCCACTTTTGTTTTTTCATGGTTCTGTAAATAATGATAATTATATAGTAAGGCAAGAATATTACTCAGCTTTCTCTACTGGATCTCTGAGAGATACCAGTCTACCCTCTATGCATCCCCAACAGAAATACTCACCAAAGTTCAAAGGATGGGCCTTAATATCACCATGAACTTAAGGTCAGATTCTGGCTATGATACTTTGTGATCTTGGATATGTAATGATTTCTGAATCTCAGTTTCTCCTTATGTAAAAGAGGGGAGATGATTCTTCCAGGGATGTTGCTGGAATTACATGATAATGTATATAAAGAATTTAGGGTTCTGCTTTGGCAAACAGATGGTAGCCATTGCTGTTAACAGTTATAAAACTTACAATTACTACTTCCTAAACAAAGAGTCTAAAAGTCTGTAGAACTAGTCTAGAGGCTGTAGATGATTGGAATTCTTGCCTGTTTTTAAGGAAAAACTTAGTGGCACAGTGGGGGAGCAAGCCAGAGTGAATGAGTGGAAGCTGATTGTGATTGTTTGATTAGTATCTGTCTCTTCCAGTAGATTTCCATAAGGGCAGGACTGTTTTCCTTGCCTTTTTAGCCCTAGCTTCCAGGAGTGGTGCTAAGCATATAGTTTGTACTCAAATACATGGTGAATAGGACTTGGGTGTCTGTCTGTTTCTCTCTGTCTCTCTTCCCCACCTCTTTCATAGCTCCCTCTCTTCCTTCCCCTGTTTCTCACACACAGTGTTCTAAAAATAAATACTAAATATGTCATTTAACCCATTCATCAGTACATAATCCAATTTTGGATGCTCCTGTTGCTGAGCTACTTGTGGTGTTGCCACTAGGAGACTGTAAACTGAAGGCAGTTTGGCCATGCTAGTGGGATGGTAATGTTGAGGCCAGAAACATCAGTCCCATTAAGTGAGGATTTGTGAGCTCTGGGTCTTGTGCCAGTGTGACTCTTTAGAAACATACTCAGTTTCCCTATCCTTGCCTTTCTTTTCTTGAGGATTCTGGGCCAGGTCTTATGCTGTTTTCTCTCCTGCCATCACTGACCCCCATGGCCAGTTTCTGTTGCTTCCTCTTCTTACTTCTTTCATTTCATCTCTGAAGTGTGAGCCCTTTAAAACCTTTTGCTGTTAGTGTCCATGAGAAAGCATAAACAAGGACTGCAAAAGAGCCCTTTGTTACTTTTTTACTGAAATTTCAAGGGCTATATAAAGCACCCTGCTTTCTGTTCTTGGGTCTTAGAGGAAAACTAGAGGTCTGCTTCCTTTCTCATTGGAGCCATGTAAGTATAGTTTCTGTTCATTGTTAGGACTCTGTGGTTATACTCCTTGGGTTTAATTTCTAGCTCAACTTCTTCTTAATAGTGTGACCATGACACATTATTTACACTTTCTGTATCTCATTTTCTTTATCTGTAAAGTGGGATTAAAATAGTACAGTAGTTCCCTTTCATCTTCACCTGGTGGGTGCCTAAAACCATTGCTAGTACCGAATTCTCTAGATGTTGTTTTTTCCTACACATTCACACCTGTGATAAAGTGTAGTTTATAAATTAGGCTCAGTAAGAGATTAACAACAATAATAAAGAGGTAAAGCAGTTGTAACAGTATACTGATTTAAAATTACCAGCATCACTACTCTTGTGATTTGAAGCTATTATTAAGTAAAATAGCAGTTGCTTGATCATAAGCACTGGGATATGATGACAGTTGAGCCGATTCTGATGACCAAGATGGCTACTGAGTGATTAATGGGTCATTGATATACTGGACAGAGGAATGATTCATATCCCTGCCTGGATGGAATAGGATGGCACCAGATTTCATCATGTTACTCAGAGCAACACACAATTTAAAGCTTAAAAATTATCCTGAAATCTTCCATTTTATATTTTCAAATCACAGTTCATCCTAGGTAACTGAAACAGCAGTTACCTGCTGAGGGAGGGGTCTGTCTTCTTCACAAGGTTGTTTTTAGATGAATGAGATTACCTTTCTCCTTTCTTCCTCTGTCCCTTCTTTTCTTCTTTCCTGTGTGTGTGTGTGTGTGTGTGTGAGTATCCATCTAAAGTAATGCCTTACAAAGCTAAGTATTAACCCAGTAAATGTTAACTATTATCATTAAGTGCCTATCCCATTTGTATGTGGTAGGAATTTAGACTGAATAAAATAAAGTCTCTGGTGCCAGAGAACTAATAAAGAAAAGGAAAGGAGCAAATGGAGACTTGTAGTCCATTATGCAAAGTTGAATAACAGAAATAGACATAATGCGTCTTGTGAGGTGGGACAGAGACATCAGTTGTACTCAGGCTTGTGGGAGAAAGTCAGGAGAGGCTGATGAAAGAACAGGAACTGAAGCAGATTGTTGAAGGATAGTTCGGGTTTCTGAAAGTTAGGTGTTTCAGGTGTGTGGGAGGGGTAACTTTGAGGGGAAAAGACACATTTTGGTTTTGACTTCCAACCTGTTCAGTCACTGGGTCCTAGAAATTTTCTTTTTAAAAATATTTTCTGAGATCTGGAGAAGATAACTTGCTATTTGGAAACCCTTGCCAAGTCGATTTCAAGAAGGAATTTTCATTTATTTGTTTCTGAGATAGTCATACTATGTTGCTCAGGTTGGCCTTGAATTTTTGGGCTCAAGTAATCCTCCAGCTGCTTAGCTGAGTCCTGCTGAGTAACCAGGACTACAGATATACACACCAAGACACCCATGCTTTCGAAGGAATTTCTACGTTTGGTTTTAGTAAACTAAAGTGAATGCCATCCTGTCTTTTAATATATTGACTTCATGATTTTATTGTTTGTAATATTGACTAGGTGGTCAGTATTAAGTTTTAGATTATACTTTGTATTTGTGTAATCTGTATTTGATAAATGGAATATCATTCCTTACTACATTAGCATTTGTAATTGTACTTTTTAGTAAAGTAAGTGTATGTGACTATCAAGGTGTCTTTGCCATCATTTGCTTTAGAAACAATTTTTGTTTGCAGAATAACTAGCACTAATTTTCATAATTATGCCTGTGATGATTTTCAAAGTTAATGAAAGGAAGAATGATTCAGAAATTGCCTAGGTAATACAGAGATAATTTGCATATGTACCAGTATCACATGGGTGGTAGTGCTTACTAATAGGCCATACTGCAAGGGTTATAGTCAGTAAGTGTTATGATGAGAAACCTTATAAAAACACACTCATCTTGTTCAATCAGGGAAAATGGTGGAAATAAAGAATTTACAGGTGTAAGAACAAAAGTATTTACTTAAAGATATAGTTAGCAGTTCACAGTATCTTATTACTAAAGCCTTTAAAAATATGTTAAAGATGAACACAATTCTTTAGTGGAAATATTTTCGATTTTATTTAGAGAACTGTAGAGGGTGCTATATCATTAGGAATAGTCTGAACTGGCGTTAGCTAATTATAGGAATTCACTTAAGGCACTACTGTCCTTAACTACTATCACAGTACTTGATTTCTTTTTGGTGTGTACTTTTTAAAAACCTACATTGGCTGCAATCAAAGCGACTAATGTTGCATAATTGATACAATTCATAATGTAAATTGAGCTAATGCACTGAGTTGCAAAATATTTTTCATCTAATGGTGAGAATAATAAAGGTTTATTCTTCTCCCATCTACCCAAAATTGTTTCTAAAACTGACCATCTAGGTAGATGGTACAAGAATCTACCTTTATTATTCCCAAATTGAGGCTATACAGTCTCTTCCCCTTCTCTTCAGATAGTTTTTGTTTTGTTTTTTTGGCGGCACTGGGGTATGAACTCAGGGCCTGCGCTTGTGCTCTTATGAGCCACTCCACCAGCTTTTTTTTTTTTTTTTTTGTTCCATGATGAGGTTTTTCGAGATAGGGTCTTGCAAACTAATTACCTGGGGCTGGCTTGGAACCTCAGTCCTCCTGATCTCTGCCTTCTGAGTAGGTAGGACTACAGGCGTGAGCCACTGGCTCTTGGCTTGCTCCTTTATCTTAAAGGATTTCTTTTAGAAATTGTTTTTTGGTAACTTGTATTCAATTTCATCAGTACTGAAGAATTTGGACATTATTTGAAATATGTCAAGTTAGATCTACTGGCACATTTTGGAATAAAAAGCAATGTTAAGTCACCTATATTTTAAAAAATACCAAAAAATATTATAAGTAAGTATCTACTTTTCTAAAATATAGACAACTCTAAAGAAGTTTTATACTATCATTCTTTAAAAAATTTGTTACTATATTCTCTCCCTCTCCTCAAAAAAAAAAAAATCATTTTCTTCTCTTGAAAGAATTGCTGTGTTCAAGCCATTAAATTACTCTGTTTTTGTTTTTAACTCTTAAGGCACCACCTTCCATGGTCAATAATGAACAACGCCAGCATGCAGAGCACATATTCTTATCATTTAGGAAATCAAAATCACCATTTGCAGTTTGCAAGCATATTTTGGGTAAGTGTTAAAAATATTTTGGTATAATCAGGTCTGAGTTTTGTATCTTGAACATTAGCTGTTTTACATTCCTTTTAAAATAAGCAAATTTGTGCAGTTAGTAATTTTCCATTAACAGTTATCCTACTACAGTGACTTTAAAGGTATTCTGTGAAACCAGAAAGGAAACTTTTTTTCAACTTTGCATTTTTTTCCCCCTTGAAACAGTGTCCAGTAATTTATTTTGTTATTGATCATAACATGAAGGCTGTTAATGATGAGGGAAAACATCTTAATTTTTTTCACTTGTTTTCAAATGTATCATTTGTTACAGAAAATGTACTACAATATCTCGTATCCTAATTTTACTTTCAAAATTAAGATCAGTTTTGGAGGGTTCTTACATTTTCTTTCTTTTAGTTTTTTTTTTTTTATAGTTTTTTTAAACTACTTTGTATGAGCATAAAATATTTGCTTAGCAAATATTCTGAGTGAGCTTATCACTATATATAGAAAATAAAGCACTGGTTTCTATATTATATAAGTTCCCTATATCTGGCATATGTATAGAAATTATCTTTTCTAAACAATCATAAGAATTTTCCAAACATGGCATTTTCTAAGAGTCACATATGACATTGCCATTTGCCTCCTAGATACTTTTTAATAATTGTAAAGGAGATTTCATTTGTTACTATTGTTTTATAACCTGATTACTGTTGGTTGTTTTTCTTAGTTGACCCATCTTTTATGTAACCCGTATTTAAGATTCTGAAAGGCTGTTTAAGTCATTCATGACCATAGAATTGGTAGTTGAGTATTAGAAATTAAACATCTGACCTTTTATTCTTGTGCTTTTAATAGGGCTTATCTTAACCAGTATTCTGGTTTCCAGATTGATATAGACTACAGTTATGGTTATGTGTTAAAATGCTTTGCATATTAGCTGCTTATAAATGAGAGTTGCTAGTCTGTAGTGTAGAGAGTGCTGGTATTGGAAGCATGAGATCTGGCTGCCAGTGGTGCCTGTTGTACATTCTCAACTTTGAGGAAGTCAGCCTTCCTTTGCCTCTTTTTTATCTGCATTATGGAGATTATACCATTTTTCTTAATAGATATGGTTATTTTAAGTTATTGTGAAGTATAGTGTAATGCCATGTGTAAAAGTACTTTGTGAACAGTAAGGTAAATCTCATGGCCATGTTACCTTAGTTACAATTGCTTTTTAAAAATAAGACCAGGTTAAACAATGGTACATTTTCTGTTTGCAGGAGCTAGCAGTGGTGAAGGTGGCTCGTCTCATTCAGGGTTCTATTTTTTACTGTTAGAGCAACAGTTTTAACAGCTACCTTTTCAATCCTAAATGAGACCATTTTAGTTAACTTTCTTGCAAGTGGTCAGGTTTTTTTTATACTTAGATGGGTTTGTTTCTGTTGCTAAGAAAATTTGTTATCTTATGCTTTTGTAGAATATTTAATTCAACGTTAAATTAAAAAGCAAAACTAAAACATCAGCATGTAAAGGATTTAAGGAAGTGTTACCTCATCCTTACTGCTTTGAGATTATTCAGCACAAAACCATTGTATTAAACTATTAACCTAAAATAATTTGAGTCTGGTTTTTATGTCAAATGCCTCACTTATACTGACTAGGATTCAGTCAGCATTTCATCTGACTTTATATTGTAATCAGCTGTCACTCTGGACTGGTTGGAAATAGCTGGTCTGAATTACAAGTATTTTCTATTAGAGCATGTTGATTTATACCACTCTTTCCTTTCTGAGTATGTACATTTTATATTGCTTTTTTTTTTATGATTTGAGCTTGTTTTGGATTACTTTTGTAAAATTATCTTGAGTAGTAGGATTGCTAGTTCCAGTTGTGCTTTGAAAATCAGTTTGGTTTTGAGATACTAGCTATTTAAAAGACAGTGCATGTATGACAAGCATAATCATTAATGTACTGCAAAGCCTTGTGTTACATTAATGTTTACATCTAAACTTCACCAAAAATCTTTTTTAATTCCTTACCCAGTTGCCACCAGCACAGAAGGGTAAATTCCTCTAAGAAGACTTCTCATACAAGTGGCAGTCAATCACAATTCAGAATTTTCACATTCTTATTTAGGGATTATATGTCATTTTTATAGAATGTCTGGGAAATAATTCTGATAAAAGGGAGACTTTCTCTTTGATGCTTCCCTTTTCTGGCCTCTTAAAATTCTTCCTTCTCATTTTTTACTTCCTTTATATATGTTTCTCATTTTTCCCTAATTTCTTTCTGTTCTTTTGTTTTCATTCTAGTTTTTTTCTTTTGCTTTTTTCTGTGTGTGTGTGTGTGTGTGTGCATGTATGTGTCTGTTTGTTGAGTGCATGTTGCATGCTTGTGTATTTTGTCAGAAGAGCATTTTCAAACTAATTCACTGCAGATGTCTTTTGCACTTAGGAATTTTCAAGTTTTTTAGGGTTAAGTGTTTTGTCAAAAAAACTTGAGTTCTGTTCTTGCTAAAGAACTAACCAAGAGCTGTGTGAGGTTGTCTTACCTCTTCTGGAGCTAACTTGGTACTGTTCTTTTGCCCTCTCAGGAAGAAAAGGATTTCATCACTTCTTGTCTCAGAAATAGCCAACACAAAATGAAATAGACAAGCAAAAAGTCAGACTAGTGAACTTTTACTTCTCTGTGTTCAGAAAGTTGTTTCTTTTGTAGTGTTACCAATTTTATCCTCTTTCATCTGAGACATTGTATTATTGGTTAGTGGTCATAGATACCATTAAACCCAAAGAACACCCTTTTTGGAGCTTACATTTCCTGCCTGTGCTAAGGACAGAAGTCTTTACGGCCAGAGGAGTGATGATGGTAGCTGAGCATCTGTGGCTTGTTTTTCTTTTCATAAAAACTTTTTTGTCAGAATATAGTGCTTTTCCTCTTTTAATATTATTACTTCTCTTCAGCTGTTGTTCACGTGGCTCTAGCTAGTTTCAGATGTCTGACAATATAAAAATGAATTCTATTTTACAGTTATTTCTAAAGAAAGTTAACTATGGTAGCAAGTGAAGGCTTTCTGCTAAAGTATCCTCAAATAACACATCATCTTGACAGTGTCCCAGTGAGTGGTAGATCTTCCTCAAGGCAGTCAAATAAAATTCTAGGTGCTTGTGAGTTCTTGATGAGGGCCTTGCAGTTTTGAATGTCTCTATAGCAAAAAACAAGAATAAAGTTCATATGAACATGGGAAGTTCTAATCTCATAGGTAGACTTTTAGAATTGCTTCTAGCTTCTCATACATCTATACTATGTATAATATATAGTTTATAAAGGTTAATAATGGTTTTTATGAGAACATGGAATATTAGGAAAATTCCTACTTTTAAATTTAGAGTTTGGCTTTTTTTTTTTTTTAGGTTCCTCCATTCTTAAAGACAGCTTTTTGTAGGAGTAGAGATCTTCATTTAATGCCATGTAGAGATAGCTAAGAAAAAGTTATGAAATTTCATTATCTCTTGAAAACTTTCACGTCATTCAGCTTCTTCTGTAATGCCACCAAAGAGCAGAAAAGGCGGCTAGTGTATAAGCACAAATGTTGAAAGTAAACATGTTTCAGTGCTCATGGACTTCATACGCTGTTATTTGTTCTTGTCTTCAGCAGCTTATGTGTTCAGGGGTGGATTAGTATTGCTTAGGAACATTTACCAGCTCTGTGACTTCAAATTTCCTCTTTTGGGGCATCAATTTCTTTGACTGTAACGTGTAGGGAATTGAATTATGTGATCTGTGAAGTTTCTATTTCTAAAATTCTGTATGTCCCTCAGATTTTTGCCACTTGTTAAAATCCATGGCTAAGGATTTCAGGTTTCTTGCCATTAAAAATTATGAAAGGAAATGAAGACAGGCAAACAGCCGTCATTTTCTTCTAGAAGAGATTTATAATGAGAGATTATTTGAATTATTTTTATGAGGCAGCATATTTCTCCTTAAGTGACCTAAATAGATGTTTCTGGTTTAAATTGTCTTTGAATAAAATCCCCTAATTTTTTTTCCCTCCTAGAACTTTAAACATACCTTTTATAATAGGATAATATTTTCAGAAGCTATTGCTTTTTAAAGTTAATTATTTATTACATTTTAAGGTTTCTAAGTGTTCATGAATTCTAATTATCTCAATTAGAATTCCTGTTAAGATAATATGGAATAATCAAAATTTACGGGAAAAAGGTCCAAATTGGTTCCTCTTACTAGTTTTGCTGTGTTCACGTTTTACTATGTGACAGGAATTTATGTAGGGCAAACCCATTCTCCCATATTTTAGAGCTAATTGTGTTAAGACCACTTGCAAGATTCTATAATGACATGAGATTGGACAGGAAAGAACAGCGTGCCTGACCGAATCTTCATGCTCTTCTGATAAGTTCTTGAAAGTGCATTCTATGCCTAGAGTTAATTCTCGTGGCTTCCAGGTACTCATGTCCAGTTGTCTTGGCAAATAATCTGGAGTCTAGTCAGAGTTTTCAAGGATTTCACATGATGGTTATTTTTTAGACCTTCAGAAATTTTCTACTTTTTCTTGACTTCATTTTGACTGTTTTTCCTTTTTGATAATGCTGTTTGGAAACTGACTAGTGGTATTGGTTAATAGAAGAAAAACAGAAAATTAACATAAAATATTTCTTGGGTGTGTTAATTTTCTATCCCCCCCCACATCGTAATACAGGTTTTTAGTTGAGATACTGTAACTTGCTAGTTAAGGCTGGGACTTTCTAAGTGTAGCTTTGGGATTTTACTCAGTTTGATCAGTATTGCAATCAGAAAATTCACAAGAACTTCTCACCTTGTGTAAATGTGGCTAATTTTTGTTTAAACATTTTGACAAAAATAACCTCAACGTACTCTGTTTATTTCTGAACTTGCTGTTGGAGATGGGTCATCCTGCTGAAGGCTTAATTACTTAAAAATGGAAATATTTTAACAGCATGGCTCATCACAGATAGTAAGTTTCAAAGACTAGTAAGGTATTTTTCTGATGCAAAGTTTGTTTTTGCACAGGGTGAGAATCTCTTAGAACATTTTCTGATTGCTTTATATTTTTATTTTTATTTTTTTTAAAGCTGTGTTATTTTTTAGTTCTTCATGCTTTGGAAGTAACAGTTGAAGAGAGGTGAGGAAAGTTTGTGAAAATTGTGATCGGTGATTAGCTGCCACCTGCCTGAGGTGTCTTCTGAGAGGAACTAACCTCTTTGTGGTGCTAGAGCAAGGTCACTGGAAAAAAAAAAGAACAGGTAACCATCTTATTCCTTGTCTGAAAAGTTCTGTTTTAAAATTAACAAATGCAAAACATTCAAGGTAAATGAGCCACTGTTTATAAAAGTCTTTTTCTTCTCAGAAACTAGTAAAGTGGACTACGTCCTTTTCCAAGCTGCCACAGCCATCATGGAAGCAGTTGTCCGAGAGTGGATTCTCTTGGAAAAGGGCAGCATCGAGTCACTGCGGACATTCCTCTTAACCTATGTCTTACAGAGGCCCAAGTAAGTGCACCACAGTGGGGCTTGCAAGCTCACACATCTGTCCTTCTAGGGCTTGCTTCATTTTGGATGTTGGTGTTGGTGGTTAAGCTCTGTGTGGAATTCATTTTAAAGACTTAACACTTGATTATAGCTTGTTTTCATACTTAGTGAAAATAAGCTTGTGACTCTAGATTTTGTTTCTCTATAAAGGTGCTAAACATTGTTGTTGAGTTCTGAAGAATTTGGTTATAAATAAAAGTTGATCTTAGATTCAGATATAATTTTTTAATATATACTTGTTCTTAGGGGCTTGTCCAAGAGGCTTATTTCTTTTAATATGCTTTAAGTCTAGAATGAGATAAGTATTATATGACATAGGTGAGTATGCCAAGATGGGAGAAGGGAGAAATTAAGTGCCACTAACTGAATGTTACGTGTATTTGTGTGTAGAGAATATTTTGTAATAAATTGCGCCATATTTTTCAAATTTCCTTAGGAAAAGTGGATTGGGTTTCAGAGATGAGGTGAAAGTATGTTTAAACATTTTTATAAGACTGTATTTATTTATTGCTCATATGATTTTTTTTTAGATGAAAAATAGGAAAATAATTAGCTATTCAATTTTTGGGGAGAAATTTATTTACTACTTTCACTGTTTTTACTGTTTCTAAGTCCACCAGGCACCAAGTGTTCTTTTAAGACTAAACAATACACATTTGTATTTTTGCTCTTTGTGCAATTGAATACTAGATGTTCAATTCCAGATTTAATGAAAAAAAGTTTGTTATATAATCAGAAATGCATGTACCCTGTAATGGTGATCTGGTGATGAATAAATACATAAAACTTTAAATCTGGGTATGGGATGTAGCTTAGTGGTAGTGTTTGCCTGTCATATGCAAGGTACTGAGTTCGGTCCCCATCACTGCAAAAATAAGTGAAAAACTTACATATAATTTAGAGCATACTGCCATGTATGGTGACCAGCAGTCTCTGAATTCATGTTTTTTCAAAGTCATAATTACTGACATGTCTGTAGCACTTGGTTAACTGCTGACTGCTTTACATATAGAAAATTCAAGAGAGAAAGAAAGCCTGTTTACTTCTGTTTAAGCATTACACGTTTCGTGGATAATACATGCTGTAAATGACTCTAGATATATGTGTATGAAGAGATTATGGCTTATTTTTCTGATTTTTTTTTTTTGTGAGGGGTGGCAGTGGTACTGCTGTTTGAGTTCAAGGCCTGTACATGCTAGGGAAACACTCTGACTTGAGCCACACCCCCAACGTGACTCAAGTGACCTGTGACTTACTCTTTATTTTAAACCTTTCTCTTCTCCTCATGCTAAATTAATTGATTTTTGTTTGTTTTGAGTGTGATAATAGCTTGCTCTCTTGTTTCTATTTGACCATATTTGCCAGATTTAGCAGGACTGTTTTCTTTTGACCTCTGGGTTCTGTACAACCCAGAGCCTTGTACAAACTAGGCATTTGCTCTACCACTGACTCACACCCAACCTCTGTACATAAAGAAAGATGAGTGCAAGTAAGTTGAAATCTTGACAATGTCAGTGTTTGCTGCATTTTTTCCCCATAAGCTATAATTTGCACACATCAAAATTTCTACTACAGGTTTTGCTGAATTTTACTAAAAATGATAATTCATTTTAATCTTTCTTACCATAATAAAATATTTTAAAATAAATTTTTACAACATACACTTACTGTTGAACAGAACTTGAAACTTTTATGTTTATGTATATAAATAACATAAACTTTTGTGTTTTATGTGTATATATATATATATACACACACACACACACACACACAAAATACACACACATATATACACATATAATAAAATGAACCTTAAGGTGTTTGTGTTTATAGGAATTTATATGTAGGAAGATTTAAAACAAAATTTCGGCCCTTAAGTGTTTTTAGTATTGGCTGTTAGGTCTAAAGTGTTTTCTGGTGGGACTAGTTGTTGTTTTTTTCTCAGTGTACTAGGGTTTAAACTTAGGGCTTCTTGCCACTCTGCTGGTCCTTTTTTGTGTTCGGTATTTTCGACATAGGGTCTTGTGAACTATTTGCCCAGACTGGCTTCGAACCACGATCCTTTTGATCTCTGCCTCCTGAATAGCTAGGATTATAGGTATGAGCCACCAGTGCCCATCCAAGTGTCTGGCTCCTAAAGTGTTTTCTGAAGAGTAGTTTATTTGACCTTCAGAAACTGATGTAAAATCTCCAAGTCTCGCTTTTACTTGTAGAACAGGAACTTGGTACCCACCTCCTGTGGTTGAGTCAGGATCACATGGAGAGTGAGTTCTAGGCAATCTCAGTCATCATCAGAGAATTCTGTAGAGCTGTATACATGTAACTGAGTGACACATTTTGTGCCATCTTGTATTCCTGAAATAATTCCATTCTTAAATGAATTGACTAGTACAGAAGCGATTTTAGAGTAGATATATTGTTCCTTATTGAAGTAGTTCTCGTACAAATTCTTTCGAACACTCTTTTTTTTCCTTTTTTTGAGGTGCTGTAGATGGAACCCGGAGCCTTGTACATACTAGGCATTTGCTCTACCACTGACTAACACCCAACCTCTCTTTCATACTTTATTTTTTTCCCTCCACCCACTCTCACTTTAATTTGAAAAAAATTGAAAACTTTAGCAAATAGTGCAATAAAAGAAAGTACAATAAATACACACATGCACACACACAACACACACACACACACACACACACACACACACACACACACACACACACACCTACCTACCTTTCCTCTGAGAGACTTAGTTAATAATTTTGTTACATTTGATTTCTGTTGGTGCAGGTTTCCCCTGAACCATCTGAGAGACGTGATACTACTTCATCCTTACATACTTGAGCATGTCTCTTCTAAAATGTAGTCTTAATGCTATTGACATAATTGGAATAGTTATGTAATGTAATTCTGATTCCAACTGAGTTCCCCAGTTGTTTAAATGACACTTAAATTTTTCTCTTTTAGTTTTTTTTTAGTATTAGTCTATCTTTTCATTGAGATCTATACATAATTTGCTTTACATATTGAAGTACAATAGGTGATTTTTGTAAAACCAGGATTTAACTACCGATTATACATTGTATTTAGTTGTCACATCTCTTTAGTCTCTCTTAATCCAGAATAATTCTGCCTCTTTTGTCATACTGTGATATGGACATTTTTATCTTTTTTTTTCTGGTGCTGGTAGGTAGAATTCAAGACCTAGCTCTCTACCACTGAGCTACATCTCCAGAATGCTCTACAATATAAATTAGATTCAAGTTAAAAAGATTTGGTATATTAAATAGGTGGAAACTACAGGTTATGATATAGACTACTATGTATATATATGTCTAGTGTAATTATGTACTTGCCATTACATGCACAGAAGTTTTTCTTTTCTATTTTTATTCCTTTTTATTGAGGTCTGAACTCAGGGCCTACTCCTTAAGCCACTCTACCAGCTCTTTTTTGTGAAGGGTTTTTTCGAGATAGGGTCTCGTGAACTATTTGCCCAGGTTGGCTTCGAACTGTGATCCTCCTAATCTCTGCCTCCTGAGTAGCTAGGATTACAGGCATGAGCCACTGGTGCCTGGCCACAGCCCTCTGTTTTAGAAAGGCAGGTAACAATGATTATGAAAACAACTTGCACTACATTTCTGTCACTTAATTCTGTGACCTTGGACAAACTACTTGACTAATCTTGTCTGTGGTTCAAGTCTGTGTTCAGTGGTTCAAGTCTATGTTTTGAAGAAATATTTTTCCCTTCAGTCTTGATAAAGGCAGGCATGTTTGTTCATTTGGGTAAATGTCTAATAATAAGTGCCTGCTGTTTGGCAGGCAGTGAGTTTTGCATATACTAGGGTACTTTAGAGTGGGTGGTTGATCTGCAGGATATAGTTACAGTACTAGTAGATGATGTGTCATATCATGTGTGGACTCCTTAGTAATAACTTTCTGATAAAGTGACATTATAGTCTAGGCAAAGTGAATAGAAGTTCAGAAGCCTGGAAGTGCATATGAAACTATATGCCTGTGATTTTGAATGTATGTGAAAAGAGTGAGGTCAGCGAGCAGAGTAGGCACTTGGTCATGAAGGGCCTCATAAATGGGTGGTCGTATAATTTATGTGTAAGCTAGGTTATGTTGAGAGTGGAAGTAAGCACTATTATTAATACTTTTGCTGGGGGGTTGGTGGTGTAGCTCAAGTGGTAGAGTGCTTGCTCAGTATGTGAGAGGCCCTGGGTTCAGCCCCCAGTACTATTCTCTTGTTCCCTTTCCTGCCCCCTTTACAGGTTTATGATGGACAGCAGGTAAATGGTGACTGCCCCAGGAAAGCCAGAATGGGTCATTTTGCTTATAAGCCATGGTGAGGGCTGTGGGTTTATCCCAAGGGCACATGGTTGCATCTCTGTACTATCTGAGAGGCTATACTACAACATTCATGTTTTCTGAGCTTTACCTTTAAGGTTCTGAAAAGGCGTTTAAGTCTCTGTGCCCTTGTGGTGGGTGGGCCTTGTAGAATGCCTCAACTTGGCATGGGTTCCAGAGGAACAGAACCTAGATAGGTCATTTAAAGTTTTAAAATTTGTATGTTTTCATGATATTATACCTTGAATAGTTAGAATTTTGCCTTTTCATGTTAAAGGGTAATAGGAGATACTGCTGGTTGGAGGTGGATATCAGATCAGAATCAGAATTTATCTTAATCTTAGTGATTGTCTCCACAAACATTTAACAGGGAATTGACTTAACTTTTATTGAACACTACCAGAAGTGCTTAGTGTGTACTGGGCACAGTCTAGGAACATTTAGTCCTCATAACAACCTTGTAGGTGTTATCCCCATTTTAAAAATGAGAAAACCGCGACTTGTTGCTGTCTTGCCCAGGATCACGTAGCCAGTAATAATGAAGCCTGGATTCAAACCTAGGTTTTCTGAATTTGGTGTCTGCACTTACTCTGTACTACTAATAACATCATTAACAAGTGGTGTTATAGTAGCTTTAGACATAGTGAGAAATTTGGGAGTATTTTTACATTAGATTTAGGTCAGTGTTTTCACAATGATTTTTTTTTTTTTTTTTTTTTTTTTTTTTATGTTTTACAGCCTCCAAAAGTATGTTCGGGAACAGATTCTATTAGCAGTAGCAGTAATTGTCAAGCGAGGATCATTAGATAAATCAATTGACTGCAAAAGCATTTTTCATGAAGTTAGCCAATTGATAAGTAGTGGCAATCCCACTGTGGTAAGTATGATAACTATTTGTGTTAAAAAGTTTTATTTTATCTTACCCAAATGGCATTACAGTAATAGAAGTATGGATAGCTACATAAAAGAGAAAGTTCATATGTTAATCAAGCAGTTTTCATTTGTTCAAGTTTTCTTCTAGTCTTTGAAAATATGTGCATATAAGGTAGAAATAGTGAGTTTGTCTTTTTTTTTTTTTTTTTGGTGGTACTGCGCTTTGAGCCCAGGGCCTTGCACTTGTTAGGTAGGTGCTCTAGCACTTGAGCCACTCCCCCAGCCCTTGCTTTTTTCATCTGATTCTGTTTTTCCATGTTGCCATAGTATTCATAATCATTTATTTGTATAGTCATTTTAATTGGTTGTAAAACATTTCAAGTTCATATTCTTAAACCATTTCAATTGAACATTTTCTCCTTATTTTTTAATAAGCCTTGGACAAATACTTGTGATTAGAGAGATGTTTGAGTTAAATTCAAAGTGATATCTGACATAGCAGAAATCATTAGCTATTACTATACTAATAGGCCAAGGTATACCATGACTTGTAGGTGTTTCTGTCAGGTGAACTAATGTGAGGCCACTGTTCTTGACTAATCACTTTGGGAAGGTGATTTCCCCCTCCCCCCCTCAAGTGTTCTGTTTGTGTTTTAGAGAACTGGAATCCTGTTTAGAATGCTGGTTGATTGTAATCAGTCTGTGAGAGGCAGAAGTAACAGGAGTTGGTGTTAATGATCAGTGTGGTCATTGGACTGACCTGTTCACTGTTTTTTTTTTTTTTGTGGTACTGGAGTTTGAACTCAGAGTCTCACACTTGCTACTGCATGAGCCCACTCCACCAGTTGACCTGTTGACTTTTATTAGCTGAGTGTTACTTAAAAATCCCACTCTTATACATGGTATTAGGCTGGGTGCTGGTGACTCATGCCTATAATCCTAGCTGCTCAGGAGGCAAAGATCAGGAAGATCATGGTTCAAAAAGCCAGTCTGGGCATAATAGTTCACAAGACCCTATCTTGAAGAAATTCTTCACAAAAAAGGGCTGGTGGAGTGGCTCAAGATGTAGGCCCTGAGTTCAAACCCCAGTACCAAAACAAAGAAATGTGATTGGTACCTTCTGACAATTCTGATTCTCAGATATTAAATGTAATATTTTGGGTAGGTTTTTGTGTTTTTTAAATAATTTTTTAAATCATTTGAAAGATATATATGTGAAGCTATACATCTTAGAGTTCTTTGTGAATTCCTTTATATCTTCATTGGTTCTTCAATAAGGCATATGGTTTTTATTATGTATTTGTTTTTTGCAGTGATGGGGATCGAACCTAAGGTCTTGCACATGCTAGGCAAGTGCTGTGGTAATGAGCTATACTCCCAGCCTCCTGTGTGATTTTTAGTCGTGTATTTAGTGCTTTGAGATTGAGATGTAGTGGCACATTTTAGGAGGCTATGTACGTTGCCCCTCACTTTCCACAGTGGCTCCAGTCTCTTTTTCCCACCCTGTCCAACCTTTTACCATGCGTAACTATGCATCTACCTCACTGCTCCAGCCATTTGCCCCCTCCTCTGGGATCCCACACTGACATAACAGAAGTCTGGGTTTAAGGAATCCATAGCAAGCTTGTCAGAACTTTAGAACTTAATATACATACCCCTGGTTTTTCTCCCCTTCCCCTCCCTTAGGAATTCACCAGAGTTTATGTATTTATTTTTTTCCCTTATTAACTCTTTGAATAAATACATGTATTACTGCATCCAGGGAACTACCACCAGAATCAAGATACAGAATATTTCATCTGTAGAATCATCAGATGACTTTCTATAGATGAAGAAAGGGTTGAATGAACTATTAAATTAAGTAACTACTTTTCCCTCATACGTCATCTAGAATGATGCTTCCATCAAACTTACTGGCCAGAAGTTATATGTGATCTGGCTCCTCCCTCACCTTGGAAAAGTATTGGTGTTTGGTTGTCCATTCCCCTGTACCAGTCTCGTGAACATGTTTATACAGGAAGTATGGCATAGTATACTATGGTTTTAGATTCATAGTTAGGCTTGTATTACAGTTGTGCAGTTTACTACCACTTAAATTATTTAAATTCTGTAGCCATTAATTCCCAAAATGTAAACTTAATTGTTTAATATCACTTCAGGGGCTGTTTATTCAGCACGTGCTGCCCCTTTCTTTGTAAAATCTTGGGGAAGTGAACTATAGTAAATCATCTCTTTCTGTCAAACTGTTTTAAGTATTGAAAAGCAGAAGAAAGTATTCACTAGTACAAACTAATTATTTGTGTGTTTTTAAAAAACACATTGCCAAACACATTAGCTTTTGCTTAAATTCTTTAAGTAGTGTTGGTTTTCTGCAGATAGTTTTATAAATTCATAAAACTTCTAAGGAGATATTTCTTAGTATAGTTTTCCACATGTTATGGAGCATTGTTTGTGAAATTATGCTTGTATGATCACTAAGTATGTGTTGTTTCATGCCTGTCTTTGTGGGCAGGCTGTTTCACTTCCATAGTTATTTTATCTCAGTTGTCAAGTGTCACACCTACTCTCAGTACTGCCTTGAGAGGGATACAGAAATGTTCCTTCTTAGGAAAGTAGGAAATTTTTTATTTTAATCTAACATTTAAGCTAAAATTATCTATTTCATGTTTATGTCCTTTGAAAGGAGCAGACCTATTTTAAATTGCTCTTAAAGATGTTGAATTCACGATGTAAGCCTCCTTTCCTCCTCTCTGCCATGTTGGGGAGAAGTGGGTTAGAAATTCACTTGTTTACAGCAGGGCTGCCCCTGAATATGATTGCCAACTTAATCTCGCTTATCACAAAGTCTCATTGATGTTTGCTTAGAAGAGCAGCTGAAAGTCTGCTTTATAGTACGGTAACCTTTCATAAAGTTTATTCTTGGCAGTAAGGGTCCTGGGGTAAGAGCCAGGCTATTATAAGAGACAGTCCTCTCTCTGAACAAGAGCATTTTATTTTGTCAGCTGGAGTTAGTATTTGAGTATTGTACTTGTGACAGAAGCTGGTAAAACAAGTTGTCTATGAAGGGCATTTTTTTTCATTAGCATGAAATTAATGACTTTGGCTAAAATGAGAATGCTGTTTAAGACTTTTAATTTGAAGGCAAGAGTTACTTAAATTGATAGCAAGTGAATTAACTTGTGGGTTTTTAGTACTTCAATGAAAGAAGACATACTATAAATACTTTTTCATAAGCTTGAGACCTCATTGCATTGTCTTCTATTTGTTTTACGTATTTAAGTTTTTTTGAATTGTATAAGCAGTTAGAAGCATAGGGAACACATTATGTATTTTCCACCTTATGTATTGCTAGGTGTAGAAGTAAACACCAATCCATTAATTCAGGCAGTATTTACTGAGCATCTACTTTTGTATATGTGTGTGTGTGTTGTGTGGTGCTGAGGATCAAACCCGGGCCTTGCACATGCTAGGCAAGCACTTTACTACTGAGCTACACCCCAGCCCACCTACTATTTTGGGGGTGGGGGCAGTACTGGGGCTTAAGCTATGCAGGCTCTCTACTGCTTGAGCCACTCTGCCAGCCAATCCACTATTTTTAAGTGGTAATTTATCTTAAAAGATAATACTGAAGAGGTAGGAATAAAGAAGCCGGTATGGGTGGTTGTTAATTTTTATGATAATGGTAAAAATTATTTCTACTTTACATTATCATAAGCTGCTGCATTTATACTGTACTTCTACTTATTTTGCATTATTTTGAACCTTTGGGTAGTATCCCCTTCTGTAAGTGAGACTTCTGAGGCTACCATCAATGAAGTGCCTTGCTCACAATTATTTAAAGTGTTAAATGGACTGTTAGAATCCAGATTTGCCATGGTCCAAACAGTAGAATTCTTTGACTGGACTCCTGAAGAGTCATGCAGAGTATTTTTATTTAAAATGTATTTTAGATAGAGGTTCAATAAATTTTGTTAATATTTTGGTTTCTAACTTATTAGCAAATGAAAATGGTCGATTTGGAACTACCTGTTGGTGGTAGTGAGGTTGCCAGCAGCAGTGAGTGGTAGATGACCATAAAGGCTGCTTGAGAAGAACTGTGAAGCAGACATGATCAAAAAGCATTAAGATCTGGTGCCACTTGGTAAAAGGGTATAAGGCTCCATGTACTTGAGTAGATTCCAATAGTTATTTTATTCTAATACTATAAAGTGATTGCTAAAAAAAAGATCATTTTGTTATAAGCCTTTATTTCACTTAGAAAATAACAGATATTAACTTAATTCTTTTATGATCTTTGATAAATGAGACTTTGTTGTGTTATCCTCTTAGAAGTCTTAAAGTTTGTACTAACAGTATTTTGTACTGGTCAAATCCCTGTAAATGTAGTATGACAATTCTGTTCTGCTTCTCAGTCAACTTTCATCTGATTTCACTAATTTTGTTTTTTTTTTTCTAAGCCATCTTGGGGGTTGAACTCAGGGCCATGTGCTTGCTAGGCAGGTGCTATACCACTTGAGCCTCTCTACCAGCTCTTTTTTGAGATGGGGACTCACTTTATTCCCAGGCTAGCCTGAGTGGTAGTGCTCCTATTTGTGCTTCTCCAAGTAGTAGCTAGGATGATAGGTGCGCACTCTCCCACACCTCCGGTGCTCAGCCACTGGTTGAGTTGGTGTCTAGCAAACTGTTTGCCTGGACTGGCCTTGAACCTTCCCATCTCTGCCTCCCAAATAGCTAGAATTGTAAATGTGAGTCACCATGTCTGGCTTCACTGAAATTATTTACAACAGCTTTTGTTTCTGACCTAAATCTCAGAGTATCTGTCTGTAATATAGAGTAATATCTAGACTTGAGTCTGACAAAGGGAAAAAAGGCAACATTTTAAAGTACTGGATATTACAGATGGAGTAAGAGTTAATGTTCTTGGGGTGACCACTAAGCCTAAGCCTGTAGCAAGGAGAAGGAAGCTTTCACAAGGGTAACTAGTCTTATACTTATGGTCTCTCACAGGCAGATTCCATCTTTTCCCCTTTCCTTTATTTCTGTCCTGGGAAGGAGCCGTCCTCTGTTCTCCCTCGGGAGCTTATTTTTGGCTGGCTGCCGAAGCTATCTTCAGTACAATACAATGTGAGAGTAACTTCATTTTAAGGGGATTTAATTGGCAGTTAAATACTGACAATGAGAAAACGTATTTGGAAACAAGGTTTAGACATTGTGATGTGTTTAATTCCCCCTGTGAATAGGGAGAAATACTTTGTTGATATGTGTCAAAGTATTTTGCTCTCTTAATGGCTATAATCAGTGCTTACTTATTCATCTTTCTCCAATGAGTCTGTTCACTTTGTACCTTTGAATCAGGGAACTATAGTGTAATTAGGTTTTAAGATGCTAATCTTACAATCTTATAAGACTTCCAAATTAAGGAGAGATTAAGTTTTGGTATCTGTTAATGATATAACCCTCTCACTGAATTTTAGTTCTTTGAAAGCTGGTGATTTTGGGTATGGTTAAAAAAATATTTGACTTCTCATGCTGAATAGTAATTTATTTTTATGTATTTCTCTAAGTTTCTAAGTGGTACAGTTGAATAGAAAACATTTGTTTTAGATATTTCTCTTTATTTTATAGGTATAAAGTGGAAAAAGAACATGAAGTAATACATATGGGTTGATAGCAGTAGTTTATAAATAATGTATATGCATGCATTAAGATTAGAAATCCAGGAGAATGATGGAGGGGTTGAATTCAATTATGTTATATTCTAAGATCTTTTGTAAATGTCACAATGTACCCCAGTACAACAGTAATATAATAGAAAAAATTTTTTTAAAAACTTAGAAAACAAAACAAAAAAAAGTTAGAAAGCTGTAACTGTTAAATTAAACATCCTGGATGATGGGGTTATAGGCAATTTTATCTTTGTGCTTTTCTGTACCTTCCAGTTTTACTAAGATGAACATATATTGTGTTATTTTTGTGGGCTGAAAAATTATTTAAGGATAAGAGATTATTATGTTCAGATTGCTAATAAACCTGTCATAAGAATGCATTATGTTCTATTCCGCAGGCCTGTGGGACCCTTGCTGGTCTGCATTTGTGTAGCTAAGGGACTTAGAGCTCCTTATTTGCTTGGAGCAGGTCCCCCTTCCCCAAGGCCTTTATTTGTTGGCCTTGTCCCTTTACTCCACTCATTTGTTTCATGTCTTGACCATAAACATATGGATGTAATCTTAGGAAATACTTCACATAAAGCATAACTTTATTGTGAGTATATGTTGTTTAAATCAATAATTACAGATGTGCTATTGAAAATTTGAATATGGTTATAGTTTTAAAATAGGCTATTTTGTTAATGTGCCCAAAAGCCAGTCTGTGGCAAGTTGTAAATTACTTGTGGTAAATTATTGTAAACCATTTATTTGTAAGGGCAATAGCAATTTGTGTTTACAAGTGCTTCTGGATTTTTTAAAGCTTGCATATTTTTGTATAAGTTTTGTGTGGATTCTGTCTTGAATAGATTATCTCATCTGAGATTCTGAAATTAATTTTCTCTTTTAGTTAGACATTTTGTCAAGACATTTATGTGTCTGCTCATAATGTCCTAGTCACTGGAGTCTTACTTAGAAAGGACAGGTGAAAGACTTAAGTATAAGACATAAAAATTTGGAATACTAAAGATTATTTTAAGAATTACAGGATCTCAGAATTCATTTCTTAGATCTTTGTGAGCTAATGTTTTCCTCTGAATTTCATTAATTTAATACCTATTTATTATTTTATTTAATATCTGTTTTCTCCACCAAAGCCTAGCTATATTTAAGAACCATGTTCGAAGTTTATCCGATGTTTTTGAATGTGTCTGTGAAGTATTGATTACTGGAACTTTAATTACCATTTAAAAGAAAGCTATTAAAATTTTTTTTTTTGTAGTAGTAGGGTTTGAACTCAGGGCCTTGAGCTTGCTAGGCAGGCACTCTACCTCTTGAGCCATGACCTTACCCCTTTTAAGCTTTAGTTTGTTTTTAGGTAGGGTCTTGTGTTTTTTGGCTGGGGCCAGCCTGGACATCGGTCCTCTTGCCTTGCCTCTCACATAGTTGGAGTGACTGGTGTTTACCATCACACCCAGATTTTTGTTGAGACGTGATGTTGCCAACTTTTAACGTGGGCTGGTTTCCAACCTCAGTCTTCCCAATCTCTGCTTCCTTAGTAGCTGAGATTACAGATGTGAGCCACCACACCCAGCTAAAATGACAGTTTTGTTAACTTTAAAATGAAGGCATTTTTACTTGGTAAGTTTCTTAAATTCCTTTAAACTGTAAAATAAAGTACACGATAAACTGTTTTCTCTGTAAGAGGCTCTTGTGCCTGATTTTTCAGACCACATTTCTTTGAGTCATGCAAAGGCAGTAAAAAGGTACATTTTTCTTGAAGATTTGAGGAGAAGAGGGCTTTTATATTAAAATGAAATGTATACTTTGAAGTAAAATTACAAAGTGTGAGAAACCAGAGACCATGTGTTAGGCAACAAACAACACAAAACAATGTGTATGTGTGTGCAGGTTAAACTCAGTGTTCAGAGAACTTTTATCATTGTAGAAAATACTATTGATTGATAACCTCCAGATCCCCTAGGGAATGTGCATTTGCTTCCTGATATGAGAAGATAGGGAAATTAAAGAAATGTGTGAAGTAGCATGCCTGCCATAAAATACTAGTATTATAGTTGTGCTTATTTTAGTTGAGATGAAGAGACAAATATGAACTTCTGATTTTTTTTTTCTTTTTACATTTTTAAAAGAAACTCAGATACCTACAAAAATAGACAAATAGTATATTGGTCTCCCATGTAACCATCACTCACCTTCAACAAATACTAGCTTACTCATGCCAATCTTTAGGCATTTAATTTTATGTGTATCTGCTAAGATTTGTGAAGATAAGCATCTGTAAGGTCAAGGTACTAACATCAGAAGCATTTCTGAACAAAGATGTTGCAGTTGGTGGGTGGGTCCCACTGTGTTCAGCTGTCGTATAAGCCTGCAGAAATAGGATCATCTTGACTTTAATCTTTCGGTTGTTCAGAGGTAGTGTGCATATTTCTGTTCAATCCCTGGAAACATGCCAAGATAATTCTTATTCTTATCTCCATCCTTGGTACCTTGACTCTACACAGTCTATGAATAAGATTAATGAGTTGATACCATGAGCCTATAAGATAGAACTTATGAGAAGGAAAATGTCATTTTTTATTTAAAAAATTTTTGAATGTACTTGTTTAACATTTTGGAGACTAGAAAGTCTTTCTCTGCTTTTGGGAAGACATTTTGCAAATTTGAGACCATAGACAGACCTGGGTTCAAATCTCAGCTGGCTTTAGGTAATTACCTATCCTCTCTAAGTCTCAGTTCTTTCAAATGTAAAGTGTATGGCTTGGGCAAATTAAATGAAATCACATATTGAACATTGTTTTAAAATGTCACATAAATTTATGTTTAAATAGGAGGATTGTGTTCTGAGTTGCAGTGTTAAATGAATTTGAGAAGTACTATTAATACCAGGCCACTTTGAAAGGAGAGCTAATCTTTAGTTTGTGATATTTTCTGACAGGTAGTTATCTAGAACTATAACAGACAATCTAAAGATAGAAGTGGGGCACCGGTGGCTCACTCCTATAATCCTAGCTACATGGGAGACAGAGATCCGGAGGATCTCGGTTTGAAGCCAGCCTGGGCAAATAGTTCACTAGACCCTATCTTGAAAAAATCCAACACAAAAAAGGGTTGGTTGAATGGCTCAGGTGGTAGAGCGCTTGCCTAGCAAGCATGAAGGCCTGATTTTAAACCACAGTCCTACCCCTCAAAAAAAAAAAAGGAAAAAAGATAGATTAAAAATGTTTTATTAAATTTGAAAAAATATTGTGTTAAAACAAACCCTTGAAAAACAATGCCTCACAATTATCTCTTACTAAATACAGCAAACGCTGGCCTGTTCTATTCTAACTGCACTGTTGAGTGAATTCTCAAGTTCAAGTAAAACTAGCAACATTGGACTGAGTATGGAATTCCATGGTAACTGCAAAAGAGTTTTCCAGGTATCGGTACTTTCGTTCTTTTATTTTAATTATTAAACTACCCACTTTTTACTCAATCTGTTCCTAATAAATGAAAACATTTATCGTAGGTAGTGGAGTGATAGCTTATACCTGAGGATTTGTGATATAGTAAAGTGGTAGGTTTGGCAAATGTGGTTGACAATTTAAAATTACTTGTTTAATTTTTATCTTTAAACAGAACAAAAAGAGAATATTGTTATACAGATTCCTTAATTATTTTCTTATTGTATTTAGATATGACTATTTCAATTGATAAGATTCTGCTGCCTTTAAAAATAGGACTGGAAAAATGCCAAGAGGTCTTTAAAATGTTATTGCAGATGGTGTGGACTCTTTGTTTCTCTATGTATTGTTTGGCTCTGGAGTTAAGTTATGTGAAGGCATTGGCTTAAATCCTAGGGCTCTGCAGTATAGCAACTGACTGCCCCAGCTCCACAGTAGTTATACAGTGCTCTCTTCTCTATAGAGCAGTATTTATATTATAGTAAATGGTGTTACTTGAAGCCACACTGTGGTAAATTCTGAGACCTCAAGATGGAAAATGCTTTTAAGGAAATAGTGTTTTCTAGTGGAAGTCCTAAGGTTCTTGTTTGTTTTGCTTTATGGTTCTAAAATTTTTAGGAATGCATTTTGAATTGAGTGCCAGTACAAAAATGCTTTCTTGGCCGCAGGAAGAAGACCTTCGCCAGATCTTCATGTTGACCGTTGAAGTTCTGCAGGAGTTCAGCAGGCGGGAGAACCTCAATGCACAGATGTCTTCAGTGTTTCAGCGTTACCTTTCACTTGCCAATCAAGTCTTGAGCTGGAACTTTCTTCCTCCAAATTATATCCTTTTAATAATTGAATAGTTCTTTGTGGTGATTTTCATAGATGACTTAATTATGACTCAAAGTCACTTAAATATGCAAGTTTTGTAAAGCATATTGTTGAAAGAATTAAGTTTTTTGGATTTTATAATGCTACAGAACAGTACTACTTACTACTTACTACTTTGTAGAAGAGGGCTCAATACGTGAAAACATTTGGTGACTAACAGGGTATTGCTAAATTAAGAAAAGCAGTGTTCTTTGGGAAGAAAAATGCAAATTTACTAAGCAACAGGACTGTTTTCTCCTTGGATGTGTAGTTACATAGGATTTTTTTGACTAATTTTCCCAAAGGCTAGTTTGGAATGCTCTGTAGTTTAGTCTTTGTAGATATTCATGTATAGACAGTAAATTATTAAAATGTTTTTTCTTCAGAGGTCTTTACTAATATAAAAAGATGAAAACTTCATTTTTAGGAAATTATTGGTAATATAAAATAAGCTTAAATGTGTATTTGGTTTTAAAAAATCAGTTTGTTTCTAAATTAGAGACTTTTGTGTTTTTGAAAGCAGTTCCTTAGAGTTTATGATTTATTATCCTAGAACATCTGCCTAGTGATGGATTGAACAGTAATGTGTAGTGGTGTAGTTAAGTCAGGCAGATCTGGGTTCAAGCCTCAGCTGACCTCGGGCAAATTTCTGAATCTTTTGGAATCTTAATCCAAATGTATGATTAGGATACAGAGCATCGTGTGGGTTAAATGAAAGGATGCATTTAAAACACTGAGAGTTAGCTGTCTTTGGAGCCGTTTGTAGCATCCTTAAATAAAGAAGTTCATTGCATTATACAGTTGGCTATCTTTGTTACGCTCTTCCTTCTTGATCTACCTCACTGCTGTATGATATAGAACATTTAATGTAACCTGTCCTAGATGTCTTCAATCAGCCCTTTCTTGAAATTCTGAGGGTGTTTATTTAGGAGAACAGGGCTAATCACAATGAAGTAAGAAACAGTCCTATCAGAGATTTAGGATGAGATTCATTTTTCCTACAGAGACAAGAGCCCCATTATATTCATATACATAGAAGTTTAATTATGACTAGTAAAACTGTAGGGCTTAAAGGGGTATCATGGGTCATCACTTCTGTTTTCAAGTTACTATATTTATGTAGTAGAAAATGAAGTATGAAAGGCAGGTGGTATGGGGTGAAGTGAGGCTGACTCTTATTAGCCATGAATTCTTCAGTGTTCTCTCCCAAGGGCAGTCACAGCAAGTTGCTGCTTCATGGGGCAAAGTCTATTTTTTATTCCCCTGTCTCCTAATAATCAATTTTATACTTTCAATATATTAATTTAATTGTTTTGGGTTGCTAGAGTCATAGGGTTGGGAGTGTGGCTCAAGTGGTAGAGTGCCTGACTAGCAAGCAGGAAGCCCTGAGTTCAAACCCCAGTGCTGCCCAAAAGAAGCTAGAGGAACATATTTTTTGTGCTTTGCTTTTTCAAAAAAAAATAAAAAAAAAATTTTTTTTCCATTTGAGTATGGCAATTTTATTTTTGCTCCAGATTTTGTTACAGTTATTTAAAGGATGGCAAAGGTAGACATTATTCACAAGGGTCCATGACTGTAGGTTTAGGGGCCACTGTAACAGGATCTTGCTGTGGAAGGAGATTGGATTCAACTCCTTGCTCCAATTTTTTTAGTTTAAAAAGCAGAAAAAAAAAGGTCTTGAACTATGGGACAGGTTTAAAAAATATCAGGCTATTTGGAGTTATCAAAACATTAATTATATAAAGGGAAAAATATCAATGAAATTATGCTGCATATTTTGTAGCTAATTTTAAAGTGTCCGATTTAGAGAAGAATGTAGTTGTTTTGAAAAGGGAAACTGTTCTCTGGGAGTTTAGAAATAAAGTTTATCTGAAAGATACACACACAAAAAACGTTCTATAAAATCCCTAGGTAAAGCTTTGGACAAACTTGTCATCTGAGAATGATAAGCATTATTGTAGTATTGCCAAAGGAAGTAATTCTTTGTTTATAGAAAGTATGTCTTGATGTTGAAGATGTTCTTCTATTTTCTTTTTTTTTTGAGACAGGGTCTTGCTATATTGTTCAGACTGGCCTCAGACTTGCTGTGTAGCCCAGGCTGGCCTTGAACTCTTGATTCTCTTGCCTCAGCCTCCTAAATGTTGAGATTGCAGGCATCCACTACTGTGACTGGCTCTTGAGCATATTGTTCTACTTCATGGCTTATAAGTGAGTGCTTAAATTACCATAAACTGTTGTATAGTACTAGTTATTGGCAAACTGAGCTATGGCTAAGTGTTCTTTCCTTTGAGTGGATTAGCTTTAAGTGTAAGAGAAAGAACTTGGCAATGGCATTGAACTAAGGTACAGTTTTAGGACTAATTAGGGGAATCAGTTTCAAGGAACCCAGTTGTGACTAATTTCTAATTTTAGCAATTCCCTGGATCTCTACCAATCAATAGGGAAAGAATTGAAAAATTATGTAGCTTTGTCTAATATTCAAACTTAGCTTAATTAAAATGAGTCAAGTTGAATAGCAACTAGGTCTTAATAAAACTTAACATATTTTGTGTCAAATATATTTGGTCATTTAGAATGATTTCATGCTAAGTGGGGCTGTGTTAAATTATATAATTCTCCACTTACAATTTGTTAAAATCTGCTTTCATACTTTTTTATTTTGATGTAATATCAAGCATAAAGAATAGTTCAGAGAACTCCTATATGCTCTGTATCACGATTTCACCTATTACTGATATTTGGGTCCATTTGTTCTGTTCCTTTCTCACTCTCTGTATGCATATGCATATATGTATATACTTAAGCACACATTTAAAGTAAAAAAAGAGATTATCTGGTGACTCACACCTGTAATCCTAGCTATTTGGGAAGCTGAGATCAGGAAGATTGTGATTCTAGGCCAGCCTGGGTAAGAAAGTTTGCAAGACCCCATCTCAACTGAAAAAAATGTTGGGTGTGGTAGTGTGTACTTGCATCATTCCAATAAAGAGGGTGCTTAAAATAGGAGGATTGTGGTCCAGACTGGCCTGGACAAAAAGTGAGACTCTATCTCTAAAATAACCACAGCAAAAAGGGCTAAAGGCATGGCTTGCCTAGCAAGTGAGAACCCTGAGTTCAAACCCAAGTACTGCAAAAAAAAAAAGGAAAAGAAAAAGACAAATGTTGCTTCCATGTGTGGTGGTGCATGCCTGTAGTTCTAACTATTCAGCCGGCTGAGGTGGGAGGATCACATGAGCCCCAGAGTTTGAGGCCAGCCTGGGTCTGTCTTGAAAAAAAAATAGTGCTGTCGTGAACATTCATGTGTAATTTTTATTTGGATTTCTGTTTTCATTTCTTGTGATTATACCAAGAAGTAGAATTATTGGGTCATACGATAATTCTATGTTTCCCTTTTTGAAGAATGGCCGGGTTGTTTTCGAAAGTGGAGATACCATTGTACATGGCCGACAGCATTGTAGGAGGGTTCTAGTTTCTCTACATCCTGCTGAGTACTTTGTAGCTTTACGTGTTTGTAGGAACTGGTTTCTCAGTGTACTTTTAATTCCAATTGTGTGGGTATTAGCCATCTTTGGAGAAGCATGAGTTTTCAGTTGGGTTGTCTTTTTAAATTAATGAGTTATAAGATTTCCTGTGTACCTTAGCAGATACATATATACATATGTGTGTGTGTGTGTATTAGGGCCTCCCACTAACTTGGGCTGGGCTGACCTTGAACCAGTATTCTCCTTCCTCCACCTCCCAGGTAGTTGGGGCCACAGGTGTGTGCCAGCATGTGTAGCTTGTGAGGTTCTTTTGTATTTTTTTATCTCATTTTTTGTCAGTAGTGGAGTTTGAACTCAGGGCCTCGTGCTTGCAAGTCAGGCACTCTTAACACTTGAGCCATACTGCTTTTCCTATTTTGCTTTAGTCATTTTTTTAGATAGGATATTGAGATTTTGCTCAGGGCCAGCCTCAGACCATAATCCTCTTACCTGCAGCCTTTGGCTTAGTTAGGATCTCAGATATGTATGCCCAGATTTTTAAGATGGGATCTTGCTAACTGTGTATCTGGGCTGGCCTCAAACTGAGATCCTCCTGATGTTGCCTCCTGAATAGCTGGGATTACAGGAATGAGCTACTGTGTCCAACCTGGCTTATTTTTGTGCTAGGATCTCACTAAGTATTTGCTTGGGATGGCTTTGAACCATGATTCTCCTGTCTCTGCCTCCTGAGTAGCTGGGATTATAGACTATCTGATTATTGTCATTTTTAGTGTTCAGTATAGACTTACAGTCAACACATCTTAGAATGAAATGGTCTTCTGAAGTACTTGGTCCCAGGCAAAAGTTCATGGAAATAAAAATTTATGACATGACATTTGTTCAAATTTGCTTTTAAATACTTTTCTCTCATTGAGAAGGACATGAGTCTCATCACTTCAGGAGTTTTCATATAACTTACAATCACAGCCTTCATTAGTGGTTTGATACACCATTAAATTTTATCTTCAGTGTATTCCCCACATGGAACCTAAATCTCCATTAAGCTTCAGCAATACAATGCACCTTTATATTCACTAGGTGTTGAATAAATATTTGTTGGTCAGTCAAAGGTTATGACTGAAGGTGGTCACTGTGTATTAAACTATGTAGAAGGAAATTTTGAGGCGTTAGCTGCTACAGATATTGGAAATTTCCTATAGAGAGATAGTATATAAACTATGACTGCACAGTGTCATTAGGAAAACAAGTTGAATGCAACTTGGCAGTGGAGCAGATTGTAGAGAGAGGTATTGACGAAAGATTGCAGGAATTAAACATTTATGTATTTTTCACTATCTAAGGACGTTAGTGCTTTTATTTTTATCTGATCTATCTGTTATTTTTATCTATATCTCTCTGTCTGTCTGTTGTCTTTATTTTGCAGTACTGAGGTTTGAACTCAGGTCCTACACCTTGAGCCACTCCACCAGCCCTTTTTGTGATGGTTTTTTTTTTTTTTTTTTTTGAGATAGAGTCTCATGAACTATTTGTCCGGACTGGCTTCAAACCACAATCCTCCTGATCTCTGTCTCCTGAGTGGCTAGGATTACAGATGTGCAGCCACTGATGCCTGGCTGGTGCCTTTATTTAGTAGCTTGTTTTGTGGTGGTTTTCAGTTGGGACATTTGGCAGTGTCTGGAGACATGTTTTGTTACCACAGCTAAAGGAGTGCTGCTGGCAACTTGGTGGGATACTGCTGAACATACTACAGTCACAAGGAGTTAGTGGTTAAAATGGCAATAGCCATCCACACAAGCACTTACACATGAGTGGTTACAGCAGTATTATTTATAATAGGCCAGACGTAGAAACAGCCCAAATGTCCATCAACTGAGAAATGGCTAAATAAGGGCTGGAGGTGTGACTCAAGTGGTAGAGCACCTGCTTTGCAAGCGTGACACTCTGAGTTCAAGCCCCAGTCCCACCAAAAGAGAGAGAAATGGACAAATAAAATGACATACCCCTATAGCAGAATATTATTTGTCAAGTTAAAGGAATAAAGGAAGTACTGATAACTGCTATAACATGGCTAATCTGAAAATATTGTAATGAGAAAGAGTACATTATTAAAAAAGTCATTCATAAACGGCTCCATATTACACAATTACATTTATATGAAATGTTCAGAATAAGCAAATCAGAGACAGAAAGATTAGTGGTTTCCTGGAGCGGTAGCAGTTGGGAGGACATTGTAGAGGACTGTAGAACCTACGGAGCTTCTTTCTGGGGTGGTAGAATTGTTCTAAAATTAGATAATGGTCATGATGGTGTAACTGTGAATGTAGTAAAACCATTGAGTTGTACACTCAGTGGTAAATTGTGCAGTATGCAAATTATGTCACAGCGAAGCCTTTAAAATAGATACATGCTAAGGTTCAGTCATCATGCAGCTTTACAAAACATCCGCCCCTGTCAGTACAATTATATCATCAAGGGAGATAGGGATGAAGATGAAGGGTTATGGAGTCATTCCTTTGATGGTGGCCATCAACATTAATGTAGAGGAATCAATCACCCACAGAAGCAAAAGGGATAGTGTCAGGACCCTATCGCGCAACAGTAGCTAAAAAGCAGGAAGAAGCAAAAGAGATTGAGAAGCCCATTTAAGGGAGGGGAGAACCAAGTAAAGATAAATGGGAGTATCAAAGAATAAAGGTACTTGATATCATCTAGGTAGGCACTCTACCACTTGAGCACTCCGCCAGCACAAATTGACATCATCTGAAGATTGGTTTCAGTCTATGTCTGATGTCAGGTGTAGTTGGTTTTATGGAGATCTCCGTATGTGAGGGACAGGGTGAAAACTATACCTCAGTGATTGTGATGACTTGGTAATTGATGGAGTAAAATTGATGGAGCATACATTGTGATAGTCAGGGGATTGGGAGTTTAGGCCAAGGGAAGGTTAATTCTTTTATACTTTTAAGTATTAAAGAGAGGTATCTATTTATTGCCCAAGGAGAGAAGCCAGGATTTAGGAAAGAAAATGTGGTACTGTAGATGTTTAGATAACTCAGCCTCAGGTGAGGTCATGAGGAAGACAGGAAGCCATGTGTTAGAGGGGTTGCATACCTGAGTGACACAAGTTTTTATGCTGTTAAATGCCAATTGAGTCAGCTTTGTCAAAAGCTGTGTTCAAAATTGGAAGAGCAGTATAGAAATCAGCATCAAATGGAAATTTTATGTACACATGTGAAAAGTTATTGTGGAGCTCAGGGCATTGCTCAAGTGGTAGAGCACCTGCCTCAGACACTCAAGGCTCTGAGTTTAAACCCCAGTGTAGCAAAAACAAAAGTTATTGTGAAGTATCTTCTTTAATCCTGTCTTTGTATAATCGGTCTTTTCTCCCAGTTACTGTCTCTCTGTTAATACCTGGTACCATACCCTTTAAAAAGAAAGTAGAGCCGAGCATGGTGGTACATTACTGTGATCCTAGTGTACAGGAGGCTAAGGCAGAAGTACTAAGAGTTTGAGGCCAACCTGGGCTACATAGTGAGATCCTGTCTACCAACAGACAAACAGCAGCAAAAAGAAAGTATGTATAAAATCATTAATAAGTATTTGAAGTCAAGTATGCATCATTCTCTCCAGGGGTATTTCCATGTTACAAGGAAGGTATTCAAAAAGAATCAGTAAGAAAAATTTCTGATTTGAGAAGAAAGGGTATTTGGGGAGAACTTTCAGTTTTCTCGCATAGTCAGTTATCCCGCCTTCCATCCTCTCACTGTCCTCCTTCTCTTCCCAAGAAGTGCCCCTTCTACTTTTCATGTCTTTAAATGATTCTTATATTTCTTCTTTGGAGAGCTAATTTATGAAGTATCAACCCACTGAGGCCTGGGTAGTACAAAGTCCATACTCCTGGGGTTTGGTTGATGTTAAAATCACCCCCCATCCTAATGACTGGCTGTTGTACCCCTGACTCTTGAAAGGGATCATCGAGACAAAACCCACCTGCTTCTCATTCTGTTAGAGCACTGTTGTCCAACAGAAGTTCCCCAGCCCTGCGATCCTTTGTCATACCATTCTCCTTTTTTAGAATGGGTGCTGAGGTCCTGGATGGTCTTTGCTGCTCTCGCTGGCCAGGTTTCTGCCCCTCACCTTGCCCATGATAATTCTCTGTCCCACTCTTGCCCTAGTTGTACTTCAGCTGTGTACCCTAGACCATGTCAGGTTTATTTGGCTATGGCTTCCCTTATGCCTGTCGTGGGATTTATTTTTTCCCCCTCATTTGGCTTCTCAGTTGTTATTTTTCACTTATTAGCTTATTTAAGAAATGTCTGCTAACCTTTTTTGAAGCTCCATGAAAGTATTGGCCGTGGTTTTGCTCGTGATATTTTTAGCACCTAATGTAGACGATTGACAAATAATTATTGAAGGAAGCCAGTTCAGAACTGTTAGCTCAGTTCTTGAATGTGTGCTTGTGCTGCTGATATAGTTCAGCTCGTAGTTCACCTGGTGTCTGTAAATGCTTATGGGTTTTGGCAATGCCAGTTAAAAATGACAGTGTCATTTTGTAATAGGAATATTTGGCAGGTATATGTGGTATGTTGGCTTCAGTAATACTTTCTTTTTTTAGTTTGATTGCATTGCCTTTTATTGGCATTCTATTTTTGTGGATCTGACTTTTTTTTTTTTTTTAACTTACTCTCTTAGGCTTAGTTAACTGGATTGTATAATAATAATGTAATACAGAAGTTTTCACCAAAATTAAGATTGCCAGTCCAGCTATCCTCAGTATTTGGAGGCAATCCTTGGGGAAGCATTTGGGTGAGGCAGTTACCCTCTATTTAAAAGACTTTTGGTTGCTGGGACCATGTGCTACCTATAAGATTGCTGTGCCAGCAAGACAATTTACAGTTTTTGTTTTTAGAAGACTAATGAAAAGGAATAAATATTTAAGAAGAAAAAAGGGGCTTTCTCTCACTCCCGAAGCTTTTACTGATGAGGTAGGATAAAAAGAGAGTATGAAAGGAAAGATTAAAATAGTTACTGCTTTTATAAAATGTTCATTGTTGCTCTGAGCTCTTCCTAGATTATAAAATACTAGTAAGAATAGGCATTGGAAAATTTCAGACTTTTCTTATTTGCTCAAGGATAAAGTGTAGGTCTTATATAACTCATTTAATTTTTTTTTTTTTTTTTTTGCTATCTTGTCACCAGCACAAAATTATCCTCCAACTAAGGTGTTAGTAAATGAACAAGCACATCTTTGCATACTTTTAAGGACTCATGTATTTCCCCCTTAGAGTTCAGATGTGTGTACTCACTGATAATACTATCTGTTGTTCAAGAACTTAAGACAGAAGACTTAGTAGGATTATCCAGTGACAGTCAGCAGGGTGCGAGTAAGCTTGTCTTTCTGGCTCTTGGCCTGGTGTGTGTTTGCCTGTGGTTGTGCAGTTATAGAATGGGGCAGGTGGTGCATGTACTTGCCTTTGATTTCTCAGAAGTTGGTGAGCTTTCCTAATTGGGAAGTTTCAGAGCTAGAAAGGATCTTGGTGGAGAAGGGGCAGGGAATGTAGAGTTAATTCTTTGCTGTTCTATGCTACAGACTTTACATGTAGCTGTAACTGGTTTTACAAGGGATTAAGAAGGCGTTGAGCCTAGAAGACGGGTGGGGTTTAACACCTCAGCATTGGATCCCTTGCTGGAACCCTGACTAAGAATGAGTGGGCTTGTGGTTGGTACAGTGACAGAAAAACCATTGTTTGGTAACTCCTGCTTCCTTCACTTGCTGACACATTGGAAAGTAAATGAGAGACACAGCTGACCAACTTCTTTGGGGTCTTCTGTGAAAGAACACAGCTCTACCTGACTGCATTATTGGTGGAATTATAGCATTTTGGTTACAAATGAGTTATTCGAGTACTAAATACAAAGTACACATACTTAGTCTTTATTTTAGAGACTTTATTTTATTTATAAAGCCAAAGCCTAATTCTTGGGTTACACTGGGATTTTTTTTTAACTTTGGTAGAATGATAGATGTTAATGCCAATCTGTTGTGACATGTACTGTGTAGAATGTACACTAAAAGATTGCTTAATAAGTCATCAGTTCATTGGCAGACTGCTCTTTATTGATGACATACTTGATTTAAAAAGTCAAAGCAAAATATCTAGGTATTATAACATTTAAAGGAGTGAATATAAGCCAAAAATTTAAAAAAGGAAACTGTTGTTTTATTAAAATTGTTACTATTTTTTAATGAAACTGTTGCTTTGCTTATCCTGCCCCTCCCTGACCACCCCCACAGAGCTAGTGTAATCTAGGCAGATACTCTACCACTTGAGCCACAAACCTTCCTTCCATTTGTATTTTGTTTTGTCACCCCCCCCCGCCCCCCATATTTTGTTTTTGAGATAGGGTCTCACTGAATTTGCCCAGGCTGCCCTCAAACTACCTCCTGCCTCCACTTCCTGAGTAGCTGGGATTACCAGGCATGTACCACTACATGGGGCCTACTTTATTTAACCTTTAAAATTATTATTATTTTTTTTTTGGGGGTGGTACTGGGCTTGAACTTAGGGCTCCACGCTTGCTAGGCAGGTGCTGTACCACTTGAGCCACTGCACCAGCCCTTTAAATAAATTTTTAAAATATTCTTTTAAGAGTTGAAATATTAGCTGGCATGGTGGCCCACGCCTATAATCCTTGGTACTGGGGAGGCTGAGATGATTGTGGTTCAAGGCCAGCCTGGACAAAAGGTTCATGAGACCCCATCTGAACCCATAAATAAGCTGGGTGTGGTGGTGCATCATCAGCCCAGATGCGTGGGAAGCATAGAGAGGAGGGTCAGGACGCACGCTGCCTCTGAATAAGATCTGGGTACATGGCTTGAGTGCAAGCTTGAGCTTACATAAATATTAAGATAATTATGGGGAAGAGTATTTTCAGATTCCAGTGCTCCTTCCCATTCCACATCAGAAGAGGAATTACTTGGGATAAAAATGGTACTTTTGAGGTTTCATATATATATAGACAAAAATATTTGGGAATACAAAAGTGGAAAATTGAATTACTTAGTTCTTTACATTATTTTGAGTATATTGATTTGGTTCAGAAAATACTCTTCCTATGCGACATGATCCTAAGTAGTGTTTTAAAATGAAAAGTAATCTACATATTATGTACATAATAACATTCCTGGTCATGCCAAAACTACACAACCAACAGTGAACGTCTCTCTCACGTAAGACCCACATAGTCTTCTATTCAACGTGGTACAATCTGGTAATAAAAACATGTATTTCTTGTCAGAATAGCATTGTTGTTAAAAGTTGGTCATATTCATTATTCTACTGTTCTTTTTATGTTTACATTTTCATTTCATTGTGTTTGGGGATAATTGAGTGTTCTTTGGTAGAGTTGGATATTATTTGTAGTTACATGGTTGTGAGTTGTGAAAATTGTACTATGCATTTTTATTTGAAAAGTGGCGCTGTTAGTGGTACTGCCTTATTGACTGGCGGAAAGATGATGGTGAAGTCTACAGTATTGCTGATTAATCCTTACTGAAGTGAGTGCAGCCTCTGCATGGTACATTATAGGTATACTGCCTTCATAGAGGTCAAACGTCATGTCAGAGATCAAAGCCCTTTCCAGATTTGCAGCTGGAAAACAACTTACATAAATATTAAGATAATTATGGGGAAGAGTATTTTCTGATAGGTATCAGATGTTAACTCACACAGCTCCTTATGTTGTAGGCCACATGTAAGAAATCAGATCTTCACATTCCATTCATCAGCTTTCTAAGGAAATTTGATCATGCAGATTGGGCACCAAGCACAGAGTGTGTAAGACAGACTATGATCAGGAGAGACCAAAGCCAGGGTTTAAACAAAAAGACTGGAGGGGGTCCTAAATCTGATGTTTAGGTTGTCATGCTTGAACTATCCTGAGCTCTTGGAGAGTTTAGCTTGATTCTGTAGTTACATACCTGCTTTCTTGCCTTGAGGCAGCATGCATCTGCTGGCTGCTAAACCAGCAGAAGGTCTGCTTTGAGACCGACCATCTTACTATGGTGATCGGAACCCATTTATCTGTCTCCTGTCCCACCCAACTTAAAAATAAGTCATGATACCTTTTATAAATATGTAAAGTATTATTTTTCTGCTTAAAGTCATTTAGTAATTATATATATGTATGTGTGTGTGTGCACGCATGTGCAGTGCATGGTCTCACCATGTAGCCCAGGCTGGCCTTGAACTCCTGATTGTTCTTCAGCCTCCTGAGTGATGAGAGTACAGGCTTGAACCAACATGCCCAGCTCAATTTAGTACTATTTTAATGTCAGATTGCAAGTTTGTAGGAAATGGGACTAGATTGTCATAATTTGCTTTTTTGTTCAACACAGTACTCAGTGTAGCTATTAGTAAATGTGCTTTGTTACCATAGTTTAAATAACAGAAAATTACCTTTTAGATAAATGACACATTGAGAATTAAGGGGAAATAAAACTAGAAAAGAATGCATGGGATGGTTTTTTTATTTTTATGGAGTACAAAGAATTGATTGCCTTTCTCAGATGCTTTATTTGATTCACTAAAGTTCCCTTCAAAGGTATACAAAAGTAGAGAATCGCCATTTTCCACAGTTAGAAGTTTGGTCTTGTTTCCTCTGTACTCTGCCAGCCCCAGACTATTTTTAAAGAAACTCTAGATGTTGGATAAACTTCATGCATAAGTATTTAAGTTTGTTTCTATAAAAGATAATCATTTTTCAGTATAGAAAAAGATCTGGTATTTAGTCACTATTTTGTATTGAGTGACTCGTCACCTGGTAAGAAAGTAAACTTGCTTACTGATAACTGGTTTTTTTTTCCTCTTTTGTAAATTCAGGTTTACCTTGCTTGTGGTTTCTGAATCTTTCCGTGCACCTCCACAAGGGGGCAGTTAAAGAAAGAGAGAAGTGAAGTTGAAATGAACCTGATTAGGGTTTCACTTTTGTTAATCAAATTAACCAAGTTTCAGGATGTGTTGGGGCTAACTTTATAAATAAGCAGTGACTTCCCTCTCACTGTCCCTCCTCACTCTCCAGAAACAAAATATTAGCCTTCTTAAAAGCAATCATCTTTTTTAAAAAATGCCTTCCAAAGCGTTGTTAGACTTGAATTTTCTCCATGAACAATAATTTCTCTCTAACAATAATTGATTTTGCTTTAAAGAAAGTGTAGCACTTGAATTTCTACCTAATTTTTATAAACTCGTCTTAGATAACTGTGTTGCATTTTCTCATTGAGTGATAGAAATGTGGCCTAATTGGGGTATTTGAGCTGGTGTTTGATTAGCAATGAAAGGGCAGAACTGCTATCTGTCCCCAGGCGTCTTCTCATTTTTTAAAAGCCTCAGTTACTATGGTGTCCTTGAGTGAATTACATTCATAATCACATATAAATATATGGTGGTTACTTTATTATTTACAACAAAACAGTTTTCCATTTAAAGTATGCTTGATATTGAGCACTGAACACCCTACCCTGTACATGGTTGTCTTTGGGAATCTTAAATGAACATCCTTAAAGTTTTACGTCAGCTGGTTAGTTCTTTGAACTTAATATTGGATACTGTGATCTGAGGGAGTTTTTTTTTTTTTTTTTCCCAGCATAGTGCATAGTTACTATTTATGGTTTTCTGTTATTTTTTGTTTCGTTTTGCTTTGTTTTTTGTTTTTCTAGTGAATATATTTCTTCTGGAAAATTGCTATTTTTCCATGTAGGCTATATGAGACTCTCATGATGGGATAAACTTACAGGAATTGATTCTTCTTTATTTTTCAATGTCTGTTTTACAAGGTTTGTGTTTCCTTCTGTTACCATTATTAAGATCTCTGATGATCAAAGTTTCTGTGTCCCTACAGCATGACATATAGATACTATGAAACTGTTATCTTACATTCCTGTAGCATTCCTTTTTTTCAGCACTTAATGCCTTTTATTCCTTAGCTTTATGAATGAATTATGTAGCATATGTGAAGAGGCTTAAACTGTTTCCATTACATTCTTTCTGAATGGCTCCTGTTATATTTAGGGTATACTTATATGTTAGACAAAGTAAGAATGTTATTGTTGTTGACCTTGACACCAGATAACTGGGCAGACATTATATAGCTATGTTTGAATCCTCACAAAATGTGCTGCTGAAGCCAACAGAGACCTGGCGGGAGACTCTTCTGGACAGCAGAGTTATGGAACTTTTCTTCACAGTAAGTCTTAGTTTTCATTTCTGCCATCAAAGCCATGGGAAAGAGGAAATGCCTTTGTGTTTTTCTCCTCTACAGCCTTCTCTTCTGCTCAGTTTATCTGCTTAAGCAGATACTATATTTAAGCAGAAACCATTTAACAAGCTTCTTGGTAATTTAGGAAAATGTCATGTATTTCCAGAGGGTTTAGTATCCTGGAGTAGAACTTCTCAGACTTTATCTCAGGATCCCTTTATACTTCAAGAGCTTTTGTTTATGTGGTTTATAAGCTATTATTACTTATCCTATTAAAAAAAATTCAAACAGAACTTTAAAAAATAATTTATTAAATAGCAGTAAGAGACCTTTACATAGTAACATAAATAACATTTTAATGAACAGATAACTATATTTTTGAAAAGAAGTTTAGTGAGAATAGTTGCATTATTTTACTTTTTGTTTTGTTGTTTGTTGTACATTTTTGCAAATATCTCTAGTGTCAAGCTTAATAGAAGGCAACCAGATTCTCCTGTGTCCTTTGCATTCAGTTGGTATCCCATACCATGTAGCCTCAGGAAAATGCAGTGTGTGTTTACATGTGTGACAGAAAAGAAAAGGCTGGTATCATCCTAGTATTATTATGAAAATAGTTTGCCCTCCAAGATGACCTGCATTGTCTAAGAATGGGTAGGGATCCCTGGATCCCACTTTGAGAACTGCTCTTCTAACGTAGTGTATTTTTTAGAACACCTGGGCTAAGTTTTATTTAATAGTAATTTGCCTCATGAATTTCAAGTAAAACTTTGAACAGGGCTCTTATTATCAGCTAAATAAAGAAGTAAACATTATATCCCCACATTTGCCAGTGGGTATTATCATTTGAAAAAGCATGTCTGTTGGCGGGGGGAGCAGTGATTTGCAGTTACAGGGTGAGTGCAAAACTTAAGATACAGAAATTTGGGCAAAATCAAGGTCATAAAGTCCAAATAAAGACCCAAGTAAAAAGAAAAGAAGAAAGCTGTTTTGCTTAATCCCAACCATTAATTATAGTTTTTTAGCATTCATGTGTTTTGAAAATTTTGTGCACGAACTTCCAACTACCTTCTTTTTTTTATTCAACCATTTAAAATATTATAGTTCTTTAGTATATATTTAAGAATATCTAGAACAAGATTATCCATCCATGGGTATACATAAAAGATGTTTTTTATAGAAATGCTTGGTTCTCATCATTACTTAATAATGCTGTATTTTCTATTTAAACTAGAGGAATGATGAGTAAAAACACTATCAAGATCAAAGAGATGATTATAACTGAATTTTACAAAACAAAAACAAAACAAAAAAACCCTGCCCTGTTGCCTGCTTCATCTGACAAGAATTGTTTTGATAGGACTCCATGTTCAATTCTTTGGATTGTTCACTTTAGTGAAAATAAATCCCACTCCAGAAGTTTTTGAAAAGGTGAAAAACTTGCTGGCAGGACTGGAAACAGCTCCACCAAATCAGAACAGCTGTCTAGACAAGCCAGACAGCTGCTCCTGTCAGCTGTGAGCTGCCACATGCAAATAACTTTTGAATTTGAAAGTTAGCCCTTTTCTGCTTTGTTTTTTTAGCAGTTTCATGTGTTGTGTGTAGCTAGTTATTTCATTTAAGCAGTTTATGAACAATTTAAATTTTGAGTTACAAAACCTACAATGGCTAATCTTTTTCTACTTCATTTATTTTTGTTAAGTTTAGTTTTATTCATGTGAATTCACTACCTAATTTGATCCCTTTTCCCATTGGATAACAGTTTTCCACTGCATATTGCTGTCGTGCTAGGTATAATAAACTGTTGTGAGGGAATAAGGCTTAAATTTGTTGATTATCTCTGAGACTGAAAATAATTTTGGTTGTGTTTGCCCTTCAGAAGTTTGCGGACGGGCTGATTTTTCTTTCATCCATAAGGCCTTGAAAGCACCACTGTTGTTAGGTTTTTTTTCCCACTTTCTTGACAAGATTGTTTCTAGTTTCCTTTTCCTGCTCACTGCATAAATGTCACCATTCTTGCCTTGGTTCTCAGATTTGGTGACTACACTTTTCCACAACTAGTTCTTCTACATGCAGCACTGTAGGCAGCACTTCACAGATAACTCTAGATTTCAGAACCTCAAACCAAGTACTCACTGAATGCTTCCATTTGGATGGCCAGAAGACATGTGACATTTGACGTATTCCGATAGAATTTGTCATCTTGCTGACTTGCTTCTTCTTTATGCTGTGTCTTGATGAATAGCCTCACTATTTCCTGCCCTGGATGTCCTGCTATATTTGCTCTCTCTGCCCTGTCTGCTTCCCGTATTCAGATGGAGAATCCAGTTTTTAATTGTATTATACAATTTGTATTGAAATCCATGTTCATACATGAGGGAACTCTTTTATAATGCTGACGTTGGAAGAAGGGCAAGAATCTGTATCATAATAATCACTTATCGTGAGTTTTATGTAGTACATATTTCAGATAACATAAACTAAGCTTTCACAACATAGGCAGACTCCAGAGACAGTTTATTTTGTTATCAACGTTACCTATTTCAGTAAGGGTATTTTTTTCTTTTGGTTCCTCACTTCTACATCAGGAATGAGTATCATCTGACTTCTTGGGTAGAGAAGATTGTGAGATGAGTTTCTGTTGTCCCAGACTGCATTGTGTTTGTTGATAGAATATATCCCTGGACATCATACTTAAATTAAATGTTAATTAGTTTACAAGGCCTGATGGCACAAATTTGAACTATGTTTTTTTCTTTTTTTGCTGGGGGGCGGGGGAAGAGCTTATAATAGTGTGTTGTGTTTAAGAACTCAGAAAGAAAGCAATGGACATATATGAATATGTGGATTATACTTTGAAATTACTATATAAAACTTAAAATACATTGGGATATAGTTTGAAAAGCATTTACATTCTAGGTCAGGAATTGGTAGACTCTTTCTATATGAGGCTAAACAGTCACTATTCTAGCTCTGTATGTTACATGATTGCACTCAACCTGCCATTGTCGTGCAGAAGCAGCCCTAGGTACAACCAGCAAATGAGTCTGAAACTCCAGTTCACTTTACTGAGCTCATTAAATGTTCACTTTATATAATTCTCACAGATCACAAAATATACGCTTTTGGTGTTTGTTTTTCTCTCAGCCATGTGGACATGGAAAACCATTTTTTTCTCAACAGCTGTATGAAGACATTCAGGGACCAAACTTAGCTCATGGGCTGTGGTTTACAAACCCTTGTTCTAGACCAGAGTGTAGCATAGTTTAAGCAAATTAGTAGATCAATTAACTGTAATTTTATTTTTTGCCTTTAAAAATTTTTTATTTCTGAATTAGCATACATTAATGAGGGACTTTCATTGTGATAATTCCATGCATGTGTACAGCACACTTTGGTGAAGTTCACCCTGCTATTACATTTCCATCATCCCCCTTTCTCCCTTTTCTTTTTTTTCACTTTTTAATTAGTTTATGATAATTGTACAGAGGGTTTTGGTGTGACATTTCCATATACAGGCACAATGTAACTCCAGACAGGTTTCGATGTTCCATCTTCATACACATATAGAAAGTATATAGACCATATTCACCCTCCTTTGTTTACCGTCCCAATTAATTAATTTTTAGAGATGTTGCCATTTTAAATTTCTTGACTAGATCTTAAGACATTCAAACCTGAAAAATTAATGGAATCAGTCAGTGAACAAGAATTTATTGTGTTTGCTGTGGTACACACTGTGTCAGTGAATATTTAAAAGAAGTATTTTAACCTGAAGTAATTTATAAATGATTTGCAAGTCAAAGTGAACAAAACTTGAAAGAAATAGAGAATAAATGTTCAGCATTGTGCTTTGTGTAGAAAAGGGAAGGGCTTGAGCAGTTAAGTGCCTAGGAGAACAGAGTGCATTAAGATTAATAATATCCCTATAATTCCTTCATTGAATTTACCTTGGCTATTTTAATTATGTCAGATCTCTCTTTATACAGAATATTATATGCCAGGTGTTTCACATTAGCTTGAGCCTTTAAATAAATTTGTGTACAATTGAAATTTTTTTAAATTTTTTTTTGCTGTTCATAGTAATGTTGTAGGATAAAATAATGATTCAAGCAGATTATGTATGCTTACATGTCGGTCGAGTCAGTGAATGAATGTCTAGGGTTTGAGGGGTGTATTGGTTTTCTGTTTATTTCACTAAGGCAGCATCTCTATACTCTTGATTGAACTTGTCTGCTAACTTTAGCAAGAAGCTGTAGTGAGGCATAGTTAGCATAATACAGATGACTGTCGTTGCTGCTGTTTTTAGAAGAAGCAGTATGTCTGACTGGCTGGCATCTGCTTCTCTCTTTGTCATAACATGCTGGAGACAGTTCAACTTTCAAAATGTAGGTAGCCTTTGGTTAAAAAAAATAACTAATATGTTTAAAATCATGGCCTACAATGTCAAGTTGGCTAAGAGGTAATTTTCAAATGTAGTTTAATTCAGGAATTAATTTTCTATAAATGACCAGCTACAGTAAATTTTTCTCTTACCTCATTCGGCATGGTAGACACGTGACCCTTACAAAAGAAGAATTTACTTTTATGGATTAGTAATTCTTTCTAACAGGTACATCGAAAAATCAGAGAAGATTCAGATATGGCACAAGATTCTCTGCAGTGCCTTGCCCAGTTAGCTTCTCTTCATGGACCCATCTTCCCCGATGAAGGATCCCAAGTTGACTATCTAGCACACTTCATTGAGGGATTACTGAATACCATAAATGGGTAGGTATACTTGCCCTTAGAAATGAAAAAGGAACTTTTTGGTTTTTTCTTGTGTTTAACAGTGGAGGAAAAAAGAAACCAGAGATTTTCTTTCCCATTTTGTGTTTTGAAGTAGAGCTGTATGGAACTAACACAAAGATACATACCTTTAAAAATAAATAGGTGGTATTTGTATGTATGGAAATGTGCTGTGATTTTCTTCTACCACTTAATCTGTCTCATTCCTTGGTTTGTAGAATTGAAATAGAAGATTCTGAAGCTGTGGGACTCTCCAGCATTATCAGCAATCTGATAACTGTGTTCCCTCGAAATGTTTTAACTGCCATTCCCAGTGAACTTTTCTCCTCCTTTGTTAACTGCCTCACACACCTCACTTGTTCTTTTGGGCGAAGTGCTGCATTGGAAGAAGTGGTGAGTGACTACCTGAAATAAATATGTCTGTTTTTCGTAAGAAAATTTGTACTTCCTTTGAAGCATTTTCTCATTCCATGTAATTATTTTAAGTAAGTGAATGCTAGTAACTATTAAAGTGATTTTTATTTGCATGTAAAAAGTAGTGGCAGTATAACCTTTAAAAATTTGTGGTTTCAAATCAGTTTAGCAGATAAAATTTATTGGTCTTAATTCTAAGATAATTAAAATGAAATGCTTCTCAAAAATTATGTCGAAAGCCCATTTTAACAATGTATACTTTATATATATATATATATATGTTTTAAGACTTAATTTTGAACTTACTTAGAAATTATGTAAATATAATTCCATTCAAATCATTGTAACCATACTTATTTTGATTAGGTAGTACTCTTTAATTTTTTTTGGCAGTAGGTGTAATAGTGTATTTTGGTGGAATCTAATTTATGTTAAAATTAAGACTAATAATAATACTGATAATAGTACTAATTTTCAGATGTATTTTCCAAACTTCATATTTAAATTTAGAGAACACACACTAAAACCCCTTGACAACTTAGCTGCTTTTGTAAGTTACTGTAAATAACTACATGTATCATGAAAAGATAATTGATTTTTTTCTACAAAGTAGGTATTAAATTGTTGAAAGTAGTTTTTCATCATGAATTAAAATGTGGATACTTTTAAAAGTCTGATAGAGTAAAAACAGTATTTGTAGATATCTGTTAGAATTTCACATTAACTTCTGAGTTGCTTTGGTGAAGGTCCAGTAGTGTGTCAGTTTTCCATTTGTCTTCAGAAGTTTTCAGAGAATAAATACTCAGGAATGATTGTGTGTATGTAATTGGGCACTTTTGTGACTAAATAGTAAGAAAGGAACCAGGACAGGCAGGGATTATGTGATAAGAAAATGGAAGTGGCAGAGGAATGCAAGTTTAGAAGAGGAATGCAAGTTTAAAAGATCTTATGTGGTATTTGAATTTTGATGTTACAAACATGCAAGTGCATGGAAAGTTAGGTATTTCAAGTGATTACACATTCTGAATCTGACAGGCTTTAATGTGGCTTCATTGTCCCTTCCCTTTCCCCCTTGGTTTGTTTATTTTCTCTGTTAAGCCAGGTGGATTAAAGATTTAACATGTTGTCACATATTTAGAAACACAGCTACCTTTTAGTTTCTGTTTGTGGATTAAGAATGTTCCTAACATTTTAAAGAGGGTTTGCTGGAAGATATGTGACATTCTTGCTTTGCAGATTTTATGTTCAGAATTTTGTTTATTTTGACCAGCAGGCTGACAGCCTGACAGTTTTTCTGTCCAGGTTTGACATTGAGTATTGTAATGTAGAAAGCTAGCTACTCTTCTACAGAAGCAGATATATCTTGTTTCACAAGAAGGCATGCTCTAGTTACATACCTAATTGGTTTCGTTTAACAAATGTTATTTATTTTAATATTTTGATTAATTTCTTTTACTTGATCTGTTTACAGTTAACAATTCTTTTAAAAACAGTCGGTCACCTGATAAGCGCAGAGGGAAACATTTTACTTTAAGCCGCATTCAGCAGATTTAGTGAGGTTGAAAGCGGAGAGAGGGGCCTCTGCACAGTGATTCGCATGAAGACTAAACAAATCTCCCTCAATGTCATTTCAACCCTGTTATTTTATTGTCCTGTGCATACTGGGGAGTTTGTACCAGAAACTCATGAAACAAATTGAGCTAGGCTGGACTTTCTGGGACAGACCACATAGTCTTTTGTTTCCTTGGTTGATTATAGTTCTCCTTCATGATGATACATAGTTGTTCTGAGATTGAAAAGAATGATCTTTTAAGGAAATTTGAAGAGCTAAGCATATTTAAAAAAAAACAAGACAGTTTGAGCTAGGTCATGAAACTGGAGCGTGCCAGTACCATGATCATGGAGCGCAGCCCTTCAGGCAAGCACTCATCTTTCATGAGTCAGTCAGGCTGATAACCCCTTCTCGTATTTTATGGCATGGTGAGCTATGTGAACGTGCCTGTATAGTCTGCACAGAGCAGTGTAGAAAGAGCCTTTGTAGGGCATTGATTGATAGGCTATATTGTATGTGCTGTCTTTACCATCTAAGACTAGTTGTTGAGTTTTGTTGTTTTGTGCAAACCAATAGCTTTTTGTAATTTTACTTTTTAAATATTTTTGTCATTTTAATTTTGGACAGTGTTTCTGTTTTTCTTTAATATTAAATGAGGTTTTTTTCCCCCAGTAGAAAAACAGATTCCCTATATATACACTTTTATTGTGATATTAATTTTTTCACAACTATATTTGTTTAGGAATACATAATAGATTCACTCTCTTGTAAGCAATTCATGTAATTGATGGTAATTATATTGCTATAGCAGGGGAGGAAGAGCATTTTTCTAGAGAGTAAAATTTAGGATACTAGTGTCTTTTTATAATAATATTCTTGCTTAGTGAGTTTATTACCCTTTGTTTGAAGAAAATATGTTTATGACTACACCTTGATGAGCAACAAGCTAGAAGTCTAGAGAGCAATTCCAGTTTTCAGCTCCAAGTTGTTTTGGAGCTGTTATGGTTTCTTGTTATTTCTTGAGCTTCCTGAAGCCAAGAATTTTTTCATTATACCTCTGAAGTCAAATTATTTATTTCCTGTTGCTGGACTGAAGAAGTGAGAATAATTGTGAGATGGAACAATACTGTCTTAAAGATTAAAGTCCAATATTTATTGTTCATATTAATATACCAACTATATTATAAAATGTTCAAAATGCTAGCACATACACTTGGATTAGTTCAGTAAAATTTGGGGAAAATCTGACTTGAACTTTGTACTCTAGTTTGTTTCTTGGTTTTTTTGGTCAGAAAACGTTGGTTCATGCCAAAATAGTATCATCAAAGAGGCCAGGCAACATGTTGAGTCACATGAACAAAATAGCTGTCGTGACAATGACTGACCTGTTTTGTATGTGTATTTTGGTGTCATCCCATCTATATGGGAGGCTGAGAATAGCCGGTCTAGGCAAAAAAGTTAACAAGACCCCCATCTTAAGAGAAAAGGGCTGGACATGATTGTGTAAGCCTGTCATCCCAGCTACCACATGAAATATCTCATAGTAGGATCATGGTCCAGGCTGGCCCAAGGAAAACAAAGCAAGACACTGTCTCAAAAATAACCAAAGAAGGAAAAAGATCTGGAGCCATGGTTCAGCTGGTAGAGCGCCTGTCTACCAAGTGTGAAACCCTGAGTTCAAACTCCAGTACTGCTAGCAAAAAAAAAGTCTAAATAGAGTCGAGCCTGATGATGCATACCAATAATTTCTTGTGATTTCAAAAACCAGCCTGGCTAAGTAAGGAGACCCTGTAAGATGGAGAGGGAGAGATCTATATTGATAGAGCCTTTCCTCTCCTCTTCTATTTACATGGGTTCCTCCCCCCCGCCATCTCTATTGTGAGCAAGTTTTTGTTGCATAACTTTTTGTTGCATAATTTATACCTGCCAAAATGATCTCATCATGTCTGCAGATGGGCTCTGCTAGTGAACTTCCCAGCCTCTGTGATCAGTGGTAGTTGAATTTGTTTCGATTCTCAAGTTCTTACAAAGAATAATAGCAAAGAAGCAGCCTGAAGCTGGACTGTGGAACCTAGAGTTCAGTAAGGTTAAGGAACTCCTTAGAAGTTATCACTCAGAAATAAGATTTTCTGAGAAAATTGTCCATACTCGGCTCGTTGTACTGTTCATGTATGAATCATACTTTTTGTTTGTTTGTTTCTTTCTCTGGAACTATTTATTTTTGAGTCATACTTTTCTTAACTAACTCATGTTATATTTGCATGTGAAAATAATTTCATGCTGGGGATGTGGCAGAATATTTGCTTAGCACATGCGAGACCCTGGGTTTGATCTCCACCACTATAAAAAGAAAAAAAGAATTTTTGTGATCAACAGAAAGAGCTTTCCTATTTCAAGAAAAGATTTGGAGATGTCATGTTGCTTATTTGCTCTTCATGGGAAGAAATTTTGAGGTAGGATGGATTATAGTATGTTATCTCCTAGTAACCATAGAGCTTCCATCATTGTTAGGGAGAAATTTGGAGGCATTTGCAGTATACGTACCTAATTTTAACTACCCCAGTATGAAATTTATTTGTATGCATTTATAATATCTGATATTAGATTATAGAGCTGGATAGAAATATAAAGGTTATATTTTAGTGAAGTACTAGGTTCATAGCAAAAATTGAGTGAAAATACAGAGTTCCCGTATCTCCTCCCCTGACACACGTCCTTCCTTGTTGGACTCTCCCTCTGCAACACACACCAGAGTGGTTCCTTTGTTATGGTTGATGAACCTGCACCTACACATCATCACCCAGAGTTCATCACTTCTTAGTAGGGTTCATTTTTGGTGGTGTAACTTGTGTGGGTTTCGATGTATGTGTAATAACACATCATTGTAGGGTCACACAGAATAATTATCTCCATGTTTTTGCCTTCCTCAGAATGTCATACAGTTATGGTAGATTTTTAATCTCTAAAAGTAATTCAGTGTCAGAAAGAGGGGCTGATTCAAAGCTTCATGTAACAGCATTTTTGCAAAAATATTTGTCACTATTTTGAGATTACATATTCAAAATAAATGCCAAAACATAAGGGCAGATTTGTCTGACGGCCTGAAAATTCACTCCTTAAACTTTGAATTATGGGAACTGAAAAAGAATTGCTAATATTTTGCTTACCCTCTCCCCCTCCATTTCCAAATGGATAAAGTGGGGTCAAGTAGTCTCATAAGCTCTAAGTCCCTCTCCAGAGCCTTTCTGGCAGCAGGCCTGACAATACCCAGAGAATGAGCACATAGTGTCTAGCTCAGTCTCCTGCGTCATCTCTGTGCACGTGCTGCTGGCTTGGCTGCTGGATTTTGGCCAAAGTGGCCATGGAGCAGGGCCAAGGTATTATGAAAAAGCCCTAGGTTAGATTTCACTTCTCCCTGATTAGACTAGAAGGTCCAGTTGCCAATTGTCATCAACCAAATTTCTCACACTTTGATGAGATACTTATATTGGTATCCAGAGGGAACCAGAAGGGTTTTTTGTTGGTTTGTTTTTCAAACAGCATATAATCTTTATTTTAATTGGTATCCAATGAGTAGAGATTCTTACAGTCTACATGTGATCGTCTGTTTTGCCTAATATTAGGGCTTTATTGGAGGGATTGTCTGAAGCTCTTTTAATAGTAGAAAGCATTTAAGGCTTTTTAAAAATAGACTTACATTTTATAATTTTTTATATATGAGTAATTTAGCTATCGTAGCATGTCTTAGAAAATGTCTTGCTTCTTTTTTCTTTCCCAGTTGAGACTGTAGGTTAGAAGATGCTACTCCTAAGTTCCTGTTAAGATATGTTACTAGTCTGTTTATTTTGGCAAGATAAACTGCTAAGACCTAACAAATGATGTCTGTGAAGCACATGCTTTGTTAAGTATATAAACAGGCCACAGATGTTTCTATGGGAAGACCGTATCATTCCAGTGCTTAGCTCTTACCATTTAATAAATTATTTTGAAGGAATAAAACTACTTTCTCCTGCTGCTAATGACAGATTGGCCACTGTGCTTGGGTATTTTAGCTCTGATTTTGCTCATGATTGATAGATAGATAGATAGATAGATAGATGGATGGATAGATAGATATTCCATTTTTCTTTTTATTACTGTCCCTCCTCCCCTGTTATCTTTTCAAAACCACCAGATTATTTTATTATGAAACTGTGAGGTAACCATGCTTGAACCCATGACCTGATTGTGCATTACTAGTGCCTGGTTGGCATTGCTGGTGCACTGTCTCAGGCTCCCTTCCCTCACATTAGTCCCCACAGCAGACATGACCACTGTTCTGAAATTGTATTCCCTGGCTTTAAAATTTTTAATGATACATACTTGTCCATATATGTCACTGTGTGAATATTATACCACAACTTATTTTTCCTTTTTCTTGTAAATGAACTTTTTGAGTTTCTGTCATCACAAACTGTTGAAATAAACATTCTTTTTCATGTTTCCTAGTACACATTTTTTAAAAGTGTAAAGTGGGAGAATTCATTGATATAAAAAAGTGTAAAGTGGGAGAATGGCGCTCCCAATATTTGGAGGGCGGTATCCAAGAGGGGGTGATCGAGTGGGTGAGTGGGTGAGTGCTGTCGAGTGGGTGAGTGTAAAAGCGGCATGGTGGCTCAAGCCTAGAACCTCATCTCCTTGAGAGGTAGAGGCAGGGAAGGTCTTGAGTTCAAAGATGTCCCCAGCAAAGGAAGCAAGACCTTCTTTTGTAAATAAAATAAAAAAAGAACTGTGGATGCAGCTCATTAGCACTTGCCTAGCATTTGTGAAGCCCTGGGTTCAATCCCCAGTACCACAAAAACAAACAAACGAACAAAAAAAAGCAATGGGTGGCCTGTGCCCAGCTCCTAGAGAGGCTGAGACTGAGATCCCTTGAGCCTGGAGTTCTGGGCAACATAGACCTCATCTCACACAGGGCAGGGAGGGTTGTCTTAATTTGTTTTTCCAAGTATAATAACATTAGCCATCTTTATAGATGTATATATTATGTGCATATGTGTCTATAATTCTCAGTATTCTTCGGAAGTGTTTGTTCATATCCATTGCACATTTACTTGTCGGGCCGCTTTGTCTTTGATTTGTGGAAATGCCTTTTATGTTCTGCATGCTTTTTTGCTGTTATTTTGGTTATATGTGTTATATGTGTTGCAGATCTATTCTTCCAGTTTTGTGGCCCCCTTTTTCACTTTATGGTTTATTTTTTTCTTAATTTGGAATAAATTTAGATTTATAGAGAAGTGCAAAGATAGAACAGAGAGTTCCCATATGCTTTTAGCCACTTTTCCGCACGTAATTGTGATACATTTGCCAAAACTAAGAAATTAACACTGCTATATTATTGGTAATTAACTACAGGCCCTCCTTGGATTTCACCAAATTTTCCTATAGTCTCTTCTGTCTGTTCCAAGATCCAGTCCTGAATACCACATTTGCATAGTATCTTTCGAGGAACAAATGGTCCTCATCTTATTGTAGTAATTTTACTTTCATTTTTATTTTTGAGACAGGACTTTGAATTCTCTGTCCTCTTCCTCAGCTTCCCAAGTGCTGGAATTCTAGGCTATGCCACCATTCCTGGCTTAGTTGGAATTACTGTTATTTCTTTTATAACTAGTAATTTTGGTTTCTTATTTAAGACATCTACCCTTCCCCAGCAACATTTATTGAATGGTCATTTTTCACATATGTGTGTCTTTCATAAGCTCTCCAGTCATTTTCAACTTGTTCATTTATTTCTGTGTCATAAGGGGACATCTAGGAAGGTGGTAGGAGGAGTTCCCTTGTCAGTTCTTAAAATTGGGTTGTGGTTGGGATTGTAGTGAATCTTTAGCAGTCTATAAATTTTTGTTGAAGAACTAAAACCAATTTCTTCCACTTCTAATAACATTGAGTGCTGTGCTTGGGCATTTAGCACTGTTTTTGTTATATATCCTTTCACTGTAACAATCACCATAATTGTCTTTGTATTATTATTATTATTATTAATTATCATTATCATTATCATTATTTTGGGTGGTGTTCTGCTACCTGAGCCATACTCCCAGCCCTTTTTTGCTTCAGCTATTTTTAGGATAGGGTCTCATGTTTTTGTCTGGGGCCAGTCTGAGACTGCAGTTCTCCTAACTACAGTGTCCTGGGTAGCTAGGGATTAAAGACATACACCACCATGACCATCTTGTTTATTGAGATGGGGGATGGTCTCACTAACTTTGCTTGGGCTGGCCTTGAACCATGATCCTCCTGGTCTCTACCTCCCAAGTTTCGGTTTTTGATAAACTCTTTAAGTGGTCTCTTATTTTACATTAGAGTAAGAGACTCTTCACAACTGCTCTTCCATAAATCAGACAGCTTGATTTATGAAGGCTAACTCCTAGAGAAAATGAAGAAAACAAATGGACAGATCAGTTGAAGCAGTATTAAAGATGACTTAAGCCAGACATGTGGCACAAAAATTCAATCCCTTGAACTTGGAAGTCTGAGACAGGAGGATTGAGAACACCAACCAGCATGGTTATGTAGTGAGACTGTCTGAAAAAGAAAAAAAAAAAGATGACTTAATGTTTTTATAGCCTTTTTTGTTCCTTATAAGACTTCTGATGGCTTATTTTATGAGTATTTAAAATGAAATAGTCTTTTCAAACTGGCAAAAGAGAATCATAGTAGTAAAGACTAGAGATGAGAGAGCAGCCCTGACATACTGTGTAATTGTTAGTTTCCTTCTAGATTGCATCACTTGCTGTCTTTCTGGCTCTCCATCTCATCGTCCTGCATGTTGCCTGCCACATACTCCCTCCTGGTGTTCCTCTCGCCTTGCATCTTCCTCAGGCACCCCCCAGTGTGTGCACTGTCTTTGTGCTTATTCTCTATCAGTATTTTCCTTCTTTGGTGAATTATTCTGGTTTTACAACTTTAAGAAACAAATACTAGGGTTTCTTGGTGCTGGAGATGCCAAATTTGTCATTGTAGTTCTGAACTCTTCCCTACAATGAAATGTATATCAAACAGCGAACTAAATCTTCCCACTTGGATTCCTTTTCTGCATCTGAAACTCAACATGTCATCTCACCTAATCTTCAACAATTTAAGAACTAGATCACCGTCTTCCCAGCTGCTCAGATACCAATTCAGGTGTGCAGGCTGTTCCGCTCCCCCGCCCCGCCCCACCCCCTGCAGTCAGACTTCTTATTCCATTTGTATCCTACCAGCCCTTCCTCCTTAATCTGTACCCAGTGTGGCCACTTGACCACATCTCCCTTGCCTGAGCTACCTTCTTACTTGGCAGTGTGCTTTTCTTTGGGGTGCTGCAGTAACTTCTTGCTGCAGTTAGCAGGAAGCCTAGCCTGGTCACAGCCTGTGAAGGCTGTCTGGATCTGTTCTCCCGCTACCCCATTCTCACTTCGTGCTGTGCTGTGACTTGTCATTGCCTGTTCTGGTACAGTGGCATTCTCTTTGTTGTGTGAAATCCCTAGCTCATTCCTGCCTCCTGGCCTTGGCAGCTTTTAAAGTACAGTGGCTTTTTAGCAAAGTACTAGTTGTGATCAAGAAGATTTTGGGCCACACATAGTTCTGTAGAGTAGCCTGCTGACGTACCCCATCTCTCTCGTTTCTCAGTAGCTTAGTTTTTGCATAAAACTTAATTGGGCAATAGTAGCTATTCCTGAACAGGAAAGAATGGGAAAGAGGAAAATTAAGAATAACAACCTAATAATTACAGAGTTGTTAATGTTATCACCTATAGATTCAGTTGTATGGTTCTGTCAGGGAGAGGCCCAGTCAAGCTAGCTTGACAGAGGTTTAGGCAGGGCGAGACCTGGCTTCACCTGAATTTATTATCTACTTGTCTCTTTTTCTGTGTTTTCCACATTTTCCTTTGAAGGAAGAAAACCTATAAAATTAAACCAAAAAGAGGGAGGAAATTACTCACTTCTGCATTCACAAACTGTGCTTATTTGACTTGATTTTTCATAATGAAGGGACACCTTTGACATTATGAGTTTAATCAGTTCCTTTTATGCGTGTGTGTGTGTGTGTGTGTGTGTGCGCGCGCATGTGCGTGTGCGCACTCCTGGGGTTTGAACTTGGCCTTTGAGCCATGTCTCTTATCACCTACATTTTTTTTGTTTTGTTAGCAGCATCTATACTTCTTAAAGATAATTAATACTTTCCTATTAAGTGGAATTTTTCTTTTTCATTATTAAATGAGCTTTCTCTTACTAAAGAACATTGATGATGATCTCACATGTTCTAAGCTGTGCTGATTAGGTCAGTCCATTTTAATCATTCTTCATTTATTCAGATCACTAAAAGAATGTTGGGCTTGGGGGCTATAGCTCAGTGGTAGAGCACATGCCTACTGGGTGAGGCCCTGATTTCATCTCAGCACTGGAAAAAAATTTGTAAGAAGTGTACATTTTACCTTTATTTAAAAAATTTTCTTCCTGACTATAGAAAAATGTTAATAGTATTATTATTTGAAAAATATGTACTTTACAGCACTAAGTTGCTAACTTTCTAAAATAAACATTAATTCCTAAGAATTATTTTGGTTGAAATTAGAAAGATTTTTAGAAAGCTTAATAAAAACTTAATAATTGGAAATCTGTGCCAGTCATGTTGGTGCACACCTGTAATCCCAGCACAGGAGTTCCAGGAAATCTCTTTTCTTGTCTTTCTCTTAGGAACGTCTTATAAAATTATTTTTGTGCATAGTTATGTGACTCTTGTTATAATGCCCATTTCTTTCTTTGGACATTGGCTTTATAAATGCTCTTTTCTTTCAGCTCGATAAGGATGACATGGTGTACATGGAAGCATATGATAAGTTGCTGGAGTCCTGGCTAACTTTGGTCCAAGATGACAAGCATTTCCATAAAGGCTTTTTTACCCAGCATGCAGTTCAAGTTTTCAATTCCTATATTCAGTGCCACCTAGCTGCTCCAGATGGCACACGGAATTTGGTAAGTTTTTTATTTTTGGCAGGGAAGGCTAGGGCAGGAGGATTACTTGAGCCCAGGAGTCCAAGGCCAGCCTGGGCAACATAGTCAGGCCCTGTCTCATAGCAAAAAAAAAAAAAAACTTGTAAATTATCTTTTTTTAAAATTTTTGGTGGTACTGGGGTTTGACCTTAGGCCCTTAGCTGTTGGACATGTGCTCAGCCACTTGAGCTACCCCACCAACCCAGAATTTGTAAGTTTTAAGCCAAGTGATAATTAAAAATCATTACAGGTTCTATTTCATTGTTTTAGATAGTTATCACATACTACTAGAAATTTACGATAGGCTCCCTCAGAATATTTGCTGAGCACAAAAGTGGTCCTTGTTGTCTAAGTGAGTTTTTGATATGTGGGGTGTTGCCTTTTTTTGGGGTGGGGGTAAGGGGATTGCAGTCTGAACTCAGGGTTTCACACTTGCAAAGCAGTCGCTCTACCACTTGAGCCACACCTCCAGTCCATTTTGCTCTGGTTATTTTGGAGATGGGGGGAGAGGGGGTCTCGAACTATTTGCTTTGACTGACCTCAAATTGCATTCCTCCCAATCTTAGCCTGCCAAGTAGCCGGGATTAAAGGTGTGAGCCACCAGGTCTTGGCTAAGCTTTATTCTTTTTTTTTCTCTTTTCTCCCCGCTTCCCCCCCAAATACTGGGGATTGAACTCAGGGCCTTAGACTTGCTTGCAGGCACTCTACCACTTGAACCTTGTCCCCACCCATGGGATGTTGGCTTAATCAACTCTTTTTCAGTAGCTGCCCTCCTCCCCAACCACTTGTCCAGTGCTAAGGGTGACTTCCTGTATCCAAAATACCTGGGATCTTAAAGATGCCAGATCATTTCAATGAAAAGTGACATTCCCAGAGTGGGAGGTGGGTTGTAGGTATACAGTAAGTTGTGTTTGCCATGTCTACTGGGAAGTGATCCCTCTTTATTTTATTTCCTTTTGATAAACACTAGACCTGCTGGCGTGATTAGAGACGAGTCCCTAGGTAGCGTACTGGAAGGTTGCCTCTGTCTAGCTCTCCTTTCCATGTGCAGTACTGACGCTGTTTTACAGAGCCACAGAAATTCATGTCTTACCAATGGAGGTAGTGCAGTTCCTCATTGTTTGTTTCTCTTACTAATAGACTGCCAATGGCGTGGCCTCTCGTGAGGAAGAAGAAATAAGTGAACTTCAAGAAGATGATCGAGACCAGTTTTCTGATCAACTAGCCAGTGTAGGAATGCTAGGAAGAATTGCTGCAGATCACTGTATACCTCTTCTGACAAGGTACACACGGTGCAAAGAAACCCCATGGAGCAAATATTCTTTATTCACAATTCCCTGGAGAGCACTTAAAGTGTTTAAAGACACCCTTACCCTGTATCCCAGCACACTGGACCAAATGGACAGAAACATACTCATGATTGCATTCTTTGGCTTATACATTTGGAGCCCAGGCACTACAGCATAGATGGCAGAGAAGTTATGGAAAACATGGTATGAGAAATGATTTGAACCCATATCAATAAAAATTTGGAATAGCCAGTTTTCAAATGCCTCTTGTAAAACCTTGATTGTTTGTAAAGTATTGTTTTAATTCTGTGACATAAAAGAGTAAATCACAATTCCTATAGTGCTGTGAGAACAATTGTGTATTATAATACTTTTGTATATGTGTTTTTGCGCTGACATCTTAATTTATGTTGTTTAGTTATACGGAAGTTATAAATCGTTCTCTGTCTTTGCATATTGGACTTTATGAATCTATTGTTTCTTTACTCTTTAGTTTATTAGAAGAAAGAGTAACAAGACTCCATGGTCAGTTACAGCGACATCAGCAGCAATTACTTGCTTCACCTGGCTCAAGCAGCATTGACAACAAAATGCTTGATGATCTCTATGAAGATATCCACTGGCTTATTTTAGTTACAGGTTGGTTGTTTCTTTTTAAGACATAGTTGCCATCCAAACAGGTTAAGCCCTAAAAAAAAAAAAAAAAAGCTTCATACAGTAAAACTAATAGTTCAGAGCTAGGTATGATGATAAACGCCTGTAATCCCAGCACTCGGAGGTGGAGGCAAAACAATTGCAAATTTGAGGCCCGCTTGGGTTACATAACAAGACCCTGTCTCAAAAAAACAACAAAACAAAAGTTCATATGTGATACTGGATAAAATTTAGATAAAGGTGTTTTCTGACACAGAGCTATGGGAGGCATTAAGAAAGATACTGGCTAACACATAGTCAGTGTCTTTTGCCTTTTGCACACCAACTGTGTCATGTGGTCCTAATTGTAGCCCACTGAATTAGTGCTGTTAGGTATCATTGTAGTCCCATCTAATAGGTGAAGAAGCTGAAAGTGTAAAACTATCCCATGGTCTAGTTTTCTGCTGTTAATTTTTGGAGTCAAAAATGTAAGTCTAGGCAGTCTGACATTTAGGGTCTTCTTCTTTAACCACCATACTGTTTATTTTAAACAGGAGAAAATTTTGACTTTTGGAAAGGCACTCCTCGGTGTTGGTTTCTGATGTAGATAATAGAATTTCTAATAATTTTACAAAGCATATTACTGAAAATTACTAAAAAGTAGATTTAAAAGCCTGTTTTACTATGAATTATAAAATTGATCAATAAAACATTTCTACTTTATTGTATTTTTGAGGGCTAATTATCAGAAATTGAAAGTTGCTTCTCATCAAGGTGAAATTAATAGATTAACATTTATAATTTTACATCAGTTTATGTGATAGATATAAATCAAATAAAACTGAAAACATTTATAGTGCAACTTGGTAAATGTAGATTTGTAAAGTGTTCATTTTTAATTTTTTTTAAACTGAAGGCTACCTCTTAGCTGATGATACTCAGGGAGAGACTCCGCTAATACCTCCAGAAATAATGGAATATTCCATTAAGCATTCATCTGAAGTTGACATTAATACAACACTTCAAATTTTGGGATCTCCAGGAGAAAAGGCTTCTTCCATCCCAGGGTACAACAGAACAGATTCTGTGATTAGGTAATATGAACTCTATAGCTGTGCTCTTGTAATTTATACTGTGTTATAACTTCTGAGTGGACGGGTAGATGACTGGAGGGACTAGGCACACTGTAAATCAGATACGTGAGAGAAAAGACAACTTGGGAGAAGCCTTGAAATACACAGTATGGCAAGCACTCAGTATCTTAGGCAACTCTAATCTATTGGGAACTAACAGCTGTGTACTGAACAGAACAAATGAAAAGTTGTTCTGAATACGAGAGACATTGGAGCTAACATACTAGGCACACAGTGCTTGTCCATCAGAAAGCAGTACTGATGCATGTACTGGCTCCCGTAATCAGAAAGAAAAGACTTTGAGATTCTTAGAAACCAGATTGTTCACAAGAGCTACAATGGTCTCAGTGACTTTCTTAAGGAATATGGAAGTGCTCCTCCTGATTGTGAGAGTTGAGCCCTGTCGGGGCAACTAGAAGACCACAGAGTGCCTTTGTCAGAAGGTACACTTAAATCTTACCAAGGCTAATGCCACCTTTCTCATGCATTATTAACTGTGAAGTTAGGTGGGGTGAACCTGGGTTAAGTGTGTTCCCAAGGCTGGATTTGAAGACAGAACTTTAAATTTTAGCATGTTTAAATTTAGATTCTAGGCAGAGATGTCAGTAATGATAATAATACTGGTTTTGTCAGTTTGCAGAATCAGTAATTCAAACATTTTGCATCTTTTAAACAACAGAAAAGTAGCAAGGAAATGTGTAGGGCTTTATTTCCTTCATGCTGTGTTCTTGCTTGTAATAAAATCAATACTATATTGAAAATTTTTGTAATTTCCCTTTGGGGATTACTATAGTCATTACATTTTGTGTTTGTGGAAATCAGTTCTTTTGCTTTGGTTTGTTTCATGGTGAATGTTAATTTCAAAGAATTCATTTCAGAGTGTCTTCATGTTATATATTCTTTGTTATATATCTTGTCTGGATAATATCATTAGGAATGTTTTCCTTATATTTTAAGTGCTTTTTCGATTTTTTTCAAGTCTCAGGCATCAATATGGTAACAAAACAACTTGTATCTGAGAGCACAGACTATGAAGGGTTGGTACAAAGCAAAACATTGTTTTAATCCAAAGAATTAGTGTGAAGTTGACTGGTGTGTGGGAGAAGTACTCTTTGTTTGGGTTAAATGGAATTCACGTTCTTAAAGAATCAGTTATTTAGCAAAGAATTATTGAACCCTTGTTGTATACTAGGCACTTTAGTGGGTGCTTGGAATACGTTAGGGAAAAAAACAGCAAAAATTTACTTCCCTTTTTGCACTTGTAAGGGAGAGATGATCAGTAAGTAAATGATGTGATATGTTTAGAAATAGTGAATGCTGTGGGTAAAAAAATCACATGGGATAGGGGGCCTGGAGTGCAGACTTCAAGGATTGTAGTTTTTAGTAGGGTGATCCATACAGGCTTTATTTAGGAGGTAACTTGCAAGCAAGACTTGAGATTGGTAAGGGAGCCATGGAGGTGTCTGGGGGAAGAGCATTCCAAGCAGAACAAAAAGCTAATGCAAAATGTCTGGGTATGCAAGAATGCTATTGTGGGCCGAATGGAGTGAGGTGGAATTTTATAAGAGATGGCGTTGGGAAACAGAGAGAAACCAGGTAAAGTCTTCAGGCCTTTGTAACAAACACCTCTGGTTTTTGCTCTGAGTTAAGCAGGGTGGTATAGTAAGGTTTTGAGCATACTGCTTACATCCTAAAGGTGTTAATCTGATGGCTGCATTAACAGTGGGTGGTAGAAGTGGGAGACCAGTTATGAGGTGCTTGTAGTAACCGAGGCAAAGTTGACAGTGTCCAGACAGTGACAGTAGTGGAAATGGTGAGAACTTAAAGACAGTGCTGTTTAATTTATTGTGCTGACTTAGGAAATGCAGTGTAATTCAGGACTGACTTGGGAAACAGAGTGCTGTCTGGAATGGATAGGGGTATTGACCTTGAAATGTGAACAATCAAAAAATATTTGAATAAATTGTTCTTCGACTCCTCTTTGAGCTATGATCTGAGGGTATAGTACAGTGGTGTTGGAGTACCTAGGTTCACCTAATCTGCTGGTAGAGGGAGCTTCCTGGAAGAAATGACATTTAGAGTGCTGTTGAAGAATGAGAGGAAGGCAAAGTGTTGGACAGTGACAGCAGCACAGGCAGAACTCATGCTGTGTAACTGACCATGGAGCAGAGGAGGGCTGCATGTGGTAGGTGAGATGAAAATGGGAGGAGGCTAGGATTTGCAGGGAAGTGAATTGTTTAGAGGCTGACAGGGACGCACTTATCTAGCCACCCTGGGGTGAAGACATACGGAGGCCATAGGGTTTGCAAAGTCTTTGTGAGGGAACACTCCGGGCCTTTTCTGATTGCTGGGTATGGTGGAGAGGAGAATGGAAAGGTGGAGGAAGGCTTCTTACCTCTGCCCTAACTGCTCTTTGATTCACCTTTTTTCCACTTGACAAAAGAAAGGCTCGAGCTCCTGCTCATTCCATACCTTACTTGTGGATTAGCAGGTATGTAAAAGCCTGCGGAGTACCAGGGCAGTTCTGAACAGCCAGAGCCAATGGTCATTCCACTGTCCTAATAACGTTGAGCAGGACCAGTCTTAGCTAAGAGAGTATTAGGAAGAATATTTCATTGTAGATTTCTGTGGCTTTTGTCCTATAACTTGAAAGAAATTCAAGTAACTGGGTGACCTTGCTGTTTTTAAAATATCTTCTATTTTTTATATGAACAAGGTTTTTCAGCATGTTGTCTATTCACGTGAAAAATAGGAATCAAATTGTGCTCGGCTTTGGCTCATTCTGGCTTTGGGAATGTGGGAAAAACATGAACTAAGTGGAAAAACAAAATCCTGCTACTTTAGCCTCAAGAGATGGACATTTTTTTTTCTGTTTTATAACTTAAATTTGTATTGTACCCTAGCATGGTGGTACATGCCTGTAATCCCCAGCTACTCCAGAGGCAGAGATCGAAGTTCTGAGACAGCCTGGGCAAAAAGTAATCAAGACCCCCATCTCAACAAACAAGCTGACCCTGGTGGTACACATGTAATCCTAGCTACACTGGGAGGCATAGGTAGGAGGATTGCAGTTGGAGGCCAGCCCTGGGCAGAAAGTGCAAGCCCCTATCTAAAAAATAACTAAAGCAAAAAAGTGCTGTGGCATGGCTTAAATGAGTTCAGGCTCCTGAATAAGTACATATACATACAATTTTGTGTTGTGGTTAGCTCAGTGCTATACTTTTTAAAGTATTACAAAGGTAACTCAACCAAGGAGACATTTAACTACTTATAGTCTTATGATCATTGTCTTTGTAGACAATTGTGTATGATCAGGAAAATACTTGAGGGTATAAATTCATTGTATTAGAATAATGTTCTTTATGGAAATGAAATAAACTTTTCTGTATGTTCTGAGTGGCCGATGGTGGTTGTGGCTATCAGAGCATGCTAATCGAATTACAGTGCATAAGTTTAAATTGTTAATGTAACTGTTTCATTTTTAATTCTTAGACTGGAAATAATATTTAAAAATTATTTAATCTTATTGGGAAAATTTGGTACAACTTAAATGAAATGTGAGATCACTTGGGATTTTTTGTTCATACAGGCCCTAAAATAAATTTCAAAAGTTGGCATACTGGCATATAAAGTGTATGTGGATAGTAAGAAAAGAAAAGGTTCTAGGGTGGAACTTTAAAAACTTCCTGACTTAAAGGAGGTAAAAAGAGGAGGCTGTCATAAAGGCTGGGAAAGAGTAAGCATGTAGATGAGGGGGCATGGGAATTGTGATGCCAGAGTTGCCAAGTGAAGGAGTTCTGTCTGAAGGGCAGAGTGGTTAACTGTGCCAAGGGCTTCTAACACATTTCTATCACTTTCACTACAAGGAGGTTTCAGTCTTCAGAGCAGAGGTCAAGCCTCAGTGATTAGAACTCATGAAATGGCTTTGCACCGAGTTCTTTTGTTGCATCATTTGATTCCTTGCCTTTTGGCTGAAGTCGAGTTAAATATATGTATAGCTTCTGGTTATGTCCACACATGCCACACACTCCCAGAACAGATATTTTCACTTATCTGAATGTCATGTTGTTATTAAAACCATGTGGCCATATAGCAGGGTGATAGCAATATGTACATTTGGTAGAAAATCTTTGTAGCAAGATTTTTCTCTCTTCTTCTTCTTCCCCTACTGCTCCAATCCCCTCCCCCCCATTCCCCCTTACCCCCAGTGTGGGGAATTGAACCCAGGGCCTTGCACACAAGATAATAATACCATCAGAAGTCACATTTATTTACTACAAAAGTAATATAACTATCAGATTTGGAGATAAGACTCAATACTCAAAATATTCTAGATGAGTCACTTTCCTTATCTTACACCATAACAGTTCTGCATTTTATGATATAAAAACACAAACTGTGCATATAAGGGGAGTTTTAAGGAGTGATGAAATGCTGAAAAAGAAATTGGCATGTACTTTGAATATTTAATTTTACATGTTCCTCCATTTTGAACCTGGAAACTCCTTAGACAGTAATGCTGAAATTTGCACATTTTCAACACCAGCAGAAAGATGGCCCTCACACTGACTCTCCTCCTTGTCTCCTGCTTCATGGAAGATTGGAAATCATGTGAGGGGGATTTGTCTCCAATCCCATTGATAAAATTTTAAGTCTGATTAAATTCAGAGAGTTGAGCAACAGAAAAAGACTTTTAAGGGGGGAAAAATATGGCTAGACAACCACTAAACAATAAAAGAGTAAATGACCTGTGTTTTATACCTACAGGCTGTTATCTGCTGTTTTAAGAGTTTCAGAAGTTGAATCTCGAGCAATACGAGCAGATCTCACTCATCTACTAAGCCCTCAAATGGGCAAAGATATTGTTTGGTTTCTAAAACGCTGGGCCAAGACTTATCTCCTGGTGGATGAAAAACTATATGATCAGGTCAGAATGTGAAACTGTTAAACTTCTTTTGGATTTAGGATGATGACAGTAATAGAAGTGGGAACATTTTCTTGTTGACTTTTCTCATTACAGTGAACTGAACTGAAACATCTTCCACATTGAAGAGAACTGATGACTAGAGTGCTGTCATATAGCTTTTCTTAAGAGCGCATCATTCAATTCCATTTACTTTAACCAAAATTAAGATACAGATTGCTGGTTGGGAGTAGATTAATACACGTTCTTTGCATTTCTTTCAAATACCATATTAGTGTATTAATGGGAGAATAAAGTTGGAGAAAATCACATTGGAAGACGTGGGTAAATTGAGGATGTCCTTTTGGACTCGTGGGAATGAATAAATTGTAAAATTGATGTGAAATAAGCATTACTTCAGATTTAGAAGTTAATTTCAATGTGATTTTTCTTTGGATTATTTTTTCAGCTTATTTTTCTTTCTAACCTTACATAATTTATTTTATATCGTAAGATAAGTCTACCATTCAGCACAGCATTTGGAGCAGATACAGAGGGTTCTCAGTGGATTATTGGCTACCTCTTACAAAAAGTCATCAGTAACCTCTCAGTCTGGAGTAGTGAGCAGGACCTTGCAAATGATACTGTGCAGCTCCTTGTCACTTTGGTGGAAAGAAGAGAAAGGTAAGCCCCATGTTTAGACTGACCACATGTGTGAGAACAAGGGAGGTTGGGCTTGCTTTCTTCTGCAGTCTTCTCAACTGGCAAGTGATTACAAAGTTTAAGTCAAAGTGGACCCTACAGTTTTGGAATGGTGAGTTTTAACAACTGCATCACACTGTGATTACAAATGCAAATGGGCCTTTCCTCTGATATAATGGAGGCTGGCATTGAGTGTTGAAGGATTTGACATCAAATAGCCTTATAAGTAACACACTGTCAGACAGCTAGGGTGATTTGAATACAAGCCTGTGGGATTTGAAAGTCTGTATTTGACTTGATTGTACTATGCTTTAAAAATTAATGAAACCCAGCCAGGCATTGTGGCACAGACTTGTGATCCCAGCTACTCAGGAGGCTGAGGTTCAAGCTCAAGGCTACCTTGAACTACTTACTGAGACCCCACATTAAAAAAAAAATTATTAAATCTAGTTATCTTCAATTTTTGTCTTCTTAGTACATGTACATATAGTGAAAGTAACACATCTTATGTTTTGTTATTTCTACCTTAAGGGCAAACTTAGTAATTCAGTGTGAAAACTGGTGGAATCTAGCTAAGCAATTTGCAAGTAGAAGCCCACCTCTTAATTTCCTGTCAAGTCCGGTGCAGAGGACACTGATGAAGGCTCTGGTTTTGGGAGGTTTTGCACATATGGACACAGAAACCAAACAACAGTATTGGACAGAGGTAACAGTCCCCTCTATTTTGGTTTTATCCTTGTATGTAACTCTAGAGTTTGATCTATGTGTTGCCACAATATTGCCTGTGGAGATATAAACATTTCAGCTATAGCTTTTCTAATTTTTTTTCCCTCCTAATGAATAGGTGGAGCTTATTATTTGACAAGAATTTTTAGGCAGAGGGTATAGCTCAGTGGTAGAGCATTTGCCTAGCATGCCTAATGCCATGGGTTCAATCCCCAGCACTGCCCCCCTCCCCAAAAGTGACATGAACAGTTAGTGAGACATTCCCTGTCTTGAATAAGTGGATGCAAATTAATCACCGCATTTGGGGCTGGAGGTGTGGCTCAAGCATTAGAACACCTGCCTAGCAAGCGGAAGCCTTGAGTTCTAACCCCAGTCCCACCCCCCCCCAAAAAATTAGTGTATTTGTAAATGTAGCGGCTTAACCAACAGATATTTATTTTTTCATGGTTCTGTAGATGAGTAGTCCAAGATAAAAATGTCTAGGCTTGTGTCCTTCTGAGGTCTGTGAGGAAGAATCTGTAGCTTCTGGTAACTTTCTGACAACCTTTGGCATTCCTTGGTTGTAGACACATTGCCCTGATTTCTGCCTAGATGTTCATTCATATGGAGTCTTCCCTGTGTGCGTGTCTGCATCCAAATTTCCTCTTTTTATAAGATACCATGTTGAATTAGGGACTACCCTTACTCCATTATGATCTCATCTTAAATGATCTCAGTGACTGTTCAAATAAGGTTACACTCTAAGATGCTAGCGGATCAGATGTTCATGGATTTTAGGGGAACACAATTCCATGCTTTACAACCAAAAAGGCACATTACATAATAAATACTAAAGCAGGGACCAAGTATGTATGTAGGTTCTTGGCTTCCAGTCCTTGTGTCTAGAATACTCTTAATGTCTAAGAAGGAAGGGACAAAGTAACAGAATTAGGCGGTCATATGTGACTTCGGGACAAGAGAAAACAAGGCTGTGTGTTTCTAGTTTAAATAACTATATTATATGGACAGCTTTGAATAGAATTAGTGGACTATCCTCTTGAATATGAGTTCTCGCTCTTAATACCCAGGGCAAGACTGATTATCTGAAGCTATGTTCTGTGTCAAGAGTTGTAAGGGAGGGACAAAAAGAGGCGAGTTTTGTGTTAAGTTTGACTGTAGAGCGGAGGTTGGCAAATTATAGCCCATATGGCCAGTTGTGCCCTGCCCTCTGTTTATGTAAATAAAGTTTCATTGAGATATAGTTTGCTCATTTGTTTACATCTGTGGCTCTGTACTCTAAGTAAGAGTACAAAGTCTAAAATGTTTATCAAATTTATATTGGGCCTGTATAGGAAAAAAGTTTGCTGATTCCTACTGTGGAGTCTTAATTTTTTATCTTTATTTTATTTATTTATTTATTTTTGCTAATCACTTTGAGAATTTACAAGGTGGACTGAGAAAGTCATGTTTCATGACTTGGTTGCCATTTCTTTGTTTATGTCAGAAGTTATGATTACTCTCAGAACGGGGGAGTATAGCATGCTTTCTGTGCTTGTTCTGCCTATAGCAATGAGAAATGTTTTAGAAAGTGTGTATTGATCCACATTGAGGAAATAAATGCAGCCTGTTTAAAAGTTCACGCTGTACTTCATAGGTTCTTCAGCCACTTCAGCAGCGGTTCTTGAGAGTGATCAACCAAGAAAACTTTCAGCAGCTGTGTCAGCAAGAAGAAGTCAAGCAGGAGATCACTGCCACACTGGAGGCCCTGTGTGGCATTGCAGAGGCTACTCAGATCGACAACGTAGCCATTCTTTTCAATTTTTTAATGGACTTCCTTACCAATTGCATTGGGTTGATGGAAGTTTACAAAAATACCCCAGAGACTGTCAACCTCATTATAGAAGTTTTTGTTGAAGTTGCACATAAACAGATATGCTATCTTGGAGAGGTAAGCATTTTCTAGTTTTATCCCTTCAGAATTAAAACTCTTTAAAAGCGATAAAAAAGTAATTGATACTTCAAATTTAATGCATGCTACCTAAAATAATATTTTTATTCCTCCAAAAGTTTTTTTGGTGGTGGGGTTGGGGGTCCTTTGTAGAGCAGGAACTCTACCTCTTGAGCCCACACCTCCAATCCATTTTGCTCTGGTTATTTTGGAGAAGGGGGAGGGTCTCAAAAACTATTTGCCCAGATTGGCTTCAAACTGTGATCCTACTGATACTGGCCTACCAACTAGCTAAGATTACAGGAGTGAGCCACAGGTGCTTGGCCCAAAAGAGTTTCTAAGAAGACTTAGGAAGAACTCTTGATTCAGAGAAAGCAATGCTGAATGAATTCTTGCCCTAACCATTAATATACTCTTAATATATGCTTTTTCTTTATTAATGTTTTAATATTAAAACAAGTATTAGAACTATGACTGAAATTCAGAGTAAAATTTATTTCTGTTTCCTAACTAGATCCTGCCATGTAGCCTAACTTGTGCATATTTTCTTACAGTCCAAAGCTATGAACTTATATGAAGCCTGCCTTACTTTGTTGCAAGTATATTCTAAGAATAATTTAGGACGGCAAAGAATAGATGTTACAGCGGAGGAAGAACAGTACCAAGACCTGCTGCTTATTATGGAGCTTCTTACTAACCTTCTGTCAAAAGAGTTTATAGATTTCAGTGACACAGGTAACATATAGTATGGTCATTTTTAAGCTTCCTTGTCTTTGCTGTTGTTTTTATTAAAGCAAGAGATGGTTTCTGTGAGTGAAGTCCCATGAAGTTCATTTTACAAAACAAACAAAAGTAGATGTCCTTGTTTGAAGTGAGGGTAAGGAATAAGAGCCCTTCTATTTGCTTTTCCTCTTACTGAGTTCTTACTAAGTGAAGTGGGTTCCACTTGATAGATAGAACAGAACTTAGCTAGTAAGTTAGTATTAAAATTAAAATTGAAAGCCCAGCCTATGACTCTCAACTCCATTCTCTTCAGTTATACTTTAATCACCTTTCCATGTCCTTTGAGGTAGCCACCCCAACAAACCTAGCACTTTGCAGAGTGCAGTTTGGGAGGCCCCAGCATCCAGAATTGATAGGCTACTTGGCTTAGTGAGTGACCCACTAGTGGCATGATGTGAGGAGAGCCACTTAGTGCCTTTACTAAGTAATGAAATGGCATGATAATAAAGGCTTTTCAAAACATTTTTAAGAAGCATCTTCAAAGTATCCCTCATTTATTTGCAAAGTTTTCTTCACTTCTCTTAAATGTGCTACTGAACTTTCTTGTTTGCTCTACAGAGTGTTCTCTCAGTAGCAGACAGAAGAAAGTGCAGCTGCCCTATAAACCTGGGAGGGAAGAGGGCTTTTTTCCTAAATGCCTTTAATAGGAATTACTGCACAATATTCCACATTTTACAGTCTGACCTATTTCCTTAATATTGGACATCAGAAATATTTACATTTTTGCTATTATAAACAATGACACAGTAAGCATTTCTGGGGACAAGTCTCTGTCTGAATGTTTGATTATAACTTTACTAGATAAAATGCTGAAAGGGAGCTTAATATATTGCTTTTGAGGGTAACCATCATATCATATCCTAACCAGCAACGAAAGGCTGTCACTTAAAAATCATTTTCTGTTCAGTGAATCAAAACTAGTATTGTTTAAAATTTGCACTGCTTGATTAGTAGCTGGATTCAAGGTTTTGTTCAATGTTTGTTCATCGATACTGCTTACTTCACTGTTTAGCTCTTAATAGTCTCATTAAGTGTAGATTTAATGTATATATACTAAAAGTCCTTTGCTATATTAGTTCTTTTTTAAGCTGCCTGTTGCCTACTGCCTCCCCCCTCCCCATACTGGGGATTGAACTTAGGGCCTCATGCTTGCTTAGGCAAGTGTTCTACCACTTTAGCCAAATTGCCATCCCTTTTAGCTTTAGTATGTTTTTGAGAAGATCTCATGCTTTTGTCTGGACCAGGCTTGGACCTTGGACCTTGGACCTTCATCCTCCTACCTCTACCTCTGGGATTACAGGCATGCACCATCACACCTGGACACACATTAAAATTTTAGTCTGTATTTTTCTTCATTCCTTTTAAGCTTGGAAAGATTCCGTATACCTAAGACATCAAATGGATGTTATGATGGAAATGATTTAACTCATAGCATATCAGTAGATTTTATGTTCAATTAATCATTGCTTTTATTTAGACTAATTCTAGACTGTCTCTTGCTCTCACCTCCCAATACTGCTGTATTAGTACTCAGACCCTTAACAGATGGGACAAAGGATGGCATACACTAGGCTTATCAGATTTCTATTACCCACTCATGGGTTGGTGTGGACTTTTAAACTTGAGTTTCTTTTTGTTTTGATAAAGGTTGAATGTGAACTTTGAAGATTTAATTGACAACTATAAAAGTGTGTTGTTTTTATTTTAATAGATGAAGTGTTCAGAGGACATGAACCAGGTCAAACAGCAAACAGATCTGTGTCTGCAGCTGATGTTGTTTTGTATGGAGTAAACCTAATTCTCCCCTTGATGTCACAAGATCTTTTGAAGGTAATTAAAGAAGGTGAATGTGAACATGAAAACTATATATTGTCCAAGTTCAAAGATACTTTAGACAATAATATACCTCTTACTAAATTAAGGAGTTGAATCTGTTAAGTACAGGTGAAAATGCACTATTTTTAAAAATTAATTCCCAGGCTAGGGGATTGAGCAGAAAAGGTCTTTTTTTCAAGTTGCTCCATGTAGAAATGGGATGATAAGAAACCAAGATGAATGCAATTTAAAACTTTTGCACTTTCTGACTTTGTTGTGCTTCAGTTTCACTAGTCACTAGTAGGATGGTGGTGAGGGGTGATAAGGCTGTCTTTTCCTTCCTTCCATAAGTTCCATACAGGAGGGGGAGTCTGTTCGTTATGAGCTATTATGAAGAATAATGTCAAGTGAGGACAAGGACATGGGTGGAAAAGGAAGAGAGTGGGGTGTGTTTGAGTGCACAAGATAAACATGTAGTGAAATGGAGGAAAACTGAGACTGAGAAGTGTTTGGAAGGCAAGGATCAGATGAATAGGAGTGCTGCTGTGAGGCCTAGCCCAACAGGCTCTCACCATGTGCTTCCCTTCTTGAGAGATGTCTTTTGAAAACCATTCTGACCACCCATGATCCAAGGGTTTGTGCAGTGTGCAGTACACAGTAACATGATAGTTTAATTCACTGTGTATATTGATGTGCTTTTAGGGATTGGTTGTGTGGTCAAATAAACCATTACACATTTAGATGTGCATTTCCTCAAGTGTGGTTAAACTAGATTACCTGTTCTTACCTCAGTCCTCAGGATTGTCCAAGTAGAAAATAGTTTGGGGAAGCATAAAGGAGTATTACTCTACTTTATGCATACTTTATGCATTTTAATAGTTGGTATACCTTCTGTTTTCCCAACATGCTTGAATAGAAACCACATTTACAAAGGGGCCTTATTTTCAGGTCTTTTACTTAATTTATATTGTTTATTCATATTTGGTGGTACTAGGGTTTGATGCTTGCTAAGCATCCACTCCCCCAGCCCTTTTTTGCTTATTTTTGGAGAGGGTCTTATGCTTTTTGCCAGGGGCCAGCCTTAGACCTTGTCCTCCTACCTATGCCTTCCATGTAGCCAGCATCGTAGACATGCACCATCATGCCTGGCTTATTTGTTCAGATGGGGAATCACTAATTTTTTTCCCGGGTAGTTAGCTGCGATTACAGGCATACACCTTGTTTATCTGTTCAAGGTCAACATAAAATTTTTGGAATTGACTGTAGCTTTTATTTACCCTTTAGAAGATAATTGTTTCTACTGTATATTGCTTTTTTTCATAGTGGTTACTGAAAGATTCCCTTTACTGCAACTTATTTTTACATTTATTTAGATTTTAATATTTTCTATATCTTACGCATATTTATTTTTCTTGTACATATTTTAAAGAAATCATTATACTATATACAAGCTTGTAGGTTACTTTATTGCATTAATTAAAACAAGAATTAGATACTATTGAGCATCTAAATACTTAATGTTTCTTTTTCAGTTTCCAACCCTTTGTAATCAATACTACAAATTAATCACATTTATCTGTGAGATTTTTCCTGAAAAAATACCACAGCTTCCTGAGGATCTGTTTAAAAGTCTGATGTACTCCCTAGAACTAGGAATGACATCATATCCTTTAAATGAATATTATTACTTGGTGGGGAAATGTTTTTAAAATTTGCATTTTTCTTTTATGGCTTGGTTTTATTTCTGCAAAAAAGCTGTCATCTCTGTACCTATTCTAATTCTGTATCTCTTTTGTTAATTGGCTTGATCCTGCTCTCTTCTCATAGATCCCTAAGGTATTTGGCCCCTTGTCCCAAAGTTGGTCCTTCATTCCTGCCCTAGTTGGTCATGTCTTGTCTTGTTGCTGGGTCTCTTGTCTCAGTTCCTTGACAGTAAAGAATAAAATGACTTCTCATTAGTTGGATGCATCACTTGCAGAAGCAAGTGAACATCACCAGTCCTAGACCTGTATTCATTTCTAGAAATAGTCATGCACTTGATACTAGGTATAACTTGATCTAAGTCTAGTATATCCAACGTAGTTTGTTCTTTGACCTCAATGATCAGAATGAGTTCGGAGGTTTGCCAGCTCTGCCTGGAGGCCTTGACACCGTTAGCTGAACAGTGTGCAAAAGCACAAGAAACAGATTCACCACTTTTTCTAGCAACTCGGCACTTTCTTAAGGTAAGGTGTTTGGTTGGCAGGGTGAAAAAATCATCTACTGTGATAAGTACTATCAATGAACACAATTCTTGATTCAAATGAGGAAATGCTTACAGTTTTTCAGAGGGTAGTTAATAAGTACTTTTGTTTACTATGTTTTCTGGAGATCAGTTCTTCAGGGACATAATATTCTCATCTACTTTTATTTTGTGTTGAAAATCAATGTAGTTAATATAATAGATAACTTAATAAATTGATTATTCAGATATCACAGCAAGTCATAATATCTGTAGATTATCCTTAGAATTTCTTATAAACCATTTTCTTTAATATTTGGATTGGTGTAATAAATCAAATATAACTGCCGTCCCTCTTTTTCTCTTTTTGGACTGGGTGGGGCTAGAGAATTTTATGATTATCCTGTGTTCTTATTTAGAAATCTTATTATGTAATTTCAGCTGGTTTTTGATATGCTCGTTTTGCAAAAGCACAACACTGAGATGACCACTGCGGCAGGTGAAGCTTTCTACACGTTGGTGTGTTTGCACCAGGTACTGGACATGCCTCTCTTCAGGGGCCTCTTCTCATTTGGGGAAATGATGGGCCTTCGACACCAGTTCTTAGCAGATCTGGGACTCAGCGTTCCAGTTACATTTCAGTGAGGCAGTGTTTCTTAGTTTTCTGATTAGCTCTGGGCTTTTATTTCATTTTATCTGGTAAGCTGTTTGCTAGCCCAAAAGCACTTACTTTCCCTTCTCCTGTGTTATTAGCCATTCTTTGTAGCGATTACATCTCAGAGCTTGTACTTAAATCACTGCTTGGAGCCAGGAACACAGAAATGGGTGAGTCATGAGTGCATGGTTCCTATCCTTGAAGAACTCAGATTTGCAAAGGAGATGGGATGAATCAGATTGCCTTCAGAAGGTACAAAGAACAATATAGTATTTTATATTATGGAAAACAGTGTGGTATTTCATTTGGTTGAACCATTGAGATTCTGAAGCATCACTCATGTACATTTAATATTACAAGAAAAGTCGTGTAACATGGCCGTCTTCCTTCCTTATTCTGATGGAGTAGGCGCCCTTCAAGTGTGTAAAGGAAGTACCGTGTTGGGTCATGCACTGCCTCAGTTTCCCATTCCCCTATGTGCATATACACTTCTCAGCATAGCCAAGCCATCTAGGGAAGCTTTGCATTTCATTTGCCTTTTTAGAAACACTAGGGTTTTGAGGAGGTCCATACCTATAAAGCCCCTGTCAGACTTTCTGTGCTATCTGTATCCGGAGCTATAGGTGCTCTGGGTTTTTGTTTCTTGTCCTCAGTTCTACTGCCTATTTTCTGCAGGTGTCTCCCTCTCAAATCTCTGGTCTTTCTCTTAACATTTGACTTCCTTGTTGCTTACTGAAAAGGTAGGCTTCTTGTCCCCACATGATTACCATTTTTCTGTCTGTTTTGTTTGTTTGTTTTTGAATGTAGGAATTCCTTTTAGAAAAGAGCAGGGACTTGAGAATAGCAGTGTAACCACCTGCTGGCCCGGACCCACAGGACCTGTCATTTCTTGGCCATCCTTTTCCAGATGCATTTCTCCTTCTTTTTTTTTTTCTGGTACAGGGGTTTGAACTCAGGGCCTCATGCTTGTTAGGCAGGCGCTCTATCACTTGAGCCATTCTGCCGACAATATTACAACATTTCACTATTTTGATCTATAATGATACCCCAAGAAGCTAATGAAAAATAGTGCCAGATCAGCTTTCTCCATAGAGCATATCTCTGCACTAGGAAAATTTACCTTAAGTCCCCATCCACCACCCTTTATAAGGCTTCATGAGTAGAAAATGCATTTCCATATTTCTTTATTCATTGAAGTTCTTTCCTGCCTTTGTACAGTGCTAGCTTGAAGCTTTCAACATGTCTGCTTCTACCATGAGAAAGCTCTGGAATATCCTTCCTCCAGATACCTGCTATTAGCCTATGTGCATCTGCTCTCCTCAGGACAGGGATAGATGCCTCTCTAAATCTCTGGGGAACTATTCAAAGTCATGTAACACGGTTATGTTCTATACAATATGTAAAAAAAATGCATAATATGCTTTGTCAACACAGAAGCAATATCACAAAGTTGGCAATCACATGGGCTGGAGCCCAGATTGTTTGAACTCTTCACAGCAGTGTGATCTTACTTATATAATTTCATAATAGAACTTCACTTGTAAAATGGGAATGTAAACAGGTCAGCATCTATAGTAGTATCAGAGCCCCTGCCCCTGACAACCCCACCATGCAGTAACTGATAGATCATCTGAATAATACTCTGAGGAAGATCCATTCTTATGAGTGACTTGTCTCTTCCACAGACTGAATATTCTGAACTGGTGGAGACATTACTGTCAAGTCAGCAAGACCCAGTTATTTACCAGAGATTAGCAGATGCCTTCAACAAGCTTACTGCAAGCAGCACTCCTCCTACGCTGGATCGGAAGCAGAAGATGGCCTTCCTCAAAAGTTTAGAAGAATTTATGGCAAATGTTGGTGGTCTCCTTTGTGTAAAATAAACAAAACTATGTGCTTAATTTAGATCCTTTTGCAAAGTGCACTGAATTGCTGAAAGTTGACTTGAATCTTGTCCTGTTCCTCAGTTCATTTGGCCATTTTGGATTTTGGAGAGCCTGAAACTTTGATACCGAATGCAGTGAAACAGGAGAGGTCAACTTTGAATCAGCTTCTGCCGTTAGGTGTTAGCCATGATCTGTCATATACGTGTCTTCTAGATTTTGAATGGTGATTTAAAATTTTCAAAATGCAATTCCATATATGTGCAAACAGATATGGGCACCATGAAATGCATATTCAGTGCCTTTTTCCCATTCTTCAAAACAGGTGGCTAGCCAAAGTTAGAATCTGTTATTGAATATTAGGTGGATCTGTTCTGGGCAATATTTCTCAAAATATTTTCCACAGATCACCTGCCTCACTTAAGGAACCAGATTCTTGGGCCCAATTGTAGATTTTCATTAGAATCTCGGTTACTGGGTCCTGGAGTCTTCATTTTAATAATAATCTCCCCTTCATTCAAAAACCCCAGAATTTTGAAGCAATGCAAGAGACATTGGAAACTCTTTCCTCCCTCCCTTCAATGCCTAGGCTTGTAATTAAGCAGGAAGAAAGATGATCACCAAGTTTTCATTGGCTTCTCTTTTCGTGTGTGTGTGTGTGTGTGTGTGTGTGTGTGTGTGTGTGTGTCTGTCTGTCTGTCTGTCTGTCTCTCCTCCCTCTTCCCCCTTTCCCTACCTCCTCCGCTTCCCCACATACCTGATGTTGCAAGTTTTGTGTGTAATTATTGTAGATCTCTAATCATACTCTGATACCTGAACGTAAGAGGGAAAATATGTGTGTATTTTTGTTCCGAAAAAAGAACTTTAGGAACTGTAGCCATTTCATTGCCTTAATTTTAAGAGGGAAATACAAAAACAGAGAAGATTTGTCTGAAAGTAAGAAATCAAGTCTTGATGCTTCAGAGCTGGCTTAGGGTGTTGACTGCTGTGAGCCTGTGGCCCCTTTGATCATGTACTCATGTGGGTTTCTGAGTGAAATGAAAGGCATGGCCGGTGTAGTTGATTTCAGTATGTTTCTATCCAGCAACATAGCCCATATCTACTCCGAATTGCTTGCTTAAGCAATAACTTTTTAAAGGATGTGAATTACTGATTCACACAGACTATTGCACATTGGGGCATTAGGGGCAATAATTATGCTAAACTGGGTGTTAACCCTCATGTCACAAGAGCTACACAAATTTAATGTCAGAGATTAAAATAGTCACTTTAGCTGGGGGTGGTGGCATAGGCCAGTAATCCCAGCACTTGGGAGGCAGAAGCAGGAGGATCTTGAGTTCGAGTCCAGCTTGGGCTACATAGTAAATTCTAGGCCAGCTGTGGCTCAAAAAAAAAAATTGGGGGTCTTCTAGTTTGATCTTTTTAATTAGGATTTTTATACTGCTGCCATGCTCCCCTTAATTCTGTGCCAGCTTAAATAATGGAAATGAGCCACTGAAACTGCCCATTGCAATACCAGAGTCACAGGGACAAGTAGAGGACTCTGGCACAGGTGCATCTGAGACTGCCATGGAGGGGCAAGCTTTCTCCTCCTCATACTCTTGACAGCTATCTGCTAAATCATCCTGCAGGTACAGTTTTTATGCCTGAATTGCACATAGCATGTACATCTTTACATGCGATGCTCTGTAAAACTTTAACTCTGTGCTACCAGTTCTGTTTAACAAAACTGGAGGATTTAAGTCACATCACACCTGGCTGGCGACCACAGGAGGTATGAGTGAAAGAAAGGCCTAATACCTTCTGAGGATATTTTCTCTTAATTTGATCACCACTCAGCAACAATAAAAGGTGGAGCAAAAACACCTTAAAATGCTGCTAGAAAGAAAACCAGTATCACTCTTCATGAATAAGCATTGATTATTCAGTTATTTTCCTTAAAAGAACTTAACATGACATGCAGCAGTAATCATCTTGTTTTGCCTTCGTCCTGGTGTTTTGTGTTGCCTGGCTTCCTTGAGCTTCCTCAGCAGTTGTTACTGCTTCTGTGTGTGAAATAAATAGAGTCCTTTTGCCAAAGGGCACTGAGACACACAGCGGACTGCATAGATCCACAGGTCAGGACAAAACTGTAATCAAGTTGTTACTAAAGGTAAAGCTGAGTAGGAAAGGAATGCCTTGGCAAGTTAGACTTACATACAGATCACAATACATTTGCTAGATTTTGCCCTGATCCTATTGTGGTACTGCCATTTTATTAGGCCAGTTTTAATTAAAAGAAAATGGACTTTAGATTGGACCAAATAATGCTTAAGAGCTCACCAGAATGTTGAGTAGTGGCAAATGGGAAATGACACCATCATATGCTAGGTAGCAGTGTCTACTTCATCAGTGGACAAACTCTTTAGGGTGTGATGATTTGCTTGCCTGATTGCATATTGTTGAGTCTGGTTCTTTTGTTTTACTATGTCCAGTTCTGTCTTTAGCTATGTTTATTAGCTCTTCAGATTTTATTTTTGCTTAATGCTCTTGACCCAGTGGGTATTGAGAACACTGGCTTAATTCTAGTTTTTCTAATTAAAATTGACGTTAGGTTGTTGAAAGATCTTTTGAAACAAAAACATTATTTGTACCCTTTTTGAATATATGTTAAAGGGGCACTGTCAGGTATTTTTAAAGATTTTTCTGTTTTAAATTGCTGTTGTTTTTTGTAGTATCCTCGATAGCCTGTAGTTTTCCATATATCCTTTGTTCAGTTTTTGCCTCATTTTGTGTTCCTTGATCCATTTGTTTCCCAAGACACAATCACTAAGGACTTTGTATGCCTACAGTTGGTATTAATGTAACAGTACCTGTAATTATGTTCTTGTAGCTCTGTTAAAAAAGGGTGGTTTCATTGCTGTCCTTGTTCTGGGCAGGTGGCTGCCTGGATAGCTCCAGTGTTTGACAGTGTCCTTTCAAACAGTTAATTGGGGTCTTTCTGCCTGCCTCCTATTCTGTTCAAAGACAGTAGCATGTGAATATTACTCTGTTGAGTTTTCCTCAAGTACAAAGTATGATAATACTGTGTATAAACAAACTTTCCAATTTTTTTCAAACTGATTTTAAGAATTGAATCTTAATGTAAATTGCATCTAATGACATTACTCTGTTGAGATGGATGATTACTACTTTTCTTTTTTATGATTTTCATGTTAAACATCTATATAATTTTCCTCAATCAGCATTACTGAACACTTCCTTTACTGTCTTTGATTGAACTTTCTCTTTTACCAAAAATACCAAGTCTTCATAATCCTAACTTCACTGTATCTCCTATTTCTATTAATACTTTCACGGACGTCTCAAGTATTAAAGGGAAGGTAGCAGTCAGTTTCAAGTATTTCAAGTTCGAGTCTCTAGTATACAGTGTTGGTTAATCCCTAAAAAATATTATTTCACCTGTTACAATTTTACTTGTATTTTGTTTGCCACCTCTGTTGTGAGAGGCAGTTGTAATCGTACCTTACTAAGTTAGCTGTCTCTGACCAGTAATTGTCATTATTGGTTCCTGAATAAAATAGTAATTTTTTGAGTCAGAAGGAACCTCAGTCCTTAGGAGTTCTTTGTTTTTTTTTTAACTCAGAGAGTAAGAAACAGGTTTGGAAATGAGGTTTTAACATAATATTCTGTAAATGTTTCTACAAAGCAACATAGATAATGAGGATATAATATTTTAAATTATTTTTAATTGTACGTGGATATTCTCTGACTTGGTAACTATGTTCTGAAAACACTGTACTTAAGAATTCTTTAAAAGTTGATTTTCTAAAATTGAAAAATGCCCACATTTGTCAGGCGCCTGTGACTCACAACTATAATTCTATCTACTTGGGAGGCAGAGATCAGGAATATCCCAGTTTGAGGCCAGCCAAGGCAAATAGTTCTCAAGACCCTATCCTAAAATACCCAATACCAAAAAGGGCAGGTGGAGTGGCTCAGTGGTAGAGTGCCTGCCAAGCAAGCATGAGGCCCTGAGTTCAAACTCCAGTACCACCAAAAAAAAAAAAAAAGAAAGAAAAATGCCCTAATTATATGTTGTATTAAGCTCAAATTGAAGTGCCGTGGTTCAAGTTGAACTTCAGACATTTTAATTTAGTTATAAGAAATGTGAAGTAGCCTGATTGATGATAGTGGGGACCCATGACATAAGTATCCAAAGAATATATTTGGTCCAGGTAAAGATAGAAGCTTAATAACAGGCATCCATTCAGCTTGTTTTGAAGAAGATGGAGGAACCTATTTTTGACCTGTAGCTCTCTGTGAAAGTCTGAGTCAGCTCCAGTGGTGATTCCCTAGTACAAACAGGAACATGTGGTTTGCATGTTACACCTGAGACTCCCAGCACAATCGTCACAATCGTCTGCCTTCCCCCCGCCCCCCACTGTGGTTTCCTCTTCACGTATTAAAGTCCCGGGCTTCTCAGCAGTAGGGACTTTTGATTTTCTTTTTCTATCTGACACCTGTAGGCCTCTTAGCTGTTAGCAGCTGTCAGGTATGTACTAACAATAAATATTCCTCACCTCAAGCTAAATACTATATCTGCCCAATGTCCCTACTGGGGGTCTGACCTCAGGTGTACTCCAAGCCCCGACTAACTGGTGTGGTGTCTTCTACCACAAAATTATGACAAATTGCAAATATTGCCATTGTGGATTGGTTCTCTGTACAAAGAAAGAAGCTCTATGCAGTGAGTTTGAGTTTTTGGTTTAATGGTCACAAAATGTTAGTACTGCTACCATTCAGCTATATGTAAAATTTTTTAAATTTATAAATATTAAAACTTCAAACTTACACTAAGAGTTTTCAATTTTCTTAAGAGAGCCAGGCCTGAGTGTACTGTTTAAATATTTATCTCTAGTAACATAACTAATGAAGGCATAAAGTTGCATTTAAGTTTTCAGAAGATGCTCCAATATGATTTCAGGAAATCAAAGAATATGTATTGAGCCAGTTATAAGCTGAATATCAAATTGATAAAATTTTATTTGTATTTTCAAAGTTCACAAATGGGAGTTAAAATGTTTTTTCACTAAATATTTTATTACATTTTTGTTTCGATCATGTGTGATTTATTTGTTCATGGATGCTTAGCTAGACTGTTGCTAGAATAATGCTGGCTCATGTGTCATCATAGGATGATTGACACTGGGAACATTGTATGGTCCTAAAATAATTTTAAATGAAAGACATCTATAAAGCAATATTTTCATTCTCTTCTGGGAGAAACCCCCCCCCAAAAAAAAAAAAAAAAAAAACCCTTACAGAATATCCAGGAAAAAAACCCAGAATTTTGTTTATATTCTGTAATATTTTATCTCAGCCCACAGTTTTAGAAACAATTTCAGAGTTAGATCATTCAATTCGATATACTATTACTTGTAAGTAAACAGTAGTTTGAGACATTCTTTTTGGCTTTTTCAGGGAAGTCTATGTGCTACATAGACTTTCATCCTTTGCCCAACTGAAAATTTTTCACACATACTCAGTGAAATGTTAATTTTTTTAAGGAAGAAAATGCATTTTACTTTGAATTCCCATCCATGTGTCTTAAATAATAATGAGAGTCGATTCTACTCTAAGGGTAGAAAAAGAAAAATTAGGTTGTTGAGGAGTAAGTAGTGTGTTTAGAAATTTTGTTTCCTCTCCTTACTGAGGGTGGAGTAGGCTAATCAGTCATTTGCCATTTGAGATGGAGTGATTTGTAGCTGATGCCTTTGGCATGTTGACTGGATTATGGGACAGTTTTTTTAAATATTGGGTTCCAGAATGGGCCTGTTCCTTCTATTGTCATCTCCAGTGACAGTTCAGCCAAACTTTGTTTTTAAACTAAATAGAAGCAAAGGACATATTTGCTGGAAATTTTTACTTGGCACTAGTAGCAGTACTGTCTCAGTTCCAGCACAGAAGCCAACCAACCTACTGAGTTTTGTTTTGTTTTTAATTGAGCATGAACAAACCAAGGTAAGTCAGTAGTGCGCCCTAGGGATGTGCAAAGTGTTTCAAAGTGAGTCAGCGATGGTGTTCTAAAGTCCTGAGACTGATCCCTTCTGCCTACTTTGCTAGATTGGGCTTCAAATACTCCTTTTTTTTTTTTAGCCCAAAATGTGTTAGTAGTGAAACTTGTCGTTTGTACCCCTGCTTATAACGGCTGCCCTGTGTGGTCCTATCTGAAGACTGACCTAGGAAAGCTGTTTGAACAGGTAGAATACAGGATACAGATAGATTGAATTCCAAAGCCACTTGGAGGTGACACTCATTTCCTTAGGTCCATCATCTTTATCATGAGGTCATAAATCTGTCCAGTGAAAAAATTTAAAGCGAGGCATTGGTGGCTTAAGCTGTCATCCTAGCTACTCAGGAGACATCAGGAGGATCAGGAATTGAAGTCACCACTGAGCAAATATTTGGACAGACCCTATCTTAAAAATAATACAAAAAACGACTGGTGGAGTGGATCAAGTGGTAGAATGCTTGCCTAGCAAGCATGAGATCCTGGATTCAAACCCCATTAACAGCAAAAAACAAAACCAAGAAGAGACAGTGAATATGGTGGTTATAGCTAGGGCTTATATCACATTGTATGGAAGACATCACAATATTTGAATGTTTAATGACTATCAAGTGTTTAACATTGTGTTAGATATATTTAAAGTAAAATGCGGTTCTTAGAAATTTTTAAATGCAATGGAATTTATGAAGCATATATGATTTTTTTTTTTTTGCAGTACTGGAGCTTGAACTTGGGGCCTCACTTGGTAGGCAGGTGCTCTACCACTTGAGCCCCGCCTCCAGCCCTCTGTTTTAAAATGAGAAAAAAATCTATGTAAAAGTTTAAAGTGTCTTAATCCATTGTGGTGCTACAAAAAAATGCTAGAGACTGGCTCACTTAAAAGAGCAGAAACTGATTTTTCAATCCTATAGTTGGAGAGTACAAAGTAGGGGTGTGGGCATCTGAAGAAGGAAGAGTGAAAAAGAACCAACACCCTATAATGGGCTTAGTGCAATTCATGAGGAGGAGTCTCCTTGGTCTAGTCACCTCTTCAAGGCCCCACTTCATACTGTATTGGCAACATCTGAATTTTGGAAGGGACCACTGAAATCAAAGCATCAGCGACTTACGTTTCTGCTGTATTTGTTTCTGCAACAGCAAAATCCTAATAAGTGATTCCCAAAGTGAGTTTTGTACCATCACTAGTTCTTTGTAACTTGGTTATCAAGTTTAACTTCACGCCTAAAGGTGCTCCTACACTAATGTATATGGCAAGGCTTATAAGATCTTAATCAGATTCTCATTTTAATGTTCTTTTTGGGATTTTTTCCAAATACCATTTTTTATTGTACTGAGGTACAATGTGACATTTACTAAAGTTCTTGAAATAGATCATAGTTGAGTTCCCCCCTCCATCATTCTCCCCCCATTCCTGGAACTGTTTCAACAGGTCTTATTTTTCCATTTTCAGACATTTCCACTACATTAACCCTCTTACACCCTTTCTTTGTACCCTTCCTCCCACTGGTACCAACCCCCAGACAGGACCCGTTTTACCTTCCTGTTCCCCGTTTTTGAAAAAGCATTTTTTGTTAAGATAGCTATTCAGGGAGTTTCATTGTGGCATTACCACTATATATGTATTATAATACAAATTGGTTCATCCCCTCTATTTTTTTCCTATTTGTCCCCTTAGCAGGTTTAAAAATTCTATATTCATTCTTGTATAGAAAATCACCATATTCACTTTTTACACTTCATTCTTTTACCCTCCTTCTCCTGTTAGAGCTTGTATTTGTATTGTGTCTATCTCCCACATATGAGAGAAAACATGAGGCCTTTTTCTTAGCCTGGCTAACTTCACTTACAATAGTCTTAAAGTATCTTAAGACACTAGAATTCTAGGGAGTATCCTTTGCATCATGCATAGAATAACTTAATTTGTGATAAAGCACTCAAAAGTGGAAGAAATGTTTTTATAATAAGGGGTGTGTGTGTAAAAGAGCTAGGCATGGTTGTGTATTATCTGTAGCCCCAGCCGAATAGCTTGAGCTCAAGAGTTACAGACCAGCCTAGGTAACACCCTTGCTCAAAAAGCAACTGAGTCCACTTTTTAAGAGACCTTTTCAGCAGGGCGCCAGTGGCCACGCCTGTAAATCTTCGCTACTCAGGAGGCAGAGATTAGGAGGAGCGTCTGCCTAGCACGCCTGAGCCTCTGAGTTCAAACCCCAGTACCACTCCCAACCCCCCAAAAAAGATTTATTACAGGGTGATCTCCAACTGATGACAAAAATCATTGCTGGAAGTAACTCGTGAACTGAAACTGATCTATAAGGATCTTTCTGGTCCAATTTTATGAAGCCTCGGTTTAATATTTTAGTCAGCCTGACTAAACAGTCAAAGGAAGCCCTGCGGAAACATTTCGGTGCAAAATAGTGTGCTTAACTGGATCTCGTTAAAACCTTAAAACTAGCGGGACGCCAGTGGCTCACCCCTGCAACCCTAGCTACTCAGGGGGCAGACATTAAGAGGATCACGGTTAGAAACCTGAGTTGAATAGTTTGTGGGACCCTATCTTTAAAAAGCCCATCAAAAAAAAAAGGGCTGGTGGACTGGCTTAAGATGTAAGCCCTGAGTTCAATCTCCAGTTAAAAAACAAAAAAAACCCTTAAAAACCTGACCAGCGTTCCCCCGGGCAACATGGGAAGCGCCAGGACTTAGTACTGGAGGCAGCGTGGCCGCGCGTGGTGCGTGTGCGCCTGCGCGAGGGCGGCTCAGTCCCACCCCGCCGCGCACGGCTCGCCGGGAGAGTGCGCACGCGTATGGTGAGTGGGCCGCGCGGACGAGGGGACGTAGGTTCGATGATGGATTTTGAGTTCGTTTTCATCTTGTGTAGGGTGGAGTAGTGTGAGGGACGAGGCGGGCGGGATGGAGCCACTTCGAGAGAGGTGCCTGCTTTGCTTCTTCGGCGGACCCTGGCGCCGGGAGGGGGCCTGTGCTGAGGAAAAGCTGCCCCGTTTGGGGGGGCGGGGCGCGGCGCTTTCTGCTCAGACTTGACCCTTGACCCTGGCGTTCCAGGAATGCAGTGTGTGGATAGCAGGCGTCCGCTTGCTGCCCCTCGATGGTGGCCGCTCCTTACTTGTTCGCCGGGGCCTGTCGAGGCCGACGGGTCCCAGGCAAGCGTGGGAGCGCGGGGTAGGTGGGCGTGGTCACTCGGTCTTGCACACGGCCTGATGGCCTCCATGGTGGCATGGGGCAGGCTGGTTCTTGCCAGCGGCAGGAGCCACGTGCACGGCCGAAGTCCTCCGCCGCGGGCTGTGACCGTGTCACGTCGGGTGCACGTCATAGCTCACCCAGTTGAATGCGTGAAAGTCAAAAAGGTACTCGGAAATGTTAGTAAGTTCCAGGCAAGGGAGCTACATACGCAAAATGAAAATGGAAGGTTTGGGCCTTTTTCTGGAAGCAAGTTGGAGTAAGGAGAGAATTATGCATGAGTAGATAAAAATCAGAGAACTCCTAGGCAATTTTTACTCTATTCACAGACAGAGCCTCAGGGCTAGTCCAGGCAGCCTCCCCCTGCCCTTTACTGAGGAGTCCGTGATAGATGTTAGGTTAATGCTTTTTCTTCTGGATCACACTGGCTTGATCTAAGTTTCTTGCAGAAGGCAGTATGGCACTGTCGAATTCTACAGTAATGCATGGAAACTGAAATTTTACACCAATAGAAGCCAACCACAGCCCTTTAGGATCCTGTTGATGCTCTTATTAATGTGGCCACACTTGGCTCATTCTGTTCCATCTTTCTGTAAACCTCATCAATCTCCCCTCTTGTCTCAGGCTAAGTTAAAATGTCACCTATGGGGCTAGGGACATGGCTCTGAGTTCAAACTCCAGCATCACTCTCCCCTACCCCCCAAAAAAGTCACCTGCTCTTCACTGTGACCCCGTGGTACTGAACAGTGCTCCTGTAATCGAGGTCTCACCACATCAGGATTATTTCTTTGTGTCTCTAAAATGAAGTTGCTCAACCTCAACACTGTGGACAAGGCAGACTGGACAGTTCTTTGTCATGAAGGGCTGTCCTGTGAATTATTTACAGGACTCTGGTTACTGGGTAGTAACCAGTGGGTAGAGCACCCATTATGCCAACCAAAAATGATTACAGACATTACCAAATAGTTCCCTGAGTCGAAAGATGGTTCCTGGTTCTCCCATAAGAACCACTGGAGCAACATAAGAGCCAACATCAGTTTAATAAAAATACAACCACAGGACTTCCCAACTCTTTTTGGACTTGAAAATGTCTTACAGCAATTTTGTAAACCAACTTAGAAATTATAAAAATAGCGATACAAAACAGCCACTCGTGGTGATACATATGTAATCCCAGCACTTGGTAGGCTGAGGAAGGAGAATCAGACTAGCCTGGGCCATCTAGCAAGACCCTGTCTTGAAAAACCAAGAGGCCAGCCATGATTCAAATTTTGAGGTTAGCCTGAGCAAAAAGTTAGTGAGGCCCCATCTCAATAAGCCCTGTGTGGTGGTAGAAGACCTTATGTAGGAGGATCATTGAGGCCAGCCCTGCAAGATAGTACCTGAAAAATAACTAAAGCAAAAAGAGGGAGGGCATGGCTCAAGTGGTAGAGCACCTGCCTAGCAAGCAGGAGGCCCTAAGTTTACACACCAGTAACTGCCAAAAGAAAAAAAAAAAAAAAAGATAAAGTAGTGACTAAGTTTTTAAAGTATATTAATAATAGGCTTGATTTCATCTTTGATGGTGTTTTGTAAACAAATTTCAATTTTATACTCCTTTGAACAACTGGTACACTTTTGAACTCACTTTAATAATATAGGAAACAAGCCAGGCATGGTGACCTATGCCAACAAACCAAGCACTAGGAAGGCTGAGGGAAGAGGACAATGGGTCCAGCCTGGGCTACATAACTAGAACCTGTCTGAAAAAAACAAAATAAGAAACAGTCTGTGATTGCTAAAATTACAACTTCCTACACTCTCCCTGTGTTCTTCCATTGATTTTATTATCATCTATCATATACTTCATTTATTTTGTTTCTAGTTTCTGCCTCACTTGAATTTAAGCTCCATGTTTTGAGTCCATCACTAAGAGCAGTGCCTAGTAGAGGTAGTGCCTTGATAAGTGACTATCAAAGGAATGGATCTGATATAGCTATAAACTTTTATTTTAGAACCAAATTCACATCAATTACAGATTGAAATTTAATGAACTTTTACACATATTTAAATAAGCCATTTTCTTAACCTGCTCTTGGGGTTTTGGTTTTGCACTCAAATCCAACTGGTTTCTTTTTTATGTTTTCTTCCCTTTTTTATTAGTTATACAAAATAATGATTTCAGTATGACATTTTCATGTATATAAGGTATTTTGATCATATTTACCTATTACCCTCTCGCCTCCCTTTCATGTTTTATTTCTAAATGACTAGCAAGTTTCAGGCTGCTATTTCAAAGCCCATCTCCAGAGATATAGCTGTGGCAAATGTTTAGTACTAATAGTTGAAATATTTCTGTTTATATGAAGGATACAACACACACATGTGTGTCTCTGTGTATATGTGGACACACACACTGCTTTCCCTTTGGCTCTTGTAAGACACTGTCATGGTGCAGCTTTGATCAGGAACTGGTTGTACCTTCAACTCTGTGCCAGGAAACAGTGGATTTTAATAGTCACCTGATTCTGTCCCTGAATGAAGGAACTCTCAGTTTTGAAATACCAAATTGAAAATCCTCAGTGGTTTGCAGACCAGTTTTGCCATGTTTTCTCAGTCTTTCTTACTTCAGCATGTTCAGGTGAATCTTTGGACAGCTCCTGATGTGCTTGTCTGAAAATGTGATCTTTGTGCTTATTTCAGTAAACTAAAACTGCTCATTTCAAGCATTCTTACTGTTCCTTGATGGGACTTCTACAGACTCTCCCTCCTTGAGTTGCCCAAAGGGGTTTTTTGTTTGTTTGTTTGTTAGCGGTACTGGAGCTTGAACTCAGGGCCTCATCTTGAGCCACTCCATGCCTTTTTTGTGATTTTTTTTTTTTTTTTTTTGAGATGGGGTCCACGAACTATTTCCCCACTGGCTTCTAACCACGCTCCTCCTGATCTCTGCTTCCTGAGTAGCTAGGTTACAGGCGTGAGCCACTGTTTGCCTTGTCCAAAGTTATTTTAGTTCTAGATGTAGATAATCTGGCTGGCAGTGTCGCACATTGGTAGAGTACATGCTTAGTATTCTTAAGGCCCCGATTTCATTTACAGCACCAAAAAAGTTACATAATTTGTCTCATGATTCATATAAAACCAAACACTCTCAAACATTAAAATTCAAATGAACAGTTTATTGCGAAGATTGTTCAGTTCTGAGTTAGTAGATAGTTATTTTGAGATTAGTATTCCTAATTACCTTGAACTGTGTACTGAATCTGTTCTTTTACCACACACATTCTGCCACGAATGCCTTTTCTCCTTTCTTTGCTAAACAAGAAGTGTAGTGTTCCACTCCAGAAATGTAGAGCACTATATCATGTTTGGTGGTTAGACATTTTGATTGTTAGTTTTTGCTGTTTCTCATTTCTACTTGGAGCATCTTTTATGTGTCTGTTCATGTGAATTATAGGAGTTTCATATGCCTCTATACAGAATTGCTGAGCTGAAGGTTGTGGGGTTAGTGTGAAAACGTGTGTATCAGCTTCCATTTCAGCCAGCAGAGAGGCAATTTCCATTGCTTCAAATCTTCAAAAGCATCTAGCATTCTCAGTCTTCAATTTTAGTGAATGTAGTAGGTGTGCAGTAATCTCTCATTACAATTCACACTCCCAGGTAACTAAGATTAAGTGCCTTTTCACATGGTTACCAACGATTTGTGCATCATGTCTTTTGAAATTCTACTGAAATATTTTGGCCATTTGTCTTTGGACAGTAGAATTCTAAAAATGAAAAAGAAGTTCAAGTAATGTACAGGAAGCCTCGGAAATGAAATGAATGAAAACTGGAAGAAACGGGAAACAGCAAATAATAGCATACATAATAACATTAAGGGCTAAAACACCAATTGAAAAACAAAGCTTAGAATGGATTTCTTTCCACAAAATATATTTAATAAACTTGTAATATAAATAAGCTATAGATGCATTTAATAAGTTTGTATAAAATCAAACACAGCATTTTACCAGTAGTTTGGACTCATTTATATTTAACTGGGAGTGCTTTGTGTTTTGGACAACTGCCTAAACTGAAATTGTATTTACAATTTACAACACATGTAGGTATAACTGAAATGCTCTGAAACTCACAGAAGTCTAGAGATTTACAGGCTAGAACTATCATAACTATGTCAAATGTTCTGTTTGTGAACAACGGAAAAATGGGAGAGAAATGTATGGTTTTAAAGTTTTGTGGCAAACACTTCTCTAAGATACAAAGACACTGTGAAATTGATTTAATGTCAGGATTTCTTAATCCTTGATTGTCATTTTTGGCAGCGTAACCCAATGTGTCAGAAGGCAGTGTGCTATGCAGCTGGGACCCTTACACTGTCACACAAGAGTCTGCTAAATGCAGAAGGAGCCCTGATTGGAAGTAAGGAAGTGATATTAGCTCCCAATGACACCCCCCCCCAAAAAGACATTAAAAAGGACATCAATGGAAATGCGATCAATGATGCAGAAATGAATTCCTTGAAAAGATCAATGAAATTGACAAACTGCTAATGGTACTTTAAAAAAAGAAAAAATAAAGCCAGGCATAGTGGCACATGCTTGTATCCCAGCACTCAGGAGGCTGAGAAAGCAGGAACACGAATTTGAGACCAGCCTGGACTACTCAGTGAGACTCTGTCTCAAAAAACAAGGTCTGGGATGTAGCTTACTCATAGGATGCTTTGCTAGGTTACGCAGAGCCCTGTGTCCCATCTCCAGCACTGCAAGAAAAAAAAAATAGGTTACTTACATTAAGAATAAAGTTGGATATTGCTACAGGTTCTAAAGACATTAAAAATACAATAGCAATACCACAATCACCTCTATACACAAAAATTTAACAACTAGATGATCTGGACCAGTTCTTCAAAACCACCAATATTCACCGAATATGAAATAGATATTGTGAAGACTCCTACAAATATTAACGAAATTAAATTTTTAGTTAAAGACCGCTCATAAAAAAGACTTTCAGGCTTGAAAGTTTCATTTTTCTGTCATAGTGGCCCTAACAAAATATCATGAAGGCAAATGACTCAAGCAGCAGCCATTTATTTCTTACAATTTTGGTGACTGGGCAGTCCCAAGATCAAGATACACTGATGAGGGCTTTCTTCCTGTCTCGTTTCTGGCTGCCTACTCATTGTATCCTGTACCTGATAGGAAACCAGCTCTGGTGTCTTCTTCTTACAAGGGCATGTATTGGACAGTTTTCTGTTACCATAGCAAAATAGCCAAGATAATCAACTTAAAAGGAGGAAATCTTTATTTTGGCTCACAGTTTGAGAGATTTCAGTGCATGATTGCTTTTGGGCCTATGGTGATTCAAAACCTCATAGTCGGGAATGTATGGTGGAGCAAGCTGCTCACCATGTGGAAGCTGGGAAGTGAAAGAAATGAAGAGGAGGCTTTGGGATCCCAATGTCTCCTTTGAGGATACACCTCCAGTGACCTAACTTCCTTCCACTAGGCCCTACTCTTATAGGTACCTTTACCTCCTAATAGCTAGGGACCACACCTTTAACACATGGATCTTTGAGTTACATTCCAAATCCAAACTATCTCAGGGCACCCTATTATATTAAAGCTCCATAAGACCTCATGTAATTTTTATCACCCTCTCGCAGGCTGTAGCTCCGAATACAATTACATTGGGGGTTAGAACTTCAGTGTATGAATTCAAGAAGGGGGAAACATTTGGGCCTGTAGCAAATGCTTTCACTGAGAAATTGTACCTAATGACTGAAGAGTTAACACTGATTCTGCAGTCTCCTCCAGAAACTATAAGGGACGAGACATTTCTACCTCATTAAGTGAGACAAAGATTACTGTGGTACCAAAACCAGAAAAGAGAGTAAAGACAGAAAACTATAGACCAGTATGTCTCCTTAACATAGGTATATAAATCCTCAACAAAATACTACTAAGTAAAATCCAGCAATATTATTAAAAGAATAATGTAAGTATATAAGTCTCAAGTGAGACTTATTCTAGGAATACAGGCTGGTGTGCTACTAGAAAATCAATTTTATTTATCATATTAGGCTAAAAAGTCACATCATTAAATTTGTGTGTAAAAGGCATTTGAAAATACAGTACCATTTATGATCAAATTTAGCAAACTTCTTTTTAAAGGAGGGTTTCTTCAAGTTGATATAAAGTGCTTCTACAAAAAACCTACAACCAACATCATAGTCAATGATGAAAGATTAAATCCTTTTCTCCGTAAAATCATTCACAAGCCTAGCATACTTGTTCTCACTACCCTTACTTTGGTTCTGGAGTAGCCAGTGCAATAAGGCAAGGCAAGGTGAGGAAATCAATAAATTTAAATAGGCACGCAGATTGGAGTTTACTGAGACATGATTTCTTTAGTATAAAATCCACAAAAATCTATAAAGAAACCACTAGAGCTAATGTAATGTAATGTAGTTGTAGGAGACATTGAAACACAACAATCAATAGTATTTCTTTTTGCAGCATGGGGTTTGAACTCAGGCCCTCATGCTTGCTAGGCAGGCACTCTTAGCACTTGAGCTACTCCACCAGCCCTTTTTTTGTGATGGGTAGTTTCAAGATAGGGAAACTAAAGGACTATTTGCCTGGGCTGGCTTCAGACCTTAATCCTTCTGATCTCTGCATCCTGAGTAGCTAGGATTACAGGCGGAGCCACCGAGCACCCAGCAGTAGTATTTCTAAATACAACATTGAAACAAATTTAAAATGTGGTCATTCACAGTTACTAACAAAACATGTACAGGGCCACTGTTTTGAATATATGAAAGAATGATGAAGTAAATCAAGAAAGACCTAAATAAATGAAGATATATACCATATAGTAAAGATGTCATTTTTTTCCAAAATCCTTACACAGGTTTAGCATAATTCCTATCTATTCCCAGGAAGATATTTTTGAAGTTAGAAGTGAGTTTATTATATACTTTATACAGAAAAGCAAAGGAAGCAGATCAAAACAGTTTTGAATAAGAAAAATAAAATGTAAAGAATCATGGAACCAGATTTTAAGACATAACCATTGACTATAATAAAAACTTGCTTTCAGAGAAGTAGACATCAACATCAGTGGATCAGAATAGAGAACCAGAAATGGACTCACACATATATGCCTACCCAGTTTTTTTTCTTGTGATTATAGGGATTGAACTCAGGGCATCACACATGCTAGGCAAGTACTTGAGATACTGTCCTAGTCCTTTTGTTTGCATTTTGCTTTTTGTTTTTCTTTAGTTTTTTGAGACAGGGTCTTGCTATATGCAACCTATGTTGTCCTCAATCTGGCTATCCTCCTGTCTCAGCCTCCCAAGAGCTGGGATTATAGTAGGTGCACCACACCCAGCTCTGTATTTTGTTTTTGAGAAAGTCCTGCTACTAACTTTGCCCAGGCTGGCCTTGATCTTGAGATCACTCCCAAGTAGCTGAGATTATAGGTATACTGATTTTTGACAAAGGGGAAAATGTAATTTCAAAAATAACCTTCCCAGCGAATGATGGTTTAGCAATTGGATATGCACAAATGGAAAAAAAAAAGAATCTGACCTACAACTCACAATTTTATATGGAAATTGAATGGATCATAGGTTTAAACTTAAAAAGGTAAAACTCTAAAATTTTGTTGGTTTTTTTTTGGTGGTACTGGGCCTTTGAACTCGGGACCTTATGCTCTACCACCTGAGCCATACCTCCAGTCCTTTTTTCTTTTAATTATCTTTCAGCAGGCCTGCAGCACGATCCTTCTAGCTACAGCCTCCTGAGTAGTTGAGATCACAGTCACATGCTGCCAACCCCCAGCTTATTTGTTGCCTGGGCTGCCCTCAAACCATTATCCTCCTGATCTCCACCTTCCAAGTAGCTGGAGTGACAGGTGTGAGCCACCTCACCTGGCCTTTTTGTTTATTTTTATTTATTTATTTATTTATTTTGCGGTACTGGGGCTTGAACTCAGGGCCTACACCTTGAACCACTCCGCCAGCCCTTTTTGTGATGGGTATTTTCGAGATAGGGTTTGAGAAGCTCTTTGTCTGGGCTGGCTTTGACCCTTGATCCTCTTGCCTCAGACTCCTTTGTGGTGGGATCACAGGCACCAAGATATCTCAAAACAACAGTAAAAAAGACCTAAACACTCCAGACTCCAGACATGAGCAAAAGACATGAGCAGACATTCAGCCAGAGTAAAAATGCATGGCAAATTATGCATATAAAAACATGCTCAACATTGGTAAGTATTCAGGAAATGGGAATTAAACATACCTGTTGAAACAGTTCACATGAGTAGCAAAGCCAGGCAAGGAATTAAAGGAACCGGATCTAATATCCACACAAGTTTCCTCTATAATTAGCATAGAATTTGGTGCACTTGTCACATTACCAAGGCAACGGTGGCATGTGATTCTTACTAACCAAAGTCAGAACTGCACCCCTCTCTGCTCAGGACTCCATCCAGGTACCATGTTACAGTTACTTGTCATGTCTCCCTAGGCTTCCCTTGGCTACAACAGTTCTTCAGACTGTTCTTGCTTTTGATGACTTGACTCTTTTCTTTTTTTTGACCTGACCATTAATTATAAGTACTGGACAGATATTTTGTAGAATGTCTCAATTAAGATTTTCCTAATGTCTTTCATATGGTTAACTGGGGTTCTGGTTTTTTGAGAGGAAGGATGTGGAAGTGAGGTGACATCCTCATCATGACATAGGGTGCATTTGATCAACATGTTGTAGCACTGCTGCTTTTGCCTTTGATGTGGATGAGGGGAATGTTTCCTTAGGATTTTTCCTGTGAATAGTGATCCCCAGGAATCGGGGCCTTCCTCTTTCTAGTCTTTATGCTCTTCCCTATGTCTAGAAACACTACAACGATGGTGAATTAAGTATGATAGTAGTTTTACAGGTTTTGGATAAATGCCCTTTTTCAGATTGAAGAAGTTCTCTTCTATAACTTGTTTTGAAATAGAGGGACACTCATAGGAGCAAGAAATGATAGGACCACACACTTGCTAGGACAGCACTCTACCATTTGTGCCACTTTTTGAAGCCCTTTTTGCAGTGGTTTTTTTTGGTTGTTTTGTTTGCAGTGCTGAGGCTTGAACTCGGCCTTCACCTTGAGCCACCCCACCAGCCCTATTTTTGTGAAGCGTTTTTGAAGATAAGGTCTCACAGAGCTGTTTGCCTGGGCTGGCTTCAAACTACAATCCTCCTATCTCTGCCTCCTGAGTGGCTAGAATTACAGGCATGATCCACCGGTGCCCAGCATTGCAGTGGTTATTTTTGAGATAGGGTCTCTCGCTTTATGCCTTGGTGACCTGGACCACAGTCCTCCTATTTCTGAATAGCTGAGATGACAGGTGCATGCCACCAGGCCCAGCCATTGGTTGATATGGGGTCTTGTGAACTTTTTGCCCAAGCTACCCTCAAACTGCAATGCTCCTGATCTCTGCCTTCCAAGGAGCTAGGATTGCAGTTGGCCCCATCATTTCTTTAACTGTTCTATAGAATTCAGTGAATCTTAGAATGGATGTTTTTATTTGGGGAGATTTTTTTGGAACAAAATTCCATCTATGGCTGTTTGTGATGGCACATACCTGTAATCTCAGCATTTGGAAGGCTGAGGCAGACAGGTCAAAGGTCCAGGCCAGCCTGGGCTACATAGGGTGACCCTGTCTCAAAAAAATAAAAAAAAATCTACCTTTGATAAGTAGAGAATCATATGCCTTCTTAAATGACCTGGTTTGGTTTTCCTGTTTCTGAATTTGGTATAAATCAAATCATATAGTATGTTTTCAAATCATATAGTGACTGTTTTGCACTACTTCTTGCTAGAGGACAAACTGCTTGCTCATAAAAGGCTTATTTCTATTTCTAGTATTATTATTATTTCTATTTGTGAGACCAGGTGTTTATTAGCCTGTTTTATACAGACAAGTCTTTGATGAAGGAATGAATCAACAGTCATTTGTACTAGATGAAAATACCCTCTGTTGTCAGCAGTTGGCATATACAAGGTTTTTGTTTTATGATTTTACATGGAACGACTAGCTCTTTAATTTTGAAAAGGAACAAAAGCAGCATGTAGCAGACATTTCTCACCTTAAATCGCTGCCGAACACCTTCGTAACTCTTTTTAAGCCTGCAGTGAGCCCTTGCAGTGAGGGCTGAGGCACCTGCCCTGGTTGGCACCCATACAAGCCTTCCAGTTTGATGAAAGCAGCAGTAGGAAACCTCGAATGACCTTTGCTGATTTCCAACAGATCACTTACTGTTAAGCTTAGATGTGGTATTCTAAAAAACTTATGGAAAGCTGTATTTTGTTCCTTGATAACTTCTGGTTTAGAGATGTGTTTGGTACCTGTGTAGTGAGAAATGTGACTTCCCTAAAGAGAGGTCTTTGTCCCGGCTCCTGGTAACCTGTAAACGCATGGAATTGCCCAAGTGATAGAAGCATCTTTGTTACTCCTGGGAGTCCTTCAGCACAGCTGTGGGAGGGCAGAACTGGACCTGGCTTCAGATGAACAGTTATTCCATCAGTCATATCTGGAGAATGAAATGTCAGTAAAAACTCTGGGGAGCTTCCTAGCTGAGCAGTACTCTATGCACATCATCACACATGGATGCCAGGAGGGTGATAGAAGATTCAGTTTGGAGCCTCATAATCTCTTCCCTACGTCTCGTGCTTTGGCTGATTGTGATTTGTCTTTTCCTTGTAATTAGTGTAACTGAGAATAACTGCTTTCAGTGAAGTTTGGTGTTTGTGGCAAATTATGTGTGTGGTTTTGGGACTCTCTTGTGCTTAACAGTTGTCAGGATGCTGGGAAGACTTGGCCAGCTGGAGGACTGGGCCTATAAGTCATAGTGTGGCAGTGTAGAATCCCAAAAAGAGGTCACTGAACTTGGCCATCACTTTCTACAAAAACACCTTCTTTTTCTTTCTCCCTCTGTTTTACTCTTTCTTCTCTTTCTCCTTATTATCCCTTTTATTTTGCCCATCTCTTTCTACACTTTTCTGAGTTGGTCTTTTACATGCACAGGTGACACTCATAGACCTTAATTCATCTAAACAGTGCCATTCAAGCATACAAAGGTCTCTGACTAGAAAACCTACTGTGAAATGTCCGCCTGTGGCCGTTGCATGCCAGAAGTGAAATGTCTTTAGACATTTGTGGTAAGTAGTTCCTCATGCAGGGAATCATAAAAAAGTGAAAGTGACCTTCGTGAAAGCTGAACACAGAAAAGCCTGCATTTGTTGAACAGTAGTTCAGAAGAAGCCCCTTGTAGGTATTGGATCCCAGAAATTTTAAATACATATGTTTCCTGTATAAAACTGAGTCCTTGCTATAAGCTCAAGCTTATTTGTTACTCCTTCATCTACAGGGTGTAGACAGTTGGTGAAATGAGTGACGCAGGAGACGATGATATCCCCCAGCTTTCTTCCCACACCCTAGCAGCTCTACAGGAATTTTATGCTGAGCAGAACCAACACACTGACCCATGTGGGGAGGATAAATATAACATTGGAATAATAGAAGAGAACTGGGTAAGCAAATGCAGCACACTTCTGTTGGGAAATACTGCATGGAGCCTATTCTGTGTTGAGTCCAGGGTTAGTTTGCGTCCTTCTCTAATACCAGAGTCTCTATCACCTGTCACTCAGGAGCTGATAACTCCACAGGGCTCGAGGGCAGAGCACAGCCTGTGAACACCGTGGACAGTTTAAGCACAGAAGATCCTCCTGGTTCTGACAGTCAGGCTGGCTGGTGATCAAAGGAGCAGGCTTTTCAGATAGGGGGACTATATTTCATTGTCTCCCACATAAATGAATGCTTTGTTCTTGGACACAGACACATTCAGTTGGTTTTCATGGAGTCCAGCAATCCTGGTGGAAAGAGAAAAGTACATAATTTCAGTAAATAAGCATGTAGTGAAAAAATTGACGATAGTGAGTTTTTAAGCTGTTAATAATTTCTAGCATATATTACATATTTTAATTTTATAGTCCAAATAAAAGTAGGAATTAAAGAAGAAAAAGAGTTCAGGGAAACCCATACCGTGAGTTTTTTGAAGAACACAGTTGGGAAACAGACAAGGCTTGAAATTGTCTGTGATGACCCCTCAGTGACAGGCCTGTGTTGCTCTGTCACTTTGCAAGTAGAAGAAAGCTTTGTGTGCTTTCTTTTATGTGTGCTTTCTTTTGCACTCTTTTATATTTTTGTGTCCAGTTTGAGTTGCTAATATCTAACCTTATCCTGTTTGTTCTGTTTAAAACTATGATAAATTTTTTTTTCCATTTACTTCACATATTCTACCTACTCTAGCCTCTTTCTCATGATTTTCCTCTTTATGTACTTCTACCCTCTTCACTTGATGCTTCTGCAGATAAGAAATGTGAGAAACTTGAAGTCTTGCTTTATTCCAGAGGTGTCTTATCTTTTTTCCTTCTGATTAAATATTTAGAATACTATGTACTCTTTTTTTTATTCTAAAAATAACCTGTGGCTGTTGTAGAAAATACATAAAAACATGAACAAAGCCAAAAATCAGTCCTAATCCCACTACTTACTTTTTTAATCTGAATGCTTTCATTTAGTATAGTTGTTGATAAAATTGAGGAAATACCCCAGGAAATAGAAAAAAATAGCAACCATATGAAGAAAACATACGAAAGACAATATTAGAAAACTAGAGGATAAATGTATGGAAGCTTACTATCCAACTAATAGGAATTCTAGAAAAACAGAAAAAGAAACAAAGGGAAAGAAACCCTCAAAGGACAACATTGGAACCCTCCCAGAACTAAAGACTCTCACTAAGACACAGTTGTAGTGCTTGTGAGAGTTAGGATCTGGGTAGCACAGAAGATCTTAGAACCTTCCAGAGGAAGATTCACCTTGCCATCTATAAGGTTTCAGGACTAGAGGCACATTATACTTCTAATAGCTCTGTTAGTATCAAGAAATCTTAAAAATACCTTCAACATTTGGAGTGAAAATTTTATTCAGTGGTCAAGTGTGAGGACAAAATAAAAACATTTTAGACATGGCAACTCATGACAACGCCTCCTAAGCAAGCAAAGAAAGGAAGATGTGCTGCTAGAGTGGCTCAAGTGGTAGAACGCCTGCCTAGCGAGTGTGAGGCCCTAAGTTCAAACCCCAGTGCCACAAAAAAAAAATAAAGAAAGGAAAACCTGGGCTCCAGGGAATTGGAAGTCCTACACATGTGGCAGGAGAAGGAATTCCCAGAATGCTGGTGTCACAGGAAGTCCCAGTACAGTAGCTGTGCTGCATACTGAAGAGCAATTGGTCCAGATTATTTTAGGAGGGCATGGTCAGGGGAAAAAAAAGAAAAATGATAGAATATCTGACAGGAAGAAAATTTTACTGAAAGGTCAACAAAGGATGTTGGGAAAATTGGGCATAAGTACAAAAAAAAAAAACCAAGAAAATGAAACAAGCATGTGTTTATTAGCTTGTATCTAAACATCAAAAGTGTCACACTGGAAGGGAATGGAGTTGTAGTGTATTACGTGCCTCAGCAGTGAACTCTGACAGTTGATTCTCATTAACCAAACCATGGATTATGACTACACTAAGAGCAAGGGAAAGGGAGAAGGTATGTCAGAGAGACCAAAATCCTCATCTCCACAGGAAATGAATAATATATACTGACTTAATCAAGAGATAGCATTTAAACATAATATTTACAGATACGGATTAAACAAAGAGCCAACAGCTAAGATGGCAGCTTCTGAGGATTAGGGTCCAATGGTGGGAAGCATGGGATGGGAGGCTTTTTTCTCATTATAAGCCCAGTTGTCCTTTTGACTTGTAAAGCCATGTTCATGTAACACATTAAGAGTAGGATTTTTCATTTTCTGAAATAATGAGAGAAGAGTTCAAACACATCATCATCCCCTAACAGTGTTGTGTGGGGAAGAAAGACAATTCGGTAATCAGCCAGCAGATAGCTCTTACCACTTAGGATGCTTGGGAGCAGATGTGTCCTTCAGCCTCCCTACCCCTGGGAAGCCAACACTCCTACTGTATACACTAGAGCTTTCCCACTGCTGTCCTAAGCACAAGGAATGAGATCAAAGCTCAGCATTCTTCCTGTAACTAAGAATGGGTAGAGGAGGAGGCAGATTAAGGGAAGATAATGGAGGAGTGCACTTGTTCAAAGTACACTATGCACATCTATGGAATTATCATAATGAAGCCTCCTTGTACTCTTAATGTGTGCTAATAAAAAATAGTTTAAAAAATCCTTTCCCAACACCTCAGAATAGGTAGATTAAAAAAGAAAGAATGGGCCAACACAGATGCACTCATGAATTCACACATACATGCACATAAATATGTGCACATTCTGTCTTTGGAAACACTTTTGAAGTTGTATTTTTGAGTAAATATTCAGTCAGTATTACGCAGACATCTAGATGGGAATATGTGAAGCCATCCTGCTTTTCATTGTAGTCAGTAAATGTTACTGATTTAAAGATTTGTTTACACATTCATACTATTTGCCATTTTGAATAACACCTTATTCTAACTGTAGTAATTTTGAATTCTATCTTGTTTTGAGTAATGTAGAACCATTGCATATTAGTAAGATCTTCCAGAATAAGGCTTTTAAAAGACCAAGGATCATGCAACAAATAAAACAAACTATTCTAAGACAGAAGCCATCACTGTTATGAGTTGTGCTGTGGGAACAAAAAGCAAGGACCCCAGCAAGACTCCCGAGGTAGGGTGGAAGAGTCAGGAAAACCACTCAGATGACCATGGGAACCAGATCCTGCAGTGTCCTACGTTTTTAAAACACCTCAGCCCTTATCAGCCACATACAAAATTCAAGTCCACATGGATTAAACAGTTAAACATAAAAATAATAAAAGTTTAAAAGAAAATACAATCTTTTATGAAACAAGGAGAAGAAGACTGAGAAAATGGACAACATGAAATTAGACAGAAGATAGCATAGGCAGGGTAAAAGGAAAAGAAAGATGAGAAGGAAATACATATCAAGTGTGAGAAGAGGGTTAACATCTAGTTATTTGTGCCCAGCAAAGATAATAGGAAGCACACCTGAGGAACATACACAGAGCTAGTCTATTGCTTGTGACAGCAGGAGAAACTGCTAACATGGGAGAGCTCTTAATCACCTCAATAAGAGGTATGGGAAAACTTGGTGATTGGGGCTGGTGTTGGGTGACGAGGAATCTCAGAGAATATGCAATTCTAAGTTAATATCTGAGAGCTCGTGATGGACTATACAAAGCTGTAATTTGTAAAGCATTACCTGCGAAAGGAGAATGTTTGGTCTTTTTGCTGGACTTTCACGGTGCTCTTGTTTTATCTGTGCTCAGATATGATTATATAGTGGCCATATTTTTCTGTTGCTTCATCACAATCAAGATGACTGGGGGCCTGGCTCAAGGGGTAGAGCACTTCCTTAGCAAGCACAAGGCCCTGAGTTCAAATCCCAGTACCACCAAAAAAAAGAATAACTGTCTGGAGGCATGGTGGCATGTACTTGTAATTCCAATACTCTGGAGGCTGAGGCAAAAGGATCATGAGTTTGAAGCCAGCCTGAACATAGTGAGACCCTGTCTCAAAAAAAAAACAAAACTGAAGTTACCATTCTCTGAAGTAGTTTCCTGTTAAGTAGAGAGCACCTCAGACTGGCTCCATCTGACATTTTTCTCTACTCACAGAACACATAAAGAGCTTCTAGAAAGCAATAATAAAACAGTAAACACAATGAAAAAAATAGAGAAAGATAATTCATAAAAGGAAACTAAAAATGATCACTTAACACATGAAAAGATGCCCACCTATGTCGATAGGGTGGTGCAAGTACTAACAAAACCTGGTTGACATAATATAAATTAATTCAGGCTTTTTGGAGGGGAGGGAATAAGACTATCAAATATTAAACGTATAGACTGGTCACCTCAGAATTTCATTTCTACAGGTGTGTCCTTAGATTTATATGCCCGTGCACACAGAGCAGAATCCAGAGAGATAGTCATAGGAGTGCACTTAACAGTAGTAAAAACAAAAAACTTAAATCACCACCAAAGGAGAATAATTAAGTAAAATCTGGAGTTCTGAAAAAAAAAAGTCAAATATAAAGTTTCTGAATTTTATTTAAGAAAACTCAACAATGATGCCTTACACAGTTAGGCTGCAAGGTCAGTTTGAAGAGTAAAATCTTGCTATGTATCTAGTAGGTGAGATTGTTTTAAACACATTTCCTTAGGCTTTCTGATTGAAGATGGTAAGTCAGTCGTGTGGATTTTCACTTTTCCTTCTCCATTCAATGAACAGCAGGATGGTTTTTAAAAAAATCGTTATAACAGAATCCCAGCTATTCAAGAGTCTGAGGCGGTGGGGGGCGGGAATCACTTGAATCCACAAGTTCGAGACCAGCCTGGGCAACCTAGAGAGACCTCAGAAAGAGAATGTATTGCTCCATTTGAAAGCCACTAAGGAATAAAGAGTGCTATTGGTTGACTAGAAAGAGCAATTTCTAGAAGGTAAATGGTGTTAGATGGTTCGAGACACAGCAATAGTAATTGCTACACAGTGAGAAATGTGGCAGGAGGACAGGAAGAAGCCTACTTTCTAGTAGAGAACCTCAAAGACAGCAGTTCCAAACTCAGACCCTGTGAACATGGAGGGCAAAAATGACCAATGGATCAATTTCATTATGGTTAATTAAAGGGTCACCTGCTATCATAGTGGGGTCAGTTGATCTCTGCCTGTTCTGATCACATGGAGAAGCTGTACACAGCATCTGAGTTACTCATCTCCAGGCCAGATCCCAGAAGTTTCCTCACTAAACTTGAGAGCCTGCTTTGAGAATGCTCAAATTTGTGTAGAAGAGCCAGAAAGAAATACAGAATAGAATCTAAGATAACTCTGGAGCTCTACCACAAACAAAAACTTTGAAAAAAGACAACTCACCAGTCCCCAGGGTTCATGCCTATAATCCTAGCTACTTGGGAGGCTGAGATCCGAAAGATTGCAGTTTGAGGCCAGCCTGGGCAAATAGTTCAGGAGACTCCCATCTCCAGAAAAACCAGAACAAAATGGACTGGAGGTACGGCTTGAGTAGTAGAGTGACTGCTTTTCAAGAGTGAAGCCCTGAGTTCAAACCCTAGTCCTGCCAGAAGAAAAAAGAAAGAAAAGTAAAAGCTCTATTCAGGAGAGAAGTACACTGAAGTTCTCCATACTCAGAGTAAAGCCCTCCTTATCTGAGCAGATTTCCACTTGGGTGAAGAAATAATTAACAAACCTGTAGTTTGCCCTTTAAAAGCATATGATTCAGTGGGTTTTGGTGTATTTACAGACAGATAGATGCAGCTGTCACCACAATCAATTTTAGAACATTTTTATTGCCTCAGAAAGAAACCCTGCACCCTTTAGTTCTTACTTCCTAACTCCCCAATCCTCCTAGGCCCTGGCAACCCCAGTCTTCTTTCTGTCTCCACAGATTTGCCTATTCTGGATATGTCATATAAGTGGAATCATATAATATGTGGGGTTTTGTCTGATTTCTTTCACGAGCAAATGTTTCCAAGGCACATCAGTGTTTTAGTGTGTATCAATATTCATTCCATCTTTTGACTGAATAATATTCCATTGTATGGATGTATACCACCTTTTATTTATCCACTCATCAGTTATCAGACGTTTGGGTCATTTCCACTGAAGATGGTGCTGGGGTGGAACTCAGGCCTGCAAGGCAGGTACTCTACCACTGAGCTACACCACAGCTCTTGAGCATATTTTTAAAGCACAGAATCCTTAGTTTGCAGGGACTACCGCCATGTAGCTGACTTACCCCATGCCCTGCTGTTCTGGGGAGAGAGAAGCCTGCTGGAGAAATGAGCCTATAAATTACAAAGGAAAACCATGCAATGTTTTTTCACACTGAAATCATCCTTCATTTCTAAATATGAATAGATAAGTAAGGATCACTAGAATTTTTTTTTTTAAGTTATCAATCAGCATGAAACAGAAGGAGCAAGATGATAAACAACAGCCCTGAGAGAAAACAAGTAATTCAGGAAGCATGCAGAAGGTAATGATGAAGCCATGGAAAATCACTGCTACACCCCTGTGCTGTCCTGGCCTCTGCATTTGGGTTCTGCTCACTGGTTGTTGACTAGCTGCCAGTGTGAGGACTGTGGTATTAGCTGTCACTGGTCTTCAGTGTGTAGATGCCTTTAATACATTAGGAGTTTGTATTGATTTAAGGTAACATCAAAGAAAAATGAGTCTGTAACAAAAGAATGATACACACACCAATATAGTAGGTACGAATTGAAAGAACATGTTTTATGTGGATCTAAGTTGCCTTGTCCCTCTTCACAGCAGTTGAGCCAGTTCTGGTACAGTCAGGAAACTGCTTTGCGACTTGCACAGGAAGCTGTTGATGCTGCCGGAGAAGGAGGCAGGTGAGATTCAGATTCTATTTGTCTTTTTGTCTCCTAGTCTAAATTAATTTGTGGGAGTTACAGTTCACACAATGGTGTGAAAACCAATTCATCACACTTATGAGTCACAAATGAGTCTATAAATTAAAGTCTTGAATGTCTTTCCTAGATGAGAGATGGTTTGTGAGAAGTCTGACCTGTAATACACAAATGTTGGTGATCATAGTTTATAGCATATGACTCATTCAAAGCTGCTTCAACACGGAGTTTAGGGACACACTCTAAAATCTATTCACTATAGCATTTCCTATCTTTTAAATTTATTTTTTGATTTTATTTTTTGACAGTACTAGGGATTGAACTTAGGTCCTCACACTTGCTAAGCAGATGCTGTACCACTTGAGCCACTCACCAGCCCATATTTTTTTGTTTGTTTATTTATTTTGCAGGGTGGGGGATCAAACCTAGGTCTTCTGCATACTAGACAAGTGCTTGACATTGACCTATGTCCTCAGCTCGGTTCTTTGTACATTTTCTAACCCATTTCTTAACCTTTGTACTTCTAAGAGTATGCTTTAAAAGAGAAAATCTTGGGGGTTGGAGGTGTAGCTAAGAGGTCAGGCACTTGCTTAGCATGTCAATCCCTTGCAGCAAAACAAAACACAGAATCTTAATGTTCCATTCATATAGAGTCAACTGGTTCTAAAAGTCTTATTCAGAAAAACATCCATTAGTAATTTCCTCCACACTTACCACTCAGTTGATTCTTTTGTATTTGCAGTCAGCTTTCTAAATAACATGTCTACATGGCCACTTCTTGATTTGTCATTTTTAAACATTATTGTTCATCTTCCCTTATCCACGGAGATTCATCCCAAGATCCCTGGTGAATGCCTGAAACTGCAGATAGTACACAAGTCTGTAGAAACTGTGTTTTCCCATATATACATACTTAAGATAAAGTTGAGTTTATAAATTAGGCACAAGAAGAGATTAACAACAATAACTGATGATAAAATATAATAATAATATGCTATAATCATTATTTGAAATTTGTGATCTGTTTCTGGAATTTTCTATTTAATATTTTAGGACCACAGTTGATTGAAGGTAATTGAACCTACAGAAAGGAAAACCATATCTAAGGGGGAAGGGTGTTTCTTGACTTCTTGCCACAACAAATGAGGATTTACCTCTCTGTAGCCACATAACATGCATACTTTCTGTCCATACTCCCAATAGTTATATGCTAATTTTGGTTGGGACAGGGTTTATGTTGTTACGGCTGTGTAAGTGCTCTTTACAGTTGAGACTTTCCCTTTTCCTTTTTTGTTCAACTTTTCATTTTCCCTGCTGAAAATGATTCTTCTGTTCTTTGTGCATTCTTTGTCCATATGACTAATCAGCCACAAGTTCTCCATTTAAATCTCCTGTCAGTAAGTTCAAACTTACCGATGTCTTGAAAAAAAATTACTCCCAGGGCTTTACAACCTGTTCCAATCTGGACTGACTACTTTCTACTTTTCACCAGCTCTTACTCTGGGATCTCCCTTTATCAAGCATGCTGGTGTCTGATTGCCTCTCATGTTCCAGATTTTCATTTCTTCTGACCTAAGTCTTAGTTTACAACCTCATCTAGGTGGGTACATCCTCTCACAGCTTCTACAGGTTTCATGTTTGAAATATTATTATTCTCCCCTTACTCTCTCCTTACTCTTGGTTGTGCTAGTTTTGCTGGGTATCTGACTCCAGGTTTTGAAGGAATTGCTCCATTGTCTCCAAGCTTCCATCGGTGCTATTGGGGAAATTTAATGTCATTCTGACATCTTGTAGGAAATCTGCTTTTTTCCATCCTTGTACACTGCATGCTAAGGATTATTGTTTATTTCCTGGTATTCAAGATGTCTCGGTGTACAACTTTCATCTATTGCATTGGGCAACAGAAAGGGGAACCCTTTCATTCTTATAATTTATGTTCTTTGGTTTGGGAAAATTTTTCTTAAATTATTTCTTTGATTCCCTCACCCAATAGTTTCTTTGTTTTGTTTTGTTCTTCTTCTTGGAACTTCTGTTATTTGAATATGGGACCTGATTTCATTTTCTTTTTCTATTTTTTTTTTTTACTCAACTTTCTGGGAAAATTCCTCAACTTTTGTCTTCTAACATTCTGTCGAACTGTGTTAGACTTTGTGTTGATGTAATAAATACCTGAGAGAAAAAACTTAAAGGGAAGAAGGGGCATATTTTGGCTCATGGTTTCAGAAGTTTCAATCCATGGTCGGCTGGCTCCGTTGTTTCTGTGTTGTGCTTGGGCAGAGCACCGTAGTGGAAGGGTGTGGCAGAGCAAAGTTGCTTACCTCTTGACGGCCAGAAAGCGGAGAGAGAGAAAAAAAGAAAGGGGCCCAGGACAAGATATGCCCTTCAAAGGCAGCCCGCAGTAACTGGCTTCCTTTAGATAAGCTCCACCTCTTATAGCTCCACCACCTCCCAAAATAGTGCCACCAGCTCAGAACCAAGCCTTTAACACATGAGCCTGATGAGGGACAGTTGATATTTGAACCATAACATGAGTTTATCTGCTATCATATGTGTAATTGTCTATCCTTTTGTTTTGGTCTCTGACTATTCCTTTATTATTCTATCTCATTTATTCTTCTGAGCATATTAATCACAGGCTTAAAAAATGTTTTCTCCCTGAATCATCTGTTTACTCTGAAGTACTTTTTTCTATTTGTTTAATATGAGATGTCTGTTAAATATTTGAAATTTTCCTTGAATCTCTATCAACCCCTGGCTATCCACTCATATGTAAGGTTGGGGCACTCAAAAGCTGAAGGCTTTGACCTGTGGGTGCATCTTGTCTACTTTGGTATTTTTGCATTGATTGGTTTTTGTTTACTTGTGCTAAGCATGTGCTGCACCACTAAACTGTGCCCTAGCCCCACCTTATCCTCTGTGCTGTCTAAAGTGGGAGAATCAGGAGGAGCCATTTCCTAGGGAGCCTCCCTCTTTTCCTGTGGGCTGGTCAGAGGTCTAGGGGTGATTCTCCCAATTCCCGCCTGGAAGTTAGCATCTTTCAGTGAAAAAAGGCTGGAAGTCTCAACATCCAGTGGGTTTAATATAATCCTTCTAAAGGCTTTGTTTGTTTGTTTTTGAGGTGCTAGGAATGGAACCCAGAGCCTTGCACATACTAGGTAAGCTCTTTACCACTGAGGTCTACCACACTCCCAACCCCCTTTTTCTAGTTTCTACGTGGTACTCCATCCTCTGCTGTGCCTTGTGTTTGTGTCCTGAGCACCCCCCAATCCATAGGACATTCCTCCACTTTTCTGCCAGTAATAAAGGGGTACATTCCTCAAGGCATGGATTATGGAAGAGAATCCTGGGAATGACCTACTACTTTTAACTAGGTTTTTCAACAAATTCTTGTGCTTCAAGAGAGCTCCTAACACTTTTAACCCTTCATTCAACACTGTGTCTTAAATTTCCTGGGTCTGTGACATCCTGAGCCCTTGGGGATGCTGTGCTATAGCCAGGGACTATTCAGCTGTCCTGGCTTCCAAGGCTGGATTCAGCTTTCCTAGGTGAGCTAATTCAGTCATCACTCACCTGTTTGCTTTTCATCTTCTTAAGGGTGGTTACTTTATTCTCCTGTGTAATTCCTTTGTTTCTTTTTGTTGAGTATACCTAAACAACAAAACAAAACAAAATGAAATTTTATTCTTGTTTTACTTAGTGGGCTTTCATGGGGGAAAAATCTATTTATCGTATTTCTAAGTATGTTTGATGGCATCTTTGAATATGCTGTCCAACAAAGAGGGCTCATTCATTTTTTGAACCTCTAAAAATTTCACATCTGAATTCTCTTTTAAAGGTCCTTGAAATGGTGTGCTTATGAAATAGAATGCTGCTGAGAAAATACTTTTTTTTTTTTTCTGGGGATACTGGGGTTTGATCTCAGCACTTTGCACTTGCTAGTGTTGGAATTAAAGACCCTCCGGTGTTGAAAACAGACACATAAGAGACAGAAAATTGTTCAATCTGTCATCTTTTACTGGAAGTCATGTTTTTCTTTTTCCTGTTCACTTTTTTTGACTATGTATTGCTGTTTATTAGGTTTTCTGTTGTTGTAACAAATATCTGAGATAAATTGACTTATAAGAAGGACTTACTTTAGCTCACAGGTTTAGAATTCTCAGTCCCTAGTCAGTTGGCCTTTTTCCTTTGGACCTTTGGCAAGGCAGCATATCATGGCAGGAGCATGTGGCAGAAGAACCAAAAAGAGAAAGGAGCCATGGTCCCAACATCCTCTTTGAGGTAACACCCCCATTCTGATGACAGGCACTGAGGCCAGAGAGTCACCTGCATGAGGTCAGCTGCAGGAAATGACCAGTTGAGGTTTCCACACAGGCCTCTATGCTCTGTCTTCAGTCCTTCGTAGAGCAACATGGACCGTTGCCCTGCCTGAAGTCCATCCTTTAGGAAATTTTCTTTCTTTCTTTTCTTTTTTTTTTTTTGTGGTACTGGAGTTTGAACTCAAGGTCTTGCACTTGCCAGCAGATGCTGTATCACTTCGGCCACACTTCAGCTCATAAGTTATTTTTTTAGCTAATTTTCAAACAGGGTCTTACATTTGTGCTTGGGGCCAGCCTAGATTGAGAGCCTTGTGTTTGTGCTTCCTGCGTAGCTAGGATGGCAGGCACATACCACCACGTTCAACTTTTTTTGGTTGATGTGGAGTATTTCGAATTTTTTGCCTTGGCTTGCCTTGAATCATGATTCTCTTGATCTCTGCCTCCTAAGTAGCTAGGATTATAGGTATGAGCTACCACACCCAGCTGTCATTTAGCATTTCTCATGAAATGCCTGCCTGAGCAAGCTCTCAGATTTTATTTTTCCTTCTTTCTCAGAAGGTATTTCCATTGTGTATGTGTAATCCTCAATTGCTGTTTGTTTTCTTTCAACACAGTGGAGATATCCCAGTGCCAGAGGTGCTACTCAGGGAGGGCCATGTCCCCTGCCATCCAAGACTAGGACATATATTTTCCCCAGAAGCATTATGTGACCTCACCAGGCTTTACTGTCTGCACAAGAGCAGATAATAGTCTGGTATGAGTACCTCTGCGGGATGGGGTAACACTGTCTTGGTTAAGAACTGCATCTCACATTTTGAAAGCTGAGTTTAATTTTAAAATTAAGTCTTGATGACAATATACGCACATTATAAAAATCCAAGTTAGAAAGGGAATTGAGAGAAAAGGCCAGTCTTTCTTTTTCATTGTCTCCAGGTCCTCTAGGCCCCTTCCCACAAGGTAGTCATGCCATGGTCCCTGACTCTTGGACACCTTTCACAAGTTGCCTGGGCATTTACAAGCATATATTCACACCCAGGAAAACAGATTTTATGGGCCAGGTGTGGTGGTACATACCTGCAGTCCCAGCACTCAGGAAGCTAAGGCAGGAGGATGGCGAGTTCAAGGCCATCCTGGGCTGCAAAGAGAAACTATCTCCAAAAAGCATATTTGAGGAGCTGGGTGCATGGCTCATGTGGTAGTGTTTGCCTAGCAAGTGTGAGACCCTGAGTTCATACCCTAGTACTACCCCCCCAAAAAAGTGTACCTAATTCTTCTCTGTTTCTTAAATAGATTTAGAGATCAGTTCTTATCATCATACGACATACCACAGGCAGCTCAAGTCAATATTTAGGTCATTTCTAGCTTTCTAAATAGCTGAGCCTAAAAGTTAACTTTTGGACATTACTCATTCACACACTGTGGACTGTGGACTGCCTGTACTAATACAGATTATTTGGGCTGGGGGTTGTAGTTAATGGTAGAATACTTGCCTGTGTATGCAAGGCTCTGGGTTAAGTCTCCAGTACCAAAAGAAGGGGAAGGGAGAAAAGAAAGGAGGAAGGAAGGAAAACAGATTTTACATTTTTTTTCACAAGAAATTATGCAGACATTCAAGTAGCTTGTCTGCAGCAAGACCTCATCCTAATACATCTCTTTGGAAAAGTAGAATTGTTTAGGGGGATACTTGGGATTTTTTTCTTTCAAGGTCATGAATATTACAAAATGACTTCAAAATATTTAGTTTGGACTAAAAGCACTTGAAATAAATAGTAAAGGCTCAACATAAAAATAATTGGTGAGTTCAGGCATTGGGCTGACTACATATAACATCTGTCCTAATGTGTTTCTGATGCATTTTACATTTTTTTCCTACAAAAAGTATATTTATTCTTTCATACCTCAAAATTATGAGCTTTAGGTTTTTAAATACATAATTCCTTAGAAGGGAAGGCACATAAAGTTTTTTCTTAAAATTTACTAATCGTTAGCTTGCACTGTTGAAGAAAGTCTGAGCACAGGGATGTGTGTGTGTAAAGTACTAGTTGTGTGGCACCACTGGAGATCTCTCAAGGTTTGTTCGTTCTGTTTTCTAGAATAGCCTGCGTGAGTGCACCCAGTGTGTACCAGAAACTCAGAGCACTGCACAGAGAACACGTCTCTGTGTACATCTTTGAATTTGACAAAAGATTCGCCATGTACGGAGAGGAATTTATCTTCTATGATTACAACCATCCATTAGATTTACCTGAAAAAGTCACTGCCCACAGTTTTGACATCGTGGTAGCGGATCCTCCCTACCTTTCTGAGGAATGTCTCAGGAAGACCTCCAAAACCATCAAGTACCTGACTCGGGGCAAGATTCTTCTATGCACAGGTATGCCACATTCACTTCTCACAAAAGCCAAGGACAGTGCACATTCTAGTCTTGAGTTTCAACAGTTCTGAATCCACCACTTACTGTGTGACTTTAAACAAGTTATTCAACCTCTCTGTGCCCCGGGTTCTTTATTTGTAAGCTGGGACTAACAATACTATACTTGCCTTTAAAAGCACTGGGAATTGAGTGACACTGTATACATAAAGTGCTTAACAGGGTCTGTAGGGTTGACACACGTTAGCCTTGATCAGGGTGCAAGGGTGATGAAGAGAAATTTGGGACTCTGAAGTGGATTGCCTGAGGCTACAGAGCCAGATGTTATTCCCACTGGTTTCTTTACTTCCAGGAAGCCTGTGTCCAGGCCCTTGGGTGCTGTTCCTGTGCTTGGCTCAGGCCTTCAGGGCCCACTTTCTCTTTTGATGGTGTAGCATTATTTGGTCAAGAATGCCACAAATATATATAAATATATACAAATATATACAAATATACTTTCCTTAATGCTTAGTCTGCCAACCACTGTTAAGTAAGCCTTCCCACTAGGCCGTGAGCAGGTGGTCTGATCCCCTGGGTAGACTTTTTTGCTTTAGGTGGCAGGTGTTTTTAAAATGTGAAAAACAGACCAAAAAAGATAAAGACTAATTCTGATAAGTGTAATAAGAGGGGGGTGGGGCTGCTGAGAATCACAGGAGGGGCTCTGGAGGTGGGCCAGGTCCTGGGAGGAGACACATCTCACAGGCAGACTAGCAGACCTTGCAGACTGGCCAGGTGTGGCTGGAGTGTGAGGGGCAGCAAGGGGATCCTGCCCCATACAGGTATTGACTGGGAGCAGGAGCTTTCTCTTACAGTGCTCAGCCCCAAAGCCACAGGACCAGTCTAAGAGTTTAAGTGAGCTTTGTACCCAAAGGGATCCCACCTGGGGCCACCACAGTGTTCCACTTGTACAGACAAGGCAGTGACAGTAAAGGATAGAGTAAGGTAAGCTTTGGAGATAAAACTGAAGGAGATCCAGTGCTCCGAGTGTAGAGGGGAGGGACACCAGGCAGGGGTGCTCCTCCCTACTTCTGCACTGCCTCCCGCAGAGCAGTGTTGGGGAGAGGCCTTTGGATTTGCTGCTGGGGCCAGGTAGGCCGTGGGGAGGAGAGGCAAAACAAGTGGGAATGTAATCATTTATATGCTTTATGGTTAGTTACCAAAAAAGAGGTTCTTCACCCCACATTGGGAAACCTGGGTTTCTAGTAATTATTTTTGCTTATTTTGTTTCATTGTGGAATATAATCTACTTCTAAATTCTGAGTGGCCTAGCTTTGGGAAATTATTTATTACCTAAAAAGGAAATGATAAAGGTAGACAGTTTGCAAAAATGTCAAGGAAGGTAAAGGGACTATAAACAGACCTCCATCCTTACATGTTGAAGGCATCGTCTGCTAATTGGCTCAGGTGGCCTACCCTGGACGCTGGCAGCTCCCGTGGTCCTGCTCCAGTTGGTGTTTGCTCTTGGGTTCACTTGCTCTGCTCTCCTCAGGTGCCACCATGGAAGAACAGGCAGCACAGCTCCTGGGAGTGAGGGTGTGCAGGTTCATCCCAGAACACACCCGAAACCTGGCAAATGAGTTTCGCTGTTACGCCAATTATGACTCTGGGCTGGACTGTGGGACCTAGGTATAGAGAGCAATGCGGTACAGTTCCATTTCCTCTTTTTATTTCCTTTCAGTTGAAAACTTGTAACTGCCTCCCCACTCGGCCCCAAACTGGGGCTATCCTGACCTAGTTTCAAAGTAAAATAAAACTTCTCATTATTTCCTTAATAAGCTTGAGATTTTTCTGCCAACCTAAGTCCATGCAATTCGAGTTGTGAGAAAAATTTTAGAAGCTGTCTAATCCACTCTTTCTTTCTTTCATTTTTTTGGTAGTACTGACGTTTGAACTCAGGGCTTCATGCTCGCTAGGCAGATGTTCTACCACTTGAGCCACTCCACCAGCCTTAGGTACTTTCAAGTTAGAGTTTTGTAAACTATTTGCCCTAGCTGGCTTTGAACCTCGATCCTCCTGATCTCTGCCTCCCAGTAGCTAGAATTACAGGTGTAGGCCACTGGCACCTGGCTCATTCTCCTTGCTCAACATAAGTGAAAAACAAAAGAACAATGTTTGCCGAGGCCTTGCGAACCAGACAGGATCTGGTCTCTGCCTCCCCAGCGTTTTGGGGCTTGCCGCCTGCTCTCCTGCTGACGGCGATATGAGTTCATAATCCAAGCAACCACTGTCTGAATGCCTGCAGATTCCTGCTCCTCTTGCCAGTTCTGAGTGCAGGGACCACCCTGGTGCCCTCTGAGCATGGCTGTCTCAGCACCTCATTCCAGGTGGCCTAAGGATATGGCAGTCCCCTGTGAGCCACTCCATCACTAGAAAATGGAGCTGGGGAAGGTGCCGGACCCTTACTGTTGAGACGTTCTCAGTCCATCACCTCAGACCACACAGCAGTCAGAAGGAACCAGCCATAGGTACTCAAGGACACCGTGCCAAGTGCAAAAGCCCAGCCCACAGGTCACATGCCCTGTGTCTCCAACTGTGTAATAACATTCTCAAGTGGAGAGCAGATTAGTGGGCCACAAAGGGGAATCCCTGGAATGCACTGTCTCATCTGTGGTGGTGAAGTCGCTAATCTGCACATGCGACAAGCTTATATAAAGCTCAACACAGACTCACACTTATATAAAACTGGCTAACTCCGAGTGTGGTCTGAGAGTTCCGGTGTCAGTTTCCTGGCTGTGACATGACCTTGTGGTTACCTAAGATGTTACCATGGGAGAAAATGGGTAAGGGACCTCTCCATGTATTATTGCAATTTCTTGGGAATCTACAATCATTTGAAAAATTTTTAACTACAAAAGGAAAAAAAAACTCTCTCTGGGAAAGGATGACTTGCTTTGGTCAATAGAATATGAGAGGAATTGACATGTGTCACTTCAAGTACCTCCTGTGACATAGTGACCAGCAGTATTCCAGGCGGGAGCTGCTCTGGCCATCTAGTACTGAGTGTGGCAGGGCCATGGCCAGCCACCCTGCAGCATATACCTTAGTGGGGTGAGACATGAGCTTTTCCTGTTGGGTATCAGGAAGAGTGGAGCAAAACCCAGCCTGACTGATCCCAAGAAGAGGGGCCAGGCCTCAGAAGCCCGTGCTCAGGAAACCTGGAGAGACTTTCTTTCTTGTTACTTCTGAGACCTCCACTATCACACTTCTGGACAATTTTAATTTACTTTAAAAATCCCTCTGGCTGGGTGCAGTAGCTCACACCTGTTATCCTCACTAATCAAGAGGCAGAGATGGGGAGGATCTCAGTTCAAGGCCAGCCTGGGCAAAAAGTTAACAGAGACTCCCATCTCAACCGATACAAGTTGGGCGCAGTGTTTCGCAGCTGTAATATCAGCCACATTGGAGGTAGGAAGAACAGTTCAAGACTGGCCTCAGGCAAAAACATGAGACGCTATCAAAAAATAACTAAAACAGAGGGCTTGGGGGCATGACTCAAGTGGTAGAGTGCCTGAGGCCCCAAGTTCAAATCCCATTAGCATCCCTCCCCAAAAATATCTCTCCGTATCTTTGTGAAACGTTGATACTTTTATCAGTGTACCATTGCCTGGCACATATTAAAACAATAATCCCTACCTTATTACTTCCTTGTGAATTGATTTGGCAAAGATTACTTAGGCCAGTAACAAATTTTAATGACAAATTATGTGTAGAAATGAAATGTCCAATTTAGGAATTGTGGACAGATAGTGACCTAGAAATTTCAGAGATGTAGTTGTCCTCTTTTCTTCTTCAGGGGAAAGAGGGAAGGGGCAAAGCTTAACTCACCAAAAATGTATACAGGTTAATTTAGGAGGCTGATCAAAATAAACATCTTTGTTCAAGATGTGGCCAACGAATGTGTCGTGGCTTCAGACCCCTGACGTTACTTCACTTATAACTAGTCTGTTTTCGCATATGATATACTTCTGGATGTCATAAAAGGTCTGTAGCCCTGAAGACAGCTCACTAAGCCTGGTGTGCTCCTTGGCACCTGTCTAAGCAGGCAGAGTCACTCAGAAGGAGGGTGGAAGGAGGCTGGCCCCTGGTGATGCTCACCCAACATTCTGTATCTGCATTGTGAACTCTTGGGAGGTTCCTCTGCCTCTCACAACACTGCAAAGGACCTCAAAGGCTGAAAAGAATATTTTAGTAGACATCTTTGTAAGTCCTTCCTCATTCCAAGGTTTGCACTGAGAGACAAAGTCACCATCTCATGAATGAGAGGGAGAAGATAATTTCAGTTTTGCTCATAGAATCTAAATGCTTCTCTGTAACTAATTAACTCTTTCTGTTGGTTTTTGTGAGGCAGCGCCTCACTATGTAGCACAGACTATCCTCGGCCTCCATCTCCCAAGTGCTGGGATTCCAGCTGTGTACCACCACATCTGGTCAACATGTATTTTGATTGCTGCTCCCAAATGATTTTGTTTGTTCAAAGGAAACATGCTAGAAAATATATAGTAAACCAACCCCAGGGGATGTCTGAAACCTCAGAGTACCAAACCCTATATATACTTGGCTTCTCCCTATCCCTACATAGCTATGATAAACTTGAATTTATGAATTAGGCACAATACATAATTCAATCATAACAATACATTGTAATTAAATTGTTAGAATTGCTACTTCTGCACTTTGGGGCCTTTTTTTGTTTTTTTTTTGTTTTGTTTTGTTTTGTTTTTTTGTGGTACTAGGGTTTGAACTCGGGGCCTTTACCTTGAGCCACTCCACCAGTGTATTTTTGAGATAGGGTCTCACAAACTATTTGCCCGGGCTGGCTTCGAACCACAACCCTCCTGATCTCTGCCTCCTGAGTAGCTAGGATTACAGGCATGAGCCACTGGCACCTGGTGATTTTTAAACTTTGTTTGTAAATGAAATAGGGCTTCACTACGTGGCTCTGAACTCCTGGGTTCAAGCAATCCTCCTGCCTCAGCCTCCTGAGTAGCTGGAACTGCAGTGTGAGCCACCATACTGGCTTCAGGGTCATTATTAAGTAAAACAAAGGCCACTTGAACACAACCATTTGATACCTCAGCAGGTGGTCTGATCAATCTAAATCTCTTCATCACTAAGTGACTATCAGCTCAATAGCATGTACCACATGGGTACAGTGAGCAAAGAGATGACTCAACTTCCAGTAGGATGAAGTGGATGGCATGAGATTGCATCACTCAGTACAGTGCACAATTTAAAACTTTTTACTTGTTTACTTCCTCAATTTTCCATTTAATATTTTTGGGCCTCAGTTGACCCCAATAACTGAAGCCAAGGATTAGGGGGATTACTGTATGTCAGTAAAACCCAGCACAAAACAAGGGATGGCAGAATGGCTCAGGTGGTACCTGATCACCTGCCTAGCAAGTGTGAGGTCCTGAGTTCAAACCCCAGTACCACTAAAAAAAAAGACTTGAAGGAGCCAATATGCCATGGCAGTCTGGGAGCCAAGGGCACAGCTGTGAGATTAGTGTTCAGCGTTCTCCCACAAAGCCTCTGAATGAGAGGTGCCTACGCAAGTGAATGCAGCCGCGTTGACTGCGTGAAAAAAGATGCAAAGTGGAATTGAGGGCAGGGGAAAAGATGTCATTGAACTTTAGCTACCATAATCTTTCTAGCCAGCAAATTTCCCAATTTGTTTGATAAAACAATACCAACCCCACAAAAAAAATTAGAGAACAAAATTCTGTCATTCCTTATTGAAACAGATGTCCACATGCATAGTCACACCTTGGTTTCAACCTGCCAGCTCCAATTGCTGCGGCCCAATGAAAGTCCTACATATTTCACTTTGAACTTACCTTTTATACAAAAAATAATCACATGAAGAAGGGTTACCTCGATGTTTAAACCACTTAAGTGTGGCTCAAAAATGATTGGAGCCGTGGTGTTCTCTAGCCGTGGTGCTGAAGATTGGACCCGGAGCTTCGTGCACGCTCAGCGTGTGTGGCTAACTTTGTGCTAGCTTACCCCCCAGCATGAGCCAGCATGTTTTAATGCCTACTGCATGCCAGGCACATTGCTGGGTACTCTACCAATGATGTTTAGTCCTCACAATCTCTATGAGGTGGGTTTGTTACGGTTTGGGTCTTTAATGTCCCCAAAGGCTTGTATGTTGATAGCTTGGTCCCCAGCTGATGGTGCTTATGGGAAGTAGCAGAATCTTCAGCAGGTGAGGTCTGATAGGAGGAGGAAACTCACTGGGGTGCCCTTGAAGGGTACATTGGCACCCTTATCCCTTCTCTCTCTGCTTCTTGGCCACCATGAGGTGAGCAGTTTGCTTCACTGTGCCCTCCCCATCGTGGTGTTCTGCCTCACCGCAGGCCCGAAATAATGGGACCAGGCAACTGTGGTTCCAACTATGAGCCAAAATAAATTTTTCCTCCTTTAAGTTCATTTCTCTGATGTATTCTGTCACAGTGATGGGAAGCTGACTAAGACAGTGATACAGCCTCCTTTCACAAATGAAGAAAACAGCTTGGCCAGGCAAAGGAATGCAGATTGTAAAATGGCTGCTTCAGCACATGAGGAGTTGGCGTACAGCCACCAGTTCTGTTCTAGGAGCTCATGTTTGTCTTAGTTGAAAAGAGATTGTGACTTGGCCACAGTTGTCTCCCAGGAGCTTGGGAACTGGAACCAGGCAGGTGCTTAGTAGCTACTGTGTTAGCTTTCTGTCACTATAGATTATGGTAAAAGAAAAGGTTTATTGGGACTCTTGGTTCTGAAGGTTCCAGTTTAAAGTCAGACCCACTGCTTTGGGCCCCTGGTGGGCATGCCAAATGGCAGTACCAAGGAGCATGCAGCAGAGCAAAACTGCTTCCTCATGAGCTAGGAAGCAAAAGAGGACAAGGAAGGGGATGGCCCCACAGTCTTAAAGGCATATTCCCAATGACCTAAGGACCTCCACTAGGCCTCAGAGCTAGTGGGACCTAAGGGCCACAGCATGCCAAAGAACACTACCCTGGGGACTAAGCCTTTCACATGTAGGTCTTTAGAGACATTCGACATCCAAACTAGAGAATAGTAGAGTCTTTGCCTAGCATGCAGGAGATCCCGTGTTTAATCCCTGAAACCACAGAACAAAAATAAACAATAACAAATAATTTACTAAATGGATGAGTTTAGAAAAACACAAAAAAGTTTGCCTTTCTGGATGTTAAAATGGGAAGATAACTTCTTCCATTAGGAACGTGTGACCGTTTAACAACAAGCTGAGTGTAGATAACACAATGAATGGTAACCTAGTAACTTAGTCTCCTTAATTCCAGCTTCCTCTGAGACAAGCACTACGTTTGAGGGTCGCCTGGGAAACATTACACAGCAGCAGTGACAATTGAAACAACTGCCCAAATTGCTAGTTTGAAAGGCAGTTTTTCTTTTTAATTTATGGAGTTTTGCTGTCTTCTGGACAAGAATGTTTTCTAGACATACTGCCACCTAGGGTCCCATTTTCCCTCCAGCGTTTGAACAGGGAAGTAAAATCTCATATACTTTACATACCATCTACAACACTCACCTTTAATTTTGAATTGGACAATCTGGATTTTGCTTAGTGCTGTTCTCATGCACACCTTCTGGCAACATGTAGAAGGAATGGAAATTTCTGAATGACTCTCCTGTCAGGTCCAACGCAGGCTGTCAGTCCTGCAGGGAAGCTAACGCTTGTTATTTCTGTAGCATCTGAAGATCTGGAGTCTCACAGTCTGAGTGTGAAATGTCCTCACAGGCTCATGTGTTAAAGGCTTGGTCCCCAGTTTGTGGTGGAGGAAGTAGGTCACTAGGAACATGCTTTTGAAGGCTATACCTGGTCCCTCCCTCTCCTCTGCTTCATGTTCTCTGTGAGGTGGGGAGCTTGTGCCACATGCTCCTACTGCCATGACCTTCTGCCTTACCACAGGCCCAGAAGCCAAGGACTTTGGACTGAAAGTTCTGTGACTGTGAGCCAAAGTCCTTTTCCCTTTAAGTTGTTTATGTCAGATACTTTGTCAAAGTGACAACAAAGTAACTAACAGGAGTGTAATATAAACAAAGGACATTGCTGTTTTGGTTGGGGGGGAGTGTCACAAAAGATCAAGGAAATTGACTTTACAGAAGTTACAGTTTGTTTTATTTTTCAACACCAAATTAAGTCTTGACTAAACCTCAACCATAAAATTAAGATGGAGACCTTAGTTAACATTGTTTCCTCCAAAAATCAGTAAGGGGCTGCAGTGTAGCTCAGTGGTACAGCCCATGCTTTGCATACTTACAAACATGAGGCCCTGGGTTCTACCCCTAGCACCTCCTCATCCTCACTGCACCCCCCACAAAAAAACAAAACACCTCAGTCAAGCCAATCTAAGCAGAAACTAGAGAGAAATGAAATAGACACAGCCAACACATTCTTCATCTGCCATTGTTTTTAATGATTTATAAAAAGAACTTACTTTACAAATAGCTGCATTCAAGGACAGACTTTGAACCTGAAAAAAGAGTAAGGATTTAGCTCACATGTAGTCTGCAGAAAGAGCTTCAGTATTGATCCCTGGAGAGACTATTTGGCCCACTCGTTCCTATCTGGACTGATTCTAAAGCCCTTAAAACAAAGCCAGTAGGAGCTTGGATTTCTTCCTGAAAATTGGCAAGTATGTCACATTTCATCTCTTCTCACAAACTGATCCCAGCAACTTTCAAGAGTGGAAAAAAAGGGGGTGGGCCAAAACTGCAGTCTGACACCATTTCTATAACAATGAATAATACTGTTTGGATTTCTGGAATGCCTGTCTGAGCTTCCTGGGCATCCCTTCGGCTCCTGATAGCCTGCGGGACCCGGGGTGGAGAATGGGTGGACTATTGTCGGTCATTGGTGACAGGCTGGATCCTGAGAGGACCGAGGACCCCGTACCAGGTACAAAGCGCTTATCTGAGGATTCCACTCGTGCTTCTAAAGCATCCTACTGAGCAAACTGAATGCTTGTCAATCGCCATGTCAAGTAACTGTAACACAGCTGCTCTAGATTACTAATGCAAGATCGCTTTCGCCGCTACCTAAAACAGCTGTAGCCTCTCTATTTCGTATCTAGCTCCATCTCCTCCACGGAGCCGTGCGCGCTGCCCTGCTGACCTGCAGGTCACGGTCGAGAGCCCTAGGGCCGGGCCGGCTCATCGCTGGGCCCGAGCAGCAGCTTAGCACCTGGCTTGTCCAGGCTGGAGTTGGGGCCGCCCGCGTCCTTGTCCTGCTCGGGGACACAGGTGCAGCCCACCGCGACGGTGATATAGTCCTCGGTGTAGATGGCGCGGCCGCCCGCGCAGGCCGGTGTGCGGCGCAGGACCACGGCAGGCACAAGGACCGGGGCGCTGCGGAAGTGGAAGTCCTCTTCACCGAAGGGCCCGGTCAGGCAGCCCCGGCACAGGCAGTAGGCTTCCGGCAGGTGCCGCGGGAACCTCGTGGGGTCGTAGGAGATCCTGTGGGGAGACCCAGACGGGCTGGTGGGGCACAGGCGCGGTGAGCCCGGCCCGTGGGCAGGGTGCTGAACACAGCACTTCTAGCCATCCTCCCGCCAATCCATAAAACTACTGAGTGTGCACTTAATGTAAATAGAAAAAACCCTAAGCAACCTGCACCCCAAGCGGCCACTAGAATAGGACGAGATGCTCTGCAGCCCCAGGATGGGTCCCAAAGGCAGCAGAGGCAGTCTGCATCGGTGCCAGGCAGGGCAGGCACCTGCCACCTGATCACTGATGCAGAGCTAGAATCAAAGGTTGCTGCAGGACACCTGCGTGGAAAGCCAGACGGTAGCCGTGACCTTTTGTCAATGGGCCTTCTGTGAAGGAGTACAGGTGGCAGCAGGACTGCCTGGCCTGGGATATTTGAAGAGCTAATGACGTTTAAACTCTTAGATGTTTCCTCCTCCTCCCAGTCTTCCTAGTTTCTGGTCAGATGCCAAGTGTCAACGACTCCAGAACAGCCTGTGGCCAAGGTGCCAGTGAGTCCATAAGTCCCCAGGAGGAAGGGAAAGCAATCCCAGGCAGAGCCTGCCCTCACAGCCAGAAACCCAGAAGGTCACCAATGGGAACCCAGGACCCCTCCCACATGTCCCCATTTCTCATGGCACTGCCATGACCCTAAATTGCTTCCCACTAATCTAAAACAGCAGTTCTCCTATTAGTCTTCTTTTTTCTGGGGCAGAGTTCTAGAAGCCTTAAAATCCCACAGTGCTGGCTGTGGCGTGGTCTTCCACTCCCAGGCTGTTCCAGGGAACAGAGAGGACAGGGCCCAGTCAAAGTTCCTAAGTGAGGGTGGCTGCAACATGCAAAGGTCTGAAGCAAAAACACAGCAACACTAATTTTGACCATTTATGCTTCCCTCTAGTGTGCACACAGATAGTTGAAAAAAAAAAAAAAAGAAAAACTACTTTGTAAGCTACTCATCACTACTGTTTCTTTGATTCTGCCATTGGAGTCTTTGAGAGCCTAATGGGCCTGGAGTATCCTTGCAGGAGATTTTGCTGTCCGCATGACAGTTCCAGTGTCCTCAGCCTCCTGATACTCCTCCTCCCTACTCCAACTGACCCTTGTGTACACTGCTTGTATACACAGACTCCCCTGCTGTGCCTTCAAAAGCCTCCAGATGGGTTCTTACTTATACCCCCTTCCTGGTTCACTCAGTGTCTTGGTCTCCTGTGTTGTACATCTCAAAGGGAATTCCCAGCAGGAATGCTCCTGGCAGGCCCACAGCTAAACTTTGTTCCTGGTGCCCTCTTTGCAAAACCAGAATCAACTTGGTGAAGTCTTACCCTGTTATAAGGTCCAATTTAAGTCATTATCTTAAGGGTTTTAAATTTCAGAATTTTTCTTTCTCCGTATTCTCATAACATGTGGTGCCCGTGGACAGACCTCCACATTGACTGTCTGCTCTGAGCAGGAAGAGTCAAGTCAGGCACATCCAAGTGTGTCCACAGAAGACAGTTCAGGAGCTAGAGCTGATGGACATTCTCACCTGTTCTTGTGCCCTGAGGTCACCTCAAGACCTACACTTCACATTTGAGGGCACAGGAAATCCTAAATAGTTAGGACTTATAATGTCTCAAATCATTTTCAACATTTATCTACTGATCCGAGTGCCGTGTCAGGCAATGGAGATTGAGATGAACTACATCTTCTGTCCTTGGACTCACAATCTGGGAGGAGACATGCCCAAGGAAACAGGTCACCCAGCCCAGGCAGCTGGGAGAGGCTTCAGGGCAAAGGCGGTTCCTGGCTGGACTTATGCAGATGAAGAAAGGAGAAAGGGTATGTTGGGTAGAAGTCAGAGCATAGGCCCAGGGAAGGAGTCCAAAAGGGGAGGTACAGGTTGGGAAGGCACACAGAGAGCAGTGTGACGGTCCTGGGAGGAAACTAAGCCATAGTCAGAAATTCAGATCTGACCTTGAAGGCAACTGGATGGGTGTCAGAGAGAGAAGTGACCCTCCAAGTACAGGGTGAGGGCACCTGGCCCAAGGGGGAGGCCTGGCTAAAGGTAAAGGTTTGGATTGCTGGCATACCAATGGTTAAATGCAGCAGTTCCGGGAGTGTGTGGAGGAAGAAGCCTGAGTGTGGAGACTCTGGCATCCCAGGCCTGAGAAGGGCAGACTGGAGATGGGTCTGGTAAAACAGCGAACCTAAATCAGGTTGAGCCAGTCCACCAGACATACAGGGAAGTTTTAGTCCACTTGCTGTTGGTATAACAAAATACCTGAGACTGGATAGAGAACAAAGAAAAGAGCTTTAGCAGGGCCTGATTATACCTGTAATCCCAGCACTGGGGAGGCTGAGGAAGAAGGATCTTGAGTTCTAGGCTAGACTGGACTAAACAGTGAAACCCTATCTCTCACTAACTAATAGAAAGAAAAAAAGGAAGAAAAGAAGGAAGGGAGAGAGGGAGGGAGGAAGGGAGGGCTCCTGGTTCCGGCTGCTGAGAAGCCCAAAAGCATGCAACCAGCACCTGCCTGGCATCTGATGAGCATCCTAGCATGGTGAAGGCATCCTATGGCAAGGCTGAGCAATCATGCCTACTCAGGTCTCCTTCTTATAAAGCCACGGGGGCCCATCCTCATGACCTCATTTAATTCTAATCACCTCCCAAAGACCCCACCTCCAAAATACACCAACGTATGGATTTGAGGAATAAGTTTCCAATACATGAATTTTGGGAGACACATCCAAAACACAGCAAAACATGGTTAAATGACACTATGAGGATACAACAACAAAACAGAGGATGTAAGAAACTCACTAATCCCCCTCCCCTAGGAGAAAAGCAAGGATGGAACCTGTATTTTAAAAGGCCCTGAGCAGAGGAACATAAGCCCCAGGTGTCTTGACAGCTGTCCTGCTACAGTGATGACTGGTGGAGCACCTGCCACTCCCAAGCACCTGTGTCTTAGTAATTGATTAAATGGTAACTTAAAAGCCCACCGAAGCCACAGCCAGAGACCGTCTGCAAAACTACTGAGCACTGGAGACAACAGGTGTGCTGGGGGAGGGGAGTCAGTGGGCACTGTGAACAGGTCTGAGGGTTAGGTGACAGGATCACAGCAGCATTGGCTTCCTGAGCTGGTCAGTATGCTGGTTTACTGAGGTTAGCATTACACCTGGGTAAAGGGTATATGGAAATTCCTTGTCCTACAGTTTTGCTACTTTGAAATTAGTTAAGAATGAAGAGCCAAAATAAAGCAGAAAAAAAATGAGAGAAAATATTTAACGATTTAACCTCCCTAATGGGATAATCAGGGGAACATGAATCCTGAAGGTATGGGGGAAGAATTAGCTTCCAGTGTGTCAGTGCCTTGCAGTTGTCTGGGTTCCCTCATTGTTCAGACACGCCCCTGCTAATGAAGACTTTGAGGGCTGCTGAGGTCCTTGGTACCTCTGGACCTGGCCCAGGCAGGTGATGGTGACCTGCAAGGACATGTGTCCTGTCCTACAGGAGCATAGGGGAGAATGCAACCTGTCCTGGGGCGGGGTGTGGGGGGAAAGGGGCTGTAGGAACAAGAGGTGGGAGAGGACTGAGGGAGATGTAAACAGAAAGCAGCAATGCACACTGGGGCCAGGAAACAACAGGTCACCGCAGCTGGAGTGGGGGTGGGGGACGTGAGCACGTACGCAAGTGTGAGCATAGCATCTGTGTGGGAGGTGGGCTGTGTGTGAGGTGTGTGACATGAGTGTGGACATGGGTCAGCAGGTCGTGTGTGGGCATGAACATTTGAATGGGAGTGTGCGTGAGTTTATACATATATGAACGTGTGTAAACGTGAGCATGTGTGAACATGAGTGTATGTGTGCATGTGTGAGCCTGAATGTGAACACATGTGAGTGCACATGATGGCAGGGGGAGAGGCTATAGTGCCTAGGAGCTCTGTAGGCCAGGGCAGAAGGTCTGAAATTAACCCTCCAACTTTTGTGGAGCCAGGAGGAAGGGAGCTGGCCAGTGCGTGCAAGACTCCGTGAGGAAGGTGACCAACTAGAGACAGCAGCATGGGGAACTTGGGCCTCGTCACCCTCTCAGACTCAGCTCCCTAGTGATGTTAGCTCGCCCCGAGGGCATTGCAGTTCCTTCCAATCCTAACCAATAGGGATTTGTCTCTCTGTGCCTCACAGCAAGTAGGTCTCATCCTGTGTCGGGGCTCATCAGCCTGGATGTCCTGCAGGAATTGACTGGCACTCAAGTGTCACCTGTGTTAGATGTGCAGGTGAAACTGACAGTTGATTGAGTGCATGGTGGTCAGAGGCCTATCCTACTAAATACCCATCCCAGACAGACCTTCCCACCACCACAGCACACCTTTGGGCTAAGGCCTATGACAAAATATGCTGCCCACCATCTCTGCCTGGGACCTGGGAGAGAAAAGGAGGGATGAACCCAGCCAGTGTTTCAACTGTGGCATGGAGACCAGGGGTTTCTCTTACAACAGGAAATTGCCATGGGGGGAGGGGGTGTTGACAATGCAGAGACCAGACATGCCACCCATGGTGATGGCACCAATGCAAGAGGGATCAGGGCCACAGAAACCAGCCCAGTGTGTTCAGGAGGCCTGTTAGGGTCTAGACAAGAGGTCATGAGAGAAGCCCTGGGAATGTCAGCAGAGCCAGGCAGACACAGCTCAAGTCCGTCCTACTCTTAGCCAGGAGTGCTCTTGGCTGTGGGAAAGGCATTGCAAGACCCTCCATTGGGAAATTCCCTCTCCCCAAACCTGGAAATGCTGCCAGCAAGCATCCCTTGCCTGCCTGGGAGCAATCACTCCTTTGTCATTTTCCTCATGCTGCTTTGCACAGACTTGGCACAGGGACCTGCATGAAACACATGAGGTTCCCCCTCTGATGGGAGCTCAGAAGTGACCCTAGGCCACGGGTGAAGCTTGGCCTGAGTGAGTGACAGCTGGCCTAGCTTAATCCAGGAACAAAGGACAAATCCTCCAGGGACGATTAGAAGTGATGGAAACTGAGCTCAGGGAGGAATGTGACAGCAGAGACAGAAAAAGAGTGCTCTCCCTGGAGCCTGGACATGGTCGGAAACAATTTGAAGCGGTTCTGAAGAACAATGAGCATGCTCCCAGCAGGAATGGGCCACCTGATGTGCTCCGTCTGATGCCAACAGATAGCTGGACCATTTGTTGGTACAAACTTCTTGATGTGGCTCACCCTCCCGCTTTCAAAACATGAAATTTTTTCCACTCAGAGCGGCAGAGGCTGAGTGTGACTGTTTTCCCTCACAGCAATCCAAACACCCCAACCCCAGGAACACAGCTGGGAAATGCCTCTCTCATCCGGCCTGAAAACCCACAGGTGGCCCCCATACAGGCGGAGACAAAATGGCCTCAACAGCCTGGCTCACCAGCTCTGAAGACCAGTGATCTAGCCCAGATGTTTGGAAAAAGACAGGACAGATTCAAAATGAGTCCTCAACCTAAAATTCTGGTTCAATCTAGTTACTAACCAGTGACCTTGGCCAAATCGCTCCCCACTGCCTGGTTCTTTGCAAATTGAAGAGGATGAATTGACAGTGAAGCCACATCCCAGCTTCCTGATGGCAGGACTGACCGTAGGTTACTTAAAACAATTTTTTAGGCTTAGAAGAGACTCATTGAGTCTCCAAGGTGTTGGGAAATTTCCCCACATTAGTCTAAAATGAGTCTCTAAACTCAGTGCAATTCTAACCAACATCCCAGCTGAGAACTTAGTGAACTGATCCTAAAACTCAGACAGAGGAAAGGGCTGGGAATAGTTAAAACAGTTTTGAAGAAGAATGAGGGGGCGGACTCCCTTTGCCAGATATGAAGACATTAGAAAACTCTGGGTAGACCGGGGGCCCTGCCAGGCACACTCGGAAACAGCAGCTTCCCTGCCAGGAGCTGAGATTCCTCTAAAAAATCCAGCAATGCAGGAGGTGAGGAGGCAGCACAGACGAGTTCCAAAGTGTGACGTTCAGGCCACCTGCATCACAACCATGTGTGGCTCTTGTTAAAAACCAGATTCCAGACAGGCATGGTGGCTCACACCTGTAATCTTAGCTACTCAGGAGGCAGAGATCAAGAGGACTGCAGTTTGCGGCCAGCCTGGGCAAATAGTTTGCGAGACCCTATCTGAAAAAATGGCTGGTGGAGTGGTTCAAGTGGTAGATCAAGTTCAAGGCCCTGAGTTCAAACTCCAGTACTACAAAAAAACAAATAAAAAATGCAGATCCTTAGGTGGGTATGGTGGTGTATGCCTGTAATGCTAGGGTTACATACAGCCTCAGCTAGGGAGGCTGAGGCAGAAAGATCATGAGTTCAAGGGCAGTCTGGGCTACACAGCAAGACCCAGTCACAAAGAAAAATCAAAAAGCAGATTGTCAAATAATAAATGTATGAGATGATGGTGAATATGCTAATTATCTTGACTTGTTCATACATAATGTATACTTTATCACATTATACCTCATAAATATATATGATTATTGTGTCAATTAAAAATAGTATTTTAAAAGAACAGGAAACAATTCAAATTCTAACTTCAAGCATACCAACTGAGCTCAGCTCTGTGCTCATGCACTGCCCAAGTGATGTGCTTTGCTCATAAAAATGAGGAGTTGCCAAGAGGACTGAGTAGAACCTCTTCCCTTCCCACTGCACCAACAGGCCTGGGGCTGCACTCCCCGGTGGCCAGCCACAGGCTACCCGAGTCCATACTGGCTGTGGCTGCACACAATGAGATGACGCGTTCCTGGTGCTGGGATCCCAGGACCATCCCACACCACTGGGTCTAGTTCATGCAGAGGTTATTATTCATCCAACAGGAGTGAGTATGGCCAATGGGGTGGCTTGGAATCTTAGTTGTCTTTCAGTGGAGGCATATGAGTTTTTTAAAATGGTGATGCTCAAGACGGTTTTTTTTTTTTTTCAGTCTGGGGTTTGATCTCAGGGCCTATACTTTGAGCCACTCCACCAGTTCTTTTTTGTGTCAGGTTTTTTTTTGAGATAGGATCTCCTGAATTATTTGCTCAGGCTGACTTTGAGAGATTCTCATCTCTGCCTCCTAAATAGGTAGGATTACAGGCGTGAACCACCAGCCCCCATCTAAGGTTGTTTATTTTTTTCTTTTAAAACTCCCCAGATAATTCTCATGAATAGCCCCAGTCAGGCTATCCTTTGGTCTCCACATGTCAGAGAAGTGATGTGTCACCAGGGCAGGGCCTTGAGGGCCGAGTATGGCTCCAGTGGTTGACCATTGCCCCACTGACAGAGGCCCTGGTGTCCATCCCCAGCACAGCAAAACAGAGGGGTTTGTGCTAACCTTCAATCCCTTGTTTTCCCTTTGGATCAAGTCCTGCAGCTCAGGGGAGGAGGCTGGGAGCAGTGGGCCCTTGGGGTGACCCAGGGGTAACTGAGGCCACAAACGGCTTCCCTCTGGAGCAAAGCCATGGCAAGCAGGCTCATCAGCTCCACCCTCCTTCCATTTGCTAAGGCCCCAAGGAGCCAAAGAGTTTCAACACTGCTGCCAAGAAGCTCTGAAAAGGCTTTTCTGGCCTTCCCAGAAAACACCAGTGTGCATTTCTCATGAAAGAGAACGTGGTAAAACTGGCCAGGAATGCAGCGGCCTGACCTGGGCAATGGTCCCCATGGGCTTCACCTGGCAAGGGGAGCTAGAGGTCAGTGCAGCTGTGGGACTGAGGCTAACTCTGATTCCACCCTGAACTTGGCACCAGGCTGAGCCAGTGAGGTGGTTCCAGGCAAACCCAGCACTGCTGCCAGGGAGCTGGCTCAGGGTCGGGAGGAACAAGAAGGCTCGGTCTGTGTGTCTCCTCACTCATGAGGTTGGGAAACTGAGTTGCCAAGGCGAGGCTTGTGCAAAGTCCCCTGGCCCACTGCATGAGCCCCGTCACCTGTGCCACGCAAGCTACATGGTAGTAAGAGGCACCTGGTAAGTGGTAAAACTCCCACCAGGAAACCACTCATTCCACGTAAAATCTGCTCACCAGGGAGGTCAGGGAGGAGGAAAGACTCAGGGCTTTGGAAAGGAATTTGAAAGTAAGTCAGGGCAGAGGGACAGAGAAAGGAGATGAGCACCCAGATTTCTCAGAGGGTTTTGCTCTTTGTCATGGCACATGCCATGCATTCAGCTCAGCTGGAAAACATTTCTTCAAAGGAAAAACACGCTCATGGCTCAAGGATGGCTGAGCTCTTTCCCAGGAAGCTGCAGAATGTGGGTTCAGAGCCATCTTTGATGTGCCCGTCCTTGGGCACTGGGGACGCTCTGTGTGGGCAGGGAGGAGCCCACCTGGCCTGGCCAGTGGGCCAGCTGTCTCCATACCAGCAAGAGGGAAGGTTACCGTCAATGGAGCCTCCCCTAATTCACGAGTCCCCCACTCCCACCAAGTGTCCTTGACCCTGGGTAATTTAGGAGACTGTCCTCCACATTTTTCATGTGTCACCTCCTGCCTGAGTTGTCCAAATCCTTCTGTTGGCACCAAGGGCACAGCATTTGTTCAGGTGAGGAGCCTAGGGAATGAAATACCGCCACCTCCCTGGCTGCTCTTCAAGACTCCACAAAGCCAGTGCCCTGGGGAGATAAGTATCAAAGCAAGCCGGTAATCCTGCCACAATGCCCCATGACAATGCTTTTATTTTTACTCTGTGAGGCAGTGACAGGCACAGCAGAGCCGCTGTATTTTGAGAAGCCCACTGGGGAAGGGTACAGGTCAAGGTCACTTATCCATAAGAATAGTTTTGGGGAAATATACCCACCTTTCTTACACAGCTCCCTTCTACCACAGTGAGTGAGGTTGGCACCAGAGACTCCCTGCCCCCACCCTCACTTCTTTCTCTCTTCCTGTCTCTTCCCCCAAATGTCCCCTTTTATCTTGACAGAACATTCTTGTGACAGGACGGCACAGAAAGGACGCAGGAATGTGCTATCCCGATAATCCACATAGACATAATACACAGCTAGAGTGGAATAAACAGATTTTCCTTGAAGACAGAGGTTTGTCTTACAGTCATTAGAATTACCCACAGATGGGAAGCAGGAACCCACCAAACGGTGACCTTACTAGGAAAAACATATTCAAAATAAAAAAAAAAAACCCATCCCCTAAATTCCAAAGTCCACAGGGATGGACTGGCCCAGTCCAGGGAAGCCATTCTGGGTGGATGCTGGCATGGTGCTGCCCCCTGTTGGCCACAGTTGCATCTGCAAACACCTTTGCAGACCTGCGAGGGACAAGGAGGGACAGAGCCCTGCTGCCTGGCACAGGGCTCCTCAGTGTTGAACCACAAATTGGAAAATGCAAAGATGGGGAGCACGGTGCCTTTGAGAAAGAATGAGAGGGGAACATGAACGGGTAATTGCAGCGGGTAAGTTTGTCTAACATCGTGCCATAGTCTCCTCTTAGCCAAGGACAACCTGTTCCAAGAACCCCAGTGGCTGCCTGAAACTGCGGTGCTGCTGAACTCCACTGTGTGATGTGCATACAGTGCACATCTACTACTAAAGTTCAACTTATAAATTAGACACTATAAAAGAGTAACAAAAATGAATAGCAGACTGATTATAACACTGCAATACGAGTCACGTAAGTGTTCTCTCTAGAGTATCTCATTGTACCGACTCCTCCTCTTGTGATGTCAGATGGTTCAGTGCCCAGGTGAGATGAGGCAGGGGATGGTGTGGGCAGGAGTGCTGGCCTGCTTAGAGGGATCAGTGGGGCAGAAGCATGGCAATATTGAGAAGCTGACCAGATCAAGACAGTGGTTAACAAGAGGGTCATCCATACAGTGTGTCTTTGCTGGGTACAGCGATGGTTCACTTCCAGACAGGACAAGATGGGATGGGACAAGATTTTACCACACTACTGAGAGTGGTGTGCAATTTAAAATTCGTGGATTATTTCTGGAATTTCCCACTTAATATTTTCAGAATGCAGTTGGCTTTTGATAACTGAAACCACAGGAAACAAAGTTGTGGACAGAGGCAGACAACTGTGCTCCTAACTTCTCTGACTCTCTAGTGTTATATTCCCTTAATAATTTTTGTTTGCTTGTTTGTATAAAACGGTCTCAAAATTATGCTGGCCAGACTGGCCTCTAACTCACTATCCTCCTGCCCCAGCCTCCCGTGCCCAGCAGCCTCTGATGAAAAAGATGTGGTAGGGAGAAAATGATGTAACAGTTCCTGTGGTTATAGAAAGAGAGCTCAGGCCGTGGCTCCCACTGTTTTCCTGCGTGGGCCCTGCACAGCACTTGGTCAAGTCAGTGTTTGAGGAGTGAATGTGACCTTAAGTTTCTGTGCGGATAAAATGAAATAATTAATGCATAGCCCACACAGGAAACAGGGTATCTACATGAGCTACACTTAAGGACTGGAAACAAAAACATCGTTTCAGCCAGGCACAGGGGGCCACACCTATAATCCCAGCTGTTCTGGAGGTAGAGACTGGGAGGATCCCAGTTTTAGGCCAATCCAGGCAAAGGGTTTTAGAGAACCCCATCTCAACCAATAAGTTGGGAGCCGCGGTACTAGCTAGGAGGATTGTGGTCTGAGGCCGGCCTGGGCTGAAGGAGTGGCTCAAGTGGTAGAGTGCAGGCCTAAGGACACTGAGGCCCTGAGTTCAAATTCCAAACAACCAAAACCCCCAAAACTCACATATGCCTTCCTGAGGAAAGGACTGCTAAAATGCAGCACTGGAAGACACAGTGATGGGTTTGTCTGTCAGGGGAGTGGTCACCCTATGGAAGGGCGTGGCTGGGGACCCCTAGAAGTGTGCGAGTTGCTCAGCTACCTTTATCACTGGGAGGAGCCTCGCCTCTCTCACAGCCTTCATGGTCCTCCTGCCTAGAGGTGTCTCTAGCCTCTCACTGTCACTCACTGGTGTCTGTGTGCTTTTTAGTCAGAACCCCTGAGGGGTTCCCTTTGTTTCTGAACCCCCTCTTCTCCAAGTCACATGCTGGAAGTCTTGCTCCCGGTTGGACATGCCACTTGCTTCAGTGGCCTGCCCTGCCTGGACCTGACCTCCTCAAACCCATGCCTGTGCATCTATTGAAGTCCCCTGTCCTCGCTCTCCTTCCATCCCTATCCTGTTTGTCTGTCCATTCACTCATTACTGCTGGCCCTGGAGCTGTTTACTGCAAAATAAACTGAGGTGTTGTGGCTAAGAGTCCTTGAAGGGAAAGTTCCTTTAAAAAATACCAAATATGGCCAAAACTGCAACTGCTGGCCATTATTGGTGTCAAAAGACTGCTACTCGAGTGGGAAAGCGCAATCGCAAGTGACTGGGAGCACTAGGATGCCCTTCTCTTTGGGGCTGCATGCCGCACAGCTCGTGTGTCTTTACCCCTGAATACACCTCCATCTGGCAGTATGTCTCTTAATATATTAATTTGGCTTTTTAAAAAACTAACTGAGCAATCAAACTGATTTTATTTTTGGCATTTTTGTTTTTCAAGCTAAAGAGAAACAAACACATTGCCGCAAAGTAAATGAGAAAATATTTTCATTCTGGGAGCTGAGTGCTGCTTTGCTGACAGCACACCGGGCAGCAGCCCCAGCTGGGTGGAGCCAGAGAGGCCCGGGGACATCCAGGCTCTACCATTTTATTGTGGCTCTGTCACCTGGGGACATCTCATTTTAGCCCAGCCCAGCCACCACGGGTCACAGAGCTCTGCAAACCCACCCCAGAGTCCACAGTGCCTCTTCTGTGAGCCTCTCGGCCTGTGAGGACAAACAGTGCCTCTATCACCAAGGCTCTGGGTGGGTCCCAGGCCTCACTTCTTCAGGATCTGCTTTTTCCCCATGGTTGGGACTTTCCCTTTCTGCTCTCAATTTAAAAATGAAAACATTTTTGGGGAGGGGGGGCACATGCCTGTGGTCTAGTTACTTGGGAGGCTGAGGCAGGAGGATTGCTTGAGCCTGAGTCCAAGGTCAACCTGGGCAACATAGTCAGACCCTGCTTCAAAGCAAAAAACAAAGTTTTAAACCATCATTTTTTTGGGGGAGCTATACTGGAGTTTGAACTCAGGGCCTCATGCTTGCTAGGCAGGCACTCTCCCACTTGAGCCACTCCACCAGCCCTTTTTTTGTGTTGCATATTTTTAAGATAGAGTCTTACGAACTCTTTGCCTGGGCTGGCTTCAAGCGTCAATCCTCCTGATCTCTGCTTCCTGAGTAACTAGGATTGCAGGCTTGAGTCACTGGCACCCAACTTAAAATATCTTTGAAATAAATGAAGCATGCATATGGCAGAAAATTCAAGATACAAGAGTAAAAAGTAGGTCGCCACAACCCTGTCCCCAGCCACCAGACCCCTCATAGACCGCACCATAATAATCTCAACCCCAAGGCATCTTGTAAGCACGTCTATGTGAAAGTTTAAAATATCATTTAGCAATGCCAGGCATGAAGGTGGCACATACCTCAGCGGAGAGGATGGCTTGAGCTCAGGAGTTCAAGACCAGCCTATGTTATATGGTAAACCATTGATCTCTATATATATGTTATGTCACCTTCTCTCCCCTCCCCATGCTGGGGATTGAACCCAGGGCCTCAAGCATTCCAGGCCAGTGTTCTATCACTTGAGCTACACCTCCAGCCCTTTTATTTTTATTTTGGTTTTGAGACAGGGCTTTGCTTACTTTGCCCAGGCTGATCTCGAACTCACAATCCTCCTTCCTCCAACTCTGAGTAGCTGGGATTACAGGTGTGCTCCACCCCATCAGGCCAATTTCTCTCTTAAAACAAATGGAGCCAGGTGCTGGGTTAACGCTTGATAGGTAGGAGTAAGGCCCCGAGTTCAAACTCCAGTACCACAAAAAAAAAAAAAAAAAAAAAAAAACAGAAATGGCAGCATGCTATACACCTTTGATCCTTTAAGGTGACGAATGACCGATCTATGTGGGCCCTAGAGAGTGTCTCCTGTATAGTATAGCATTGTCTGCTGGTGGCCACTGAGACGCCTGCTAGTCCCTTGACTTTCAGTGATGAGCTCGTATCTTTGTACACCATTTAGTGCTTGGACAAATGGTTCTATAGGAGAAATGCTGACCGTGGAATAGATGGGTCAAAGTGTATGTGGATTAAAACAGGCGATAGCTGTGTGCAATGGCACCTTGTAGGAGCATTATTTGCACTCAGGAGTTCAAGGCCAATTTGGGCAACACCATGAGACTGTGTTGCTAGTTAACACCCAACTGCCTCCTGTAAACGCTGTGTCCATTCACACTCCTCTACTGTATGAGCACCTACCTCCTTCTTCCCCATAGCAAACTAGCTTGATAGTGGTAAAAAAGAAAGTGTCATTATGGTTTTACCATGCACCTCACTAACTGCCTTCAGGGGACAGCTCCTCCACCAGTGCCAGTGCTGAGTCACATGACCTTCCTTCCCAAATTGTCTCTGACCTCGGCCCATTTTCCATAACATCATTGACCTTCTTATTGGTTCATGGGAGCTCTTTAGGAAGCAAACCCCTTAGGACATGGTTGTAAATATTTTCCCCTGTATTTCTCTTATTCTTCCAAGAAGAAACAGCGTACAATTATGTAACTGCATTTTTCAAAATTATCTTTTGTGGCATTTGAAGACAGAGCTGCTGAATAGGCCACTTCCACTCCAAGACTATAAATATAATTGCTGGTGTTTTTCTCCTTTGTGGATTTATTTTTTACGTCTAAATCTTTGAATCATCTGAAATTTATCATCACATAGAAGTGACATCTAATTGTATTTTTTTCCAGCTGGGGATCCAGCTGTCCCAATACCAAAGACACGGAAAGCCCCTGCTAGTCCAACTATTTAAAACCTGGCTCGCCACCTAGTTGTCCTTCCTGCACCCATTCGTATTTCTGACTTGAAATCTGTTTCCTGCTCCAAACTTTTTTAGCATTCTCACTGGCTGTTTTGCCTCTAGAAATATGGTCATTCTGTTCCTTGGCATCATAGGCGATGGGCACTGGGACTCCCAAGGAATCACACACCCAAATCTGCAGGTGCTCAGTCCCATATGTAAAGCACAACAGCATTTGCACAGAACCTGCACACATCCTCAGTCATCTCCAGACTACCTGTAATAACCTAATTCAGGGCTTGAGGGCTCCGTGAAGAGCTGGCTGCCTGCTCAGCACAGATGCTGTACGGAGGCAGAGCCTGCGGATGCAAGAGGGGACCTCACCACCTCTGGCCCTGAGTTGATGGACTGCAGTGAGCACTTTCCACCCTCACCCAGGGTCCTCAGAGCTCTACAACCAAACCAGAGCTGTCTTTCCACAACCCTTTTGCACTTTGGGGCTGTCATTTTTTCTAATCTTCCCACTGGCCCAAGAGGTGGTGAGAGGGGATTGAGGAAGGGCACAGAGAGGCGGCGATCTCCTGGTAGGAAAGCAGGGCCAGCCTCAGCAGCCCTGGCCCAGCACCAGGCCCCAGGGACCATCTTTCCTCCCTCCAACGGAAGCTACCTGGCCCATTTGCTCACAGGGAGCAATTGCATCTGTTGCTAAATAATGTGGAAAAGGATGCTGCTCCTGGAATCACCCCACTCTGGACTGCACACAGGGCAGATGTCTGCAGCCCCCACAGTCTCCCTCCCCAGCCCTCCTGCTCCCCATCGAGGCCTGGGGAGATGCAGGTGTCAGCTCCTGTGGAGGGCAGCCTGCTCTAACCAGCTGTGCACAATGTGGCTGGCAACTCCCAGCTTGCCCTCCCGCGTGGCTCTCTCCTGAGTGACACTACCACACCCAGAGCTGCCTGTCACCTGTAGAACTCTCAGGCAGGGGACACTCAACAGGCCCAATACTGAACTCGTTATTTCCTCCCAAAACACTCGCCCACATTCTGTTTTCCTATCTTGCCTAAATACAATGAATAAACGAAGCCAGAAACGACTCACTGCTGTGTGTGCTGTGTCCTTTGGCCCAAGCCAGGCATCCACTGACCTGGAGAGACCAGGATTTGTTTCCAAGGGTCTCCAGTCAAAGAAATCAGTGTGTCTTCCTGAGAGGTCTCCCCAGTCTATTTAGCAGATCAAAGGCTTAATGGGGTTTTGGAAAAGGAAAGCAAGAGAATGAAGCAACCAGTGTGAAAATATCCTGAAAACATCTGGTGAGATGACAGTAACAGATGGGCTGAGGGCAGAAGGAGGACAGCGGAGCTCTGAGGGGCTCGTCACAAGTGAACTTGGTCTTCAAAAGTAGCCAGGTGGGGAAAGGCCATGACTGTAGCTTCCCAGGGCCGTCTGTGGTGTTCGGTGGTGTCCAGTAAAAGCAGATTTCCTTCCCATTAACCAGCTGGTTATTTAGACAAAATCATTCCATTTTCTGCGGACTGGAGGTGGAACCTAGTGGGAGAACTTAGGTCACTGGAGGTGTGCCTTGGAAGGGGACCATGGAACCCTGGCCCCTTCCTTTTTCTTTTGTTTGCTTCCTAGCCATGAGGTGAGTGGTTTTGCTCTGCCACATACTCCCCGCTACACAACCCCACCAGAAGCCTAAAAGCAATGGGGCTGCCTGATGGATCAGGACTCTAAAGCCAAGAGCCAAAATAAATCTTTTGTCTTTATGCCCCAGGAACAGTGACAGAAAACTGGCTAACACACCTTCCTAGAAAACAGAGTGGTTGGCTCTATCATGGTCTCCTGGCTACTCTGGTGGACAGCTTCCATGATCAGGGTGGGGGTCAGGGTTGAGGCGGAGCTCAGTGCTTCCCCAGCATGTGTGAAGTCCTGCATTTGATCCCAAGCGCCACAAAACACATTTAAAAAAGAAAAAAATCCTACAGGATAGGTTTCAAGTGTGGGCACAGTTTGCTCACCAGGCCCTCTCCAGCTCCTGATCCTTCTCTCCGGGCCTGGTCATCATCTGGTGGCTCAAAGGACAGACTCTTTCTTTTCCCTTGCCATCAGCTGGCCTTCCCTCCCAACCACACTCATCCTTGGCAGTCTCTTATCTACAAAGCTGCAGCTCTTTCTCGACTTCTGGGCAGTGTGAAGGGTCCGTTCTTCAGGTCCCTCTCCTCAAGGGCAGGAACAGTCTGCAGAAGACACTCTAGCCACACACTCACTGTTTTCAGTTGAAAACCTTCACAGCATGTTCCTCCTTTCTTCTGAAAGGACACCCCAACCAGGGCCCTCAGAATCCAGACCATTCTCTATGCATTTCAAATGCCATTTTTATCCTTCAAAATGCAGTTCCCCACCCCCACCTTTAAACTGCCACACACTTAAAGCTTTGCATGTCACATGACATTCTGCCTTGTATTTACAGTTTCTTTTCTAGTCTTCTCCACTCCAGAGACTCTGCTCAATGGTCTCAGAGGGTGTACCTCCCAGCACTCAGTGCCCAGCTGCCTCCAGACCACACAGGCTCTCAAGAAACGTCTAGACCTCCTCATTGGAACTTCCTCAGGCCCCTCGTACAAAAACTACATATAAATTAAGAAGCGATCACTTGGTTTGGTGACAGACTTCTGCAGGAAAAAACTGCCACCAACCCAGTTGCTCCATCTGCGCTCATCAGCCGTAACCTTAGCCTATCACCCCGTCCTGTCGGGCTCCACCCTATCTGCCATTCCCAGCTCAATTCTGCCCTCTCTCACCCCTCCACACCTGTTACATCTCAAGGGCTGACCCCACCCACTTCACCCAGTACCACTCCTCCACCTTGTCCTTCCCAGCCCCTCCCCAGTTCTCCACCCGGCCCAGCCCCCGCCCCACTCCCCCACCCGACCCTACCCCACTTCTGTACCGGCCCCTCCTCAGAACTCCAACCCGCCCCGCCCACTCCTCCACCCGGCCCCACCCCACTTCTGCACCCCGCCCCGCCCACTCCTCCACCCGGCCCCGCCCCGCCCCGCCCCCTCCTCCACCCGGCCCCACCCCACTTCTGCACCCCGCCCCGCCCACTCCTCCACCCGGCCCCGCCCCGGCCCCACCCCACTTCTGCACCCCCGCCCCGCCCACTCCTCCACCCGGCCCCGCCCCGTCCACTCCTCCACCCGGCCCCACCCCACTTCTGCACCCCGCCCCGCCCACTCCTCCACCCGGCCCCGCCCCGCTTCTCCACCCGGCCCCACCCCACATCTGCACCCGACATCGCCCCGCCTCTCCTCGTCCCATTTCTCCAGGTCCCGCCCCTCTCCCCCACCCTCGCCTCGCGCCCCGCTCACCTGTACGCCCAGGGCGACACGCTGCGCAGGTTGGTGGGCGGCCGGAAGCGGCGGTCGGCGGGCCCGCCGCCTGCCGGGCAGCTCGCGTTGCGCGCCTGCTCGCGCGGCCCCAGCTGCAGCGTGTGGTGGAAGGCGCTGAGCACGCCGGCCGCCAGCCGCCCGTACAGCTGCTCCAGGAGCTCCTCGGGCCGGTCCGCGCAGCCCCGCGGCCGCGCCTGGCGTCTGCCCGCCCTCGGCGCGGCCCGGCCCGGCGCCGCCAGCGCCAGCAGGAAACCGGCCACAAGCATCCAGACCTGCGGGACAGGCCGCGCTCAGCGCCCGCGCCCGCGTCCCGCCCGCGGCGCCTGGAGCCGGCGGGCGCCTCCCGCCACAGCGCAGACCGTGAGGCCCTTCCCGAGCATGGGCGCCGCGCGGACCGGCCCCCGAGCGCCCTCCCCGCCGGTCCGCCGCCCGCGGGGGTCCCGCGGCCCCGCCCGCCACCGGCCCGCGCGCCCCAGGCCTCCGCCGCCGCCGCCGCCCCGCGCCGGGTCCCGCACGGGGGACGGGTGCGGGGCGCGCGTGCACGTGTGCGTGTGCCTGCCGGGCTGCTGCGCCGCGGGCTGCGAGTGCCTGTGACGCCGCCGCGCTCACCCCCGGGCGCGCCATCCCGCTCGCAGGCCAGCCTGGAACCCGCGCCGAGCCAGCGACGCCCGGGCCGCCGCCGCCGCCGCGCAGACCCCCGCCTCCCGCCTCGTCATCTGCCCGCCCCCGCGCCCGGCCCCAGCCCGCCACCCACCGCGCGCGGGTCCGCAAGAAGCCCCGGAGGGTCACCCAGCGGCTCCGCACCCCTTCTTGCCTCCGGGAACGCCAAACATTTTGCCCCCCATGACACGCACTCACCAGTGTCCCCAACATTGCGTCCCCGAAAGGCCTTCGGAGTGGTCTGAGATGGTGCTGCGTGGCGGGGCTTTAGCCGAATAAATCAAAGGGCTCCGGGTGGGCGTGGGCGGCCGTGGGGCTCGGCTTGGGGTTGCCGTGTCCTCTGCTGCCGCGTGCTGTGGCTGCAGGAGCGCTGTGTGGCGTTTCGCGGACGGACCGACAGACGGATGGCGTGTTCCGACTGGCGGAGGGAGGAGGTGGCTACCGGCCGGGGAGCCCGGGGATCAAAGATTTCGCTAGGGTCCCAGCAGCCCGGGCCACCTGGAGAAGGAAAGAACTGCGCCCGAGGATTCCCTCCTTAGGGCTACTTCCGAGACTGCAGCTGGGAGAAGTACATTAGCGATAGAAGAAATGGCTATTTTCGGTAAGGTGGCGGGAGGCGGCGTCTCCCAAACTCCCAGAAAATGATCCTGGGCTTCTGCCAAACTCTGAAAGCAAAGTACTCAAAGCCTCCGCCTCGTCACTGTCCACTGCAGTGCGTGGCCATCGCTCGGTCTGTTGGAGACTCTTACTCCACAACTAAGCTGTGTAAAATGAGCCGAAGATTCTGTGAAAAATGAAAGGGAATGTAGCAAAATGAAGGACTGTATTTCGAGAACACAAGAGGACTTGCTCATTTGTTCATTCTACAAGTAAATGTTTAATGCTTGCCAGGTGGCAGGCTAGTGGATATGATCATTTTATTTTTAAAAATAAAAACAAATGCTATCAGTTGAAGGAGCAGAATATTTAATTTATGACTCCCCAAATGATTGGCAGCTTTGTTATTTGACTAAATTGTAAACTATTGGCTAAACTGCAGTTACACTGGGTAGAAAAACACTTGGTAATGATGCTTTCAATGTTCATAACTGGTTTAGTAGTTGCTTTTTTTCCTGCTAAAAATCACTGAACCCTACAAATTTAAGCAACTTACAGTTCTTAGTAAACGTTTGAGTTACAAAACTCAAATTGTTCATGTTCTTTGTTTCCTTTCTAGTGAGATGGAAATAAAGACATCGGTACTCAAATACTGTTTATTTTCCACTTGAAAAAAAGATATGTAGGAGTCTTTTAGGAGGAAGATTATCATTATGAGCGTCTCATGGGAGTGTTCACTGTGTCTCATTTACAACCTCTTTCCCCATGTGCAGTGACTCAGCGCCAGACTTATTTCTGTTTATTGTTCAACAGATTGCCTTCCCCTCTAATCACTGGACAAGTTCTCACTTCTCCCTGGTTACCTTGGAAGGAGGAAAGGAAACACTTGATTTCTAACAGTTTTTATTTTGTGAAAGATCGCAGTTACCAGAAATGCTCAGCTATTCACCTTCGGGAGTAGAATGGAGGAAAAATCTTGGAAACAGGTGCAAATATTTCTCTTTTTTATAATGAATTCCAAATTTTCAACATACTCATGAAGATGTAAAACACATGGTAATACTTAGTCCAGATTCAATGCATATGGAAAAAAGGTACAAAACACTCTAAAGTAGCTTACCGCGTTCTTGTAGAAATTAATGCACCTGCAGTGTTCTGTATTGAAGATGTTCCCTTCAGTGTGGTCGCTGGACTTTCCATCCCCTCTGACAACCCTAAGACTAGCATGGCCACCTTCAGACCAGCATGGCGGCAAGACTCCTTAGCACAGGAGGAGGCTGTTGGGGACAGTCGTTTAAGTCATTCTTAGGCAGCATAACTACCAAAGCCAGTGTTGTTGGCTACTTCTGTACTTAGCCTCCACAGACTGTGGACAGTGAGGCACATAGCTCACTCTCTTTGAGGGCTGTCTCCAGATGCTCCCTCTATAGCTCTTCTCATTGCTGCAGTCTTCTGGTCCTTCCTTTTTTGTCATTGATGATTCCAGCACCTGGTTCTGCATACTCGATGTAATATCCCAGTTCTAAATGACTAGCTTTAGTCGCCTTTTCCTCCCCGTCTCATCTCAACCATCAAATTGTTGATGGAGTTTTAGGGCAAAAGCCCCAGCTCCAGAAGTCCCAAGTGACAGCTCAGCCACCCGAACCAATATGTTAATTAAAGAGACGGAGTGGAGAAGGGCAGAGAAAGGTGATTGATTCGACACAGCTGTGTCTGGAAGAACAGATAAAGAGGTTTAGTCCCCCCAAGTCCGTCTTCAAGGAGCTTAGAGGAACGCTGATGTTTTGTAGGAAAATGAAATCAAGAAGGGGTTTGAGGTAGTATAGCTGACAGAGTAGGTAACCTTGATCAGAGCTTCTGGAGAAGTTGTTATTGCTGTCATCACTTAAGGGGAAGCAATCTGGTCCCCATGAGATGATTACTCCCGTTATGGGGTGCAGCCTCACCATCATGGAGAATTACACCCATTTTGGGGAGTGGTCTGTCCTTTGAGGCTCACTGTTGCTTTGGGGCAGGGTCTATCCCTTATCATAAAGATGTTTACTGATTGGTCCTGTCCCTTCCAGAATCCAGGGTGACTTCAAGAGAGAGAGAGACTCAGAAAGAAAACTACCTTTGAGGCTCACTGTTGCTTGGGGCTAGGTTCTGTCCCTTGTCATAAAGATGCTTATTGATTTGGTCCTGTCCCTCCCAGAGTCCAAGGTGACTTCAAGAGAGAGACTGGGGGAAAAGTCAAAGTAGAACCAGAGAAGGACAAAATGGAGGTAGGACTGCCCAACCTCAAAAACATGATCATATCCAGGGCATCACCATCACCAGCATCCTGATTTGCTGTCTTGTTCCTGTAATTATGACATCATCCAGCCTGATCCCAGCACTTCTCACTAACTGCTCCAGTCTAGTTCTTGTTCCCTTTGTCATCTAGTTTAGAGTTCATGGTTCAACACTATTTATTACTAATTTACTAATCCCTTCTTCCTTTTCTCCTCTGCTGTACTTGCCTGGAATAACTCAGTAATTTAGTTCTTAAAAAGTCATACAATTAAGCTGACTAGACTCAGTTCTAATTTATGACCATAACCCTCAGAGTAGCATTTGCTATGTTGGATAAGTGTCCCCCAAAGGCCCATGTGAAAAAGGCATGGTCACTATTCTGGGGTTCCAAAACCTCCCCATTCTTGCAGCTATTTATCCCCAATAGTTGCTTGGAGGATTTGAACAAGGTCACGATAATAATGGATAATCATTGTCAAAGCCTTACTCGATTTCCTGCCTGGTTTGCATCGCTGGCTGCTGTGTTACTCCTTTGGTTAATGTTCATAGAGTGTATCTTTTCCATCCTTTCTTTCTCAACCTATTGTGCTCTCACATTTGAGATGTATCTCTTATAACATAGCTGGATCTTATTTTTTAAGTCTGATAATATTTTTCCTGTAACTGGAATATTTATTCTATTAACAATTACTTCTTTACTGATCACTAATATAATTAGCATTTTTCTATTTATCTAATTGCTAAGATTATTGGGTTTACTATTTTATAATTTCTGCATTGGTTTGGACTTAAGTAGGCTCCCTTCCCCAAAAAAAGTTTCATGTTTTGGAAGCTTGGTCCTAAGTACAGTGACACTGGAGGGGAACCCTTAAAGGTGTGTGCCTTTGGAAGAAACTGAGGGACCCCAGCCTCTCTGGCATCCTTGTAGCAATCACTTCTGCCCGCACGCACCTCTGCTGTGATGCTGTCAGCCAAGCGGTTCTCAGCAGGGCACAGCGAATACCTTGAATCTCCAAAACTATGAGATAAAACCTCTTTTCTTTATAAAGTTAGCCTGCACGAGGTATTACACTATACTAATTAAAACAAGTTAATATACTTTCTGATGAATTACATATGTAATTGGGTTTAAGTCCTACCACCTTGCCCCTTCCCTTTGTCCACCATTCTTTGTTTCTCCTTTGTCTGCCCTTCTTTGGCTTAGTTGAGTATATTTTATCATTCTATTTTAACTTCCATTAGATTTTTTTCTACTTTTTAAAATATTATTGATTGATTGATTGATTGATTGATTGATTGCAGTGCTGGGGATTAACCCCAGGGCCTTGTGCATGACAGGCAAATGCTGTACCCATGACTTACATTCTCAGCCCTAGATTTTTTTTCTTGAGGCACTGTGTAGCCAAGGCTGGCCTCAAACTCACAATACTCCTGCCTCACCGTCCTGAATGCCGGGATTACAGGAGTGTACCACCACGCCCAGAGAGCTCCACTAGTTTTTGGGGGTTTTATCTTGAAATAACTTATGACTTATGGAAAAGTTGTAAGAATAGTACAAAACAACTCCATATAGCCTTCTCCCATGGTTAACATTTTTCCACATTTGCTTTATCATTGTACTTTTTTAATGAGTCACTGAGTCACTGAGTTGCAGACTTTAGGACATTTTGTCCCCAAATACTTTGTGTTTATTTCCTAGGAATAAAGACATTCACTTATGTAGTCATATCACAATTTATTTTTATTTATTTATTTTTGTGGCAGACACTCATTGCTTGAGCCACTCTGACAGCAATTTTTTTGTGGTGGTTTTTTATAGGGGATAGGGTCTTGCTATTTGCCTGGGTTGGCTTTGAACTGCCTTCTTCCTGATCTCTGCTTCCGGAGTAGCTAGGACTACAGGATGAGCTGCCAGTGCCCAGCCATATTGCAATTTTTGAATAATCATTGAATAATAGCTGCAAGGCTATTATCTAATTCAGGCCTCTTCACATTGAACTGATGGCCTCTCTCGTGTCCTTCAAAGCACCTTCCCCACCCAGGATCTGATTTAGGACCATGAGTTGGGCTTCTTCCATGTGTCTCTGTGGCCTCTACTCTGGAACAGTTCCTTAATCGTTTTGTTCTTCAAGTCCTTCACTTTGTTGACGAGCTCAGCTCAGGTGCTCTGTAGGGCGTGCCTCAGACTGGGATGCAGCCTTGCGATGAGGGTCAGGCTAGACTTTCAAGCAGGGATATTCACTAGGTAGTCTTGTGTTCCCAGCACGTGGGGACAGGAGGCACGTAGTTCTCGTGTGTGCCACCGCTGCTCAGGTTAACTTTGGCCACAGGTTGAGGTAGTTGCGCTCCTCTCCCAGATTTCTCCTCATAATTAATAAATAATTTGTACAGAAATATTTATGCTATTCTCATCAAATTTTTCTCCACTTGCTTTAGCACGCATTCATGATTCTTACCTGAACTACTAGTTGTGATAGTCTCAAAATGGCAATTTTCTTGTGTATGTTTTCTTATTTTCTCAAAATGGCAATTTTTTTTTCATTTATTCATATGTGCATACATTGCTTGGGCCATTTCTCCCCCTCCCCTGCCCCTTGCCCCCTCCCCTGTCCCTTCCCCCGCCCCCTCTCTCTCCCCCCACCCCCCTCACTTCCAGGCAGAACCTGTTCTGCCCTTTTCTCCAATTTTGTTGAAGAGAAGACATAAGCAATAATAAGAAAGACAAAGCGTTTTTGCTAGTTGAGATAAGGATAGCTATACAGAGGTTCCTAGCATTGCTTCCATGCACAAGTGTATTACAACCCCAATTGACTCAGCTCTACCTGACCTCTTCACTACTTCCCGGTCACCTTCCCATAGTGACCTCTGTCGTTTTAAGGTTACTGTATTAATTCCTCTACAGTAGATACATCAAACACTTTCAAGTTTTGGGTTTTCAAGATGGCAATTTTTAACAGCCGCATTCTCTGTTAATTCAACTGGTTTGATGCGAGTCTATCAAAGGTCCAGCCTGTAGGCTTGGTTCCCAGGGCAGTGCTGCTGGGAAGGCTGTAGGTCTTTAGGGGGGCAGGTAGGGGGAAGTCCCTAGGTCATTATGCCCTGGAAGGGGCTTGTGTAACCTGGCCCTTTCTTCGTTTGCTTCTTGGCTCATGAGGTAGGTGGTTTGCCCCACACATGATGTACTGCTCGTCAGAGGCCCAAAGCAATATAGCAGTCTGCCATATTAATCTTCTCTCTTTCGAAGCTAATTGCCTCGTGCTTCATTATAGTAACAGAGAGCTGATTAATACAAACTGTGAACTTTTTTCTTTTGGCGGTAATGGGATTTGAACTCAGGGCCTCACACTTGCTAGGCAGGCACTTAAGCCACTCCACCAACCCTGTGTTTTCGTGATAGGGTCTATTTGCCCTTGCTGACTTCAAACTGAGATCCTCCTGATCTCTGCCTCCTGAGTAGCTAGGATTATAGTCAGGAAGCTACCCACACCTGGCTTAAACTGTTAACTTTTTAATTATACATGGTTCTTTTTTTCCTGAATTGGGGTTGGGGGTAACCTAGAGACTTTGGTGTATATATATCCTTGACTTTTTACCTTCTAGTACTGCCTGAATGACAAAAGAATCTTAAAGCCATTTAACACCTGTTAGTCAGTTTCTCATTGTGATGACACAATACCAGAGGGGAAAAAGGTAAGGGAGGAAAGATTTATTTTAGCTCTTGGTTTCAGAGGTGTCAGTCCGTGGTTAGCTGGCTCCATTGCTTTAGGCCTGAGGCAAGGCAGAGCATCATGGCAGCCAGAAAGCAGAGAGAGAGAGAGAGAGAAAGCGTGCATGAGCAAGGGGCCAGGGACATAATGTCCTCCTTAAAGGCACACTCCAGTGATCCTTTCTCCAACCAGGCTGCAACTCTATTTTCCACCACTTCCCAATCATACTGCCAAAGCATGAATGCATGCATTATTAGTCCATTGATTAGGTCAGAGTCCTCCTGGTTCAATTATGGCTCAATGTTGGATCTACCAGCCAGGGAGTGAGCCTCCAACAGTTTGATGGTTAATTCACACTGTCAATTTGATTGGATGGAGGGATGCCTAGGAGATTGGTTGAGGGCATTTCCATAGACACCTGGATCTTTTTAAAAATTTTTTTTATTTAAAAATTTTTTTATTATTCATATGTGCATACAATGCTTGGGTCATTTGTCCCCCCAGCCCCACCCCCTCCCTTACCACCCACTCCACCCCCTCCCTCTCCCCTCTACCCCCTCAATACCCAGCAGAAACTATTTTGCCCTTATCTCTAATTTTGTTGTAGAGAGAGTATAAGCAATAATAGGAAGGAACAAGGGGTTTTGCTGGTTGAGATAAGGATAGCTATACAGGGAGTTGACTCTCATTGATTTCCTGTGCGTGGGTGTTACCTTCTAGGTTAATTCTTAGACACCTGGATCTTGAGGGCCATCTGTGGGCTATTGGGGGTAGGGCCTTGCTGGGGGAAGCAGATCACTGGGTGTGTCTTTGGAAGGGATTATGCTGGCCCCAGCCCCTGGGTGTTACTCCTCTATGCCTCCTGGCTGCCATGAGGTGACCAGCTCTGCTTTCCCATGCCCTTCCCCCACAATGTGCTGAGTCACCACAGGGCTGGGTGAAATGCAGCCAGTCTATCAGGGACTGTAACCGTAAGTCCAAACAAATCTCAAACTAGTCTTGGGGGCTGGTGGAGTAGTTCAGGTGGTAAAGTGCCTGCCTAGCAAGTGCAAGGCCCTGAGTTCAAACCCCAGTAACACAAAAAAACGCAGAACACAACACATTCAACTACTTGTCTCAGTTATTTGTCATAGTAACATAGTCTGATTAAACACATTTACCTTGGGGGGGAGGGGCGTCACTTCATATCAAATCATAACAACACCCAACCTCAATACTTGTACTGTCATGTTTTTTTTCTTTCTTTGTATGTTAAATTCAGAAAGCATTATTATTGTGGTTGTTTTATTAACTTTTTTTTTTTAGTGGTACTGGGATTTGAACTCAGGGCTTTGCTTGATAGGCACTTTACTGCTTGAGCCACTCCACCAGCCCCATTGTTGTCATTTTAAATAGTATTCCTTTGTGTATCCTTACGCTTTCTGGTGCTGTTCCTCCTGCCATTTTATGCTTTCTTTTAGGATCACTTTCCTTTCACTTTTAGTATTTCTTGTAAAGCTAATCTTCTTGTAATTAATTTTCTTGAATTTTGTGTACCTGAAAAATCTTTAAAGTTTAAAGAATTTTTAAGGTTCTAGGTTGGCAGGTCCTTTCTCCCAACTCCCAACACTTTAAAGGTGTCATTCTATTGTCTGGTTCCATAATGTCTATTGAAAAGTCAACTGTAAGTCTCAACAATGTTCCTCTGAAAGTAAAGTGTTCTTTTTCTGGTTAATTTGTCTCTTTTTTAATAGTTTGAGCATAGTACACATATGGACTAGTTTTCTTTTTATCTGCTCCTCTTGGTGTTCACTGAGATTCCTCAATCTGTGGATTGATGTCTTTTATCAACTTTGGAAAATTCTAGACAGTCTTTTCTTTTTTTTTTTTTCATTTTTCTTTTATTATTCATATGTGCATACAAGGCTTGGGTCATTTCTCCCCCCTGCCCCCACCCCCTCCCTTACCACCCACTCCGCCCCCTCCCTCTCCCCCCCCTCAATACCCAGCAGAAACTATTTTGCCCTTATTTCTAATTTTGTTGTAGAGAGAGTATAAGCAATAATAGGAAGGAACAAGGGGTTTTGCTGGTTGAGAGAAGGATAGCTATACAGGGCATTGACTCACATTGATTTCCTGTGCGTGGGTGTTACCTTCTAGGTTAATTCTTTTTGATCTAACCTTTTCTCTAGTTCCTGGTCCCCTTTTCCTATTGGCCTCAGTTGCTTCAAGGTATCTGCTTTAGTTTCTCTGCATTAAGGGCAACAAATGCTAGCTAGTTTTTTAGGTGTCTTACCTATCCTCACCCCTCCCTTGTGTGCTCTCGCTTTTATCATGTGCTCAGAGTCCAATCCCCTTGTTGTGTTTGCCCTTGATCTAATGTCCACATATGAGGGAGAACATACGATTTTTGGTTTTTTGAGCCAGGCTAACCTCACTCAGAATGATGTTCTCCAATTCCATCCATTTACCAGCAAATGATAACATTTCATTCTTCTTCATGGCTGCATAAAATTCCATTGTGTATAGATACCACATTTTCTTAATACATTCGTCTAGACAGTCTTTTCAAAGGTTCTCTCTTCCCTATTCTTTCCTCTCCTTCTGAAACTGCTATAATAATTTAAATTCTTGACCAGATCACAAATCCATCATCTGTGTTATTTTCCATTCTTATTTCTTCCTACACTTCTATTTGTGCATTTTCTATTGACATGTTCATTAATTAATCTTGACATCTCTGTTCAGTACATTGTTCTGTCTATCCAGATGTCCAGTCTTCTAGTTCTATTGTGACTCTTTTCCATAGACTCCAGTACTCTTGAGATTCTCCATCTTTTCAGCCAGGTTGTTGATCTTTTATGAATTTTATTTAACAAAACAATCATAGTTACTTTAAAGACCTTATTTACTAAGTTCATGTTATTGTTTGGATCTGGAATGTCCTCCAAAGCCGCATGTGTTGAAGGCTTGGTCCCCAGCTGGTAGCACTATTGGGAGGTGGTGGAAACCTTAGGAGGTGGCATCTGGTTGGAGGAAGTAGGTTACTGGGAGCGTGTCTTTTTGAAAGGAATGGTTTATCCTGAGCCCCTTCCTCACTTAATCTCTCTGCCTCCTGTTGCCATGAGGGAGGTGCTTTGCTGTGCCACATGCTCCTCACCATGGGCCCAGAAACAATGGAGCCAGGTGACCACCGTCATTGGCAACCAGTGTGACAGCTGGCTTCTAGAGTGTCAATGAAAGCATGTGGATCACTTCCCTTGCATGAAGCCTTCTAAGGGCTTCTCTATTGGAATGTGGTCTAGTTTTGGTTTTCCTTCAGCTAGTGTGCACTGAAATAAGATCCAAGCTCTTTGTACAAGGCTTTCCATGATCAGGCCCTGTCTTTTGGCTTATCATCTCCTGACGCTTTCCTGCATATGTAGTCCACTACCAACACTGAAGGCCCTAAACAGTCTAACTCACAATCATTCTAACTCAATGTGTTAGTCAGTATTGTCACTGTGACCAAATATGTGACGTAAACAATTTACAGGAGGAATGATTTTAGTCTGGCTCACAGTTTCAGAGGTTTCAGTCCTTGGTCACTTAGCCTCACTGCTGAGGGCTGTGGTGAGGCAAGGCACCACAGTGGAGAGGTAGCAGAGTAGGTGTCCATATGCAGAGGGAGTAGGTACAGTGAGCGGAGATGCTTACCTCATGGCAGTGGAGAGCAGGAAGGGACCAGGAACAAAATGTAACCTTCAAAGGCATGCCCCCAGTGACCTCTATTTTCTGTGGCTAGGCCCTACCTCCTAATACTGTCATCAGTTGGGGACCAAGCTTTCAACATGAGCTTGTGTGGGGCATTTCATATTCGAACCATGAGACTGAACTTACTCATCCAGATCAACATTCTCTCTCAGGTTTGGCATTTGCTGTTCCTTTGGCCTAGTATGTATTTTTTTATTTCACTCATCATTCTAGTGTTAATACAAATGCCCACCTTTCAGAGCCACTCCTCCACCACCTCCTACTACATCATTTCCTACTACATTTTAACTGTACTTAATAATAGCTAAAGTCCTTTAAAATGTAATTACAATCTGTCTTCCCCATCAGAAGACAGAGTTCTGTCTTCCCCATCAGAAGACAGAGTTCTGTCTTTCTGAAGATCTTGTCATGTTCATTACCATATTCCCTGCATCTTGAACCATTCTTGGCACACTATTTAGAGTATTAGTTGGATGACTCCCCATTAGAGCAGAGAATGTGGTCTAGTTTTGGTTTTCCTTCAGCTAGTGTACACAGTGTAGAGAAATGTTCAATAAGATGCAGGGACTGGTATGGTGGTGTATGCGTATAGTCCCAGCTGAGGCAGGAGGATCAGATAAGCCCACAAGTTGAAGGCCAGCCTGGGTATCATAGCAAGATCCTGTCTCAAAACAAACAAAAAATACTGTAGTGTTAAAGATGAGGTACTTCTGACTGCCCCATCTTTAAAATTCCTCTGGATAGTCTACACCAGTCAAAAACATTGAAGAAAAATGCAAGCAATCCTGCCCCTACCTCATGCCCTAAGTCACAAATGGGAAAACCCTGAGTGTCACTGTTCTGTGCACTGGTACACTCCACTAGATGGCTTGAAAGTAGACACGAACTTCAGAACAGAGCAAAAGGGTTCAGGTTTGGTGTTTTCTCACCATAATTTATACTGTTTTCAAAATAAAATTATTTTTAATACTATTATAATTCTCACGAGACAAAACATCCAAACACTTATAGTTTCCAAACTCCAAGCAGTTAATCTAGAATAAAGATCATGGATTGCCGGTGCCAGTGGCTCACTCCCCTAGCTACCTAGGAGGTTGTGATCAGGAGGATTGCAGTTTGGGGCCAGCTGAGGGAAAAAAAACGTGAGAACCCCATCTCAAACAATACTGGGCGTGGTGATGCATGCCTGTCACCCCAAGCTAGCAGGAGCTTGAAACTGGATCATGGTTACAGGACAGTCCAGGCCATAAAGTTTTCCAGAATCATCTCAATGGAAAAAAGCACACCTGTCATCTCAGCTATGACAGAAGCTTTAAAACAGGAAGACTGCAGTCCAGGATGACCAGGACAAAAAGTGAGCCCTTAACTCCAGAGCAAAAAGGGCTGGAGGCATGGCTCAAGCAGTAGAGTGCCTGCCTAGGAAGTGTGAGTCGAGTTCAAACTCCAGTACTGCACAAACACAAAAAAAGGCCCTGCATTCATCAACACAGTGGTCTTTTATGGCTGCGGGCCATGAAGTTAATCTGTAGTGCTCTCACCACTAGCACTCTGTCTTGATGAGATGGTAGAAAATGTCAGCATCACTGTTAATAAGGGTAAATTTTTCTCAGGACTGAGGAATGAAAACAGGGCCCTTTTCAAAGGGCCCATTTTTGTGCATATGTATACATACATGTGTGTGTGTAGATAGCAGATTGTCCTACAAAATTTATTCCCTATTGTAGGTTCATGTAACCAAAAAGATAAGGAAGTCATTGGTCTAAAGTACTAGTTTCACGCTTTTTACTCCACAAAAACACAATGACAATATGAGTATGGACTCATAGACAAGAATGTATTTACTGAAAGTTTTAACAGTGAGTATTTATTAACTTTGAAGACAGTTCTTTCCTTTGATAAACAAAATATTCAAGTTTGTGTTATTCTGGAAGCAAGTCGTCTCCTAACTCTTCATCAGCAAAATAATCGTCGTCAAGTCTTTTCTTGGCTGCAGTTTTTGGTCTTTCTAGCTGAGGGCCAAGCGGATCCACGTAGGAAGCATCTAGGTTTCATAGCAGATCATGCCATTAGAATAACAGAGAAAAGCAAAGGAAATGGGAAACCAATTAATCTGAGAATAAAAACTGAAGAACTCAGAACAGAAATGCCCTCGAAGTCACTGTCAGTGTTGTCTGTACATATGGAATTCTCAGTAATTCCCAAATACACTGTCACCATCTCACCATCTTCCCCAGACCTGCTACGCCTGTTGGGGACTGGGTGGGGAGGACCAGCACTTGCCTATTTCTTTGTTACAGCTACTTTCATAAGGATCATTTGTCCCGGGTAAAGCTCTGAGCTTGGCACTCAGTCGTTCACCTTCACTACTGGCACTATTGTTCTGGCCACTATCTGAAAACACAGAAATAAAAACGCAGGTGTTTAATATGCTGAGAAAACATTACACTACATTACCATCTTTAAGCACACTCATTTGCCAGAAATACCGGACTATTTCATTTGGAAGCCAACTTCTTCTAAGTTTAAGAGAAATCTCTTGTGGGAAATCTACAAAGCACAGAAGACATCTGCACTCATAGCCGTATCTGTGTTCTTTCAAATGTCATAGGTCTCAACAGTACTGAAGAACCTGTGAGAAGATGAGAGGTTACCCTGACAAGTACACTTAATGAAGAAGAAACCGCATCTGAAGCAAGCTAAGAGGGAAGGAAGATCAGTATGTGGGGGATTGTCCACCTCACAGGGAGGCTGGGAGAGCCCTTAAGCATGGCACATGGCAAGTCATGTTACAGGTGGGAAAGCCCAACCCAGGCAACAGAGAACCTAGGCCACACACTCATGTCTTCAAACATTTCCAGAGTGTTTGTGTGGAAGACGATTAGATTCCCACTGAGTAGTGACATACATTTTGGCTCAGTACAAAGAAGAACTTGCAGAGTTAACAGCTGCCACATACAGAAAGGCATCCCTGGGAAAAGAATGTAGTTCAAACTGCTCATGGTTTTTAGACAGGGCTGAATAACATTAGTAGGGAACAGTAGTACTTGAAACTCCTACAATTCTGTTTTGTTTTGCAGTGATAGGAATGAAATCCAGGTCATCATGCATACAAAGCACACACTCTGCCACTAGGCTACAAATCCATTCCAACGATGGCATTTTCCCTACTTTGTGAGCTCCACTGTGTGTGTGTGTGTGGCCTCATGCTTGCTAGGCAGGTGCTCTACCACTCGAGCCACGCTGCCAGCCCCAAGCCTCACTTTGAATGAGAACAGCCCACCAATAGACACTTACCATTTCTTCTAAGTACACATCATATTTCAGTCTACTGATAATGTCTCTGGTAATAAATCAAATCAAGAAGGTCTTTAAAAATCGCACTTCTCTCTTTTATTTTCAGTGCAGAAGACGCAGAGTCCTAGACTTCATTCCTACAGAGATATTGATATAACAATACATGGTCCCAAAGTCTTTATGAGAATTCCAGAAGCCAGAGTATACCTAGCAAGTGCAAAGCTGCAGTGAAACAAGTATAAAAAAAGCCATTTCAATTACTTAAGCTGTGTCATCCCTCATTCCCTCCCTTGGGAGGGAAAGAAAAGACTGGAATGTACACCCAGCATTCTGGCTTTTGGGGAGTTGCCTGAGGAGGGACTGGCCTCTGTCTCACCTGACTCAGATCCTAACGGGGAGCCAGCATATTTTGGATGCTTGGGATGCTGAGAACAAAAGACAGCTCAGTGGCTTGGTGTAGTGCTAGAATACTTCAACCACAGACAGCTCAGGGGAAGGTCAGCTATGGATTTTCCCTTAGGACAGAAGGAAGAATGGTGGGTAAATCCAATGTTCTGGCTTCTGGGGAGCTGTGAGGAACTGCTTTCTATGTCATCTGACTCAGAGTTCACATAGGCAACCAGCATATTTGCAAGCCTGAGGCCACAGAGAACAAAAGAGGCCTTGGTGGTTTTGTGCAGTGCTAGGGAGTCTATGATACCACTGAGAGACCAGAGACTATGAGCTCTTGGAAAAGGAAGCACGTGAAAGTCAACAGAATATGTTTCTCCAGAGGAACTTTGATAGGCTCCTAGAATCTCTAGGTAGGTTGCCTGGGGAAGATCTTTTGTATAAAATTGGTCTATAAAGGCTTGAAGAAGTGGCTGTTTTTCAAATGTACAAATCACAAGAAAGAATAACAAAACAAAGAAATAGGGAAGGCCAATTTAAGAAGCAAAATAATTCTTTAGGAACAACCCTAAAGAAATGGAAATCTATGAAACTCCTGACAAAGAATGGAAAATAAGTACCTTAAAGAAGTCCATTGGGCCATAAGAGAACACAGTCAGCTGAACAAATAAAGTGCTGAACAAACTGAGAAAATCAACAAAGAGAAAAAACTATAAAAACAAGATCTAAATAGAAATTCTGGAGCAGAAGAATGCAATAACTGAAGTGAACATTTACTAGAGCGACCAGGAGCTAACCTGATCAAGTAGACGAAAGATCTCAAAGGTCACTTGACATTGTAATGTCAAATGGACAAAAATTAAACATAGTGAAGAAAGCCTAAGATAACTATGGGACACCATCCAGTGGGTCAGGCATTATTAGAGTCCTGGAAGGAGAACAGAGAGACAATGGACCAAAGCACTTGAAGAAATAATGGCTGAAATGTCCCTATTCCAAGGAGCAGTAGGCACTCAACTCAAGAAGCTCAAAGGACTCCATCTAAGATGAACTCAAGAAGGCTCACACTGACATACATCACAACCAAATTATGAAAGACAGAGAATCTTAAAAGCAGCAAAAGAAAGGGACACAGAGCCTACAAGAGAGCTACCATAAGATTACTAGCAGGTTTCTTACAAGAAGCATTGCAGGTCAGCAGGTTTTGGGGTGATATATTCAAAGTACTGAAAGAAAAAAACGTCAGCTAAGCAAAATTGTCCTTAAAAATTGAAGAAGACCCATGACCTTCAGGATAAACAAAAGCTAAGGGAGTTTATCAGCACTGGATCTGACTAACAAGAAGTGCCAGAGAGACCTTCACCTTGAAAGGGCGCTAGACAGCCAGGTGGAAGCACCTAAAAGTGTAAAGCACATACAGCATCCTGCAATACTGTCACAGTACTATACAACTAATTTTAAATTCAAGTACAAAGTTTAAAAGGTAAAAGTCAGTCAGGGCCGAGTCTCAGTGGTACAGTGTTTGCCTGGTATGCTTAAAGCCTTAATTTGATCCTAAACACTGTTAAAAAAAAAAAAATATATATATATATAATTATAACCATAAAGATACTATAGATGCAAATCATAAAACAATGTAATCTATAAAATCAGTAACAAAATGGGGGGTGTAAAGGAGGTGTTTTATATGTGACTGAAATTAAGTTCCTATCAGTTAAAATAACTAAATAACTGTAGAAGACTGCACAAAAGAGAACTGAGAAAGAAATCAAACAATGTTGCTAGAAACACTCAAAATGCACAAAAGAAAGAGTAAAAGGGGGATAAAATATTTACAAAACAGAAAAGAATTTTTAAAATGGAGATGGTCAGCTCTCCCCTATTGATAATACTTTAAATGTAAGTTGATAAATCTTCCCTATCTAAAGACAGAGAATGGCTGAATGGATAAAACAACAACAAATAGGATGCAATTATATGCAGTCTACAAGAGACTAACTTCGGATACAAAGACACATGTCAGCTGAAAGTGAAAGGATAAGCCAGGCATAGTGGTGTGAGCCTGCAATTCCAGGACTTGGGAGGTGGAGGCAGGAACATGGTGAGTTCACGGCCAACTGGCCACATACCAAGACCCTATCTCAAGAAACCAAAAAAGGGTAAAAAAAGTTACCATGCATATGGCAACCAAAAGTGGAATGGCTATACTTACTTCTGAGAAAATACATTTTACTTTCACCATTCTTTTCAACATAGCACTGCAAGTCCTAGCCACAGTAATTAGGCAAGAAAAAGAAATTAAAGTCATTGAAAAGGAAAAGAAATACAATTATCTCTATTCACAATTGACATGATTTGATATATAAACAACTCTAAAGAATTATAAAAATGTTAGAACTAATAAATTCAGAAAAGTTGGAGGATACACAAAATCCACACATAAAAATCAGTTGCACACCTACCACTAACAAAGAACAACCTGAAAATCAAAGATTTTTGGAATAAAAGAAAAGATTCCATTTACAATAGCATCAATAAGGGCTGACAGAGTGGCTCAAGTAGTAGAGCACCTGTCTAGCAAGCGTGAAACCCTGAGTTCAAACCCCAGTATCACCCACAAAATAATAAAATATAATAGCATTAAAAAGAATACAATATTCAGGAATAAAGAGAGCCAAGGAATTGAAAGACATCAACCAAACTATAAAATACTGTAAGGAAAAATTGAGATGAGATAAATAAGAGAAGGTTTTTTATTGATAAAGTGTCCATGGCACTCAAAGAAATGCAAATCCTATTAATCTCAATAGCACTTTTTGCAGAAATAGAAAAAAAATCCTAAAATTCACATAGACTCTCAAAGGACTCCTACTACCTGCTTTTTTATCTTGAGAAAGACAAAGTTGGAGACCTCATACTTTCTGATTTCAACATGTGTCTCAAAGCTGCAGTAATCAAGACAGTATGGTGATGGCCAGCCTGAAGACAAGCACACAGCACTGAAGCAGAATAGAGTCTAGAAATAAACCTTCATGTACACGGTCACATGATCGTTGACAGGGTGCCCAGGCTATGCAGTGCAAAAGGATGGTGCCTTTAACAAACGGTGCTGGGAGAATTGAATATTCACATGCAAAAGAATGAGACTGGAACCTTACCCTGAGCTATATATGAAAATTAACTAAATTAACTAAAAAAGAAGTAAAGGCCTAAATGTAAGGTGGAAAACTATGAAACACCTAGAAGAAATCATAGGGAAAGTCATCATGACATTGGATTAGGGTGATTTTTTGGCTATGATACCAAAATCACAACAAAAGCAAACATAGGCTATGTCAAACTTCTGTGCAGCTAAGGAAACGACCCACAGAGTGAATAAGCAAGCTATGGAATGGGAGAAAGTACTTGCACAAGCATATATCTGATAAGGTGTTGATTCCAGAGTATATGAGGAGCTCTAAAATTTCAACCATGCTTAACCAAAATATTTCCTCCTTTCCCGTCAACTCAGTCACACATTTAATTTATTTAAAATTTTTTTCTTAGCCGGGGCAGTGGCTCATGCCCATAATCCCAGCTATTCAGGAAGCAGAGATCAGGAGGATTGTGGTTCAAGGCCAGCCTGGGCAAAAAGCTCACAAGACCCTATCTCAACAAATAAGTTGTGCATGGTAGTGCATGCCTGTTGTAACAGCTATGCAGGAGGCCGTAGGGAGGAGGATCATGGGGGTGGGGGGTGGAGGGGAGAACATGAGGGCTGGGGGCGTGATTCAAGTGGGAGGCCCTGAGTTCACACCCCAGTGCTGCTAATTTTTTTTCTTTTTTTGGTCCCCCCCACACCTTTTTATAAACATTCAGTCCACTGTCTTTAGGAGTGCTCTGTCTGGAGGAGTTTCCCTGAATTGTCAGTCCATCTTACTATCAGAATCAAACATCTGTAGTAATTTTATAGTTAGGAGAAACACATTTAAAAGTCTACTAAGTCTGTTTTCAGATGGGAAAACAGATCTAGGTGCAGTCACTTGTTCATGAGTTCAGTCAGTGACAAGACAAACGCCAACAGCCAGGTGTCCTGACTGCAAGCCAGGCCTTGGCGACTCCACAGTGATGGCCTTAGCAGAGTCCCTGTGGGACCTTCTGCTGTCCCAGCTTGGCACTTTGTGGCTGTGAGAAGTAAGTTTTCCCATTTGCACAGTAAATTATGCAAGAATTAGGGGCCTAACTACACTAACTTCCATGACTTTGTATGATCTCGTCAAATAAAAATGAGTTTAGTTTCCAAGAGAAGCTAGACTTTACTTGCTTAGAAAGAATGTGAACGTGAAGATTGTTTACAGTGGTAGACAAACTTAAGACAGGAAAATAAAACTAAGCACAACATGAAAACTGCACCTCATTTTTGTTAATTTTCTAAATGGTTAGATTGAGAAGGTAGAGGGTGTTATCAGACTTAAATTTAAGGATTTTCCAAAACTGAGATAATGAAAATAAGAAAAATGTGTAGCCTTAAGGCATCAGTGATATTTAAATTCTGATGACGGCAAACTGTGCTTCTGACCATAACATATGCTGTTCCACATATGGCAGAGGCAGAAGGGGACATGGCCACTCCCTTTGGGGGCTTTACAGTCTAGTCTGTCTGTGGGTGACTTTTACCTTAGCATTTACTATAAATAATTTCCATGATGTCATGCCTATGAAACATTTTAAAAGATGCAACAAAAAATATCTGCATTTCTTGCATTTTTCTCATTTCATTGATTTCTGTACGCTTTCTGGCAAACATTATTGTTACTTAGAGAAAAGTAAGAAGGAAACCATGCTGTGTAGCTGTTACTTATTGCACTCCAGTTACAACTTAGATTGCTTCTTGGAAGTTCTATTATCTGTGGAAGTTGTTACATTAAGTGATCAAGGCATCATCATCTCCCTTAGTGATAAGCCAGGGAAGCTGATGACAGATCTCACCGAGGGAGGATGAGCACCTGCAGGACTGCCTCGGGTGACAGAACCAGAGAACCTAGTTATGCTTGGCACCACATCCAGCTGGACACTTGGTTTATCCCCCATGTTTTCTATCATGACTAATGTAATGTGGTCAGTGTGAGTGTGTGTGTGTGTGTGTGTGTGTGTGTAATGCTTTGTCTGAATCACACTGTATCTTTTAAAATAAGTTTCTATAGAAAGGCCTTGGCAAGGGAGTACCACTTGAACCCCACAAGCAGCACGTAGCTTAGAAAGGCTGCCCACTTCACCTTACCTTTGTTATCCTTGAGAATTATTTTTTTAAATTGTTGCTAGTTTTATACATTCATTTGCATTTCCTTAATTACTGGAGAGGCTGCACATGTTACCACCATGCCCCAGAGGACAAGTGCATCTCCTTTACTTCCCTGTCCCCGCTCACTCCTTCAGTCCCTGGAGTCTGACTGCTGCCTTTGACTAGACAGGAACTGCTTTTCTGTAGGATTTCAGCACCAAGAACTGAAAAATCTACTGGCCCTTCTTACTCTTCATGGTCCAATGAATTGATACACGGCCAATAATTCTTCAGCACTGTCCTTCCCTTAAGCTAGGAAGCCCTTCAACTATACCATATGAAGTGGAGTTTTCTGGAAAACTCTGTCCAGTCCTTTGAATACATTACATACACAGTGGCCATTATGCTTTCAAACTGATTCTTAGAGGATGCTCCTTTGCTAAGCTTATTAACTGACTTCATTATTCATTAAACATTTTTTAAAAGTTGGTTTTGGTCTCTCTCCCCACCCCTCATAGTACTGAAAACTCAGCACTACTGAGATGAAATCAAGTAGGAATATCTACTCTCCGTCCCTAAGGATGAGGACATTTTGCTTCTATCTAGAAGCACTGAAGCACTGAGACCTTCTGTATGAATCTATTGTTTAATTGTCTTCTAGGTACTCTGTAGCCTGACTTACAAATGATTTATCATCTTGCTATAAGGGAACTGGCCTTCCTTTGCTCCTGTCCCTGTTCAAAGTTAACATACATTCCCAACTCCTACCATCTGAGCACACAATGTCTCATGAGCTCAGACGATGTCAACCTCACATAACTTAACAGAGACTACTGATTGGTTGAACCTAGTCTTACTCTAGGAATTTCAGCTCCTTCCTCACTGTTACAGCTGTGATTCTCAGTTTATTGTACATTTCTTCCTAGTGATCTGATTATATTGTTATGCAATAAAGCTGCTGAACAGGATATATCAAAGTTGGAGATGCCAACCCTGGTAGTTACTATAATAGGCAACAGTGAAGTGAGACAGAGAACCTGTGCAGGAACTCAAGGAAAACGTAAGCAAAATGGCCATTGATTTATTACATTAAGTATATTCTGAATCCAAAACCCTTAATTTGATACCTGGCATGTAAACAGATTTGGGAGAAACTAGAAGGATATTAGTATTTATTGAGCTTGGAAACTTGATAAATGCTTATTTATTGATTAAAAAGGCAGAAGGGTATGGCCAGGTATGGTGGTGCACACCTACAGCCCTAGCACTTGGGAGGTTGAGGCAGGAGGATCTTGAGTTCAAGGGCAGCATGGGCTACATAGTGAGACCCTGTCTCAAAACAAAAAGAAAGAAAGAAAGAAAAATAGGTAAGAAGGGAAAGAAGAACTGATAAAACATCTTTGTGTATATGTGTGTGAATATACATATGTATACATAAAGTACAGATATATTTACAAATATAGTTAACATATTTTACAGGTAAAATTTTTAGATTAGATTCCTGTGGTTTTACTAATTAGGCATCCAAAAGAGAAGTTTCATAAATGTTTTGATTAGCAGTATTAGTGAAATAAATAACAGAGCTTTCTAAATCAGTAACTTCAAAATTCAACACTTATTTTCAAAGATAATTTCAAAATTAATATGTTTAGCAAGTATTTTTGTTAGAAAATTAACCTATAGTACTCCAAAGGAACATTTGTTTACATGTACTTTTGCATATGGATAAACTTGACCCTACAGTGATAGGAAAAACAGCCGTAACTCATGGCCATGCATCCAGTAGCCATAAGGACATGGATGCAGGGTAAGTATGGACACTAGGATTTCTGGTACTTCCCATGTGCCTCTCTGTCAAGTGGAATCAGAGTGCCACACTAATCCTTTACCAAGTGCTTACCCTCAGTAGGCATTCTCATGAGAGCCTTTATGAACTCATTCTTCCTCTCAAACAACCCATGAGGCAGGTCCTGTTTTCACACTCTTTTTACTGATGAGGAAACTGTGACAAAGAGTTTAAGTGACTTTGTTAAGTGTCCAAGGTCACTTAAGATGTGCTGAGTTGACAAGGGTGTCCCAAGGCTGAACGAATACCAGGACTGAGAAACAGAATGCAGTGACTGCAAACTCAGGGCACAGTCTAGCCCAGAGGAAAGAAGCCATTTTATGGAAAATGCAAAAGACACACTTGTTAGGTATGATGACTTTTGGAGGTGGCTGAGTTTAAACACTAAATACTTTGTGAGAAGTTGACTGATAAGGAGTCTTACTGTTCAAGCTGTACATGTGATTAGATGGCTGAAACTGGTGCTTTGATGTCAGGGGTAATTCCTAGGTCCACCTGTCACTACTGAGAGTATTCCTGGACAGCCTGGCTCTGAGCAGGGGCTGACCCTATGATCTATGGGCCCAATATGGCCCACCTCTTTTTTTGTACATCTACTGAGCTAAGAATGTTGTACATGTTTTTAAATAGTTTTTTAAAAAAGAAGCATATTTAATGAAAAGTGTATGCCTTTCAAATTTTTATATCTAATAATTAAGTTTTACACCTATTCACTTACATACTGTTGACAGCTACTTTCGTGATACAATGGCAGAATGCGACAGTCTTTACAGAGATGTGTTCTGCAAGCTGAAACTACTAACTCTCTCGCCCTTTACAGAAAGTGTTTATTCCCAGAGTACAGCATCAGTGAGTCAGAAAACAGGGGACACCCTGACAGAGCAGACCAGCAAGGTCCACTAACACGTGCAAATTTCTCCTGGCTTTTAGCCATGAGAATACTGTGGTGCTTCATGGGGCTGTTAAGAACTTCTAAGATGCAGCACTAAGAAGCTTCCTCTGAGCTATGCATGTGCTGCCAAGTGGGCAGACAACACAGTATACAGCAAAGCTATGATCCACATCTCTTCAAGGTGACAGAAGTGGTACCTGGAGAAGTGACAGCACCCAGCCCCAGCCCTCACTCCCCACCATGGCCAGCTCTGTTTTCAGCAGCACCTCCTTGGAGTGCAGTATTCCCTGCAAAAAGAACTGCCCACCTTTGGACTATCATCTTAAAAATAAAACTTTCACTTTTGAAAACTAAAATAAAACTTGGTTATAATATACTTCACAAATGACATGTGAAGTATATTCAAAAAGTTGCCTGTAAAGTTGTTGACTGTAAAGTGATTTTTTGTTCAGTCATAGTATCTTGATTTCCATTATAAATTCATTTTCAGTGTACAACTGATACATTTTCATAGGAAGAATTCACATCTAAGACATCATAAAAATCATACTAAATAATATAGCAAGCTATTACAATTAGAGTAAACAAAAAGCAATTTATAATGAAACCTTACTAACACAGTACTCAGTAATTCACAAAATGCCACTATCATGCCAAGATAGACACTGCCATTCACAGGAGGTGCTCGTGCACCTGAAGAGACACACATGAGAAGCAGATGTGTTCAGGGGATGCCATAGGTAGGACCAGTGTTATCCCCTACTCAATTTACCCACGGAGAGCATAAATGTGACTATCAAGACTGAAACTGCAGAATGTGGCTCTGATTTTGAACACTGACTTTTAGTGTGGCTTTTGATTTTTTTTTCCTGTTTGACAACTGAGTTGCTAAAACCTGACCCTCACACTCTTCATGTAAAAGAACACTGCATTTTTATAGCATGTAATTACAATGAATTCACTTAAGTTAATTTTAAGTTAAGTAAAAATAAAATACTGGAAATTCCAGAATGGACACTGGAAATTCTAACCCAAGTTCTTTTCTCTTGAAGTAGTGACAATAACCACAGCTACCATTTACCCAGCCTCCGGACATGCCAGGCAGTGTATGGGCTGGCCTCATCGGTTCTGTGTGTAACATGTATACCATTAAAATGAGGTTTCTCCAGTGTCACCCTTAGAGTGATGGCGCCAGGGTGAGGCCACCGGTTGGATAACTAGCCTGTCACACTGGGAACTTGGCTAAATGGTAATAGGAGCAGCAGTGACCTTTTAAAGTGCACTCTACCACACTGAATGTTGGCATCTCTCACTCAAAAGTGGAGCCATGGGCCCTCCAGGGGGCAGCTCTGCTGGGAGCTGGTTAGACATGGCCTTTCCAGGCCCAGGCCCAGGCCCAGGCTGATGGATTCCAAAACCCTCCGGCAGGTTTAGTAGTTTGCAAAGCCTTCCAGGTGATTCTAAGTCTGAGAATTACTGAGGCAAAGGGAGCTGAGGGTCACTACACAAATCACCAGCCAAAACAAGGCTCCTGTAGGACTAATCTAATTCATACATACGAAACCCTCAAAATAACAAGAAAAATCCCCATAGTTTTCAAGGACCCTCAAGTACTTCAGAAATAGCTATATTATAAAAATCAGTAATTCTGATATATTAAAGTTCCCTATGGTCCTCTCTCTGAGGCAAGGCTTTCAAAATCTCATTGGAGGCCCTGCATTTGTTTTAACATATTATACTGAAGCTAGCACAACAAAGGCCTTATGCAGACTCACTCATATAAAAAACTCTTTCTCCTCTCTGCTCTGAGATCTAGTCGTGTTGATGGGAAGAGGCCTCTCTCTTCCCTGGATTAGAGGTGAGGATACTAAGATGGGGTCTGGAATTCCTAAGTGGGAAGAGGAAGGAATCATGAATAGCTCCTCACAGGGCACCTGGGGAAGTGCTGCTCTAGGGCAGGGGTGCTACTACAGTGAGCTAGAAGAAGGAGGCAGGAGGAAGCCAAGGCTGGCCATCAAAGCCAGGGCCAGCCTGGAGTGATCTGGGAACCAAGAACATCCATCTTGAACAAGTGTCAGGATAGAGTCACCACTGACAGAGGTGACCAAACCCAACTGTGGGATGGAAGTCAGGGGAGACACATACTTGAGGTGTCAGAAAATAAGGATCAGAAAGGTGAATGCCAGGAGGAAAAAAAAACAAGCAGGCATCTCAGAAAGGGCCTGTTTAGTGCTTTAAACTTGTGCCAAGAGAACCAAGCAACATGAAACCCTGCATGGAGAAAGTGTCCGTTTTCTACTTGGAAACCAGCATGTGAGAATAAAGCTCACTTGTGCACAAGCGTTAACTATTTGTGTTGAACTGAAACAGACTGGATGGAGGAAAGGAAAACTGATTAAAGCTACAGAGCAGCGATAAGGAGGCCAGGGCAGAAGGCAACTTCCCAACAGAAAGGGCTCTTCCCTGGTCACAGAGCACAGTGGGGCAGCCTTACCTTTCTTCTGGTCGGTCTTTTCTTCAGCATACCCCTGACCATGGAGGAGCCCAGGCCTGAGGCAGCACAGATTTAAGGAACATTCTGAGAAGGTCACCAGGAAGGCTGCACAGCTCTTCATGTCAGAGGACCTGGACCTTGGTGGTCACCAGGCACACTTGGCCTGCCTGATGTTTCCAGGATGAGGCATGAGAGCCTCAGTGGGCAGAATTTCTTGAGGTAGGACTCTGACCACCCTCCTCAGCAGTTCCTAGGGCTGAAGCATGTCCTTTGGGGTCCCAGAGGTTTCCAAGACAAGGTTTTCAGAGGGAAGAAGTTAGGAGGCTCAAGCTCAAGCTTCAGGGAGGGATTTCATGAGCTTGCAATGACCAAGGAGGCTCTGAGAGCTGGACTAAGGCTGCTTGTGTTAGGAAGGAAATTGCTCATTACTCTGAATTTATTTTCAGAGGGAACTGTGGTGTCCTCAAAGGAAGGTGAGACTGGTCCTAGAATTTAATGCACTGTTACTATTTAGGAGGGCTGCTCGTAACAGTTACTTCTTATAGGGACATCAATTTCAAGAAAGTCTGTACCCAATATATCTTTGTTTCCAATATACAAGCAGGAGCAAGCTGGTCTAGGCACCTTCCTTTCTTTCCCTTCCTTCCTTTCTAGCCTTCCCTTCCTTCTCTTCCTCCCTTCCTTCCTTCTTCTGCCTCCCTCTTCTCTCTCTCCCCCCTCCCATCTTCCCTAACCTCCCTTCCTCCCATCTTCCCTTTCTTTCTGTGGTGGTACTGGGGTTTGAACTCACAGCCTTGTGCTAGGCAGGAAGATCTACTACTTGAGTCATGCCCATAGGTCTAGAGTTTCTTTTAATTGATGCACAATGCCTTGTCTGCTGACATCTTGGCTGTTAATAACATTTTTTAATATAGAGCCACAATCTCTCATCTACAATTCCAAATTCTGAAGAGCTGCAGAAGCCAACTTTTCGGGTGGTATATGTGAACTTCTTGGGCATAAAACTTGATTTGAAGCTATTTGCAGTCTATTTCTCCTTAATGTAGATATTCGCATGTGATTCTGAATAAGAAATCCTGTTTGACTATGGCACACCATGCATGATGGATATTACGGGATATATGGCTAATGTACCATATTAGTTTCCCACACTCCAAAAAGTTCTGGATTTCATAACCTGACTGGCCCCAAAGGTCTGGCTAAGGGGCTCGGGGGAGGTCTGCTGGCTGTATTTGGTTCTTATCCAATCACATGCCTCACCCCTTGAGGTGGACTGTCCCTGTTTAGGCAGTTGACTCTCACTGCACTGCCTACCTCATACCTTGAGTTGTACTTTTGCTTTCCTAATAAATCACTCTCTATGAGGAAAAAAAAAAAAGAACTGTTGGGCCAGGTCTCTCAGACTCAAGCCTCAGCTCAATCCAACCTCAGATGGCCAAATGGATTCATTAAGCAGGATTTGGGGAGGGGGGATTAGAGCAGAAGCAAGGAGATCCATGAGAGCTGGAGACAGCAGAGAGATAGCACTGTCCATGGAGACTGGATAGCTGAGGAAGTGGCAGGCTTCCATTGGTGCTCCTGGGACTCGGCTTAATGCTGCTTCTACCAATTTCTCAAGTTCTGGGTCACTGACTCTGAGTCATAGCTCTTGTGGCCTAAGGGTAAACAGGCCAGGAGCAGGAGGTTTAGTTGGAAAAGTTGGACTGGCCCTTGGGGAACCATGCCATTTGGCTACAAGTGGGTACCATGAATGCCTATAATTACTAAAACATATTTGGCAGAGCCAAGCTCTGAATTCAAGAAGGAATCTTTGTCCCAAATGCAGTTCCTCTCCCTAAGAAAGTCGGAAAACATACATGTGTTTCTCTAGTCTGGCAGGAGCACTCACACTTGTGTGCCTATCCTTCCAACTCAACTCATTTCTTTGGCACTCAGTGTGATGTCTGGTACAGAGTATGTATCCGGGAAATGCTGAAAACAAGCGCTACATTTTTCTCTGTCATACTCCTGGATCAAAACAGCTATATCAGAACACAGCTGGCCAGTTTCTCATAGCCAGGGTCCACGTGCAGGACAGCACTAAATTTGGGTAGGAGAGAATGCAGGTATATCTGTAGATCCCATTTTAGCATTTTTCCAACTATCTTCTTTAAAACCACCAAATGTCTACTAACTTTAACTTATATTACCTGCCAGAAGTTGAAAAGGAAGGTATATTTCTGTCGATGGTAGAAAGGAACGAAACTAAGTAAAATTTCCTATTAAGAAATGATGTCATAAGGAATCACAGTCAAGGGATTTTAGAGTGGCCAAGAGCCTTACAATCACTCAGAGTCTACGGCTAGATTGCCACTGGAGCTATGCCAAGTCAGACTAAAGAGCTGTGTCTCTCAGCAGTCTGTGAGACCATCCTACTTCTCATGGGTACCTCCTTCAAGTGGACATTTTAAAAAGGAAACACAGTAAAACCTCCTTTTTAAAAAGGCCCTCTAAAAATGAACTCAATTAATCAATTAGCAGAAACAGGTATGTTATTTAAGAACTAAAATATAGGAGCACTTATAAACATTCATATATATATCAGAGTGACCAGTTACCAAGTTAGAATAAGTGAGGTTTTACTGTGCATAAAGCAGACAGATAAGCAAACAAACATAGGAGACACTTTTGGGCTATTCTGAAATGCACTAGAAACCTGTCAAACTCAGTCCTCCAGGGTGCAGGAGACACTTACCACTGCCAGCACTCCCTTCTTGTTTGCCACGAGAGCCCCCGCTGCCATCTCTGCCCGACTTTATGCGCTAGAGAACAATAAGACAAGTTCAGAAGAGTAAGTGACTTTACTTCAAAGGTGCATATACCTAAAGGCTGAATTTAAAACTGACATTCAGTGCAACCCTTGGAACTAATTCGTCACCACCTGACAGCTGACTCTACAGGAGAAAAGAGTTGTTCTGGAAGGAAAGGTTTCAAAGCCCACACTCCCAGACTCTTACAAAATATGCAATGGCATTTCATTCAGAAGCCCAGTGAACAGTGTTTTCTTAATGTGAAGGCTCAGGACGTAAACATAAAGATTTGAAAAAGAAGTGAAAGATGAGAGGAAGAAAATCTACAAGAGGCCATTTCCTACTGAGTCCTACTAAAATACATTGGTTGGGTCCAAACCATGTCAGCGTCAAAAAAGGTAAACTAGTTTTGAAATTCAACTTCTAGAATAAAGGCCCTATACTATGAAAATCCCACAAAATACCTACAGTCTTTTACTTTCTTAGATCCAAGCCCACCCTCAAAGCATAAGAAGTATCTCCAAGCTATGATTTTTTTTTTCCTGTTACAGTTCTTTTGTGTTTTGTCTAAGTGTCAGAATTTCTATATTAACACTGAATCTGCTTTAAGGCACACTTAAATTTTCATATGTATAATGGTTCATTCACAGACATGTAGATGGTTACTGAATGCAGATAGACAGCTTTTGATAAGTATTTACAATTAGATTAAAAGTTTTAATGTAGATATCTTATTTAGATCTTCAACAATGTAAACAGTTTCATATTTAATTCAAAGGGCAAATTATTTACCTTTGGAGCCCTGACTCCTTCTCAAACATTTATAAATTATCAGGTTATGGTTGAGTTACTGAATCGTTGTGGTAGGAAGAAAACAAATTCTTTCAATAATTCAAAACTCATTTCTATACATTGAAGTACTCTCCTAAAACTCAGAACTTTCAAACATTGCAGAAACATGGCTGATTTTTTTCTATTAAAAAGATGGACTAGACACGGTGGGTCATTACTGTAATCCAAGCACTCAGGAGGCTGAGGAAGGAGGATCACTAGCTTGAGGCCAACCTGGGCTACATTAAAAAAAAAAAAAAAAAAAAAAAAAAAAAAAAAAGAAGCCTCCCTGGAAACACAATTGTTTCCCTTGCCCTCCCAAAGGAAAATCCCTGAAACAAAATAAGAATTTAAACATCTATAATCTGACCTTATTCCAGATTGATCATCTCCAATAGTACCTGCAAAAGCTCATCAACACCAATCCCATGTGATCTGACAGTTTCAACTGTGAAGAGGCTCTTGTAGGACAGAACACTACGAAGTGTATATTCTAGATCACCACATCTTTACTACCCACCACACCTGTTCCCTGCCTTACCTGGAACCTTCTACTCCCCTGGCTCCTATCCCTCTTCTTCTAATTATCCTGAAAACCCATACTGTCTTCCCCTTCAGATTTGTGACCCACCTTGGTCAGTGTAGACATATCAGAACCCTGAGGCTCTTGTCTGGTTTACTCACCAAGAGAACCTAAGCCCGGGTTGCTGCAGTCACTTCCTGCTTTCTTACTCCTGGGGCCCTGAGAAATCCCAAAAGCACACACACACACACACACACACACACACACACAGCCCTCCGGGGATCCCCACTAGCTGCTCTGCATCCTCACTATGCTCCACAATCAGCACACTCAGTTCTCGTCACTGCCAACCGACTGTCCTGCCTACTTCATGACCCAAAGGCTGCAGCATCTCTTGGATATGCCAGCCTCTTCCCAGCATGCACCAGTTAGATCCTCCCTCTGTCTCCCAGGCTTTCCTCATCTTCCTCTCATCTTCTCAGAGATACCCCGTGTCTCAGGTGGCTACTCCTGTGCCTGTGTATCAGGCATTCCCCATGCTCATGCCATGCTTTGCTGGCTCATCTGGCTCCCCCACCACTTCCTGTGTCCAGAGTGGTGTTCCTGCCTCTACTACAGCTGTTTTGCACCTGAAAATCAGCTAATTCAACCAGAATGAGTCTCACGTACCAACCTCTGTGATAGCTGTAGTAATGATTTTATGCAGAGATAGCAACTTCAAAAGTAAAATCAAAACATTAGTTTGATAAGGTTCTAAGTTTAAAGAAACTGGAACTGTCAATCCTCAGTTAACTGCACATGTCTGATGCCATTTACAGGACAGAGGTCTGACCAATGTTGTTTTCAGTCTTGACCTACATTCTTCTTACCAGAAGTAAAACAAAGCCCTCAAGAGACAGGGCCATGGTCAAAACTCTGGGATGCACTCCAGGGATTCTAGGGCTGGCTGTGGGTTGGTCCGGGCCTATCAGCATGGGATGAGAGCTAAAGTGGCCTAGGTGGAGTCCAGAGGAATGGAAGGAAACCAGGAGGCAGTGGGCTACAGAGCCACAAACACAGCTCCTACTAGGTGAGGCAGCATGAGAATTAAGTCTCCATCCTATGTATTTACATGCAGGTGATTAATCTGAGCGAAGTAAGCTGTGTGGATGGGAGGAGTCAAGACTAGATGAGTTGAAGAGCACCTAGGAGGTGAGAAAATAAAGATCAAGTGTGGATAACTTATTGCAGCTTTTGGGCTGGGAGAAAAGACAATGACAACGGTGGGGCAGAGGCTTATAGAGACTGCTAGAACCTTCTGGAGAAAGAGAATACAAAACTAGGAAAATAAAATTGATCCAAAAGTAAAAATTTGTGTAGCAGGGGCCAATGCAAATGAGAACCACTAAGCCCCATGGCACACAAGTGGATTACCCAGAGCACACCACGCAGGGGCATGCTTCCTGAGGCTCTCCTGACACTAAGCCACAGTCCTGGGGGGGGCCAGGCTCCTGACACATCTGATATGTGACTCATCTCAAGTCTTGGACAGGACCAGGTATGTTTTAGGAGCACAAAAAATGCTTGTTAAACAGTCATATTGAAGTTCTCATCATATGAAAGATGCAGGCTTTAATTTAATAGGGTTTACAGAAATTCATACTCATTTGGAGTGGTGACAAGAAAGGAAGCATTGAAACAATGATTGGTGAAAATAATTCTTATTACATCAATGCTCCAATGGGAAGGAAACAGCCTGATAATGGAACATTCAGCCCAAAAATGACAATAATCTCTATTTGCCAACATGGACAATTGTCCATGTTATTTTGTTAAGTCAGGGATAGAGGCTGTAGGATAGTATTTTTGTAAAGAGTTCCCATTTTAAAATGTATGTGTTGATATATGATTGTATATATCTGTAACCCATATATCTGGTCCCGTATAAAATGCTAATAGTGGTATGAGTGATTTTCACTTGTTCTTTAATAGTTTTTATTTTATTTAACATTATTTATAAAAGTAATCTGTCTGAAATTTAAAAAGAATATTCAAGAAATTTTAAGAATATTTAAAACAATAAATATTCTTTTAATAATATGAATAAGGAGCTGTCATTGTTATTCTGAAAAGAAAAAAAGATGCTAGTCTGGGGATATAGCTCAGTGGTAGAGTATTGCCTAGCATGTATGAGACCCTGAGTTCAATCCTCAGTACATCTACACACATACACACACACACACACACACACACACACACACAAATGGCATCAGGGCCACATAGGAAGAAGGTATAGAATAGAGGAGCACAGCAATTTTTCCCTTTAAATCGATTTTTCAATATGAATGTGTCAATACTACTCTTCTGGAATTGGAATAAAATCAGCACCATTACAAGGTGATAGGTCTTACAGATCATCCAGAACAGGCCTACCAAGTATAGTCTGGAAAGCACTGCTAGCCCACAAACTGCTGGCTGTCCTTGGGGAGACACACAGAGCTCTGGGCAGGGGCTTTCACACTTCATGAGTAGACACTGCTGTGCATTGTCATTCTTCTTGTAACAAAAATAACCACCACAGGGCTGGTGAAGTGGCTTAAGCAGTAGAGCTCCAGCCTAGCAAGCATTAGGCCCTAAGATCAAACTCTAGTACCACCAAAAACAAAAACAAACAAATAAAAAACCCATCACAGTTTGAGAAGAAGGAGGGTTAAACATCCTCTCCAGATCACAGAGCTAACCAACCATCAAGGGAGGAAAACATCCATATAAGGTTCTATCCACCATACTCTTTTATTCCAGAACTGGGTTTCTGTACAATGGAACAGGAGCTTGTCACCCAAAGACTCTTAAAAAGACTGGCTCTTATGTCAGGTTCAATAGAAAAAAAATTTTATTTTCTTAGTGGTTTCAAATCCAAAGAATCCATAAACATACCCTTTACTTTCCATCCTCAGACCTCTGTCCATACTGGCAAACTCTTCTGTCCAAATGCGAGCTCCCCTAGAACTGTCTGTCATGTCCTCATCTGGAGCAGAACTCTTACTTCTCAGTGGCCTGCTGATGCTGATCTCACTTGCCCCCCAGCCTCAAAGCTGAGGCACAGCAACCTGTGCTCCTCTTACCCTCCCATCACACCAGCGTGCCTTGAGCACCAGACACAACACTCACACCTCACTGGATCCTCACCATGCATTTATGACTTTGAGAAATGCTTTCTGAGTGAGCCAACTAAGGAACCAACACCAGGCAATGTGTGAAAGCCTTGAAATCAATAGTCTTTAATAAAAGGATTGGTAATCTTACCTTGAAAAATGTAGTCAACATACAAATCATGTTTGAAACCAAGGGGATATATTCTATTCATCACCCTTGTGGAATTTCTTAATGCAATAATGAACATGTGCAAGACATTTTATTACAATATGAACTTAAAAATCTGAATTTTTTCAGTGTAGTCAATTTTAAAGCTATGCCTTTAGGGGATCTTAAAATTGAATCTCTTTCCTATTAAGAAATATAATCAACAGTGTTTCTACTCACTATATTGTATACTTATTTCCATTGTTTTTAATAATTGGAAATGAGTATAAATACTAATTACATCTTATATTAATTTTGAATGTCACATGGTATTTTGTCAATGTGGCTAAAAGAAAGCATTTCTTGAAATTGCTTCCTGATTTCTTTGGCAGAAAAATGACAAATAAGGGAAGAACATTCCTTTCTTGAATATTTTGAAATGATTTTTTAAATTTTAATCATAAATATACTTCTATTTTTTGGATGAGCAATGAAAACTTTATTTGTAAATATATCATTTATGCATTTTCTTTTTCCTCTTAATCCTTTCCTTTTGTTTCCTAACCCTCTTTGGTATTCTTGCTGGTTTTCTCTTCCTTTTTCATTTTTAAAACAGTCCTTTCAATTCCTGCTCTTCCCATTTTGTTCTTCTCTACACATGCAATCTAGCTTTGACAGACCTCCTTGCAGGTAATGTTTTTCACATTCAGTGAAGCAAAATAGCAAAACATCATTTTAAAAAGAGCATTGCTCTGGGGCTGGCAGATTGCAGGGCACCCAGTGTTCAGCAATGCAGGCAAGGAGTGTCTGTCTGGCCTGTGCCCAGAACTGCTTTCTACAGGCACTAATGAATGCAGAATGTGCAGAGTTTTCTTCTACTCAGGAATGTCGATTGCTCAAGCACTGGGGCAGAACAGTCTTCCTCTCCATTAACAGTTCCAGGAAGAAGATGAGTTTCCCTAAAACACCAACCTATGTAAAATTTCTAGCTCTGATATTTTAATATAGGAGGCAGGGGCTCAGGGACAGACATTATCTTGACCCACAAAATCCTGGATTGGTTTATCCTTTCTTAAGTCTATATAGATCCTTTTCCATTTATAAACATTTTTAAAATCCATGGCCTGATTTATTTTATGTCTACTTTTCCTCCTTTAATCAGATTCTATACTCTAAGCTGGTTATCTGCAAGATAACCCTACATGGGTCTAAAGGCTGAGTGTATCTCAAACTTCAGTGTGAAAACCACTTGCAAAACTTGTTTAACACACACAAATTCTTGTCTCCATACCAGGAGATTTTATTTCTAGTGTAGAGTGTGGGCTGGGTCCCAAGGTCTTTCAACACTGAGCCCTCAGGTGATTTTGAGGTTCCACTGGTCACAGGTCACACTTTAAGTAGCACCATTCTGATATGCTAACCTCTAGTTTAATTATGGCAGACTGATGACAAGAACACTTTAATGTCATTCCCGGAAAGAGGTACTAACTTTTCTGGATGCAAATTAGGTAAGGGCTACAAATCAATTGAAAATCATGGTGTCACCCAGTTTCTCCCCTCTTTATAAGGTGGTAAGACACTGGATTTGAAGCCTCCACCTGTCACCACATACTATTGACTTGGTACAAGTTATGTGACCACCATGGGTCTCCCTCCACTTTCTCACCTAAAAAAAAAAGACAAAAAAAAAATCAATAAAGAGACATCTAGCACCATAGGATTACTGGTAATACTGAATCAGTCAGTAAGTGTGGAATGCTTAGAACAATGCCTGCATTTATCACGCACTGAACAAATGCAAGCCACTGTGGTTATTTGCAGGATTGTGGATTGAACCGAGGACCTCTTACATACTAGGCAGGTGCTCTACCACCAAATTCAGCCCCCACTGTTATTGTCAAGGTCTATGTCAAGGCCACTGTAAAAAGTGGAGTTAAAGGGAAAAGGACTGCTACCATTCTTCCTGCTGCCAAACTTCTCCCATCATCAGCAGGAGGAAAGAGAAAAGTAAGGCATAAAGACTGGGGGTCAATTCTGCATTCTTTAGCAGCTCCAAGTGGAGGGTGGATTATGCTATCCCTGGTTTCAATTACATGGCATCTCACAAAATGTCTCAAGTCAAGTATGTGTAAGAGCTCGCCTACAAATAGGAACCAAGAACTTCAGCAAGAAACATTAGAAAATTAGACTAATCAGAGAAAGCTACTAAATATTAAAGTAACACTTCACTAACAGCATTGAAATGTTTGAATAAATCAAGATACATCTGAATAAGAAGATATTATACAGGCATTGACAATGTTTGGGAAGAAATTTTAATTACACAGGGTAAGGGTTAAAAGTTTTTGCATCAGGATTGATCCTAAGTAAGAAATGCACAGAAAAGATAAAAAGAAGCTTTAAGTTCAAATTCAGGAAAGGAGAGCAACCTTAATTCACAAGCTTATTATATTTTGTATTCCTTTGTATACCCTATACAAGCCAGAAACAGAATGCCTGGCCCCACAGGTTCATAATCTAAGAACAACAAACTGAAACAGGGCAGACAATAATTTAGACGTTGGTTCTCAGATATGTGTGAATTCTTTCTCTTTAAACCTCTTTTCTTCATAGGACCTTTCTTTTCCATTAGTGCCCCTCCACTCTGTCGTCAGAAGCAAAACTTGGGTAAGAAAACATCAAGAAAATGTTTCCTTCATGTATAATGGACAATGAATGCAAGATATTGAGAAAACTCATATGCAAATAGGACAATTTGAAAAAAAGGTAGAAAAAGAAAAGAGCCACTGAGCATGGAGTGAGTCTAGAGAAACCAAATAGATTTCAAGGAAATAAAAGAAATAGACTAAATCTTTATTTTAGTATTGTGTGAATGTGGACAATAATTTTAACTCTAAAGAAAAACTCAGATACACCAAAGTTGGAGTGGAAAACATTAAGGAAAAGCTGAATGAGATACCCAAGTGATACAGGGTTTTATTCAGATTACAATGAGGGACAAAATATTACCCAAAGAGGTGCTGTGTAAGTATGGGGAGGTGTTAATTTGTTAAGAGAAGATAACATTGGACAATTTAAATGAGTCAATAGTAACTTATGAGTTTACTTACCTTTTTTATTACCATAAATTATTTGTACAAATAGGTTTCATTGGGATACTTCCACACATGCACATGATGTACCTTCATCAAAGTTATTGCCTTTACACCCATTCCCCTTCCTCACTCCCCCTTTCTTAAAACAATTTCTATAGGCTTTAAAATTCTATCTAAAGTAGTCTGAAATAAAGTCATTACGGAATTATTTTAGTGAATATAACATAAATAATTTGTAGAAAAATAGTATTTCTAAAATTCCTGGGAGTCCCTGACAAATGGTTTGTACCTGGGAGTTTATTTATTTATTCACTCATTTATTCACACATTCATTCATTCATTCGTTGTGGTGGTGGGGAAAAATACAGGGTCTAGCCCATGCTAGGCAACTGCTCTACCACCTAGTCCTTTCCTCAGGGTTTTAAATATTCTTCTTCACATACAGTTGACACTATCAACTTCTATGACTTGATTTTATTTATTTTCATGAAAATATTGAAAAAAAAGGTTTGCTGAGCACAGATTTAAGTCCCTTTTGAAGAAACTGTTATTTTCACCATAAAAAGGAAGTTTTATTTTTTCAAAGTGCAGATGAATATGAAAAGGCTTTAGGTCTATGAGAGAAAGAGACAAAATCTAACTAATAAGTATATAGATATTTTGATGGAAGAGGAATTGAGAGTACAGCAGTAGCTGGAAAATGAAAAGTAGTTCCAAAGACATTAATCTATCCATTTAAATATAGTATGATTCATTAGTCCTCACAAATATTAGTCCAAAATAGTCAGATAAAAAAAGGTGAACAAATACAGAGAAATTGTACTAAAATGAGAAAATAAGAGGAGGGAAAACGGTAAAGGGAGAGAGGGCATGAATGTACAGTCACAAATCCTATAAAGACTAAAATGAGAGAACAGTATCTCTAAGGATTGAACTAAAATAAATAGCTAAGAATGCAAGAATTAAATTAACGGTAAGCTATACAATATTATGAAAAGTAATTCTAAGTCTAGTTAAAGGAGGATGTTTTAGATTTTACTCCTCAATGTTTGCTAAAGATCCCTTGTGAACCTTTTCCAAGAAAGTTCTCAGGGAGTGACAGGTTACTTATTGTTTAAAAGGGCTCCATGCCGGAAGTCTACGAGTTACAAGAAGCTTGTAGTCTGATCCACACTCGCAGAAGCCTGTGTTCATTGTTCAGTGTAAACTAATTTAAACTACTGATGCTCGAATTTGTGAACATGGGAAAATAACTTTCCATATGTATCCGTGGTTCTATATTAGGGAACTTATGTAATAATGAATTGAGAAAAAAAGACATTCTTGGTTTGAAATACATATTTTTTGAATCTTATGAATGAAGCACAGTTAATTGGGATTATAGTAATTATGATTGTTTGAACTTCTATTTACCACCAGTTTACGTTTTACAAAACTTTCACAGTTATCTAATTTCATTAGCATTTGGTACCTCAGGTTAGACTGGCCGTTATCACAGGCTCTGTGTATCCTAACTTTGCATTGTAATACCAACTTGGAATTTTTTTTACAGAACTTTTAGAGTAAAACAATTTGCTCATAACCTTTTCACAAGTGGGTATTTTTCAAAAAGAATTATCTGGTCACATGTTAAAAGCAAAGACAAGATAACTAACCATATTTTGAAAGCAAATATGGAATTTAGATCTTCTCTATAGCCAAGATAATTGTGTTTTTGAAAGTTGTTCACTATATTTTTATGATATGATATGATATGAGAAGAAAGTTGATTCCTCAGTTTTCTCCCTTCCTTCTTTCCTTTTTTTTTTTTTTTTTTTGCAATACTGGAGACTGAACTCAGGCAATCACTCTACTATTCAGCTACATCTCCAGCCTCAGAGTTTTATTTCTCATATAGCACTATCAGCTTCAAGATCGTATTTTCTATTAAATGCGAATATTAAAAACTGTATTAAAAATTTAAATATTCTAGGTTCATACTTGAGGGAGATGAGTCTTTTAAGGAAGTAAAAATAAGAGCATTGCTGTTCTCCATACTGCATGAATTACAGACATGTCCTCAATGTTTCCAGGTGTGCCAATGTTATTCCTCAAGCCGTGCTCAGCTATACAAGGAAACAGCTTAAAGATAAAAATACTATTGCTGTAGACCAGTAATCTCCTCCCCTGGTAAATGGGACTCTCCAATTAAAGTCAAGTCTTCAAATTAACCTGCAAGTGATTTCATGTTATAATAGTCTGTTAGCAGCCAGACATTAAAGACTACAGAAGCTACTGCATTAACTATTAGAACCCTACTGCTGTTAGAATTTTGCCCTTAAACTAGAATTTTAGTATTCTTCCTATTATGCCAGAGCAGAATAAAAAGTCTATTCTGCTTTCTGACAGAAGCTCCAAACATTACACATTTGAGCTACAGCAGGCTGACATTTTGAAAATTAACAGACAGCAGTTTTCGGTGCATATACGATACCTGTTCCCTTATTTCTTTCATTTTTTCCAGCCTCTTGAGTTTTGTGGCATATTCTTGAACTTCTTTTAATCCCATATCTGTGCAGAGACGAACTAAGAAACGCAGACCTAAATTGTGAACAATACATTTAGGAAAGAATGTGTGCATAGTAGTGAAAGTCCAATTAATCACAAAGCTCAGTCTTTTGGGACAGAGGTGGGAATGCTTATAAATAGTGTTTCTTTTTCTCTTAAAGAGTCCTTACACTTCACACTCTTTGGATCTGGGGAACTGACTTCTTTGGAGGGGTTTAACAGACCCTTTCTGCTTGTCCTGTCCTCGTGCTGGCACACCCCACCAGCGAAGGTGAACAGGCACTTGGAGCACTTGCTAATGTGCTGGTGGAGGGTCATCAGCACACATGGGACACTGTAAGGAGGCTAGGCTAACATGTAAACAGCCTCTACATGCCACCAAGAAGAAAACCACCAATAAGCGCTTTTCACTCTCATTAGTTCAGTTTTCCCCTTTTTTGGAGGCACTGGGGTTTGAACATCCCCACCTGAATTCATTCTTTTCATAAATATTCACATCACATGCAAAGCACTGGGAATGTAAAAATGCATTTTGTAGGAAGACTTGAAGGTAACAGTAAATATACACAAAATAATTACAAGAAAGGGTGGAAAGGAATGCCTATGAATTGCCACCCAGAAGAGGAACTACAATATTCCACACCATTGCCTCTGCTTAAATGTTCTTCTCACCTGTTCCCATACTTCCACTCCTGAATTTGTTGGGGGAGGGACTAGGATTTGAACTCAGGGCTTCATGCTTACAAAGCAGGTGCTCTACCACTTGAGCCACACCTGCAGTCTATTTTATTCTGGTTGTTTTGGAGAAGAGGTCTCATGACCTATTCTCCTGGCTGGCCTCAAACAGTGGTCCTTCCTATCTCAGATTCCCAAGTAGCTGGGATTACAGGCGTGAGCCCTGGGCGCCCAGCTTACCCTTCTATTTCTTTAGTTCATCATTTCATTGCATGAAACAACAAAATAGCCCCCTTTATCACCCAATGACAGTTTTGCTTGCTATAGGTCTTCTAAGAACTGTATTATTATATATGCAAAATTCTGGAATTTGCCTTTTAAGATTGTGTTTATAAAATTACCAACCATCAAAAAATAAGCAGTGAGTGCCAAAATCCACAATGATTTTGTTTCTACATTATTGAGATGGCCTCTGCCTTTTAAAGTCTCAGGTACTTCAAAATATTTTTATTATCTCATTTAAAAATAGATTCCCTCAAAAAAAGAGCAATGCTTTGTAGAGAATTTGTAAAACATTTAAAGGCACAAAGAATAAATTAAAGTTAGGTATTATTAACCATTCCTCCTCCTCCCAGAGATAAAAGCAAACACTTCTGATATTTCTTTCTATACTTTTCTCAGTTACCAAGAGAGTAATCACAGGTTAAGTTGAAAAAAAAAAAGTAACTTCAAATGCCAGCAAAACATCCCATAATATACCATAATTTTTCATTCTGCTAAACATTAAAGTTGTTTCCAAATATTTGTGTGCCTCTTTCCTTGGGGTAAACTACTAAATGGAAGATTCGCTGGATCCAGACTCAAACACTTCATAAATCTGCTCTTCACAGAACTTGTGCTAACTCCACTCCCAATGGAAATTTAGGAGAATTCTTGCTTCTTATTTCCCATAAGAATAGAACACTGCTTGGTATCAAGGACTTTCTTTCCCTTTCTTTCTTTCTGACACAGGGTCTCACTATGCTGCCCAGGCTGTTTCTCCAACTCATGAGCTTAAGTGATTCTCCTGCCTCATATTCTAGGGTAGCTAGAGGACTACAGTTACCCTACCACAGCTACCTACCACATTCAGCTTAAATGACACTTCTCAACACCCTCATAAATTAGGAAGAATGTAGCATATTTCTCATTTCTTTCCTTACCAAAACTGCCACTTAAATTATGCTTCATAATAATGTTTAGCTACATGTTAAATTAATTTCCTCTCTCACTGATCAGTCATAAAATCTCTATAGTTTAAGACAGCGTTTCAGTGAACTTCAAAGATATCTAGGAATATCTTTCCGCTGTACTTATATGCAGAGGTCAAAACTGTTTGTCACTGGTATTTAGTGTTTGATGTTTACTGTTGCTGATAGCTTGTATGATTTGTCTTTTTTTGAAGATAATTTTTTTCCTGTTCTAGATTATTTTCTTCTACTCTGTCTTTGACTTTTGCTTTGCCACTGATCTGGTTTATCCTTTCGTAACATATATAATTCTGAGATTGTCTTCTCTCTCGTCTTCTTTATCTATCAAACTCGCGTTTTCTTTAAACTTTGTTCTTTTCTCCAGGAAAACTTCCCAATTTTCCAATTACTAATTTGATTTCCTGCTCTTTACTGTTTTCAGATAGATTTTAATTCTGCTTCACATTTTTAGTTTCCCTATAACCTTTTCATATGTGTTATGCTCTTACAACCCCCCTCTTTTTTTTCTCTCTCTTTTTACCTTGGTCTGTGACTTTTTTCCTCTGAAATCAGTAGAAATGACCTCTTGAATGATTCAGAATCTTATAGAAGGGGTCAAACATCATCTATATACATTTTATTTTGGTTCCTATAATTTGTTTGACCTTTCCTTTTTTTTCTTTCTTTTCTTTTTTTTTTTTTAGTACTGGGGTTTAAACTCAGGGTCTTGTGCTTACTAGGCAGGGCCTCCAGTCCTCCTATTATAATTTTTAATGCTTCTCTTTATCTGAGCAATAAAAATTATTCCATAGTTCCTTGTTAAGTGGCATTCTTTCCATGGATCCATGCTAGCTTTTTCTCCCCCTTCCTTGGGCTGAAATGAGAAGAGGTCTATCCAGACTTTGTAGTTGCCAAGAGAGAAGAGCGTTGTTCACCCTTGGTCTTATTCTTGGTCTACAAGCATGTGATACAATGTTCTCCTGCTTTCAGTAGACTGACTCTTAAATATTCTCGTCTGAGAAGAGTCCTAGCACTTTACAAAAATTAACCACCGTGACCTGGTTTAATTCCAATCCCACAAAACTCCTTTTCTATCACTGGCATATTTTCAATTTTTCCTTTCCGCTGACCATTCTCCTTTGCCAACAGAAGTGTTCACCCTGTTCCACCTTTGAAGACAGGCTTCCCTGACCTCTGCTACATTCTGAACCTTCATCCTCCCTCTTCTTTCCTTGAACTGCAAATTCCACAAGAGCAGCCAGTTCTTCACCCTCTCATTGCACACCCAGTGTGACTCCACTTCCACCTCTACTGCTTCTTCACTGACCTTTAAAGTTCTTAACATTTTACAGATTTTTACAGTGCTGGGGAAGGAACCCAGGGCCTTGCATGCGTTAAGCAAGCGCTCTACTACTGAGCTTTATCCCCGGCCCACTTTTACAGTTTCTAACTTCATGAACAATCATGACTCTCTTGAAATCTTCCTCTTATCGTCCTGACTTCCCTTTTGTCTCTTCACTGTTTCCTCTACTCCATTTAATGGTCAGTGTGTGCTAGGGTCCACTCGTTTCTCCCTTACCTTACACTCTCTGCCCCTGGAATGTGTCAGGCTTTTGTCAGTCCCAACAGGCTTTGTGTTGATAATTTAAAGCTAGTCTTTAACTCCAGGCCCACATTTCTCTTGAGCTTCCCACATTCTTCTCTAAGCGAAAGTGGAAGACTGACACCCAAGGCACCAGAGAGAGCCCTTCCCCATACTGACAACACCATGTCCCTAATCCTCTGCATGAAAGTCCCTGGCTTTCTTTTTCATCTCCTTTTGCAGTGAATCATTTGGACTCTGCCCCATTTTGCCTAGATTTCTGCTACACAATTGTGGAGGGATTAGGAACCCAATTTTTCCACACACACGCTCAGTCATCCCTCGTGCTCTCAGCCCTCTTTGGCACATCTCCCTCTCTTGATGGCTCTAATCCTGAGGTTTTCTGGGGATTCTTCTTGTTTGGTGTTGCTTTTTTTGTGGGGGGGGGGTTGAGGGAGGGAGATAGGTCTCTCACTACATAGCCCAGGAGGCCTTGAACTTTCGATGTAGCCCAGGATGGCCTTGTACTTCAGATTCCACTGTCTCCACCTCCTGAGTGCTGGGACCACAGGCATGGGCCACCATGCCTGGCTGCTTTGCTTCTTGGTGACTTCTCCATTTCCTACCTCCCAGTGTAGTTTTTGTCTCATCTGCTAAGCAGATAACTTTCTCAAATTTTCCAAAATTTATTTATGCCTTTGTCCTTGCAGATTTATAATTTTTAGAAAATGTCGTTTTGTGCACAGAAAACACATGTTCCATCTGCTAAACTTTTCAAAATAGATGACATTTTGAAATAGACTCTGCATTTCTCTGTCTCCTTTTTCTTCCGAATGCTGCTCTTCTTCCTGGAATGCCTGACTCTGCCTTCTCTACCTGGCAAAGCGTCTATACCCCCCTCCCAGGCCATTTCCAATCTCACTTCCTCTGTGAAACCTAATTGTGGAATCATCCTCTAATCCTGGCGGAGTCAGAGCGCTATGTTTCCACAGACTTTGGACATTTTTCAATTATTTCACTTATTATACTGTATAAGTTAGTCAGCAAGTCCTACGGGGCAGATACCAACACTTAACATCAACTGTTGTATCTCCCACCCACAAGAAACAGTTGATAAAAGTTTTAGGGAAACAAATGAATAAAGAAGTAGCAAAGTCATAAAGTTAACCCTTAACTTGTTCAAAAATGTTACTTGGAATACATATTATAACTGAAGAAAACAAACGTGTGTTAAACATATTGAAATGCATTTATATGGAAATGACTCCCAACTTTTAAATGCCCAACTAAGACATCCACCTGGGTAGCTAATAAGTAGCTCATACGTTACACATCCAGAAGAAGCCTGACTTTTCCCTTTCAAGCTTGCTCCTTCCCCAGGCTTTCCTCTTCTTTGTGAATAGTAGATCCATCCTTCCAGCTACCCATACTTGGATCTATGGAGCCATTCTTGACACCCTTCTCTCATCTCACATCCAAATGACGACAACTTCTGTCACCAATGACTTCCAAATATATTTGGAATCTGACCACCTTTCACTACCTCCACTGCTATTACTGAGTTCAAGTAATGTGACCTTCCTCTCTCTCCCTACCTTCTTTCCCGTCCTTTATGTGTATATGTCTGTGTGTTACTGGTTATTGAATTCAGGACCTCAAACATGCGTGGCAAGTGGCAAGTGTTCTACCACTTGAGCCATGTCCCCAGCCATCCCCCACCCCACCTTTTTTTTTGCAGTACTAGGGTTTGAACTCAGGGCCTATACCTTGAGCCACTCCACCAACCCTTTTCTGTAATGGGTTGTTTTGAGATAGGGTCTCGAAAAGTATTTGCCCGGCGTGGCTTAGAACCTTGATCCTCCTGAGTAGCTGATTTTTAAACTTTTTTTTTTTGGAGGTACTAGGGTTTGAACACATGGCCTTACACTTGAGCCACTCTGCCAGCCTTTTTTTGTGTTGGATAGTTTCAAGATAAGGTCTTGTAAACTATTTGCCTAGGCGGTCCTCAAATCTTGATCCTCCTGATCTCTGCCTCCCAAGCAACTAGGATTACAGGTGCAAGTCCCCAGTGTCTGGCAATTTACTTTGCTTTTGAGAGAGGGTCTTTCTAACTTCGCCCAGCTGTGACCTCCTGCCTCTCTATCTTCCAAGTAGCTAGGATTGCAGGTGTGTATCAACACATCCACTTAATACTGTGATTTCTCATATAGATACCACCCACCCCCATTTATTCTCCAGACGGTACATGACTTGGACCTCAGATGGCAGAACCTTAAGTTAATCCTATTCTAGTGATGCTCTGAAACCATGTCGAGTTGTATTACTCTTACATTTACATCTCCCTAAAAACATGTCCTCCAGCCCTGATGTAAGAACTGTGCTAGGAATGATGGGTCCTACTGCCCACGTCCTCTGACTTGGCCCCCACCATCAGACATAGTGCAACCATGCATCCTCCCCACCTTCACAGCTTGCTTCCTTCTATTCTTTCAGATCCCTGCTCAAGTGCTACTAGTTGGAAAGGCCTCCCTGACACCCTGTCTAAATAAGAAGGTGATTTATATTTTCTAAAAATAACACACAACTGACTCTCTTGTATACCTCTCCTCAGAAGAGTGACTTGAGCGAATTCAATGTAAAATTTAACAAGTTGTTTTAGGTCCATATCCTCTGAAATGTAGGATATCATATGTAAGATGGTAGAGGTGGAAATTTTTTGGTGAGGAATGTATTTTTAAAGGAAGATTTCCTGTTGAGTTCACCTGAAAACCACTCTGCTCAAAACGAGACATGCCATGGTGTAAATGATTTTCTTTCTTTCAAAAATTTTTTTTGTGTGGCTAAAGTTAAGGTAGTCTATCAATTATATTTGTTTTGAAATTATATAGGCCAAAGACAGCGTGGACACTCCTTGTGGCATACACAATCACCCACTTCAGTTTTAGAGTGACTTTTAAAACTTTCCATGAAGGGAAATGCTTGGCCTTGATGGCTTGCTACAGAGGTGCTGTAGCAGGTGCTACAATGGTGCTACAGCAGTGGTTTTCATCCCTTCAGGTGTCATTTGGCCAAGTCTGGAGACTTCAGTTTTGCCTAACTGGGATGGGACTGCTACTAGCATCTTGTGGACAAGGCTTGGGAATGCTGCTAAGCACATATTCTGCTGGACAGCTGCCCACAACCTTGGGATGTCCGGCCCCAAGTGTCAGCTGGCTGCTGCTGCTCTGTTTTAATTGCATCTCTGTTTCTACAGCACCCGTTCCCCAATGTGACCGAGTTTAAGAATCACATAGAAAGCTTTAGAAAAAGAAACAGGGAAAAATAGATGCCTAGATCTATTGGAAACCTAAACAAGAATCTGAAGTAGGGCTAGAAATCTGTATTTGAAACTTCTGCAAGTTAGTGGGCACTGGTGGCTCATACCGGTAATCCTAGCTACTTGGGAGGTTGAGAATGGGAGGGTCACAGTTCTTGGGTAGCCCGAGCTGACAGTTCGTGAGACCCCATCTATAAAATAACCAGAGCAAAACAGACTGATGTGGCTCAAGTGGTAGAGTGCCTGCTATACAACCATTAAAGCCCTGAGTTCAAACCTCAGTCCCACTAAAACAAAACAAAGCAAAAAGTTCTGTAAATTACTGCCACAAGGCCAGAGTATTGGCTGGCACTTGGAAACTGCACTGAGAGTTAAGGAAGCTACTGCTAATCAGCATTGGAGAGACCTTGACCCTGCCTCTCTACTAAAGATCACAGCTCAGTGATCTGATATGGAGCTTTTATCAGAAGCAAAACTGAAAAATACATAACAAAGGAACATGCAGTGGATTTAGCTAATCCCCAGATCAGCTGGGCCATCAGAAAACTTGGCTCCGAAGGTTTGTGTTTTAGTAAACTGTAATGTCTTGCATTCTGTTTACTGTCATTGGAAGACACAATTTAGAAGTCTTTTCAGGGCTGGTGCAGTGGCTCATGCCTGTAATTCCAGCTACTTAGAGGCACAGATAGGACTAGGATTGCTGAATGAGGCCGGCATAGGCAAAAATGTAAGACCCTATCTGAAAAATAGCTAAAGCACAGGCTGGAGGTACGGCTCAAGCAGTAGAGCACCTGCCTAGCAAGTGTGAAGCTTGGAGTTCAAATTGCTGTCTCTCAAAAAGAAATGAACAAATTAACCCAAAACAACAACAAAACCAAAAAAATAAAAAAGCAAAACAGGCTGAGGCATGGCTCAAGTGAGAGAGTGCTTGCCTAGCAAGTGCAAGGCCCTAAGTTCAACCCTACCTCCCAACCAAAAAAACAGTCTTTTCCAACATGTTATTCTGCTTGCTGTAGGGATATTATTAAAGCATCTAATTAAAAGTAACTTTCAATTACTGATTCTGCTACATCAGTGTCTCAACATGAAACAACTAAGAATTAGAAATTTTGTTCTTATGAAAGCAGGCTAGAGATTTGCTTTTTATTTCTTCACAAGAGTTATAGTTTATACTCTCTCTTCAACAAAATTAGAGCTAAGGGCAAAATAGTTTCTGCTGGGTATTAAGGGGGTGGGGGCAGGGGGCGGAGTGGGTGGTAAGGGAGGGGGTGGGGGCAGAGGGGGGGAGAAATGACCCAAGCATTGTATGCATATATGAGTAAAAAAAAGAAATTAAAAAAAAAAGAGTTATAGTTTAGTAGAATATGCTGACAATGAATGAGGTTATTTTATATTTTTTTCATCCTGATTTTGTTACTGCTGTAATACTTCATAGTATCACTGTAAACTGCATCAAACCATTATGCAACAAGAGAGAAAGTTTATATTCAATAACGTTAATATATATATTAATATATATCTTTTCAGTCCAGTAACATATCATGGTAACATTTTAAAATTAAGTAACACTAAAAGAGATCATTTGCTATCAGTACTAGTAAGATTATTGGTGTTCTGTTTTCATAAACTTTTTTTAGCCTCTAAAGGTTATTTACTAAAATGGACAGTTAAAAATGCCTTTTTGTAAAATAGCATTGTTTATGAACTTTGAAGAATCAATAATAAGCCAAAATTAATTCTTAAAAAATTTCTAAAATTTTTAAAATATAAACTTGTTTACTAGAACTTGGTATTATTTTTAAACCTACCAACAATTAAATTCTCTTGAAATGTGTATTTCTGACCCTCTAAAAACATTTAAACATGGGTGCCACAAACAGAAGTTGTGTTTGTCCATGCAATGACTATAGAAAATGTAATTATGTATTAGAACATAAAATGCCATATCCTGTGCTTTCACAGTTATAAAATGTAATGTCACTTACATTCAACATTTTCCGGAAATTTTCTGTGAATATCTTTATAAGTGTCTAAAGCTTTTTGGTAGTTACCTATAAGGAAAAAATAGAAAAGTACAATACAGTAATAAGTTATAGAAACTAGTATGATTTAGAAAAATATTAATTTTAATCCAAAATACTAGCACACTCCAATGGGTTAGTAGAAAGTTTTATATTTGCCAGAAACAAATATTCATGATGCTTAATATAACTTATGGATGAAAATGAACAGATAAAATAAATTTGAGAATGGGTTAGAGCAGAAGTGAATGGACAATGGCTGAAATTTAGTTTTACTTCTTGAAATATCTTAGGGGCTAACACTAAGACCCAGTCAGGACTGAGGGTGTGCTTAGTGCTAGAGGGCTCACCCAGCATGTTGAGGCCCTGCGTCCAATACACAGCTCCACATATAAACAACCCAAAAACCAGTTCAATTTTCTCAAAAGGATGATTTCAGATGAACTGGTAAATTTAAAAATTATTTAAGTTATAAACTAACAGTAACTTAATGTCATCCTTTTAGTAGGAAAAGATGAAAATATGCTTTTTAATCTTTTGTTTGTTTGGGTAGAACTGGGATTAGAACTCAAGGCTTTTGCACTTGCTAGGCAAGCATTCTACCACTTGAGGCACACCCCTATAGCTTTTTTAAACTTTAAAAACTTTACCAGAAGCAAATTTTTGTGTGTTTGTTTACAGTGCTAGGGATCAAGCACGGGGCCTTGCACATGCAAGGCAAAGCTCACCACTAAGCCATATCCACAGCCAACAATTTGTTTTATAATTTGCTTCATGTATCAGCAAAAACAGAAAAAATGGGTTTAGGTCAAGATCTTTGTTAAGACCTTGCAAACAAGTTGTGAATTTCTCTGAACATCATGGTATAAGAGGGTCGGATATTCTAACCTTCAGAGTTGTTGTGATACCTAATTGAAATAGGGATAGGAAGCACCTGGCTCTCAATAAATGCTACTTGCTTCTTCTAATTCTCACTTAAATGATACAAGCAGACTGTCTTAAAATCAATCGGAACATGCATACGTGTGTGCACACTTTACATGCTGACCAAAATAAACCTAGGCAGTTCACTGATAGAAAGGAAATGTATATAGCACAATCAAGTTGTATCTCCAGTAGGAGTTACAGTAACATTAAAGACCAATCCCTTAAATTGTTTGAGGACTACACTAAGTGTGTATAAAATATCTTGGCGGGTATTATGGAGGCCCGCAATTGAGACACTGTCGACGCTTTCACAATTTGTGATTCTCTTGACTTGAAGACTGTCTTTCCTGGGTCATTCTGTGCTCTGCAAAATGCACTTGACATTTGCTAACACTGACCACCTACCTAAATCTCTGATATTTTAAGTATATCATTTACATCACAGTTAGCCTTAAAAGTACTGGTATTTCTGTCCTTCAGGACAGGAGCAGTCACTATGGGCGGCAGAACAGAAAACTATGGACCTAGTGATCTGTCGTATAAATAATATTCAGTCCCACTTGCCCACTTCTGAGCTTTTCAGCCTTTTCAGGTGTGAGAGAGTGCTGTAAAGTTGTGTGAGCACAGAGAACATTCAGAATCACTTGAGTAGACAATGGAAGTATAAATTAATATAACATTTTTTCTGTGGTTAATCATAAAATTGATACCATGTTAACTTGGTAAAATAATCCTTTTTTAATAGAAGTATTTAAATTACATGATTAATACCCTCTTTGTGAGGGCTGGCTCAGTGGGTGAAGGGGGTGTAGCTCAGTGGCAGAGCACTTGCTCTTGGGTTCAATCCCCAGCACTACCCCTTCAAAAATTTACTTAGTCAGTATGACATTTTTCTGTATGTAGTAATTATTTTGTTTTCTTATAATGCTTCAATTATGGTTAGTGTTTTAACAAATAAATATGCAACTGAAACACATTTATATTCATAATTACATAAAAAAGAAAAGAAGCAAGATAACAGAAGAATGAACAAAATCAAAACATTTACCACTTCTTCTAAAACAACTTGCTACCATCAGCTGCCATTTCACTCGTGTGGGTCTATGAAAGAAATAAATTAGTTGAAATCAGAGATGAAACAAAAATAACCTGTGATGCTGAAACACTTTCTTAAAGTTTTATGCCTGTAGGACCCTTCAATTACTTTTTGACCTTTTGTTAGATCATTATTACCTGTCATAGTAATATTAGGATATTTAAATTTCAGAGGCCTGCACAGTTCATCTGATCCATGCTTTCGTTTAGATAGTTTCTGTGAATAACTTAACCTGTGTGGTTAAAAGCTACTCACTGTGTACTGCTTTAAACATGATCATATTCCTTGCCATTACCTTTAATAATAATATTTAGGCCTGCAATTTAGTATCTAATGGACAGAGAGTGAAAAAGAATTCCATTTATCCTCCTTACCCACCCCCCAACAACAGACAAAATTCTTTTTTAGAAATAAATAACCATAACCAGGATTTCTAAATGCTATTATTAATAATACCTAAGAATAGTACAGTTAGAAGAAACAACAGCCTAGGAAACCACTCAATACTCCTCTCACTTTTTTTAATTTCCCTTCTACTTACATGATGGCTTTAAGGACAGCCTCAGTTCCCACCCAATCGGATGGCAAACCTACCAGAGCTCAGGAACCAGACCGATCTGGATTTAATCTCAGCACTGCTATGTGGGCAAGTTATTTGCCTTCACACCCTCTGCCTACACACACACCCACTGTGATCTAAATAAAACGCCGATTGAACCACATTACTGCCCTCCTTAAAATCTGTCACCTCCTCCACCCATGTTGAGTCCAAGATTCTAACTGAGTTTATCTACTTTCTAGTCCTCTGCCTCTCCACTCCTCACCAGTCCTGGTCTAACACTGCAAGTCCAGCAGGAGAATGGACTGTTCTGCCAGACGCCTCATCTGCTGGTCCCAACACCCCTCTGCCTGAGGCTTGCTTCTCCAGCCAGGCTGCACCTGACTTCTGTACACTCCCCTCTCAGCACTGCATGTTCGTACAGTATCATTTATTTGTGTTTCTGAATACTAACATTATCCTCCTTCCTCTACAAATAGATCCTGACTTCTAACCCTATTTGCCCTGTTTTTGAACTTTACATGAATGAAATTACATAGTATGGATCCATTTTTAAACAGCTGAATTATTGAAGTATAATTTACATACCACAAAATTTACCCAATTAAAGTATATAACACAGTAGTTTTTATGTGCATATTACCTGATTTTTTAAATTACTAGAGCACTTGCTTAGCAAGTGTGAGAGCTTGAGTTCAAACCCCAGTACTGCCAACCAAAATATTGTAATAAAATATATACAATATACCATTTTGTAGTTTAATCATGTTTAGGCATACAGTTCAGTAGAATTAATTACATTCACAGTGTTGTTCAGGACTAGTGGAGTGGCTCAAGTGGTAGAGTACCACCCTAACAAACGTGAGGCCCTGACTTCAAACCCCAATACTGCAAAACAGAAAAACCACAGTATTGTTCAACCATCAAGTATTGTCTGCAAGAACATTTTTGTTACCAAACAGATATCCTGCAACCATTAAGCAGCAGCAACTCCTCATTTGCTTCCCCAAATCGCTGGTAATTTCCTTTTGACTTTGTCTTGTCTATGATTTTGCCCATTTTAGACCCTGCATAGGAATGAAATCATAGCACTTGTGGTTTCGTGTCCACTTGCTTCACTTGGCATGCTGTTTTTAAGGTCCTTCCACGTTGCAGCACGTGTCAGAGCTCCTGTTACAGCAGAACATTCCATCACATGTACTCGCACTGATGGACATTTGAGTCATTTCTACCCGTGGGCTCCTGTGAATGAGTCCACTGTGAAGCATCTACCTGAGTCTCTGCTTGCTTTGCTCCTTTGGATATATTCCCATGAATAAAAATGCTGGATCATATGTTAATTCTAAGGTCAACTTTTTGAGCAACTGCCAAACTTTCCCATAAAACACTATTTTATGTTCCCACTAGCAGTGTACAAAGATCCTAGTTTTTCCACATTTTCCCCAACACTTGTTATTTTCCTTTCCCCCCGCCCCCCAGAGTTTTACACTGCCTATTTTAATTTTTGAGACAGGATCTCCTATGTAGCTCAAGCTGGCCTCAAACTTGAGATTCTCCTGACTCAGTTTCCTCGATTCTGGGATAAAAGGCATGTGCCATCACACCAACTTTCTTTCTTTCTTCCTTTTTCTTTTCTTTTTTTCCTTCCTCCCTTCTTTTGATAATATGATCCTAAAAGTGGCATCTCATTGTGTTGTTGATTTAAATTTCTCAAATGACTAATGATGGTGAGCATCTTTTCATATGCTTATTGGCCAATCATATACCTTCTTTGGAGAAATATTTCAGATTATGTTTTTTGGTGGTCCTGGGATTTGAACTCAGGACCTCATGTCTGCTAGGCAAGCACTCTACCACTTGAGTCGTGCCTCTGCCCTGAGAAATGTTTATTTGAAATCTTTGCTAATTTTAAACTTTTTTTTAAGTTATTGAGCTGTAGGATTCCTTATATATTTTGGATATTGACACCCTATCAGGTGTATGATTTCTAATATTTTTCCTACTTTGTGAATTGTTTTCACTCTTGCTTCCTTCTATGAGCAGAAGGTATTTTGTTCGTTTGCTTGGTTTTTGTCTGTTTGTTTGTTTTCAGGATTCAATACATAGTTCAAACTGAGCAGAAATTTTTAAGTTTGATGAAGTTTATCTATTTCTTGTGCTTTTTATGACATTTCCAAAATCTATTTGCCAAATCCAACGTCATGAACAATTTCCACCAAGGTTTTCTTGTAGGAGTTTTACAGGTTTGGGTCTTACATCTAGGTCTTTAATCCATTTTGAGTTAATTTTTATATATGGTGTAAAGCAAGACTTCAACTTGTTTACTTTTCTTTTCTTTTTTTTTTTTTTGAGGCAGCATCTTTTTACATAGCCCAGGCTGGCCTCAATCTTGGCAATCTTCCTGCCCCAGCCTTCTGAGTGCTGCGAGTACAGGCATGTACCACCATGCCCAGCTGCCAACTTATTCTTTTGCACATGTATATCTGGTTTTCTAAACACTTTCTCCACTGAATGGTTTTGACATCTTTGTTGAAAATCAGTTTATGGGCTTGGGTTCTAGATTTTGTTCTGTTCATCCATCTGTCTAGCCTTCTGCCAGTACCACACTATTTTGATTACTGTAGCATGGAGGCAAATTTGGGAATCAGGAAGGAGTCATCCAACTTTGTCCCTTTTCAAATTACTTTCACTATTCAGGGTCCCTGGAGATTCCATATAATTATTCAGGTGAATTTTCTACTTCTGAAAAAATACTATTGAGTGCTAGGTGTGTGGCACCAGTAGAGCACATGCCTAGCATGCATAAGGCCCTGGGATAAAAGCTTCAGTACTGCCAAGAAAAAAAATTACTATTGGAATTTTGATAGAGATTGCGTTAAACCTCAGATCACTTTGAGCAGATCTATCATCTTAACAATATTAAGACTTTCAATTCATGTCCATATCTTTCCATTTATATCTTTTTAAATTTCATTCAAGAATGTTTTATAATTTTCAGTGCATACACCTTTCACTTCTATGGTTAAAATTGCTAGTTATTTTATTCTTTTTGATGCTATTGTAAGTGGTTTGTTTGTATGTTTGTTTTTTTTGAGGTACTGTGGGCTTGAACTCAGGACCTATAACTTAAACCATTCCATCAACCCTTTTTTGTGAAGGACTTTTTTGAGACAGGGTCACCCAAACTGTTTGCCCAGGCTGGCTTTGAACCACAATCCTGATCTCTGCCTCCTGACTAGCTAGGATTACAGGCATGGGCCACTAGTGCCTGCCTAAGTGGAATTGTTTTTCAACTTCTCATTTCTCCTCTGGATTATCCACTGAGATACAAGGGATTTTTCTGTGGTGATTTTATATCCTGTAACTCATTTATCAGATTTATTTTTTGTGGATTCCTTAGGGATCTCTGCATAGAATATAATATCTGTGCTCAGAAATAATTTTTCTTCATCCTTCCCAATTGTAGATGCCTTTTTAACCTTTCCAACTTATAATGAGTTTGTTGGGATGTTACACATTGCCTTTGGTTTGGCTGGAATTCTCCTTCATTCTCAGAGGGTAATTTTGCTAGATATAGAGTTCTTGATGGATAGGTTTTCTGTTTGTTTGTTTGTTTTTCTTCTATTTTTAAATTTCAGGGTGGATTCCAAGATGGTGGCTAGAGGGAAGAAGTAGAAAGCGTGCCTCCTGTAGTGAAATCTTGGAGAGATGCTGGATACACACCTTGTGGCAAAACCACAGAGAAGAAGCAAAACTTTGACCCCTCCACACCTCCAGCCTGCGCAGAGCATCTCCACTTCACGTTAAACGGAAAAACAAGGAGGGCTCGTGGGCTGCCAGTCACCTGCGCCCAGACGACTTGGGAAGACGCGGACAAGGTGAGCTAAGCACCCAGAGACAACCCTGGGCCAGATCAGCATAGCCCCCTGGACAGACCGACCTCCACCCGGGGAAAAAAGAGAAACTGAGTAATAAGCAATAAGAACAATAAAGACATGTTGCAAAGAGGGTGGGGCACACTGAGCACCGAAGAAGGGGCGAGGGGAATCCTTCCCAGAACTGTAAATAAACAAGCCGGGCCTGGCTGGAGAGGCTCTGGTGGGAGCGGGGGTGCGCGCCCAGCAACCAGGAGTGGGAAAGCTTGTGAGAGTGGTGGAGGGAGGAAAACTCCACAGGAGAGGGGGGAAGACCCACTTCCCACATGAGCTGTAAACAAACACATAGGCCTGAGAAAGTGGGTGCAGTATCACCTCTCCCAGTGTGCTTGGAAAGGGGAAAGCTTGTAGCAGTGGCTCGCGCACAGGAAAACTCTGAGTAAACAAAGCCTGTGGGGCCAGGTGAGTGTTAAGCTCACCCCAGAGATCTGTATAAATAACGCCTCCAGCAACAGCAGGCTGACATCAGCGGGCAGGCAAGACTCACACGCAGATAGCCATTCACAGACCTGTCTCCAGACTCTATTTTTAATCTCTCCCTACCTTTGATGAGAAAACAACTGAACTACACCTGCATGCTGAAACACTTACTGAAACTGTATTGCATTTCAACGTGGGACACTTTGGGTTTTTTTTTTTTCAGTTTTGTTTTACTTAATGCATCCCCATTGATGGGACAACTACAGAACAACATCTGAGGCACCATCTCCAGGATTGGTGGCTGATGAGATGGACACCAAAATTATTAAGACTGAAACTTCATTGCATTTGAACTTGGAGGGTTTTTTTTATTTTCTATTTTTCATTTTGTTTTATTTTATTTCATACATATATATATATATATATATACACACACATATATATATTCTTTCATTTACTTATTTTTTATTTTTATTCTTATCTTTATTCTTCTTATTTTTTATTTTCAATCCTCTGTCTCTCTAATGCCTGTTCAGCTTACGGTTGATTAGTACACTGTCTCTCCCTGTTTATATCTTTGAAACTTTTTTTGTTTGTTTCTTTGTTTTGTTTTTTTTCATTCTACTGGATTATTTGTTTTTCCCTTTTCCTTTAACATCTTTGCTTTCCATTTCCTCTCACCCTTCCATTCTAAATACCACTAGTGCATTATTATAAGACAGAAAGTACATAATTGCACACAGTACAGGGACAGTAACAACACCAAGGGCAATGATGGGAAGACAGAAAAAACAGGGAAACCAGTTTCCCCACAGCAAAAAAATTAGTACAGGAACCAGAGGGAAATGAAGAAAACATATACTCAGATCTGGACTCCAACAAAATGAAGATAAACTATGCCAAAGAACTCAATGAAGCCCACAAAAATAATTAAAAGAAGACATACTACAGGTACCCAATGAGAATTTTATAGAAATGATACTGGATATGGTCAACCAAAATGTACAGGAGACACTCAAGAAATTCCAAGACAACAAAAATGGAGAATTTGAAAAAGCAAAAGAAGAAATAAAGGAAACCATAGAAGCTTTGTATAAACACCAAAGTGAAACAGAGAACACGATTAATAAAGAGATAAATGAACTCAGTACAAAAATAGACAACATTAAAGAGGAAACAACCCAGGATATGGAAAATCTCAGAAAAAGAATGAAACAGAACTGCATATCAAAACAGAAGGTCAATCCAGCAGAACAGAACAAACAGAAGATAGAATCTCAGAACATGAAGATGAAATAGTAATTAAAGGAAAAACCAAAGAACTATTAATGAAACAACTCAAGACCTGTGAAAAGAAAATGCAAGAACTCACTGACTCCATCAAAACACCAAACTTGAGAATCAGGGGCATCGAACAAGGAGAAGACGTGCAAGCAAAGGGAATGCGTAATATATTCAACAAAAAAATAACAGAAAATTTCCCAAATCTAGAGAAAGATATTCCCATACAGATGCAAGAGGCCTCCAGGACACCAAACACACCAGATCAAAATAGAACTACCCCAAATATCATCATTCAAACAACATGTTCAAAAACTCGGCAAAGAATATTGAGGGCTGTAAGAGAGAAAAAACAAATAACATATGAAGGTAAACGCATCAAAATCACAGCAGACTTCTCAACAGAAACGTTAAAAGCAAGAAGAGCTTGGGGTGAGATCTTCCAGGCACTGAATGAAAGTAACTTCAACCCCAGGATACTCTACCGAGCAAAACTACCATTCAAAATAGATGGAGCAATAAAAGTCTTCCATGATAAGCAGAAACTAAAACAATATGTGACCACAAAGCCAACACTACAAAAGATTCTTCAAGGGATTCTGCACACAGAAAGTGAAACTCAACTTAACCATGAAAAGACAGGCAGCACCAAACCACAGGAAGAGAAAAAGCAAAAAAGGAGAGAGTAACCTCAACTTAGGTACACACAATCAAACCTTCAAACAACTAAGACAACTAAATGACAGGAATCACCACATACCTATCAGCACTAACATTTAATGTTAATGGACTTAATTCACTCATCAAAAGGTACCGTTTGATGAAATGGATTAAAAAGGAAGATCCAACAATTTGTTGCTTACAGGACACCCATCTCACTGACAGAAATAAACATAGGCTTAGGATGAAAGGCTGGAAGAAGATTTACCAAGCCAATGCCCCCGAAAACAGGCAGGAGTAGCAATACTTATCTCTGACAAAGTAGACTTCAAACCTACATTGATCAAACGAGATAAAGAAGGACATTCCATACTAATAAAAGGGGAAATAGACCAAAAGGAAATAATAATTATCAACCTATATGCACCCAATGTCAATGCACCCAATTTCATCAAACATACGCTGGAAGACCTAAAAGCATATATTAACTCCAACACAGTGGTTGTGGGAGACTTTAACACCCCATTATCATTAACAGATAGGTCATCCAAACAAAAAATCAATAAAGAAATCCAAGATCTAAAATATACAATAGATCAAATGGACCTACTTGATGTCTACAGAACATTTCATCCAACAACTACACAATATACATTCTTCTCAGCAGCCCATGGAACCTTCTCCTAAATAGATCATATCCTAGGGCACAAACCAAGTCTCAGAAAATATAAGAAAATAGAAATTATACTGTGCATACTCTCTGGTCAAATGCAGTAATTAGAACTCAACAACAAAAGTAGAGACAAAAAACATGCAAACAGCTGGAAACTAAATAACTATTACTTAATGAACAATGGATCATTGATGAAATAAAAGAGGAAATTAAAAACTTCCTGGAAGTCAATGAAAATGAAAATACAACCTACCGGAACCTCTGGGACACAGCAAAGGCAGTCCTGAGAGGAAAGTTTATAGCCATGAGTGCATATATTAAAAAGACTGAAAGATCCCAAATCAATTACCTAATGATACATCTCAAACTCCTAGAAAAACAAGAACAAGCAAATCCCAAAACAAATAGGAGAGAAATAATAAAAATAAGAGCTGAAATCAACAAAATAGAAACCAAGAAATCCATACAGAGAATTAATGAAACAAAAAGTTGGTTCTTTGAAATAATAAACAAGATTGATAGACCCTGGCAAACCAGAATAAAACGAGGAAAGAAAAACCCAAATTAGTAGAATCAGGAATGCAAAAGGGGAGATAACAACAAACACCATGGAAGTCCAGGAAATCATCAGAGACAACTTTGAGAACCTATACTCAAATAAATTTGAAAATCTTAAAGAAATGGACAGATTTCTAGATACATATAATCATCCAAAACTGAACCAAGAGGAAATTAATCACCCTGAATAGATCTATAACACAAAATGAAATTTAAGCAGCAATCAAGAGTCTCCCCAAAAAGAAAAGTCCAGGATCTGATGGATTCTCTGCTGAATGCTATCAGACCTTTAAAGAAGAACTGATACCAACCCTCCTTAAACTGTTCCACGAAATAGAAAGGGAAGGAAAACTGCCAAACACATTTTATGAAGCCAGTATTACACTTATCCCAAAACCAGGCAAAGACACCACCAAAAAGGAGAACTATAGGCCAATCTCCTTAATGAACATTGACGCAAAAATCCTCAACAAAATAATGGCAAACAGAATTCAACAACACATCAAAAAGATTATTCACCACAACCAAGTAGGGTTCATCCCAGGGATGCAGAGGTGGTTCAACATATGAAAATCAATAAACGTAATAAACCACATTAACAGAAGCAAAGACAAAAACCAGTTGATCATCTCAATAGATGCAGAAAAAGCCTTTGATAAGATCCAACATCATTTCATGATAAAAGCTCTAAGAAAACTAGGAATAGAAGGAAAGTACCTCAATATTATAAAAGCTATATATGACAAACCTACAGCCAGCATTATACTTAATGGAGAAAAACTGAAACCATTCCCTCTAAAATCAGGAACCAGACAAGGATGCCCACTATCTCCACTCCTATTCAACATAGTACTGGAATTCCTAGCCAGAGCAATTAGGCAAGAAGAAGGAATAAAAGAAATTCAAATAGGTAAAGAAACTGTCAAAATATCCCTATTTGCAGACGACATGATCCTATACCTTAAAGACCCAAAAAACTCTACTCAGAAGCTTCTAGACATCATCAATAGCTATAACAGGGTAGCAGGATATAAAATCAACATAGAAAAACCATTAGCATTTCTATACACCAACAATAAGCAAACTGAAAAAGAATGTATGAAAACAATTCCATTTACAATAGCCTCAAAAAAAAATCAAATACCTAGGTGTAAACCTAACAAAAGATGTGAAATACCTCTACAAGGAAAACTATACACTTCTGAAGAAAGAGACTGAGGAAGACTATAGAAAGTGGAGAGATCTCCCATGCTCATGGATTGGTAGAATCAACATAGTAAAAATGTCGATACTCCCAAAAGTAATCTACATGTTTAATGCAATTCCCATCAAAATTCCAATGACATTCATTAAAGAGATTGAAAAATCTACTGTTAAATTTATATGGAAACACAAGAGGCCATGAATAGCCAAGGCAATACTCAGTCAAAAGAACAATGCTGGAGGTATCACAATACCTGACTTCAAACTATATTACAAAGCAATAACAATAAAAACAGCATGGTACTGGCACAAAAACAGACATGAAGACCAGTGGAACAGAATAGAGGACCCAGATAGGAAGCCACACAACTATAACCAACTTGTCTTTGACAAAGGAGCTAAAAATATATGTTGGAGAAATAGCAGCCTCTTCAACAAAAACTGCTGGGAAAACTGGTTAGCAGTCTGCAAAAAACTGAAACTAGATCCATGTATATCACCCTATACCAATATTGACTCAAAATGGATCAAGGATCTTAATATCAGACCCCAAACTCTTAAGTTGATACAGGAAAGAGTAGGAAATACTCTGGAGTTAGTAGGTATAGGTAAGAACTTTCTCAATGAAACCCCAGCAGCACAGCAACTAAGAGATAGCGTAGATAAATGGGACCTCATAAAGCTAAAAAGCTTCTGTTCATCAAAAGAAATGGTCTCTAAACTGAAGAGAACACCCACAGAGTGGGAGAAAATATTTGCCAGTTATACATCAGACAAAGGACTGATAACCAGAATATATAGGGAACTTAAAAAACTAAATTCTCCCAAAACTAATGAACCAATAAAGAAATGGGCAAGTGAACTAAACAGAACTTTCTCAAAAGAAGAAATTCAAATGGCCAAAAAACACATGAAAATATGCTCACCATCTCTAGCCATAAAGGAAATGCAAATTAAAACCACACTAAGATTCCACCTCACCCCTGTTAGAATAGCCATCATCAGCAACACCACCACCAACAGGTCTTGGCGAGGATGTGGGGAAAAAGGAACCCTCTTACACTGTTGGTGGGAATGTAGACTAGTACAACCACTCTGGAAAAAAATTTGGAGGCTACTGAAAAAGCTGGACATCGATCTACCATTTGATCCAGCAATACCACTCTTGGGGATATATGCAAAAAACTGTGACACAGGTTACTCCAGAGGCACCTGCATATCCATGTTTATTGCAGCACTATTCACAATAGCCAAGTTATGGAAACAGCCAAGATGCCCCACCACTGACGAATGGATTAAGAAAATGTGGTATCTATACACAATGGAATTTTATACAGCCATGAAGAAGAATGAAATGTTATCATTTGCTGGTAAATGGATGGAACTGGAGAACATCATTCTGAGTGAGGTTAGTCTGGCCCAAAAGACCAAAAATCGTATGTTCTCCCTCATATGTGGACATTAGATCAAGGGCAAACACAACAATGGGATTAGACTATGAGCACATGATAAAAGCGAGAGCACACAAGGGAGGGGTGAGGCTAGGTAAGACACCTAAAAAATTAACTAGCATTTGTTGCCCTCAATGCAGAGGAACTAAAGCAGATACCTTAAAAGCAACTGAGGCCAATAGGAGAAGGGGACCAGCAACTAGAGAAAAGGTTAGATCAAAAAGAATTACCCTAGAAGGTAACACACACACACAGGAAATTAATGTGTGTCAACTCCCTGTATAGCTATCCTTATCTCAACTAGCAAAAACCTTTGTTCCTTCCTATTATTGCTTATACTCTCTCTTCAACAAAATTAGAGATAAGGGCAAAATAGTTTCTGTTGGGTATTGAGGGGGTGGGGGGAAAAGGGAGGGGGCGGAGTGAGTGGTAAGGGAGAGGGTGGGGGCAGGGGGGAGAAATGACCCAAGCATTGTATGCACATATGAATAAAAAAAAAATTTCAGGAGTTTAAAATATACCATCCCATTGTCCTCTGGCTTCTAAGGTTTCTGCTGAGAAATCTGCTGATAATCTTACTGAGCTTTCCTTTTATTTGGTTAGTCACTTTTCTTATGTTGCTTTCAGGATTCTTTGAAGTTTGATTATGACGTGTCTCATTGTGGGTTTTTCCTACTTAGACTTCACAGAGTTACTTAAGACTTGCAGATCCACATCCTTCCTCCAATTTGAGAACGGCTGGCCATTATTTGTCTCTGCTCTTTTGTTTCTCTCTTGCCCTTCTGGAGCTGCTATAACACATATATTTGTCTGCCTGATGGTGTTTCATGATAACAATCATGATATCTACTAAAGAGCATTTTCTAATACTGTACAATAATATGATTAAATTGAATGGAGAAGTTAGGCCTAGAATATCTTCAAGTTTTAAGACATAATTTATGGATACAAAGAAAATACATAGGAACAGTATAGATTTAAACTACCAAAACTACCCAATTACTAAGAATCCCAAAAATATAAAAGATACAAGGTAAGGAGAAAGTTTCTGTAGTAAAGAAACAGCAGGATAAGAAGTTCAACTGAATGTAACTATATAGCAAGTACTCTATAATATGCAAGGAACTATGTGACATAAGAACTAACATTTCCATCCCTAAAGAGTTTACATTTTTATTGCTGAGGTAAATTTTACATAACAAATATTTAGCACATATATGTACAATTACTATGTGTCAATAGAAAGCAAAAATGTATTTTAAAAAGATTTATCATTTAATACAGGAAATTAAGATGTATGATAGATAAAACAAATGCTCAGAAAGAAGAGAGATAATGTGATTAATATATATGAAGGTCTCTGTCACTGAGAAACAAGATAAAAACAAATGTAAATGAAAGTAAACCTATAGGAAAGGAGCGAGAAAGAAAGGTAAGGGGCCTTTCATGAAAAGGCTTCTGTTTTCAGGAAATTAAAACAAAATAGGGAGAGGAGCTGCAGACATCTAAGAGGAAAACAGGAGATGGAGAAACACTCAGGACTGAGTAGTGCTCATGCAATGCAGACTTGTGTGGCATCAGCTCACCTGGTCATACAAATTGTGTATATTTGTGTATATGCAATGACCTCTACTAGGTCTCAGTATTACCAGAGCAGCATACTAGAAAGTAGGGAATGTGGAAGTTAGAAAGAGAGGAGTTACATTCAGACAGCTGGGTACTGCAATAGAAGATTTCACTGGTATAAACACAGTATTGCTATAGTGTCCATTAAGATCCAGGTGGCTGAACTGCAGAGGAAGAAAATATCAATGGTGTCAGAGAGGTCAAAACTTATGAGGCTACAATGTTGATGAGAAGGGCAAGAGAATGACTGTTACACCAACATGTGACACTTAAAAAAATAGGAGTTGAGGATGGAACAGTGGTGGGGACTGAGCCTTAAAAGAAGAAGCTTCTTATGCAGCCTAATGGCTAACGTTACAGCAGGATTAACTGCAGTGTACATAACTTGAATTTTAAAAGTGTGATTAAACTCAAACTATCCCCTTCATCTTGGTAATTAACTTTATAGTTCTCAAAACATCTATGTAAAATAAATGTAATAAAAATTACCTAATACAAATTCTACACAGAGCCCATTCAAATCATTAAGCCTTCCTTTATGATTTAAATGATTCTAAATTACATTTCATCTTAATATTCAATTTGGCCAAATATAAAACAGAATGTGATATATTCCATTATTTTTAAATATTTTTTTCTGCATGTACAAAACATTCTGGTATGAACTGAAAGACGTTAAGAACAGTTTGATTTTTAATATTTAATGTACATCAATTATAAATGGAAACCCATACAACTTTTTGCTAATGGAACTTCAGAAATGGAACTGTCCATCCTCATTTCCTGATTTATAAAGAAATAATACTTGTTCTTTGAGATGTGAATAAGAAAAAATACATAAAGTATATCTTCTATGTATTTTTAAAAATTCTATGCAAATACAAATTCATTTACCACAATAAAAACCAAGAAAATGGAACAAAATTTAAGAAAATGAAAATAATTCATGAATATTCATTATCTTTTCTTGAATTTACTATGTCCATCAGATAGTAATTTTCTAGGGATAAAAAACTTCAGTATATTAACTACACATAAAATCTAATAGTTACTTACTGTATAAGAGAAGCTCTTTCAAAGTACTGAATGGCTTTTTCACAAAACTGAGTGTCAATGTAATAGGCTCCAAGCCACTCAATGACTTCAATATTAGAAGGGAAATATCTATACGACTGTAAAAAACATGGAATGTGACAAGTTCAATAGCAACGTATAATGTACACCTTGAATTCTTTACCCATTGAGTGGATTTATTGATCCAATATGAAACTTCATAATAATAAAGTATGAACTGTCATAAGTACTTTGTAAGTTTTGAAACTACATACGATTTAGAACACTTAAGCTTTGTTGGACACACTTTTCAATTATCTATAAATATCTTGATACTTACATATGACCCAAGTTATAGTAAAGATTTAAGAGAATCAAAAAGTGATGCAAATCACGCCAAAAGAGGAAAATCAATTAGTTCTTTTAATTTCATTTTTAATTAAAATCAACCAAAAACTATATTTTAAGAATGTTTTATTTTAAATCATAATTCATTTAAGAATGAATAAGCTTTTCTAAACCTTATTAGTTTCTAAAGGCTGCTCCCATAATTTATAAAATGCTAAAAGACAGATGGAAAGAAAGACAACACACCTACCTCATAGTAATATTGGAATGCCTGGGATTTATCTCCTGCACTGTCATATAATTCTCCAAGTTTAGATAAAATATCAGCATCAGTTGGAACAATACTGATTAGCTGCAAGAGCCATTTGATGGCTTGACTGCGGTCTCCCATTAATTCATATCTTGGGCAATGTCAGTTAAGGATAATGCAATTTTCCTAAATTTATTAGTCAATAAGCAGAGTTAGAAATAATGTTATAATAAAAACATTTCTGGCCAGGTGCAGTGGCTCATGCCTGTAATCCTAGCTACTCTGGAGGTGGAGATTGTGGTCTGAGTCCAGACCCAGTAACACATTCATAAGACCCCATTTCATCCAATAAAAACTGGGAGTGGTGGCACATTCCTGTCATCCCAGTTACTTGGGAACCATAAATAAGGATATGGTGGCCCAAGACCACCCAGGCTTAAATACAGACTTTATTTGAAAAATAACAAACATAAAAATGGGAGAGGGTGTGGCTCAAGTGCTCATAGAGTCCCTGTCAAGCAAGCATGAGGCCCTGAGTTCAAACCCCAGTACTGTCGAAAGAAAAAAAAAAATTCTTAGCCTACAACAGTGTGTTAGTTTATATTATTTACTCTAGATCTCTTCAGGAGTGGATATGAAAAGAGCAGCACTACATAAATAACACTTTTGCTTCATCAATTTCCACTAAGACCAACTCTTAGATTTCTAGCAGAATTATTCAAAGAACATCTAAAATTTGTCCTTCAAAAATGCTTGAAGTTTTCAATGATTCTATGTTCTTAACAAGCTCAGCATATTAAGGGAATAATTTTTATGTATTTTTCCTAATTAGATCATAAGCCCAAGGTGAGGGAGTTCTTTTTGTAGCTTCTGTTAGTACCTTAAGTTAGTCCTGTATACATCCTCAAATAATTTGTTTATGTCAATATTTATTTACTATTTAATTATTTCTTCTTTGGTTTGATTGAGTCTCAAAGAAATGAAAATATCCCAATGAAAGTTTTGTTTAATGAGAAGAATCTCCTGTGTTTTTTGTTGTTGTTTTTGCTTTTGGTGATGCTGGGTTTGAACTCAGAGACTGATTGCTAGGCAGGTGCTCTATCACTTGAGCCAGTTGGCCAGACTGTTTTCTGTTTTTGAGATGTCTAACTACGCTGTCCAGGATGACCTAGAACTATAGATCCTCCTACCTCAGACTCCTGGACAGGAAGACCTGGGATTACAGGCATGTGTCACCACACTCACCTTGGTCTACTGTTCAGTGTTGTTGTTGTTGGTTTTTTTTTTTTTTTTGTCTCAATGACAAATGTGACACCACACGTAAAAACTAAAACTAAGGAAATATATACAAACAGCCTCACATGTATCAGTTGCGTGATTACTAACGAGGCAGTATCAGATCATGATACTCACAGTTTCAGAGAAATTAGATACAAAAAACAATACAAAAAGACTAAAAGAAATAACTATTAACCAGGCACAGTGGCTCACACTTTTCCCAGTTACTTAGGAGATAGAAATCAGAAGGATCCCAATTCAAGGCCAGCTTGGGCAAAAAGTTCTCTTGACTCCATCTCAACCAATGGTTGGGCACGGTGGTGCATGCCTGTCATTCCAACTACACGGGAAAGCACAAGTACAGAATTGCAGTCCTGGCCTGCCCCAGCATAGAGCAAGACCCTACACAAAAACAGCCACTGCAAAAAGGGCTGCAGAGTGGCTCAAGTGACAAAGCGCCTGTCTGGCAAGTGCGAGGACCTGACATCAAACCACAGTACCGCATTCTCCCAAAAGAAATAACTTTATCTGCTGTAAAACAAAAAAATTTTCAATTTTCTTTCTTTGTAGTGTTAGGGGTCGAACTCAGTGCTTTGTGTATGCTAGGCAAGTGCTCTACTCAGCTCCTTTTTAAAACTAAAAGTACTAGGACTAGAGTGGAGGGAAGAATATTAATAAAGAGTAATGTAGACGGGCTGAATTTCAGCAAAATACATTACATGCAGGTTGTGAATATCACAATGAAGCCTCTTTTATAATTAATTTATTCTAATAAAAATTAAAACACTGAAAAACTTAAATAATAGTTTTAAAATCTACTCTATCAAAAGTACAGCAGATAGCACTTAAAATTATTAAGGGCATACCTCACAATACACTTTTTTCTAAACATATTTACATGAAATTTATATTAACATAACAGCAACTTGAAAACCTATCTAAGATTTTCACTCTTCCCAGTACTGGTCAAAGGTTACTAAAATGAGAGAAATTAAACTGCTTTTCAAATAGTGTGAAAAGCATTAAAAACACTAACAAATTTCTGCTTTTCGAGCTGTGGGTGAAGGAAAAACAGCTAAAGAAAGCTAAGGGTTGCAGAAGAAAGTGACACAAGAGAAATATTTTATGGCTGTATATTCCCCAGGGCTCTAAAAGTAACAGTGGCTTACATGGCACACACTCAACAAATGACCCTGGATGATGGAATGGCTGAATTCATATAAAGCACTGCATAATTTTGAGGGTAATATTTATTACATCTACCTGTCTGCTAAATAAATATGCTTTCCAAACTCAACCAACAGTACTGATTAATAATGAATAATATTTTCCTTTTAATTAGTAAGTTATTGCTTCAATGATATCCCACAAGATTAAGAACTAATAATGTTCTAAAGTATACAATTTACTTCCAATGAATGCTTATGTGTACTCAAACTGCATTCAATTACTTCAATGATTATTTCTAACAATTAATAATTTTAACTCACTCCTCTTACATGCAAATGATCTTTAAAAACAGGATCACTCAAAAAATACTTTTATCATAATCTGCTAGTTAGAGGCTAAACTCATTTAATTATTACTTCATCACCAACTGAGTGAATTAAGAACTATCCTCAAGTTTTCAATAAGATACATATTTGCTATCTGGTAAAGAACTTCGGCACTGTTTCTCAAAATTGCTTGAAGTTTCAGGAAACAGTCCAAAGCCTCATCCAGCCGGATTAGCTTCTTGTAGGTCAGGCCTTAAGAAAAAGGAAAAGAAAACCTGTAAGCAGTATTACTGGTATAAATTTATTAAAGTAACACAGCAGCTGGTGGAGTGGCCCAAGTGGTAGAGCACCTCCCTAGCAATGATCAAGTCCTGAGTCAAACTCAAGTACTGCCAAAAAAAAAAAAAGAGTAACAGAGTATTTACATAAATATAAATATTCAATTAGAAGAGGAAATAAAGATGTACTGGGGATTTTTACACTTGATTTTAGCCAAAAGGCTGAGAAGTGATGAACTGAGGATTTTAAAACAAACACAGGGGGCAGGGATTCTCCATGCTACAAAGCTTCAGGGATTTTTTAAGTGTGGAGGGCAGCAAAAATAGACAAAAAAATCAAAGAGTAGAATAAATTATTAGAAATTGACTCAGCAATAGAATGTACTTAATCAGCACTTAAAATCAGTGAAGAAGGCTGGGCATGGAGTACACACCTGTAATCCCAGATATAAGGAGGCAGAGGTAGGAGGATCACAATTTGAGGCCAGCTCAGGCAAATTTAGCATGAAACCCTATCTGAGAAACAAACTAAAAGCAAAAGGATTGGTTGGTAGAGTGGTTGCCTTGTGAGTACAGGCCCTGAGTTCAGTCCCCAGTACGCAAAGAAAAATGAATAAATAAAATAAAATCAGTGGGGATGAAGAGACTAGTGACCCATGGTGCCAGGACACTGATTAAACATGAAGGAAAAGAGATTTCATAAAAAACAAAATCAAAAGTTAGTTTATAACTATACACAAAAAAATAAAGCTGTAGGAGTTGAAGACTGAGTATTCCTAACCAACACCCTCAGCAACTAAGCTCCTGCAGAAAGGCTTCTACCAGTAACACTCTCTTTCCAGATACCAAATACCACATCCTCCTCTCCTCCTTCCTTTCAACACAACTTCTCAGTGAGATCTCCTAACTCCACCTAAAACTGCTACTTCCTCTGTCTCTCCTCTTCTAAGGTTGGCAACAGGTGTCCGACAAAACAGGCCTGACAGTCACCCTCAGAGTACCAGCCCATCAGTCCCACTCACGCACCCACACTCAACTCAGCTTTCAGCTGCAAACTCCAGGAGACAGCTCAAGAGCAGCAGACATCTGATGAAAGGTCACAACATGAAAAAGATAATAGAATAAGCAAACCAAAATACGTAAAAAACATGAGAGCAAACTGGAAAGAAACTTCAATGGGAATTAAGAGATCAGGCCCAGTACACACAGGTATGCTTGTTGGAACACTGCAGACTGACGCCCAGGAAATGAAGATATCTATTGCAGGCAACCTCAGAAAGGAATGAAGTGGTGATGAGCGTTCATGGATTGGGATGTTTTGTTTCTTAACATGTATGTACAGCCAAAGGACAAAGAGCAAAATGTTAAAATGTTGTAAACTGGGGCAGTAGGCATGAATATTTTTTTGTCAGTTTTTGGTGTATTTGAAATTGTTTACAGTTAAAGAGGAAGAAAGTGAGTCTTCCTCCACTTACTAGTTTGGTAAAAGTTTAAATGACTATCAATATCGTCAGGAATGTGGTATCTACCACATTCTATGTATGAGTAGAAATAGAACTTGGAGGGTTAGGGGTGTGGCTCAAGTGCAAGAGCACAGGCTCTAGGGTCTAGGTTCAACCCTCAGTACAGCAAAAAAAACAAAAGAAGGAGGAAGAGGAGAAATTGGAGAAACCTAATTTTTGGAGTGTAATATGGCAATGCTGACCATGTACAGAGCTCCTGAATCATTAATTCAATGTAGAATAATCTGTAATTTGAGCAACAATAGTCTTAAAAAATAAATGTGAAAAAAATGCAAAAAGCAAATTGCCTTGTTTTACTTACCAAGATTATACAGTGCTTCGGTACAGGAAGAATCATTTCTCAGGGCCTCTTTATAGAATTCAGCTGCCTTCTCATAATCACCATTTGCAAAAACTGCATTCCCTTTATTAGAAAGAGCTGATGGGTTATATCTATCGGCACTCAAGGCTAAATCTGCAAAGCTGCTGGCTAGTTCAAGTTCATTTTTCTAGACAAAGTATAAAAGACATACAAATTGAGTTTCCTCAAATACCTCTGCATATTGTTCTGAAAGTAGATATAATAAACAGATTTTGTGAGATTATAACAATGAACAAATAGTTTAAATATCTTGGTTTTAATAGGCTATTTCTATAAAAGATTTTTAATCATCAAGCTCATCCACATAAGTTTCTTATGACTGACTTCTCCAATTTCATGCTTTGAATAACAACACTGTATCTATGTAGGTGGTTCCATGTTCAACGCCCAAATTCCATGTCCTCATTTGCTGTGTGCTCACCTTCCCACCTGAAGCACTGAAATAGCTGGAAAGGCCTCACTGTCCCCAACCTTGCACCCTGCTGGGTCTCCACTAGGCCTCTGACTGTGTCCCGTGTTCCCTCTCCTCCACCCCCATTCACACTGCTGCATTACCACTGTACTTTCTCCTCCGATGCACAATGCTGTCTGCATTAGATCTCTGCACTGTCCCATGCTTGCACACTGCTGCGTCTCCTCTCCATTGTTCTGACCCCATGTCTACTGCTGCATCTCCACTGCACTGTCCCCACCCCTGCATACTGCTGTGTCTACACTAGGCCTCTGAACTTGGAGCAATCCACTCTTTTCTCTCCCTCTCATGGCCAACACTTGCTCAGTACCTGTCATAACTCATTTGAGAAAAGGGAACCTCCCTATTCCTGAGTGCTGTGGCCACCTGGACCTGCAGCTTGGTGAAGCAGGAACCTCATTTCCTAGAATTCTCCTTCCTTGTTCCACTCTTGTCTATAATTGGCTTCATCAGGAACTTGTACAGCATCTGAATGCAGAGCGGATGCAGCAAGTAGCCTTACTCTTTGAAGACTGTTCTTTTTTATTGTTTTTTGGGTTTTTTTTGGTAGCACTGGGGTTTGAACTCAGGACCTCACATTTGCTGCTTGCTAGGCAGGCACTCTTACTGCTTGAGCCACTCCACAGGCCCCAAGGCTATGCTCTCGTCACCAGATGAAGGGCTGATGCCCCATGAGTGCCAGCCCATCCTCACAGCCCTCCACTTCATGTCCAGCTCCTCTTCCTGACTGAGCTATCCTGGTTGTCTGGTGGGGTTCCTTGTGAACAGGTGTGCAGAGGCCACCACTTCCCACAGACCTCCCCCAGGAAGGCCCATGTGGTCCCATTGTGGCAGCCAGATGTGATAGCCACTGACTGCCTGATGGTGACTCCTCCTCAGGATGGATGGATGACTCCTCCTGATGGTTCCCCTCTGCACCTCATCACCAGTGCTCCTCCATAACTATGGAAGACCTAATGCCCAAATCCCTTCTCCCATAATGTCCACAGTGATTGTCCCTGACTGGACATTTAAAGCTATAACTCATATATCGTAACACTGATCCTTTTAAAACATCCAACTCAGTGGCAAAAAGTACATTTACAAAGTTGAGCAGTTATCATTAATACTCCTTCCAGAATATTTTTCCCACTCTCAGAAGAAACCCTTTGCCCACCAGCAGCTGTTTCCCATTTCACTCCTCCTGAACCTTCGGGAGGTTCACTGCTCTGCCTTCTGTTTCCACGCCTGTCCTGGACAGATGACATAAATGGAATCCTACGACATGCCGCCTTTTGTGCCTGGCTTCTTCCACTCAGCATAATGTTTTCAAGGCTCTGCCGTATGTATCAGTAGTTTGTTTTTAATGGCTAAGTAATATCCATTGTGTGGACAGACCATATTTTATTTACCTCTTCATCACTGATACAGTTGCTTCTGCCTGTCTTTTAGCTATTAAGGCCACTGTGAACATTTATGTGCAAGTTTTTGTGTGAACTCTGACTGATGCAAAAATTGGAAATCTATCAATGGGGTGCAGCTCTCATAAAAATTAGAACATGCAACACTGCAAAATGTAGAAAAGTTGTGCAGAGGGGGCACTGGAGCAGTGAGGAGGAATTATCAGAGGCTGGGTAAGGACAAGGCACATCTGTAGTCAGGAAAGAAATGGCAAAACAAAGTCTACCAATGAGTATGTGGGTGGCTAAGTTGATTTCTATGCAGGATACTCAAGTGTCAATGATTTTATTTTAACTAGGGGTATTAGGCTACAGGAAGAAAGAGATAAACTGAAGAAAGAACCATTTGGTTTGCATATAGAATTTAAAGAAAATGCAGAAGAACCATGACTTTCTGGGATGGAAAATAAAATTACTTCATGTCTCCAATTTCTCTTGGTGGCAGAAGATTCTTAAAGTAGGACAGGATCAATTCAAGGCTGTGATTACACCTTTTTGTAAACACCTCAGGAAGATTCAAGGTAGTGTCTAGCAGAGTTTCTCTCTCGGGTAGAAAAAAGGGCTTTTAAGACTCCAGAACTCCATTCCATCACAGACTTGTATACCTATGCAGAGGGTTTGTCTTGAACACAACAATTATGGATGCTGATTTTAGGCTACAAAGTAAATTCCAATGAGATTTATAGGAAATACTCCAAGTTTTTAGGGGAGTTAGACTGACAAAAGTGCTGCCAGCTTGGAGTAAAGGGACAGGTAGAGTCCAAGATGAAAACAGACCACTGGGCCCCAAATTCCTCTGGGTAGAAAGCAAGCTAAGAAAGTTCACCAGCTGTAAACACAGGTACCAGCCACAGAGAGCAGCAGGCTAGGGAACCAATCCCCTGGAGCACAGCTGGACCTAATCAAAGAATATTCCTTTTTCCAGATTAAAGGGGTACAGATGTTCAAAGGACAAGTGACTGCCATGTGCTTCCATTCTTTCTCTTCCTCTCACTACATGGTATGCTGAATGTAATGGGGACAGATATGAATGTCCACAGATATGCAGATCAAGATCTTTCACTGGGAAAAGGAACTGTGTCTGGAAAAACCCTTTCTCTAGCTGAACCTGGTGAGGACAGAAGCATCAGTAACTGTGGTAGGTTGTCACAGTAATCGTCCCCAGTGGATCTTTCAGTATTCATGCACCAGTATGGTTCTCTCCGATGCTTGCTCTACCAAGTAAAATAGTAACAAACACAACGCATGCAGGAGCCTTATATGTGCTTGCACACTACTGAGGTTGGCTCTGAAGTAGCCAGTCCCACGTAAGAAGTCTGGGATTCCCCTACTAAAACATCCTGGCCAATTCTGTGCCAGTTGTGAGTAAGGCATTTCAACCATCCAGCCTCAGACAAGCCTCAGATGATGGCAGCTTCATGAGTAACTCCAGGAAAGACCAGCATAATGTCCATGTAAACCAGTATGTGGAGTAAAACATGAATAAACACATTAGACCATCAAGTATGGGGGCAGTTCATTACAAAACAACAGAAGATTGGTCTACCAATCCCTAGACTCTCAATCATATACCATACACAATTACATGTCATTCTGCCCATGACATTCTTAATTACAGTCATTTCCATCAGAACCAGGTATAAGAAACTATGGATTAGATTGCTCCAAAGGTTCTTCTCAGTTGATCATATCTAATAATTTTTTTCCTTGCTCCTTTAAAATTTCTGTGCATCTCCTCCAGCACATTTATCAAACGTGATAATATCTGCTCAGTAATTAAATCACTTTCCTAAAATTTATTAACAATTTTCTAAACTCAAAGTCTAATGACCATAACAAACACTGTACTTCAACCCTACCTCTGTCTTTCAGAACTTCAGGGACTGGGCTGGCCGCCAGCCTGAGATGGCAAGCCCTCTCTAGGGTGAAAGGGCATCTTGTCCCCTGTACTATACATGCCCCTTCCTGAGGAAAAGGCTACATTCAATGATTGCTTGATGTAAAGGTAGAAAGGGGACACTTTAGCTTCAGAGCATCCTCCAAAATTGGCTAACACCTTGTGGTATCTGCATCACAACCCTACTACTTCTGCTCAGTCCTGCTTCTTCCTCTCAAGGTCTCATTCCCACCCGGCCCAAGGGCTGACCTGAAGAGCTCCACTAGGGCCACCACCAGGGCCTTTTCTATAATGATCTGGTCCTACCTCTCTGCTGAATCGATGCTATACTTCCTCTTAGTGCCTGCCTTTACTTCAACTATTAGTTCTTTTCCTATCTTTTTTTTTTTGCAGTGCTGGAGACTAAACCCAGGGTTTCATGCTTCATGCGTGCTGGGCAAGCACTGTATCACTCCATCTTTTTCCTATCATTCTGATGTGAAGCTTACTTTTGCCTCTTTAGTGTATGTATATCCCAAAGTTAGTTCTTGTTAGTTCTATGCCATGCTCTGGCCTCTTTGGAGACATGGTCTGTAATCAAAACTTTAACTTCTACAGAGATGACCTTCAAACTCCATCTGGCATCCTGATTTCCCTTCTGAGATCAGATCAGTTGCCTACTAGACATTTCCTATGGTTCTTGTGTGTATGTGTGTGTGTGTTACTGGGATTGAATTCAGGTCCTCATGCTTGGTAGGCAGGTGCTCTACCACTTGAGCCATTCTGCAAGTTCTTCTTGATGGTTCTTGATGTGACCATCACCATAAAACAATTTTAAATATATTCAAAAACAAACTCGGCACCTCTCCCACAATGGGCAACCTCCTCACACATGCAACTAACACTATCTATTCTCCTGCCAGTAGGTTTAGCAGCCTGACTTTAGCCAGTGGTTTGGATCTCCTTCTCCATCTCTACACTTTATAGGGATACAGCACCTTTGCACTAGCAACAGCAGTTCAGCACTGGTTCTCAATGGCACACAAGCTCAAAGAAGGACTGGAAATGCAGGTTAATGAAACTGCCTCACTCTCCTGTACTCCTTACCTCCCAGCTTGTGCTTTTGGTAATCCTATTAATCTCTGCCAAATGCCCCTTTCTCTCTCATGTGTATTCTGACCTTCAGATCCAACTTCTCTATGAAATCTTTCCAAAAAGTTCTGAATTAAAATACTAGCAGTCGTCTGTGAATTTCTCAAACACTTTATTTACATAATTGTTCTTCAACTCTTTCTTCCTACTGTGCCCACTCACATCCTTTTTCCATGTTAAGACTTTAACATTACCAAGAATTGGCACCCAGTAGGTTTCAATGAATGCTTGTTATAGGTGGGACTCGGTGCCCTTATTTAAATCATTAACCTAAGATATCACATCTTCCTCACCAACATGAAAGGGTTGAAAGAGGTGAAATATATCCTAGCTGTGAACTCTGCGATTTTCTAATGTCTTCCTACTTCCACAGTTATTCTCCCTCCCTTCTCCTTTAGGTGGTCTTCTCTCCATGTCTGCAAATTCAACCCATGGCTCAGCACTTGTCACCATCAGATCCTCTCTGCACCTCACACCACTTACAACCACCAGTCTTCTTTGGGGGCTTCCTTAACCTGAGCAATAGGCAGAAATTTAGCAATATGCACTTTTGGGTATATATCCACAGGAAAGTCCATCAGCACACAACAGAGACACCTGCATACCCATGTTTATCACAGCACTTCTCACAATAGCCAAGCTGTGGAATCAGCCTATGTCCATCAACTGAAGACTAGATGAAGGAAATGTGGCATATATACACAATGGAATTTAGGTCAGTCATAAAGAAGAATGAAATTCTGTCATTTTCAGGAAAATGAATGGAACTGGAGATCATTATGTTGAGTGAAATACGCCAAGCTAAAAAAGCAATATAGCACATCTTTTCCCTGGTATGTGAAATCCATAAGAAAATAACAGCAACAGTAACAGTAATAAGGGACATGATGTAAAAAGGAGACTATCTGGGGGTCAGCCGGAGGGAAAGGGAAGGGTTCTGGCAGTGAGTGAGATGGAAGGACATTATCTATGTATAAGAAGACAACATAAAGAAACTCACCAAGTACTGTTTGAAAAGGAGGAAGGAGGAAGGGGAGTTAAGGGAGAATAAGAGAGGGAGGGAACTTGTTCAAAGTTCCTTGTACACATTATAATGAAGCCCCAATACAATTAATATGCACTAATAAAAAGAGTTATAAAACTATTAGTTGCAAACAACAAAACTTACCAGATAATACAGGAAGGAGAGGTTGGTTGCAGCTGCGCTTTTCACTCTACTGTCCTTTTTTACAAACACTTTCAAGGTGTCTTCAGCCTAGAAACGGAATATTTGAAGTTATTACCATTGAAGTAAGACAGCACTCCACTTATGGTGGGAGAAAAGACCAGTGTGGAGGGTAAGATCAGGAAAGGGTACAAGTGGGGTGGCTTACTACTCTCAAGAAAACAGACGAGCTTGGCCACGGCAGCTCATGCCTGTAATCCTAGCTACTTGAGAGGCTGAGATTGGGATGATCACAATTTGAGGCCAGCCTGGGCAAATAGTTTAAGAGACCCCATGTCCAAAATGACCAGAGCAGAATGGAGTAGAGATGTGACTCAAGCTGTAGAGTGGCTGGACTGCCAGTGCCCAGCCCTGAGTTCAAAACCCAATTCACCAAAAAGAAAAGAAAACAGATGAGTTGGTGGAGAGACAAGAGGATCTTGAGTTAAAGGCCAGCGCAAAGGTAGCAAGACTCCGTCTCAAAAACAAAATGAAAACAAAGGACTGGGGGCATAGCTCAAGTGGTGTAGCACTTGTCTAGCATGAGGCCTTGAGGCCCTGAGTGCAACACCCAATACCACAAAAAAAAAAAAAAAAAAAAAAAAAGGAAGAAAAAGAAAGAGGAAGCAAGGAGAACAGATGTGAAGATAAAAATTTCACTCAAGAATCAGAATTTATTAAAAAGAATAAAATGAAAATTGTAAAACCAAAAACATGGGTGAAATGAAAAGTAGCACAGGATGGTTAACAGCAGAGCAGACAGCTGCAGAAAGGACTAAGACTGGAAGAAACGTCAGCAGGGAGCACTGTGCCTGAGTGTGTCAATCCTGCATAACCAGGGAGGGGAAGATTGAAAGGCTTTACCAACATGACCAAATTAGCTCTTCACAAAACATTCTGCGATTTCTGCTTCTGTCTCTTACAGACTAGTCTACAGAAGACCATTCTCTCACAGAGAATGACTAGAAAAGTTATATAAAATTCTAACAATATTTTTAAAGGCACTGGAGAAGTAGAGAGGTAGCCAGAACTTGAAGGCCAAGGTCCCAGAAAAAAAAAATTGTTCTTAGAAAAGAACATAAGAATCCAGGCATGGTGGTACATGCCTGTCTCAAAAAAAAAAAAAAAAAAAAACCTTTGGGCACAGTGGCTCACATATACAATCCCAGCTACTTGAGAGGCAGGGAGGGAAAGGAAGATTGTGAGTTAAGGCAGCCTAGGCAAAAGTTTGCAAGCCTACTTGCCTCTCAACAAGCAAGCTGGGCATGATGGTACATGTCCACAATGCTAGCCAAATGGAAGACAAAGAACACCAGCCCCAGGTAGTGCTTGCCTAGCAAGTGCAAGGCCCTGAGTTCAAACCAGAGTATCACATTAAAAAAAAACAACAACCAAACCCTAAACAAACACTGGGCTTTACATAAGTGTAACTGGAATTGTGGAAGGAGAAGAAAGATAAGTGGCTGAGAATTTCCTCAAACTTAATAACTAATTATCTTCCTAGAAAATAATTCTAGGAAAATTACAAAAAAAGTCATCCAGAGTAGATGTAAATCTCATTACATTTTCTTGGTAATACCTCTTGAACCACACCCCAGCCCTATAATTACATTTTCAAGTCATGAGAAATGAAAGTACGCTTTTAAGCATGTGACAAGCCAAACAGGATATGTGGGAAGGCCAGACACCTCCTGCGAACCGTGAATGAGCACTCAACCTAGAAATTACCGTGGAACATGAGAAAGAAAAATAAAAAAAGTCATGGGCAAAGGATTTTTCTTTTCTTCTGTTAAAATAAATCTACCAAATACAAACTGCTGACTTCCTGGTGCCTCCTGCTTCTGGAGAGCACCTCTGTCCATGTGAAAAACCCAAAAGCCTTTCCTGCCGCCCATTCTAGCTGCCTGTAAACTCCGAGGGTGTCCTGGGCAGGGTCAGCTGGGGAGGGTCCAGGAAGCATGAAAAGTCTATGTGTCTTTTCTATTAAATTCCTATTCTTTTACAGGATTTTTGGTAACTTTATTAAAAAAAAAATTGGACACTTTGAGGCCAGTAATTCATTAATTCTACAAACACTGGAAAAGAAAACCCCAAATGTTCATACCTTCTCTTTTCAGATTTTATTTCTCACTTATTTTCTTGGAAGGATCTTATAAGATTGCCAAGAAGATCCTAAAAAAAAAAAATCACCTCAAAAATTATCATGGTTAATTGCTCACCCTATGAACACTATTCCATGAATTCTTTTCATAACCTCCACAGATATTAATGTGAAAGTCAGTGCAGTTTTGGATCTCTAAGTTACCTAAGTTGCAATTTACTTAATTTACTGTGAATAAAAATTGAAGTGTTTTAATCTTCACTTTTACATTGGGTTACAATAAATGTATATTACTTCAAACTGTAAGACATTTGAATAGGTGTGAATCATGTATGTATTAAACTCTCTGACATAAAGTACAGAGGGAAAGAAAACAGTTCTCAGGAATTAATGCAACATAGAACAGAATACAAAAAAACGAATGAGCTGGGCACAGTGGCTCATGTCCGTAATCCCCGTTACTCGGGAGTTAGAGATCAGAAGGATCATGGTTTGAGGCCAGCCCAGGCAAAAAATTAGCAAGACAAGCTCAAACAAGCAACCAAATATGGAGATACACATCTGTTTCCCAGCACGGTGAAGGATGTAGGAAGGAGGATCATGGTTTGAGGCCAGCCCTGAAGCAAAAGAAAGACCCTATCTATAAAATAACTAAAAGCAAAAAAAGGGCTGTGGGTGGGGCTCAAGTGGTAGAGTCCCTGCCTAGCAAGCCCGGAGTTCAATCCCAGATTCTGAAAAGGCTATATAATTATTCTAATAAAAGGAACACTCAGATATTTTTTGGTTCAGAGGTTCATTTTTTGAAACAGGCTGTTTTCCTAACTGTTCTTTACATGTTCAGGAATGTCTATCTAATTTTTCTGTTTTTGAAATAAAAGAACATAAAATATTTATAAATGAAACCAATAAAAGTATACTGAATGTCAACATTAAGTTTAGTTAAAATGAGCTATAAATAGCAAGAGAAAAACTGGAGATAAATATTGTTAGTTTGGACTTTTTACCCCTTCTGTCCATGTTGTTTTCGGTTTCCGTGGGGGTGCTCACAGTTTCCAGTTCTGGCCTCCCAGAACCACTCCCACTGGTGCCCAGACCTGTCTCCAATCTTCCTCCATTGTGGCCTTCTTGGCAGAGTGTTTGCTCTATTACAAAAGCAGCTACAAACTCCTCCACTATCACAGAGAACTAGGCTCAGTGACTTCAGCATCTTTTCTTAACGAAAAAATTGTTGGAGGTATCTCTGAAATGATATCCTTACAGAAGAAGGCATAAGTTCTTCTCTTTTACTCTGAAGAGCAAATGAGGTAGTCTTCATTAAATGATCACTGTGAGATATGTCAACTCGGTCCTTTGTAACCTAATGACTTTCCTTTCAAAGGAAGACTATATTCACCTCATCGTACTTATAAAATACAAACAAAGGAAACACAATTCAAAGCAGACACAGTGAAAAGAAGGAAGAAATGCCATTTAAAAACATCAGTAAACTGATACTAAAAACTTAAACATTCAAATGGAACAGAAGATATTTGCAATGAGAATAGTAAGGAAAGCAGCAAATGAATTTGGACATGAAAAAGTAAAGAGTATTTATTCCTTGGTAAACACAGTTTTAAAACATAAACTATGTTTAGTATTTGGAAGGTGGGGAGTCAAGGATAGAGATTTGAGGCCTGCCTGGGCAAAAAGTTCGCAAGACCCCATCTCTACCAATGGCTGGGTATGGTGGTTCATGCCTGCCATTCTAGCTACATGGGAAAGCACAAATAGGAAGGTAGTGGCCCAGGCTGGCTGGGTTATAAAAGCAAGACCCTGTATCAAAAATAACCAACACAAAAAGGACTGGCAGAGTGGTTCAGGTGACACAGTGCCTGCCTAGCAAGTGTAAGCCCCGAGTTCAAACTCTAGTACTTCCAAAAAACCTTAAAAATAAAAATACAACATGAACCAGGGCAATGCATGTTAACTCTTTCTATTTTTGGAAAAGTAAAATATCAAGAGAAAATGGCCAAACATGATTCTCTCCATTTTTTCACCTAGAACAGTGCACTTCACACTCATAAAAATTGTTTTTTGGTTCCAAGATCACATCAGCAAATAACAAAGACCAATTTGTTTCATTTTGCTCACTTCTGCAAAAACATTGCAAGTGTGAGAGAGCTTTTGCTGGCATTTTTAATGATCATGGTGTGAGAGGAAATGATGGCTAGAGATGTTTGAAAGTCTTCCAGTGCTTTGCAAACGCGAAAAGAATTACGCATAGTAAATTAACATGCAAATGGAACTACTGCTTTTTCAGTTTTTTAGAAAAGGTCCTGAACTTCTACCAGGCTGTCCTTGGATCATTATCCTCCCACCTACGCCTCCAAGTGGCTGGGGTTACAGATGTGCCTCGCTATGCCCAACATGCTTTTGTTAACTTCTCGTCCAGCCTGGTCTCAAGCCACAATTCTCTAACTCTGCCTCTTGAGTAGCTGGGATTACAGCATACACTACCAAGACTTGTCCCATTCTACTCATATTTTTTGAGGACATAGTGTTCTCCTCCCTCCCTGAAGAATGGTCAGTCCAAGAAAATGGGAAGCATTTTCTAAGAGGTGGCTCTCTGCATCTGATGAGTTTTCTCATTACAGGACATATGACACCATCAGTTTCATGAACTAGGAAACCAAGTTCGTTCTATTTACTCTCTCTGGGTATCATTACTTCTTCTTAAGGCTGCCTCAGCATTCTTGTCTTGTCTCAGCCTTATTCCATCTCAGACACCACTGAAGGGGAAAGCACACCTACACCCCTACACCCAGGGCAGCAAGGTGACCATGGTGACAGTGAGAACTTGAGGGTTCTGACTCCATGCCTGTTCCCCATGCAGCATCCATGAGCAATCCAAACACTAAGCAGTCCCTAGGGAAGGTGCTCTGGAGAGGCAGGAGGAGGCATGCACAGCAGCTGCTATTGGGCTCCTAGCCTTCCCTATGCACAAACCCCTTGGCACTTCTGAAAACCTTAGCACTTTGGGGAACTGTCTGGAAATAATCCCTGGACTAGAATATGGTTTGATAATTTAACAACCACATAAGCAAAGTAATTACATTCTAAGAAACAGGACACACAGGTCAAAATTAATAGACACTTAAAATCGTATCAATGGAAATGATGTTAACAGATATTACTCAGCACCCTAATAATCACAGGCCGCATTCTATCCAAACTTTTCCTTGTGTTTATTGCTTTGACCAAGTACCATATGGCATATCATGAGAACTGGTTTCCACACTTACTTGGCTATAGTCCTTCTGTTTTAAGTGTGTAATCGCTTTGTTTATTTCCAGGTCATTGGCCAGCTCTACATACTGGGAAGCTTTCACTACTTCAACACACCTGTAAGAAGATAAGACATTAGGCGTAAAAAAGTCACTCCATTTCATTTTACTGTAACTATGCTGCTGGTTTTCAAACATTTAAAAAAAAGTTTTTGCAGTACTGGAGATCAAACCCAGAGTCTGTCCATGTAGACAGGCGCCCTGTCACGGAGCTATAACCCCAGCCCTATGTTCTCCCTATTAAATACTCTTATGACAAGAAAAATTCTACAGAACTTGTAGAATATACTTAATTTTTGTGTCTTACTCTTATGTATGTGTCTGTTTCCCAATGCAGGTAATTACTACTTATTAGACAACAGGCAGTGTTAATTCCTTTATAAACATTATCACTTTTAATCTTCACAACCACCCTGAAATACAGGATCATCTCTATTTTACAGCTGGGGAAAAATGGCTTGGATAAAGTCTCTTTTGCCCTGACCATTTTATAAATCCCTGTTTTCCTGATCCAAGTCACAGGGACCCAGGCTTCTTTTGGATCAGTAAGTCCCCCAATAAACTACACTCTGTGCAACCCTGGATCTGTCTCTTTCTGCTCTCATGGCATGTTGGGACCAGGACATATACACTGAGACCTGGATATTCCAGAGCACATACAATGTCAAATGGTTTTAGGCAAGGGTGCCAAAACCATTCAAAGAAGAAAGTAAAGTTTTTCAGCAAACAGTGCTAGGAAAACTGGCACTGTATATGCAAAAAAAAAATGAAGTTAGACCTTAACCTAATACTACATACAAATACTAACACAAAATGGACCAAAGACCTGTATGATCTAAAACTATAAAACTCTTAGAAGAAAACACAGGGCATTGGTTTTGGCAATGATATCTTGGGTCTGACAACAAAAGCATAGGCAAAAGACAAATGGAAAAACTGGACTTTGTGAAAAATTTGAAAGCAGTAACAAAATAAAAGGCAATCCACAAAATGGGGGAAATGATCTGTGAGTCATATCTGATAACAGATTAGTATCTAGAATATATATTACAGAAGTCCTAAATCTCAACAACATAAAACCAAGCAACCCAATTCAAAAATAGCAAAGGACTGGAACAGACATTTCTATAAAGCAGATACACAATGGTGAATGAGCACATGAAGAGACACTTGACACTGCTCATCATGAGGGTAACATATTTCAACACTACAAAGAAACCTTGCCTCACACCTACCGGAGTGGTACTTACTGTCAAGACCAGAAAATACAAGTGGTGGCAAGGACATGGAGGAAGTGGACCCTGTACACTGTTGGTCGGAATGTGAGATGTGCAGCCGCTGTGGGGAACAGTATGGCAGTTCCTCAAAAGATTAACAAAAATAGAATAAACAGAAGCTCCAGCAATTCCACTTCTGGGTGTATACCAGAAGAACCACAGGGTCTTGACGAAACAGTTGTGCATTTACAACTGCACAACTATTCACAGTTAACATCCCAAGCATCCACTGACAGATAAGTGGCTAAGCAAAATGTGGAATTCCCTTTGTTTTTAGTCATACAATGATGCTAATATGACTTTTTATTCACCATTGTATTGTATGACTAAAAAGAGAAAATTCTGACATGCTACACCAAGGATGAAACTTGAGGACATTATTTAAGTGAAATAAGCCAATTACAGAAAGGAGTATGTTGAGGGTTTCACCCAGTAAGGTCAGAAACAAAACAAAAATGCCTACTGCATCACTACTTTTTTTCTTTTCTTTTCAGTACTGGGGTTTGAACTTACGGTCCCGTGCTTGCTAGGCAGGTAGACTCTACCCATTTAGCCACACCCCAGCCCTTTTTACTTTTAGTTGTTTTTTGAACAGAGTCTCATGTTTATGCCCAGGCCAGCATGGACTGCAATCCTCCTATTTTTACTTCCATCTTAGCTGGGATGGCAGACACACACCATCACATAATGACTGAAATGGGGTCCTCGCAAGCTCTTGCCTGCTGACCTCGAAACACAATCCTAATCTCCTCTTCCCAAGGAGCAAGGATTACAAGCATGAGCTACTTCACCTGGCTAAAATGATTTTATTTTTTTGTTTATTTGCAGTTCTGGGGGTTTGCGTTCAGGATTTCATGATTGCAAGGCAGGCATTTACTTGAGTCACACCTCAAGCCCTATTAGCTCTGGTTATTTTGGAGATGGGTGGGGTCCCACCTTTTTACCCAGACCAGCTTGGACCATGGTACTCCTACTTCAAGCTTCCTGCTGTGGCTGGGATGACAGGCATATGCCATCACATGTAGCTTTTTTCAGGTGAAATGGGAGCTTGCAAACTTTTTTTTGCCTGGGCTGGCCTGGAACCACATCCTCCCAATCTCAGCCTCCCAAGTAGCTAGGATTATAAGCATGAACTTGTTTACAATTGGTGTATGTGCTTTATAGTTCATTTTTTAAAAAAGGTTTAAAATGATGTAATTAGAGGCAAAGAAGTTAAAAGAAACATAGCAAGAATGCCAGAAGGAGTTCTAGTGAAGATCATACATAATTCCAAGATTAACTTTTCCAAACCTGAGTGAAAGCACTGAAAAAAATACAGATTTCTCTGCCCTATTTAAGAATGGGTAAACCTTTCCTTTTGACAAATTCCTTGGCCAGTGACAGTCAAGAACTACTGGCATGGTGGAATATGAGCAGTGTTCTTATTTTGGATGTATTGCACAGAACCTGGAGGCTTTAGAAAACTTGATCCCCAAGCCTCAACACATAGCGATGCAGATTTAGTTAGCATTGAGCACAGTCCCAGCCTTGAGAATGTATTCAGTGCACGCAGCCAAGGGTAGCATACTGGTGAAGAGAGCGTGGTGCGTACCATAATCACTGGGTGGGGGGCATGCAAATGCTTGCTCCTAACTTCACAATTTGTCTCAGATGCTCATGTTCTCTTTTTGGTGCTGGAGAATGAACCCGGAGTCTTGCGCATACTCAACATATGCTTTACCAGGAGCTACATTCCTAGTCCCTATCTACTTTTAACAAGTAACCAAGGCAATTCCAATGAATACAAAGTTTAAAAATACAAAATTTCTAAGTTTAATTCTCTGTCCTTAGGAAAGTCAGTACATTGTTTTTATAATTCAACTTTCTTAGCTACAAAAAGACAAAACAATACTGGTAAAGAATCCAAAAACATAGTTGTGTTCAATATACTTAAGCTGCAAAAAAAATTTTACCCACAATTTATGGCACCAATTTGACATCAGAACTGAGCAGACCCTGTTTTTAGAAAAAATGTATTATAACTATTTTGTTAATAATACCAATCAGCTTTTGAAAGCTAGATATTGGCATAGTCCAGATTTCAATAAGTTTAAACATTTAACAGACAGCAAAACACTACAACCATTCCACTAGAGGCATGGCTCAAGTGGAAGTGCACCTGCCTAGCAAGTGAAGCCCTGACTGAGTTCAAACCCCAGTACCACACACACACAAACAAAAGGAAGCAAAACAAAAACAGGAAAATAAATAAATAAAATAACCCCACCACTATCATTAAATTTTTTAAAAATGAAAACTAGCTTTTAAAAAGCCAGACCCTGGGCTCAAACCTCAGTATTGCAAAAAAAAAAAAGGTAAATAAAATAAAAAAAGATCCGAATTAAAAAAAAAAGCAGAAAAATCGTCTATTTTCATTGAAAACTGCTTCCCTTTCATTGAATAACTTTAAATATAGAAATACAAAACTGCCTAAAGCAATAAATTAAATAGAAGGCTCCATATTGGCTTCTTTCTTGTTGAAGATCCAAGAGTTGGCAAATTTTCTGAGAAATTGCCAGGTCACATCTAAAGAAATGGAGGCCTATCCATTTAACACAAAATAAGACACATTGCAGGTTGCAAATGCCATCTTGAAAATTCCTACAAATTATAACAATTATGGTAAGAATTATATTAAGATCATTATGCTCCTTGCTACAACAAATAAAGATTTATGTTAAAAATATTGAGCCAGAATAAAGCAAGTATGTGAGGGCAAAGGTGGCTCTCAGTAAGGGAATAGGTTAAGTCTTCCCCTCAGATTCTTCCTTTCATTATGTAGACTCCACACAAAACACATCCCAAAACTTACCTTTCTAAAGAGATGCCGATATTTTCACATTTCATAGCAGCTGCTTATCAACATGTCTTAAGTCAGCCTGTCTTTCTTTTCATGTAAGGCTATCATTTTACCATAGAAATATATTCAAACAAAAGCAGGGTATGAAGCACAGGTTACAAAAATGAATGTCCTAATTGAATGTATTAAAAAAGCAAAAGTAAGACTATGCATCAGTACAATCACCTAGTCAAGCCTGAACTTCAGTCTATTATGATGAAAGTAATTGGCATTGGTAAGCTAAAACTATACTGAGACTCAATTGTAGTCATGTTGGTTGGTGTTTTTATAAATGCTCAATATTTTACTTAGAAACCAACTGCTAGAATGAAAAGACAACTCTAATCATTTTAAAAAGGTAAAAAATTAAGTATGTATGCACTTGCAAATATTAAGATAATCCATGCTAAATTTAGCAATACAAATCATTACTATTTGGCACAAAGACACGACTAAAAGAACAGAGTTCATTTATTGTGAGGTGGCTATCCCCTAAATCAAGGATATCTTAGATGAGAACCAAGTTTGGTGTACAAAACGGGATCTAGTAGGCCAGGTGAAATGGTTCATATGTGTAATCCCAGCAACACGGGAGGTAGAGAATGGGAAAATTGCAGTTTGAGGGCAGCCCAGGCAAAAAGTTAGTGAGATTCCATCTCAACAAATGAACCAGGCATGGTGATCATACCTACAATCTCAATTGTGTGGGAAGCCATAAGTAGAAGCCTGTTCCAACGCTAGCCCTGGGCAAAAAACATAAGACCCTACCTGGAAAAATAACTAAAGCAAAAAGGGCTTGGGGCATGGCTCAAGTGGTAGAGCACCTGCTTAGCAAGTTTGAGGCCCTGAGTTCAAACCCCAGTACTGCAAAAAAAAGTCACAGCCAAACTGAAGTCTCCAGTGCAAACTCAAAACAGGACAAAAATGGACTCCAAGGAACAGAACAGATTCCAAGGCATAAATACTATCTGAAAGGCAGTAAGGATTTAATAAACAAGGCATATGTTCCTTCTATTAACAAGAAATAGAAAAGCAATTAGAATTTAGGCTGTAACATTTGTGTACCTAACTAATTTCTTGACCATTACATGTATTCTGGATTTAAAAAATTCTGGTAAGGTACTATGCAGAAGGGGTCACAGAAACATTCTGTCTTGGTTCAAAAGATCAAGTCAGTAGTTTCATGAGGGGCAGATTGGGATTCAATATAAGGAAGATTTTTTAAAACCCTTACAGATGTTTAAAAAAAACCCAAACAAATGGATGCCATAATATTCCAAGCAGAAATTAAACGTTCACCTACACAAGATACTATAAGAGGAGTCCCATGCTGTGTGGAAGAACAGAACAAATTCAACCACTCAACTCATTTAACAAATGACCTGAGAGTTCCCAATTCTAAAATGCTTCACTTCTCTCTAGAAAATATACCAGGAGATGACAGTGTCTTAAGAGCAATTGCTCAGCATGGAAAGTTTAGTACTATTGACAAAATGAAGGCAGAAAAATGAAAAAAAAAAAAAAGGGACAATAAAAAAAGAGCACAGGTCAGAATGCTTGCAGTAGAAGTGACCATAACAGCAGCACGCTTGTTCTGAGGACTTGGGTCACAAAATGACACAGCAGCAAGACAAGGAAGTACCTTGTCAGAACTTTTACAACAGCCACACACACCTTAATATGCAGTATTATCTGCTTGCTAAGTGAAAATCAATAGTAATATTTCTTCACTTCCTAATGACAAGATTACTTTTAAATCAATAAAGTGTAAAGTATGAAAAGTGTATTCATGCAATCTTACTGAATTTCTCTCTTACCAGTTATAACCTACAGCAAAAGATGTTTCAATTACAGGTGCAATGAGTTTTGCAGCTGTCATGATGTATTTTTCTGCCATGGCTTTCCTAAATTAAACAAACAAAAAGTTCCATTTAGAAACATGACATAAAATACTTTAAATTTAGTTTGTAAAATTTAAGTGCAAGCATTGCTTGTCAAAGCAAACATACCATAGATGCTAGTGCTTATTAACAGATGGACAGCTACATCAGAAATCTGTCTAGAAATCAAGTTAAAAAAAAACACAACTAAAGCATCACAACTGCCTTCTGGGCTATTAGTGTTCTTTCTTTTTCTGCTTTATGTTACCTTCCAACAAACTAAAGAAACAAAGGCACACGGGAGTAGACACAAGACTCCGAGCAAGACTTACAGAACCTACACTTGGACATAAAGGCAGAGTGAAAATGGCCCTAGAGAAACAGTGTGGTAAGCAGTGAAACTGAAGTTATTGCATACACAGCAGTTTGAAAATGGACTCAAGTGTGCATGCCACTTTATAGCCTCTTCTTTATACTTAATGTGTGGCATTGATATGGAATAATGTCTTTCTAAGCCATTAAACTTTCTATTTTGAGACAATGACAGACGCACATGCTTTGTGAAAAACAACAGGGACCCATGCATCCTTTATCCAGTGGTGACACTTAGCACACCATAGCACAACATCACAACACAATCAGGAGGAGGGCATTTCCATTTTCTTGTGCTGCCCTTTCTTCTCCTACCCCACCGCCACTCATCAACTCCCGACAACCATTTCTATAATGTTATCATATTAAGGGTATTATATGAATGGAACCATACAATATGTAATCTTTGAGGATGGCTATTTTCATAAGACAATTTTCTCAGATCCATCTAAATTGTTACATGTATCAACAGTTCATTTCTTTGGTTGCTGAACAACATTCCATGTTATATATATGAAATGATGCAGAAAAAGCACTAAACAAAACTCTTTTTAAAAAAAGAAGAGAGAATAAGAACAAGCAGGATTCCAAGATGGCGGCTAGAGGGAGGAAGCAGAAAGCGAGCCTCCTATAGTGAAATCTTGGAGAGATGCTGGAGACACACCTTGCAGGCAAAACCACCAAGGAGAGGCAAAACTTTGACCCCTCCACACCTCCAGCAAGCACAGAGAATCTCCACTTCACGTTAAATGGAGAAATCAGGAGAGCCCCCGGGCCGCCAGTTGCCCGTGCCCAGACGGCTTGGGAGGACACAGAAAAGGTGAGCATAGCAGTACCGTGGTACTCCCACAGACAACCCTGGGCCAGAACAGCATAGCCCCCTGGACAGACCGACCCCCACCCAGGGAAATAAGAGAAACTGAGTAATAAGCAATAAGAACAATAAAGACACGTTGCAAAGAGAGTGGGGCGCACTGAGCGCCAAAGAGTAGGGGAAGGGAAATCCTTCCCGGAACTATAAATAAACAAGCTGGGCTGGCCGGAGAGGCTCTGGCTGGAGCGGGGGCCTGCGCCCAGCAACCAGGAGCGAGAAACCTTGTGAGAGTGGTGGAGGGAGGAAAACTCCACAGGAGGGGGGCGAAGACCTACTTCCCACAGGTAAGCTGTAAACAAACACCCAGGCCTGAGAGAGCTGGTGCAGTGTCACCTCCTACAGTGTGCTTAGAAAGGGGAAACCTTGTAGCAGAGGCTCGCCCACAGGAGAACTCTGACTAAACAAAGCCTGCAGAGCCAGGTGAGTGTTAAGCCCACCCCACAGATCTGCATAAATAATGCCTCCAGCAACAGCAGGCTGACAGCAGTGGGCAGGCAAGCCACAGCTACAGATAGCCATTCACAGAACTATCTCTAGACTCTTTTTTTCTCTCTCCCTACCTCTGATGAAAACAACTGAACTATACCTGCATGCTGAAAAACTTACTGAAACTGTTTTGCATTTGAACTTGGGACGCTTTGTGGGGATTTTTTTTGTTGTTGTTTTGCTTTTTTTTGTGCAGTTTTATCCTACTTTATGTGTCCCCTTTGATGAGACAACTACAGAACAACATCTGAGGCACCATCTCCAGGACTGGAGGCTGAGACGGACACCAAAATTATTAGGACTGAAACTTCATTGCATTTGAACTTGGAGGTTTTTTTTTTTAATTTTCTATTTTTCATTTTGTTTTATTTTATATATATATATATTTCTTTCATTTACTTATTTTTTAGTTTTATTCTTATCTTTATTCTTTTTATTTTTTATTTTCAATCCTCTGTCTCTCTAATGCCTGTTCAGCTTACTGTCAATTAGTACACTAACGTTTCCTGTTTATATCTTTGAAATGTTTTTGTTTGATTCTTTGTTTTCTTTTTTCCTACTTGTCTGTTTTTCCCTTTTTCTTTAACTTCTTTGCTTTCCATCTCCTCTCACCCTTCCATTCTAAATATCACCCTTGTTGTTATTACAAGCTAGAAAATACTTAATTGCACACAGTACAGGGACAGTAACAACACCAAGGGCAATGATGGGAAGACAGAAAAAACAGGGAAACCAGTTTCCCCACAGCAAAAAAATTAGTACAGGAACCACAGGGAAATGAAGAAAACATATACTCAGATCCAGACTCCAACAAAATGAAGATAAACTATGCCAAAGAACCCAATGTAGCCCACAAGAATAATTTAAAAGAAGACATACTACAGGTACTCAATGAGAATTTGATAGAGATGATACTGGATATGGTCAACCAAAATGTACAGGAGACACTCAAGAAATTCCAAGACAACAAAAATAGAGAATGTGAAAAAGCAAAGGAAGAAATAAAGGAAACCATAGAAGCACTGTATAAACACCAAAGTGAAACAGAGAACACTATTAATAAAGAGATAAATGAACTCAGGACAAAAATAGACAACATTAAAGAGGAAACCACCCAGGATATGGAAAATCTCAGAAACAAAAAAGAAACAGAACTGCAAAACAAAACGGAAGGCCAATCCAGCAGAATAGCACAAACAGAAGACAGAATATCAGAACTTGAAGATGAAATGGTAATTAAAGGAAAAACCGAAGAACTATTAATTGTTAGGTCGACGCGGATGGGAAGGCCAAATTGGAGCCAAATAACAAAGCAAACAGGCTTTAAGCAGGCTTTATTGAGAGCACACTCTTGGGCGAGGTTCACCATCACCAAAGACCAGGGCAGGAGAAGTCATGCCAGAGAAATGGCAGCCCAGTTTTTATAGCCTGGGTGAAGTCAAGAGCTTAAGGTATTATGGGGCGTTGGAACAGGTCGAGGTTTGGTGGGGAGGAGCTCAGGGTAATATGGATCTGTAGGATAGATCAGGACCCACTGCCCACCAGCAGGAGTTGCCATGGTAACTAGAGGGGAAGAGGAAGGAAGAGGTTGAAACAGGAAGTCTCTAATCGCCAGGTGCGGGAGTTGCCATGGTAACCATGAAAGGAAGGAGGGGGTGGAGTGAAAAGTTGAGTGGAGAGTCCCTGATCGCCATGGGGTGGCTGCCCACTGGCCAAACATTGATTACACAACTCAAGACCTGAAAAAGAAAATGCAAGAACTCACCGACTCCATGAAAAGATCAAACTTGAGAATCATGGGCATCGAAGAAGGAAAAGAGGTGCAAGCAAAGGGAATGCGTAATATATTCAACAAAATAATAACAGAAAATTTCCCAAATCTAGAAAATCTATTCCCATACAGGTGCAAGAGGCCTCCAGGACACCAAACACACGAGATCAAAATAGAACTACCCCACGACATATCATCATTAAAACAACAAGTTCAGAAACTAGGGAAAGAATATTGAAGCCTGTAAGAGAGAAAAAACAAATAACATACAAAGGAAAACTTGTCAAAATCACAGCAGACTTCTCAACAGAAACATTAAAAGCAAGAAGAGCGTGGGGTGAGATCTTCCAGGCACTGAATGAAAATAACTTCAACCCCAGGATACTCTACCGAGCAAAACTATCATTCAAAATAGATGGAGCAATAAAAGTCTTCCATGATAAGCAGTAACTAAAACAATATGTGACCACAAAGCCAACACTACAAAAGATTCTTCAAGGGATTCTGCACACAGAAAAGTGAAACGCAACATAACTATGAAAAGACAGGCAGCACCAAACCACAGGAAAAGAAAAAGCAAGAAAGGAAAGAGTAACCTCAACTTAGGTACACACAATCAAACCTTCAAACAACTAAGACAACTAAATGACAGGAATCACCATATACCTATAAGTACTAACACTTAATGTTAATGGACTTAATTCACCCATCAAAAGGCACTGCTTGACAAAATGGATAAAAAAGGAAGATCCAATAATTTGTTGCTTACAGGAGACCCATCTCACTGACAGAAATAAGCATAGGCCTAGGATGAAAGGCTGGAAGAAGATTTACCAAGCTAATGGCCCCTGAAAACAGGCAGGAGTAGCAATACTTATCTCTGACAAAGTAGACTTCAAACCTACATTGATGAAACGAGATAAAGAAGGACATTCCATACTAATAAAAGGGGAAATAGACCAAAAGGAAATAGTAATTATCAACCTATATGCACCCAATGTCAACACACACAATTTCATCAAACATACGCTGAAAGACCTAAAAGCATATATTAACTCCAACACAGTGGTTGAGGGAGACTTTAACACCCCATTATCATCAATAGATAGGTGATCCAAACAAAAAATCAATTAAGAAAACCAAGATCTAAAATATACAATAGATCAAATGGACCCACTTGATGTCTACAGAACATTTCATCCAACTTCTACATAATATACATTCTTCTCAGCAGCCCATGGAACCTTCTCCTAAATAGATCATATCATAGGGCACAAACTAAGCCTCACCAAATATAAGAAAATAGAAACTATACCATGCATACTATCTGATCACAATGCAGTAAAACTAGATCTCAACAACAAAAGAAAAGACAAAAACATGCAAACAGCTGGAAACTAAATAACTCATTACTTAATGAACAATGGATCACTGATAAAATAAAAGAGGAAATTAAAAAGTTCCTGGAAGTCAATGAAAATGAAAACACAACCTACAGGAACCTGTGGGACACAGCAAAGGCAGTCCTGAGAGGAATGTTTATAGCCATGAGTGCATATATTAAAAAGACTGAAAGATCCCAAATCAATTACCTAATGATACATCTCAAACTCCTAGAAAAACAAGAACAAGCAAATCCCAAAACAAATAGAAGGAGAGAAATTAGTAGAATTAGGAATGCAAAAGGGGAGATAACAACAAACACCATGGAAGTCCAGGAAATCATCAGAGACTACTTTGAGAACCTATACTCAAATAAATTTGAAAATCTTAAAGAAATAGACAGATTTCTAGATACATATAATCATCCAAAACTGAACCAAGAGGAAATTAACCACCCTGAATAGATCTATAACACAAAATGAAATTGAAGCAGCAATCAAGAGTCTCCCCAAAAAGAAAAGTCCAGGATCTGATGGATTCTCTGCTGAATTCTATCAGACCTTTAAAGAAGAAGTGATACCAACCCTCCTTAAACTGTTCCACGAAAGAGAAAGGGAAGGAAAAGTGCCAAACACATTTTATGAAGCCAGTATTACACTTATCCCAAAACCAGGCAAAGACACCTACAAAAAGGAGAACTATAGGCCAATCTCCTTAATGAACACGGATGCAAAAATCCTCAACAAAATAATGGCAAACAGAATTCAGCAACACATCAAAAAGATTATTCACCACGACCAAGTAGGCTTCATCCCAGGGATGCAGGGGTGGTTCAACATATGAAAATCAATAAACGTAATAAACCACATTAACAGAAACAAAGACAAAAACCACCTGAACATCTCAATAGATACAGAAAAAGCCTTTGATAAGATCCAACATCATTTCATGATAAAAGCCCTAAGAAAACTAGGAATAGAAGGAAAGTACCTCAACATTATGAAAGCTATATATGACAAACCTACAGCCAGCATTATACTTAATGGAGAAAAACTGAAACTATTCCCTCTAAAATCAGGAACCAGACAAGGATGCCCACTATCTCCACTCCTATTCAACATAGTACTGGAATTCCTAGCCAGAGCAATTAGGCAAGAAGAAGAAATAAAAGGAATACAAATAGGTAAAGAAACTGTCAAAATATCCCTATTTGCAGACGACATGATCCTATACCTTAAAGACCCAAAAAACTCTACTCAGAAGCTTCTAGACATCATCAATAGCTAAAGCAAGGTAGCAGGATATAAAATCAACATAGAAAAATTATTAGCATTTCTATATACTAATAATGAGCAAACTGAAAAAGAATGTATGAAAACAATTCCATTTACAATAGCCTCAAACAAAATCAAATACCTAGGTGTAAACCTAACAAAAGATGTGAATGACCTCTATAAGGAAAACTATAAACTTCTGAAGAAAGAGATTGAGGAAGACTATAGAAAGTGGAGAGATCTCCCATGCTCATGGATTGGTAGAATCAACATAGCAAAAATGTTGATACTCCCAAAAGTAATCTACATGTTTAATGCAATTCCCATCAAAATTCCAATGACATTCATTAAAGAGATTGAAAAATCTACTGTTAAATTTATATGGAAACACAAGAGGCCACGAATAGCCAAGGCAATACTCAGTCAAAAGAACAATGCTGGAGGTATCACGATACCTGACGTTAAACCATATTACAAAGCAGTAACGATAAAAACAGCATGGTACGGGCACAAAAACAGACATGAAGACCAGTGGAACAGAACAGAGGACCCAGATATGAAGCCACACAACTATAACCAACTTGTCTTTGACAAAGGAGCTAAAAATATATGATGGAGAAATAGCAGTCTCTTCAACAAAAACTGCTGGGAAAACTGGTTAGCAGTCTGCAAAAAACTGAAACTAGATCCATGTATATCACCCTATACCAATATTAACTCAAAATGGATCAAGGATCTTAATATCAGACCACAAACTCTAAAGTTGACAAAGGAAAGAGTAGGAAATACTCTGGAATTAGTAGGAATAGGTAAGAACTTTCTCAACACCCCAGCAGCACAGCAACTAAGAGATGGCATAGATAACTGGGATGTCATAAAACTAAAAAACGTCTGTTCATCAAAAGACATGGTCTCTAAACTGAAGAGAACACCCACAGAGTGGGAGAAAATATTTGCCAGCTATACATCAGACAAAGGACTGATAACCAGAATATATAGGGAACTTAAAAAACTAAATTCTCCCAAAACTAATGAACCTATAAAGAAATGGGCAAGTGAACTTAACAGAACTTTCTCAAAAGAAGAAATTCAAATGGCCAAAAAACATGAAAAAATGCTCAGAATCTCTAGCAATAAAGGAAATGCAAATTAAAACCACACTAAGATTCCACCTTACCCCTGTTAGAATAGCCATCATCAGCAACACCACCACCAACAGGTGTTGGCGAGGATGCAGGGGGGGGGGGGAAGGAACCTTCTTACACTGTTGGTGGGAATGTAAACTAGTACAGCCACTCTGCAAAAAAATTTGGAGGCTACTTAAAAAGCTAGACATTGATCTACCATTTGATCCAGCAATACCATTGTTGGGGATATACCCAAAAGACTGTGACACAGGTTACTCCAGAGGCACCTGCACATCCATGTTTATTGCGGCACTATTCACAATAGCCAAGTTATGGAAACAGCCAAGATGCCCCACTACTGACGAATGGATCAAGAAAATGTGGTATCTATACACAATGGAATTTTATGCAGCCATGAAGAAGAACAAAATGTTATCATTCGCTGATAAATGGATGGAATTGGAGAACATCATTCTGAGTGAGGTTAGCCTGGCCCAAAAGACCAAAAATTGTATGTTCTCCCTCATATGTGGACATTAGATCAAGGGCAAACACAACAAGGGGATTGGACTTTGAGCACATGATAAAAGCGAGAGTACACAAGGGAGGGGTGAGGATAGGTGAGACACCTAAAAAATTAGCTAGCATTTGTTGCCCTTAACACAGAGAAACTAAAGCAGATACCTTAAAAGCAACTGAGGCAATAGAAGGGGACCAGGAACTAGAGAAAAGGTTAGATCAAAATCAATTAACCTAGAAAGTAACACACACACACACACACAGGAAATTAATGTGAGTCAACTCCCTGTATAGCTATCCTTATCTCAACCAGCAGAAACACTTGTTCCTTCCTATTATTGCTTATACTCTCTCTTCAACAAAATTAGAGATAAGGGCAAAATAGTTTCTGTCGGGTATTGAGGGGGTGGGGGGGAGAGGGAGTGGGCGGAGTGGGTGGTAATGGAGGGGGTGGGGACAGAGGGGAGAAATGACTCAAGCCTTATATGCACATATGAATAATAAAACAATAAAATTAAATTAAATTAAAATAAAAAAAGAGGAGAATTTCTTTAACTCGATTGAATGTTATCTTCTCTTTTCATCTGTTAATATGGTGGATTACAATGGTTCATCTTCAAATGATGAGCCACCCTGCATCACTGGAGTTAACCCTACTTGGTCATAGTGCACATTTTTTTTTAAGAAGCATATATCTAAATTGTGTTGTTAAATGACTTTAGGAAAATATAATCCATATGCCACACAATCCAATCATTTAAGTGTGTCTGCAGATTGGTGCAGCACCATGGTGACTTCTAGAACATCTTCACCTGTGCCATGCGAGTTCTGAGTTGTATTTTCCTATCTACTGAAGTCCAGCAGCTTTTCAAGTGCTTACTGGGCATTTGCATATATGTCTATTTATGTCCTTTTCACATTTTAACTGGGTAATTGGTTCCTTTTTATTGAGTTATTTACATAGTCTACCAACAGCTCAACAGCTCATTTCTTAAATACATACACATTTGCAAATACTTTCTCCCATTCAGAGTTGTTTTACTCTTGATAGTGTTCTTTGAAGAATATAAGTTTTTAATTTTGATGATGTATAATTTACCTATTTTTTCTTTCATAACTTGTACTTTTGGTGTCACATCTAAAAAACCATTTCCTAACTCAAGGACTGTATTTATTTATTTTTCTAAGATTTTAAAAGTTTCAGCTCTTACATTTAGGCCTATGATTCATTTTTAAAGTAATTTGTGTGTACGGTGAGAGAAATCCAACTTTATTGTTTTGCACTATTTGTTGAAAAGATTATCCTTTCCCCATTAAACTGACTTGGAACCCTCACTGACTCTGGCTTTATATTTGAACTCTCAATTCCATTCTACTGATTGGCAACTCTGTATTTTTGCTAATACCACAATTTTGACAGCTGTACCTTTTTTTCTTTCTTTTTTTGCAGTGCTGGAGTATGAACTCAGAACCTATACCTTGAGTCACTCCACCAGCCTGTTTTTGTGATGGTTTTTTAAAGATAGGGTCTTTGAACTATTTCTCCAGGCTGACTTTGAACCATGATCCTTCTGCTCTCTGCCTCCTGAGTAGCTAGGATTACAGGCCTGTAGCTTTGTATGAGTCATCCAATTTTACTTGTCTTATCTCAGCATTGTTTAGGCTATTCTGGGTCTCTTACATTTCCATATGAATTTTAGGATTAACTTGTCACTCTGCAAAAACACTGCATTGAATCTGTTAAAACATTTGCACAGCACTGGTACCTTAAAAAAAAAAAAATCAGCATATAAACCCATAAAATAGTCATTTTTCTATATGCCTTCAATGTTTTATAGTTTCACAGTGTTAAGTTTTACATTTCTTTTGTTAAATTTATTCCTAATAATTACTAGGCTATTAATTGTTAATGTTTTGGATAGTTCTTTGGTAGTGTTACTGATTTTTGTATGTTGACTTTTTTCCTTTGCAACCTTGTCGCACTCTTGTTTCTGTCCAACTTGGATGCCATGCTGAACAGAACTGTTAAAGTGCATGCCCACATCTTGTCCCAGCCTTGCACCCTGCATGTGCTGTCACATATGTGAATGTTCATCACATTGAGGAACTTCCTCTACTTTTAGCTTCTTGAGTTTATTTTTTAATCATGAAAGCACTTTAGATTTTGTCCACTTTTTTTCTACTGAGATGGCATGTGTCCTTTATTCTCCTAATATCCTAGGTTATATTAATTGATTTTCAGATCTCAAACCAATCTCATATTCCTGGAATGAATCCTACTTGACAGTGGTACATAATTATTTGCTAATATTTTGGCTTGCTAGTGTTTTCATGAGGATTTTTGCATCGGTATTCATAGGGTATTAGTCTGTGGTTTTCTGTGGTCTCTGAGTTTGGTATTAGGATAATAGTAACTTCACAAAACGAACTATTTTCTGGAGAGATCATGTAAAACTGATATAAATTCTTCATTAAAAATTTGTTAGAATTCTCTAAGGCCATTTGGCCTGGACATTTCCTTTTCTGGAGTTTTTAAATTACAAATTCAATTTCCTTAATACATATAGAGCCATTCAGAAGAGCTATTTCATATTAGGTGAGTTATGGTTTGCTCTTGAGAAAGCAGTTCATTTCACCAAACATGTCAAGTTTATACATAAAGAATTATTTGTACTAATTTTGTTATCCTTTTTTGATGTCTTTGGGTGTAGGATAGTCCATTTTGTTTTCATATTGGTAATTTTTGTCTTTTTTTTTTATTCATTTATTCACATGTGCATACATTGTTTGGGTCATTTCTTCCCCCTTGTCTTCTCTTTTTTGTCAGTCATGCACAAGAAGTTTGCTGGTTTTATTGAGCTTTTAAAAAATAAGCTCTGTTTCATTCATATTTTCTATGGTTTCTGTTTTCAATATTAGTGATTTCTATTCTTTTCTTTCTTTCTTTCCTTCTCTTCCTCTAGTTTGGTTTTGCTCCACTTCCTTTGGGAGCTTGACTTACTAAGACTTTTCCACTATCATTTTTAACATTTTTCTCCTGTAGACAAGGTGGTATTCTTCTCTAGTTCACAACTTTTTTTCGCCCTTAATTTCAGGAGTTTAATTATGAGGTATCTTGATATGGATTTCCTTGTGTTTATTCTGTTTAGAGTTCACCAGGATTCTGGAATTGCAGATTTATTTATTTTTCTTGCCAAATTTGGGTAATTCTTAGTCTTTCTTTCTCTCCCTCCCGGCCTTTCATCTGTCTCACTATGTCGCTTAGGCTGCAGTTGAGCTCACTATGTAGCCCAGACTGACCTGGAACTTGCGATCCTCCTGTCTCACCCTCCAAGTGAGTGAGCCACCATAAAGCTCAGGTATTATTTCCTTCACCACATCCTCTTTTATGTGATAACATAAATGTTAAGGGTGTCACATGTCCCTGGGACATTGTTCATTTTTAATTTATATTTTTATTGTTTTATTATTCATATGTGCATACAATGCTTGGGTCTTTTCTCCCCCCTGCCCCCACCCCCTCCCTTTAATTTATTTTCTATCTATTCTTAGGGAATTTCTGTTTTCTATCTTGCAGTTCACTAAATCTTTCCTCTGTTCCCTCTGTTTTACCAGAGCCCATAAAATGAATTTATTTCAATTATATTTTTAGCTCTAACAGTTCCACTTTATACTTTATGTCTTCTATTCATTTTCTAAGGTTATTCCTTTTCTGAGGTTTTCTCTTTTTTCATGTTCTAAGCATGTTTGGAGCTGCTCATTGAAGCCTTCACATCACGACTGCTTTAAAAACATGTCAGATAATTCTAACCTCCCAGTGTTGGCATGGTTTTGCTTTTTTTGGTGTTTTTTTTTTTTTTTTGCAGAGCTATGGTCTGAAGTCAGGGCCTGAACCTTGAGCCACTCCACCAGCCCTTTTTGTTATGGATTTTGGAGATAGGGTCTCACAAACTGTTTGCCTGTGCTGGCTTTAAACTGTGATTCTCCCCATCTCTGCCTCCTAAGTAGCAAGGATTACAGGTGTGATTCACCAGTACCTGGCATGTTGGCATGCACTGACTATGTTTTTTTTCCACTCAGTTTGAGATTTTCCTGTTTGGGGTTTGACAAATGACTCCTGATGGAAGCTTGGAGGACATTTTTGCATTATGAGACTCCGGATTTTTTTTTTCCTTGTACTTCGGTTTGAACTCAGGGCCTTAAGTTTGCAAGACCCACCAGGTAAGCCACACCCACAGCTCTTTTTGCTTTAGTGATTTTTCAGATAGGGTCTTGCTTTAGGCTATTCCCCTATTCATGCTTCTCTTGTGACTGGGATGACAGTACATGCCACCACACCCAGCTTTTTATTGGTTGAGATGGGGTCTAATGAACTTTTTGCCTGGGCTGGCCTTGAACAAAGATGTTCCCAATTTCAGCCTCCAGAGTAGACAGGATTCCAGGCTTCAGCCACTGCATTCAGGGTTGAGCTTGTTTGATAAGATGTGGTCTTGCTAACTTTCGCCCAGCTGGCCTCAAACTACAATCTGCCTGTTCACCACCTCCTAAGTAGTTGGGATTGCAAGCATAAACCTCTACAGTCAGTTTTTAGCTAGCTTCTTGACACCATTTCCACAGGGGAAGGAAACCACCTCACTGCTCCCAGGTGCAGTTGATACCCAGGTTCCCCACATCGCCTTTGAAATCCAAGGGGTTCTTATTTCTTCTTGGCAGGGTAGAGGAGTGAGGGCAACAGACCATCATGGGGATGAGAGATGAAAGTCTTGGGCCTTAATCCAGAACCTGTTCCCATTAAATGTAAAGTGTCTCTTTCCCTATTCTCCCCTGCCAGTGATATATGCAGTGTGCCCTTCCCTTATCCTACTCTTATTATAGGGACAAAGCCAGCCAGGTGCAGAAGGGCACTGTGATGCTTCCAAGGAGGAACTGGCTGCAGATCCATATTTTACACAAGGAAGAAATGTCTTAAACAAGAGAAGAAAAATTTCTTAAAAATGACATGCCAGGACCAACAGCTATAATCCCAGCACCAGGGGAGCTAAGGTAAGAGGATCACAAGTTCAAGGTCAGATCTGACGCCAGCCTGGGCTACCTAGAATGACCAAATGGAGATTATCAGACCTTAGTCCACCCTGAGCCTACCCCAGCAAATGGATGGTCCTATTCTCCTCTGTGTCCAGGAGCCTCCTGATCACTCTTAATCCGTGCTGTTCCTTTCTCCTCAACCTAAATCCCTTGCCTTTCCATTACAGGCTCTGTGCGAGATTGTGCTCTTTGTCAACGTTTCACTTCTATTACTAATGAGAAAGAGGCTCCCTCCTGTCTGCCATCAGGAGTTTTTGCCTTTCACATGGTCTCCACTAATACCACAATAGGGGGCTATGTTATCAGTGGGCAATGATGAACACAGGACTCTCCATTAAGCCTCCTCTGACATCCATGGGAGGGACAAGGAAGAGCAAAGAAAGAGAGAAGGCAAGAAAGGGAAGGCATAGGAAAGAAGGAAGAAAAGAAAGAGAGCAAGGGAGGAAGGGAAGAAAGGGAAGGAGGAAGAAAGAGAAGGAAGGAAGGAAGGAGGGAGGGAAGGAAGGGAGGGAGAAAGAGAGAAAGGAAACTGAATATAACAAGCTTTCTAAGAAAATTTGAAAATATATACATCCTTTCATAAAAATTAAAACTGTACTATTAAAGTGCCCCAAATATTACCTTTCACGTTCCATTTGTCTGAGAAGATCATTTTTTATAGCTTCCATCACTAAGTTAGTATGGGGATCATCCTATGAAAATAAAATTGAAAAATGTCAATAAGTATCAAATATGCGGATTTCTAATCAAAACCCCTAACTTGTGTTAGGTATGTGGAAACCCTGAATTCCATCCTCAGCAGTGACCCACCAAAAATACAGCTGAGTTTTTTCACAACATATATTTTTCTCAATATAAAAGTGACAGGTGATAATAACATCTATCCAATACTTTCTATGTTTCAGGTACTATTTTAAGCATTGCATATTTTAACTCATTCAACCCTCACAACCCATAAAGAAATTGTAGTCCAAGGAGAGTAAGTCCTGAGTGGCAGGGCCCAGGAATTAGCTTCAGAGCTTACACCATCTATGCACTAGGCAACAATACCCTTACACTCTACTAAGAAACTCTATTGGACTGGGTGTAACTCAGTAGTAGAGTGCTTGCCTAGTTGTGCAAGGTCCTGGGTTTGATCCCCAGCACCAGAAACAAAACAAAAGCCAGAAATCTATTAAGTTCCACTCTCAACTGAAAATATTATACCATTTTGACCTATACATACATATAGGCAATTAAATATGGTTTGACAATATAAAATAACAATACCAAAAACTCATATATAAAAACTTACAATATGTTTTTAAGCCATTTAGAAAGAAAAATAATCTCATTTTCCAGAAACTACTGTTTCTATTTTGGTATGTATTCTCCCAGCTTCATCCACATATAAGGTGGGTGTCTATACTTTTTCCACTCAACACTACATAATATTCCCCAGGTCACCTTTAAAAATATGACTTTTGAGAATTGTATTACGTTTAACTCTATAAGTCAGGACACAGAACTACCTGTTAGGTTTTTAACACACTTACAACCATGGTTTGGCTCTCTGCTCAATGATAAGTTTGAAAAGGTCAAAGAAAGGATCTGAGGTTCCATGGTCAACATAATGAGTGACATCTAAATCTTATTTTTAATAAAATTCACTCTTGTTACTTTTGACTAAAACGTGCAGCCTGTTTTAATCTCTAGCATCACTTTAGCAGAATCCCATTTTTGACCTATTTTAAGTAACGAATAAAATATATCAATGACAAAACACATTACATGGGCCTGTGAGAAACTCAGTCATCTTGCACCAACTTTCTCATTTCTAGAAACAGAAAAACACAAGTAAGTAGGAGATGGCTATTTAACTTTCTTTTTCATACTCACACTTGGCGAAATATATTTATCATCTTCGTCAATTTCTAATGGAACAGCAATCAATTTTTGGAATGCCTTCTTCATTTTTTCTCGATCTCCAATGGCATAATAACACAGAGTTAGGTTGTAGCCTGCCTTCAGATTTGGTGCTGTACTCATTATGTGTTCAAATGAATTAATGGCATCTGAATACTGACCAGTTTGAATAAATGTAACGCCAATGTTCTGCATTATTTTAATCCTAAATAAAAATAAACACACATGGGCCAAAAAATCGTAATTCTTTTCTATGGCATTCAAGCTCTTCCACAAATAGTTTGTTTTTTCTTTATGAAAAAGTCAGTTTTCATTTCTCTTGCATACATACCTAGGAATGAACTGCTGGTAAATGTATGTTTAACTTTTAAGAAAATGCCTGTCTTCCAAAGTAACTGTATAATTTTATATAACCAATGCATGAGGCTTTCAAATCCTTGACATCCTCATCAATACTGGTTGTTGTCTATCTTTTTGAGTAGAACCTTCTAATGGATGTGATCCTTATTTCCAGCTACTTCTCCACAGGATCCCACTATTTCAACTAATTTATTCATAATTAGCTGACTGACTCATGAACACTTATGTCCCTGACTCACTGTTTGCTGTTCCTTTTATCTGGACTGTTATCCCTTCTCTGTTTAAGTAACCTATATCAAGTACACCTTCTTCATAAAGTCTTTCTTGACTCAATAATTACTCCCTCAGCTGAATTACTATAACACCCCTCTGTCTCAAGTAGTAAGTATTTAACATATATTGCCTAATATTATCGTTCTCTAAAATGCTCAAATTCTTGGTCTTATCTGGGTTCAAAGACCTCCTGGGCATTGTGCCCTATAAGCTATATAACATCTGCTGGTGATAAGATATTTTGCAAAAGTCAAAGCCAATCATGAAAGCTGGCATTTACAAATAAATTAATATTAGAGATGAAATGTTTCTTGTGCCTAGAAGAAATTATCACCAGTAAACACAGTTTCTGCTCTTGAATATTAGAGGAGCAGAAAATCTCCATTTTCTTCCTCTTCTAAGATTCAAAATAATCCCTTCCTTTCACTATTTCAATCTCGAGCTTTAGAAACAAAGTATTGCTGGCACTGAGTTGCATCATGGAACCAGAGAGGCCTGGGTAGCTAACCCTGCATTGATGACATAGCTTAGTTTTATTTCATTGGATCACATAATACACCTTTAACTCGTCATTCTACAAACGCCTGTAATTAGTTTCAAGGAAAGAGAGAAATACTGCACATGTAACATAAATATAATAACTCTCATGTGCAACATTACAAAATGTCCAACACACTGACAATAGATCAGAAGAATTACAATGCTTTTAAAAAACAACACATGAATTTTGCAGTTATCTAGGTATATATACACTTACCTCATTTCTTTATGGACACTTGGGATCTGATCTAAGGCCATTCGGTAGAACTTAAGAGCTTTGGAATAATTTCTTTGCTTTAAATAAATATTTCCCATATTCACTTTCAGTATCCCTAATTAAAAAAAATAGTGAATGTACAATATTCTCATTTTTTCACTTTTCCTATGATATTTTAGGTGACCATAATTCACATTCTCTAAGCTTTTCTAAAGTGTTAAAGCTTCAGGCATTACCTAAAATGCTAACTTTAAAATAGTTATAGTACTGTCATGTACTCACACACTAAACTGTGAGAAAATGGAACTGAAAACAGGCTGATTCCTGAAAACAGGGCTAAAAAAACTGATTTACATTATAAAACTAGAATTGTATTCTACAAAGAAAAACATGGGACTACAAGACATTTTAAAATTAGACTCAATAATGCCACACATGTTAATATGATATTAAAGGAAATGATGGTATGATAAACCTTAATGTTGTAATAAAATATACAATATAAATGCTAATATAAACTATATTCGCTTGAGAATATATTCACATAAAGGAAAGAACGTTCTATGGGTGGTCACGGCTCATTCTACTTATGATGACAGAATACATTTTTGCTTTACCATTAGATAACATACTTCATACCAACTCTACTTCATTTTTACCTGTGTGGATTTTCATATAAATAGTATCTTTAAGCAGGACACCTTGTCATAAATATAAATTTGCTTACAGCATAGATCATTTCATTATAAGAAAACATAAAGTGAGATGATGTAAACTAACACTACAAAAGAACAATAAAACTACTTGAAAAACTCGTTACATTTACCAACCTGCATTGCTAAACATCTTATTTTTCACTAGAACTTGATAGGTGTTTAGTGCTTCAGCGTACATTTCATTAGCTGAATACTGACTGGCCAAGTTGCAAAGAACCTGAGGAAGAAAACATCGTAAAAGATATATAATGACCATTCTACATCCCTTTCACTTAACAGTCTTTTGAGAGATTAAAATCCTGTGACAAAGTTAGCAGCTTATATTCAGATACTCAGCCAATTCAGAAATTAAAATAGAGAAGAAATATCTTACACTCAAATAAACCAGAACACTAAGAGATGAAAGGGTGTCCTACAAACTTAAACTTAACTTTTAATTTTCTATGCATTTTAAGTTAATTTAGCTTCTATTTGCTATCCTTGAATCTCAGGAAGACCTACACAGAATAAATGTGCATTGTTCATGCTGCTGGTGATAAAGTAAATAAGTAAGAGAATGGAAGAATTCTCTTTGTAAATATAAATTAAGCATCATGTGGAAATATCTTAAACACTGAAGTGTATCACAGAAGATTTTGTATATCGAGGAGAGCTCTATATACAAAATTATAGTTTAAGGCATTATGTTATAGGACCTTATGTTTACTACATAAAAAAGGACCACCATAAATTATCCCCTGAAGATTTGTGGCCATTAAAAATATTAGCTATAAACATCTAATAGTTTATAAAGTTTCAAATGCCCCTTTTTTCATTTGCTTAGTACATCAGGACTTTGCTCAATCACAATACACTTTTTGGGGGAGAAGGGGTTCTGGGATTTGAACTCAGGGCTTTGCCCTTGCTAGGCAGGTGCTCTATCACTGAGTCACACCTCCAGCCCTTTTTGCTCCAGTTGTTTTGGAGATAGGATCTTGCTTCTTCCCCAGGCCGGCATGGACTGCAATCCTCCTGTTTTAAGCTTCCAACCACAGCTAGCCTGGCAAGCATGAGCCACCACACCCAACCACTGGTTGAAATGGGGTCTCTTGAACATTTTGCTTCCAATCTCAATCTTGCGAGAAGCCAGAATTTCAGGTGTAAGTCACCAGTGCTCAGTTGAGAATATATCCTTTTAAACAGCAGTATAAACATCAAGGAAGTATCTCTTCAGCATTCAAGAAATTTTGCTAGAAATTAAAGACATTACTTTTTCTCGCTACCTTCACAACATTACCTTAATTTGCTAGTCTTTGAAAATCACTGACTCATAAGTCTACATTAGAATCTTACTAAGGTAGCCAACCTGGATAGAGTGTAAATATTAGCAATCTTCATAGAATGGTGGGTTTACAATTACTAACAATTAAAAACAACTAACTGGGCTGGGAGCTTATGGCTCAAGTGGTAGAGCATCTGCCTAGCAAACACAAGGCCTTGAATTCAAACCCCAATACTGCCAAAACAAAACAGAAAAGAAACCAACTTGCTGAATAAGTAAATAAAAGAGATCTTTGCACAAACTAAAGACAAGAGTGTCTCATGAACTAAAGACTATTATTAATCTAATTCTGAGTACCCAAGAAATGGTCAGATTTAAAAGACAAAGCAAGAAGGCAAAAATAAAAAAGACATTACAGTGAAAGCAAAGGACAGGGAGAAGATACTAAGTTACAGTTAGACAGTAGGAAGAAGTTCTGGGGTGCTATATTGCACAATAGGGTAACTACAGATAATACCATTAAATAGTTTAAAAGATAAAAGAAAGCAGTTTGAATGCTTTAATCATAAAGAATGAACAATGTCTGAGCAGACAGGTATGTTTAACCTCCCTTAATGATTACATAAAAGGAATCCCCAAAGATCCTAGTCAAAGCAGATTTTACTCAGCAGGTATTTCAATACTTACTGAGTAAGTTAAATCCAAATTGATATTTTCTGGACTTGTAAGTTGTTCTCGTTGTCTCACCAGAACTCTCTCTTTTCTTCCTGCCTCTTTTGCTTTTTCCAAGGCCTGAAATGAGGTTGGTACTTTATAAAATCAACTCTGCACAGTCATCAACTTTCATGCCTTTTGGAACTATCTTGTAAAATCTGGCTGAATTCATCTCCAATCTTGGATTTCCTAGTATGCCCCTACACTCTTACATAAGCTTCCCTTGAAAACAAAAGAGTGTAGACTATTGTTGAAACTGGAAACTGGAGCTCACCATCACAGAATTGTCTATAGACATTTTCTGGGAAAGTAGGGGTAAGTGTGAGGGACAAAATGTAGGGTACGTTTGCCCCAAGTTTCTCTACCAAACATCTTCCATGATATTTTGGGTTTCAATGTACCTACCTATCTTCTCTTCCCTCCTAATTCCTCAATCTTTGAGTATTTTAATTCAATTTTATGAGGCAGGAATTTAGATGGATTTTGTTTGGCTTTTGAAATGCTCAAAATACAAGCCAAAGGAAACTGCTGCCCAATATTATAACAGATGTTTAGGTTGACTCCTAACTTACTCAGAATGCCAAGAGCAAATACAGTAAGAGACTTTGCTTTTTTAAACCTACATTAAAAAAAAAATCACCAGTTTTATGTGTAATAAAAGTAGCTTTTTCAATGAACATTTCTCTTTAATTGTAGTCATTATTAACCTGATAAATAAGTCACAGAAATTATATTTAAATTTTCAAAACACAGCTGGGTTCCTAAAAACCAAACCATCATTTTGCGGTTTACCTAGGAAAACATTTCAACAAGAAAATAGCACTTTAAGGGCTGAAGATATGGCTCAAATGATACAGCACCTGCCTACCAAGTGCAAGACCCCAAGTTCAAACTCAGTATCACCAAGAAAAGCAAAAATAAATAAAAATCCAGCATTTAGTACTTTGTGTGATACATGATAGATATGATTTTTGGAGGCATTCTGAAGTCTAATCTAGTAGTACACCAGGCTGCATAATTAAATCAACCAACAGATATTTGCCACACTAAAAAAAATGTCCAAAATTACAAAAGCAGCCAATTGTCCTGATAGACAAACTTCTGAAGCAAGGTTACAATTCCCGATTCTCCAAATAGTTCCTTCAGGTAAAACCCTAAGACCACTCAATGGCAAAATACAAATATCTGTATATGTGAGTACACAGAAAAGCAGACATACATCTACAAACATTTCACAATCTTTTATTGGTTCATGAACTCACCAATTTTAAGTCTCCACAACTGTTGGCAATACAACTTTCTTCTACCAACTTATTTACTTCCTTCTCTAGTTGCCTGATCTTTTCTTCTGGACTGTTAAAGAAAAAAGTGGGTATAATTTATATCATTCAACCACTAATCATCTATACCATTATTATATGCTCTTAAGTTTTAAAAAATAGGTCACAGATCAGACAGGTACTTCAACGGTATTAAAAAGCAAATATATTACTGTACTTAACTATATTATAAAATGAAACATTATAGCAAAAACAGCTAACATTTATTTAGAACAAGTATAATAAATTACATACTGACTTAAATGCTTTATACTAATAATGTCATTCACTCTTCTTAATACAAGTACTATCATTACTTCTATTTCACTGAAAAGGAGGATGAGGTTTAGAAAGTCAAGTACTTGGTTCAAGATCACAAAGCTATGAACCAAGTTATACAGCCAGGGTTTCGACCAGCAATGGCCTCTAGGACCCTTACAACTACAGTATCATCCCCAAGAAAGAAGTAGATCTTTTTCAGATTGTATGACAAATGAATACATTACCTTATGACTACAGAAACAGAAGCCCCATAAAAAGAGACAAAAAATTACTTATGATCCAAAGATGCTGTAGAGAAACTTTCTAATGAAGTGAAGAAGTTTAAAAATTGTGGCTCCATTAAGAGCAAATTATTCCAAGGCTGTGGCTATAACTCGGTGGAGAATACTTACCTCCCATGTGCGTGGCCCTGGATTCAATGCTCAGCTCCCCTCCCCAAAAAAGCAAATTATCCCCACATCAGTCACATTTCAAAATAACACTAATGCCATTTTGTTACCACTTTCTTCCAGTAAAGAACAGTAACACTCTGACATTCAATGCCTAAATAAAATCTTACTAAAGATGCATCCAAACAGACAGCAATTCTCTCAATTCTATTCAAATGGACTTTCAAGAAACACAGGAATAAATGTAACAGTATACTTTATCTATAGAATTATAGTCTGGGGAACCTGGGTCTAAGACTATAAATCTATTAGTTTATAAAGATGCTTAAAATTCTAACTGAGCAATGAGCATAACAAATGGGAAGTTTTATAAAGGTTACAATGAAGTTTAAATGCTATTTGCCAGTTGTCTGAAATACTAATGTTTTTAAAGTAGCTTACAGATTAGAAATGTTACAAACATTAATATAAAATTTTTAAGTTAAAAATCTGCAACAGAATTTTATGAAGACACTCGAAAGGTCATATATACTAATCATAACCAAGACAAGAAAATCAATGTGCAGACACTGCTGGATATTTGCCTACTGAGTCTGCTTCCTACGCTAGTCTCATCTTGGACTGAGCGTGTCATGCATTCATGATCAATGCAAAATAAAGGCACATGTCCTTGAGAGCTTCTGTAAAAATTTTCTTTGCTTTTTAAAATGAACCTAGCCAAGCATAGAGGCTCATGCCTGTAATCTCAGCTACCTGGGAGATGTAGCGAGGAGGATTCCAGTTGGAGATTAGCCAGGCAAAAAAACTTAGTGAGACCCTAGGTCAACAAAAAATGTTCAGCATGATAGTACACACTGTAATCCCCAGCTGTGCAGGAGACATAGGAAGGAGGATCACAATCCGAGGGTGACCTGAGCAAAAAGGTAAAAAAAATAACTGAAGCGAAACAACTGAAAATTAATTAAACTTAACAAAACTAAGTTAATTCTATAAAAAATTAAATTGCTGAGCTGGGCACTGGTGGCTCATGCCTGTAATCCTAGCTACTTGGGAGATCACAGTTCAAGGCCAGCCCAAACAGATAGTTGGCAAGACTCTATCTCTAAAATAACCAGAACAAAATGAACTGGAGGAGTGGCTCAAATGATAAGAGCACCTGCTCTGCAAGTGCAAAGCTCTAACTTCAAAGCTCAGTTTCACCAAAAAAAAAGAAATTGTTCAGGCAAAGGATGTAGCTCAGTGATACAGCATATGCTCTGTAAGAGTAAATACCTGGGTTTGATCCTATCACCACGCACGCACAAAAAATTAAACTGCTCAATATTAACCTAAGTTGCCATGGCTTCTCCTATTATTTTCTTTGAAATGTCCTTTTATAATAATCATCTTATTACAAGTATAATCCCATTTAGTCTTTGAGAGAATCACTGTTAGCACTCATAAAACCTAGACCACATCTTGGATCAAATATTCCAATAAAATTGCACAGAACACACACAACTATTCTTAGATTTCATTCCTTTGCTAGTTCCACAAACTTTTGCAGTTATGTATCTGGAAAATAAAAAACATGCAGCAACAACAAAATAGCAGCGTAAGGATTTGAATACCTGTCTTCATTTTTGGTTTCCAGAGGAGGTGCAGGGCCCCTGGCCTGACCAAGGGGGTCAAACGCAGAGCCTGAAACATAATTCAAGAATTTATAGTTAATGTGAAACCCAACAAAACTGAAGAAAATATGAAATCTCGTACAAGCGATTTCATTTACCTACCTATTAAAGGCCTTAGATTATCTATTGAATGGATATATTTTTATTATGTCTACATAAATATTTCATGTATAAGAAAACTGGGAAGATTTTTAACATACATGAAACTATATAAACAGAATTTGTGGGATAACATGTAAAAACAAAGATAAGATATTCTCTTACCTTTGAATTATATTATATTATATATATTATATTATATATATTATATTCTCTTATCCTGTGAATTATATCATAGCATTGGTGTTCTAATTTTCCTTATTGGTATAGCAAATGTTAATTTTGGTCAGGAATTTATTATTATTATTTAACTTATTGGTATAGCAAATGTTAATTTTGGTCAGGAATTTATTATTATTAATATTTTTACTTTTCATTTTTTAAAATCAGGCTCTAGTTTATATAAAATAAAGTGCACATATTGAAAGTACATATTTTAATACATTTTGACAAATTACACTTGTTTGACTACAACTCCAATTAGCTTTACAGCAATTTCATCACCCTTTTCCGTGTGTGTCTGTCTCTGTGTGTGTGTATTTAAGACAGGATCTTACTATGTAGCACCGACCAGCTTTGAATTCAGGAACTTCCTGCCTCAGCCCAAGTGCTAGGATTACAGGCATGTACCACCATACCCAGCTTACTTCCCTCTGCCCCAACCCTCTGCAGTGCTAGGAATTAACCCAGGGCACTTGCACTTGCACATGCTAGGCAAGCACTCTATCAATGAGCTACATTCTAGCCCCTCCTTTCCTTTTTAATGGTATCTAAAATAATGGTGTATTTTATAATCAGGGGCATGTTAGATTTTATTTAATGGTAATAATATATATACATACAAAATCAGTTTAAAAAAGAGATATAAAAAATCATTAGTAGAGATAGCATAACAAACCTCTCAAAGCTGCTTTGGTAAAACCAGCTGCTCTCACTGCTGTCATAGGTCTAGTAACTCCATCCTTCAAGGAATAGGAATTGTTTCAAAAGTAAGTAAAATCTTAAGTAAGATCTACATGCCATTTACAAGTCTGCACATGACACACATTTTAAGACAGCCCCAATTTTTAATACTGATTTTTAATTACTATGTGCTTACTCCTCACTTCTCCCTCCTCATGTATCAAACCTGTGTCTATTTTCTTTTCCCCTATAAAACTTCAATTCCTTGATTTAACTGGGCTTCTCTCAGTTTTAAAAACAGAAAACTAACTGGCTCATTAGTTAGCTCCTCCCTACTCTGGCTGCTCTTCCTTGAGCACAGGAGAGAACCACAGAGGTTGCAGTGAGCAAACTGTCAGTCCACGCCCCAGCAGGATTTCACTGGAGACCCAAGAACGTTGATCCAAAGAGAGTTTGCTTCTAAAGGTTTAGAACAATTCAATCTTAGCCCACAATGTAAAGAAGAAGGGTCGATATGTAAGTAACACCTTCTTTAACATTTTTAAATACATAATAAGGGGGGAAAACTGGTAATGAATCTCAAGCCACAAAAAAGGCACACAATCAACAAGCATACGACAGACATACGTGAATGGCCCCTGTCACTGGTCTTCCCATTGATGATGCCAGGGATGTCTTGGACTAAGAAACAGAAAAGTAAGTTTAAAACAGTCATAAAAACAGTTGTCTTTAAATTTAAAACCCAAGTTGTGGGTGTTTTCTTCATAACTCTTTTCTTCATTCTAACAGCTTAAGCTTAAACAGAACTTTTTCCACTTATCATCTGAGGGTATAGGATCAAACTATGAAGGTCTAGAACAGGGGTCAGCAAACTACCTCCTACCAGCTTTGTCAAGCCCCTCCATTTACAAGCTGCCTGCAGCTGCCCTGGTATTACAAATGCAGGGTTGGATGGATAGCAAAATAATAGGCCTTCACAGGAAACTGTGTTCTTATTGTGAATAGCACTAAACATCAAATGTGTGAGTAATACATGCTCAGGCTCATTAATAAAAGTGTGTTTCCCATGACACACTGTCAGTTACACTATGTAGAAGGCTACTTTCTTCACTCATTAGAAAGGAACAATAGGAGGCAAGTGCCCTGGGCCTGTGCGTTGGGAAGCCACTATTCTGACCCCTTTGAATACATGATCCTTAGTCCCTGCATTGCTTATAAGGACTAAGAAATACTATTGCCATCTCATTCTTCCCTTTTTCTACCACTCCTCTTTTAGATAAGCTAAAACATCCAAATTATAGTCATTTGAGTCAAGATTAAAATGTTGATGATTTTTATGGTTAGAGATTATCTTTCCCCTAAAGGTCTCCAAGGCAAGACCCAAATACATGCCTCTGAAACACTTTTCTTAAATTTTTTCATTTATTAATTAACTTTTTATAATTATAGACACTATTATACTTGTATAACATCTAATTTCACGCAAAATATATGAATGGAATATATGAGACTTGGATGTTATGTAGAAAATGAGTAGAAGTCAAATGACAAAAAGTTTACAATCGGAAAAAGGTTATACACAATATTTTCTGATATATTTATAAATCAAAATGGCTAAAATGTAAAGCCACTAATCAAATTAGATTTTTTAAAGTTTAAAATTCTCCAAAATGGAAAATACATCTGGGTGTTCAACTGAAAGCTAAAATTATTTAGATCTGCCTCAAGTGAGCTTATATATAAGAAAGAACATCTTCATATTTTTCAGCTTACAAAAACTTACCCCATATCCAGTAGCTTTAGGTCTAGTAACTGCAGTGCTTGGGATTTTAGCAGTTATCTTGGGGAGGAAAAAAAGAACATAGTTACCAGAATTCAGATTAGGCTGTAGCATAGAAAACTGGAAAAGAAATGGGAAATGCAGACTCTCCAATAAAGAAATATTATGTAATACTTAAGTGATGTCTTCTAAACTCTCTTCAATATTAGGGTGCTCAGTTGTTTGAGCATTGGGAAGGAAACTTATTTTGAACACCTTAGAGGAGAGGGGACATGAAGACGGCTGAGGTGCCTGTTTCAGCTCGCACTGATCATTCGTTAAACATGTGCTGCGTCCTCAGCACCGCCAGCTCTGGGCCCAGCCACAGGTGCAGGGTGTGGGGCCTGAGAACCTGGTTTTGTATCTCACTTCACCCTCAATTTAAGATTTTGAGCCTAAATTTGCTCATCTTTTAACTGAGGATACAAAGTATACTGATCACACAACTGTAGCTAGAATCAGATAGGACCATGTAGAAGGTGAAGGGTCTTAAACATGAACATGGTAACATACTTGTTTGAAATGTTGGATTAAATGTCATTCATGGAGGAATTCTTTACCTCTGGCTTCCTGCTAAGAACAATTAAAAAGGTGGGGACAGAAATTTTTTTTTTAAAAGTCACTAAAAAAATCAGTTTGAATGCACTGGAGAACCACCAAGGCAGTGAAGAATTACAAGTCTCGAAATAAGGACAAGAAGGCAAGGCTAGTGAGATGAGCCTACATGTAGGCTGTGTTTTTACTACAGGCATCTATTCATGCCAGAGGCATGGCTTCTGACAGACGCTCAGCCTAAGGGAACAAACACTGGGTTGGATGGTGTGCCAAGGAGGCAGCCTGGCAACCCTCCAGGCTTTGCTTGACATCTCAAAAGCCTGTACTCTAAGCCCTCAGAAGGACTGAAGTCAAATTTAGACTCTTCTCAAATGCAACTGGATTAAGGTGATCAGCGATTTCTAGTACTTCAAGGGCTATAAACAAAGTCAGTCCTCTCCAATGGAAGATAAGAACCTGAGCACTGTGCTATCCAACACAACACTCTATCTCTACTCTTTCTGATAAGATAGCCACTGACCACAAAGGGCTATTGGGCATTTGAAGTGTGGCTAGTGCAGCAAGTACCAGAACTTTTAATTTTAAATAATTTAAATGTAAATAGTGTGGCTAGTGGCTATCATACTGGACAGCGCAGACAGAGAGCAATAAATTAGCTCCACAATTTTTCATTTACAATGAAAACAAATTCATTCAAAAACAACCAGACACAGGAGGCAAGCCTGCTTAACCAAACAAGAGTAAGAACTGACACACTGGACTGCATCAAATTAAATTAAAAAGTTTCTGCTTATTAGTGGAAAATAATGATCAGAACCAAGAGACAACCCACAGAATGGGAGAAAATGGTTCATTAACTATTCAACAGATAAAAGATTAATATCCAAAATAGACAAAGAACTCAAAACCTAAACGTCAAAAGAATAACCCAATTAACAAATGGGGCAAATGAACAGAAAGTTCATCCAACAGGGACTTACCAGAATGGTTATGATAGCACTCAGCAATACGGAAGTAATGTTGCAAATATGCACAATGGTATGAATCAGCAGGCATATGCGTATCCTGCTACTGCAGCTGCACCTATGATTGGCTATCCAATGCCAACAGGGTATTCTCAATAAGACTTTAGAAGTATATGTAAATGTCTGTTTTTCATAATTGCTCTTTATATTGTGTGTTATCAGACAAGATAGTTATTTAAGAAACATGGGAAATGCAGAAAATGACTGCAGTACAGCAGTAATTATGGTGCACTTTTTCGCTATTTAAGTTGGATATTTCTCTACATTCCTGAAACAATTTTTAGGTTTTTTTTGTACTAGAAAATGCAGGCAGTGTTTTCACAAAAGTAACTGTACAGTGATTTGAAATACAATAAATGAAGGCAATCCATGGCCTTCCAATAAAAGATATTTGAAGACTGAAAAAAAAAAAAAAAGAAATGCAAATGCTAATAAATCACATGAAGAAATGCTCAACGTCCTTAGCCATAAGGAAATACAAATCAAAACTACGTAAGATTCTACCTCAGCCCAGTCAGAACAGCAATCGTTAAGAAAACAATGGGAGACCAAGATGGCTGCGAGAGTCACTGCCTTCCTCAAGGATGCCAGGGCCAAGGAGCCAGGACTGGTCAGGTCCTTTGCCATCAAGGGCTTCCCTTTAATTCTGCCCTCACTCAGTCCCTACACAAAGTAAAACCATCTTGAGGAATGAGGCCACACCCTACAGGTACCCCATGCCCATTCCAGATGTTGGGAATAGGCCTGACAAACCCAGCCATCCCCAGGATCCACAGGGTCCCAGCTTGGAGTAGATGAAGAAACTGTGAGCCCTTCTACTGACAGGAAGAGGCCCTCTCCCTTGTGGCCCCCAATAAAAATGAGAAAATCAAAAAGAAAGAAGAGCAGGAAGAGGAAAAAGAAAAAATCAACAAATGCTGGTGAAGATGTGGGGAAAAGGACCCTCATACACTGTTGATGGGAGAGTAAACTAGTATAGCCACTACAGTAATCAGTATAGAAGTCCCTGAAAGAACTGAAAATAGATCTTATGACCCCACCACACTTCTCTTGAGTATACATCCAAAGGAGTGCAAATCAATATGCAAGAGACACCTACATACCCATATTTATTGTAGCTCTGTTCACAATAGCTAAACTATGCAATCAGCTAAGGTGCCCAATGACCAATGAAATGATAGATAATTATGGTACACATATACATACATATCATGGAATATTAATCATAAAGAAAAACAAAATTATGTCATTTGCTAGAAAATGAATGGAACTGGAGATCATCTTGAGTGAGATAAGCCAAGCTCAAAAAACCAAAGATCACATGTTCTCGTTCATTAGTGGAACTTAAACCTACAAAAACGATGATGATGATAATGTACCTGATGTGAAAGGGCAACTGTCAAGGGGGGAATCAGTAGGAAGAGGAGGGGAAGGACACTAGAGGGAAGAAGAACAAAATTCACCACAAGTATATATTGGAAGACAGCATAATGAAACCCACTAAAGAGGGGAGGGGGGATGGGCAAGGGGAGTATAATGGAGATGTGAATTTGTAGAAATTACATGGTACATGTGGATAGGATTATAACAATTAATATTACTAATGTACTCTAATTCAAAATACAATAAAAATTATTCATGAAAAAATAACCAAACCCCCCAAAATGAATAGAAAGAAACGCAGAGGGGATACATAAAATGGAAATATTAAGCCATAGATTTTAATATCACTATACTTAGTATGTTCAATGAGTTAAAAGGCAAGACTGAACATTTCAGCAGAGAACTGGAAAGAATACAAAAGGAATACATAAGCCAGGCATGTGGCATGTGCCTGTAATCCCAGCACTTGGAAGGATGAAGCAGGAAGGTCACAAATTCAAGGGCAGCTGTTCCTTTGTTTGTTTTTGCAATACTGGGATTTGAACTCAAGACCTCATACTTGATAGGCAGGTGCTCTATCACTTGAGCCACTCTACCAGTCCTTATAAAACTCACAAGGCATTTTCCACTTAATATAACGTGTAGGGTATAATGAACATATCACTCAACAGTGCATCAAGAGACCTACACTCTATCTCTACTACAGGCGCCTTCTTCAGTCTTCTTCAGGCTCCAATTTCTTCATCTATACAAACAGGACCTTGAACGTCACTTCTAAACACTATTAAGGGCCTGCCTGGCAAAATTAGCACCTGCTATCTGAAACCTGGAATCATTAAACTGAAGATAAAGTTCACTAAGTCATTCAATGAAGACTACAATAGATCAGAAGAGTGACAGACAGACAGAATGCTTCTTCAACAAGCTCACAGTCTAGTCACTAGGGTAGTGGTAGAACTCAGCACTTACGGTATTTCTCTCCATAATGAAGGCAACCTTAAAAGTAAAATGCCCACCATAGGATTTGTAGTAGAACATTAACCATCCAAAGAAGTGTGGCCTTTTCCCTGGTTACTGGGAGGTGACCTCTGGGCCCCTATCTGATCCACCTGATAAGAGTGGCTTCATTTGCCTAGGGGCACTGTTCTCTGGACAGTGAACGAATGTGATTTTTGATAGGGGCTTTGGGACATATCATATCGCTTCCAACTTCCCAGAGACAATTAGCCTGAGTCTCGGGGAGGCTAATGGTCACCCACATGGGCAGTATTGGATTGAGCCCCAGTAAAAAGTCCAAACACCAAAGTCTTGGGTGGATGCCCATGGCTGGCAATACTAAGTGCTATCACATGCAGTGACCAAGAAGAGTTTCTGTTACTCACAGCTCTAGAAGAATATGAACACTACAGAAAGAGTACAACCTGAAGCTCTGTGTCTGGGTCATTCTCAGCCCAGTCCACCTTTTCACTTGGCAGTTTTCACCTGTATCCCCAATACAGGTAGCTCTCAGTAGGTTCTAGGAGTCCATCCAGACAACTGTCAAACCTGAGGATGGTTCTGGGAACCCGACCTTGCTCGCAGTGGCCGTGAAAAGTGAGGGTGGTCATGAGGAGGACTGTGTCCTCCCCTGAAGTTGGCTAAGTAGGGAACCACACTACACTCACTTACACTAAATGAGATGGGCAAGCTACTCACAAGACCTCTTCAACATTAAGTGGTCTAATCTAACCATTTATGTGTGTGAAACAAGAATGGAATATACAGAGGAAAGGAGAAGGTGTGGAAGTGAGGAGGAAGTGCCGCAACCACGCCATCACTGGTGGAGAACTCTTTATTGTGGAGGGATGGCCTCATGCCCTCCACTAGACACTAGTAGCTCCCACTCAAGTTGTAACAACCAAAATATCTCCAAACATTGCCCAGTGTTCCCTGAAGGTGAGGGTGGGCAAAACTCACCCCAGTTTAGAACTTCAGTTATATAATAGTGGATAGGGATAAGCAGTTCATTAAAGAGGAATATTGGGCATAGAACATTAGAGGGGAAAAAACTTTCCATATTTCACTATTTTATGTAATGTTGACCTTGTTTATTTTCAACTACAAAAGAAACTTTGCAGCTGGAGGTGTGGCACAAGTGGTAGAGTTCCTGCCTAGCAAGCACAAGGCTCTGAGTCCAAATACCAGTACTGCAAAACAACCACAATGTATTAAGAAAGCATATTCTGATGGTCTATATAAACAAAACTTAAAATTTCAAAAGCATAAAGAAATCCTTTGATCTGAAATACTTACAGTCACTTATTGGCCCCCTATGTATGTATAATTATTATATGTGCTATTATTTGTAGTTTGTCCCCCAAAGTTTCAAGGGTTCGAGGTCTGATCCCCAGTGTGCAAGTACTGGGAGGTGCAATGGAAACTTTAAGAGGTAGGGCCTAACCAGGGTGTGGTGGTGCATAGCCATAATTCTACTACTTGGGAGGGTGAGGCAGGAGGATCATGAATTCAAGGCCAGCCAGGGTACAGAGCAAGTTTGATGCCAGCCTGGCCTTCATACCAAAATTCTCCCTCTGGGGGAGGAGAGGGGGGCCTAAAGGGAGATAACTGGGGGATACGGTCCCCTGGAGAAAATTCTCACAAGAGAAAGTAGTGATAAAACCCTGAACATGACCCCTCCAATCCCTTTCTGGCTCCCTGTGTATCCTTCCACACATGCCCTGCCATGTGCCCTGGCACTAACACCAGATCCTACACCATGCTGCTTGGACTTTTAACCTGCAAAACTAGGAGCGAAATAAACCCCTTTCCTTTACAAAGTTGGCCTTTGGCTGGCATTTCATTACAGTAACAAAACTAAAATAACATGTCAACTAAAATATTTTTTTAAAAATCTCATCTTCTACATACACTGAAAACTACAAAATATTGCAGAAAGAAATTAAAAATGACACACATACATGAAAAGACATCCTGTGTTCATCGTTGGAAGACTTCATGTTGCTAAGATGCCCATACTACCTGATGTGGTCTACAAATTTAACACAATCTCTATTAAACTATCAACCTCATTTTCTGTAGAAATAGAAAAACTGGTCCTAAAACTCATTTGGAATATCAAGGAATCCTGAAAAGCTAAAAAATTTTGAAAAAGAACAAAGCTGGAGAATTCACACCTTCTAATTTAAAAATATAATATAAACTCTAGTTAGAAAAACAGCGTGGTACTGACCTAAAGACATATAGACCAATGAAACAAAACAAAGCCCAGAAATAAACTCTAGCCATGATAGTCAAATGATCCTTGGCACATTTGGTGAGGAAAGGACAGTCTTTCCAACAGTGGTATAAGAACCAGCTATCCACATGCAAAATAAAGAGGCTGGACCGTTATTTTATACCACAAAAAACTACAAAACTCCTAGAGGAAAGCAGAGAGGAAAGGATTCATGGCATCAGTTCTAGCAATGATTTCTAGGATCAACAACAAAATGCAAAGAGACAAAAAAGACTACATCAAACCAAAAACCTTATGTACCAAAGAATAAAACCAACAACATGAGATTGCAGTCCACAGAACTGGAGAAAAATCTTTGCAAATCACATATGCAAGGGTTGGCAGAGTGGCACAAGTGGTAGAGCACCTGCCTAGCAACAGCAAGGCTGAGTTTAAACCCAAGTGCCACGAAAAATGGAGGTTAATGTCCAGAATACAAAACAAATACCTACAACTCAACAACAAAAATGGACACATGTTCATTAACAGATGAATAAACAAAATGTGGTATATCTTACAATGGAACATCGTTCAGCTTACGAAGGAGGAAATCCAGTCACATGGCACAATACAAGTGAATCTTCAGGACGTTATTCTAACTGAAATAAGTCAGTCATAAAAAAGACAAATGCTCTGAGAGTCCACTTATCTGAAGCACCTGGGACAGTCAAATTCACAGAGCTAGAAAGCAAAATAGTGGTTAGGGCTTAGAGAAGGGGAAGATGAGGTAAAGTTCAGATTAGCAAGATAACAGAGCTCTGAAGCTCCACTTCTCAACAATGTAAATGTACCTAACACTACTGAGCTATGCACTCAAACACAGTTAAGAAGGTACATTTTCTGATGCAATTTTTACCATCATTTTTTCTCAAATTTCACTTACTGGAGGTCTTCTGCCATGACTAGTTCTCACTGCTTGCTGAAAACCAGTATCATTTTCCAATTCCTAAAATAAAAAGAAATTTCACATTCAAAATGAACTAAGAATTGGATTTTAAAAACTTTTAACTCTTCTGTTTGGTATTCAAGATCCTCTATAATTCGCCTTACCCCAAATGGATAGGGCTCAAGGACTCCTGCCTTCAAATCTGGCCCCAATTGTCACAGCTCCCCTTGCTCTAGGAGGAGGACATTTCATTGACTACTGTTTAGATGGATGACATCATAATGTCTCGTTAAAGGATCAAGTTTCGAAGGATATGTACTTTCCTCATATTTTTTCTTCCTGGTAGCTAGAGCACTGTCAGGATAACCCTCCAGATGACATGTGCACAATGCTCACACTTGACTTCCATTTATTCCAATCTTCCCTCTACAAAACTACTTGCTGCTCTGGTTTGGATGTGGTTTGTCCCTTAGAGGTTCGTGTGCTGGAGACTTGGTCTTCAGGGTGGCAGTGACGAGGATGTGGAACCTTCATAAGGTGGGCCTACGCACTGAAAGTGATTATGTCACTGGGACAGAGCCCTTGGGAGTTGATTGATGCTGGGCTGTGAACTTAGTTCCTGAGAAAATGGGTTATATAAGAAGAGTAAAACTGGCCCCTCTCTGGCTTCCTATCTCACCATGAGATCTGTCCCTCTCTTACACACTCCTTACCACGATACTAGTTACCATGTTGTCATGCAGCCAAGAGGCCCTCCACAGAAAACAAGCAGATGGAGCTGTCCAATCTGGGACATTCAGCCTCCTAAACTGTGGGTTGAGTAAGCCTCTTTTCTTTATGCATTATCCAGCCTCAGGTATTTGGTTACAATAACAAGAAAACAGATTAACATATTTGCCAAAAGTTTAAAAACAAATACAAACATTACTTATAAGATAGTCACTATCCATTAACTTTTAAAAAAATAAGGTGTTTATACAACCAAGATGGTAATATAATGCAGTTTAAAACATGATTTTATTGCACACAACCATCCTCAACTTTTACTATAAATTATGTCTGAAATCTTTCATATCAATTACATAAAATTAAATAAGTACACAATTCATAGTCATAAAAACTGGGAACTTTTAAACAAAGCATAACACCACAGGCAAATTCTAGCATCATTAACTGTACTTCCAGTTTAGCAGATCTTTTGATAAAAGGGTATTGTCTAAGATTTCTAAACTATTTAGTAAAATTTGATAAATCAATAAAATCTAACTACATGACAGACTTAAAAAATGGTCAACAAATTCTCCAATCACAAACACCAAGCACAACTTTTACAAATTTTTCTTTGTGCTTAGATGAACAAGTTGCATATTTATGAACATCTTAAACAATAGTTTCATGAGATTAAGTTATATATTGAACTGGTTACTATTACAGCTAATTTATATAACAGAAAACCAAGCATAAACCAAACAGCATTTTTATTTTGTTCTGTGATTTATTTTGGGGTCCAATATTCTTGAGTATTCACTTTTAATTAAATCACTGTGACACAAGGCACACTGTGACAACCTGGAAACACAGGAAATTTCTCTGGTGCTTTATGATCCATTAATTCCGTCCTTAGATTCTATTGAAAAAGTGTTTGATCAAACCACTGAAATTATTAATGTATCAAATTGTTTATTGCAATTTCATTTGAAATACCAAAAAAGTGGGAAAAAACAACCTATGGTGAGAAAATACATCCAGTTAACTATGCTTTCACCGTTTGTAGCCATTAAAATTTTATTTATGTCAATATTTAGGATCACACACATTGATTATGCTACAGTTGAATGTAAAAAAGCAAACAGAAAAGTAAATGCTAGTTCAATCACGAACTCATAAAAAAGAAAACTGTCTACCTATGCATAAAGAAAAGACAAAACAACAAAATGTTGAAAGCAATTATTTCTAAGTGATGCGATCATCAGTAACTTTACATTCATAACTGGGAGAAAGAACTGGTTCAATTGCTTTACTAATGTACTCTGAATTTGGAAAATCTTACGTTGTAATTCAAAGTTCACAAAGTAGACTGCATAATCATATCTGCATATTTGTGATGTGTGTTTTTATACAAGAAAAAAAACATCTGAATATGTTAAAAGATAGCAAACCCTCAGGTTAAGCAGCACTAAGAGTTAGTTCATGGTTATGGTTTTTTCTTTATACTCATCTCTATTTCCTAATTTTTCTGTAAAATACTTACACAACAAAAGAAAATGAATAACTACTTCATTTCATACTTAGAGCACTAGAACAATGACATGGCGACTCCACTTTGGATGAGAAAGACACTTTAAAAGCAGACATCCAAAGAGGCCTAGGAAACAACAGGTTTCTCAGAAAAATAACAAACCCACTACCGAAATAGCAAAATAAAGCTGCACAATGTAGGTGGTGGGCCCCAAGGCCTTCTGACCAGGCCTTCTTGGAATGTTCAGTTCTATAAGGAAGGGATGGACGGGTGGCCGAGTTCAGAGAGAAGCTGACTCGGTACCAACCAATCACAAATATAGTTTCAAGACAGAATAGTTGGACCTAAGCCAGTTAGTGCCCTATGTCATTCCTAGACTTCAGCTAAACTACAGCTTTAGCTTTCCAAATCTCCTCCCGTCCATGTGGGAGCTTTGCTATCATTTTAATGAATTTTGCCCTTGCTTTATTCTTAACTCCTGCTCCAGCCTTCAATTATTGACTTCGCTAGGATACAAACTTGGGATCAACAACCCAGTTTCAATGAGATCTAAGTCTGTTTCACTTGGACCCTCAGAGATCCAGTGCTGAAGAACACAATCTGTAACTCTGAATTCACTCCTACCACCATCCTCCTGACCTTCCTTCCCTGAGCTGCAATGCTGATGGTGTAGTCACTCACAGCACTTTTCCAGCTTATGAATCAGCTACTTCATCAAAAGCATAAAAAAGCAGAGAATGCTCACATCACCTAAGCCAGTTAACAAAACACTAACATAAAAAGAACAAGATTTTCTACCTCCGTAGCAAAGGTTGGATTGTAGTCGTTATAACCAGAATAAAGATCATCTTCATCTGTCTCTGGTGCCAGGTGCACATTCTGCATCATGTGTACCTATGAAAAACGTTCACCATGTAAATATGTTGTACCAATACACATTGAGATCTCAATTATGACCTGGCCCTCTATGGTACATATTGGAATACAAGTTGTGTTTTAATATGCTGTGCTTAAAACTGTAACAAAGAAACAGTATTAATAACTATCTTCAAAACATGAATAGTTGATTTTCATTTTAGTCAACAATTTTCAGCTTTTATGAAGGACAAGGGTGAGATCTTGTCTCTAACTTTATCAGCTTATGAACAATCAATAGTCTGTGTGTCAAGGTTAAAAATAAATGTGCAAATCCTAAGAGCTTTGTTAAAATTTTAAGAATCTTTCTTGAGTGAAACTGATGAGGTATGGAAAAGACACCAACATTATTTACTAAATAATGTCTCGTCTAATCTATTTTCCATCAAACTCTATAAATGCTATAGCAGGTCCTATGCAGTTTGTATTTGTAAATTAAGTAAGTGAGACCACTGTTAGTGAACAATTTGAAGTTGTGTGCCACTCTGAGTAGAGTGACAAATTATCATATAGTCCAACTCAAAGCCACCTGGGAAGTGAATCATGCCTTCATCCAGTGTATACACCCTTTAGATGCTACCTGCCCACTAGTCAGTTAGTAGCTATCTTAACTATCAGGTTAATTGTTGCAATATCCTTCTTTTATTTACTAAGGGCCCAAAAGAATAGTGATGCTACCAATTCAGACATGCTAAGAAGTTGTAAAGTGCTTCCTTTAAGTATCAACTCACATTAAAAGGTGCTGACACTGCAAAAAGATATCTGGAGAGAGACCACATTTATATAACTTTTGTTATAGTATATTGATATCACTCTTCTTTTTTGCAATTGTTGTTAACCTCTTAAAGAGCCTAATTCATTAATTTCTTCATGTGTATATATGTATAGGATAAAACACAGCACACACAGGATCCAGTACTACCTGAGGTTTCAGAGATCCAACAGGGGTCTTGGACTATATCCCCTGTAGACAAGGGTGGACTAGTACTGTACTAACCCGGCAGTTCCCAAACTTCAGCATCAAAAGCTAAAGAGTTTGTTAAATTCAGAATTCGGCTCCCCAGCCACCAGTGGGTCTGACTTAGTAAGTTTTGAGTGGGGAAGCTCACCACCCCCCACGCCTTGATCACTTAGAATGTGAATTTCTAACACGTTCCCAAGTGGTTCAAGCTGCTAGACTGTGCACTACATTGAGGATCCCTGTGTAAAGAACAACTTCCTGGTGAGGAGCTCTAGTTAAGTGAGCCTGCCTTGCACAGAAGTCATGAAAACCAGCAGCTTTTACATTTCAGATTCCTTGCCAGGAGAAACTTCTGAACATACTTGATGGAATATATGAATTTTAAAAATGTGGAAAGCAAGATGAGGAAAGGTGAAGGAATAAAAGCTAGCAGCTATGAATGGCAGAATAAAAATGACCACTCAGGGTGTGTGAAGTCTCCAAGCTGTTTCAAAAGCAGCCCACACACATAACCAGCTCCTCACGTGGAAGGAATTTGGGGATAATGCTGCGTCCATACAACTGCCACCAAAACCTTTTTCTAAAGTGTTTTTTATACACTCCTCTTTAGGACAGCCTAACTCCAACATGTCTATTGGAGTTTCAAAAATTAAAACCTCACAAGCAGAAAATTAGCCTGGTAGAAGAAAAAGTGGAATTTATTTTAGGCTTAGAAAGTATCTTGGGAAACCAATGTAGTAGGTCTTCCCTTATCTGTATGTTCTGCAGCCTCAACCAACTACGAATTGAAAATGTCTGGGGAAAAAAATAGCATCTTTTAAAAACATTTTCTGACTTTTTTCCCGGGTCATTATTTTCTACACAATTCGGTATAACTATTATTTATACAGTATTTACATTGTATTAAGTATTGTAAGTAACCTAAAGATGGTCTGGAGGCTGGAGGATGTAGGTAGGTTATATGAAAATACTATGCCTTTTTTACAGAAGGGGCTGAGAATTGGGGGGGGGGGGGTCCTTAAACCAATTCCTTGAAGACTGCCATCTCAGATCATTTCCATGTACTGTATGCGATTATGCAATTTTTTTTTTTTTGGCGTACTTCTCCCTTCACCCCGACTCAACCTCACTTTAGGCAATTCAAGTTTGACCTGAACAGTATTATTACTGCAGGTGCTGTGAACGCCAAGCGCTGCTGGCGCAAGGGTCTCCCTGGCGTGACGTCCCCTCCTTCAGGTGTGACTGGCCTGGGAAGCTGGAACCGCGATGCCCAGCCCGTTGGGCGGCTGCGGTGCCGTCGGACAGCTGCGGAGCCGAACGAGGGGCGCCAAGAGCCAGGCGAGGAGGGGCGCGGGGCGGGGACTGGACAGTCCGTGGCCCCACATCGCCCGGCGGCGGGGCCTGATGCACGGGCACGGCCGCGAGGGCCCCGAAACGCCCGGCCAGCCCTTCTCCTACCTCGCTACGCAGGGAACAGGGCGCCAGCAAGTGCAGCCCAGGGAAGATGCGGCGTCTGAGCCAATCTACCGAGAACCTCCTCAGGCCAAAGCGCGGACAGCAGGGGTTGCCAGGAGCCGAATCCAAGGAAGCCGCTCCCACAATCCTCCGCGAGAGTGGGCGGGACCAGGAGTGGGAGGGGCCACGGGGCGGGGCCACGGGGCGGGGCCACGGGGCGGTCTGCGGGGAACTAAACATCCCGGCGAAAACCAAGGTCCTGTAAATCCTGGGGAGAACATCCGCAGATCGGGTGAGCCACCGCACTGGTGTTATCAGCCGCGGAAGCCGGTTCTCTGTGTAATCACTGAAAACAATTGTATTTGTCATCAATAAGAGTCTTTTCAAGTGACACCTATCCCACTCACACACCCCTCTGCCTCATCCAATCAGTCGAAGGTCTTAAAAGACTGATGTAACCTGAGAAAGGGGAAAATGCCCCTAGACTCCTTTCAGACTCCGGATTGAGTAATCAACTCCTCCTTGGGTCCCCAGGCTACCCACCTGTCCTGCAGATTTTGGACTTGCCAACAAGTGATCCAATTTTTTAAGCAAAATTCTCAATACATAGGTCTGTTTCTGTGTAGAACTCTAATACAACTATTTTCAAGGATTTGGTATAGCAAACAGCTTTGGAAGACTGAAGTAAGTGCTTTCCTTTAGAGCAAAAGGCGAGTATGTTGTCGTCCAATATAATAAAGGTAACATCTCCCTCCCGGGCAAAAGCTGAGCACATTGACTTGCAGTCTATTATAAAATACTGAGATTTCCTAAACATGGCTTTACTCAACTGTGACACAAACCTACTGCATGTGCAGCACACACTTGGGTTACCCTCAGGGTGCATAGGGGAACCAAAGAGACTTTGGCCGCTGGCTGTGCAGTGAGAATAAAGTCCTTTGTCTCTGATCCAGGTGTTTTCTGCCATCATGTACCTGTGTTAGGCTACTGTGCTGGCTTGCAAGTATGGTAAAATCTTACTCAATTATGGAAAATATCTAGTTAAAGCATTTAGCTCAAAGCAGATGCTCAATAAAATTTGTTGACTTAATTTGTAAACTCTTTAGAACCCTTCTTTCAAGTTACTGCAGTTTAATATGTAGAGACAAATGTCATTATCTCAGGCTGGTAGAGTAACTCAAGTGGCAGATCACCTGCCCAGCAAGTGTGAGGCCCTGAGTTCAAGCCCTAGTATATCCCAAAAAAATGTCTTTAGGTCTCCAGGCTATAAGTTTCCAGTCCTCTTATTTTTTTATCTTGGTACTGGGGATTGAACTCAAGACCTTGAATTTATTAGGCAAGCACTCTACAACTTGAGCTGCAACCACCAAATTTCAATTTTTGTAATTGGAAACAAATTCAAGATCGTTCAACTTAGTTACTCTTTAAACAACATAATTACTTACCCAGAGTAAATAACTATGATCAAGCATAGTAAGAATGATCAATCACCTCCTTCATTGTAAGTATTATAATGAGGCTAATATTTATTGAACACATGTCTGTTATTACCAGAAAAAAATGTTAGGATCATGTAACATATTATTAAAATAAAAGTTAAGGCTGGGTGTGGTGGTATATGCCTGAATATGCACTTGGGAAGCTTGGGATAGGAGGATCATGAGTTCAAGGCCAGCCTGGGGTACACAGTGCAGCCTGAGTTACAAGCTTCATAGTGACACCCTGTTTCAAAAACTAAAATGAGGGCTGGAGGCATGGTTCAAGGGGTAGAGCACCTGACCCACCATCACAAAGCCCCGAATTCAAACCCCAGTACTGCAAAATAATAATAATAATAATAATAATAATAATTAATCAATTAATTGGCCTGGAGACATGGCTCAAGCTATAGAGCACCTGCCTAGCTACTGTGAAGCCCTGAAACCCCAGTACCACCATTAAAGAAAACCCAAATAATAACAATAAGGTAAAATGTAAAAGCTTCACAGAGCACAGGGAATTTTTGTCTTTTCTGTTCTAGACTATATCTCCAGTACATAAAAAAATTTCTGTCAGTAGTTGACCCTCAATAATTAGCTAATGAATGAATAGTCAGGACTTGTAATTCATTACATACAGAGTTAGGGATGAGTGGGAAGCAAGCAACTAGCATGAATTGCCAAGTTTGACACAAGAAATGGAGTAAAAGGTAGTGTCATTTGTTACTATAGAGCAAAATAGACGAGAAGCAGGTCTGAGAGACAAAGTCAGTTTAGTTTTGAACATACTGAGTTTCAGTGCATGTAAAGTGTGCAAATAGAGCTGTTGAGTAGACAATTAAATATAAGCGGAGAAGAGACCCCATCTGGAGATATACACTTGGGATTTGCTGACTTCTAAGACAGACAGGTCTGAAGCCTAAGGGTGAGCGAGATTGCTTTCAGGATAGACAGATGGAGAGAGGTGAAAAAGAGAAATTTTCCACCTGAGCCTTAGAAACTTAACATTTGAACACTGTAGAATAGGGGTGCTAAGGATTCTCATTAGTGGTCAGACATATCGGAGCAAAATCAGGACAATGAAAGCAAGGGAAGCTAAGGGAAGTAACTACGTCAAAGAATAGGGAGTGGAACATGAGGTAGAATTCTGTCCAAAAACTGTATGAGTTTAACCAAAGATCTTTCTCTACATTTAGCAAGTTGAAGGTCACTGGAGATTTAGCCGGACTGTGCTGGGTTGACTGGTAATTGTTGAATGTATTAGTCCATTTTGTGTAACTCCAACAAAATATCTGAGGCAAGTTAATTATATATAGAAAATAGGTTTATTGAGTCAGGGTAGTGATATACACCTTTAATCCCAGCACCTCAGCACTTGGGAAGCCTAGGCAGGAGGACCAGAAGTTCCAGGCCAGCCTGGGCTACATAATAAGACCCTGTCTTTTTTTTTTGGCAGTAATGGCATTTGAACTCAGAGCCTACACCTTGAGCCACTCAGCCAGCCCTTTTTTGTGATGTTTTTTTCCAAGATAGGGTCTCATGAACTATTACCCATGCTGGCTTCCAACCGAGATCCTCCTGATCTCTGCCTCTTGAGTAGCTAAGATTACAACTTTGAGCCACCAATGCCCAGCTAAGACCCTGTCTTTAAAAAAAAAAGATTCCTTTTGTTCCTGGTTTTGGTGGCTGAAAGTCCAAGCAGTATGGTACAGGATCACTCAAAGGCCTCATGAGAAATGGCAGAGTGGGAGTGGAAGTGAGAGCACATCACCAAATAGAAAGCCAGAGAGCAGTTGGACCAGGCTCAGGCTTTTACAACAAACCTCTCACAAAGAGCTCACCAGGGTCTCAACAGAAATACTTTAGCTATTCTAAGAGACACTCCCAATTAACCTGATGACACCCCTGCACACCTGCTAGTCCCACCACTTAAAAGGCTCCACAGCACATCCTCATAGCACTTTGGGGATCTAGCTTCCACCACATGAATCTTGAATGACAGACCATGTTCAAGACAGCAGCGATGAGTGGATATTGAAACTCAAGATGCCCAGATATGAATGGGAAGAGAGTCCCTTGAAAGTGAGGGAGTCCTAAGAGAGTTTTTTCTGGCTTTTTCTTTTTTAGGATAGAAGATGTTAAAATATGTATTAATCCTAGTGAAAATAATCCAGTAGAAAGAGAATGAGGAAGGAGAGATGGCTGAGAAGAAAGGGACTGGAGAAAAGTAGAGAAAGTCTAGAAGAAGCAGGAAGAGGGGCACAAAAAGTTGGCAGAACTTGACCTTGAAAAAAAGCAGCTGGTCTAGACATGGTGTGAGTTTCTGCCTGACCATTTTCAGGTCTGGACCTTCCTCATCTACTCTGAGTGTCTGAGTGTTCTGAAAAAATGAAGGTCATGGTAAAAGAGGACTGTATCACTACAGCCTCCAGAATCTGTTCTGAGAAACCTTGCTTTAGTCATTTAAATTGATATAACAGTATGACACAGGATGGGTAGCTTAAGGAGTGGAAATTTGTTATCTCACAATTGGGAGGCCAATGTCTAAGGTGACGGTAACTGCAGGGTTTTTTTCTCCTGAGATCTTTCTCCTTGGATTGCAGGCAGCTACTTTCATGCCATGTTCTCATATGGTGGCCCTCTGTGTTGTCTGTGTCCCAACCTCTTTTTCTTATAAGGACACCTGTTATACTGGATTAGGGCCACCCCAAAGACCTCATTATAGCTCAGCAATCTCTTTAAAGACCCTATTTCCAAAACAGCCAGGCTTCATCATATGAATGAAGAGGGACAGGATTCAGATATCAATAGACCCTCCAGAAGTGGATGCTGCAATCCAGATGAGGCTCTGCTGCTGACTGCAGAAGAGGACCAGCAGGGGAGGGACAGCAAGGAGGGCTGCGAAAGCTGAGTGGAGTCCACAGTCACACTGAGGGAGCTCTTCTGGGAAACAAAGTGCACAGTGACACTATCAGTGGCAGAGGGGACCAGCCTGCAAAGCTGGAGAATGACAAAGGCTTTGGATACCATGCAGCAGGACCAGGATTCTCAGAAGTTTTGGTCACAGGGAAACATGTACCCACCTTCTCCTGAGGCAAACAGTAGAGTAAGGATATAGAAGAGACAGGGCCCAGAAAACCAATCAAGGATAGTGTTTCAGATGCAGGGTTGAGCTCTAACTGTGACATGCCTGGACTCAAGGGCGGTTAGGTTAGGCATCTGTGAGCTACCTGAGCATCTGCACATGACCTATTCTAAGAGCTGGGATCTGACTGTTACCTTCACTGTTCCTGTGATGCTGGTAACATCTGGGAGGGGGAGGAGGAATTCACTCCAAATCCAAAAGTAAGACAGAGGATACAGTGCATTTGGGGGTGGAGTTCTGAGGACATGCATGCTAAGCAAGCACTCTATTGAGCTGAATCCCACCATTGGTTTTTTTGAGACAAGGTCCTGCTATGTAGCCCAGGCTAGCCTAGAACTTGCTATGTAACCCAGGCTGCTCTCAAACTCATGATTCTTCTGCCTCAGTTTCCCAAGTGCTAGATTATAGGGGTTTACCAACACACCAGTCACCATGAGTGCATTTTTAAAAGGACTTGATTATATATTTAAATGATTGATTTTACTACACTTTTCAGTAATCAAAAACAACTATGACTGTAAAAGTTAGTATGACTGAAATATGTAAGTGTGTTTTCATTTCGTGTAAACCTCCTTCAGATGTCTCCCTCATGATTTAATGTAAGTCATGCCAACTTAGTATTGAATTCCCCCAATATTACTCACTACTAAGATGATGTTCCTGATGCAAAGACTGTCTTGAAGAGTCAGAATAAGGTTGTGATTAAGACAATGGCACTGAACTCAAATGCTTATGTTTAAATCCCAGCTCTGTTATTTACTCTTTGTGTGCCTTGCACAGCCTCACAGAATTATTCTCAGCATAAATGAGATAGTGTTGCAAGTGCCTTACTTTACTGTTCATAAAGTTTAGCTTCTAATGTGATGCTGATGGAGGGAAAAAAAGAAAAGGGGTGTGGGAGGAGGAAAGGGAAGAGGAGGAGTAGAATGAGAAGAGAGAAACCAGGAGAAGAGAGTCACACCTTAGTGGTGGATCTCTATGAGAGGACTTGGGGTGGTGAAGGGCAGTACGAAGTCTGGATGAAGATTCACAGGCCTGGTCAGGGTCTTGCTGACAGACAGGTTTCATTAGGTATGGGATCATTTGGTGCCTACAGGCAAGTTGCCAAACTACTCTTCAGGCCCCTAAGCAAGTGTCCAAAGGGCATCTGCGGCAATCCATCCACAGTTACAGTAACTATTGTACCTGGCATTCTTGCTACTGCCCAAAACAACAAGTGTTTCTGGTTCTTTTCTATGTGTAATGTTGGGGGTGGAGGATAAGGGTAGGAACAGCTCAGAAATATGCAGATAACTGACTTGTGATGACGTAGACAAACACAGATGACACTAGGTTAAATGAGATAAGCCAAGCCCTGAAACATAAATACCACATGCTCTCACTTATACATGGAATCTGAAAGAGTCAAACTCACTGTGAAGTGATGACTAGCTCCCAGGGGCTGGGACATGGAGAGGTGTTGGTCAAAGTTCAGTTATAAGGAGGACTAAGTTCAAGACATCTGTCTCCCATCATGATAAGTATTACTAACAATATAGTGTAGAGATATTTAAACTTGCTAAAGGGAACAGGTTTTAAACATTCTCATCACTAGAAAGTATGAGGGGTAACACACCTATTAATTAATTCACCTGAACCATTCCAATGTTAACCATGTATACAGCCATCAAATCATGTTATATACTATAAATATTTTCAATTTTTATTTGTTTATTAAAAATAAATAAATAACATGAAGATGAATTTGAGCAAGTCTGCATCAGTTTCTGATTTCTTCAACAATGGCTAAGCCTGTGTTAGACTGCCATGATCACAAGGATGCTGTGGAGAAGTGGTGCCCATGAGGCTGACTTCCTCTTCCACAAGCACTCGTGGGAATCATGACCCACTGTGACCCTGAGCTATGACCTTTATTTCTCATCTATAACATGATAGACTGTTCCTGAGGTCCCACACACTCCCAAACCTTACAACTGAAGGAGGCACATTGTGAGGTTGAATGTTCACCTTGGGTTGTGGTGACAGGAAAACAGATGCAAGGTAAACAGCCACCATAGGAACTGACCCTGCCTCCATGGTCTCATCCAAGTGTAATCTGAGACAGAGTGGGTGGCATGGCCAGCTGAGTTTGTTTCTCCACCTTTCTTACCTGTGCAGTCACTGCATCTGCATTGATTGTGTTTGTAAGCTGAACACTGATGTCCTCCTAGGATCATACACTTAAAATGCTTGTGATGATGTAGTTCTTATGAGAAAAATGAAGATGGCTGCCCTATGTGCTCAAAGAAAACATTACTCATTCCTGACTATTCTAATAGATCAACAGAAATGACCCTAAGGGCATTAATACTCAATGGCATTAGGCACCTGCAAAATCACCTTGACAACACACCTCAGAAGCAGAGGAATTCACTGGAGCACAAAACAACTTAATTAGCACCATCCTATTATCTCAAAAGTCCTAAAAAGAATAAGCTCCTACGTGACTACTCCCATGTGCAAACTATACTTCTATTTTATATCCACAGCAATTCTGGAAGAAGTGGCCAGTGCGGACAACAGCAAACCTTTCTGTGAGCTTCCAGAAGTCCTTCTGTTGTTTGCCTGCCAGCCTAGCAGGGCTGCTCTCTAGTAGGAAAAGCCACCCTCAGTCCCACAGGGAGAATGACCCCACCCACAACAAAGAATCACATTGGCTCAACTCTACTTCATCTTCTTCTCTTTTTGTGTTCTTGTCATCAGGAGGGAGACCCACATTATCTTTTTTCAAAATTCCTTTCCTTACCTTTATTTTTAATACAGATATCCTATGGAATCCTATCAAACGAAGTCATCAAATATAACCCTGAATTTATCCTGCTCATCCCAGAATAGAGGTGTATATGGGTTGTTCAAACACTAACAATTACATAAAGCACACAAGATTTCTACACTTCCACTGCTTTACTGGTATGATTTGTTGAATATTGCCCTAGCTCAGATGAACCAAGAAAACACAGCCCATTTCAACTGGTGGAGGAAAACTCAGATTTATCAAACAAGTAGCTGAGGAACTATTTAATAACCTCTATAAAGAAATATGATTTAAAGAAGGATGTGGTATACTAAAGTATACACTTGGCATACAAGTGTGGAATACAAAAAAAGACACAGATTCTCCTGGGTGCCTATGAAATCCAGGTGAGTGTGCACACACTGTTTCCAGAAAAAGTGATAGAGGAATTTCTTATTCCTCCTCAAAATTCTATGAGGAGTTCTCTTTGTCTTCATTTATTTATTTTTGTGTGTGTGTGTGTGTGTGTGTGTGTGTGTGTGTGTGTGTGTGTGGTGATGCTGGGGTTTGGGGTTTAAACTTAGGACTTCACATTTTCTAGGCAGGTGCTCTACCAGTTGAGCCTCACTTCCAACCCTTTTTGTTCTGGTTACTTTGGAGATAGGGTTTGCTTTGTCCCCAGGCCAACCTGCACCATAATCCTCTTATTTCCACCTCAAACCATAGCTGGGACAACAGGCCCAATACACCATGACCAGCTTTTTTCCATTGCTGTGAGACGAAAACTTTCTCACATCATGGAATCATGATATTAGAATCATGATCCTCCTGATCTCAGTCCCCCAAGTAGCTAGGATTACAAGTGTGAGCCACTGACACCAAACTTCTGTCTTTTTCTTTACAGTGTCAACTTCTGAGACATTTTGGGGTTTCCAACACCTGTCCTCTTGGACAGTCCCAATGGCAGGAAGGGAAACTATGCTGAAGGCCAAGTCCCAGTTTTCCTCTCCGTGCCCTGCTTCTGCACTCCATACAGTACTGAGTACACAGCAACAAAACCTCCCTACCTCCTCTCTACCCCGACTTAGTTCTGCAACTCCATCCTGCTCTTCCACCCCTGCCTCCATCCTGCTCCTCCATCCTGCTCCTCCCTGACTCCATCCCGCTCCTCCATCCTGCTCCTCATCTTGATGCCATCCTGTTCCTCTTCCCTGACTCGATCCTGCTCCTTCTTCCCCACCATCTTTACCCCTACCTCTGTTAGAAAATATCTGGTAGATACAATAAATTTGAGTTTCTTCTGCAATCCAGAAGAATATTTATTAGTTTGGGTTCTCCTGACAAATGGTTCCGTTAATATATATATATATATATATATATATATGTATATATATATGTATACATGTATATGGAGAGAGAGAGAGAGAGAGAGAGAGAGAGAGAGAGGGAGAGAGAGATTTGTTGGGCAGGAGTGACACACGTGCATGTGGAGGCTAAGAAGCCCCAGGATCTTTGTCCTGCAAGCTGAAGACTAGGAAGCATAGCTGCAATCCCAGGCCTGAGACCTCATGCATGGGGCAGGTGAAAACAGATGGCTTTGCACAAGGAGAAAGATTGAAGTTGTCTGTCTCCTGCTTTTCTTGTTTTTCTCAGACCCTCAATGGATTCAATAATGTCTGCCTATGTTTTTGAGTGCAGAACTTCTCCACATGGTCTTGTTTCAATGCTTTTCTGTCATAGAAACACCCTCATGGACACACCTGGAAATAATGCTTTACAGTTAACTGGGAGTACTTCAGTGTGGTCACATTGATGTGGAATATTGACCATAGAAATTGCTATTTCAGGACCTCCTTTCATCACATATGTGTGCCTGGGCTGTCCCCCACAAACTTTTCATGCAAAAGAAGGAAAGGAAAGAAAGAAGAAATGGTTAGCATAACACACTTAGTAAAAATGGAAAGATCAAAATTGCCTTGTGTGCACTCCCAGGACAAACTCATTGAGGAGTGCCACACACCCGTTTCCTCAAGAATGACAGAAGTGGCTCTGGAGGCACCATGACCACAGACTGTGACACTGACTATAGGCTTTTCTAAAACAGCTCAGTCTCCTATAAAAATGCATTGGTGTTTGAATGTGTCAGGCAAAGACAGAGGGGGATATTTGAAATTTAAGTGACCTGCATTTTGAGGCTGGCCTGGAAATAAAATCACCACACATAATATGATGTTGGGCAAAAACAGTCTCCAGAAGCTGCCTTGGGATGGCAGCTCATTTGTAATTTAACAGCCACCCACAGCTGGTCTTCACCCAGCCCATCCCACTGAGCACTTGAACTGGCACTGGGCAGGGTGGGAACACAACACACAAGGTCCTCTACTTCTGTTGGCAAACAAGAGACATGTCATCAGTGTCATCAGAATACTTAATGTAGCCCCAAATAACTTCACTTGGTAGATTTATCTTGTCGGCTTTGTATCTTGGGCCATGGAAAAGAAAGTCTCACTAAACAAAAGAAATTCTGCTAAAACTGTGTTCTGTGAAAACACTTCTAAAATGTATAGCTATGAAACTGTCTTGCATATAATAGTTTACAATACAAGTCCGATCTATCTGTGAAGAATTCCATTATTCACACAGAAAAATACACAATGGTGACTTCTTTATTTTATCATACTTTAAATTCATCCCCCATTATGTAGCTTTTTTTTTCTTTTAAAGAAAAGCTCCACATATTTTTTTCAGTTTTATGGAAACTCTTCCCCTAACAGAAACATTTTATAGGATGAATTATATGTACATATATATGTGTATTTTTCATTTCAAGTTGAATATTATGGCATATTTAATCCGTGTGAGGCACTGCAAAAATTAGCTAATTTCACTTTGTAAGGAATTACTCTTGAAATGTAGAAAAACACACTTTGATGACATAATTTCCTTCTCACATGCAGTTTTGTGGCTCATTCCTCTAACATTCCCACCAATCTGACTGTGAAAACAGGTCTCCCAGAGTTTTGTCTCATTTTTCTCTTCTTCTCTAGTTTCCCAATCTCCCCAGAATAGTTAAAGGACTGTGCAGGGCGGCCAGGCGCAGGGACCCTGCCAGTACGGCCCAGATCAAGGTGGCCTCGGCCTGCAGGTGTAGTTACAGTATCATATGTGAAAAAGATCACTTAGTGTACACTTAAGATTAGGACACTTTATTATATGTCTTATATGCCTCAAAAAAACCTACTTAAACTGTGTGCTGGTTTTTGTTTGGAAAAATTCTCCCCTTCAAACAAGTGGGCTGTGCATCATCCTTTGGAGGCACCTAGACATTGTCTAGCCTTTGCACGTGGTGCCCCTTACAGATCCTTTCCTTTCTTTTGAAATCTTCTTTTCATCCTGTTAAGTAGTTTCCTTCATCTAGCTCAGGATTAAGAAGATCTGAGGAATTTTGGTTTAGGGTTTGGTGTACAGCATCTCGAAGATGATGATGTTTTGCAAATTAATTGTTTCTCCAAGTAATGTTGAATGCAATAAACTGGATTCATACAAACGTGACTTCAGTATAGACTTCAGTACATGTATTTCCTTTCCAGAACACATAGGCTCTGTTCTAGATGATTTACAGTTTCCAAAATTGTCCCATAAACCCTGCAAATTCTGATCATCCTTGTTGGATAGATGAAAAACTGAGTTTCTGAGATGAAGTAAATTATCAATGGTCACAAATTGATGGGAGCTCGGGGGTGGGTAATACCTGCAAACAGGCAATCAATGAATTGTTTAGGAGATTAACATAATAACATATAATATGATGCACCATGCCTGTAACATAGCAAATGCCAAATACACAGAAGCATTAGGATCGGTAAGATAGTAGGAACGTTGGATAGAGTGGTTAAGAAAATTGGGTCTAAAATCATATCTGATTTTGATTCCAGAATGATAGCTCACTGTAAGTCACTTAGTTTTTCTGAGACTCAAATGTAAAATTGATGATAACATCCACCTATAGGTGTGCTGTAGATAAAATAAGATAGTTGTTGTGAGGTGGTTAGCATGGATCCAGATGTGAATAATGTCAAATGTCACATTTATTATGATGAAAGAGAACAAATCTTCATTCATTCACTCAAAAGCAGCACGTACTCAGTCTCCCTGGATTCCAGTCACCAGGATTGGCAGGTCTGTCTAGGATGTGATCACCCATCAGAAGAAGAAGGAAATAAAGATGACATGTTTGAATCCCATCTGACTGAGGCAGGAGTAAGAAAAGACCTTAGAACACTATTTTATGTTTAATTTAGTAAAATTAAATACAAAAGGCAAGATTGGAGACTGTTTCTGAGTTTACCATGACCTTGACGAGATGGTTTTGTTGTTGTTGTTGTAGTACTGGGGTTTGAACTCAGTGCCTCACCCTTGCTGCTAGGCAGGTGTTCTACCACTTGAGCCACATTCACAGATCTTTTTGATGTCGTTATTATTCTAATAGATCCTCATGTTTATGCATGAGTGGGTCAGGACCTCCGTTTTCCTATTTAAGATTCCTGTGTAGCTGGGATGACAGGCATGAAATACCAATGTCTAGCTTTTATTGGTTGAGATGGAGCCTCGCTAACTTTTTTGCTCAGACTGGTCTGGAACTGTGATCTTCCAGATCTCTGCTCTTGAACACCTAGATTTACGGGCATGAGCCACTGTTCCCGGCTTAGCTTCTTTACCTACACATCTATTTCTAAATCTGTGGGAGAATAATTAACGAATTACATACTTGTGCATGTACTCTGACTCAACGTTTCTCAAGAGACGAGATGACTTAGCTCTGTGAGAGCAGAAAGACCTTGGTTAAAATGATGAAGAGCACATCAGAGACCACCCTGAGAAGTTGTTACTCTGGTTCACTAGCCTGTGTGAGTCCATTGGTAAATGAACATAGTAATACAGACCAGATAGAATAATTGTGGTAGTTAAAAAGATTAGTGGTGCCTGGCAGAGTGCATCAAGGGGTAGCGTGCCTGCCTAGCATGTGTGAGGTCCTGAGTTCTAACCCAGTAACACACACACACACACACACACACACACACACACACACACACACTCACACACACTTACACACACACACACACACACACACATTCACACACATTCACAAGATATATAGAATATACTAAGCAGGTAGCAAGTGCTGGCTCACAGTTAGCCGTTGTTAATATACTGGGAGAGGTTTTTTTGTTTTGTTTTGTTTTTTGTTTTTTTGAAGATCAAGAGTTTAGGGCCAGCCAGGGATATTCCAGGAGAAATGTTTCCAAAGAAGGATGAAGAGGATGAGGAGGAGAAAGAGGAGAGAGCTGCAGCGAATAAAGTAAAATCTCACTTGTTAAATTGGGATGGTAGATGCAAATATGTCTGCTATATTGTGTTCTTTTGAACACTGTTGATAGCTATTCCACTTTGTGTGGACACAGTCAAAGGCTAGTACATTACAGAAAGAAAGCAAGCCCTTTCCACACACTGAATTTCCTGGGGCCTAATCTTGAACTTTCAAGCCTCCAAACATTGAGAAATAAAGGTCAGCTGTTTATAAACTACACTATGTAGGTATTTGGTTACAGCAGCACAAAGGGACACGCACATACAGAAATGCCTCCGTCTTTCCCTTCCATCAAAAGGATGCTTTCTCTGCATTTGGGAGTCTTGGTTGGTGGTTTACCACTTTGCATGCATCAGCCCACTGCCTTCTGGGTGCAAGACTTCTGATGAGAAATCTGAGGAGGACCTTTTGGGAAAATCACAGCAAAGCCCTCTCTCTCCCAGGCTCATATATGTGGATAATATGCCCCATGGTGCCTTAGGGCAAAGTATTTTGTAATAGTATCACATGTGCACAAAGGGCTACCATCCTTTAGGGACACCAATCCAATCCCTCTAGGTTTAAAGGGAAAGGAATTGATTACCTTGAGTGTAGATAGGATGAGATGTAGGACATCAAATTTTTAACAAACCTTCAGATTGGAAATGAGAAGCCACTGAATCATGACACTGACTTTAATTTCTAAGTGAGTAAATGACAGTGTCTATTACCAAGCCATGGCAAAAACTGGTGGAGCCCTTTAAAATTAAACTGCCAAAGGTACTTGAGGCCCAACCGCTGTGCTGTGTACCCAGCCCTGATTGGTCGGTTCTTGCTCTGACCTCAGAAGGACCATTGTGATGGATTAACAGCCATGTCTACAAGGAGGTGGCCTGGGCTGGATTTCTGCTCATATTGAGCAGGGAGCTTCTTTGGTGACCTGCTGGAGTGTGTTCATGGTGTTGGTGTTTGGTATTTGCTCATTGTTCTTTGTTGTTGTGGTTTTGTGTTGAAGTTAGCATTGTTCCAATGAGTGGTGACTGTCCTAAGGGGCTGACTGGCCTCTCAGTTAGCACCACTAAGGATGTCCTGACCTCTCAGAAGTATTTCCTGTACAATATTCCCTCAAAACTGTTGATATGTTCTATGGTGTCCCTGGTATCCTGTGATGAAAATAAGCCTCGTGTCTCACTTAACACGGAAGCATGAGCCACCCAGTCCTGGGACAATGGTATTCCAGAGTCAGGCTGGACCTCACAAATCTACCCAGAGGAGGACTGTGGTAGCCATAGCAACATCCAGTAGTAAAGCTGCACATGATTCTGTGACAGGGAACATGAGATTACACAGCACTTTGAGGCTGGGAGATGCTCTCAGAGCTAAGGGAAATTGAACACTGAGAAGCAGACATATATTGGGAAGGAGGAATGGGGAAAAGCTACATGATGGGCTCAGTGTTTGAGAAGCATAAGTTCCAGTGTCCTAGGGCATAGTGGGGTGAATATAGCTATCATTTATGCATTGTAGAACCAAATAGCTAGAAGAGAGCACTCTGAATACTTATTGTAGAAATGATAAAAGTTGAAAATGGCCGATATGCATAATTACCCCGTGTCGATCATTACCCAATGTGTACATGAACCACATCATCACATTTCATTGTACCTAGTAAAAATGTACAGTTATGTGTCAGTCAAAAAATAAGAAAAAAGTAGATTTACAAAAGTAATACATAGGAGCGTGAGTGTAAAAGTAAGAAGAGAGTTTATAAGGAATGAATACAACACCAATGTTCTGACTTACATTTCTCATTCAATGCAATTGAGTGTGGAGTACTAGAAAACCCAGGTCATTTGTATTTTAGGCCTGTCACTTATTTGAAGGGCACTGGGCAAGTCCCTTAGTTCTTTCAGGTATGTAGTGTTTCCATATATCAAAGGAGGGTGCTGGGTTAACCAGTTTCTCTTTAAGCTTCCCTCTGCCACTCATACCGTGCTATGGACTTCTGCCTCTTACTTAACTTAGTTTTCATAGATGTCATGGCTTCTACTTAGCTTTCTCCAGTGTATGTGGGGGTGCTGAACGTGGTGGGTCACTCTGTAATCCCAGCTACTCAGGGGGTAGTCCAATGCTGTCCCAGGTAAAAGCTCAAGACCTTATCTGAAACAAGAAAAAAAAAAAAAAAAGCAAAAAAGGACTGAGGTGTCACTCAAATGTTAGAGCACTTCCCAGCAAGCATGAGGCCCTGAGATCAATCCCAGTACTACCAAATGATGAAGAGAATTTTTTAAAGTGTGATGAATTGTTACTTAAATAAAAATGTCTTCTAATTTTCACTTTTTCTTTTTTGGCAGTACTGGGTTTGAATTCGGGGCTTTGCACTTGATAGGCCCTCTATCACTTTAGCTACTTCACCAGTCCTTGAGTTGTTTTTAATAGAAATATTTTGCTCATCCATTTTCATTATTCTTCTATCCCCCATTGAAATTTAGTTTTGTAACTGGTTTTGTTGTCCTTTTTCTTGTTCTTAAACCAGAATGAAAGTAAGAATGATAATTTTTTTTTTCCTGAGGCACTGGGGTTTGAACCCAAGACCTTACTTGCTAGGCAGGTGCTCTACCATTTGAGTCACTCTGCCAGCCCTCTTATGTGATGGGAGTTTTCAAAATAGCATCTCCAGAACAATTTGCCAGGGGCTGGCTTGGAAATGGGATCTTTCTGATCGCTGTGTCCTGTGTAGCTAGGATTACAGGCGTGAGCCATGTCACAGGCAAGAATGATAATTTCTAAAATGTTCGTCATTAGTTAGCATATGCATTTGATTTCTTTCTCATCTAGGGCTGTACTTTAGGGTGCTATTGGTGTTTCTGGCTGTAAATAATCTTCGCATGTCTGAGAAGTTCATTGTCAACAGCGTTTTGAAAAATATTTGGGAAAATATATCTTAGAAAAAAAAGCCTCCAGTTCTGTAAAGAGAGAATCGGTTTGTCAGTGGGAGGTTCAATTTCACCAGCCTTAAAAGCTCTGCTTTGAATGTCTTCCCAGGCAGACAGATCAGGGACAGCATGGCAACGCTGTATATAAATAACAGGTAACACAGTTCAAGAAAAGAAAAGGTTGACCTTTATTTCCATAATGGGTAGAAAGTGAAAGGAAGAGGCTTGTGAATTAACTAAGAGTGATGTCAGAGGAGGGAGACAGTTTGCGTCTCCAAGACAACCTATTTGGGGTCCTATGCTACCTGCCATCTTGATGCGGCTGTGCCCGCTTCCCGCTTTTCAATGATCCAAGTGCGTTTCTGGGCCGCAGCTTCAGGAACCCGAGGCTTCGGGGCAGGTGGAGTGGGACTGGGGCACTGCAGCGCTTCCAGTAAAGTGGCTCCCAGAAAATGAAAGGAAAAGAAAGGCCTTGCGCCATCTTCCCAGCAAGCACAGCAGCGGGATGTGCTTCCTCCTCTGAAGGCCTGGGGAGGGACAGGCGGGAAGACCGCGTCAGAAGTAAGGAAGCAGCTCTCTGTATTCTCTGTTCACTGTTTCACGCTGTGCACATGGTGAGGGCGTGACCTTTTTGCGTGTTGATTGTCTTTTGTTTTCCGCGACAGTTTTGGACTAAGCTGTTTGTTTTCTTTTAAGCACATTGACCCAGGGAGTCAGGAGACATGGGTTGTGTTCTCAGTACTGTCACAAGGAATTGTAGAACCTTGCACAAACCAGCTCATCACTTTAGACTTCAGTTTCTTCCTGTGTAAAGTGAGGAAAGAGGTAAGGAGCTCACAGTGAGCTTTTGGTTCTGTACAAAGTTAAGTGATAAGTACTGGTAAAGGTACAGCATGAAGTGCTGTGGAAATTTGGAGATTATTTCTGGTGGGAGGTGTTTGACATCACTGCATCTCTTGTGTTCATTTTGGAGGTTCTTATGTGTTTAAAAGGCATTCTTGGACTTAGGGAGGCTTGTTACATGTCAGTTCCATTTGATTCACAAATACATTAACTTGCTTGTTTTCTGTAATTTACAAAACTACTCCTTTCTCTTTTTTTCTTTTGAAGATGATTCTAACCCTTGGTGTCATTTTGTAATTCCATGGGATTTGCTACCGTTTCCACCTTTTGGTTGATTAACAGGGATTATCAGGCAATTTTTTTTTTCTTTTTGGTTTGTTCCTTCTGAGGTTTGAACTTGGCTTCATGCCTGCAAAGCAGGCCCTCTCTCCTTGAGCCACCCCTGTAGTACATTTTGCCCTGGTTATTTTAGGGATGGGAGCTTGTGAACTGCTTGCCTAGACTCACCTTGAACCACCATTTTCCTGCTCTCAGCCTCCCTAGTAGCTAGGATTATGGGTGTGAGCCACCAGCACACAGCTATTAGATACATTTGAATAGGGTTTACCCTTTCAGGGATATTTCTGAAGATATCCTTCAAGATGGACTTTGTGTGTCACTTTTCAGCAGCCTGTGCACATCCACAGTGTTTGAGCATTGTGTGGGGCTTCCATGAAGCAAGGCTGCACCTGTGGCTTTCCTTTTCCTTTACACTGGCCAGTCCTGCTCAGGCGACCACAGAGCTTTCCTCCCTGTTCTGGACACTCGCCGTTTGTCTGTCTTTGCAGTGTGCTGTCCTTGTGACTGCACATTTGTAATTAGTTCTGTGAAGGAGCTGCCCAAGTCCTTGAGCTCTGGTCTTCTTTATGATTGCATTATCTCTTCTTGGCTCTTCAAACTTCTTAAGTTTTAGAATCAGGTGGTTAGTTTCCATATAAAGAATAAGATTTTCATTGGGTTTTTATTGAATGTAGAAATTAATTTGAGGGAGAATTGATGTTTTTATGTCTTTTAATCTGTAAATGTAGCATACACCTCTCTTTATTTGCCTCTTCCATTTCTCTCAGTGATATTTTATACTTGTCTCTAATGTCTTTTTTTCATTGTATTATAACTGTTTTAAAATTTGATTGAAGTAGAATTTATACACAATAAAGGTCACTGATCTTGGGGTAAATTTTGATAAGGAACATTTCCATCCTCCCCCCAAAATTCCCTGCTGACTTTTTCCAGTCATTTTCCTTATCCTGTTTTTCAAATCAACCATTTTATCACTTTGTCAGCATTACAACATTTTCCTGTTCATACTTTGTTTCTAAGATAAGGTTTTGGATATTTATCCACGTTTTTTGTGCTTCATCAGATACTTCCTTTTAGTTCTTGAATTGTGTTTTATTGCATAAATATACCATAATATTCCATCCTTCTACTGTATATATTGTTGCTGTTTCAGGTTTGGGCTGTTAATAAGACTGTTGTTAACAGTCTTGTATAATTTTTTTCATTTTTATTAGCATATATTCATTGTACAGGGGGGAGTCATGTTGCTAATTCCCTATTCTGAATACCCTTGCAGTGTATATTGATTAGATGACCCCAACCATTCCCTCCCAGCCCCCACCCCGTCCCACTTAAAGCATTTGCAAGGCATTTTATTGTTCTATTTCATATATGTCTGGTATAAGTTTTTTGGGTACATATGTTTCCATTTCTGTTGTGTAAATATCTAGGAACAGAATTGCTGAATCATAGGGGAGGTATATGTGTTACTTTTTATAAAGATGGCAAATAACTCTCCAAAACTGCTTGTCATGTTTTATATTCCTACCACTCATTTCCGTTCCCTGCTTCCTTGCTGTGTTTGGTATTTTCAAACTACTTTTAGCCATTCTGTTGGGGACGACATGGACTCTACTACAGCTTTCATTTGGGTTTCCTGATGACTAACAGTGTGTATTTCTTCATGTCTTACTGACATCTCTATATGTTCACTTGTGGAACGTCTAGTACAGTGTGTTTGTTGCCCACTTAAAACTTGAGCTGTTTGTCCTTTTATTTCTTGTGGAAGTTCTTTCCATATTCTTCTTACGTCTTGTCATATGTACATGTAGAGTTGTATGAGGTTGTGATGTGTACACATATTTCTCAGTGTGTGCCTTGCCTATTGATTTCCTTAATTGTGGTTATTTATGAGAAAAAACTTTTTGATGTTTTTCTTATGGCTGGTACTAACATTAGATCTGTTCAATAAATTTTTGCTTACCTCAGAATCACAAAGATAGTGTCCTGTGTTTTCTTTCTAGAAATGTTATGTTGTTCTAGGTTTTATATTTAGTCTCGTATCCATCTTAAATTACTTTTAGTGTTTAGCATCCAGGACAAGTTTTATTTTTTCCCTCTGCCCATTCAGTTCTTTGAACAGTTTTTGTAAGGTTTTTGTGTTTTTCTTCTTGAATTACATTAGCCCCTTACCAATTAACTTGGAAATAATTTGACTCCATATGCATGGGTATACTGTGTGATTCTCTTTAATTGAACTCTTTTCTATGCTTAAACTAACGTTCCCCTCACCCCCATCTAGATTATTATAGTTTCAAAGTAAGACCATCAACTTGGTTTTCTTTCAGTTTTTTTCTTTTTCTAGTGCTAGGAATTGAACCCAGGGCATCGTGCATGTTAGACAAGTGCTCTGTCACTGAGCTACATCTCCAGGCCTTAGTTTTCTTTGTTTTTCTTTTTTTAAAGGGTGCTTTGACTCTTAGATTGTTTGAACTTACATATGCTTTGAACCTAATAAACATAGCTGGTGTCTCAGCTTGGATTTCCTCTAGGTCTAAAACTTGATGTATGGAGCTCCTGTTGTTTTGCTGTTTTTTGTTGTTTCTGTGTGGTTTTGTGTGCAGTGGTCCTGGTTGTTTTTTTTTTTTTTTCCTGTTGGAGAAATGTAGAAATAATCTCTTTCTCCATGATAGATGGCTTTTTTAATTTCAGAGGGAAATTAAACAGAGCTGCTGGCTCTGCAGCTACCAGCAGGTGGGATCAGAATAATCTTATGTTAGGAACTGAGATGATTTGCTGTCTTGCTGCAGGTCTGTGGTCTGTCTGCTTCCACTTCACCTTTATTCCCAGGATTTAGTCCTTTAGGGTCCCAGCCAGAAGAGAGGGAGTTTCTCCAGTGCTCTTGCTCTTTGGTGGGACCTGCTTTCCAGTTTCTACCCTGTGAGTCCCATTTCACAGGCTCTGAGCTACCCTCTCTTAAATTTTCAAATGCCCCAGGTGAAACACATCCCCAAATTCCAGAGTCATCTCCCTGGTGTTTCTCTGTCCTACCTACAATCTTGACTCAGCAGTTTTTAGGTGTGTGTGTGTGTGTGTGTGTGTGTGTGTCTGACTCAGCAGTTTTTAGGGGTGTGTGTGTGTGTGTGTTGTTAACTCCTTAAACAGTTTTTAGATTTTTAGATTCATATGTATGTTGTTGACTCTCTAAGCAGATACTCTTTATAGTGTTTTTTCTCTTTCCTCAGGATTGATCAGAAATACTTAGTTTGCTTTACTGAAGACTATTGAATTGAATCTTTCTGCCACAAAATGTATTGTTGTCTTTTCATTATCACCTTCAAAACTTAAGAGAGAAGAACTTTTGATCTTTTGTAAATGTTCTTTTTGGAAAAGCAATATCATTGAGTTTTCTAACGTTCATTTATTGTGAGTATATGGATACCAGAAACAACATGCCTGGTGGGATCACGGTGTAATTCAACATATTTAATTAAGAAGATACTATTAAAGTAGTTATTTAAACTTTTAACAGTTTTCATTTGTCCTTTTGTATTTAGTATGTTGCCCACTTAATGATCCTGAAGTCAGAAAGCACTTCTGTTACAGTCCGAGAGAACAAAAATATGCCAGAAATACTAAAATTCAGACAATTGGCCTCAGCACCCAAGTTTTTCACTGACCAGGAACACAAGTGCTAAGGTAAGTTTAAAAACTTATTTCAGTTTTTATTTCTAATTATGATTCTAGGCCAAAAATGAAGGCTGTTATGTAGCATTAAAAACTATGTTAGTAAGAGCTCTTCTTTAATTCCTTTTCTTTGTGTATGCCAGGATAGTCTTTTATGCTTTGTTTTATAGTAGAAGAGTATAATTCATCATTTATTCTACCCTCATCCTTCTTGCACAACCTTTATCATATAATTTATTTGTAGTCTCTATACTGTGAAAGCTGTGCATATGTACAGTTGGTTTCTTTTTTCAATTCATTTATACTGCAGTTGATCAGCAACGATATACAGAAACTTAACAGTTAAAGAACTCTGTAGCATATTACATAACTCAAGTGAGAAGGTGCTGTGACATTAAAAAAAATCTCACAGTGCTGTGCAGTCTCAGTTGTGGGCGAGAATAACTGAGCCTGGAGGAAGGTTAAGCTAGCGAATGGAAAGCACACTGGGAGACAGGATGAGGAGACCACATGAACATGGGGACATGTGGTCGTCTGTGTCACATGAGCTTTTATGCCTACAGCAGTGATGAGAACTTCTGTAGTGTTCTGGGCTTGGCTAAACTGGGTTTTTCAAGTGGCTGATGAGAAGTTAATAACAACAGTAACAGCAGCAACAAAAGCAGATTGTGGGTAAATGAATGCCAGGCTGAGGCACTAGGCAGACATCTGCCTCTCAAAGGAGTTCTTAAAGGAAAAACTTGGGATTTAACCCATTGCATTAGAAGGGAACTTACTGCTTCCATTTTCTTAACTGGGTCATAAACTAGAAGCAAAATCAGAACACTGATATGTAATAGGTCTGAAGCAAGATATTGTGCCATCACTTGCAGCTTCAATTGCGAGATACTGCGTTGTCCTTCTTTAAAATTGAGTTTGAAACCAATCCGGAGGACAGCCCTGCCCACCAGACTCTGATCATTTAGTCTCAGCCTGTGGAGGTCATTTATGATGCTCTAAGTGCAAGAACATGACTCTATTAAAATGACTTGAATTTTTTTTTTTTGCTGGTACTGGGGTTTGAACTCAGGGCCACATGCATGCTAGGCAACTGCTCTTACTAGTTGAGCCACTCCACTAGCCAATTTGTATTTCTGACATATGATTTTCTTACGTTTCCTCTTTCACATTTAGCATTCATTAAAAGGTAACTCTTCTAACAATTTTTTCTTATTCCAAAGCAGTACGTTTTTATTTTTCATGTACTATAGACATTTTTCTACCAGAAGGTTTGTTTATCTCTGTTTATGTAAAATTTAAAAATCTAATATATTAAAAAGAAATCCATGTTTACCAAATCAACTACTCCTAATTAGGTCACTGACTTCCCTCTCCAGTTCCTTTTTGCATATTTTCCCTTTGCGTCAATGTTTGAATCTGACTGATAGATCATTAGGAGTGAGGAATTTCATATGTTCATATGTTTATCTCCAGAACTTTTTCCATCTTGTAAAATATGATTTATTTAATTCAAGTTTTGTATGTGGTAAGAGTGAGCAGCTTTCCTCTTCTTTCTTATTTCCTCAAAGTGTAAGTTTCTCCAGTTAATGTTGAGAAGTGGAGTTCTGACTAATCAGAGACCCAAAGTAGAAGTAATGTCTGTTCCCTTCCTTCCACATGTTACTCTGCAGTGTGTCAGCTTCTGTAATTATGTGCACACACCTGCTGCCTCTCCAGGTGCTCCTTTCTCAAGGTTCTCTCACCCAGAGAGGTGCAGTAGGACAAAATATCTTTGCATTCCTCCCTCAGTTCAAAGCCACAGTTGTTTAGAATTGAGGTGAACCATTCAAATTTATAACGGAGAAAGAGTTATGTATAACCTTTTTATATTTTATAGTTCTTCTATAGACAACCATCAATGCAGTGATTGAATTTTTTCAATCAAACAAGGGGTTGCATCTTGAGCAGATAACAGCAGCTCCATTGACAAAGCTGGAAACAATTAGAGAGAGATGAGCTACAGGTGAATTTGATTGTCTACATAAGCACCAACTAGACTGTAAACATCTGTCATTCTGATGTCAGCAGTATATGTAAAGTAGTGTACTTTGTAAACTCAGGTTGTATTGTTCAGTGGACATGGCTTATTCAAAGTTCAGTATGATTGCTAGCCTGAGTAGAAGGAGAATTACACATGTGCAGATGATTCTGCCTGCATTACATTCAGGAACCTGTGCTTCATAATGAGCTTGAGGTAGAAAACCTCCCTCCATCTTAGTTCTTCAGCAGATAGATAGTTGCATTTCTAGACTGATTATTTAGGACAGATAGCTGTGTGATTAATTGATCAAAATGTGCTCATCACCTGTTACTCAAACATAGTAAAGCTGTGTGCTGAAGTAGTATATTCCTAATAAAGTATTTACAAATAAATTCAGCAAAATGTGTATTCATTGAGGATAATGTTCTCACTTTAGATTTCAGTAAAAGGCAATTATGGTGCGTTGATGTATATATGTGTCTGTTAAGAAAAATATTGAGAGTTTTTCCCCCCTCTCTTTTAGCTTAACAGTAAAGATCCAGGCTTACAGAAGACTGGTAATTTATGTTTGGAAGAAATAATAAAGTGTATGATAAGTTTGATGTTGAAATAAGAGTATGAAGTTTCTCTTGACAAGATCAGGTAAACCAGTGCTCAAATGTTTGGATGTTGACATTAAGTTCAGTAGCATTGGTGATGTATCTATATGTGTTTGCACATGTATATCAACCCTGATGACCATTTTACACACATATCCTGCTGGTCAATATAGAAAATCAAACGAGCTTATCAGTGCAAACACTGTCACAGTTACAGATAGAGATAGAAATGTGGTTATTCATATTAGGGTGTCTGGTACCATTTGAATCTAGGCCCACTCATGGTCTGTATCCTTGTAACTATGAAAGCACTTAGACACAAATGGAAGTTGCAGTTGGTTCAAATTCCTCTGTCCTAATCCTTTTGGAATGTTTCTTCTCTCACTGTTTTTTTTTTTATTATTATTAAATATTATTCTGTTAGTTTATGCTTTCTTTCTGCAGTATTACATTTGCTTTCCTAAGTATCTGAGAAGTATATCTACAAACTAGTACAGATTCAGCTGCCTTAGTACAGAAATCCTTAAAGTAGTTCCCTGTCCTTTTCACTGTAGTCACCCACCTTGATCACTAATTCTGGAATTGAGGTAATAAATTCCTTCTTTTTCTCCCATTCATTTTGAAATGCAGGATGATACCACTATAAAATATTCTCCAAATACCCAAAGTTATTTTTATCAGAGTCTTTGGCGTCTGTCAATCTGCATTAAAATATAGATTATTTAACTTGTATGCTGAAAGAAGTAAAAGCTGATAGTCATTGAATGTGCCTATTAAGAATTTTCTAGTAATAGAGTAGTTTTGTGCAGAATATCTGATTTTAAAAAGTTATTTAATGTTTTAAATTATTTTTTAAGAGAGAAAATGGAAAATGATGATTTCAGCATCCATCAACTAGGCATATATTGCAACCCATGGATATTCATGTTGAGTTGGCCAAGACGATTGTAGGAAAGGACAGTGGAATGTGCCCGTGCAGCACGGAGATCCAGCACATACACAAGAACGTCTTGGATGTATCAGTTTCTTTATATTGGAGATCAACAGGGTGAACCTTATCTGAATGAGGTACTGAATGTTAAGGAAGCAAAGGTAGATATTTGTGAGAAACAAAAGTTAGTGATGATTCTCTCTTTAGAAAAATAAAGAAAATGTGTTTTGTGATTTTTTTTTCTTTTGATCAGTCCTGGAGTTTGAACTCAAGGCTTCATGTGTGCTAGGCAGACTCTCTACCACTTGAGCCATGCCCAGCCCAAATGATACTCTCTTTTATTTTGGAATTTGTATAATCGTTAGAGATCTATGATTTTGAGATGATGCAATTCAAGGTTCAATATCATCAATTAAGTAATATAAAAAATTAGAGGCTGTTTTGGTATGAAACCTCATTAAAAGCCTGAGAGACATCCAAGGCAAAAAAATAATAGAAACTGCATGTTGTATTTAATTAAATAATTATGAAATATTTATTTATTTTCTGAACCGGGTTTTGCTCGTGGACCTGTGGGTACCGCCAGAGGGTCTGTGGGAGGGATACACCTTGTCCCACGGGGTCCAGGTGCCCAGGCTTAGTGGTTTCTGTCCCCACAGGAGCCCTTATCCTGCCACTCCAGGCCCAGCCAGCGATCCCGCAGGATTTGTGGTCAGGTCTCCCCCGCTCCTTGTGCAGCAGAGATGACAAGGACAAGCTGATAAGGACAAGCGCGGTGCCTCCCCGGAGCCAACAGCAGGGTCGCCATGCCCGTGGCCCGAGTGTCTGCAGGCCGAGGCCACCATGAATATGGGCTGCTCCAGCGGTGCCCATGTGCCTGGCTGCCCAGTACAGTGGGGGCAGCGGGCTCCTCAGCCTCTGGCTGCTGCCCTGAGAGCCCAGCAGGAGGTGCCCTGGGCCATGGGCTGTTGCCTCAGCCTGGTCCTGTGGCCACCATGTGCCCGTGCAGCGCGGAGATCCAGCACATACACAAGAACGTCTTGGATCAGGACTTCTGCTTCGATGGGCTCAGGGAGGAGCAGGTGCACCGCCTGGCCCTGTGCATCAAGGCGGAGCTCAAGGGCCACAGCCTGGAGCAGGGCCGCCTGCTGGTTCAGTGCAAGCTGCTGCTGGGCTCCTCCTGTTCCTCTTGAGTGTGGGGTCCCTCCTGCTGGGGACCTGACAGCACCTGTCCTTAGCTCACTGGTAGCTACTTTGTACAAAATAAATTATTTTTTTCATGATCTTCATTCATGTTTTAGTTTTTGTAATATACCTCTACGTTTAATACTGAGGGAAAAAGTAATGACACCCTCCCCATTCATGGCACCTGATGTCTCTTTCCAGACCAATTTTACTTCAGAGGTAGAAAGGGTGGGCTTGACACTAAAAGAGAAAGAAAGGAGGTCCCCTTGTCGACTTTGCTTTATGTGAATGCTAGATTTATGGCTTCAGAAACTTCACAATCATCCCCCATGTTAGGATCCATATACTATGGTTTACATAGAGTTGGTATCCAAATTTATGTGCACACGCAACAGAGTGACACCCTCTTCTATTACAAGGACAATTGGGAGGAGAATTCCTCTTCCACTGAGAAGAAGGATTCTTTTCCAAGTGAAGTCTTCAAAAATTGATGAGGGAGAGGAAAACAAAGGAGGTGGAGGATCTTCTGGTGGATGACAGCCTGATGGAACTGATGCTCCTGCCTCTGTAAACAAGCCCCTGTTTTTTGAGGCACTATTCCCATCTAGCTAAGTGTCTAAGGAAGGAATTAGCATGGCAATATGGCTTCCCAGATGACTTGAAATGCAAATTGTCACTTCCTGGAATACTGGGGTCTAAGACGGAGTTCCTTAATCCAGTTTATTTTCATTTATCGATTCAACAAATATACCTGAGTCCACAGGAAAGTGACTCTATGGATGGTTTTCCCTTAGCTTATAGGCTTCTGACATGCTGTGGAAAGTGTAATGGGGTAGGTGACAGATACAATCTGTTTTTGTTTTTGTTTTTTTTCCCTGCCCACAATAAACAGATCTGTGCATCATAACCTTGCCCAATTAAAAATGCCATATATTTGACAGATGTGAGAGTCTACTCAGAGGTCATGTGCTGTGGTGGCTGCAGCTCAGTGGATCTGGGACTCCTGAACCCTCAGTCTCTTCCTGGCCTTTCAGCCAGGCAGCACTTCAGCATGCAGGGAACACATAAGGCCATGAAAGGAAATTTGTTTTTCTGCCCAAAACCAGAGCTGTAAGTTTGCTTTGCTTCCTTTGTTAATCTATTTTTGTACATTAAAATATATATAACCAGTGCTTCCTTCCTAAGTTTTTCTAATAGTTTGAAGGGCTGTGCATTCCAACATCAGCCCTGAAAATTGATGAACACAGGATCACAAGTGTATGATTAGAAGTTGCTGGAGGCCTGCTCTACTTGTCTGAGTTTATCTCAGCTTCCACCTGTAAGCCTTTTACTAGCGGAACCTGTAAAAGATGACGGGACTACCGAGTCTTGCTCCTTTGCCACTTTAATGAAGATCACTACTGCTTTTATAAATTCCTTTTACGCAGAGAGCATTTGGTTAGAAAAACATGCCAAGTATTGCATGTCAAAGTTACATTAGTACAGGGAAGCACAGTTAAAATTAACTCTTTGTTATGTTTCCTTTAAAACGGGAACAGAGAAGCAGGAGAAGCACACGGTCAGCATAACTTACTTACATCTGAAGGACAGGAAGCCATCTTGGAACCTAGAATACTCTTTTTCTGGACATCTGGCTTTCTCACAAGGCCAGATACCAACTCACACAGGCAAGGTCCCACTGCTGGCTCCGACAATTCCCCCTTTTTTATTTTTTAAATGTAGCAATCCCAGCATGACTGTGGCTTTAGAAGTTTTGTAAGATTTTAATTGTCGTTGGAGACAGGAGTATCCTATACAAAAAATGACAAGACCAGCTATAGCAAGAATAACCCATTTGATAAATCTTTTTGATCGTGTCAATAATTTAGACACTACTTTAGTCATTAAACCTTCTAAGGGAGAGTGTTGCCATTCTCTTGTTAAGTTTACGGGCAACCAAACATCTTTTCTTGCCCTTAATATAAACAATGCTTGAGAGGACCAATTAATAGACAAAGAATTGTTAACGCAGGTGTATAATTTACAATCAAAGCAGTCAACGCTTTTTTAAAGTAAAATTAAAACTAAAAGTTCCAAGAGCTATAAGAACATTTCTTCTGAAAAGTAAGAGCATGCATCTTATATGTAGCCTGTTCCATCTGTTCATCTTTAGGAGTCTCCCTCTGAGGGGCAGTCATCACTTTGTTGGACATGTTCATTAGTTTTCCTGGCCTGATGCTCCAAAGAGGAACCCATAATGTTTTAGGGGATCCATGGACATCTGTAGAAACACAAGCATAACCTTTGCCCTTTTTAAGTAAGAGCCCAGGCAACCAAGAGTTAAAAGATTTATACCAAATCAGGACTTGTATGTCTGGCAAAGAGGGAAGTTCAAAATGTTTATCTGCTATAGTCAAACTATCACCCTGAGGTAAATTTAAAAAATTTAAAGTGATAAGTGTTAATGCTAAGGTATCTTAGGGAGTTTCCCTTTTTTATTTTTTAACAATTGTGTTTTTAAAGTTCTATGTGCCCTGTCAATGATAGCTTGTCCTTGTGGATTGTAAGGGAGGCCAGTGACATGAACAATGTTCCATTATGTACAAAATTGTTTAAATCGACGACCTGTAGAAACAGGTCCATTGTCTGCTTTAAGTTTAGAGGGCACTCCCATAACTGCAAAGCATTGTAAAAGAGAGGCAATGACAGCACGAACATTTTCATTGCATTGAGGAACAGCCCAAATGAATTTAGAATAAGTATCAATAACAACATGTAAGTATGGTTGCTGTGGAGAAAAGGTTATGTGAGTCACATCCATTTGCCTTAATTCATTAGTACATACACCTCAAGGATTAGCAACAGACGAGTGAGATCTACAATGTAAAGGAGCACATACAGGACAAGATTTGAAGAGGAATTTCATGATTTACATGTAATCTGTTGACATTAGTATGTAAATGTTCACGTTCTTTTTCAGGGGATTAAAACACTGTATATGCAAGTTTATCTGTAACATCATTTCCTCACACTAGAAGGCCAGGCAGATTAGAATGAGCCCTGATATGAGTAACATATAAGGGATAAGTGCGGGTTTGCATTAGCTGTTGTAATGTGGGTAATAATGTTTTCATAACTACATGAGTAGTAGAAATAAGAGCAGTTTCAATAGCAGGAAACAGTCCTACTACATAAGCTGAATCTGAGCCAATATTTAACAGTTTATCTGTAATTTTTTGCAGATACTGCTAATTCTAAATCAGAACTGCTAATTCTACCTGTTGTGTAGGAGAATAATCAGTTTGAATAGTTTCATGTAAATCAGGTCCATGTATACCTCCTTTACCAGATGATGATCCATCTATATAATAGACTGAAGCATGAGATATAGGATTTAATTTTACTATAGTGTTAACAATAAATGGAGTTCTTTTTTAAAAATCCCACAACTTACCTGCTGGGTAATGATTACCTATATATCCATAATAATTGCTTATACTATTACTTAAATTATCATTAAGGGGTAACAGATTTTCAAACTGTTTGTTAGTAAGAGGTAAAATAGTGAGTTGTGGATCAAATCCCAGGATCTTTAAGCATCTTGTTCTTCCCTGTATAATTAAAGAGGATATTAGATCAATATATGAAGTTAACACTTTAGTTTCTTTTTGTTTTAAATATAACCACTCTAAAGGAGAGTTCTCTTGTGCTAAAATTCCTGTAGGAGAATGTGGAGAAGGAAATATTAACAAGGCAATAGGTTTTAAAGGGTCAAATCTTGTTAGAAAGGCAGCCCGTAACCATGACTCAAAGAATTGTAATTCATTTTCAGCAGCAGGTGTTAAAGTCTGAGGGCTGTCCAGGGTGGTATCACCTTCTAAGATAGAAAAAAAATTAGTAAGTTTATAATTTGATATACCTAAAGAAGGACGAAGCCAATTAATGTCTCCTAGTAACTTTTTTTTTTTAAGAGCTCCACTTTATTTATTTTTTTATTTTTATTTTTTCATTTTTCTTTTATTATTCATATGTGCATACAAGGCTTGGTTCATTTCTCCCCCCTGCCCCCGCCCCCTCCCTTACCACCCACTCCGCCCCCTCCCTCTCCCCCCCACCCCCTCAATACCCAGCAGAAACTATTTTGCCCTTATCTCTAATTTTGTTGTAGAGAGAGTATAAGTAATAATAGGAAGGAACAAGGGGTTTTGCTGGTTGAGAGAAGGATAGCTATACAGGGCATTGACTCATATTGATTTCCTGTGCGTGGGTGTTACCTTCTAGGTTAATTCTTTTTGATCTAACCTTTTCTCTAGTACCTGTTCCCCTTTTCCTATTGGCCTCAGTTGCTTTAAGGTATCTGCTTTAGTTTCTCTGCGTTAAGGGCAACAAATGCTAGCTAGTTTTTTAGGTGTCTCACTTATCCTCACCCCTCCCTTGTGTGCTCTCGCTTTTATCATGTGCTCATAGTCCAATCCCCTTGTTGTGTTTGCCCTTGATCTAATGTCCACATATGAGGGAGAACATACGATTTTTGGTTTTTTGAGCCAGGCTAACCTCACTCAGAATGATGTTCTCCAATTCCATCCATTTACCAGCGAATGATAACATTTCGTTCTTCTTCATGGCTGCATAAAATTCCATTGTGTATAGATACCACATTTTCTTAATCCATTCGTCAGTGCTGGGGCATCTTGGCTGTTTCCATAACTTGGCTATTGTGAATAGTGCCGCAATAAACATGGATGTGCAGGTGCCTCTGGAGTAACAGTCTTTTGGGTATATCCCCAAGAGTATTGCTGGTATTGCTGGATCAAATGGTAGATCGATGTCTAGCTTTTTAAGTAGCCTCCAAATTTTTTTCCAGAGTGGTTGTACTAGTCTACATTCCCACCAACAGTGTAAGAGGCTTCCTTTTTCCCCGCATCCTCGCCACACCTGTTGTTGGTGGTGTTGCTGATGATGGCTATTCTAACAGGGGTGAGGTGGAATCTTAGTGTGGTTTTAATTTGCATTTCCTTTATTGCTAGAGATGGTGAGCATTTTTTCCTGTGTTTTCTGGCCATTTGAATTTCTTCTTTTGAGAAAGTTCTGTTTAGTTCACATGCCCATTTCTTTATTGGTTCATTAGTTTTGGGAGAATTTAGTTTTTTAAGTTCCCTGTATATTCTGGTTATCAGTCCTTTGTCTGATGTATAGCTGGCAAATATTTTTCCCACTCTGTGGGTGTTCTCTTCAGTTTAGAGACCATTTCTTTTGATGAACAGAAGCTTTTTAGTTTTATGAGGTCCCATTTATCTATGCTATCTCTTAGTTGCTGTGCTGCTGGGGTTTCATTGAGAAAGTTCTTACCTATACCTACTAACTCCAGAGTATTTCCTACTCTTTCTTGTATCAACTTAAGAGTTTGGGGTCTGATATTAAGAGCCTTGATCCATTTTGAGTCAATATTGGTATAGGGTGATATACATGGATCTAGTTTCAGTTTTTTGCAGACTGCTAACCAGTTTTCCCAGCAGTTTTTGTTGAAGAGGCTGCTATTTCTCCATCGTATATTTTTAGTTCCTTTGTCAAAGATAAGTTGCTCGTAGTTGTGTGGCTTCATATCTGGATCCTCTATTTTGTTCCACTGGTCTTCATGTCTGTTTTTGTGCCAGTACCATGCTGTTTTTATTGTTATTGCTTTGTAATATAGTTTGAAGTCAGGTATTGTGATACCTCCTGCATTGTTCTTTTGACTGAGTATTGCCTTGGCTATTCATGGCCTCTTGTGTTTCCATATAAATTTAACAGTAGATTTTTCAATCTCTTTAATGAATGTCATTGGAATTTTGATGGGAATTGCATTAAACATGTAGATTACTTTGGGGAGTATCGACATTTTTACTATGTTGATTCTACCAATCCATGAGCATGGGAGATCTCTCCACTTTCTATAGTCTTCCTCAATCTCTTTCTTCAGAAGTGTATAGTTTTCCTTGTAGAGGTCTTTCACATCTTTTGTTAGGTTTACACCTAGGTATTTGATTTTTTTTGAGGCTATTGTAAATGGAATTGTTTTCATACATTCTTTTTCCGTTTGCTCATTGTTAGTGTATAGAAATGCTAATGATTTTTCTATGTTGATTTTATATCCTGCTACCTTGCTATAGCTATTGATGATGTCTAGAAGCTTCTGAGTAGAGTTTTTTGGGTCTTTAAGGTATAGGATCATGTCGTCTGCAAATAGGAATATTTTGACAGTTTCTTTACCTATTTGTATTCCTTTTATTCCTTCTTCTTGCCTACTTGCTCTGGCTAGGAATTCCAGTACTATGTTGAATAGGAGTGGAGATAGTGGGCATCCTTGTCTGGTTCCTGATTTTAGAGGGAATGGTTTTAATTTTTCTCTGTAAAGTATAATGCTGGCTGTAGGTTTGTCATATATAGCTTTTATAATGTTGAGGAACTTTCCTTCTATTCCTAGTTTTCTTAGAGCTTTTATCATGAAATGATGTTGGATCTTATCAAAGGCTTTTTCTGCATCTATTGAGATGATCAAGTGGTTTTTGTCTTTGCTTCTGTTAATGTGGTTTATTACGTTTATTGATTTTCGTATGTTGAACCACCCCTGCATCCCTGGGATGAAGCCTACCTGGTCGTGGTGAATAATCTTTTTGATGTGTTGCTGAATTCGGTTTGCCATTATTTTGTTGAGGATTTTTGCATCATTGTTCATTAAGGAGATTGGCCTATAGTTCTCCTTTTTGTAGGTGTCTTTGCCTGGTTTTGGGATAAGTGTAATACTGGCTTCATAAAATGTGTTTGGCAGTTTTCCTTCCCTTTCTATTTCATGGAACAGTTTAAGGAGGGTTGGTATCAGTTCTTCTTTAAAGGTCTGATAGAATTGAGCAGAGAATCCATCTGGTCCTGGACTTTTCTTTTTGGGGAGACTCTTGATTGCCGCTTCAATTTCATTTTGTGTTATAGGTCTATTCAGGTGATTAATTTCCTCTTGGTTCAGTTTTGGATGATCATATGTATCTAGAAATCTGTCCATTTCTTTTAGATTTTCAAATTTATTTGAATATAGGTTCTCAAAGTAGTCTCTGATGATTTCCTGGACTTCCATGGTGTTTGTTGTTATCTTCCCTTTTGCCTTCCTGATTCTACTAATTTGGGTTTTTTCTCTCCTCATTTTAGTCAGGTTTGCCAGGGGTCTATCGATCTTGTTTATTTTTTCAAAGAACCAACTTTTTGTTTCATTAATTCTTTGTATGGTTTTTTTGGTTTCTATTTCGTTGATTTCAGCTCTTATTTTTATTATTTCTCTCCTTCTATTTGTTTTGGGATTTGCTTGTTCTTGTCTTTCTAGGAGTTTGAGATGTATCATTAGGTCATTGATTTGGGATCTTTCAATCTTTTTAATATATACACTCATGGGTATAAACTTTCCTCTCAAGACTGCCTTATCTGTGTCCCATAGGTTCTGGTAGGTTGTGTTTTTATTTTCATTGACTTCCAGGAACTTTTTAATTTCCTCTTTTATTTCATCGATGATCCATTCTTCATTAAGTAATGAGTTATTTAGTTTCCAGCTGTTTGCATGTTTTTTGTCTTTACTTTTGTTGTTGAGTTCTACTTTTACTGCATTGTGATCAGATAGTATGCACGGTATAATTTCTGTTTTCTTATATTTGCTGAGACTTGCTTTGTGCCCTAGGATATGATCTATTTTGGAGAAGGTCCATGGGCTGCTGAGAAGAATGTATATTGTGTAGAGGTTGGATGAAATGTTCTGTAGACATCTACTAGGTCCACTTGATCTATTGCATATTTTAGATCTTGGATTTCTTTATTGAGTTTTTGTTTGGATGACCTATCTATTGATGATAATGGAGTGTTAAAGTCTCCCACAACCACTGTGTTGGCGTTTGTATATGCTTTTAGGTCTTTCAGGGTATGTTTGATGAAATTGGGTGCGTTGACATTGGGTGCGTACAGATTGATGATTATTATTTCCTTTTGGTCTATTTCCCCTTTTATTAGTATGGAATGTCCTTCTTTATCTCGTTTGATCAATGTAGGTTTGAAGTCTACTTTGTCAGAGATAAGTATTGCTACTCCTGCTTGTTTTCGGGGGCCATTGGCTTGGTAAATCTTCTTCCAGCCTTTCATCCTAAGCATATGCTTATTTCTGTCGGTGAGATGAGTCTCCTGTAAGCAACAAATTGTTGAATCTTCTTTTTTAATCCATTTTGTCAAACGGTGTCTTTTGATGGGTGAATTAAGTCCATTAACATTAAGTGTTAGTACTGATAGGTATGTGGTGATTCCTGCCATTTAGTTATCTTAGTTGTTTGAAGGTTTGATTGTGTGTACCTAACTTGATGTTACTCTCTACTGTCTTGCTTTTTCTTATCCTGTGGTTTGGTGCTGCCTGTCTTTTCATGGTTAAGTTGGGTTTCACTTTCTGTGTGCAGGATCCCTTGCAGAATCTTTTGTAATGGTGGCTTTGTGGTCACATATTGTTTTAGTTTCTGCTTATCATGGAAGACTTTTATTGCTCCATCTATTTTGAATGATAGCTTTGCTGGGTAGAGTAACCTGGGGTTGAAGTTATTTTCATTCAGTGCCCGGAAGATCTCACCCCACGCTCTTCTTGCTTTTAGTGTTTCTGTTGAGAAGTCTGCTGTGATTTTGATGGGTTTACCTTTGTATGTTACTTGTTTTTTCTCTCTTACAGTCTTCAATATTCTTTCCTTAGTTTCTGAACTTATTGTTTTAATGATAATATGTCGTGGAGTAGTTCTATTTTGATCTGGTCTGTTTGGTGTCCTGGAGGCCTCTTGCATTTGTATGGGAATATCTTTCTCTAGATTTGGGAAATTTTCCGTTATTATTTTGTTGAATATATTACGCATTCCCTTCACTTGCACCTCTTCTCCTTCTTCAATGCCCATGATTCTTAAGTTTGGTCTTTTGATGTAGTCAGTGAATTCTTGCATTTTCTTTTCACAGGTCTTGAGTTGTTTAATTAATAGTTCTTTGGTTTTTCCTTTAATTACCATTTCATCTTCAAGTTCTGAGATTCTGTCTTCTGTTTGTTCTATTCTGCTGGATTGGCCTTCCGTTTTGTTTTGCAGTTCTGTTTCATTCTTTTTTCTGAGGGTTTCCATATCCTGGCTGTTTTCTTCTTTATTGTTGTCTATTTTTGTCCTGAGTTCATTTATCCATTTATTCATTGTGTTCTCTCTTTCACTTTGGTGTTTATACAGTGCTTCTATGGTTTCCTTTATTTCTTCTTTTGCTTTTTCAAATTCTCTATTTTTATTGTCTTGGAATTTCTTGAGTGTCTCCTGTACATTTTGGTTGACCCTATCCAGTATCATCTCTATAAAATTCTCATTGAGTACTTGTAGTATGTCTTCTTTTAAATTATTCTTGTGGGCTTCATTGGGTCCTTTGGCATAGTTTATCTTCATTTTGTTGGAGTCTGGATCTGAGTTTCTGTTCTCTTCATTCCCCTCTGGTTCCTGTACTAATTTTTTGCTGTGGGGAAGCTGGTTTCCCTGTTTTTTCTGTCTTCCTGTCATTGTCCTTGGTGTTGTTACTGTCCCTGTACTGTGTGTAATTAAGTATTTTCTAGCTTGTAATAATAACAATGGTAATATTGAGAATGGAAGAGTGAGCTGAGATGGAAAGCAAGAAGTTAAAGAAAAGGGGAAAACAAATATACAGACAAGAGGGAGAAAGCAGAACAAGGTATCAGACCAGAGAGTTTCAAAGGTATAAACAGGGAGTGTTAGTGTACTAATCGACAGTAAGCTGAACAGACAATAGAGAGACAGAGAAAGGATTGAAAATCAAAGATAAAAAAAATAATAAAAAATAAGTAAATGAAAGTAATACCTATATATAAAAATGAATTAAAATAAAATGGAAAATAGAAAATTAAAAAGAAAACAAAAAACCAAAAAAGCAATGCAGTTTCAGTCTTAATAATTTGGATGTCCGTCTCAATCTCCAGTCCTGGAGTTGGTGTCTCAGATGTTGTTCTGTAGTTGTCTCATCAAAGGGGATGCATAAAGTAGAAAAAAACTGCACACAACACACACACACACACACACACACACAAGAAAAAAAAAAAAAGCCCCACCAAGTTTCCCCAGTTCAAATGCAATACAGTTTCAGTAAGTTTTTCGGCTTGCAGGTGTAATTCGGTTGTTCTCTCATCAAAGGTAGGGAGAAAAAGAAAAAAAAGCGTCTGGAGACAGTTCTGAGAGTGGTATCTGCAACTGTGGCTTGCCTGCTTGCTGCTCTCAGCCTGTAGCTGGCAGCATTATTTATGCAGATCTCTGGGGTGAGCTAGCACTCACCTGGTCCCACAGGCTTTGTTTGTTCAGAGTTCTCCTGTGCCGGAGCCTCTGCTACAGGCTTTTCCCCTTTCCAAGCACTGGGAAAGGCGACACTGCCCCCGCGTTGTCAGGCCTGCGTGTTTATTTACAGTTCATGTGGGAGGTGGGTCTTCCCCCCTCTCCTCTGAAGTTTTCCTCCCACTGCCACTTTCAGAAGCTTTCCTGCTCCTGCTTATTGGGTGGTGGTGCTGCTCCTGCCAGCCGCTGTGTTTGTTTACAGTTCACGTGGGAAATGGGTCTTCCCTCCTCTCCTGTGGAGTTTTCCTCCCTCCTCCACTCTCACAAGCTTCCCTGCTCCTGGTTGCTGGGCTCGCGCCCCGCTCCCGCCAGAGCCTCTCTGGCCTGCCTGGCTTGTTTATTTACAGTCCCGGGAAGGATTCCCTTCCCCCAATCTTCAGTGCTCAGGGCGCCCCACCCTCTTTCCAGCGTTTCTCAGTTTCTCTTTTTTTTTTTTCCCGGGTGGAGGTCAGTCTGTCCAGGGGGCTATGCTGCTCTGGCCCAGGCTTGTCTGTGGGGCTACTGCGGTACCGCGAAGCTCACCTGGTCCGCGTCTTCCCAAGCCGTATGGGCGCCGGCCACTGGCGGCCCCGGGGGCCCTCCTCGTTTCTCCGTTTAACGTGAAGTGGAGATTCTCTGCACTGGCTGGAGTTGTGGAGGGGTCAAAGTTATGCCTTTTCTCGGTGATTATGCCTGCAAAGTGTGTCTCCAGCGTCTCTCCAAGATTTCACTATAGGAGGGTCGCTTTCTGCTTCCTACCTCTAGCCGCCATCTTGGAATTCCTAGTAACTTTTGAAAGTTATTTAGAGTTGTTAATGAGTCTCTTCATATGGCAGATTTTTGAGGACGAACAGTGAGTTGCTCAACTGCATGACCTAAATATTGAGAAGAAGTAGTAGTTTGTATTTTTTCAGGAGCTGTTACTAATCCTCCTACTTGTAAAGCTTTTTGTGTGGTTTCAAAAATTTTATGCAATTGTTTAGAACATGCATGAGAAATTAAAATGTCATCCATATAGTGGATGATATATGCATCAGGAAATGTTACTCTAATAGGTTGTAATATTTTTTCTACAAAATACTGACACATAGTGGGGGAATTAGTCATACCCTGTGGCAGCACTGTCCATTGATATCTCTGTAAAGGTTCTTGCTGATTTAAGCTAGGAACAGAAAATGCAAACCTTTCCCTATCTTTGGGATGTATAGATATAGTATAAAAGCAATCTTGTAAATCTAAAACAATAAAGGCCATTCTTTAGGAATACATGGAGGAGTAGGCAATCCAGGTTGTAGAGCTCCCATTGTTACCATAGATGCATTTACATTTCTTAAATTTATAAGAAGTCTCCATTTTCCTGATTTTTTCTTAATAACAAACACTGGGGAATTCCAAGGAGAAAAGGAAGGTTCTATATGTTTGTGCTCTAATTGTTTTTGAACTAATTGTTTTAAAGCCTGTAATTTTTCATTATTTAGGGGCCACAATATGAAAGTCATAGGGAATCTACCCAGCATCATTGCTCCATCCTGCCAAATATTCTCTACAAAAAGGAGAAGCAGGACCATAAGTTACACAAGCCTTCTTAAAGTCTTTTATAAGATTCATATCCAATCCATTATAAGTGTTATTGCCATTCATATTAAACAAAACAGGAAACAGCAGTCGCAATTCATGCGGCTGTGGGGGGATGGGAAGGCAAGCTGCTAATGGAAGGTCATTCTTTCTTCCCAAGCCCTTTTCAGGGTGAATATGTAAATAGCACATTTCCTCTTCAGTGTTTCCCATTTTAGGATGTTCATTCCAATTCCTCCTTCTCTGGGGGAGGAGGGAAAAAAATCAGAAGTTTCTCTTGGAGGAACCATTGCAATTGCAGGTGCTGCAAGCGGTGGTTTACTTTCGGTTTCTTCCAGCACAGTAAAGCCATGACTAAAGCACCATTTACTTTCCTTAGTTATTTTTTCCACATCTCCTGCATCTAATTTATACTCATGAAGGGATGCAACAGTCTCTTTTTCTAAATTTTCTTCCCTTCTCTCTCCCCCAAGTATAAGAATTACAGATTTAACCAGAGCCCATGTTATCAAAAAATAAACAGGTGTCTTTTCTCTCTGTCTGTATGCCTTTTCGACATTTTTATGTGCTGCTCCCAAACTTCATCTAAAGTACCTTCCTCAGGAAACCAAGGATTATACTCACAAATTACTTCTAAGCAGTCCTTTAACTGCTGTTTGGAAGCTCGAGCTCCTCCTTGTAACAAAAAATGATGCATAAGTGAAAGAAAAGGCTGGGACTTTGCCCCAGCTTGTCTCACTTGCCTCCTTCTGTGAGGGTCTCCACATCACTTTCAAAGTTATCCTTCAGGTCCCTGTTTCAGGGCGCCAACTGTTGCCATTTATCAGCTGGACCTGGGTGACCAGAGCCATAAAAGATGAGGGGACTACTGAGTGTTGCTCAATAGCCACTTTAGTGAAGATCACTTCTGCTTTGTATAAACTCCTTTTTCACAGAGAGCATTTGGTCAGAAAAAGCATGCCAAGTATTACATGTCAAGGTTACATTAGTACAAGGAAGCACAGTTAAAATTAACTCTTTGTTGTCACCTTTAAAATGGGAACAGAGAAGTAGGAGAAGCACAGGGTCAGCAGAACTTTCTTATTTACTTCTGAAGGACACTAAGCCATCTGGGAACCTTGAATACTGTTTTTCTGGACGTCTGGGTTTCTCACAAGGCCAGATACCAAATCACACAGGCAAGGTCTGGTCTGAGACTTTTGCCTCTGTTCCTTGGAGCTTTCTCACAAGGCCAGATGCTGACTCACACAGGCAAGGTCCCACTGCTGGCTTCGACATCCACCAAGCCCCCAAACCCTTCACACACATAAGTACATGCACATGTGTGTGCTCATGTTCTCATACATGTACCCATATATCTAAACACACATGGAACCATAACATTGGGGGTGTTTTTCCATCCATAAATGCAATAGCTTCAGCATTATTGAGACACAATCTTTCATTAGTTCCTCAACCATGCTGCTCCAAAATGCCTTAGAATACCGAGTTAATTCCTTTAGCAAGTGAAGAAATTGAGCCTTAGACTTACTGAGGTGTCTACCCTCCAAAGTGGAGGAAGGGGAAGAATTAATGATTTCTCACAATGCATTTTGTGTACTTGTTGCTCAGGACTCTGACAAATCATAAAATGCAAAGGAAAGAACATTCAGATGTTTTCTAATTCCTCTTGACTCCTAAGTAAAGCTGCTTCTGTTCAATGCCCGTGTGTGATAATGACCACCTAGGTTCAGACTCAGCCCTTTGGAAGACATGACACTGTTTCCATAGAGAAATCCATCTTGCGATGTGTGGCATGTTTGTTTCCATTACAAAAATGACAGCTTGTGGCTATGAAAATGGCTGATGAGGTGTTTTACCAGTGTTGTGTGAGCTCCTGATAATGGTGCCATTAATCTTCACATCACTCAGTCTTGAGCAGACTCTAGCAGGTCATCTGCTGCATTGAGAGTGGTTGATTTAATAATTTTTGAGGCATCCCTGATTAGATGGGAGGCAGTGTAAAAGCACATGTCACCCAAGGTGGCCCTCTGCCATAAATAACCGCAACTTCTCTGTCCTCCCGCTGCTGGGCTTTGGGTCAGCTCCCAAGTGTCTGGTACAGAAGAGCTCGGCTGAGTCCTCCGTGTGCAGCCATGAAAGAAGACAGAGTGGGTGCAAAGGAACACACAGAAATGCTGCCCTCAGCACACAGGTATGCAACAGCCAGGGGCCTTTTAGGTAATGTCTAGGAATGGCTGGTGCCCATTCGAGATTTTGTGGAAAAGTGAGGAGTCCTGGTGCATAGACACAACATGGGCTGTCTCTCTGAATGAATTCTCTTCTGCTATTTTCAAGTAGCTCCATGGAAAAGTCCAGCTGATGGATCACTTATTAATGGATTCAATATAAGTTCCAAGCTACATATGAAATTTTTTTTCCTCTATGAAGGAACAAAATGTGCATTACTTTATTTTTCTTTCACATAGAGTTTTAAAAAATCATTTCCCATAATTCAAAAACTGAGCATTTTTGCTATAGAAAAAGTAAACCGAAAAAAACCAGATAAAATAGTTCATTAGTGTATATTATTTATACCAATTAGCATACATTTTATCTCAAAATAGAGAGTACTTTTGTTATTTTATATAAAATTCACGATTTTAATAGATCATCAAATATGCTAACTTATGAGCATACCAGCATTAATTTTTAAAAAAATAAATGTTACGATGGATATGAACTGTCCCCCCAGAAGACTCATGTACTGAAGGGACTTGTGTGCTACTTTGGGAGGTGCTGGACACTTTAGGAGGTGAAGCCTAGCTGAAGGTAGTAAGTCACTGTGAGACTGTGAATGTACCCCATGGGGACTCTAGCTTGTCCTGGGCCCCCTCTGTCTTGGTCTCTGCTCCTGACTGCCTTAAGGTGACTAACTTTGTTCTTCCACAACCTCCCCGCCATGATCTCTGCCTCGCATGACCCAGAAATAATGGAGCTAGCTGACCATGGACTGAAATCTCTGAAACCCTGAGCCAAAATAAATCTTTTCTCCTTTTCAGTTTATGTCAGGAATTGTGTCACGATACAAATATCTAATATGGTGACTTTGAGTTAGTAACAAATTGTTTCTGTAAACCAATCATAACTATTGAAAATATAATAGTATACTTAAGTATTAATGCTATTGAAAAACAAATTCCTAGAAAGAAAATCATCACAGGGCTGTGATGTACCCATATGAGCAATTGCTAGCATTAGAAACATCCTAATTTTTAAATTTTTATCATTTTTATGTTTACTCACAAGTGTATAGATTGTTTGGCCACCCCATCCCTTCTTCCAGGCAGCATCCAAGTTTCTGATGCTGCAAAGGGGTTAGCTCCACATTGCAAACTCGCTCTCCAAAAGTTTACAGTGACAATAAGATAGGTCACCAGTGAGTCCCCATGCTCCTTGCGGGGACTGAGTGATCACACACTGGCATTCACAATGGCATGGGGAAACCTGGTCTTTGTTAACTGAAATCATCCAATCTCATTCTCCATATTACTAATTCACTTCCATTGTTCAGTTTGCTACTGGGTATACAACAATTTCCAGTTTATTATTGAGAGTCCTTTCTGTGCTGTGAGTGAAGTGCATTTTTCTTTTGAATTTTGTTATGGTAAACTTGTAGACCCAGAAGTTGAAAATGTATCTAAGATGATGTACATGACTATTTCCCTGGGCATTTTCTCTTTGATGTCATGCTTACAAACATCTCCCCATCTCCAAAAATGGACAATAAATTCTTTTATTTTCCCACACTGAAAGCACACATGGAATTTCATTCTGTAAGCAGTAGAAGCCGTGAAAGTTTTTTAAAGTTCGGAATAGGTCATTGGTCCCCCCACTGCTTGCTGGTGCCCCATGACTTGCTGATCTTTGTAACACAATAAATCCCACGTGCTCGTTCTCAGCATCTTTATTATTCCAGCTGAAATTTGAGAACAGCCAGGAATACCAAATCATTCAAAAATTTTGACCAGAACTTTATTTAATGTATAGATTATTTTTGGAAAGATTTACAGTATGTTTCTTCATTTAACTTTCCTTTTATATCTCTTAGCATGGCTTTTTCATGATAGTTGATGGTATGCACACTTTAATCTACCCATAAGCTTTATGTTAAATGTATCCTAAGTGCTAAGAAAGTCATTATATGCGTATATATTATTATCTATACATATTAAATAGACATGTAGACATGCATTATATATTATAAAGACATATTATTTAGTTTGTAAACTAAATCTAAATTATGAATTGTTTTGAAAAATTTTAATTGTGTTTTTAAAAAATAGATAAAAATATTTTTACCTCATCTTTTCATCCTTTTTTTTTTTTTTTTTGATAGCATTGTGGTTTGAACTCAGGATCTCAAACTTTCTAGGTCGGCATTTTTAACACTTGAGCCACTCCACCAACCCTTTTTTTGGAATGGGTTTTTTTGAGATAGAGTCTCATGCACTATTTGTCCAGCCTGGCTTTGAACCACGATCAACCTGATCTCTGCCTCCTAAGCAGCTAGCATTACAGGTGTGAGCCACTGGCACCCAGTTTTCTTGGTTTTATTATCTGTGCTGGAAAAAACTTTAAAAAAAATCCCAATTCTAGTGTTTTCCATTGAATATGTGCCATATTTTAGGTGTTCTTTATAAATTTCAAAAGTATATCTTTATATTTCTATATGAAGTGTTTTGATCAATTTTGGTTTTTATTTTATTAAATATCTTATGAGGTATGTTTAGGGATTCTGATAGATTCTGAAAACTTATTCTGAGTCTATTGTTCACTTACAGCTTGTGCTTTTCAAGTCCCTCAAAGGTTTATCTGAACACACAACTACTTCAAGGCAGCTTTTTCCCCAGCTTTGCTAAAATTAGGCTGTGAAGTTAATTTAGGCCAAAGGAATGTGAGTTAGTGCCTTTTGTAAAGGCATTTCCATTCTGTGGACTTGCTCTAGATGCTTCTCTTCCCAGAAGACGGGGAGTAACAGTCACTGGAGGAGCCTCCAGACTAAGAAGATGAAGGGTGGTTGTTGAGCCTGGAGAGAGCCCTACCAGGATGCAAGGCCAGATTATCTTAGAATTACCAGTGGGGAGGACCACATTCCTCTGGCCTGTTAGGTAAGGAGACATGTATATACACCCATACTTAAATATTTATGTGCAATTTCTATAAATTCATAAATACATAAATTCTCTTACACATACATATTTAATTGGTGTATTTTAGCATTTATCTCTTCCGACATTTACTAAAGCACGCATCAAGCAATACAGTCATATTTCTCCCTCTTTTTATCTGGAATGCTGTTAGCCATAGAAGGAGGGACATTGAGGCTAGTAGATAATCCTTTAAGGGCATGGTGTATTTATATACCTCTAACTAGCTTAGAGGTTTCATATGCACTTGCATTAATGGACTGGTCTGCACTTGAGAGAAGCAGGATGGCAAAAGAACATAGGACTTGATGTCCAATGTCCTGGGTTTGAATCATGCTTCTGCTTCTCAGTGGCTCCACTCTTGAGTTTTTCCACCTCTGTGCCTTCTTTCCTTCAGGTGTGAAATTGGGAAAGCTAGTGAACATGTTCAAATGCTGATCAGCTCAACATTGGCTGATGTGAGAATGAAGTAAGTTGATGTAAGTCATGTGCCTTGGATGGCCCTGGCATAGAGGAAGTGTTCAAGGAGTTCTATTCTTCCAGTGTCACTGTGTATACCTTTCTTATTGTCATTGTCATGTTTTAGTATCTGGGTTGTCCTGACAACTTTATTGAATTAATTATTATTTGTCTTCAAGTTTTTATGTCTTTGCCATGAAACAGTTTGACAACCATAGCATCATCCACACTTAGAAGAGTTTTGTTTTCCTCCATGGTTTTCACTTAATCTAAGGAAGTCATTCTATTAATATTATTGTATTAGTCAGCATTCAATAACTATGACAAATACTTACATGATCCACCTAAAGAGAGAGAAAGGCTACTTTGGTTAGCAGTTTTAGAGATTTCAATCCATGAAGGGTTGACCCATTGCTTTTGGGTCACCAGGTAACAGATCATGGTGGATGCTTACAGCAGAGCAAAACTACTCCTCTTATGGGCAGAAAACAAACTAGAGAAAAGGCAAGGTGTCCCACCACAATCCCCCTGAAGGGCACACCCCCATTAACCTAAAAGTTCCCACTTGACCCCACATCCTTTCAGCACGAGGATGTGCTGATGTCTTGCAGACCCATGGGTCTTCAGGGGCAGTACAGATCCAAGCTACAGCAGTTACAGTGAGTAGTGCACTGTGTCATGTTCCCCTGGGTCTTGGAACTAGAACATTTGCTTGCAAGAATTCTATTTAGCACTGGACTGGGAATCCCATCCAGTGGAATAAGGCATAATGCAAAATTGCATCAAGTTTGCAATGAAGTTACACCACATCTCTTTAAAGATGTTATGATTACATATAAGAAAACCTCATGAAATACACAAAATAGAGGACAAAAATGTAGGACGAAGTACTACAGCTAATGAGTGGATTTATCAGGGCCACAGATTTAAAAGGGTGATATACAAAAATCAATTATATTTGCACATGGTAATAATGAAAACTTCAAATAAGAAGTTAAAACAAGAGACCATTTAAAAAGTATTCTTAAAAATCAGAACTTAATATGCAGAAATACATTTCACAAAATGTGGACAAAAATCTTTCTGGTTTCATAATTGAAGCTGTACTGATACTCAGTTAGCAAATGCTAACCTACTGGGTACCCTGAATTATCGGGAAATGTGAATTAAAACTACAAGTGCTGTTTCATTCCACCTTGAAAAGCCGAGCTGTAAGTATCTGAGGGTGTGGGTGATGAGCTCCATGCATTGCAGGCAGAAATGTGAAACAACTCTACGTTTGACCCAGAAATTCAATTTTTTTTGTCATTTACCTAAAAGCAATGAAAGTAAAATTCCCAGAAAGACTTAACTCAATGAAATAAATAGCAGCCTTATTCATAATGATAAAATTCACGAGGAGCTGTGGTTTGGATTCAGTTTGTCCCATGATTGTCCATGTGTAGGAAGTGTGGTCCCCAGTGTGACAGCAAGGGCTGGCACCACTAGTGAATGAGCCCAGTGGGAAGTGATTGGGCACTGGGATCGCTGCCTCAGAAGAACTGATGAGGTTCCTGAGCAAGCATTGCTACAGCACAGCAAGCCCAGCCCTTCCTGGCCTCCCTCTGGCTTCCTGTCTCACCCTGTGAGGTTTCTCTCTCTCTCTCTCTCTCTCTCTTCTCTCTCTTTCTGTCTTCCCCCCACCCCACACACAGGCACTCCTGCCATAATGCTAGCAGCCTCTGTCCTTGACAGAGGCCAAGTTGTTGGGGCCACCTGCTGTTGGATTTTCAGCCTCTAAAACTACAATGGGCCTAGTCTTAGGTATTTTGTAAAACAATGGAGAACTGACTAATATAGTTGTATAATGGAAAAAATTAATTGTGGTACATTTTTACAGTGAAGTAGTATTTAGCAATATGAAAGAAGAAGCCAGTGATGATACATGCAGCACAACTGCAGCTTATAAACATCATAGTGAGTGAAAGAATGTAAACAGAATTTTGTTAGTCAGCTTCACATTACTATAACAATACCTGAGCCAGTCAAATAATAAACAGAAAAGGTTTGTTTTAGATCATGGTTCAGGAGTTTCCTATCCAAGACTGATCACATCCTTCGTTTTGTGCCTCTGCTGAAAGTAGCAAGTCACAACAGGAACACATGGCACAGGAACACATGGCAGAGTAAACCACTCACATAATGAACCAGCAAGCAGACAAGGAACAAGATACAGGGGTCCTGCAGTTTCCTTTGAGGGCACCCTCCTGATAAACTAAGGACTTCCCACTAGGCCCCACATCTTAAAATTTGTGTCACCTCCCAATACTGCCACCCTGCAGACCAAGCCTTTAACATATGAAATTTTGGGGTACACTCATCCAAATTGTAGCAAATAACTGACAATATGATTCAGATTATGAAGTTGAGGAGCAAAACTCCTTGCTAATCTTGGAAGTCATCACAAGTGTCTTCCACTGGAGAAGTCTGGGAAGGAACATGAGAACGTGAGGTCAATTTGAAGTCCTGGAAATTATCAGTATCTTCTTGTTGACATTACTGGTGGTTTTTTATCAGCACTGGAGTTTGAACTCAGGGCTTTGTGCTTCCTGGGCTGGCACTCCAACACTTGCATCATACACCTGGCTCTTTTTTCTTTAGTTATTTTCTTTATGATTTTTCAGGGTCTCACATGTATTCCTAAGCTATCCTGGCCATGTTTTATTCTTCCTGTGTTTTTGCACCACCACATCCAGCCATTGGTTGAGATGGCGTCCCATGAACTTTTTACACAGGCTGGCCTCAAACTGTGAGCCTCCTGATCTCCACCTCCCACGTTGCTAGGATTACAGATAGGCACCACCACACACAGCTGCTTACTTTTGATGGTAGCTACATGTGTCAAACCTCATTGAAATGAGCATGTAAGATCTACAAATTGTATTGTATAAAACTATGGCACATTTTAAAAAAAAGAACAGTACTATTAGGAAAAATATCTGAGCATTTGCAATTCAGTTCTCACTTATTGCTGTTGAATAAAACCTGAAGGAAAGAAGCACTTATATGAAACTTAAATCACTTTAAATCATCCTAATTCTCAATTCTTACTTGAATAAGAAAAACTTCAAGTGTTTTATTTAAATCATGGTAATTTATAAAACTTTCCTGAAAACCTACTTTTATGTGAAAGAATTCACTTTTAATTTCCCTAACATAACTCTCTCCAGGAACTCAGCATCAAAGTTCCTTTCTATCTCTACCTGTGCTGTCCCTGAAAACCGTGATGGACAAACCTCCCTGTGTCTAAGTTTCCCTGAGTGACAGAAACTCTCTTTTTTTCCACCTCACCAAAAAATAAGTCACAGAGATTTCCCAGAGAGCAAGGGTTCTGATTTTACTGCACCACCACTCTCATTCTTCATGGCCCATACTTTTGTGGACTCACAGGACCACAAAATCTTTTACATCTATTCTATATGTCTGTCAAGTCTATAACAATTTCTTTCATTTTCATTTCTTTTACATGCTTTCCTTTCCTTTCGGGTGTGCATTAACTAAAACTTTCTTTATGTAATCTAGATATTATGGGCAAAATCTGAACATATATTCACAGAAGGAAATTTGTGGTGGCCAGAGAGTAAATACAAAGGAATCTAATGAATTCATTTTATGGGTTCAAGTTCACTTAGTGTTTTAGCAATTTCTTAGTATATTTAATCCTGATTGTTACCTGACTGTTGGTTTTACTTCTTATGTATGATTTATAACAAAAAATTAAGGTAGTTATCCATGAATCTTTAGTTGATGGTAATATGGACAGCTTCCACTTAAAAATAAGCAATCATGGAGTATTTTTCCTTTTTCAGGTGAAAGACAGATGGTGGTAGGTTTGGTGTCTTCATCCACTCGTGCTGCTACATAGGCTTGTAGTCCAAACCTTTGGCAAGAGAATTTATCAAGAGCAATTTATTTTTCACAATTCTGGAGGCTGGAATGACTAAGATTAGGATGTCTTCAGACTTTAGTGTCTAGTGTATTCCTGTTTCTCATGAATGGCAACTTCTCTGTCCTCACATGGTGGAAAGGGAAAAGGGGATAAACTTGCTCCCTTACGGCTTTTCTGAGGGCACTGATCCCATTCATGTGGGTGAAACCCTATGATCTACTTGCCTTCCCAAGTCCCATCTCTTAATAATAATGCATGGCATTCAGCTCCAATATGGATTTTGGAGAGACATAAACATCCAAACCACAGCAGAGATGATGTATGAAGGAGAAATCAACACTGTTGTAGGGTATTACAGGAGAGCTGAGAAGTGATCTGTGTTCATAGAGGAAATTGTGCAGAATCTACTTCAGTGTGTGCAAGTGTGTGTGTGGGTGTGTTTTCAGTGACTTAATTCTCACCCATCTATGTTTTTCTATAACTTCAAAATCTAAAAAAAAAATTCACTGTAAGGATATAAGGATTTCCTAGAATGAATGCATAGTCAGTAAAGAAATGACTAGGTGAGAATTTAATAAGCTCTCGAATGATTAGGTTATAGTATTCAGAGCAAAGTTTTAAGAATAACATAGAAATATGCCCAAATTAATATATCCCAGAGATATGAGTTTATATCCAAGCTTTGAGATATCTAATTTCCTTCTGGTTTGTTTGATTTTCACTTGTTTTTTTTAGTCTCCTGGTATATTTCTATTTTCCCTAAGTGTAGGCATGCTGTGTAGTGGCCAGGAAGAAGTAACCACTGAAGGGACCAGTTTCAAATGCTGGTGAATATTTGGTCAGACTTATGGGTATCTCATAATTTTTAGAGCTGATATTTTCTTATTGGAGAAAGATTTTCCAATTGGAATTCAGGGTACATTTTCATTTGTTACAGATCCCTGAGTTGTACAGTGCTTAGAGACTATATGTCTCACAAGAAGTGTACACTAAAACACATTGCACTTCAAAAGAACTTGACAAGAAATGTTCAATTTTTCCCTGCCTGTTTTTAAAACATCATTATGTGCTCTTGTGATTTGTGGCTTCACTTGTCATCCTGGCGCCTGAGATGGATAAAATCATTAAAAACTTTCTTCCAAGTTTTTATTTATCAGAGCCAGGGAAAAATTACATTCCTATTAACTTTAGTTGGAAATCTTGGAAAAGGATATTGTAACTCATTCCAGGTAATATCTGTCTTTCTGTATAGCTGTTACTCAGATCTATCTAAAGAAGTACTTGAGTTTGAATTATGTCAAAATCAAAGCGGTCTCTTTAAAATTTGAAATGCATTATGCACCTGAGGTGCTGACAGCAAACCCCATGCCAAGCATTTGATCCACTAATACCCATTTTCCCAGTACTCCAGATCCTCAGATCTACATCTCTTGCATTTTTGCTCAGGCCAATTTTCAAATAAGGGATCGGGAAACAGTTTAGGGCTCATAAATCAACCTGATGTTTGGGGGAAAAAAGTGTTCGTTTGCTTCTTCACATGTGGTTCCACACATTTTTACACATTTTCAGCTAAATCAGAAATCCAGATGCAAAATTATGTTGCTTACATATGTCATGTCTATTTGTGGATATTCCATGAAGAACAGAGGACTGCGAGGCCAGATTGCATTATTTTTGGCATAATAAAGTATAGGTTAATATGGTAGAAAACAGTGCACACTTAAAAGTGAATGTGCCTTTCACAGTCATAGTAATTAGCTCATCCAAAAACAGCATCCACTGCCATGGGTCATACTGAAGAAATGTCTGTGACTTATCTATTGATATTCCTAGTGATACTTCAATTTTACTTGGAAAATATTCCAAACTTTCTACTAGGACTATGGTCCATTTTTTCCTTATTTTTATTTTTCTTTTCTACCCATGTTTTTAAAATAATAAAAGTGTGTTATGTTTCTAGTCATAAAATATTTATTTAAAGGTAGAGAGTATAGCTCAGTAGTATGCTCTCGCTGAGCATGCCCAAAGCCTTCCAAATATGTATAGAGAAATATAGATATATGTAAATACTTTTCATTTACTCCTTATAAACAAAACACAAGGAGTAAACAAAAATTGCTGTGTAATAGAACAATGGCATGAAGATGAAAATATTCTTACTACTCTCAGTTGATAACTATGACTTATAGACTTGATGATGAAAATATAAAACAAATATTTGATATCCTTTAAAGAGAATTGTCATATATTTACTCTTGAATTTAATTTCAGACAGGGCAGCATGTAGACCCATGGGTTCCACATTGTATTGGTAAAAGTGACAACAATGAAGAAATAATAATGAGAAAAGCAGTGAAGGAGAACCTCTTAAAGACGTCCTTCTATGAAGGTGTGTTCTACTTAATAAATCCTGGGCTTGAAGATTATTTTTAAAAAGATCAAATTTGTTTGGATAAGTGATGTTTTGTCTGTTTTTCTAGCATTTTGCTTTTGGGATTTCAGTGTTTGTAAGCATTTCTTGACCTGGTCTTCAGACTTGAGGTACAAATGGACAATATTTCGTTTAAGAAAGAAAAATATCTACTCAAGCACTTGGTGTGTGTTTCCTCTTAATTCTCACACAGGATACTGGCATGTAACTACATGTTGACAGGTGGTTAGATATACGGTTTCTACTGAACACATCTGATGTTTTTCCATATTTTGTGATGCACAGTTTATAGCGTATTTGAGAAATGACAGCAATCATGTCCCCATTCATTTACTCATAAAAGAAGAGCAAGAGTGTTATTACAAAGGATTTGCTCTTTGGATAATGAATTTTCTTCTGGAAGGCAGACTTTCAGATGGAGTCTCTATGTGCATTGACAAGGTATGTAGCTCAGCTGATGAGAGAGTTAATAAGTCAGTTCAAAGGTTTCCAGACATGGTGCCTCCTGATCTGTTCACATTGCTTCCATCTTGCTCTATTGAGCTCATTCTACTTGGGTTCTCTTACAGTCCATTATGTACTTGTTCATTTTCTCCCACTGGAATCCCAAGCCACAGTGATATTTTAGCTCTGGTAAACCTCAGCCCCACAGAAAAATATTGTCTCTACAGTGAAGAACACTACCCACCTCACTACCTTCTTTTTATTTTAATAATCTCAGATATAGTGACCTGCTCACTTTGCTCTAATAATAGGAAGAAGTGTGTGTAATTAGATTTTCTGTCTTGTTACTTCCACAAATTGTTTAATTTTAGAAAGAAATCAATAAACTGTAATAAACATGAATCTATATTCCTAAAATTTAGGAAACAATTTTGATGATATCAATGGAAGAAATTTTAAGTGTAAAAGAAGGCAGGCTGATCCCTACATAAGTGACATTGGGATATAGACGCCTGAAATAAAACAACAAGAATAAAAAGAGAAGAGAGTTACTGAAGCACCATTGGATGTACTCACACTGTGAGTGAGGAAGAGGCGTGAGTTTCTAGTTACATTTTGTAAAAGGGGCTTGACACAATTGATAAGCTTTTGCTGAGCACTTTAAGCCACATGAGTTTTGTAGATGCAGAAAGAATTACACATGGGTGATTATGGGATGTCCATATAAATTGAGTTTAAGATGTTTATAGTTAATTGAAAGCCCATTTAATCCTTTTATTAGGAAGGAGCCCTCATATATTAGAGAACTCATGCTTCTGTGTTTCTGGGCCTAAGATGATTAGCATGGTGCCTCAAAGGAGTGATACATGTACAGTTAGCAAGTATTTGTTGAGTACTTATTATATGGGAACACACTGCCAGTCACTAAGAATATAACTGTGTCATCGGCACTGAGGCAGAAAATTCCGTCAATTCTGAAGAGGTGCGGCCACTGCCAATGGTCCTGTGCCCACTCTCCGCCACAGTAATTCATTCCTTACTTAGCTTGTTGAATGAATACATGGTAATGTTTCACTAACCCAGTGTGCTGCATCTCTACTAACTTCTCTTGAAACCTAAAGTTTCATATAAACTTAAAGTATTACTTGAAATTTTTTAAAAATTGTATTTCATAGATAGAATGGAAAAAATTCTTGAAAAGCACAAATTGCCAAAACTAGTATAGACAAAAATGAAAAACTTAAATCTCTCTCTTCATAAAGATAGACAGATAAACAGACAGACACATAGATGCATTGATGATAGATAGATAGACTGTCCTATCATTTTGACATGGTGGTCTTATGTGTTTAGCATACATTATTCAGAGTTACGCTATTCTTATAATTAGTGGGGACATCCCAGATAGTCATCGCCAGACTGAGAATCAATTGTTTATATTTAGCTCCTCTTTGATACACTGGCTTATTTCATTACTTTGAAGTATACTATTGAACTCTCTTCCTGCCTGGTTACTTTGTTGGGTACTGGTGGTGTTGACCTTGTCAATCCTTTTATTACTGTGGTGAATAGAACTGTTTTGAGTATGCTCGCTAGGACATTTACATTTCTCAGTGTGAAGTCTGATGGTCATCAGAAGTATTGCTGCTGGAATTGGCCATTTGGGAAGACTATAATAAAAACATCTTTTAAGGTCATAAGTTAAATCAAATATGCCAAGTTAACACATTATGTTCTATGTTTTTCATATAGAATGAAGCTCCATTGACAACAATGCTTCCTAAGACATTGTCACAAAACAGTCCAGGTTTATCCCTGGAATTTTTCTTAACAATGTTGAGAATCTTTGGGAAATTTTTAAAATAAATAATTTTAAATTTTCTAAGGTTTTCTGAAAGTTAAAATTTAACCTAAAATTGACCACAATAAATTAAATGTTATAGGAAATGCTCCATTGAATAATGGGAAAAATGATTTAAATAGTCACAATTCAAGTACATGTGTGTATGTACATATGTACATTATATATATGTCATAGTTGCTTTCAAATGATGATTCCTCTTCCAAAACATGGTAAGTATGCAATGCAGGTTATGGGATAGCTAACATACTAAATAAATGATTAATAAAAATTGCACAAGATACATTAAAAAAGTTGTATTAATCAGCTTCCATCATTATAATAAATACTTGAGATAATCAATATGTAAAGAACAATGTGTAGCCTGGTGTGGTGGCTCATATCTGTAATCCCAGCTACTCAGAAGGCAGAGATTGGGAGGATCATGGTTAAAGACTAGCCCAGGCAAAAAATTAGTGAGATCCTCCATCTCAACAAAAAAAGCTAGGCATCGTGGCAAATGCCTGTCATCCCAGCTACATAGGAGGCTGTGGGTGAGAGGATCATTGTCTATACTGGCTTGGGAAAAAAATACATGACAGTATTTGAAAAACAACTAAAACAAAAGAGAACTAGGAACATGGCTTCAGTGGTAAAGCACCTGCCTCACAAACACGAGGTCTTGAGTTCAAACTCTAGAACCATGAAAAGAAAGAGGAAGGAAGGAAGGAAGGGAGTGAGGGAAATAAAAGGAAGAAAAAAAGTGTATCTTGGGTCACAGTGTTGGAGGTTCAGTCTGTGATTGATTGGACCCATTGTTTAGGGCCTGTAGTGAGCACATCATGGCAAGGGCACAACCAGTAACCCCATGGCCGGGAAGCAAAAGAGAACAAGTCCAGAGTCCCATCCCTGCAAGGGCATGACTCCAGTCACCTAAAGACCTCCACTAAGCCCCATCTCTGAAGGTTCCACAGTCTCCCAACAGTACCACCGTAAAGACCAACCTTGTTACACGTGGTCTTTTGGTGACATTCAGGAGGCAAACTAGAGCAGAAGTTTTCTAGGAAGAGTGAGATCTTGAACTTGTTTGTCAAACAAAAGAATGATGGGAGTTAGTAGACAAAAATATAGGGTAGGGAAGGCATACACAGAAAAGCTTGCATGCAGGTTATCTTGACAGAACAGGGTCAAGGACAGCATTACAAAGGTAAAAGGGAGTAAGACTTATGGAAATCCTTCGAGACAAGGCTGACCAGTTTGTAGTTCATTAAGGAAAACAACAGCAAAACCCATCTATTCACAGTGTTCATCTAACTTAAAATAAGAACAAAAGCCACTTCATGGCAATGATCCTACAAGTATGGCCTGCAGGCCTGCAGCAGTGTTGGGAAGTCATCAGAAATGCATTCTGGGAATTGGAAAACATCATTCTGAGTGAGGTTAGCCTGGCCCAAAAGACCAAAAATCGTATGTTCTCCCTCATATGTGGACATTAGATCAAGGGCAAACACAACAAGGGGATTGGACTTTGATCACATGATAAAAGCGAGAGCACACAAGGGAGGGGTGAGGATAGGTAAGACACCTAAAAAATTAGCTAGCATTTGTTGCCCTTAACGTAGAGAAACTAAAGCAGATACCTTAAAAGCAACTGAGGCCAATAGGAAAAGGGGACCAGGAACCAGAGAAAAGGTTAGATCAAAAAGAATTAACCTAGAAGGTAACACACATGCACAGGAAGTTAATGTGAGTCAACTCCCTGTATAGCTATCCTTATCTCAACTAGCAAAAACATTAGTTCCTTCCTATTATTGCTTATACTCTCTCTACAACAAAATTAGAGATAAGGGCAAAATAGTTTCTGCCGGATATTGAGGGGGTGGGGGAGAGAGGGAGGGGGTGGAGTGGGTGGTAAGGGAGGGGGTGGGGGCAGTGGGGAGAAATGACCCAAGCATTGTATGCACATATGAATAATAAAACAATAAAAAAAATGCATTCTGGGGTCCCTCCTCACACTAAAGAACCTGAAGTTCTGGGGTGGACCCCACAATTTTTGTTTTAACAAGCCCTCTAAATAATTCTAACAGATGTTAAAACTTGAGAACCACTATTTAAAAAAATTTGTACATTTGTCACTCCATACTCACTGAGTACCACATATTGGGTGCTCATAGCACTTTCTAAACACTTGAACCAATAAAAGAATAATGGGAAATTACTGTAGATATGAAACAACATGTGAAGCAATTATGCTTTTATAAGGAACATGAACACATCCATCAGCTAAGAATATATGAAGCACTGACTTTGGAGGAAACCACTGTGGACACCATAAGGTAGGTAAGCATGTAGTCAAGAACAGAGACACTTCAGAAGACAGCTACCCCACTGAAGGAGCATATGGCAGGACCAAGTCAGCAGTATTTAGTGGGCTTTGTTTTAAACAAGTCTGTAGACTTGTTTGCAAGCTTCAGTTTGGCTAAACTATCTATAGAATAGGTCAAGATGGGAAAGCTTTGGAGTAAAGGAAGAGTAAAGGCGAGGAAGTATCTGTAAGGAAGAAATGTATGCAGAAATTCTGTGTGAGGGAGCAGAGGGGAGAAAATGGTAACAAGAACAGCAAATCTGGCTGACAGTGAACCAGTGAGAGCAGGTGGTCTATGTGAGGGAAGTCAGTCATAAAGTCTTAAATGTGATATTGAGATCACATTTAAGGCAGACCTAAATTGATAGTGAAAGTTTCTTCTGGGCCCTCAGAAACTTGACAGTATCAACATGTTGGAAAAAGGAGCCAAATTAGGAAAGTGTGAATTTTTATTACTGTACTTCTGAAAATATTTGAGTTTTTTTGCTGAAAGCATACTTGTCTTCTGTTCCATGTGTAGCCCTCCCTCCCTCCTTTCTGGTCTTGTGAGTGTGATAGGAGAAAAACCCTTTCACCTGAACTTTATTAGTGTTTAGGGGACACTTCTTTCTTTCAAATTAATCATAATTGGTGGTGATGGCAGCACACTGGGCTTTGTTTCTTTATCCTGTAGACTTTGATGCATGGACATGAATTATCCAAAAAGCATATAGGAACTAGGGCTGGTGTTGGTGCCCGTGAGAAAACTTCTGTGCGGTGAGAAACCCTTTGGGGATTGAATATTCTCATTTTAGTTTTCCTTTCCTAGGACCAACTGTGGTATATCAAGCTTCTTTAAAGCAATAATGCAGAAAGAAAATTAAAAGCAATTCACACTTCATTCAAACTCAGATTGGAACTTAGGCAACTTTACAGACAATGATTTATCCTCAGTGACTCACATAGGCATTTGATTATCTTGGTATTGTAAATACTGACTGCAACAGAGAATTACAAAGCATGAGTACACCCTGAGCATTTGCTGATTTTTAAAAAGTCAAACTATTTTTAGATATTTCCATTGCTGTAGAAGGAAGCATTATAGGAACACAACAATTCTTTAGGAATCTAGCTGATACTTTTCTAGTATGTTCTGAAATGGTGGAAGAGCACAAATTGTTTTGTAAAGATTCATAAAGATTTGTGGAATCACCTGATGGCACAAGCAGTAAGCAAGGTGACAACTTCAAAATTCTGGGGACCTTCAATTCAGTGGCAGCTATCATCCCAGAAGTAGTTCCCTAGGCCTGTTTTAAGAAGTAATGTAAGTACTGGCCACCTATGCCAGGCCCTCTACCAAAGAGCTGGCAAATATATCTTTCTAAAATCCCCACTGGAATCCTATGGGATATATTCTGTGAACACTTTAAAAAGAAGCTGAAGTATTGAGAAGTTAAATAGCATTAAGGTGACCTGGCAAGGGACATAGCTGAAATTTGTACAAATTCTGTTAGTCAACAAAGTGAAATTTTAACCATATTCTCAGATAAAGTGGAGCCCCACTACTTTCTCCTGAATTAGATGTATTCACCTACTCAACTTTCCCTATTTTACTTTAAAAAAAAAACCACATTACATGCATATAGTATTTATATTCGAACAACTTTTTCATAGTATTAATTGAAGAAAGTCATCCTATAAGAAGTTCTCTTTCCATTTGTATGGTTTGGGTAAGTGTTCCCCAAAAGTTGTATTAATTCTTGGTGGTGCTATTGGGAAGTGGTAGAACCTTTAGGAGGTGAGGTCTACTGGAAGGTCAGGGGTGTGGCCCAGAAGTTGGCTCTTGGAACCCCTTGCATCCTAGCTCATGTGGTGAGCAGTTTGCTCTACCATCACCATCTGGCACACCTACCAGAGACCCAAAGTAATAGGTCTGCTTGATCTTGATCTTGGTCTGGAAGCTCCAGAACTATGAGCTAGATAACTCTCTTCTATTTATAAGTTAATTACCTCAGGGATTTTGTTTATTGTGATGGAAAGCTGACTAACATACTGTAATTCAAAGTTCTCCGAAGAAGACATGCATGTGTTGAAGACTGCACACTGACTGTGGAGAGATGGAACACTGAAGATCTACAGCTGAGTCATCTTGGGTTATCTGTAGTCTTCTCACTAGCCACTGACTGCAAGTCTGTGTCTGACCTCATATTCTTGTGACTATTAGGTTAAACTTTTGGAATATATTATTAAACTCAGAAGGCCACTAGCTTCCACCAATCCTAAAGCTAAGAATGTAATAACACCTGAAATCTATGAAAGAGATTTTCCTGCTCTGCCCTAACCCACCTACCTGAGGTCCCCACCAATGTATTTGGTAAATGCATTGATTTATAATGTTCTTTTCTTCTTTTATTCATGAACCTCTTCCACAGTGGGACATGTCTATCATTCAGGGTAAACTGACTCCATCACTCAAAATAAAACTCTCTTATTCCCTTTAGAACAAGAACAGAGTTCTGTGTCAACACTATTCTAACAACTGTTAGGTATCAAGAATAGGTATCAAGCCCTGTTTCCATTCAAGCCAAAACTGGGCCATTGTCCTGGTCAGAAGCTAAATCATTGAGAGTCAATATAGAAACATCTGTTCCAACTGCTGACAAAGCAACTTAATAGTGATACTTGAATTAAAAGTGAAATGGATTAAAAAATAAAAGCCATGACATAACTTGAATAAGCCATTCAATTAATTCTTTAGTTAGCTGAAATTATGATAAATGCCACTCAAAAGAACGACAAACTAAACTCAAGTTTACTTTCTATTCAAATTACCTTTATGTTAAATTTATTTATTTATGTTAAGTTTATGTTTTATACACTGATTAGTCTTGTAGTATAGGTATGTCCCAAATGCAGGAGCATGTTTTAGCCTACTTTTTAAACGCCTCTGTATCTTCTTGGTTAATCTTTCACTTCTCCTCAACCTAGAAAACAATTAAACATTATACTTCTTTCATTGTCTTGTAATGTTAAGAAATTGTCACTTGCCTAAGGACAGATGTCTACAAGTGTCATTTAATGGCGTTAATATGATACCCATTTTTCAACTAAATATAAATTAAATCATTGTTTAAAATTACAAAATTTCACCTGAAATAGGGGAAATTATTTAGGGGACTTTTTTTTGGAAATAGTTTTACCCCTTAAATTAAAATCTTTGAAAGAAAAGTTAAAATTTTAGAAAACAAGGCTGGCTACAGTGGCATGCACGTGGTTCCATCTATGGAGGATTGTGGTTCAGGCTGGCCTGGGCTAAAAACAAGGCTCTATCTTGAAAATACCCAGAGCAAAAAGGGCTGGAGGTTTAGCTGAAGAGATAGTGCATGCACAAAGACTTAAATTCAAACCCCTGTACTGCAAAAAAGAGAAAACTTTATTCAAAAATTAATGCTAAAAGTTGGCAATAAAACTCTTTAGATTTATTTTATAGAATTTTTTTCTAAGATAAGAAAAGTAACTCATGTCCCCTAGGCATTTTGAAAATTTTTCACAAACAAGCATATATACTGTTGGGGTACTTGAACTTGCAGCCCACCTAGCCTAGAAATCAGGTATAACTGGCATGACCCTTGGGTAACCTCGTGAAGAGGAAGATAGCCTTGAAACAGGGTTGTAAAACATGGTAAACTGTCAATTAAAAGCTGTAACCTCGGACAGAGCTGTGAGGAATTGCTCATTAGAGCCATGCAAAAGTTTGGGACCGAGATGAAAGGCACCATGCAGAGATAAGCACCCATTCCTGCCTTTCTTTGTCTCCACTTGTAAGAGCCCCTAATTTATGGGAGAACGCATTCCTTGTAACCTGATAAGTAAACCTCTGGTGTTTCCCCAGTTCCCAATAAATAATATTACCCCACCACTAGGATGTGGACAAGATCAGGATGTGGACAAGATCAGGAAAATGTGACCCCAGGGGCATGAGGAATTCCCATGTGATGATGATTGATGCTTTAAAGAGTATAAGGCCTGCTTAAACTTTGCTCTCAGGGTCCTTGTTGAAACCTGCTGCATCAGGCGGATGCTCGGACCCTAGCTGGCTAGAAATAAACCTCGCCTTGTGACTTCCTTTGTCTCAAGTGTCCTTTGTCCTCTCAAGAGGTGGCCAGCCTCGTACTCTAACAATACTTAAAATTTGGCCATAATTTCCCACCAAAAATAAATCACTATTTAATCCTAGTTTTATAATTCTGTGTATTAAACAGTTTTGTAAAGTAATTTAATATGTTTAAATTTATGATTTTTTCAATACAACATACATTCGATTTGCAGTTTACTTTTATTTATGGACATTTCTCTAAGCCATTTAGCATTCTTCAATAGTGCTATTTAAGAGGGTACAGAACAGACATTAGAATTAACCTGCTGATCTTCAGGTATGTAGGTATATGGATGATGGATGAATGGATGGATTCAGTATGTGTGTGTATGTAAGCAGGGAGATGATGATGATGATAGACAGATAGATAGATACATAGAGTTTCATGTTACCTTAGAGCTAAAATCAGGCAAGGTGTTATTAAGTAGTATAAATTACTCTCCACTGCTATTGGCAGGATTAGTTGACAGATGTTGATGGTACTTCCTCAATTATGTGAAACTGCTATTGAGATTTTTTTTATTCATATGTGCATACAATGTTTGGGTCATTTCTCCCCCCTTCCCCCACCCCCTCCCTTACCACCTACCCTGCCCCCTCCCCTTCCCCCCACCCCATCGATACCTGGCAGAAACTACTTTGCCCTTATCTCTAATTTTGTTGTAGAGAGAGTATAAGCAATAATAGGAAGGAACAAGGGTTTTTGCTGGTTGAGATAAGGATAGCTATACAGGGAGTTGACTTGCATTGATTTCCTGTGCATGTGTGTTACTTTCTAGGTTAATTCTTCTTGATCTAACCTTTTCTCTAGTTCCTGGTCCCCTTCTCCTATTGGCCTCAGTTGCTTTTAAGGTATCTGCTGTAGTTTCTCTGCGTTGAGGGCAATAAATGCTATCTAGTTTTTTAGGTGTCTTACCTATCCTCATATCTCCCTTGTGTGGTCTCATTTTTATCTTGTGTTTGAACTACTCTTGGGCATATACCCAAAGGGATGTAAGTCAACACACAATAGAGACACCTGTACACTCATATTTATAGCAGCACTGTTCACAATACCCAATCTACAGACTCAGTTTAGGGATGCGTGTATTGATGAATAGATAAAGGAAATGTGGTATATATACATGATGGAGTATTATTCAGCCATAAAGAAGAATGTCATTTGCAGGAAAGTGGATGGAAGTGGAGATCATCATGTTGAATAAGATAAGGCAGAGTCAGAAAGCAAATACCATGATTTTTCTCTCATATGCAGAATCAAGACCTAAAAATAAGATGACATGGATGTAAGAGGGGACTGTATGGTTGATGTACTTTCTATACCTATATGAAATAGAACAATGAAACCTTTTGCAATTGTCTGAAGTAGGGGGAGGAGATGAGGGAGAGATAGTGGGGGGAAAATCTAACCAATGTGCAATATAAGCATATTCAAAATGTCATGATGAACCCCCTGTATAAGTAATGCATGCTAATAAAAATGCTTTGAGAAAGCAATAAAATAAAGATGGACATAAAATGGAAGGGGGTCTGTGGGGAGCAGTGGGGAGAAGGAGGGCAAAAGGCAAGGGTGATAGGGTGAATGTGTTCATAGTATGTCATAGGCATGGATGAAAACAGAACACTGACACTGCTTAAAAATTATAAAGAAAAGGAGGAGGAGGGGAATAAAGAAGGTAATGGGGAAGAATCTGAGCACCGCTCATTATATGCATGAATGAAAATATCACAATGAAACCCCTCATGTCGCACAATTAACATATGCTAATGAAAAACATGGTGTGTACTCAGAAACTGACAGCCCAACTGGGCTATGTTATCGCAGTATTCCTCTCTGTCACATGGGATATCGATAAGTAGCATGGAACTGAGATGTCTTTTCTGTTAGAAATATGTCTGTGAAAACAGTGTGAAATTTTAGCTGATGTTCAGGGGGTTACTATAGCAACCATGCTTCTATGGACATGGTTTCCTTTCTCTAGAGTACATTCTTACATTGGAATTGGCAGTCAGATGGTCACACAATACTTAACACTTTGAAGATCTGCCCAGCTCTCTTACAGAAGGGCGGAGAGATCTTACACACCTGACCATAAAAAATAAGGGCTCCATTTTTTTCCATACTTTCCTAACACTTGCTATTGTTTGTCTTTTTAATACAACCATCCAATGGATATGAGGAATTGTCTTTTGATTTTGAATTGTGTATCTCTAGTGCCTAAAATCTCTATCAGCTAATGAATGGAGAAACAGAACGTGCCATAACTATACAGAATATTGTTTAGTAATGAATAAATGAACTATTTAATGATGCATCATGAATGAAAGTCAAAAAATGACTACTAGTACATTAAACCATATGTGAAATGCCTAGAAATATGCATTTCTGTAGAGATAGAAAGTCAGTTACTTGTTACCTAAGGCTGGGTCAAGAAGAATGGGAAATGATTGCTAATTGATACATTTGTTTTGAGGACAATGAAAATGTTGTGAAACTAGATGTCGGTGATGGTTACACGACTTTGTAAACTCATTAAAATGAGTAAACTTTTTGGTATATAAATTATATCTCAACAGAGGAGTTAAAAACTAACCATACTCTTTGTGACCAAAACTATCATCCTTACCTATAAATAAGCATTTGGAAATGCTCCAATTTTAAAAAATTGGAGCCAAATACTGAAATTTCACAATATGTCTAATCATATAATGTGTAATTTGTCTTTTTTTGGTTAAAAAATATACGTGTTCTTAGCACTATCTGGTTTTTTGAATGAGAATTTTTATCAGCTTCAAGCAGTCTACTTCCTCTGCAAAAGTTAATAGCTCATGAGTCTTATTCTATTTGGGATTGAGGCAATTTTAAATGTAAATTACTTAAATAGAGGGTTTTTTGCCTCAATTAGAAATTACCCCTAACTCAAGGTCTTCTGTATGGATTGATATCGAGGGCAGAAAGTCCTTGGAATCAACTTTTCCCTTCCATTAAGAAATCAAATTAGGACTGGAGGTATGGTTCAAGTGGTATAGCACCTGCTTTGCAAGCCCGAAGCCCTGAGTTCAATCCCCAGTCCCACCAAAACTGAAATAAAAGAGATCAAATTGGAAATAGGATGGAGGACAAAATTTTAGACTAAATTAGCCTTCCATGTCAGTGAGATACGCTCTACAGTTCAGGCAAAGGTGAGCTCATCACAGTATTTCAGACTTCTTACCCTAACCTAGTCCGTGCGCATTTGTCTGATTCTATCCTAAAAGATGAGAAGGCTGTATGGCAGGCACAGAGTTGTTTACTATCAACTGTTAACCTCAGAGAGTTTAATCACAGGACCCAGTACATCATTTGGTATTGGACTGTGGAACTGAGACTGGAGGTGAACTGCTCTGGTGTGTTGCCATGTCATCCCACCTGCTCTCAGTGGAGCCTGAAATCAAGCAGAGGACAGAAACTTGTGGTTCACTCAGGGTGGCACACCATGAAGAATTCCCTCTTGGAATCAAAACATATTTTAGGAACAAAATAAGCTTTGACCTCACACAAGGTTGACCAATTAATTATTTCAGGTATTTCAGTTCAACTTTGTTAACATTTAACATTTTTATCCTTAAAATACCAATCTTCCAGACTTTCAGGACCTTTCAGGTCTAGTTCAAAGAAGAATGGTTTCACATTTCCTGATGAAGTCTTATCAAAATTCCATGGGATGCTTAGCTCCAAAGCTTGAGAAAATTATTCTTAGAGATTGGCCTTTTAGTTACTGCTAGCTCCATGCTTTTCTCAGTAATGACTGACCCATTTAAAGCTCGCAATTTAATAAGGCTAAACTCATAAAGTAACTAGATATACAAGAGGACTCCTCCACTTGGGGCATTGTTCTCGTTTAATCCTTTCTCCTCCTGGGGGCTAGCATGTACAGAAGGCTTTGTTGAGGCCTCAGCAAGCACTGAAGATGCACAACTCATTTCGCACAAGTCTGGCCTCCTCTCTCTCCTGGTCACATGATCAGGTAATGCACTTGATTCATACAAACAGGTAACCCACCACACTGTGCTCCAGACAGCTAAGTGGCTTTAGCAGAAACTCTTATTGCAAGGGGGAGGGGGCCTGCCAGATAAAAACACCATTTGTCTTTTGTGCACTCACTGAAAATCTACCCATTGTACAGTGCAGACCTACATTTTTTTTTGATAGAGGTGACATCGCTTCATCCCAGGTGCAGTCAGTGACCAGCCTTTGTTCTCCCCTGGCAGGAAGTGGGTATTTTCTTGCTGCACATTCCAGAGCTTTGATAGATGGCTGAGCTGAACTTGTCCTGGGCTGAGCTAAGGAGATCAAGGTATGGACAGATTCTTTGTTCTGTTCCGAGGTAGTCAGCCTGTTGACTTGGGGGCCATCCCAGTCACAGTTCACAGATAGAGTAACAAAGGTTTGCTTATGGTGTTGTGGCTTCCTAAAAAATAGCGTTTCTGTGTCAGGATATGTATCATGAGCACGTTGTCATTATTGCAGGGTTACCGTGGCAGTCCTCACTAGGACAGTGCATGAAGCTTTTGATGTGAATATCACATTGAAGCTGTGCAAGGAATACATTCAAATCTAGTGATAGCGAAATCCAAAGAGCTGAGTGAGAAGTAAGAGACCATGGAGAAAGATAGGGAGAGCTAATCAGAAAACAAAAACAAAAAATTGAATCTAATCACTGGAGTTGGAAAACAAGTCCTTTGTTGCCCACCTCACTGAAAAATCTCAAGTATGTCAGGTCATGTCAGGGGGTTCCAACCCAGTCTTCATGTGGGTTATGATTCACGATACGGGAAATATTTCAAGGCATTAAACTTCATTAGATCGTCTCTATGTTCACAGAATGCTGGCGTGAGAGTACCTGCAGCCGACATAGAGATGATTCTACCGGGGCTCACGTTGTGGAAGCCACTTCTAACTCTCATTTAAATTTTATTTCAATTTTCTTCATTCGGAGAGGTCAGGAGGCAGATTTTCTTGGAGTTATAGTTTACCAAAACTAGGACTCCTTGAGTTTATCTCAGAGACAAGTACATTTATTTCTGATTGACTTGTTTGTTTTAAAAACAAGAACTCCAAGAAGCCAGAGATCTTTTGCTAATGTGGTTGAAAAGACCATTGATGCTGTTAACATGTCTATGATGCAATTTTAAGGAAAGACACTCAAAACCCTTATGAACTTGGTAGCAGTGGATCAAATTTAGAAAAAGAAGAGACAAGTGACCTGCCATTTCACTATACTCTGTGAATTTTAAGTTGCAACTAAAACTTCTTGGACAGAAAGTAAACCAGCTGGGATAAGAAGTGATTTTTGGCACAAAGTATAGCTAAATGTTTAGTGATTTTTTTTTTCTTCACTGTGTTTGCTTTCCTGGTGCTGGGGATGGAGCCCAGGACCTTAGTGGGCAAGTGTTTTACTACTGAGTGTCTCTAGCTCTTTTTATTTTTTTCTGGGACAGGGTCTTACTAGGTTGTTCAGGCTGACCTCCACCTCGTGATCTTCCCGCCTCAGCCTCCCTTGTACTAGAGACATGTGTTAACCATTCTCCATTATTTCATAATTTTTATCCATGGAAAATTACAACCAAAATTGCTGGTGTTACTTTTTTTGTTGTTATTGAAGGTAACAAATTTTTCCTTCTGGACACTCCATGTTTAATAAAGGTGATATTAGTGAACCAAGCTCTTAGTGATATGCTAAAGTACAACTTTATTTCTTTATTAAAATGTTTTTGAGGTGTGTGTGTGTGTTTATGTGGTGCTGAAGTTTGAACCCAGGGCCTCACACATGCTTGGCTCAAGCTCTATGTAGCACCGTACTGCATCACCAACCTTTAGTGGGGAATTATATTTAGCAATTTTTCTATGTTGCTAACATTGTCAATATCTAAGGAGAAAGAGGACATGAGTTTGAGTTAATAGACTGACATTTCTGTCTGTCTTGACCATCCCACCATCTATCATGTGTGACCTACTGTCCCTAAGCTGAAAAACACACCAAATACAATTACTTCTGCATGTACACTTTTATTTTACTTCCCTACACTGACCTGTTCCCTCTCTACAGCTTGACTTACTTGACGCTTTTCCAAAGCTCCTTCTGTAAAAAGCTTAATTGCTCTTTTGAATGAGTTTAGTTTCTAGAACAATCAGCCACTTCAAAGAGCACCATAGTTTTAAAAAGAAAGGTACAGAGTTAATCTTAAGAAGTCATCCTATAGTGAGCTCTTAAAAACCATGAAAAATGTTGCTTAAATATTAATTTGATATTGTATTCCTAACAACAATGGAAAGGAATGGGCTGTGTTGGATTTAATGATTTCAGCTGCAAGTGACCAAAAACCAGCTAGATGCTGTCGTTTACTTTGCCAGGGTTCAGGACATGGGGCAGCGACACACTTTTCACGTTTGGTTCTAGTATTCTAAAGCATCTCAATTTTGTTTTTTATATGTGTTACTTCTTTTTATAATACACAAATAAGTGTAAGGAAAGGACCAGTATAAGTTCATCAGTCAGATTCAATAATTAATAAGATTTTAATGATGTGTACTTTTCCCTTTTCTCTTTTTCTTTTCAAATGATTTCTTTGAATTATTTCAAAAAGCAAACCCGATACTTCAGTAGTCACCACCAAAATTGTGGATATTTTCTTGCATGAAAAAATTGGCATTAATCCTTTGGCAACCTTTAATATCCAAGGCACGTTCACATTTAATGAAACAAAATGTCCGAAGGCACAAACTGGCTGCCCTCCTAGCTGGTCCAGGTGTAGAGTTGTTACATCTTTGGCTTAAGAGATTCTCCTTTCCTCCTCTTCTGGACCAAGGCTCATGCAGGAATTTGAAAAGAAACCTGCCAAGGAGTGGACAAGATGAAGAGGCCTTATGATGGTGGTGGGTTAATTGATCCATTTAACAAGTAAGTATTGAATCTTATTTTGGCACAAAGATCATTTGATTGTAGATTGTTCCTGTGTTTATTTCAGTTTTCTACTCATGCCCCTCTAAACTCAATGCGAGGAAACATAAGCTTGGTTTATATTTAATAGCAGCAGTAAAGTCTTGCTTTTTCTGGCTCAAAAGTCTTGAAGTCATGCATTCTTTGCGGACACTTGGTGTGATTCCGTACCTTGGCCGATGTGAACTTTGTGACAGTGAATATGGAGGTCAGGTATCACTTCATGACCCCGACTGCATTTCCTTTGCTGGACACGCAGCAGTGGCACTGCTGACCCACACAGGCATTTCATTTCATGGTGTTCAAAGCCACGTTTTCCATGATAGCTGCACTGACACCCGTTCTCCTTCCACTGTGTGAATGTTTCCTTTTCTCACATCCTCAGCGACACTTGTCTTTTGTCTTTGTGGTACTAGTCACACTAACAGGGGTGAAGAGAAATCCACAGTGGTTTTAATTTCATTTCCTTGATTATTGCTAATGTTGAGCATTTTTTAAATTTTTTGGTCATTTACACATCTTCTATTGAGAAATGTCTATTCAGAGCTTTTGCTTATTCTTTCATTGGGTTTTTTTTGCTATTCACTTTCTGAGTTCCATGTATTTTGCATATTAACCCCTAACCAAATGTATATTTTGAAAATATAATGGTTTCCTTTGCTCTGCAGAAGCTTTGGAGCGCGATGTGATCCCATTGTCTTTTGGCTTTTGCTTCATATGTAGACAGGTGTATATTCAGAGTTTGGCTATTTTTAAAAATATGTTGTTCCTTTTCTGACAGTTGAGTATTAACAGTTCTTTTTATACTTTGGATATCAGTCCTTTATCAGATATGTGTTTTGCAAACATTTTTTTTGATGGTTCATGCTTTTTTTTATTGTTTTATTATTCATATGTGCATACAAGTCTTCGGTCATTTCTCCCCCCTGCCCCCACCCCCTCCCTTACCACCCACTCTGCCCCCTCCCTCTCCCCCCCAACCCCTCAATACCCAGCAGAAACTATTTTGCCCTTATCTCTAATTTTGTTGATGAGAAAGTATAAGTAATAATAGGAAGGAACAAGGGTTTTTGCTGGTTGAGATAAGGATAGCTATACAGGGAGTTGACTTGCATTGATTTCCTGTGCATGTGTGTTACTTTCTAGGTTAATTCTTCTTGATCTAACCTTTTCTCTAGTTCCTGGTCCCCTTCTCCTATTGGCCTCAGTTGCTTTTAAGGTGTCTGCTTTAGTTTCTCTGTGTTAAGGGCAACAAATGCTAGCTAATTTTTTAGGTGTCTTACCTATCCTCACCCCTCCCTTGTGTACTCTCGCTTTTATCATGTGGTCAAAGTTCAATCCCATTGTTGTGTTTGCCCTTGATCTAATGTCCACATATGAGGGAGGACATACGATTTTTGGTCTTTTGGGCCAGGCTAACCTCACTCAGAATGATGTTCTCCAATTACATCCATTTATCTTTGAATAATAACATTTCATTCTTCTTCATGGCAGCATAAAATTCCATTGTGTATAGATACCACATTTTCTTAATCCATTCGTCAGTGCTGGGGCATCTTGGCTGTTTCCATAACTTGACTATTGTGAATAGTGCCGCAATAAACATGGGTGTGCAGGTGCCTTTGGAATAACCTGTGTCACAGTCTTTTGGGTATATCCCCAAGAGTGGTTTTGCTGGATCAAATGGAAGATCAATGTTTACCTTTTTAAGTAGTCTCCAATATTTTTTCCAGAGTGGTTGTGTTGTACTAGTCTACATCCCCACCAACAGTGTAAGAGGGTTCCTTTTTCCCCGCATCCTCGCCAACACCTGTTGTTGGTGGTGTTGCTAATGATGGCTATTCTAACAGGGGTAAGGTGGAATCTTAGTGTGGTTTTAATTTGCATTTCCTTTATTGCTAGAGATGGTGAACATTTTTTCATGTGTTTTTTGGCCATTTGAATTTCTTCTTTTGAGAAAGTTCTGTTTGGATCACTTGCCCATTTCTTTATTGGTTCATTAGTTTTGGGAGAATTTAGTTTTTTAAGTTCCCTATATATTCTGGTTATCAGTCCTTTGTCTGATGTATAGCTGGCAAATATTTTCTCCCACTCTGTGGTTGTTCTCTTCAGTTTAGAGACCATTTCTTTTGATGAACAGAAGCTTTTTAGTTTTATGAGGTCCCATTTATCTATGCTATCTCTTAGTTGCTGTGCTGCTGGGGTTCCATTGAGAAAGTTCTTACCTATACCTACTAACTCCAGAGTATTTCCTACTCTTTCCTGTATCAACTTAAGAGTTTGGGGTCTGATATTAAGATCCTTGATCCATTTTGAGTTAATCTTGGTATAGGGTGATATACATGGATCTAGTTTCAGTTTTTTGCAGACTGCTAACCAGTTTTCCCAGCAGTTTTTTCGAAGAGGCTGCTATTTCTCCATCTCATATTTTTAGCATCTGTGTCAAAGACAAGTTGGTTATAGTTGTGTGGCTTCATATCTGGGTCCTCTCTTCTGTTCCACTGGTCTTCATGTCTGTTTTTGTGCCAGTACCATGCTGTTTTTATTGTTATTGCTTTGTAGTATAGTTTGAAGTTGGGTATTGTGATACCTCCAGCATTGTTCTTTTGACTGAGTATTGCCTTGGCTATTCCTGGCCTCTTGTTTTTCCATATAAATTAAACAGTAGATTTTTCAATCGCTTTAATTAATGTCATTGGAATTTTGATGGGAATTGCTTTAAACATGTAGATTACTTTTGGGAGTATAGACATTTTTACTATGTTGATTCTACCAATCCATGAGCGTGGGAGATCTCTCCACTTTCTATAGTCTTCCTCAGTCTTTTTCTTAAGAAGTTTATAGTTTTCCTTGTAGAGGTCGTTCACATCTTTGTTAGGTTTACACCTAGGTATTTGATTTTTTTTGAGGCTATTGTAAATGGAATTGTTTTCATATATTCTTTTTCAGTTTGTACATTATTAGTGTATAGAAATGCTAATGATTTTTCTATGTTGATTTTATATCCTGCTACCTTGCTATAGCTATTGGTGGTTTCTAGGAGCTTTTGAGTAGCGTTTTTTGGGTCTTTAAGGTTTAGCATCATGTTGTCTGCAAATAGGGATATTTTGACAGTTTTTTTTTTCCTATTTGTATTCCTTCTTCTTGCCTAATTGCTCTGGCTAGGAATTCCAGTACTATGTTGAATAGGAGTGGAGATAGTGGGCATCCTGTCTAGTTCCTGATTTTAGAGGGAATGGATTCAGTTTTTCTCCACTAAGTATAATGCTGGCTGTAGGTTTGTCATATATAGCTTTTTTATTTATTTTTTTTATTTTTTTATTTTATTTTTTTATTTTTCTTTTATTATTCATATGTGCATACAAGGCTTGGTTCATTTCTCCCCCCTGCCCCCACCCCCTCCCTTACCACCCACTCCACCCCCTCCCGCTCCCCCCCTCAATACCCAGCAGAAACTATTTTGCCCTTATCTCTAATTTTGTTGTAGAGAGAGTATAAGCAATAATAGGAAGGAACAAGGGGTTTTGCTGGTTGAGATAAGGATAGCTATACAGGGCATTGACTCACATTGATTTCCTGTGCGTGGGTGTTACCTTCTAGGTTAATTCTTTTTGATCTAACCTTTTCTCTAGTTCCTGGTCCCCTTTTCCTATTGGCCTCAGTTGCTTTAAGGTATCTGCTTTAGTTTCTCTGCGTTAAGGGCAACAAATGCTAGCTAGTTTTTTAGGTGTCTTACCTATCCTCACCCCTCCCTTGTGTGCTCTCGCTTTTATCATGTGCTCACAGTCCAATCCCCTTGTTGTGTTTGCCCTTGATCTAATGTCCACATATGAGGGAGAACATACGATTTTTGGTCTTTTGAGCCAGGCTAACCTCACTCAGAATGATGTTCTCCAATTCCATCCATTTACCAGCGAATGATAACATTTCGTTCTTCTTCATGGCTGCATAAAATTCCATTGTGTATAGATACCACATTTTCTTAATCCATTCGTCAGTGCTGGGACATCTTGGCTGTTTCCATAACTTGGCTATTGTGAATAGTGCCGCAATAAACATGGATGTGCAGGTGCCTCTGGAGTAACAGTCTTTTGGGTATATCCCCAAGAGTGGTATTGCTGGATCAAATGGTAGATCGATGTCCATCTTTTTAAGTAGCCTCCAAATTTTTTTCCAGAGTGGTTGTACTAGTCTACATTCCCACCAACAGTGTAAAAGGGTTCCTTTTTCCCCGCATCCTCGCCAACACCTGTTGTTGGTGGTGTTGCTGATGATGGCTATTCTAACAGGGGTGAGGTGGAATCTTAGTGTGGTTTTAATTTGCATTTCCTTTATTGCTAGAGATGGTGAGCATTTTTTCATGTGTTTTCTGGCCATTTGAATTTCTTCTTTTGAGAAAGTTCTGTTTAGTTCACATGCCCATTTCTTTATTGGTTCATTAGTTTTGGGAGAATTTAGTTTTTTAAGTTCCCTGTATATTCTGGTTATCAGTCCTTTGTCTGATGTATAATTGGCAAATATTTTCTCCCACTCTGTGGTTGTTCTCTTCAGTTTAGAGACCATTTCTTTTGATGAACAGAAGCTTTTTAGTTTTATGAGGTCCCATTTATCTATGCTATCTCTTAGTTGCTGTGCTGCTGGGGTTTCATTGAGAAAGTTCTTACCTATACCTACTAACTCCAGAGTATTTCCTACTCTTTCTTGTATCAACTTAAGAGTTTGGGGTCTGATATTAAGATCCTTGATCCATTTTGAGTTAATCTTGGTATAGGGTGATATACATGGATCTAGTTTCAGTTTTTTGCAGACTGCTAACCAGTTTTCCCAGCAGTTTTTGTTGAAGAGGCTGCTATTTCTCCATCGTATATTTTTAGCTCCTTTGTCAAAGATAAGTTGCTCATAGTTGTGTGACTTCATATCTGGATCCTCTATTCTGTTCCACTGGTCTTCATGTCTGTTTTTGTGCCAGTACCATGCTGTTTTTATTGTTATTGCTTTGTAATATAGTTTGAAGTCAGGTATTGTGATACCTCCTGCATTGTTCTTTTGACTGAGTATTGCCTTGGCTATTCGTGGCCTCTTATGTTTCCATATAAATTTCACAGTAGATTTTTCAATCTCTTTAATGAATGTCATTGGAATTTTGATGGGAGTTGCATTAAACATGTAGATTACTTTGGGGAGTATCGACATTTTTACTATGTTGATTCTATCAATCCATGAGCATGGGAGATCTCTCCACTTTCTATAGTCTTCCTCAATCTCTTTCTTCAGAAGTGTATAGTTTTCCTTGTAGAGGTCTTTCACATCTTTTGTTAGGTTTACACCTAGGTATTTGATTTTTTTTGAGGCTATTGTAAATGGAATTGTTTTCATACATTCTTTTTCCGTTTGCTCATTGTTAGTGTATAGAAATGCTAATGATTTTTCTATGTTGATTTTATATCCTGCTACTTTGCTATAGCTATTGATGATGTCTAGAAGCTTCTGAGTAGAGTTTTTTGGGTCTTTAAGGTATAGGATCATGTCGTCTGCAAATAGGGATATTTTGACAGTTTCTTTACCTATTTGTATTCCTTTTATTCCTTCTTCTTGCCTAATTGCTCTGGCTAGGAATTCCAGTACTATGTTGAATAGGAGTGGAGATAGTGGGCATCCTTGTCTGGTTCCTGATTTTAGAGGGAACGGTTTTAATTTTTCTCCGTTAAGTATAATGCTGGCTGTAGGTTTGTCATCTATAGCTTTTATAATGTTGAGGAACTTTCCTTCTATTCCTAGTTTTCTTAGGGCTTTTATCATGAAATGATGTTGGATCTTATCAAAGGCTTTTTCTGCATCTATTGAGATGATCAAGTGGTTTTTGTCTTTGCTTCTGTTAATGTGGTTTATTACGTTTATTGATTTTCGTATGTTGAACCACCCCTGCATCCCTGGGATGAAGCCTACCTGGTCGTGGTGGATAATCTTTTTGATGTGTTGCTGAATTCGGTTTGCCATTATTTTGTTGAGGATTTTTGCATCAATGTTCATTAAGGAGATTGGCCTATAGTTCTCCTTTTTGGAGGTGTCTTTGCCTGGTTTTGGGATAAGTGTAATACTGGCTTCATAAAATGTGTTTGGCAGTTTTCCTTCCCTTTCTATTTCATGGAACAGTTTAAGGAGGGTTGGTATCAGTTCTTCTTTAAAGGTCTGATAGAGTTCAGCAGAGAATCCATCAGGTCCTGGACTTTTCTTTTTGGGGAGACTCTTGATTGCTGCTTCAATTTCATTTTGTGTTATAGGTCTATTCAGGTGATTAATTTCCTCTTGGTTCAGTTTTGGATGATCATATGTATCTAGAAATCTGTCCATTTCTTTTAGATTTTCAAATTTATTTGAATATAGGTTCTCAAAGTAGTCTCTGATGATTTCCTGGATTTCCATGGTGTTTGTTGTTATCTCCCCTTTTGCATTCCTGATTCTACTAATTTGGGTTTTTTCTCTCCTCATTTTAGTCAGGTTTGCCAGGGGTCTATCGATCTTGTTTATTTTTTCAAAGAACCAACTTTTTGTTTCATTAATTCTTTGTATGGTTTTTTTGGTTTCTATTTCGTTGATTTCAGCTCTTATTTTTATTATTTCTCTCCTTCTCTTTGTTTTGGGATTTGCTTGTTCTTGTTTTTCTAGGAGTTTGAGATGTATCATTAGGTCATTGATTTGGGATCTTTCAATCTTTTTAATATATGCACTCATGGCTATACACTTTCCTCTCAAGACTGCCTTAGCTGTGTCCCATAGGTTCCGGTAGGTTGTGTTTTCATTTTCATTGACTTCTAGGAACTTTTTAATTTCCTCTTTTATTGCATCGATGATCCATTCTTCATTAAGTAATGAGTTATTTAGTTTCCAGCTGTTTGCATGTTTTTTGTCTTTACTTTTGTTGTTGAGTTCTACTTTTACTGCATTGTGGTCAGATAGTATGCACGGTATTATTTCTATTTTCTTATATTTGCTGAGGCTTGCTTTGTGCCCTAGGATATGATCTATTTTGGAGAAGGTTCCATGGGCTGCTGAGAAGAATGTATATTGTGTAGAGGGTGGATGAAATGTTCTATAGACATCTACTAGGTCCACTTGATCTATTGCATATTTTAGATCTTGGATTTCTTTATTGAGTTTTTGTTTGGATGACCTATCTATTGATGATAATGGAGTGTTAAAGTCTCCCACAACCACTGTGTTGGCGTTTATATATGCTTTTAGGTCTTTCAGGGTATGTTTGATGAAATTGGGTGCGTTGACATTGGGTGCGTACAGATTGATGATTATTATTTCCTTTTGGTCTATTTCCCCTTTTATTAGTATGGAATGTCCTTCTTTGTCTCGTTTGATCAATGTAGGTTTGAAGTCTACTTCGTCAGAGATAAGTATTGCTACTCCTGCTTGTTTTCGGGGGCCATTAGCTTGGTAAATCTTCTTCCAGCCTTTCATCCTAAGCATATGCTTATTTCTGTCGGTGAGATGAGTCTCCTGTAAGCAACAAATTGTTGGATCTTCTTTTTTAATCCATTTTGTCAAACAGTGTCTTTTGATGGGTGAATTAAGTCCATTGACATTAAGTGTTAGTACTGATAGGTATGTGGTGATTCCTGCCATTTAGTTATCTTAGTTGTTTGAAGGTTTGATTGTGTGTACCTAACTTGATGTTACTCTCTACTGTCTTGCTTTTTCTTATCCTGTGGTTTGGTGCTGCCTGCCTTTTCATGGTTAAGTTGGGTGTCACTTTCTGTGTGCAGGATCCCTTGCAGAATCTTTTGTAATGGTGGCTTTGTGGTCACATATTGTTTTAGTTTCTGCTTATCATGGAAGACTTTTATTGCTCCATCTATTTTGAATGATAGCTTTGCTGGGTAGAGTATCCTGGGGTTGAAGTTATTTTCATTCAGTGCCCGGAAGATCTCACCCCACGCTCTTCTTGCTTTTAATGTTTCTGTTGAGAAGTCTGCTGTGATTTTGATGGGTTTACCTTTGTATGTTACTTGTTTTTTCTCTCTTGCAGCCTTCAATATTCTTTCCTTAGTTTCTGAACTTGTTGTTTTAATGATGATATGTCGTGGAGTAGTTCTATTTTGATCTGGTCTGTTTGGTGTCCTGGAGGCCTCTTGCATTTGTATGGGAATATCTTTCTCTAGATTTGGGAAATTTTCCGTTATTATTTTGTTGAATATATTACGCATTCCCTTCACTTGCACCTCTTCTCCTTCTTCGATGCCCATGATTCTCAAGTTTGGTCTTTTGATGGAGTCGGTGAGTTCTTGCATTTTCTTTTCACAGGTCTTGAGTTGTTTAATTAATAGTTCTTCGGTTTTTCCTTTAATTACCATTTCATCTTCAAGTTCTGAGATTCTGTCTTCTGTTTGTTCTATTCTGCTGGATTGGCTTTCCGTTTTGTTTTGCAGTTCTGTTTCGTTCTTTTTTCTGAGGTTTTCCATATCCTGGCTGTTTTCTTCTTTATTGTTGTCTATTTTTGTCCTGAGTTCATTTATCCATTTATTCATTGTGTTCTCTCTTTCACTTTGGTGTTTATACAGTGCTTCTATGGTTTCCTTTATTTCTTCTTTTGCTTTTTCAAATTCTCTATTTTTATTGTCTTGGAATTTCTTGAGTGTCTCCTGTACATTTTGGTTGACCCTATCCAGTATCATCTCTATAAAATTCTCATTGAGTACTTGTAGTATGTCTTCTTTTAAATTATTCTTGTAGGCTTCATTGGGTCCTTTGGCATAGTTTATCTTCATTTTGTTGGAGTCTGGCTCTGAGTTTCTGTTCTCTTCATTCCCCTCTGGTTCCTGTACTAATTTTTTGCTGTGGGGAAACTGGTTTCCTTGTTTTTTCTGTCTTCCTGTCATTGTCCTTGGTGTTGTTACTGTCCCTGTACTGTGTGTAATTAAGTATTTTCTAGCTTGTAATAATAACAATGGTAATATTGAGAACGGAAGAGTGAGCTGAGATGGAAAGCAAGAAGTTAAAGAAAAGGGGAAAACAAATATACAGACAAGAGGGAGAAAGCAGAACAAGGTATCAGACAAGAGAGTTTCAAAGGTATAAACAGGGAGTGTTAGTGTACTAATCGACAGTAAGCTGAACAGACAATAGAGAGACAGAGAGAGGATTGAAAATCAAAGATAAAAAAAATAAAAAATAAGTATATGAAAGTAATATCTATTTATAAAAATGAATTAAAATAAAATGGAAAATAGGAAATTAAAAAAAAAAAAAAAAAAAAAAAAACCAAAAAACTTCCAAGTTTATATGCAATGCAATTTCAGTCTTAATAATTTGGATGTCCGTCTTAATCTCCAGTCCTGGAGTTGGTGCCTCAGATGTTGTTCTGTAGTTGTCTCATCAAAGGGGATGCATAAAGTAGAACAAAACTACACTCACACACACACAGAATAAAAAATAAAAAAAAAAAAAAGCCCCACCAAGTGTCCCCAGTTCAAATGCAATAGTTTCAGTAAGTTTTTCGGCTTGCAGGTGTAATTCGGTTGTTCTCTCATCAAAGGTAGGGAGAAAAAGAAAAAAAAGCGTCTGGAGACAGTTCTGAGAGTGGTATCTGCAACTGTGGCTTGCCTGCCTGCTGCTCTCAGCCTGTAGCTGGCGGCGTTATTTATGCAGATCTCTGGGGTGAGCTTAGCACTCACCTGGTCCCACAGGCTTTGTTTGCTCAGAGTTCTCCTGTGCGGGGGAGGGGGGCCTCTGCTACAGGCTTTTCCCTTTCCAAGCACTGGGAAAGGCGACACTGCCCCGCATTGTCAGGCCTGCGTGTTTATTTACAGTTCACGTGGGAAGTGGGTCTTCCCTCCTCTCACAAGCGTCCCTGCTCCTGGTTGCTGGCGCGCCCCGCTCCCGCCAGAGCCTCTCCGGCCCACCCAGCTCGTTTCTTTACAGTCCCGGGAAGGATTCCCTTCCCCCAATCTTCAGCGCTCAGGGCGCCCCACCCTCTTTCCAGCGTGTCTTAACTGTTCTTATTGCTTAGTACTCAGTTTCTCTTTTTTTCCCGGGTGGAGGTCAGTCTGTCCAGGGGGCTATGCTGCTCTGGCCCAGGCTTGTCTGTGGGGGAACCGCGGTACCGCGAAGCTCACCTGGTCCGCGTCTTCCCAAGCCGTGTGGGCGCCGGCCACTGCCGGCCCGGGGGCCTCCTCGGTTCTCCGTTTAACGTGAAGTGGAGATTCTCTGCACCGGCTGGAGATGTGGAGGAGTCAAAGTTATGCCTTTTCTCGGTGATTATGCCTGCAAAGTGTGTCTCCAGCGTCTCTCCAAGATTTCACTATAGGAGGCTCGCTTTCTGCTTCCTACCTCTAGCCGCCATCTTGGAATCTCCCATATATAGCTTTTTTAATGTTGAGGTTCTTTCCTTCTATTCCTAGTTTTCTTAGAGATTTTATCATGAAATGGTGTTAGATCTTATCAAAGGCTTTTTCTGCATCTATTGAGATTACCAAGTGGTTTTTGTCTTTGCTTCTGTTAATGTGGCTTATTATGTTTATTGATTTTCGTATGTTGAACCACCCCTGCATCTCTGGGATGAAGCCTACTTGGTCGTGGTGAATAATCTTTTTGATGTGTTGTTGAATTCGGTTTGCCATTATTTTGTTGAGGATTTTTGCGTCAATGTTCATTAAGGAGATTGGCCTATAGTTCTCCTTTTTGGAGGTGTCTTTGCCTGGTTTTGGGATAAGTGTAATACTGACTTCATAAAATGTGTTTGGCAGTTTTCCTTCCCTTTCTATTTTGTGGAACAGTTTAAGGAGGGTTGGTATCAGTTCTTCTTTAAAGGTCTGATAGAATTCAGCAGAGAATCCATCAGGTCCTGGACTTTTCTTTTTGGGGAGACTCTTGATTGCTGCTTCAATTTCATTTTGTGTTATAGATCTACTCAGGTGATTAATATCCTCTTGGTTCAGTTGTGGATGATCATATGTATCTAGAAATCTGTGCTTTTCTTTAAGATTTTCGAATTTAATTGAATATAGATTCTCGAAGTAGTCTCTGATGATTTCCTGGACTTCCATGGTGTTTGTTGTTATCTCCCCTTTTGCATTCCTGATTCTACTAATTTGGGTTTTTTCTCTCCTCATTTTAGTCAGGTTTGCCAGGGGTCTGTTGATCTTGTTTATTTTTTCAAAGAACCAACTTTTTGTTTCATTAATTCTTGTATGATTTTTTTGGTTTGTATTTTGTTGATTTCAGCTCTTATTTTTATTATTTCTCTCCTTCTCTTTGTTTTGGGATTTGCTTGTTCTTGTTTTTCTAGGAGTTTGAGATGTATCATTAGGTCATTGATTTGGGATCTTTCAGTCTTTTTAATATATGCACTCATGGCTATAAACTTTCCTCTCAGGACTGCCTTAGCTGTGTCCCATAAGTTCCGGTAGGTTGTGTTTTCATTTTCATTGACTTCCAGGAACTTTTTAATTTCCTCTTTTATTTCATCAATGACCCATTGTTCATTAAGTAATGAGTTATTCAGCTTCCAGCTGTTTGCATGTTTTTTGTCTTTACTTTTGTTGTTGAGTTCTAGTTTTATTGCATTGTGATCAGATAGTATGCATGGTATAATTTCTACTTTCTTATCTTTGCTGAGGCTCACTTTGTGCCCTAGGATATGATCTACTTTGGAGAAGGTTCCATGGGCCGCTGAGAAGAATGTATATTTGTAGAAGTTGGATGAAATGTTCTGTAGACATCAAGTAGGTCCATTTGGTCTATTGTATATTTTAGATTTTGGATTTCTTTATTGAGTTTTTGTTTGGATGACCTATCTATTGATGATAATGGGGTGTTAAAGTCTCCCACAACCACTGTGTTGGAATTAATATATGCTTTTAGGTCCTTCAGGGTATGTTTGATGAAATTGTGTGCGTTGACATTGGATGCATATAGGTTGATAATTGTTATTTCCTTTTGGTCTTTTAACAACCTTTTTATTAGTGTGGAATGTCCTTGTTTATCTTGTTTGATCAATGTAAGTTTGAAGTCTACTTTGTCAGAGATAAGTATTGCTACTCCTGCCTGTTTTCGGGGGCCATTAGCTTGGTAAATCTTCTTCTATTCCTATGCTTATTTCTGTTGGTGAGATGGGTCTCCTGTAAGTAACAAATTGTTGTATCTTCCTTTTTAATCCAATTCATCAAACGGTGTCTTTTGATTGTTGAATTAAGTCCATTAACGTTAATTGTTAGTACTGATAGGTATGTGGTGATTGCTGTCATTTACTTGTCTTAGTTGTTTGAAGGTTTGATTTTGTGTACCTAAGTTGAGGTTACTCTCTACTTTCTTGCTTTTTCTTTTCCTGTGGTTTGGTGCTGCCTGTCCTTTCATGGTTATGTTGGCTTTCACTTTCTGTGTGCAGAATCCCTTGAAGAATCTTTTGTAGTGGTGACTTTGTGGTCACATATTCTTTTAGTTTCTGCTTATCGTGGTAGACCTTTATTGCTCCATCTATTTTGAATGATAGTTTTGCTGGGTAGAGTATCCTGGGGTTGAAGTTATTTTCATTCAGTGCCCGGAAGATCTCACCCCAAGCTCTTCTTGCTTTTAATGTTTCTGTTGGGAAGTCTGCTGTGATTTTGATGGGTTTACCTTTGTATGTTATTTGTTGTTTCTCTCTTACAGACTTCAATATTCTTTCCCTAGTTTCTGAACTTGTTGTTTTGATGACGATATGCTGTGGGGTAATTCTATTTTGATCTGGTCTGTTTGGTGTCCTGGAGGTCTCTTGCATTTGTATGGGAATAGCTTTCTCTAGATTTGGGAAATTTTCCGTTATTATTTTGTTGAATATATTTCGCATTCCCTTTGCTTGCACCTCTTCTCCTTCTTTGATGCCCATGATTCTCAGGTTTGGTCTTTTGATGGAGTCAGTGAGTTCTTGTATTTTCTTTTTACAGGTCTTGAGTTGTTTAATTAATAGTTTTTGGTTTTTCCTTTAATTACCATTTGTTCTTTGAGTTCTGAGATTCTGTCTTCTGTTTGTTCTATTCTGCTGGATTGGCCTTTCATTTTGTTTTGCAATTCTGTTTCATTCTTTTTTCTGAGGTTTTCCATATCCTGGGTCATTTCCTCTTTAATGTTGTCTATTTTTGTCCTGAGTTCATTTATCTCTTTATTAATCATGTTCTTTGTTTCACTTTGGTATTTATACAGTGCTTCTATGGTTTCCTTTATTTATTCTTTTGCTTTTTCAAATTCTGTATTTTTGTTGTCTTGGAATTTCTTGAGTGTCTCCTGTACATTTTGATTGACCATATCCAGTATCATCTCTATAAAATTCTCATTGAGTACCTGTAGTATTTCTTCTTTTAGATTATTCTTGTGGGCTTCATTGGGTTCTTTGTCATAGTTTATCTTCATTTTGTTGGAGTCTGGATCTGAGTGTCTGTTTTCTTCATTTCCCTCTGGTTCCTGTAGTAAGTTTTTGCTGTGTGGAAACTGGTTTCCCTGTTTTTTCTGTCTTCCCGTCATTGCCCTTGGTGTTGTTATTGTCCCTGTACTGTGTGCAATTAAGTATTTTCTAGCTTGTAATAATAGCACTGGTGATATTTAGAATGGAATTGTGAGAATAGATGGAAAGCAAAGAAGTTAAAGGAAAAGGGGAAAACAAATGAACAAGTAGAAAAAAACAAAACAGAGAAACAAACAAAAAAAGTTTCAAAGATGTAAACAGGGAGAGATAGTGTACTAATCAATCATAAGCTGAACAGGCATTAGAGAGACAGAGAGAGGATTGAAAATAAAAAATAAAAAATGAAATAAATATAGAAATAAAAAAATGAAAAAATATATATAAATATTTAATAATTAAATAAAATAAATAAAAATAAGAAAAAATAAATAAATAATAAATCTCCAAGTTCAACTGCAATAAAGTTTCAGTCTTAATAATTTTAGTGTTTTCCCTCAGTCTCCAATCCTGGAGATGGTGTCTCAGTAGTAGTTCCGTGGTTGTCTCATCAAAGGGGAAAAAGCCTGGAAAATCCATAATAAAACAAAACCGCACAAAACAAAAAAATACCCCACAAAGTGTCCCTAGGTCAAATGCAATACTGTTTCTGTAAATTTTTCAGCATGCAGGTGTAGTTCAGTTGTTGTCTCATCAAAGATAGTGAGAGAGAAAAAAAAAAGAGTCTGGACACAGTTCTGTGAATGTCTATCTGTGGCTGTGGCTTGCCTGCCCACTGCTGTCAGCCTGCTGTTGCTGGAGGAGTTATTTATGCAGATCTCAGGGGTGAGCTTAGCACTCACCTGGCCCCGCAGGGTTTGTTTGCTCAGAGTTCTCCAGTGCCTGAGCTGCTGCTACAAGCTTTCCCCTTTCCAAGCACACTGGGGAAGGTGACACTGCACCCGATTTCTCAGGCCTGCGTATTTGTTTACAGCTCATGTGGGAAGTGGGTCTTCCCCCCTCTCCTGTGGACTTTTCCTCCTTCTGCCACTTTTACAAGCTTTCCTGCTCCTGGTTGCTGGGCGTGTGCCACCTCTCCTGCCTTGTCCAGCCAGGCCCAGCTCATTTATTTACAGTTCTGTGAGGGATTCCCCTCCCCACCTTTGGCGCTCAGGGCACCCCACCCTCTTTGCTACATGTCTTTTTGTTGTTATTGCTTATTATTCAGTTTTTCTTTTTTTCCCTGGGTGGGGGTTGGTCTGTCCAGGGGGCTATGCTGATCTGGTCCAGGGTTGTCTGTGGGAGTACCACATACCACTGAGCTCACCTTGTGGTCCACGTCTTCCCAAGCGATCTGGGTGCTGGCGTCTGGCGGTGGTGTGGGAGCCCTCCTGTTTTCTCCCTTTAACATGAAGTGGAGATGCTCTGCACAGGCTGGAGGTGTGGAGAAGTCAAAGTTTTGCCTCTTCTCAGTGGTTTTTCCTGTAAGGTGAATCTCCAGTGTCTCTCCAAGATTTTACTTTAGGAGGCACGCTTTCTGCTTCCTCCCTCTCACTGCCATCTTGGAATTTGAGATTTTTTTTTGAAAAATATTTTCCTCACTAACACATTGAGCATATGGAGTTCCATTAAGAAACTATAATAAGTATAGATAAGTTGTTCCCAGCTCTCTGTTTGTGACATGATTCTCATTCAGTCCATTGTCACTTGACACCTGTGCTTCCTGTGGTAGGTGCATACATCCATGTTTTATTAGACCTTGGACTTTGCCCAATGGAACATAGCAGGCTTACTTGCTATACCTGATCAGAAGCTTTGTATCAGAAGTTGGAGGAGATGTGGTGTGTTACCAAAGTCAATACTGTAGACAGTTTCATGTATGTGGACCATGCAGTCTATCACAATTGTACAACTTTACCATTGTAGCACACTAAAAGCCATATATCATTTTTTAAAAAGGAGGCCAACATGGCTAAGCCTAAGAGCACTTTGTTTATGACAATAGATGTCTGGTTGAATTTAGCAGGAGGGCCATACTTTGCTGACTTGGTTGATGGGGGATGATTCAGTTTATTCATTCTTCAATTTCTGCCTTTCACTCTGGAAAACACACAACCACAACAGGAGTTACTCTGTTAACATGGATCCTGAGAAGAGAAGATAGAAGGTAAGCCCAGCCCCTCCCAGCTCATCTGAGGACAGCCACTGCCCTAATGTATGGAACAAGTGCCATAAGTAAATGTAACTCAGATTTTTGGTATTGTTTGTCACAGTAGCAAAAGTCAACAGATACACCACTTTATTTTGTTCTTGCTTTCTGCATGAGTATATATCTACTTTATCAACCTCACCGACTCTCAGCCCTCTTTTTTTGAAGCCTTTCTGAGGCAGCCACCTTTGCACAGGTGTAATGTGCCACCACATTCCTTCAGCTGTTTCATGGACTTCTTCTTTTATGCATTAGGTCTTCTCCAATGTCCCTCAAGAGATGCATGTGCAAACCCAGCTGTGCAAGACTTTACACTCATGGGGTAATTCATGACTAGCAAGAGTCAGAATTTTATCACATTTCTTAGGGATAGAATTTTGAAACCCATCATATCTGACTTCTCAGGGCCTCCCAAGATGATGAAATTCCAAGTTACCTATCTATACTGAGAAGTGATTCACTCAACACACTTCTAGGGACAATTTCCCAAATAAACTAGCTGTCCACAAAGTCTTATGACAGCCTCTGCCTCTGGGGAAATCAAGGCTGAAATACATAAAATCATCAGTAAGTTGTTCTGAATTATTTTTTTCAAAAAGATTTTCTTTAGTTTTCATCTTTAAAAATATTCAACATAAGATGAAAGTAGTTAAAGATAGATATCTTGAAGAATCAATTGGAGCAAAAGCTCCAAGTCTTTTAAAGGTGTTACTGGTGAAAAATTTGAAGAATAATAAGGAAGTGACAAAGTATTTACAGAAGCCAAAAGGTAGAAATAGCCCATGAGTCCTTGAATGGATAAATGAGAGACAAGTTTTCTATAGACATGCATACATACATACAAAATAACTGAACCATGAAAATAATGAACATCAATACACAAATGGTGTGAACAAGCCCTGAAAACATCACTAGTTGAAAAAAGCCAAAACAAAAGGTCATTTACTGTATAATTGCAGAAAGCAGGCTGGTAGCTACCAGGGACTTGGGGAAGGGAGAGTATGAGATGACTGCTTAACGGATATGGAGTGTTATTTTGATCTGATACAGTGTTTTGGAACTACATAGAGGTACTGGGTGCAGAACATTTTGAATGTACTGAATGCCACTGAATTGTTCATGTTAACGTGGTTCATTTCATGCTATGTGGATATCACCCCAATTTGTAAAATAAATGATAATGAGAGAAGAGAGCACAAAATGAAAATAGGCCTTTCACCCCAATTCCTAGGGAAAGAAATGAACTGATAAAATTACCTGGGAGCAGGTACCATGGGTATTTCTTGTATAAAAGAAAGGATGGCTCAAAAGGTGGAACTATTCCTCAGAGAGGAGTCTGTCTCAGAATTTCTGCAGACCAGGGGCTTCAGTGTGATCATTGACCTCCTGTGTATGTTTAGGGAATGCCTGCTGTTATGCCATCTCTGTCTCACCAATGTATGTTGGGTGTGTGATGGCAGGAGGTGGGAGGAAAATAACCTCTCTTTAGTCTGTGACTCTTCAGATCAAACAGTTCTGTGCCTGATTAGCAATCCCAAGGACCCATACCCAAGACACCTCATCTGCTCCTGGCTGGAATGAATATGAGTGACAAGATTCTGAGCTTAAAGCAAATCCAGAAATGGGATGAAATTTTGGGGGCCTGGGGAAGAAAGAAGTAACCTTTGCATGTAGAGGTATTGTGAGACACTGGGCCCTAGAAAGCAGATGACTTATGACTCCCTATAGTCCTGCCCTGCACAGTCCTCATCCACAGGGCTTGGATTTGACATGGTGTGACCAATAGAATATGGTAGAGGTGACACTGTGACATGCAAGGCTAGTGGACAAAAAGCCTGCAGCTTTTGTGTTGGTCTATTGGAATAGACCAAGGCACTCTCTGAGCCCTGATCCACCAGGTAGCAGTATAATTACTCTGCTGGAGAGACTACACCCAGGCTGTGGTGCTGCATGGAATGAACAGAGAGAGGCTTGTACAGAGCCAAGCCTTCTGCTGCCCTCACCACACACCAGGCATGCAGATCAGGCCACAGGAACACTCCAGAACAACCTCCAGCTACACAACAGAGTGATCACAGGCAGGGCCAGTTGTGTAGTGACACCTGTAATGAAATTAATAAATACATTTTTCGTGTAAAAGGCTTGAACCATTCTCCCTCCCTAAAGTTTAAAAACCAAAGAGAACATTCTGTCTTTTGAACCCTAGGGGAAATCTGATAAACCTTCTACCTTCAGTTGCTTCAGTTACCCTCTTTCATCACTGATTTCAGAAGTTCTTAGGCAAAATAAACTCCTCAGGTAACTCCTGCTGGCTTTTTGACAGACAGCACCTTTGGTGTGTGACCACCTTGGTAGTGATTATTTTGGTGGTTATCTTCAGGGATTTGGAGGTAGTCTTGTGCATCTCAAAGTGGTTGAAGTCACTGACCCCTTCCCTTGGGTGTGCACAGGTGTCCAGTGAGTGACCTTTTCACATCAGAGGTCCCCAAACTCCACTCACAGATTGTACCAATGCCACATTTCCTGAACATGTGTCCTCTGAGAAGCCATGAGGTTTGTTCATGTGCAGACCATCAGTTACTTCACCTTGCTTCACCTCCAGTCTCCTTTCCCTATGTCCTTAGAATACCCTGTTTCTTTATTCCATAAACACCCCTGAACTCTATCCTTGGGGAGGTGGAGTGGGGCTTGGGGGTTCCCTATCCTCTTGTTTGGCCACCTTATGAATACTTTCTTTTGCAAAACTCATTGCTTCAGTGACTGGCAAACTGCACCAGGCCTGGTTTGGCAACATGTGGAACAAACGGTGCATCCTGATCAAACTCCTGATCCACAAATTCTGTGCAGCATAGATGGCTGGAATAGAGTTAGTGGCCATCCCAAACCTGAACCAGTCATAGGCTTGAGGACAGGATAGCCTGGGAGAGGCTGCTTGAAGGATGGTAAGGAGGATCTTAGTCAACATGGAGAGATGTGACAACATTCTGGTGAACACAGTTCACAAAGACAAACACCTGCAGCAAGGGAGAAAGAGAAAGGGGAGGAAATGAAGCCATGGCTGGCTGCAAGATCCCACTGCAGTCACTGAAGTATAAAGGAAGTCAAGGTGGAGAAGCACCAGGAAGCAGAGGAATCTTCCACACAATGTGAACACAGAAATTGGTCCGTAAGTTAGGTACCTCAGCCCTCCTCACTCCCTCCCTCAGACCCACTGCAGCCTCCTTGAGAGGTCAATAGACACATTTTCTTTAACCAAGTCAGTGACAATCCTGAAGCTTGACACTCAGCCACAAGAGCCACCAACAGAGCAAGTTATGAACTGTACTGGGAGAACCTGGTTGTGTCTTGTGCTTCCAAGTTTCATATGCTTACTGCCAGGTCGGGTTTTTTTTTTCAATATTATTAGAAGAAAATATAGAAATATAATTGGTAATCTTTGGCTATGATAATTCATTAGAGCCTGGCATGAAGACCAACTTCATAAGGGAAAAGGCTGGAGAGAAATGACTATGTAATAGTGGACATTTCTGCTTGGCAAACAAGCCTTAGAAAAAGCTACAAGATAAGAGGAACCCAGGGGAAATGTTTACAAATATGTATGAAACAAGATATATTTAAGTTACAAAAACTTCTTAGAAGTAGTTAGAAGCCTAAAGAAAAATAGGAAAACACAATAAATACCCATAGTCAGCTGACTCCATCATTAACTAAAGATATGCGAATTAAAAGACAGTGACATCCACTCCCTAATCTAAAATTGCCAAATACTTAAAAATTCACAATACCTTTAGTTGAAGTGGTTGTGAGACAATGGACTTTTGCCTACACTTCATGGAAATATCAAAGATTATAATCTTTCTTAGCAGCAAAGGGACAGTAAGAATTAGGATGTTGTGTGTCTATCCTTTGCCTAGGAAGAATTTTCCCCTTTGGAGTTTTTTCTTACATACTAACTGGATAATGCATAGAAGTATATGTGATACAAAATGGTTTACAGTAGCATCAAACTTAGTCCCTCAAAGAGTAAGTGTAGAAGAGAGAACGGGCTCAGCCGATCCTGACCTTGTGACCTCAGCATGCAGGCGGGAGGAGGGCAGAGATCGCATTGTGGATGCACCTGACAGCGTCCTCCTGCATTACCTGTATTCTCTACAACAAGTCTGTATTCACTTTTAAATCACAAAATTCCTGTATTTCGATTTAAAAAGTAAATTGTAATCTGGGCTCTTCTTGGATGGATTCTTTACATACAGATCCAGAACACTTATTTTCAAGCCACTGTTAGGTCCATATGAAGCTAGTGAAAGAACAAGTCCAGATTGTAAAAGGCAATGTTTGCAATAAATGCCTGAAGAAACTTACAGCTATATTTTGGTCATGATAAAAACAGACACCATAAAAATAACCTATTCCCAAGAAGGCACATATGACCAGTAGCAGTTGGACATGAGCGAAGGACAATGAAAAGGGAACCTGAGATGGAGACCCTTTGGTTCAGTGCATACGTGCTGAGAGCCGGGCTCTCCCTCTCATGGCCTGCTTGCTTCCATGCTGCAAACTAAACTTTTCTAGAACTAGGCTCTAGAATCCCTTCTAGAATACCCACAAAAAATCAACGACTCCACCCCCCTCCCTTATGGCCAAAAGGGAGGCGGCCTGTTGAGAACCGATGAGAAGGCCTGGTACGACCAGATCTTCCTCAAGGTTAACTTTGCTCTGGAGTGCAGACCCATCATTATGGCCACCTACACAGGGTTCCAAGTGAAAAACGAGTTCTAGTCTAATCTGGTTAAGGTGGTCGTTTTGATATAATCTTGTCATTATAATTCATTGTATTATTAAATTTTCTTCCTCTATGAATTTTTCTCAAGTATTCATGGGTAATCGCTTTTGCAGAGTGATTCTTGAGATATATCATAATTTTCCCCCAACTTTCATATCAAGCACTCCTGTAGCCTGGTCCTGGGGAGAGACATGACACTCCAGGCCTCCAGAGGCAAGGAGCAGCATGGCAGGAGGGGCTGTGCATTGTCAATCCTGGGAACAGAAGAGGGAACAGAATAACAAAGAAAAGAAAGGGAAAGGAAAAATTAAACCTGAGTAACTGCAGAGCAGGCTGGCTGCTGAAATGATTTCATTGCTGGCCTAAAATCACAGCTATGAGCGTTTCGTAGCTGTGTTTTCCTGTTGCAGTAATGCTGGCCTCATAGACAGAGTTTGGAAGTTTTCAGTTTTTTGGTGTCAATTCTTTTTTTAAGTATTTGGTAGAATATATTAGTGGAGTCATCTAGTCCCCAGCTTTTGTTTACTGGGGCTTTTGATTACTGACTCAGTCTACAGGACTATCTAGATTTTGTATTTCTTTATGATTCAGTCTTAGTAGGGTGTGTTTCTTGAAATCTATGTCATGTAAGTCGTCATGTGTTGATGTACAGTTGTTCATAGCTTTCTTTTATAATGCTTTTTATTTCTGTAACATGGGAAATTCTTTTATTTCTCATTCCAGTTCTTTGAGTTTTCTCACTTTTTTTCTTACTCTATAAAAAGATTTGTCAATTTTGTTGATCTTTTTAAAGATGCTGTTCTAGGTTTTATTGATTTTTCTATTTTGTGTTTCCTTAGGAAAGTCTGATCTTCCTCTAGTTTTAAGAGAAGTGAATGCTCACGATGATTATTTGACAAGATCAGCTTGAAAAAACTCAAATATAATTCAAATGTAAATACAAGATATAATATTCCAAACAAAGATTCTGAGGCCAGGCCATTAAACGAGAGGCTGAGCCAGCAAGAACATCAAGTAGAACATGCAGATGAGGTTTTCCCCATATTTATTTCAAATGATAATTCATAGAGCAGATAAAACATTTATAATCTATTCATTATGTAAATGCTTATTGAATATTTATGTATGACTGTATTTTCCATCAAAATTATATTGCATCTCCTCAAGTATTTTAACGACGTTCTTGCATCTCTTCTCACTTTATCTGTATCTTAGGCCTTTGAAGAATCTAGGATATTTATTAGCATCACCATTTGCCCTCCAAAACATATGTACACATGTTGGTCATGTTCAACCATTCACATATTAATAAATTCACCCAACATATAGTTACTGTGGTGCCCATTACCAGTCTATCATCAGTAAATGGAATATGATTTATTATAGCACCCTCATGCTGAGATTCAATTTTACTTTGCATGTTTAGCCCTTCACTCAGCATATATTTATCACTAGTTAACATTAATGCTGCTGCATCTGTGAGATGGTATTTTCATTGGTTGTTTCCATGGCAGGCATGCTAATCACAGTGCAATGACATAGCACTGGCTTTGCCTAAGTGAACTCAGTGTAAGAAAGAACATGACTATTAAATAAGCCTAAAACTCAGGTACATATGCAGTGAGGAAAGGGGAGTAAAAAATCAATTCTAAACTTCAAAAAGGGACTGGGGTGTATATCAAATTTAGACAAGGTAGATGGATCAGAGCTAGCCAGGTAAAGAAGAGTGAGGATTTCAGGTGGGGAGGACTGCAGAGAGAGGGAGGAACACTTGAAATAACTTCAGGTTCACCGTGACCAAAGGGAGGAGTGCAGTGCTTTCAGCAGAGGCAGATGACAAAAAAGGTGTGTGGCGTGTCTGAAGAAATAGAAAGGCTCTGAGGACAACAGTAAAATAGTAAGGTCAGATTTTCACTTTTGTAGGATTCTTCTGGCTGACGTCAGAAGAAAGTCAAGAAGACCAGGTTCAAGCTCAGAATTTTTACAGTGGGATGACTTTGGTTTCCAGTTGCTCCATTTGCCATTTTAATGTTGTTTCTAAAGTCATTTGACTCTTGTAAATCCCAATTTTCTCATCTGCAAATTATGACTAATGATAGTGCTTTCCTTATGAGGTATGTCTGAGATCGTATGAATTAATATGTGAAAAGAACTCACTAGCCCAGATTCTAGAAGTAATGAGTACTACCTCTTATCCTCATGTTATTTATTACTAAATCACAGGACACGAAGAAAAACCAAGTCCTTAAGCCCTCTAATGTATTCATGCATGCCTGAGGAATCTGTCTCCAGGGGCTGAGCATGGGGGCTCCTGCACATAATCCCAGCCATCCAGGAGAAGACTGGGAGGATTGTGATTCAATGCTAGCCCAGACAATAAGTTGCCCATATCCCCATCTAAACCAACAAGCTGGGCACGGTGGTTCATACCTATAATCCAAGTTATGTAGCGGCATAGGTGGGAGAATCAGTGTCCAAGGCTGTTCCCAGGCAAAAATGTGAGACTCTATCTGAAAATAGCTAAAGCAAATCTATCCCAGTTCTTACAAATATATGTGATAATAATTATCAGGCTGAGAAATAAGTCAGAAAAATAATCCCATTCACAATGGCATCAAAAATTTAAATACTTAGGAATAAACCTAACTAAGGAGGTGAATGAGCCCTACAATGGGAACTGCAAAACCTCAAAGAAAGAAATTGAAGAAGATGCTAGAAGAAGGAAAGTCCTTCCATTCTCAGATTGGTATAGTTGATATTGTGGCTATACTACCAACAGCAATGTAATTCCCATCAAAATTCCAATGTAATTCTTCACTGGTATAGAAAAATATCCTAAAATTCATTTGAAAGTATAAAAGATCCTGAATAGCCAAAGCAGTCCAGAGCAAAAGGAGCAATGGTGGGGTATTGCAATACCTGATTTCAAATTATACTACAGAGGAATAGTAACAAAAACAAGCATGGTACTGGCACAAAAACAGACATAGTTTTAGCTTGTCATTTGGGGGAGGTGGTATTGGGGTTTGAACTCAGAGCTTTTCATGCTTGCTAGGCAGGTGCTCTACCACTTGAGCCACTCCACCAGCACAAAAGCATACATAAAGACCTCTGAGACAGAACAGAAGACCCCAAAATAACACTACACAACTACAACCATCTGAAAATGGAGAAAGAGCCAATGACATACACTGGAGAAAAGACAGCCTTTCAGCAATGTGTGCTGGGAAACTGGCTATCTACATGCAGAAGACTGAAGCTAGACCCTATCTCTCACCCTGTACCAAAATCAACTGTGAATGTATCAAAGATCTTAATGTAAGACATGGACCTCTGAAACAAGAAAAAATATGGAAAACTCTAGATGACATAGGCATAGGCATAGGTAATTCTTTTCTGAATAGGACTCTGGTTACCCAGGAAATAAGTGCAAGAATTGACAAATGGGACTGTTTCACATTAAAATGTTTCTGCTCTTCAAAAGAAACAATTACCTGAATGAAGAGACAGCCACAGGATGGGAAAAAATCTTTTATCAATGGATAAATGATGATTATCTAGAATATACAAAGAACTTTAAACAGCAAACAATCCAATTAATAAATGGGCAAATTAATTGAATAGTCAGTTCTCAGAAGAAAAAATACAGAAGGCTAACAAATCTATGAAGAAATGTTCACCATCCTTAGCCATAAAGAAATACAAATCAGAACTCCGCTCAGCTCAGTCATTTTGGCCATCACCAAGAAAAAAACCACAGCCAGTGCTGGTGAGGGGGTGGGAAAAAGGGAACCCTCATGTCCTGTTGGGGGAAACTAGTGCAACCACTATGGAAATCAGTATGGAGGTTCCTCAGAAAACTAAAAATAAACTTATCTTATGACCTTGCCATATCACTATTGGGCATTGAGCTGAAGGAGTATGCATAAGTCCATATACAGAGATACCTGCACACTTGCGTTTACTGCAGCTCTCCTCACAAGAGCTGAGCTGTAGAATAAGCAGAGGAACCCAAAAAGTAATAAATGAAATTAGGTCATTTTCAGGAAAATAGACGGAACTGGTGGTTATCATTTTGAGTAACATAAGCCAAGCTCAAAAATCCAAATATCACATGTTCTCTCTCATTTGTTGATCCTTGACCTAAAATGACAATGATAATGAAATGGGACATGTATATGCAGGGGGGTCAGGAGGCCAATGGAGGGAGAGGGAGAAGGGAAAGACTACTGAAGAATGAAGAGAACCAAAGTACACCTCGTGTGTATGTGTTTGTGTGTGTGTGTGTGTGTGTGTGTGTGTGTATGTGTGTGCACGTGTGCATGTGTCTGCGTGTGTGCATGTGTGTGTGTGTGCACATGTGTGCATGTGTGTGTGTGTTTGTGTGTGTGAAGATGCACAATGAGATCCACCAAACACTGTAAAGTCGGGGGAGTCTGGGGGTGATGGGAATGTAATGGAAGGGGTGAACTTGTTCAAAATACATTGTTCACACATATGGAATTATCACAATGAAACCTCCTCATATTTTGATGTATGCTAATTCAGAAATTTAATAAAAGTGTTTTTAAAAAGCCTAACATACTTTTTTCTTGACTTTTTTCACAACAGTGAAACTTGTGCTCTATTCCAGTGTCAGCAATATGCATCTATTTTGGTAACATTTCCTTTTCTCACTCCAACAGAATATACCTGATTCCTAATACTATGTTAAGTTAAATGGTTAAATATCAATATGAAAAAATTTATAAGTGAATATAATTACAGATAACCACTTACAAATAAATTCAAGAAATGTCAGTATTAGTTTGTTTTTTTTGTGGAAGAATGACCAGAATCAGTTTACACAAACCATCTGGGAGCTTCTTCCTCTTCTGGCCTATGTAATGGTTCACAATATTGATACATCTATAAAGTTGCTATTAGGCTTTTTAAAATCAAAAACAGGGATGGAAACAAATTAGAGTGCTTAATATTTAAATTTCTTTTATAGCAAAACATCTTACAAAAGTGTTAGTCCTTGATATTACGGGATACAATTATAGGAGTTTTTATAGTGGTGTGGAAATAAGTAATTGTACCAAATCATACTCACACAACACAAAAATGCACAGCATTCAGCTCATAAGCACACAGAAGAGGCTGTTACCATAAACAATACACAAATATTCACTAAATCCTTAGTTCTGATTCTCATCCAAAAGTATGGTTTTATATTACTGTATTCTAATAATTAGGTGAAATTCATTGACATAGATTTTGAAACTTGCCAAAGTTGAAAGACATGTAGATAATTTCAGGAATGAAATGAAGCCTTTTAATTTAAAATGAGCCAAGTGGGGATGAGGTGATTTTTCTGGTCCTTCTGTAAAACTCTTATCTTCTCTACACCAGCTACACCAGCATCATTACAGCCTAATTTGTGCAAGTTTTGTCAAAGGCTGTAGGTGTGACTTTCAAAGTACACAGCCACCCCAGTGTCACCATACACTGGATATCAGAACTTGACCTCATCCTGTGGTATGGCATTTCAGTTGTGGTTTTTCTGTTAGCTGTGATTCACATGATCAAGTTGGCTTTTTCATTCTTCGAGGTTTTGCACCCCAGATCACCCCCTCACTGAATAAATCAGTGTCACATACAAAATACTTGCTAGCCATCTGCCATGGTTTGAATGTGTCTCTGAAAATCCATGTGTTGGAAACTTAACCCCCAATGCAACCATGTTGAGAGGTGCTTAGGTCACGAGGACTCTGCCTTCCTTCCTTCTTGTGCGTGTTTCTTTCTTACCCTTCTACCTTCTGCCATGGGATCATGCATCAAGAAAGTCTTCATCATATTCTGAGCCAAGGCGGGTGCCATGCCATAGACTTCACACCCTCTAGAACCAGAACCACATACATTTCTTTTCCTTATAAATTACCTGGGCCACAGCTTTCTGTTACAGCAACACAAAATGAACTAAGAGACCACCAGTTATTCACAACATTGCATAGTTGAGCACATTCTGACACATTGTTATCCCAGAAGAAACCTTTAGCAATTCTCTCCAGAAGCCATACCATACCTAAACACTGTGACAAAATGAAACAGTTTCAAACACTTCATCAAGGTAAAAAGAGACATTCCTGTGTGCAGATAACTTGACTAATTCTAGCAAAATCAATAGTTGACATGACTTTCTGCAACCGTCCTGAAATGTGGATAATTTTATACATGTATATATTTTCAACTGCAGGTGAATCTCATCGTTCTTTGAAGTCTGGTGCTTCCTTACATGGGGAAGGAGCAGATAATGGGTTCTACATCAATGAGGTCATTTTGTGGCTTTCACTGTCAAATTAGATTTTTGCTTGAGTTGGCAGCAGGACAAGTGAGTTTCACACAAGGCTTTGTAAAAAGAGGTGTTTTAATATTATTTTACATATCAGAACCCATTCATAGAGGAATCAGGTCATACAGTTCTTTCAAATATAGAGGAGTTACATCTTTCCTCTACTAAATCTACACTATGAAGTTTCTGCTTATGGCTAAGAACACAATAGAATTTGGAGAAGAAAAACTCATATCTGATGCCTTCCAATCCTAAAGGAAGTAGAAAGAAGAAAAAGTTAGGCATCGGGCACATCAACTCCACTACCCTCAGCACTGAACTCTGTGGAAAGAGGGGAACCTTATAGGAAAAGCATAGACTATCAGAGTTAGTGGTCTATTTTCCTGAGGGGAAGGGCTAAATTGCCACTTTAGAAAGAAACCCTCCACACAACTACTTCTGACCTGATGTGGAGAGATGGCTCAGGATAGTGGCCACAGAAACAGACAAGCAAGAAGGTGAGCCAGTATTTTCTGTCCCTGGAACCTCTGTGCCTCATTCAGGAGACTCCGGGTGCTATAGCATGGGGTAAAAGCAAAGAACCCAATTTTTAATTTCCTTTGTGAAACAAAACCCAACTGTCTGCTGTGTACAAGAGGCAACCTAAAATAAAGTGATTCAGAAATGTTTAAAATTATAAGCTAGATAAAGGTATAATATGAACACAAATATTCAGATGATAGTTATGTTGGAGTAAATAATTGATAGAATTTTTCTTTATTCTTTAATCTTTTTAACAAGAATCATTTTGGCAAAATTAAGAGAGTATATTATAATTAGTTGAAAAATTCAAGTTAATAGTATTGATTATAATGAAGAAACAATTTAATTGGCCATCACCAAAATTAAACTTTTTGTTCATCAAAAAAAACTTTGTAAAGAGAATTAAAAAATAAGACACTGGAGCAGGAGAAAAAAATTAACAAACCATCTGACAAAGGACTTGTATCTGGGATACATCTGTGTGTCACTCAGTGATGGGAGTATATTCTGACACGAGTCATTGGGCAATTTCGTCATCGTATAAACATTACAGAGAGGCTACACAAACTATGATGGCTACACAGTGATACAATCTTATGAAACCACCATCTATCCTACAGGAGTTCACTCAAAAGCAAAACTGGTTAGAAGCACCAGAAGAAATGGATAGAGCCACAATTTTTAAGGAAGACTTGAGCACGTCTATTAGACGATGACAAGTCAACTATTAAAAAGGTTAAGGAAGCATAATGGAGGGGTGAATTTGATCAGTGGATATTGGATGCCACAGTGAATGGATGCTAAAAAAGGTGTCAGAATTCAAAACATCCATATCACGTAATCCATGGGCTTGATTTAACACATGAGCATTTTCCATGTTGGTGTTCTTCTGAATACTGTTAGGAAGAATGTAAAGTTTTGTGGTCAATAAGTATAGAAAATTCCATGTACTCTGTCATCTTCCATAGATCAGAATGTGCTGTTCAGAACTGTTTAATAAGAATCTTATAAACAGTCCACCATGTCTAATGCTATGTAGCCCAAGAATTGCCAGAATATTTTCTTTATGTGACCTTCCTAAAATATTTTTTAATGTGAAACTCGAAAACTTTGCCAGGATTGGAAGTATTACTAAAAAGCATTTTAAAAAATAAAATGAAGAAATGAAGAAAGCAAGAAGAAAGAAGGATATGGCAGGTAGATAAGAAGGGGGAAAGGAAGAAAGAGGGAGGAAGAGACTTTTTTCCGACATTGCTCTTCATCACTAGCCATCTCATTTTTTGTTTGTTTTTTATTATTGTGCTGGGGATGCATCATGACATTTACAAAAGTTCTTAAAATATATCAACTATGTCATAGTTGAATTCGCCCCCTACATCATTCTGCTTTATCCCCTCTCATAACATGAAGTTCAAAGAAGGACATGCTGACTTGCTGATCATCCCAACTCATAAACAAATTTACACACAACCTCACATTTGGGAGGAAAGCATCCTAAATGCTACTGTTTGCAAATATTCTAAAATATTTCACTGATGTTTTGTTTAATCAACCCCTACTTTGAATGTTACAATATCCATAAAATGAAGTAATGAAAAAGTAAAATTCTATTTTATTTTAAAATCTCATAGACTTTGTACAATTCAGAAGATGTTCATCATTTTATTAAAGAAAATTCACCACACACACATATATATATATACACATATATATGTATCTATATATATACACACACATATGTACATGTGTTTATATCTATCTGTGTGTGTCTGTGTTTCAGTTATTAAGTAAATTTGAAAATGCTGAGATGGACATTACAAATTTTTTCCTGATGATAATTGTTGAGTTACCTCTAAATATATCAGGCAGGACAGGCATAGAACAAGTCACAACAGACCCGTTTGAAGGTTAATGTTACCAAGCTGTATCCAATCAGCACCACTTGGGCTTGCAGAAGAATTATTTTAGATCTTCTGCATTTGAAAGCATAAGGCTAAGAGACTTGGTTCAAATCCTAACTTATAAATTCACTGTCCAACCTTGAGCAAGTCAGTCAACATTTGTGAACAATTCTCCTGCCTTGGTCTTGATATAAAGAAATAAGAATTAATGTGAATGCCCTTTGAAAACTGAGTATAAATGCTGAGGCCTGCATTCATCAAGACAAGAACAGGAGGACAGAGACACACACTTCTGGATCTGCAATTCAAAATGTGTCTTGTGGTGTCTTTCTACACTTAGGCCAAATCCTGCTTCACAAATCAATAATACACTGAATTATCGTGCCTTCCACTGCACTGAAGACTGTGCCAGGAGTAGTTAAGTGATTTAATATGTGTCACGAAGGAACAGATTATAATAGTAAGTAGATGATAGACAATAAAAATGTTGCCCATACTTTTTTTATGTAGGTGACAAGCATGTCTTAACCACATCTTTTAGCTTTGATACTAGTTTCAGAGAATAATTCACAGGGGAGCCTAATACATCAACATATACATTTGTAGCTGACAATTAAATTCAAGTTTGTCACTGAGATAAAAATAAAAACAAGGGCCAGAGTGGCTCAGTGGGGCAGCGCTTGCTTAGCATGTATAGCGCCCTGGGTTCGATCCCCAGCAACACAGTACACACATGTACACACAAATAATAATTTTTTAAAAGTTATTATCATGGAGAAGCTTTAAAAGGGGGAATGGGGAGAGCAATGGAGGAGGGGATTTCAAGAATGATGTATTTGATACATTGTAAGAACCTTTGTAAATGCTACAATGCACCCATACCCAGCACAACAATTAAGAAAAAAAAAGGTAAAAGTAGCCAAAGCATAAATAGAGAATTAGGAAAAGTTTATACTTTTTTTCAACTAAGATTTTTCAAGCTATGAGTTGGTTTCAAAAAATTAGAAAAACTATCATTTTAAAAACCTTCAATTTATTGATAGACTAGTTAAGCACACAATTCAGCTTGAATATTAAGTTATCTTTTTGCCAGATTCTCCTAGAAGTCTGTTTTCTGAAGGAGAAATTGTTGTTCTGCATTACCATTTGTCTATGACTCAGTTTTAAGGGTCTTTCATTCTGCACGATGACTCCTTAAAATGCTTTGAAAAGGTCTATCATAAATATCAACTAAAGATTTTTATAGAATATGTGCAAAAACTAATTTCTTTCACACTTCTTTAAGGGGAAAAAAGGAACATTTGATTTTATCAGGCTTTCATCCATATGATCCATTCTTTTGAGCGACTGGCACCATTTACAGACAAAACCAGCCGATGGGCATTCATTTGAAGAGAGTCCAAAGGGGTCTAAAGATGCCATTTCATATCCCACTTCTGGGCAGTTCTGCTCACTTGCCTTTTGCTCTGGAACTCTGGAATAGCATGGTTCCTTCAAGTGTCTCCTGATGTTTGCTAAGCATGGCAGAATCCAGGTCTCCTCAAGGCAACTAAGCCTTCTGGTTATAAAAGGGAAGCTTTAAGCAAGAGCAGAGGTTACATTTGAATCTCCTGCTTCCTAACCCCAGCCCCTCCACTGCCCAAGTTTACAGCCTTGGGGAAACTTCCCAGCATCAGGGTGAACTGGAGTTAATAATACCACCAGTTTTTAGAGTTGTGTGAGTTAAGAAGAATTCCCTTAGCTAATAACTAAGTTGTTAATGCCAACTGTTAAATATGACCTTTAGCTAAGTGCAGTAGAAGGCTTTGAGTTCTTGGCACACTAAGTTCTCAAGAAAAGATAAGTTGACAGCATTGTTACAAGACTCACAACCCAACTTCAAAATGACAACCTCACCTATCGTTTCCATTCCAGTTTTCTTTGTAGACTACTACCTTAGAGAATCTAGCCTATGTGTCAAAATATTATTTTATAGATATCTAAAATGTAACAAACACTCAAGGCTGTAGGTGTAGAAGACAAAGTTACAGAACTTTAGAACTGAAACAGACCACTTTTATTATTTTCTTCCCACAATTCCATGCTGGCTCTAGGCTTTCGTTCCGCGCTCTCTTATTAAGGATACGTGGTATGGTGTGTCCCCATTGTCAATCCATTGGCCACATTGTAAGTGATCGGTTTCTACTGTAGCACTGCAAACTGAACAGAGGTAGCTTGGGGACCCTTACTTTTGGAAATCAGTCTCAGACCACAGGAAGACAGTGAATAGGTGACCGAAGTTTGAGCTAAACCCAAAAGTAATTTTTCACATGATTTACTACCTGTAGCTCCATGAATGCAAAAAAATGATTTTCTGCAAAAAACAAATTAACATCTATTTTTTTCTCCAAGTCTTAGTCTCACCTGATACACACATGCCTCCCTAGCTTGTTCCCATCACCCATCCCATAATATTTTGCCACATGCACAAAACCTGGAATGCGTAATTTGTAACATTCTTCTCCCTGGAATCCCTTCATGCCCACAGCTCTGGTTTGTCCATGGCTGCTTGAGCACATGGCTGGCTTCAGTATTTGCTGATAGACTGGGTAGGGTGTGTAGTTGTGTCTGTCCAGCCTGGCCACAAGCCCTCACACTCTCCAGGGATATTCAGTGGCAGTCACTAATGTCCCTGCTCTTGCCTGACACATGCATGGCTTTTCCAGTATGCATGAATATAGGAAAAGTAGCAATAGCTACCAAGACCAAGTAAGGAACTGTATTTATTCATTTAAAAATGGCATCCATAACTCACACTAGATACTTGGAATACAGCATCAGAAAACCAGACATGTTTCTGTCGGCATGGAGTAAAGAAATATTTAATATGTCAGGACAGATATCAAGTATAGCAAATGAGGAGCATGAGGACACAGGGAGACCACGGTTAGAGAGGAGAGTCAGGAAGGTTGAGGTGAGAGGCAGCCAGGTGGATGTGGAGTAGACCACTGTGTGCCAGACAGAGAGACACCAAGGGTGAAGCCTCCAGAGTCTCCGATCTACTTGGGTTGTTTAAAGAAAATCAGAGTGGTCAAGGTGGCCAAGGATAAGGTCCAGGGATTCTAGGTCCCCTCACGTTGAGCATCACAAGCCAAGAGAAGAACTTTAGATTTTACTGGAATGAGACAGAAAGTACTAGGAACCAAGTTTTGAATACAGAAGTGACATGATTGACCCAAAGTTTTAAAAGATTCTGTCTGGCTGTTATGTGGACAGAGACTCTTAGGACCCAAGGGTGGAAGCAAGAAGAGCCGCTCATTACATGGACCTTTGGCGCTTCACAGGGACATGACAAATGGGACTCTGTTTACATGGAGCTCAGTCAAGTCTGTCTGTGGAATGCTTTGTTGCCAGGCATCAGGACACACACCAGTACCATTTAAAGAGATTTGGGACCACTTTTGCTGCCTGAGGGCTTACAATTCAATGGAATATTTTATATGCTTATACCAAAAATGCTCAGAATACAGGTGCTGTAATAGAGGGTGGCACGGCGCCAGCAGGCCCCCATACCAGCAGCTTCACTCTGAAGTTTCAGTTAGGCATGGTCACCCCCTCCAAAACTGCAATAAAGTACAATAAGACATTCTGAGAAAGAGACCACGTTCACATAACTTTGATGAGCACGTGTTATAATTATTCTATTTTATTATTAGTTGTTGTCTATTAGTTAATATCTTCTAGTGCCTAGTTTATAAATTAAACATTATCATGGGTGTGTATACATAGGAATAAACACAGTATAGGATTTCAGGCATCCATGAGGGATCATGGGACATATTCCCTGCAGACAAAGGGGGAGCTACAATAATAAGTTTTATTATCAGTCCTTTCTAGTCTAATAAATCCTATTATCACTTTTTTTAAGGTGAGGGTAAGAAGGAAACCAGAGTGAACCATGACCTGTTAACCAGGTGTGGAAAGAATATTCCAGAGTCCCCAAGTGGGCACGGAATACAGCTACCCAGACTCTTCTTGAGTGTATCTGCCCATATTTGACAGCTATAGCCACTCCAATACAACACGCACATGTGAAAAGTGCTGAGAAACAAGGGAAGGAAAGTAGCGGCTGAAGGCTTGGAGGCAGAACAAATGTGTGTCCTTTCCTGCAGGAGCAGAGAAAGATTTTACAGTGATTCACGTGGTGAAGGGACTTGGGAGGGCCCTAAGAAGGGGAGCGAGTCGCACTGAAGACATGGGCTGTGAAAATGAGCAACAGTTAGATCCTACTAGCTTAAAAGCATCTTCTCTAGACGCATGGACCTTGAGACCCAGTGGATCAACCAGGGACTCCACAGAGACCAGAGAGAAGGCAAAAACATGGAGAACAGGTGCTCTCAGGCAAAAGACGTTTGTGACCTGGGAATGTGAAAATAAAAAGATGGACAAAGACCTATCAGGCAACTCCTAAGAAAAAAAATCAACTTAGAAAAATGACTCTGTGACAAAATTAAGTACAAAACCAAAACTTTTAATGTGATAAGGAAACACATATCAAAAGAACACTTATGAAAGAACACTGTCAAAAAGTTGGGCATCTTAAAGATACAACAACATAGCACTCAAATATATTTTTTCTTTTGTTTTTCTATCTTTCTTTTTTTATTATTGTTGTACTTGAGGTAACTCAAGTTGTTGTACAAAAACTTTTTTGTTGTACAAAAGTTCTTACAGTACACCATAGTTGAGTTCACCCCTCCTTCATTCTCCTTTATCCCTTGTTTTAAAGTATAGCAATGCTGTTCATTTGAGTTTGAGGTAGATTTAAATGTCCAGGTTGTTTTTACTCAGGATCTGTGTGAAGCAAGATTTTTTTTCCATACTGTACTTTAAAAAAATTTGTTATTTTATTTTTTCATTTTTGTTGGCATATACTTATTCATTGTGTAAAGGGGGTTCATCATGCCAATTCTCAATAGCCTTACATTGTAATTGGTTAGATCTCCCCCTCCATCTCCCACCTGCAACCCACTCCCCATCGCACTTAAAGCAAATGAAAGCAGTTTCATCGTTCTGTTTCATGTGTGTATATGAAACACATCAACCACATTCCCTCACCTTCATCTCCTTCATTCATCCTCCTCCCTCCCATGTGAAGCCCCCCCACTACATCTATGTTATAGTCCTTTCAGTTTTAATTCCAAAGTCAGTGTTCAAAGGGGTTTCTCAATGTACCCCAGCTGTGAATATGCTTAACTTTGGTCAGTTCAATCCCCTCTGTTACTTTCCCTTGCCTCTTCCCTTCCACCCCCACCCCCACATAATTCAACAACTTTCAGTACATATCATTATGTCCTCTACTTGTACAGATGTAATGTGTTATGATATTACTACTGTTCTATCATTCTCTTTTCCTTTCCTTCCTCCCTCATGTTCTATAGAGTAGTTCCACTGTTACAAACATATGAGTTTGTATATGACCATGTTAGGTTTTGTGTATCTGTTTATCTTTTGGATCTATCTTCCACATATGAGAGAAAATATGTGGTATTTGTCTTTCTGAACCTGGCTTATTTCACTTAACATGGTATCCTCCAATTCCATCCATTTACCTTCAAACCCCATAGTTCTGTTCTTACTTATGGCTGAATAAGTTTCCATTGCATAAACATACACCACATTTTTTAATCCATTCATCAGTTGTAGGTCATCTGGGTTGTTTCTACAGCTTGGTTATTATGAACAGTGCTGCAATAAACATTGGTGTGCAAGTGTCTCTATTGTATTCTGAATTATATTCCTTTGGATATACATGTGTCCAGGAACAGTATCACTGGATCATATGGCAGTTGTATTTTTAGTTTTTTAAGGAATTGTCATACTGCTTTCCATAGTGGTTGGACTAATTTATGTTCCAACCAACAGTGTGTAAGGGTTCCTGTTTCACTATATCCTTGCCAACATTTGTTGTTGTTATTGTTCTTGAGGATGGGCATTCTAATTGGGGTGAGATGAAATCTGAGTATAGTTTTAATTTGCATTTCTTTTATGGCCAGGGAAGTTGAACACTTCTTTATGTATTTATTGGCCATTTGTATCTTTTCCTTTGAAAATTTTCTATTCAATTTCTGCACTCACTTCTTCATTGGATTGTTGATTCTTTGGGGGTTGAGTTTTTTGAGGTCCCTGTAGATTCTGGATATTAGTTCCTTATTGGATGAATAGCTGGCAAAGATTTTCTCTCATTCTGTGGGCTGTCTCTTGAGTCTAGTGACTAGTCTTTTTTGTACAGAACCTTTTTGGCTTCATTTGTTCATCCTTTGTCTTATTTGCTGAGCCACTGGAGTTCTATTTAGGAAACTGTTGCCTATGCCTATCTGTTCCACTGTATTTCCCCCTACTTACTGTAAGTGTTTCAAAGTTCCAGGCCTTATATTAAGGTCCTTAATCCACTTTGAGTTAATATTTGTACAGGGTGAGAGACATGAATCTAGTTTGTTTTCTGCATGCAGATATTTAGTTTTCCCAGCAGTATTTGTTGAAGAGGTTACCTTTTCTCCACTGTATTTTTGAGTGCCTTTATCAAAAGTCAAGTGTGAGTAGCTGCATGGATTCATATCTGGGTTTTCTATTTTCTTCCGGTGATCTTCATGTCTGTTTTTGTGCCACTACCAAGCTGTTTTTATTGCTATGGCTCTGTAGTATAGTTTGAAGTCAGTATTGCCTTGAAGACTTTTGTGCTTCCAAATGAACTTTAGGGTTGGTTTTTCAATCTCTGTGATGAATGTCACTGGAGCTTTGATAGGTATTGCACTGAACATTTAAACTCCTTTTGGCAATATGCAATTTTCAAACTATTGATTCTGCCAATCCTTGAACATGGGAGATCTTTCCATCTTCTGTAGTCTTCTTTAATTTCTTTCTTCAATGGTTCATAGTTTTTGTTGTACAGGTCTTTCACTTCCTTTGTTAACTTTATTCCCAGGTATTTTTTGAGACTATTGTAAATGGAATTATTTTACTATATTCTTTCTCAGTCTGTTCATTATGGGTATATAGAAAAGCTACTGATTTTTATAAATTGATTTTGTATTCTGCTACTTTGCTGGAAGTGAGTAGGAGTTTTTTGGTGGAGTTTTCCAGGTCTTTCAGATCATATCATCTACAAATAGGGATAATTTGACTTCTTCCTTTCCTATTTGAATTCCTTTTATTTCTTCTTGTTTTACTGTTCTGGCTAGGAATTCCAGGACTACAGCAAATAAGAGTGGAGACAGTGGGCACTCTTGTCTCCTTCCTGACTTTAGAGGAAATGGTTTCAGTTTTTCCAGTTTAGTATGATGTTGGCTGAAGGCTTGTCATGAAAGGATGTTGAATTTTGTTGAAGGCTTTTTCTGCATCTATTGAGATGATCAAGTGGTTTTTGTCTTTGCTTCTGTTAACATGCTGTACTACATTTAATGATTTGGGTATGTTGAACCATCCCTGCATTCCTGGGATGAAACTGACTTGATCATGGTGTATGATCTTTTTGATATGTTGTTGAATTTGGTTTGCCAGTATTTTATTGAGGATTTTTGCATCTAAGTTCATTAAAGAGATTGGCCTATAATTCTTTTTTCTGTGTGTGTCCTTGTCCAGTTTTGGAATGAGTATTTACTGGCTTCGTAGAATTATTTTAGTAGTGTTCCTTTCCTTTCTATTTCATGGAAAATTTTGTGGAGTGTTGATACTAGTTCTTCTTTAAAAGTCTGGAAGAATTCAACAGTAAATCTGTCAGGTCCTGGGATTTTCTTTTTTGGGAGACTTTTTTTTTGTGACACTGGGGTTTGAACTCAGGGCCTCATGCTTGCAAGGTAGGCACTTTTACCACTTGAGCCACTCCACCAGATGGGAGACTCTTTATTGTTGCTTCAATTTCATTGCTTATAGATGTTTTTAGGTGACATATCCTCTTTGTCCAATTTTGGTTGGTCACTATGTATCTAGAAATTTGTTCATTTCTTCTAGATTTTCCAATTTATTTGAATATAGGTTTTCAAAGTAGTCCTTGATGATTCCTTGGATTTCATTTGTTTGTTGTGATCTCCTCTTTTTCTTTTCTAATTTTATTAATTTGGGTCTTTCCCCTCCTCATTTTAGTCCAATATGCTAGGTGTTTATCAATCTTACTTATCTTTTCAAAGAACCAATTTTTTTGTTTCTTTGATTCTTTGTATGGCTTTTTTGGTCTATATTTTGTAATTTTGGCCCTTGGTTTTTATTGTTTCTCTGAAATATACTTTTCAAAAAAGTTTTAAAACCACAAAGGAAACTGACAAAACCAAACCCAAGAAGGAGGGAAAAATCTCTCTCAAAAACATCAAATCAAGCAGAAAAATAAACAATACAATGTGATACCATAAATATCCAGCCTGATTTGGCATATGTAAAATTATGTAGCCAACAAATTGAAATTCAGATTCTTTTCAAACACCATGGAACATTGACAATAATTAGCCAGATGTTAGTTTACAGGAAAAAGGCAGAAATTACGCAGTTCAAGCTCTGATAACAATGTCACAAAACTAGACAGTAAACAACCAAAGTCTAGCCTAAAAGAAACTTTCTACATAGAAATGTTAAGTTACTCTTCTAAACAGCTCAAGAGATAGAAATCCTGAGAGTCAAAATAAAAGGTTATTCAAAACAAATGAGAATAAATACATTAAAACAGAGAATTTGATAAAACATTAATCAAGATAATTTTGAGTATAAAGGCATTTACTAGAAATGGAGAAGTACCAAGAACAAATGCACAAAAGAGACAATTTGAAAGAGTAGAAATAGAACAACAGCCTAAGCCCAAGGTCACTGGGTCAGCCCAGGGGTTCCAGAGCCACACAGCCAAGGATGGACCCATGACTCCATCACTTGCCATCGTGGGCCTCTGGAATCATTTCCCTCCTCAGTGCCTTGGGTTTCTCATGGGCAAACTGAGAACTCTCATGGCCTCATTAAATGAATGAAGTGAGATAATCCAGCAAACATTTTAGAAGAGTGCCTGGCACACAGTAAACATCAAGTACATATATGATTATTATTATAAGAAGAAAGCACTATAATTCTGTTAGCCAGGGATTCATTTTCTAGTAGCAGTGGTGGGACAAGAACAGGCTCTACTTTTTGTAGAGTTGGTGGCTCTCTTAGATCTCCAAATATACGCCTGGGCCAAGGGCACATTGGTATTGGAGTGGTGCAGATGGCTTCAGCTGTGAACTCTACTAAACATCTTGGGAGATATTAATACTAATTCTATACAAACTCTTCTGGGCTATGAAGATACATGATCCAGATCACTTTTTGACAGCTGAATAACTTTAATTATACAACTTGCACAGGATATTACAAAGAAGAACAATTTAGGCTTTCAGTTTCATTAATTTTTCCCCTTGCTTTTCTTGTCTCTGTTTCATCTGCTTCTACTCTAATCTTCAGTATATCCTTCAGTTTTCTACTTTGAGTTTAGCCAGTTCTTCTTTTCCTAGTTTTTCAAGGCATGAAACTAGGTTGCTTATCGAGGTATTACTTCCTTTTAAAGTGGGTTCTGTGGTTTTGAGCTCGCCTTTCAGTACTGCATTTGCTGCCTCCCATAATTTTGGGCATGCTGTATTTTTGCTTCCACTTGTTTCAATATATTTTCTCATTAACCTTTTCATTTCTTACTTGGTCCAATTGTTTTTGAAGAGCATATTGTCTATGTCCCAATGTTTGAGATTTTTCCAGTTTTACTTCTGCTATTGATTGCTCATTTTACTTCATCATTGCCTAAAAAGGCACTTGCCATTATTTCACATTCTTAAATTCAGTAAGACATTTTTGATGCTTTTTTTTTAAAACATCTTTCCATCTCTCTTTGTTCACACATTATTCTCTTGATGTCAGTGAACATCTTCTGAGAGATGATCTGTCAGACAATCCCATCTCTTTGTTTCATTAGGGTCAGTTTCTGGAGTTTATCTTGTTCTCTTGTTTGCATCATCTTTCCCAGATTCTTCATTTAATTTGAGGCTCTCTGTTGATGCTTCCACATTTTACAAAACAAGAATCCCTCTCAACCTTCATGGACTGGCCTCTCACCTGAAAGACTCTCCACAATTACCCTGACCAGGGATTTGGGAACCTCTACCAACTCTTTCCCACTCCAGGAAGAAGCAACAAGCTAACTTACTCTGTGCCAAATGTGGGGTGGGAAAAATCTGTAGCATCTATCATCCCAAGCCACTGCCCCTCTTTTCCCCAGACAGCTTCCCTGTGCAAGAACAGCCTGAACTTCAAGACCAGACAAATGCCAGCTCTGTGTGGAAACCTGGAAAAGTTGGGCTATCAGATGCATGAATCAAATCTTTCCCTCTCAGTGGGGAAGCTGAGATATTCCACCTGCCCACTCTGTGCTGGGCCAAGGGAGGCCTATGGTATGCACCAACCCAAACCACCACCTCCATTCTCCCCTGGCAACTAAGCTGTGCTAGGATCATCGGAGAGCTCCAAGACTGGACAAGGCAGGAAGCACTCCTCTGAGGATCCCCTCAGAAATGTTGGCGTGCTGGACATGTGTGCCAATCCCTTCTACACCATGGGGCAAGCAGAGAGCTAGGGAGAGTCCTCCTGATTGCATAGTACTGCATGAGGGATAGGATCTCTTGAGAACTGTCCTGAATCTTCCTATTGCTCTGATAAGTTTGGGTTTGCATTCACTCAGCATGTCTTTCAATTAATTCATTGTGTCTCATGAGTAGAATCTGTCTAAGAATCTTTGATGAATCAGTCAGTGTATCTGTGGGGTAAGGAGGCTCCAAGATGTCCCACTCATCTGTGTTGCTGGCTTCACCTATCATATCTTATCCTCAGCCCACACCATTGACACCTCCTGCCTGGATTAATATGAAGTTGTTCTAACTGATCTTACCACATATAGTCTGAAACCTCTGTAAATTCACTCATACACTGAAGAAAGAATGGTCTTTAAAAGTATGTAACTCTAACCATGTCATTTCCACTTACAATCTCTTAATTTCTTTTCATCAAAGCTTTTCTTTTAGTGAAAACTTATCATTGTACAAGTTATTATGATAAAATCCTTATGCATAATAACCTAATTAATCTTGAAAATTCCAAGAAGTAGTTTCTATTATCATAATTTTTTAAGGAAGGACCTGAGGCTTAGGGAGGTTAATAAGATAGGCAGGCTACATGGTTACTGATGGCAGCTGCAAGAATATCCCCTGGGGATTGGACTATGAGCACATGATAAAAGCGAGAGCACACAAGGGAGGGGTGAGGATAGGTAAGACACCTAAAAAACTAGCTAGTATTTGTTGCCCTTAATGCAGAGAAACTAAAGCAGATACCTTAAAGCAACTGAGGCCAATAGGAAAAGGAGACCAGGAACTAGAGAAAAGGTTAGATTAAAAAGAATTAACCTAGAAGGTAACACCCACGCACAGGAAATCAATGTGAGTCAATGCCCTGTATAGCTATCCTTATCTCAACCAGCAAAACCCCTTGTTCCTTCCTATTATTGCTTATACTCTCTCTTCAACAAAATTAGAGATAAGGGCAAAATAGTTTCTGCTGGGTATTGAGGGGGGGAGCGGGAGGGGGTGGAGTGGGTGGTAAGGGAGGGGGTGGGGGCAGGGGGGAGAAATAAACCAAGCCTTGTATGCACATATGAATAATAAAAGAAAAATGAAAAAAAAAAAGAAAAAAAAAGAATATCCCCTGGTCTACAAAACCTCCGCCATCCTGATCATCCCATGCTGGTTCTTCATGCGTTAGCTCCAGGGGAAGTGTCTTCCTCCAAGACACCTTTGCTGAGTGTATTAGTTCTTCCTGCTGCACCTGTCATTTCCTTCCCATGTCTATGGCCAAGTAATCTCCAAGTCTCTGAGTTGTCAAAAAGGCTGCAACTTCACCAAGTTTAGAGCAGTTTATTATTCTGAAAAGCTGGTAATAGATTGCTTTGTATTCTTTCAAAATCTCCATGAACTTCTTGGTAATTCACTGAAGTTTGTAAGTTTTATTCATTCTTGAGCATGCTGTCTATATAATTGTATTCTAAAAAAGTTCATTATGATGATACTACTAAACATCTGGAAATACAAATAAAACATCTTCTGGGTATTCTGCTCAAAAAAAGAATAATGCACTGCTTGTCTGGAAATGACAACAGGCCATTTCTGGAAGGTGAAATACAGGCTTTGTTTCTCCTGACTCAAATAAATTCTCATTTTTCCATAAGAAACAAGCAGCCAAGGCGCCCTTGGCTCAGAGCTATTATGAAGAGCAAAATTCTGTCCTAATAGCTGTGTTGTCTGTGGCACATTCTCACCCAGATGAGAACCATTCAACAGACAAAATAGTGAAGATTAAGACTGTTATAACTGCTATTAAAACCACAGTCAGACTAAAGCAACTTCAGTGAGGACAATGCACACATCAAAGACAGTCTTACAGCCATCTGTTAACTTTTTGATACAGAGGATTTCTTAGGAGGAGAAAACAATACTTATAGGTGCAATATTTACAAACACTGTTATTTATCTTGTAAAAATACAGGTTGGGAAAAAATAGAAGGACATGAGGTTGTGAAATAGCAGACAAAATGCCATAATGAGTTTTGGGCATGTGTATGTATATACACACATTCCTCCTTGTTCAAATATCTATTCCAACACCAAACCCCCAGAAAACATTTTGGTAGTAAGTTATAGAATGGTTCAGTGTTCCCCTTTGTATCAGATCAGATGGAAAAAAATGTATATGTTAGTAATTTGTGTGACTGTACTTATTGGGAGGAAAAGAAATGGAAAAAAATGTGGATTAGTACCACATAGAAATGCCATCTAATACTTAAAATCACAAGGTGTTGTTTGGATGTAAGATTTTTTTAAATTAAGTACACCTTAAATTATATTAATTGTTTAGGTGCAATTGAGAGCCTATATTTAACTAATTTAACTAATAATACTTTTGTGCACTCCATGAATAGAAATGTCTTATAGGGCATGAAAAACCGCAATGTATGTATAAATGCCCAAAGCAAGTACCCCTTCAAGGGTGTGTTTGTGTCTGTCGAGTAGGCTTCTCACAGCAGGCTGAATATCACTCTTCTCTTACCTTAGTATTTTTCTCCTTGCAGTGAAATTCTAACAGTCCCAAAGTTTTGTATGTTATGACCTCAATCACCAGAAAGACATTTCCCTAACACTGTGTCTGGTCCTGGTTTTTGTCAATTGAACCCTTAATTAGGGTCATGCTAGCAAATGGAAGCTCCAATGAGAAAAAGATGACAGGAGTGGGGAAGGGTTTTGAATAGAATCTGAGTCTGGACAGTTCACATAATGAATATCTACTATCTCAGTGTTCTGTGGAATGAACTGAAGAATCCCCAAGCAACAAAATAACCTAAAAGCATTAGCTAAACTCTACTGCTAAAAACAAAACAATTATAATGCACTTATCAAAGTGCCTTACCACCTACAACCTGTGCCAGGAAATTGAAAATACAGTTACTATAATTCCTTACATTTATATAAATCTTTTACTAAGGAATTTTCCATTGTACAAAACAACCCTCTTAGACAATTAAATTATACAATAGAATCAGACAAAGTTTAACTAAGTTATAATACATGGATAAGGAAATTTAGGCACAGACACAAGTGACATGAATTTTTCAAGAATGAACACCTGGTGACAGGCAAGGTACAGACTCAAACATGGTCCCCTTCATTTCATATCCTACACATTTAGGCGCAAGGATCCAGATCTTCAGAGAGAGAAGAACCTGACACAAGAGTTATTTGATTTTCTATGCTCTGTTTTTACTTACCATACATCAATAATTCTTGACAAGAATGAGAGTGGGACCAATGCCTTATTAATTACTACAAGACAATACCTCCCTTGTTTTATTGTGATTTGTGGTTTCCCCACACAAATTCCCTTTCCTTTTTGATTATATTTTGACGTGTTACTCCAAGAAGTCTTTGCATAAACATATCTAGAGCCAATTTGGCTCATGTGAGAAGTTTTCAGGTGAAAAGAAAGAGACACACCTGCTGCCGCCCTCTCTAATGGGGCCTTGAATTAAGATTATCAGAAACTCACTGGGAGTACCAAAAGACAGTGGGAACATTCCAAATGAGTCCAACTGGAATGAATGTCAACTGCTAACAGGCGCATCTTAGCCCATTTGGGATGCTGCAGCAAAATACCTAACTGCATAGATTATAAACAATAGAAATTTATTTCTCACAGTTCTGGAGGCTGGAAGTCCAAGATCAAGTCTTCAGTAGATTCTTCAGTGAACACCCATTTCCTGGTTCCTGGACAGCCACCCTAGCTGTGTCCTCATGTGGGAGAAAGGGCAAGGCAGCTCTCCTGGGCCTTTCTTATAAGGGTACTAATCCCATTTGTAAAGGCTCTACTCTCACGACACCTCCCAAAGACCCAACCTTCTACTGCCATACTGCCATCACCTGGATGTTAGGACATCAACATATAAATTGAGGGTGGGAACACAAACATTTAGGCTGCAGTAAGTTGAAATCCATATCTTATGTCTGGGAGGAGTGGGGCCTCTTTATGACCATGCACAGTCACTTTTACAAATGTGTTATGACTATATTACAGAGCCCTCTAAATTTTAGTCTCACACAAAATAAATCAGTTCTTTGTAAAAGTACTCATGATTTTTAAGATAGCAAAATTATTGATTTAGTAAAGGTGATATGGAAATGAAAAATGATTTTAGCACTGCCTAAGAATTTTGTTTCAAAAGGCCTTATGTAAATGCAACTCATCTGTTTGGTCTGTGGACTTGAAGCCAAGAAACACAAAAATTCTTCTTAAATTGATCAAATAACTGTTCAGCAATTTGATATGTAGAATGATAATAAAAATATAGAGGAAAATCTATGAGCACCAACTTATTAAGATATGATACCATGGGGGTTTCCTCATTCTTTTCTTAAAAGAAGGTACTGATGTTAGTAACCTGAAAGTCAAGTAATATGGCTTTGTAGCTACTTAAGAAAGCACAATCCTAGATCATTTCTGGAAAGGCATTTTGTACCTCAACATACAGATGAAAAACTGAAAGCACCCAGACCACACCAACTGGCTCATGTCATATCAAAAGGAACAAGTATGCAAATGTATTATAAGAAATTCAAGTTCAGATAAGAACATGAAATCAAAACTTAAGTTCAGCTGGGTGTGGTGTTTTAGGTCTGTAATCCCAGCACTTGGGAAGCGGGAGGATCACAAGTTTAAGAACAGCCTGTCATACACAGAGAGGTCCGGAAAGCTTGAACTTCATGCAAGACCCTGTCTCAAGAAATAAATAGACAAATTAATAATAAGTAAATAAAACAAAGGCTGGGGACATAGCTCAAACTCTTGGGTTTGATCCCCAGTGCTTAAAAAAAAAAAGGAAAATTTAATCCAAACAGTATCTTCTTCCCATTGGCAAAATAGATCCGCAGAATAATTTTCTGTTTTCAGTGCCTGCTATTGACTCTACACTTAACGTGCAATTTTTAAATGCAACAAGGTCAAGTTTTCTTGTTAAATATTCGGAAGAAGTAGCCAAAACTTTTTATTCAAACTGCGGGTGAATTTTTTCACTTAGAGCTTCATGGGAAAGTAGTATTCATTTGCATTCTTCCCCTTCCTGGTGCATGAAAAGGAGCCAAAAGTAGAGAAGAAAAGGCTGTCTGCGCTGAAGTAGCGATAACTCCATGGAGCAATACCAGGTGAACATCTGCCAGATGATGTACACCTTGGGCGATGGAAGGAGGGGCGTAGAGCCCACACACTCCCTCTGCTGGAGAGCACAGAGCAGTGCAGAGGGGGCGCCCAGAGCATCCTCAGGCAGGAGTGGAGGAGTAAAAGGAAGAGAGAGACGTGGTTAGTCTCTGGTAGCCATTTAGATTTTCTTTCATTTTTGTCTAATAAACCTTATGAGCTATGAGTTACATATAATAAACTGACTCTAACTAAACATACTCCTGGGTAAACACCAGCACAGTCAATATACAAGATAACCTGCGTTAGTCCCCGCCCACCCTCGCCCTGCACCAGGAACCCCAGAGCTGCTTTCTGTGACATAGGCTAGTCTTGTCTTCCTAGAATCTCACATGAATTGAGTTGTGCACTGTATTGTGCCTGGCTTCATTCCCACACTGTAATGTTTTTGAGATGCCACCTGTGTTGTTGAATGTATCATCCGTTTGTTTCTTTCCATTGTTAGATAATTTCATTGTGTAGATACATCACATTATCTGTTTCCAATTTGATTGACATTCTAGCTTGTTTTCCGGATCTTGACTATGATGAATAGAGCTTCTGTGACTATTCCTATCAGCCACTGCATGATATTGCTTTTTTAGTTAATGCATAAGCCTGCGATTTCCAGTTACATCACGGCACAGTCATGTCTGACTGTCCTAAATCCACCCAATCCGAGTCCAATGTTGTTACTGTGTGCACTTGAAACAGGAACCTTAGAGTAGATGCACACTTCGCTCATGCTCAATGACACTGAATGACCTTCTGTCATCTTCATTGTGTAGCATCTGTTCAAATATTTTGTAAGTTTTAAATTAGTTTGCGGGCCTTCTTATAACAAGAAGACTTGAATTGTAAGACTACTTATATTCTGAATATGAGTTATTTATCAGATTATATATATAAATATGTATGCATCTATATGTACATATATATCCTTTCCTACTACTACCTACTACTACTGTAGTAAATCACCACAATAATGGCAAGATAAAATTATTCTGTTTTGGAGTTCTGTTTTAGAACTGTAGTTCTAGAATAATAAGACTGGGTCTTATAAACACAAGATATTGGCGAGATCTTCAGAAAAAGACAACTTTTTCATTTTGGTAAAATCTAACTTTTCATTTTTCTTTTATGGTATTTGTGTTAGAGTCATATCTTTAAATCTTTGCCTCCAAGCTAAAAGCTGCAAATTTTCCTCTAAATAAAGCCTTACACAAATCACACAAATTGGCATTTGTTTTTTCCAGTTGTGTTCCTTCCTTATCATTTGGATCAAAATACTTTACCAGGATATGCCAGATTTGAAGCATCTACAGTTTTGACTACATGCATGAGAAAAGTCAGTAATTTAGGAGAAGCTATAATCTGAAGAGGAAAAGGAAGAGCTTCAGGACCCATGAAAGAGGTGGCCAAACTCAAGAAAAGAAAGAAGAATAGTATACATCAGAGAAAACAGCATAAAGTCCTAAGCCTGATCAGGTGGGGGAGGGGAACTAAGGACTAGAGCACAAAGTGAGACAAAGGGTCCCGGGGATAAGCCTACATTACCAGCTGCTGAAAAAGCCAATACCTCCCACAAGCATTAACTCCACACAGGATTTTGGTAAGACAAAGGATCAACTGAGACTCAATGTAGACACAGCAAGCTGGTGGGGATTGAGACACTTCACAGACACTAATTTATGGGAGGACAGGGTGAAAGCTGTGCACTTTATGCAACTGAAGGGTCCAAGTGGTGAACTTGGGAGCGGAGGGCAGGAATGTGGCAGAGTATGTCAACCACACATTCCAAGCTGCCACCCTCTGGGTGTAACCCCACTCTCAGATGATGGCCCTGCCTGCAAGGTCTCTCAGCAATATAACAAGAAGTGACACCTGCTATCTACATGGGCCATGTGGTTCCAAAATATCTCCCCAAGCCAAGAACTTTGTTAAGAGAATGGACTTCGAGTATATCACTAATGCCATCCACACTTTCCCCTCCCCAAAAGGTGACCAACTTTCAGAGGGCAAAGATGCCCATGAGGCAACACATCAGGGAGTTTCTCCTCCACCAACTACCCAGGCCATGCATCCCACATACACTTGTTGGAGGAACCTATTTCCAAGCAGGCCAAAACCTCCAAAGGTGCAACCTTGCCCCTCCAATGCTATTCCCACAACAATCACAGCAAGAGAGAGAAAGGGCTAGCAACTATGTAAAGGAACCCAGCACTGACCACAACTGGAACACAAAGGTAGATCTCTGTGAACCAAAGATTGAAGGAGAATGCTGGGCAAACCCAGCCAGTATCAACACTTCTCTTCAGTGAGAAGTAGAAACTATTCATTGTTGCTGTTGATTTTAATTTTTCTCTTTGTTGGATTTTTTCATTTTTGTATATATTTTCTTTTTTCTCATTATTTCCCAAACCATTCTCTAGTTCTCTGTTATAACTGTACAGTACCTGCCCACACTGTTATTTACTATACTGACCTTACCTTCTCCCTGGCTCCCTACTCTATCCATTCCCCAACTCTACCTTTTATATTACTCAATATCCAGTCTTTTTTCCACTCAACCAGTGTTAAGCTCCCAGATCATCCCCTTAGGATTCAGAGTTTCATTCCCATAAAACATTATTGGGGAGGAACATAACAGTTCTAATTGCTTCTCACTTATTCAAATATTTGGTTTTTTGCTGAAGGATTGATCTTGTTACTGCAGTAAGTTCTTCCATATATGTGAGGAAGTAAAAGAGAAACTTAGGACAACAGATGCATAAATCACAGTGTAGAATTAAAATATAAAAAAACAAAGCATTGCCATCCCTACAAAACCTTGCAACTCAACTTCTGAATTCTTACAACTTCTGAATTCTCTATTTGACATTTCAGATAGAAATGAAGCCTACTATTAAAAATGATCAATGACCTCAGAGAGGATTCACATAAACAGATATACAAAGTTGGGAAATCAACTCAAGACCTAGACAATAAACTCAGCATATGGTTGAGAAATTCATTGAGGCAAGGAATTTATGAAGAAGAAAAAAATCAGGAACAAAGGTAGAAATGAAAACCTGAATAAATCAAATAAAAATTACTGTGGATAGTATTATCAGCCGACAAGATCAAGAAGAATAAAGAATATCAGAGATGGATAACACGATCAAGGAAATATTGTACAAAGAAAAAAATGAATACCTATGATCCTAACATGCAAAACCTGGGACATGATCATAAAACCAAACCTAGAACTCATGGGGTTCTAGGAGAAGAAGGAGCTGAAATACAAACCAAAGGCATAGAGAAACTATTCAATGAAACCATAGCATAAAAATTTCCAAACCTAAGTAAACCCAGGTGCAAGAGGCATTTTGAACTGCAAATAGACATAATAAAAAAGAACAACTCTATCTCATATCATAATTTAAAAACCAAGATTAGAGAACAAAAAAGGATACTAAAATCTGCAAGAGAAAAACTCCAGCTTACATAAAAGGTAAACACATGAGAAACACATCAGACCTCTCAGCACAAATTCTGAAGGCTAGGAAAGCATAAAGCAATGTAATTCAGTCTCTCAGAGAGAATAACTGCTAACCACAAATGCTATGTTCAGCAATGGTATCCTTCAATTTTGGTGAACAAATAAAAATCCTCCATGATAAAGATAAACTGAAGCAGTTCATGTCTACCAAAGGTACATTGCAGAAGGTACTTAAGGGAGCATTTCACAGAAAAGAGGAAGAAAAACAAACATAAACATGAGAGTCAAGGACAGAATAAAATTCAAAAGGAGATTAGTGAAACCACAAGAACCTGGAATTATCAATCATACTCAACTCAGTAAATCAGCAGAACCCAAAGACAAACAATGGCAAAAGTAAAGAACAAGCAACACCAATTCAACCTGAATGTGTGTGTGGTGGGGGGGAATAGAAATGCAGGAAACAGCGAATACCTATCACCCATAACCCTAAATGTAAATGGACTTAACTCTCCAATCAAAGGACACAGATTGTCTGATTGGATCAAAAAGCAAGATCCTATAATCTGTTGTCTATAAGAAACACACAACCAAAGACACAAAGAAACTATAAGTGAAAGGTTTGAAAAGATGCATCAGGTAGAACTCAAAAGCAAGCAGGAGTAGCTAGTCTCATATCAGACAATTAAGCAAAATCAGACTGAATTAAGCAAAATTCAGTCAGAAGAGGTAAAGAAGGTCACTACATACTAATAAAAGGAACAATTCAGCAATATGATTCTAAAATAAATATGCACCAAACATTAATGCACCCAAGTTCATAAAATGAACACTTCCAGAACAGGTAGGTCCAGATACAATAATAGTAGAGAGCTGAACACCCCACTCTCACCAACAGAGAGAGCTTCCAGATAAAAAATTAACAAAGATATCCTAGAACTATATAATGTCATGGGTGAAATGGACTTAACTGACATGTATAAAGTATTTCATCCTGCAGCAGCAGATTACACATTTTTCTCAGCAGCCCACAGAATTTTCTCCAAAATAGATCACATCCTAAGCTGTAAAGCAAATCTAAACAAATATAAAAGTGAAAATAATCCCTTGTATCCTAACAGACCACAAGGTGATAAAATTAGAAATCAGTGGCAAGGAAAATCACAAAACCATTCAAACTCACAGAGATGGAACAATGCACTTTTGAATAATTGATGGGTCATTGAAAACTTAAGAAAGAAATTAAGAAATTCCTAGATTCAAATGAAAATGAAAGCACAACTTGCCAGAAACATGGGTTACAGAAAAGGCGATGTAAGAGAGAAGCTTATAGCTATGAACATCCACATTAGAAAATGACAGAGAACTGGTGATGCACCTAAAACTTAGAAAAATAAGAGCAATCCAATCCCAAAGTAATAGACAGAAAGAAATTATAAGAATAAGTTAGGGAAGAAGTTAATGAAATGGAGAACAGAAGAATGATACATGAGTTAATGGAACAAAAAGTTGGATTTTTGAAGAAATAAGTAAAATCAGCAAACCTTTAATGAAACTAACCAAAAGAAGAAAGAAGACCCAAGTCAGTAAAAATCAGAAATGGAAAAGGAGGCATTACATAGACACCAAAGAAATTAAGACAGTCATTCAGAAATATGTTGAAAACATACTCTAGCAAACTAGAAAATTAAGAAATTCATAAGTTTCTTGACACACATCACCCAACATAATTGAACCAAGAGGATATAAACAACATCACCAAAACAGTTCTATAGCAAATAATGATGTTGAAACACTTATAAAGAACCTCTCAACAAAAAAAAGCCTAGGTCCAGATGGATTCATTGCTAAGGTCCACCAAACCTTTAAAGAAAAACTAACACCAATGTTCCTCAAACTATTCCCCCCCACAAAAAAATAAATAAATAAAAAGGGAAGGAACACTACCAAATTCATTCTCTGAAACAAGTATTACCTTACTATCAAAACCAGGTAGACACATCAAAAAAGAAAGTATTGTACAAATTCTCTGAATGTAGATGCAAAAATAATCAGTAAAATAGTTGCAAACTGAATCCAACAAGACAATGAAATATTATGCACCACAATCAAGTAGGTTTCATTCCAGAAATGAAGGATGCTTGAACATTTGTGAATCAATAAATGTAAAGCAACACATAAACAGAATAGAGGACAAAAATAACATCATCATCTCAATAGATGCAGAAACACCATTGAAAAATTTAATGTCCTTTCATGATAAAAGCTCCAAAGAAACAAAAAATAAAAAGCACATACCACGGAAGAGATTCCAAGATGATGACTAGAGGGAGGAAACAGAAAGCGTGCTGCCTAAAATAAAATCTTGGAGAGACACTGGAGATACACCTTACAGGAAAAACCACTGAGAAGAGGCAAAACTCGGACTCTACACCCCCAGTCCGTGCATAGCATCCCCACTCCACATTAAAATGGAGAAACCAGGAGGGCTGCCGCACTGCCAGACGCCAGCTCCCAGACTGCTTGGGAAGATGCAGACCACCAGGTGAGCTAAGCAGCATGCAGTACTCCCACAGACAACCCTGGACCAGATCAGCATAGCCCCTGGACAGACCAATCCCACCCAGGGAAAAAAGAGAAAAAAACCAAACTGAATAAACAACAACAACAAAAAAGACATGTAGCAAAGAGGACTGGGCTCCCTGAGCACCGAAGAGGGGGAGTGGGGAAATCCCTCATGGAACTGTAAATAAACAAGCCAGCTGGAGAAGGCAGGAGTGGCAGCCACCGCTCAGCAACCAGAAGCAGGAAAACTTGTAAAAGAGGTGGTGTGAGGAAGACTCCACAGGAGAGGGCAGAAGGGTCACTTCCCATGTGAACTGTAAATAAACATGCTGGCCAGAGAAGGTGTGTGTAACCCCACCTCCCCCAGTGTGCTTGGAAAGGGGAAAGTTGTAACAGTGGTGGTTGGCCCAGGAGAACTCTAAGTAAACAAAGCCTGCAGGGCTAGGTGAGTGTTAAGCTCACTCCCAGGATCTGCAATCACTAAAGCCTGCAGCAACAGCTGGCTGACAGCAGTGGGCAGGTGAGCCACAGCCTCAGATAGACATTCACAAAGCTGTCTCCAGATTCTTTTTTCTTTTCTCTTCCTTTGATGAGACAACCGAACTACACCTGCATGCTGAAAAACATACTGAAACTGTATTGCATTTGAACTTGGGACACTTTGTGGTGTTTTGGGGTTTTTTTTGTTTTTTTTTCCCTTTGATGAGACAAGGACAGAACTACTTCTGAGACACCATCTCCAGGATTAGGGGCTGAGGGACTAACACCAAAATTATTAAGACTGAAACTTTATTGCATTTTAACTTGGAGATTTTTTTAAATCCTCTCTCTGTCTCTCTAATGCCTGTTTAGCTTACTGTTGATTAGTACACTATCTCTCCCTGTTTATATCATTGACACTGGTTTTTTGTTTGCTTGTTTTGTTTTTTTACTTGTTTATTTGTTTTTCCCTTTTTCTTTACCTTCTTTGCTTTCCCTCTCCTCTCACCCTTCCATTCTAAATATCACCATTGTCATTACTACAAACTAGAAAATACTTAATTGCACACAGTACAGGGACAGTAACAATACAAGGGCAACAATGGAAAGAAAGAAAAAACAGGGAAACCAGTTTCCCCCCATTAATAAATTAGTACAGGAAGCAGAGGGAAATGAAGAAAACAGATACTCAGATCCAGACTCCAACAAAATGAAGATAAACTATGCCAAAGAACCCAATGAAGCCCACAGAATAATCTAAAGAAGAAATCCTCCAAATAATCAATGAGAATTTTATAGAGTTGATAATGAATATGGTCAACCAAAATATGCAAGAGACACTCAAGAAATTCAAAGACAACAAAAATAGAGAATTTGAGAAAGAACAAAAAGAAATAAAAGACACCACAGAAGAACTGTATAAATACCAAAGTGAAACAAAGAACACGATTAATAAAGAGATAAATGAACTCAGGACAAAAATAGAAAACATTAAAGAGGAAGAGACTGAGGATATGGAAAAACCTCAGAAAAAGAACGAAACAGAACTGCAAAACAAAATGGAAGGCCAATCCAGCAGAATAGAACAAGCAGAAGACAGAATCTCAGAACCTGAAGATGAAATGGTAATTAAAGGAAAAACTGAAGAACTATTAGTTAAACAACTCAAGACCTGTGAAAAGAAAATGCAAGAACTCACTGACTCCATCAAAAGACCAAACCTGAGAATCATGGGCATTGAAAAAGGAGCAGAGGTGCAAGCAAAAGGAATGTGTAATATATTCAACAAAATAATAACAAATATTTCCAAAATCTAGAGAAATCTATGCCCACACAGATGTAAGAAGCCTCCAGAACACCAAACAGACCAGATCAAAATAGAACTACCCCATGGCATATTATCATTAAAACAACAAGTACAGAGACTTGAGAAAGAATATTGAAGGCTGTAAGAGAGAAAAAACAAATAACATACAAAGGTAAGTCCATCAAAATCACAGCAGACTTTTCAACACATACATTAAAAGCAAGAAGAGTGCGGGGTGAGATCTTCCGGGAACTGAACAAAAATAACTACAACCTTAGGATACTCTACCCAGCAAAACTATCATTCAAAATAGATGGAGCAATAAAAGTCTTCCATGATAAGCAGAAACTAAAATAATATGTGACCACAAAGCCACCACTACAAAAGATTCTTCAAGGAATTCTGCACACAGAAAGTGAAATCCAACATAACTATGAAAGGACAGGCAGCACCAAACCACAGGAAAAGGAAAAGCAAGAAAGTAGTGTACCTCAACTTAGGTACACAAAATCAAACCTTCAACCAACTAAGACAACTAAATGACAGGAATCACCACATACCTATCAGTACTAACACTTAATGTTAATGGACTTAATTCATCCATCAAAAGGCACCGTTTGATGAACTGAATTAAAAAGGAAGATCCAACAATTTGTTGCTTATAGGAGACCCATTTCACCGACAGAAATAAGAATAGGCTTAGGATGAAAGGCTGGAAGAAGATTTACCAAGCCAATGGCCCCCGAAAATAGGCAGGAGTAGCAATACTTATCTCTGACAAAGTAGACTTCAAACTACATTGATCAAGTGAGATAAAGAAGGACATTCCATACTAATAAAAGGGGAAATAGACCAAAAGGAAATAACAATTATCAACCTATATGCACCCAATGTCAACACACCCAATTTCATCAAACATACTCCAGAAGACCTAAAAGCATATATTAACTCCAACACAGTGGTCATGAGAGACTTTAACACCCCATTATCATGAATAGATAGATCATCCAAACAAAAAACCAATAAAGAAATCCTAGATCTAAAATATACCAAAGATCAAATGGACCTACTTGAGGTCTACAGAACATTTCATCCAACTTCTACACAATATACATTCTTCTCAGCAGCCCACGGAACCTTCTCCAAAATAGATGAGATCCTAGGGCATGAAGCAAGCCTCAGCAAATATAAGAAAATAGAAATTATACCATGCATTCTATCTGATCCCCATGCAATAAAACTAGAAATAACAACAAAAATAAAGACAAAAACCATGCAAAGAGTTGGAAATTGAATAACTCATTGCTTAATGAACAATGGGTCATTGATGAAATAAAAGAGGAAATTAAAAAGTTCCTGGAAGTCAAGGAAATTGAAAACACAACCTACCGGAACCTATGGGACACAGCAAAGGCAGTCCTGAGAGGAAAGTTTATAGCCATGAGTGCATATATTAAAAAGACTGAAAGATCTCAAATCAATGAGCTGATGATACATCTCAAACTCCTAGAAAAACAAGAACAAGCAAATCCCAAAATAAATAGGAGAGAAATAATAAAAACAAGAGCTGAAATCAATGAAATAGAAACAAAAACACCATACAAAGAATTAATGAAACAAAAATTGGTTCTTTGAAAAAATAAACAAGATCGATAGACCACTGGCAAACCTGACTAAAATGAGGAGAGAAAAAACCCAAATTAGTAGAATCAGGAATGCAAAAGGGGAGATAACAACAAACACCATGGAAGCCCAGGAAATTATCAGAGACTACTTTGAGAACATATATTCAAATAAATTCAAAAATCTTAAAGAAATGGGCAGATTTCTAGATACATATGATCATCCAAAACTGAACCAAGAGGATATTAATCACCTGAATAGATCTATAACACAAAATGAAATTGAAGCAGCAATCAAGAGTCTCCCCAAAAAGAAAAGTCCAGGACCTGATGGATTCTCTGCTGAATTCTTTCAGACTTTTAAAGAAGAACTGACACCAACCCTCCTTAAACTGCTCAACTAAATAGAAATGGAAGGAACACTGCCTAACTCATTTTATGAAGCCAGTATTACACTCATCTCAAAACCAGGCAAAGACACCTCCAAAAAGGAGAACTATAGGCCAATGTCCTTAATGAACCACATTAACAGAAGCAAAGACAAAAACCACTTGGTCATCACAATAGATGCAGAAAAAGCCTTTGATAAGATCCAACACCATTTCATGATAAAAGCTCTAAGAAAACTAGGAATAGAAGGAAAGTACCTCAATATCATAAAAGTTATATATGACAAACCTACAGCCAGCATTATACTTAATGGAGAAAAACTGAATCCATTCCCTCTAAAATCAGGAACTAGACAAGGATGCCCACTATCTCCACTCCTATTCAACATAGTACTGGAATTCCTAGCCAGAGCAATTTGGCAAGAAGAAGGAATAAAAAGAATACAAATAGGTAAAGAAACTGTCAAAATATCCCTATTTGCAGACAACAGGATCCTATACTTAAAGACCCAAAAAACTACTCAAAAGCTCCTAACACCATCAATAGCTATAGCAAGGTAGCAGGATATAAAATCAACATAGAAAAATCATTAGCATTTCTATACACTAACAATGAGCAAACTGAAAAAGAATGTATGAAAACAATTCCATTTACAATAGCCTCAAAAAAAGTCAAATACCTAGGATAAACCTAACAAAGGATGTGAACAACCTCTACAAGGAAAACTATAAACTTCTGAAGAAAGAGATTGAGGAAGACTATAGAAAGTGGAGAGATCTCCCATGCTCATGGATTGGTAGAATCAACATAGTAAAAATGTCTATACTCCCAAAAGTAATCTACATGTTTAATGCAATTCCCATCAAAATTCCAATGACATTCATTAAAGAGATTGAAAAATCTACCGTGAAATTTATTTGGAAACACAAGAGGCCACGAATAGCCAAGGCAATACTTAGTCAAAAGAACAATACCTGACTTCAAACTATATTACAAAGCAGTAACAATAAAAACAGCAAGGTACTGGCACAAAAACAGACATGAAGACCAGTGGAACAGAAGAGAGGACCCAGATATGAAGCCATACACCTATAACCAACTTGTCTTTGACAAAGGCTCTGAAAATATACGATTGAGAAAAGACAGCCTCTTCAATAAAAACTGCTGGGTAAACTGGTTAGCAGTCTGCAAAAAACTGAAACTAGATCCATGTTTATCGCCCTATACCAATATTAACACAAAATGGATCAGGGATCTTAATATCAGACTCTGAACTCTAAAGTTGGTATAGGAAAGAGTAGGAAATACTCTGGAATTAACAGGTATAGTCAAGAACTTTCTCAATGGAACCCCAGCAGCTCAGCAACTAAGAGATAGCATAGATAAATGGGACTTCATAAAACAAAAAGCTTCTGCTCAACAAAAGAAATGGTCTCTAAACTGAAGAGAACACCCACAGAGTGGGAGAAAATATTTGCCAGCTACACATCAGACAAAGGACTGATAACCATAATATATAGGGAACTTAAAAACCTAAATTCTCCCAAAATTAATGAACCAATAAAGAAATGGGCAAGTGAACTAAACAGAACTTTCTCAAAAGAAGAAATTCTAATGGCCAAAAAACACAAGAAAAAATGCTATCTCTAGCAATAAAGGAAATGCAAATTAAAACCACACTAAGATTCCACCTCACACCTGTTAGAATAGCCATCATTAGCAACACCACTAACAACAGGTGTTGGCGAGGATGCAGAGAACAAGGAACCCTCCTACACTACTGGTGGGAATGTAAACTAGTACAACCACTCTGGAAAAAAATTTGAAGGCTTCTTAAAAATTTAAACATTGATCTACCATATGATCCAGCAATACCACTCTTGGGGATATACCCAAAAGAATGTGACACAGGTTACTCCAGAGGCACTTGCACACCCATGTTTATTGCAGCACTATTCACAATAGCCAAGTTATGGAAACAGCCAAGATGCCCCACTACTGATGAATGGATTAAGAAAATGTGGTATTTATACACAATGGAATTTTATGCAGCCATGAAGAAGAATGAAATGTTATCATTCTCTGGTAAATGGATGGAATTGGAGAACATCATTCTGAGTGAGGTTAGCCTGGCCCAAAAGACCAAAAATTGTATGTTCTCCCTCATATGCGGACATTAGATCAAGGGCAAACACAACAAGGGGATTGGACTTTGATCACATGATAAAGCAAGAGCACACAAGGGATGTATGAGGATAGGTAAGACACGTAAAAAATTAGCTAGCATTTGTTGCCCTTAATGAAGAGAAACTAAAGCAGATACTTTAAAGCAACTGAGGCCAATAGGAGAAGGAGACCAGGAACTAGAGAAAAGGTTAGATCAAAAAGAATTAACCTAGAAGGTAACACACATGCACAGGAAATTAATGAGTCAACTCCCTGTATAGCTATCCTTATCTTAACTAGCAAAAATCCTTGTTCCTTCCTATTTTGCTTATACACTCTTCAACAAAATTAGAGATAAGGGCAGGATAGCTTCTGCCAGGTAGTGAGTGGTAAGGGCGGGGTGGCGGGGTAAGGGAGGGAGTGGGGGTGGGGGTAATGGAGTAGACAGGGGGAAGGGGGGAGAAATGACCCAAACATTGTATGTACATATGAATAAAATAAACATTTTTTTAAAAAAGAACATACCTCAAGGTTCTAAAGACTATAACAAACCTATAGCCAACACTATACTAAACAGAGAGAAACTGAAACGATTTCCCCCTAAAGTCAAGAATGAGACAAGTACGTCCACTCTTACCCACTTTTATTCAATATATGCTGGATTTCCTAACCAAAGTAATAAGAAATAGAAAGAAATAAAAGGGATTCAAATAGGGGAGGAAGAAGTCAAATTATCCTTATTTGCAGATGATATATTTTTACCCTAAAATTCCACCAAAAACTACTCTTAGATCTCATAAACACATTCAGCAAAGTAGCAGGGTATAAATCAATATACAAAAACCAGTAGCTTCTCTATACATCAGCAATAAACAGACAGATAAAGAGATCAGGAAACAATATCATTCACAATAACATTAAAAATAACTCTGAATAAGTTTAATAAAGAATGTGAAAGACCTCTGCAACAAAAGCTACAAATCACTGAAGTAAGAAATAGAAAAAGATATCAAAAGATGAAAGCACCTCCCAGAAGGGAAGGAAAAGTGGAATTACAAGAGAAGAGGGTAATAATCTTTACTTACAGCAGGAACTTGAGCTTGTTTAGATTATTTACACACACACACACAGGGTTTTGGTTTCCCACTCCTACCTCTTTCAAGCAGGGGGGTGGGGAAGAATATTTTCTATGTCTTCTCTGCTCAGTTTTGCAAATAAAATTCATTCACAAGTGGGTCTACAAATAACCAAAATGGAACATTGTCTAAATATTCGATATAAATTAAATGTCCTGTTGATCTCAACTTATCTTTTTATAAGCATTTTAATCCTCTATTTGTGTTTATATTCCACAGCCAAAGTGCTGCAATTAGCTGGAAAATTTTTTTGTAATAATACAAAAGAGGTGGGTAGATGAGTACTAAATAAACATAAGTAGTAAGAGACTTAAGGAGAAAGAGATTTCTGTATCTCTCCTAATGGGATGAATGTCATGTTCCAGTTCCTACTTTATGTAAAATCCATTATACAATATGTAAAATAATTCTCCAAATCTTGATTTCCTCAACTGAAAATGACCTGAGCATAAACCATAAAAAGAGAAAGGTTTGAAGTTCTTGATCTTTGGCACTCTTTTGTTCTCTCAGTACATGGTGTCTTAAATCAGTAGAATAATTTAGAAATAGAAGATATTGAAACAACTAATTTTTCTTTTTCTGTAATCTACATAGACTTCAAAATGTCTACAAAGCACAAAGTGCCAGTTCATATAATTTGTTGGCAAGAATAAAAAAGAATAAAGGAAATTATTTCCTAAGCATATGAATCAGCTCAGCTTTAACAGATATTTTTCTGTCATGGGCAGCCTGAGGGCTTATACCTATCTGAGCTTTATTTGACAATTACCACTTGCCAGCATAATTAAATGATAATTTATAAGTACTAAGAAAGCATAATGAGGAAGAGCAAATAGGGCATTATCAGGGCATTGAATAAAGTTGATCTGCTTCAGTGGCAATTTTCATCTCTTATCTTGGTTATTAACTGGTCTCACTTTGTGTGTATGTTTTCTTTAGGCTTGATATTTGTTAGGGTGTTATTATGTACCTCGTATACACCTTTTCTCCCCATGCCAAATTCTAATATTTCTTTTGCATTCTTTTTATAGCCAATATATCTATGAAATATTGCTTATATCTTAATGTAAGATGTAAATTTAGTATGTACAATTGTACATAACTAAAGAAACCTTAAATAAATTACTAATTTTTCTGTTTGAAAAAAAAGGACCTTCCGTTCTCATGGATCAGCAGAATTAATATTGTGAAAATGGGTATACTACCAAAAGCAATCTATATGTTAAAAATTCTAATGATACTCTTCACTGAGATAGAAAAATTGATCCTAAAGTAAAGACCTTGAATAGCCAAAGTAATATTGAGCACAATGAGCAACACTGGAGGTATTACAAAACCTGACTTCAAACTATACTACAGAGCCATAGCAATAAAAACATCATGGTCCTGGCACAAAAGCAGATCACAGACCAATGGAACCGAACAGAAGATCCAGAGATAAATTCACACAGGTATAGCCATTTGATTATTGACAAAGGAGCCCAAAACATTCATTGGAGAAAAGACTGTCTCTTCAGCAAATGGTTCTGGGAAAACTGAATATCCACAAGTAGAAGAATGAAACTAGATCCCAGACTCTCACCATATACTAGTATCAATTCAAGTGGATCAAAGATCTCAATGTAAGATCTGAAACTGTGAGACCACTGCACAAAATAATAGGGACAACTCTGGACAAATAGGCATGGTCAATAACTTCCTGAATAGAACTGTAATAGCTCAGGAAATGAGAGAAGGGATTGATAAATGGGATCTGCACAGCAAAAGAAACAGCCATTACACTAAAAAAGCAGCCTACAGAATGGGAGAAAATCTTTGCCAGCTATACATCTGACAAGAGATTAATAACCAGAATACACAGGGAGCTCAAAAAACTGAACTCCCAAAGAATTGACAACTCAATTAATAAATAGACAAAGCAACTGAACAGACAATTCTCAAAAGAAGTACAAATGGCCAATAAATACCTAAAGAAATGTTCAACATCTCTGACTGCAAAGAAAATGCAAATCAAAGTGACACTGAGATTTTACCTCACTCCAGTCAGAATTGCTATAACGGAGAACACAACCCACAAATGCTGGCAAGGATGTGGAGTGGGGGAGAGGAACCTTATCTACTATTGGAGGGAATATAAATCAGTACAACCACTATGGAAAGCAGCATGGAGGTTCCTCAAAAGCTAAAAACAGAACCACCGTAAGATCTAGTAATACCATTTTGGGGCAGTAAGTCAGGATACAATAAAGACACTTGCACACTGATGTTTATTGCAGCACTGTTCACAATAACCAAGCTACAGAAACAGCCCAGATGCCTTACAAATGATAAATAGGTTAAGAAAATCTGTTACCTATACACAAAATGGAGTGTTTTTCAGTCATAAAAAAATGAAATAATGTAGTTTTTAGGTAAATGGATGGACTTGCCAGGTTCAGAAGGACAAAGGTCATATGTTTTCACTCATATGTGGAAACTAGACCTATATGTGTACATACAATGCTTGTAATAGTGGGACTATTTGAAGGGCTCTGGAGGAGATAGGAAAGAAAAGGAGAATGGTAGTGAGTAATATTGAGGTACTTTGAATCTGTGTATTGAAGAGTTCAGAATGCCATGCAATGAAAGCTGTTGAATTACAGGGGTGTTAGGAGGGGAAGAGAAGGAGAATAATAGATGGGTTTAATTTGATTAAAATACAATATATGCATGTGTGAAATACCATGGCAAAACCCATTTGAACAGTGAATTTACACTTAAAATTGAAAGACAGAAACATAAAACAGGTCCTCTTCAGGGGTAGGTAACAGTGAGAGAGGGAGGGTAAACAAAGGAGGGGGAGTGTGGCCGATGTACTTTATTTGCTTGTATGAAGCTAGAACAATGAAACCTGATGAAATTGTTTTAATAAGTGGGGAGAGAAGGTGATGGTGGGGGTGAATCTAACATTGGAAGTATATATGGAAATGTCACAATGAATCCACTTGTGCAAATACTCCATGCTAATAAAATGTTCCAAAAATACTTTACCATTTCCCTTTTGATATCTTCTTTGACCTATGGATTATTTAGAATTGTGATGTTTAATTTTCAACATTTGAAGATATATAAGACATTTCTATCTGATATAATCCCATTGAGATCAGAGAAAACACATATAATTTGAATATTTTTAAGCTCTTGAGTCTTATTTTAGAGTACAACATATGGTCTACGTTTGTTGAAAATGCAAAGTGCACTTGAAAGACCTTCAGTGCTTCTTTTGAACAGCTTGCTCTATTAAACATCTATTCGATGAACTTGGTTGATCCCATTGTTCAAGTAATTTACATCCTACTAACTACTTGTATTCTTGTACTAATTGCTGACAGAGAAGTGCTTACTTCTATCCATAGTTACATGTTTTTATTCATGTATTTTAAAGCTCACTTTAGGTGTATGAGCATTTCAAATGGTTCTCTTTGAACTAACCTGTTATCTTTAGGTCCATTTTATGTCACTATTTTAGACAATATTCCTTGTTCTGAATTCTGCTTTTTCTAATACTAATATAGTCACATCAGTTTTCTTGTGATTTGCATGTACATGATATATTTTAATCAACCTTACTAGATTAAGCATAGCTATTTCTTTATAAAAGTAGAGTTTTAAAATTTTGATCTATTTTCTGACAAACAAAACATAAAAATATACCTACCTTTGGGGGGAGGAGTATTTGTGATGTTTCCATACATGCATGCATTGTATAATGTTTAAATCAGGTCATATGTATCTCCAGGTGATATTTATTATTTCTTCTTGGTGAGAACATTTAAATTTCTTCTAACTTTTTGAAATACAGTAAGCCTGACTTGTTCATAGATACATTACATGCAGGTTTAACCAAGTGCAACCAGAAATATAATCAATTAATAAAAGCAACCACAGTCTCCTTGGAACCATATACCTGCAGAAGCCAAGGGTCTCCTATATATAGTACATCATTGTTGTCCATATTCACCCTAGTGCACAGTAGCATGCCAGAGTTTCTTTTTTTTTTTTTTTTGGTATTCTTATTTTAACTTTATTATGCTTCAGATATTTCCCCAATCATTTCAAATTTATTTCAATTAACATCGCCCTATATCCTGTAAACTGTATTTTAAAAATCAGAAGTAATTTTACAGATTTCCATATATAATGGTGCCAAACAAAAAACAAAATATTCAAGCTTTATTATAATCCTAAGTAGAAAAGAACACAATTAAGGGCTGGCACAGCTAACATATGCATAAGAAAGGTAAATATCTCTTGAATAAAAAAATAAATATTTTAATGAAAAAAAAATCAAAAATTGAAGGAAGAAAAATTTCTACACAGCAGCCAGTACTTTGATCACAATTTGTATTATTTCTGCAAAGACATCATTGAAAGCTTATCAATTAAGTCACCAATAGTGTAAAGGAGAAGTTGAATGTCTGCTTTTTCCTTCATTCTATGATCACTGTTTTTCCGGAGGATGACATCCACATCTGTGCTAAGTACTTGATTGGCAAGTTGCATGGATGTATGCCAAGGCACTATGTCATCCTTCATGCCATGGAGCGATCTTATAGGACAGCTCACAGGAATAGGGCTATGTAACAAGCAGTGGTCTCTGCTTCCTTAATGAAACTGTACTGAATGTGGTAAAACCCTTCTTCGTGGTATTTTGATTGCATGGTCCACACACCTTTCATCTCTACTTCCTTTTTTACCTCAACAGGAAGCTGATGAAACTGTGACACAAGGCCATCTGTAGCTGTAGCTATACCGATAAGAGCCACGACCTTTTCTGGCCTGCAATTGCAGCATGAAGCATGAGCCATCCACCAAGGCTAGATCCAACTAGTGTCTGTGGTCCTACAGCTATGTCGTCAGTTATAGAAAGCACATCTTTTCTCCATTTCCCCACTGTACATTCTTTTAAGTTACCATATGAATTTCCAACTCCTGAGTAGTCAAATCTCATATAGGCATGACCTAGAGATTTGCAAAACTCCTCAATCGCCAATGCTTTTGTACCAGTCATAGTAGAAAGATAGCCAGGGACGAAGATAATTCCTAGACTTTTGCCTTTTAGACTCTTATAAGCCAGGTTTGGAAGGTCAGGTCGACTAAGGAAAGAGAGTGATGTCTTTTGTCTGCAAGCTGGGAGCCAAAAGGGCGCCCGCGGGGACTTCGGTGCAAGCAACGAGAGGAGGCTACGCTGCGGGCGAAAGGAGACGGCTGCCCAGCCCCAGCTCCGACAGGGTACCCAAGACGCCACAGTGACAACCCCTTGCCCGCCTTCTTCAGCGCCGCCCTTGCGTCCGCGCTCCAGAGTTTCTTATGTATCGTACACCCACTGATCCACTGCTTCCCCTCCCTCCCTCCCCCTACTCTTCCCAACACCATTCCACGCTCACCTTCTATGAGATCACCTTTTTACACCCACACACGAGTGAGATCATGCAGTATTTGTTTTTTTGAACATGGCTTATTTCACATATCGTAATCTCTAGCTCTACCCATGTTTTCACAAATGATAGGTCTTCATAAAAGTAGGTTTCTTTTAGACTTCTTGTAGATAGCATAGAATTTAAACAGTTTATATATAATGACATATACGTGCATATTAATAAATTCAATTTCTCTAACTTTTTACAATATATAAATGTCAAATTATGAAAGACCCTGTGCCTTTGGTTCCTCGTATTTGAGAAATTTTGCAAAGAACTTGTTTTCCTTATTTCATTCTTCGCTCTTTGAATCATTCTAAAAGGGATTATCATAACCAAGGTTCATTTTTAAAATAAATTTATGATCTAGGTTATCTTTACAAACCTTGAAAGAATTTCCCAGGAAGAGCTTGGTGAAGACTAGATAGTAGCAATATAATCATTAAATATTAAAAACTAATTAAGCACCACTAAATATTATTAAGCACTATTGAGGACCATGCCCTTTCAAATTTGCGTTTCCTGAAATATGATTGAGTATATAGACTGCTCTTGATAAGATCGAATTGGAGACAGGAAAATCTAACAAAAGGAGACACTGACACTGGATTTTGTTGATCTCTCTTCAGAAAGACCCTGGTTATCTTGACTTCTGACCCCAGAAGACTCTTACCGCTCTGCTCTAGTTCTAAAATCTTACCTTACCGTACATGCATTCCAGTCCCTTAGCCTTTAAATCTTGTCCGGAGTACTGTATGGAAGTGGGTCATAAGGAAGCCCGCTGTTTTGTATAATCAATATACACTAATAAAAAACTGCCCAAAAAAATAGATCCATGCTCCTAAGCCCTGAGCCATAGTGTGTTCCTAGGAGAGTTAATCAATGGAGTCCTTCTAAAACCCGGAACCCCTCTGCTTTTGTCTCCCTCACAGCCAGTGCTCTGTCAGTGTGCTGCATGGTCTCCGTGAGTTGCCCATATCCATCCCCTGCCCCCACACCTGCATAGGGCCTTCACCTTCCATCTGTAAGCCAGCTGGAGCCAAGGTGAGAAAGTACAGTCCTTTCCCAAAGTCATGAAAAATGGTCTTTGTTGTGTGACACTGCCTCCGACAGCAGTGCCTAGTTGAAAAGCATCCCTCTTCTGGAAGCTTCCTTTCACACTGTGCCACATGTCACCCATGCCCCCCCTTCACGTGGTGTTCTCACTCCTGCTCACATACGGGTCATCCTGCCAAGGCACACTACTACAGAAGGTCGCTGACTGCCTTTCCTGTTAGGGATAAGTCTTAATTCCTCTCTGACCATGTGGGAATTTCCCAAAAGCAAGCACCACCTTTTTTGCTTTAATCTTTTCAAATATTATCATGCTACATGTCTTCCAAAGGTCCATGAGTCAAAGGCTTGGTCCCCAGGTAGCCCTTCTGGGAGACGATGGGATCTGTAGGAGGAGGGGCTTAGTGGGAGGTGTTTAGGTCGTTGGCGCGTGCTCTCAAATGGAATTATAGCACCCATCCCCTTCCTCTTTTGTTTCCTGGCCATGAAGAAAGCAGTCAGCAGTGTTCCTTACCATTGTTACCTGGCAGTCCCACCAGGGTTCCAAACTGATGGGTCCACCTGATCTTGGACTGGAAACACCAAATCTCTGAGACAAAATAAACCATTTTTCTTTATAAGTGAATTATTTCAGGCATTTTGTTATAGTGACAGAAATCTAACGTGCTAGTATTAAAAACCGGTATAGAGTAGGGACATGGACAGCTTTTAGTTTTTGAATTTATTTATACTTTAACATACAAAGTTTTGTGTCAACACAGTGTTGTTGTCTTTTAAGCTTCTTTCTGTATCCTGGGGCTCTCCTCCTTTCCCCTGCAACATGTCTACCCACCTAGAATAAACAAGTGGAGTCCCTTGCTTACATGCTCTCAGGAGTCCACTGTTCCTGTGCAATCCCTGCATACACAAAAGCAAGCACATGAGGAGAGACATCACTCCATACAGACTTTTCTACCACATCAACGCTACCTGTGAAACCGCTTTAAAGAAAACAGATAGAGTTTTAAATTATACTTTGTGTGCGGCAGTGGGGATAGAAGCATGCTGGGTGAGTGCTCTACCAGTGAGCCACACCCCAGTCCCCAAATTGCTGTTGAATGGCTGTTTTATTCTTGTTGTACACCAGGATGTCTGCTGGGGGACCGTCCCATACACTGAGGATGTTTACCCACCTTGAGCCCACAGCTGCCAGATGACCCACCACTCTCAACTGAAAATGTCACCAGACCTTGCCACTGTACCCTCGAAGACAAAGTCACCAGTAGGAAAGAAGGATGTGGATGTGCTATAATCCATAATGGATTCACTCACTCCTTGCTAAAGGCAATCAACATTTTTGCTACCCTACAATTCAATGAAGCAATAAATAAGACTTGTACACATTTTGTGATAGATTCTTTTAACAAATATTTTAAATATACTTTTTGTGAACACCTTATATCTACAAATAAGCTCTCTAAACTGACAGAAAATTTTCATCATATTAACTAGTTACTAAAATTGATCCTCCTTGTCAAACCAGTTAGACAAATATGTCTTCCTTTAAAAAAAAAAAAAAGAAAGCCTCACAATTCAGGTAAACATGTTAATGTGCATTAGAGGAATATCTTAACGGAATAAGTGCAGGGTACCTACTGTAAGGTGACCTACTAAAACCAGTAAAGAGTAAAATCACTTTACTTCAACTTAATCTATACATTTTAAACATTTTTAATTTCTTTAAAATCAATTCTATAAAATCTTAGAATTAATTCTAAAATTAAATCTAAAGATTTTTTAATGAAAGTATAAATCAATAAGTTGTCTCAAGGACATAATTCTAATACAAAGTAATGTGTAATTAAGATAATAAATTACTTACAAAGGAAGCACTATGATTAAAAACTCATTTCAGCAAATGTAAATGTACACGGGTATGAACACAGGTGATTGGCCTTGGGAAAAATAAATAATAATGAATACAAATAAGGAAAAATTGATCCAATGCTTTAGATGTCTGATAAATCTGAGAGAGAGAGAAATACGCTGCAAACATTTAAGGGTCCAGCTGTCTGAACATTCCACATGACATATTCCAAAAATCAAAGAATGCAAAGAAAACACAGAGAGAACAGTCTTACACATGGCTTGGGAGGCAAGAAGGGCCAGATGGTGAATGACCTCTGACCCTTCAGCTGGGGTGAGGCCTCCACCATAGCCAAAAGGGAAGATATTAAAACCTTTAAGTTAAGGGATGAGATTATTTGCATATTTTAAAAGTTTCCTCTGACAGGGGGTGGAGAACTCATCAGAGGGTGGCATCAGTAAATATCAGAGACTAGGTCTGAGGTTACTTTAAAGAAGTGATGAAAACTTGGGCTAAGGTAGCAAAAGTGGGCCTGACAGGAATGAGCACTTGAATGTGTAGTGAGAGGAACATTCAGAATCTAACAGTGAGTGCAATCACACGTCAAGAGTTAAAGTCAGGGACAAAGTGAAGCCATTCAGAGTGTGTCTCAGGCAGCAGCCAATGACCAGCTTTGGGCACCACCAGTATTCAGAGGCTGTAGAGAACGAGCCAGGGAGAAGGCATGGAGGAGACCAAGGTGGGAAGCCAAGGGAGCATTTAACTTCTCCAGCTAAATAGTGAAAACACTCAAAGCTGCACATTTTCACTGGAGTTCTGTTTTTACTGGTTTCCTAAAAATTTTTGTATGCAATGTTATCACTTAATCTTCTAAATTACACATAACTCTAGTTATTCAAACATTATGTTAAGAATGGTATTTTAATTTTCAGATGACTATTCTTGCTTAAATTGTTGTACAGAGAGAGGAGTTTTAGAATTCCCTTCAAGTCCCTGATGAAGAGGTTAAGTTTTGTCTTTCTCATGAGGTTGGGAATTCAGTTGACTTTTCTTCCCCAGTGATCCCACTCAGGCCTTTGACGAAATCAACAAAATTCTAATGTGCACTGATCCTCTCCCTACTTTCCAGCAAAAACGAGAGTTTCCCCCTTATATTCAGGATTTTTCGTCATCTTGATGAGTCTGGAAATAATCATAGGCACACTCGGATCATCACTGTGCCCCGAGCAGTGGTCTGATGCTATAGCCCTCTTCTTCTCCAGTGTAAAATTTTCCTCTTCATTCTTTCCAGCACAATACATTTCCTGTAACCATGACAGTGTCTGGGGCATTTCAAATTCCTCTTGAAGGAAAAGTCACTATTTGCCTAGCATTGAACCTGAAAACCAACAGCAAGTCTCTTCTATTGGCCAGCCATGACTTTTCTCCTTATGCAATCACAGGGACCTCCAGCAGCAGTAACTCAGGAGGAACTTAAAGCTGTATCTGTTCATTACCTCACACCCAGAATCAACTAGACAATAACATCAATCAAGGGACCGGGAGGTCATTCAATGAGTACCAACCTCTTGGTATGGAGAAGAGGAAAATGAGTCACAGCTAAGAGTTTTCACACAGTTATGTAGTATGAAATTTATATTCATAATCACAGAAAGAACAATGCCTAACATGATTAAAAAAAAACCCTATGGATTCAATATAACTTATAGGAGCATGGTTTGTGAAAGAGCTACCCATAACCTCTAGTCTTTTAGAAACTATGAAGAATGGAAATGACCCTGCCCTTAAAAATAGCTCTTAATTTGCTGTTCTAAATATCATCATGTAAGCCGTTCCTCAGCATAAAGTATGAAAATCTCCCAAAGACAGGGTGAAGTTTCATACTTGAGTTTCTGTTGTTCAAACTATTGATTATAAAGATAAGTGGTACTTGTACAGCATCTCTTTGTAATTGCTCTATTTAAAATCATCTACTTGTATTTGAAAGACAAGTATATCCCGCCTCCTTGTGTCTGTTATTTATAAATTGAGAATCTCTAATCCAAAACTCCAAACTCCATAATGCTCCAAAATCTGAAACTCTTTGAGCAAAGACATGACACCACATGTAGAAAATCTCACACCTGATCACAGGTGATGGGCACATTCACAACACAAGCCATCTGAAAGATATTGTATAAAATTACCCTCAGACTATGTGCACAAAGGAATTTTGTCTTTAGAATTGGCTCTCATGCTCAATTACCTCACTGGGTATATACAAAGTTACATGTATTTTCAAAATCTAAAAACATCTAAAGCACCTATCTTTGTAGGCAGTAAGACTAAGGAAGCCTCAGCCATACTGTCTACATGAAGAATTGTCATCTTCTGTGCCCACCCAGCCCTATTGTCATTTCCATTCTCTCTATCCTTGCCTTCCTTCCCACACTGAGACAAGGGATTCACCAGTAAGCACTAAAGTCAGCCCAGTAATAGGCTAATACCAAACCTATGCTATTTTCATTCTAATTCTGATTTTAATTCTGATAACTATCAGTAGCTAATTTTTATTGGGTGCTTACTTCACATCAAGCTCTTTTCTCAAAGCTTTGTGCAGATTATCTTGTAACACAGATAACAACCCACTACTCTCAGTTCCATTTTACAGATTAAGACACTAAGGGGCAGAGGGGCAAGTAACACACCAAGACTGCCTGGTAGGAGGTGGCAGAAAGGCTGTCCACCCAAGCACCTGGGCCCAGAGCTTGGAGTATGGCTTGACTCACCATACCCTACTCCCCACCCCATAGGTCTTATGGGGATTCATGTCATGCCCATGTAAAAGGGAGACCCAGAGCCTCTCCAACACAAACCATAGGGCTGTACATGGTATCTATCTGAAAAGGGCAGGTTACTTGACAAACTTGACCACACTCACTGTGGAAACCCTGTGACCCACACACATGATTTCCATGAGCAAAGAAGGAGAGTGCATTAATTTTACCCTCCACTTGTTCATTTTGAGAAGGAAAAAATGCAGAGAAAAACAGACCTTATTCAGATGTTTTATAGACACTTGACCAGAACTCACAGCTCAGAGCTAAAGAAGGAAGGAGGTCCCACAGGCCACTCCTCGTTTCTCCAGATGGTTGTTTCTCATAGAAACACTTTCTTCTTGATATCATAACTTTTTGTCCATGGTATTTTGAATGGCTAGTCCATCAGTGTCAGATGAAGACTAAAAATGTCCAGTGAACTTAACAATCAGCAGGTGGTATGGGGAGAGCATCAGTGGATTAGTGGCTGGGACTGGAGAGTAGTGTAAGGAAAGAAGCGGTCTTTTTGACTCATTTAGGAAGAGATGGATCAAAATCCCTTTGAGCTATGTATACCTAATAGATGGGAGGCGAGGGGACAGATGTTCCAAGACTGTGGACAATAATTAAATACTACGATGTGAAAGCTACAAAGGCAAAGTTATCCACAGTGTTGCCCCTGTATGCTGACCAGAGTCCTGTCCCAGATTAGGGTTGGGGGAGAAACGGGCAGCAGACTGAGGTTTCTACTCACAGCTGTTATGTTCCCCATCAAGTTCACATAGTCATTGATTTTAATGGCATCCACTAGCAATTTGGATGTTATTTTTATTTGAAATGAAGTATTCTGAAATAAACACCAGGTTAGGTAGAACAAAATTTAGTTAAGATTTTACCCAGTGCAGGGAAGGAGAGAAAAGGTAGAAATGAGGTAGTCATACATGGTGCACTAAGGCCTTGAACTTTTTATATTTTAGGTTTCATTTAAAAAAACAACTTGACATTCTCAGGGCAAATTAGTAATTAGTCTCTGTCTAACTTCTGTGTGTATATTCTTTTTACTTTGATTAACTTGGATGTAAAAACATTTTTTCCATTTCAATGTCTACAGTCTGGTGATTCGCACCCAAAGTCATTCCTTAGGTAAGAGTGTGTAAAAATCTCCATAAAAATTAGACATTTTAAAGCAGTTCCTGATAGGATTAAGCACAGAAGATATCAATACTTTATGAGATGCTTCACTGTGGCTATTTAGACATCTTCTTGATAAATGAAACATAACATTCTTAATTTGCGGAGTGTATTATTTTCAGACATCAGAAGCAGGTTAGTTTAGTGGGGAAGCAGGAATTGATTGAGGGTTCACTTTCTACTTTCACACTCAGTCCACACCCAAAGCAGGGACAGCTGCTTTGACAAGAATATTTCCAAGAAGGTTGTGCCCGGAAATCGTAACCACAACTCTGGTACGTCCACTTCATGCTAGTGGCAATAAAACCCTTCTCAGTGAAAAGAAATATACAAGTCTTTGCTCCATGAATGATTATTCATAAGACACACTGTTTTGTTACTGAGTAACTTTCCAGATTGCAAGTTTGTTCTCACATATACAGAATCAACAAAACCTAACACATACCCTTAGTGGCCTGAAATGGATATTGATTTTTTTTACATCTCAATTAGTAGGTGTCAACTAACAGTAGATAAATACTAAGTATCTCTGCCAGTGTTTTTTGCAATTTATTTCTATTTTTAATTCTTACACTATTCCCAGAGTCTCTGAAATTGCAATGGTACCTATCAACTAGGTACACTTCAGTAAATCTGATTCCCTGTACATTTAATTTGCCTGGGCCATAAACACCAGTGCTCATGCCCATTCCTCAGTCCAGCCTGTGCTGAAGTGTGAATCACAAAGTTTCCTCCTCAGTGATGGTGAAGGTGAAGGTCATCTATCCACAAGACAGAAAAAACCACACAGCACTTATTGTATGCTTTCTGTGCTAGAAACTGAGCCAGTCATCACAATAACCATCAGCAGCATCACCATTTTATAGACTAGGAAAATGAGGCCCACATAAGTTACCTGCTTCCTAAAAGCTACTCATAAGCAGGTGTGTCCCCTCTTATATGTGAAAATCTCACCCCTCCTTCAATGAGAAAATGAAACCACCAACCAGAAATCCTTCCTTGTAGCACCCTATCAAAACCCAATCTCTCTCTCCCTTCTCCCTTTCTCAAAAAATACATGCAAGCTGGCTACCAGTGGTTCACATCTGTTATCCTAGCTACTTGGGAGGCTGAGATCAGGAGGATTGAGGTTTGAGGCCAGCTCAGGGAAATAGTTCGTGGGACCCTATCACCAAAGTAGCCAGAGCCACACTAGAAGTGATTCAAGTGCACCTGCTTTGTGAGTGCTAAGCCCTGAGTTCAAGCCCCAGTCCTGCAAGGAAGGAAGGAAGGAAAACTTAAGCAGTTGACTTCTCTCCTGCATCCATTTTTACTGGACCATTAATGGCAATCTAAACACCTTCCTCTTACCTCCCAGTTTTGAAGAAGACTTTTTAAATCTCTTGCTTTCCTCTAGCTACCACCCATCTTTCACTATTTCTTGTACTAAAGTCTCAAAACAGCTGTCTACAAATTCCCACCACTCATTCACTGTCTAACCCACTCTAAACTGGTTTCCACCTCTTGTGAAGGCCAAAATTTGGTGGATGTCTTTGTCTCATTTCACTTAACCTCCAGACCTGAATTAGAACTTAACCAACCCTAGGGTCATGGAGGGCCCTATGTCCCCATCAGAGGCCTCCTTAACATGTGTAGTTGCTCCGACATAAAACTGAAACCCTCCATGTAAGCATTTTAGTGTGAGGAGTGCTCCTGCAGGAGCACCTTGTATCATAAGGACTGAGATGAAGGTGTCTAAAAAGCTACCTTATATGCTGGTTGGGGGGACACTGAATCCTGATGTGAACATGGAGTTTAGCTGTAAAGGTTATAATACCACAGGAAAAGGATTTTTATAATAGGAAAAGTATCTAGAAACATAGAAAATATAAAAATAGAGTCACCCTGCTGGGGAAGCTAAACTAACTTACAGAACTCCAAATGGTGAATGCTCCTGTCCATACAAAGACATCGAAGTCATGACCTCGGTGTACAGCTCATGACCATCACCACCAGGGAAATGGATTCATCCTTGAGCAGCAAAAAACCTGAGACACTGCGAATGTCAACTGACAACTCATGATGTCTACAAACTATAGTCTACGAGAAGCATACACAAGAATACTTCGCGATTGCCTTGTAGAACCGATCTTTCTGCTGGAAAGTAACCTTTCATACATCCTGCAAAAGGGACGTGAAAAAGCTGTCTTTCTCTTAGTGTGGCAATGTAGAGTGACATGGGTAGTATCCTTCTAGAAGATACCTTTCCTAACACACGACACCAACGCAGGAAACTAAAGGAACAGGTGGAGACATAGGGAAAGTCCTGCCTGAAAGAGCTTCTAGAGAAGCTTCCCATGAGCCATAAAAATGAGGAAAGGTGAATCCGTAAGGTCTTGAGTGGTATGAGAAATAAAGAAGACATACAAAGCAGGCTGCAGGATAAGAGGAGATGGGTGGATGAGGCTGAAATACGCCAGCAGGACTCAGAAATCTTCACCCTGTGGAGGTGACATTGGAGGAAAGACGTTAGTTAGGTGAGAGGGGCAATATGTGGATATTAGGGAGACAGTTTTACAGGTACAAAGACCACAGCAGCCACAAAGGTCCTGAGGAGGGAGGAGGATGGTAGTGGCCCGTGAATGAGGTGTGATTACAACAGAGCAAATGTGAGGAAACAATGTAGGGTGAGAGGTGACACTGTACAGGCTCACACGGGGTCTTGGAGTTCTGTCAAAAGTGTGAAATTCTGTCATTTGCAGAAACATGGATGAACCTGGAGACCACCATGCTAAGCAAAATAAGGCAGACCCAGAAAGACAAATGCCACATGCCTTCCCCTATGTGCAGAATCTAGAGCTAAAGAAAAAAAGGCTATGAACAGAAAAAAGGTACATAAACATAAAAGAGGTCCAGCAGGTGGTAGGAGGGGGACAGAAAAGAGCAAGGGGAAGAATATGATTGATGCACATTTATTCACCACATTTATGTGAAAAGGTCATTATGAAACCCATTTTTAAAAATCTTCAAGAAAGTTTTAAAAGGGAGGGTGGGGAGGGGAGATAAGAAGGAGTACTAGATGGAGTAGACATGATCAAGGTACATTACAATGTGTGGGAAGTAGTACAAGGAGATCCCTCACTTTGTACAATTAGCATACCCTAATAAAACATTTTTTAATGTCACCTTTCTCTCTGAGTGTCATGGGAAGCACTGGCATGCTTTGAACACAGGAACAGATAGGTCTGAATGAAGATTTTAAAAGGTCACATGGTCTGTCATGTTGTGAACAGAACAGAGGGAGCAAGAGCAGAACAGAGTAGGGAGAAAGCAATTTGAATCCCAGTGAAGGGGGTCAAGGAGCTTGCTGATAGCAGGAGAGACCAAGAGAAGGGATAGAAGCTGGGGTGCACAGAGAAGGGAACAACAATAAGATTTGCTGAAAGAAAATCTTATTTTCTCACATGCCAAGACTGGGCATGACATGTGACAAAGTGTGATTCCAGGATTGTGTTGGTGGCACATGCATGTCTTTGTTTGTTTGTTTTAGTAGCTAGAAAAATTGAGTTGTCATTTATTGAGATGGTGACATTTTCAGAAAGAAAAATAAATTGCTAACTGTAGTCTTATACCAAACCATCTCAAGAACTCAATGGATAAAAACTTACTGATTGTCAATTTCACATTATCTCTGTGCTAGACATCAGAGGTACAGAAAGGAATGTGACACTCCCCTAACCCTCCAGGGATGCACGCGATCCCGTAGGCATCTTACTGTGAGATTAGATGTCAATCCTTAGAGGTGAGCAGAACACCAGAGTAAAGACTGACTGTCTGATCTGTAAAACTGGGGGATGCATTATTAATTCATGAGGCACATTGGCTGGGGTGGACCTGGGTAAGGAGACACTTCAAGTTGAGCTCACAGATTAATGCAGCTCAAGCCTCTCACTGAGTTGAAATGACACTCACAATTCCCTCATCTTCCTCTATCAAATCATTATCACAACCCACATCCCAAGGTTTCTTTGCCAAGAGGAAGGAGAAATGGGCTTTCTTTGTCTTGCTGAGGGGTCTCCTGTCCTGAACCAGAGGGCCCCCACATGGGCCATGGCACTTTAATCCATGAGAGTAGGATTACTTATCAGATTCTCACAGTACCTAAAATTGTGTGGAAGGTAGTGAGCCCCATTCCAGGTCTTTCTAGATTGCTTCTATTCTGAATGGAGACCAAATTGTCCTGACTCCAGAAAACTACTTGGCTAGGAATCTCAGATGCTATCAGACACCTCACCCCCAGCATTTCTGGGAGTCATCCAGATGGTGTCACCTCTCTTAGAACTGAGTACACAGAGAGCATCTTCTGGATCCACCCTAGGCATGGTGGCTGTGGTCACCATGACTGTGGTTGAAACCTGTTCCCCACAAGAGGTATCTTCCACAGTGGACACTACAGGCCACCATAGCTCTGTGACTCTGGATGCATATGGGACTAAAAGATGACCGGAAAGGCCTGCCCATCTCCAGCCCTCAGAATCCTGTGATTTTCCTCAGCTGAGATGCTGGTGAGACAGCAATACCCATGTTGAAAAAAATATCCATTGCTTAACATTAATTTGAACAGAGGGATGTCAACACAGAGATTGCCAAGTTTGGAGTCAGGCAGATCTGCTATTTATAGTGATATGATCTTGGAGACAAACAACTGCCTACCACAATCAGGTGTCAAACTCCAATTTTTTTTTTTTAAATTCCTTTAGGTGCTTGTAGCTTTTCTTTGATTCCAGGATCCTCTCTTTGTCTTTGATATGTTGATGGTTTGATGATAATATGCATTGTGGTAATGTTATTTGGATTTAATTTCACCTGTGTCCTTTGACCTTCTTGTGCCTGGATGTTTATAGCTATCTTGAGTTATGGTAATGTTTCTGGGATTATTTCTCTGAGTTTCACTCTCTTTAACCTTTATTCCTTCGTAAATGCCAAAGATGGAAATTTTTATCTTTTGATGCTATCTCATAAATCATGTAATTTTTCTTCATTCCCTATATTTTTATTTTATTATTCATATGTGCATACAAGGCTTGGGTCATTTCTCCCCCCTGCCCCCACCCCCTCCCTTACCACCAACTCCACCCCCTCCCTCTCCACCCCACCCCCTCAATACCCAGCAGAAACTATTTTGCCCTTATTTCTAATTTTGTTGTAGAGAGAGTATAAGCAATAACAGGAAGGGACAAGTGTTTTTGCTGGTTGAGATAAGGATAGCTATACAGGGAGTTGACTCGCATTAATTTCCTGTGCATGTGTGTTACCTTCTAGGTTAATTCTTTTTGATCTAACCTTTTCTCTAGTACCTGGTCCACTTCTCCTATTGGCCTCAGTTGCTTTAAGGTATCTGCTTTAGTTTCTCTGTGTTAAGGGCAACAAATGCTAGCTAGTTTTTTAGGTGTCTTACCTATCCTCACCCCTCCCTTGTGTGCTCGTTTTTATCATGTGCTCAAAGTCCAATCCCATTGTTGTGTTTGCCCTTGCTCTAATGTCCACATATGAGGGAGAACATACGATTTTTGGTCTTTTGGGCCAGGCTAACCTCACTCAGAATGATGTTCTCCAATTCCATCCATTTACCAGCACATGATAACATTTCGTTCTTCTTCATGGCTGCATAGAATTCCATTGTGTATAGATACCACATTTTCTTAATCCATTCGTCACTGGTGGGGCATCTTGGCTGTTTCCATAACTTGGCGATTGTGAATAGTGCTGCAATAAACATTGTTGTGCAGGTGCCTCTGGAGTAACCTGTGTCACAGTCTTTTGGGTATATCCCCAAGAGTGGTATTGCTGGATCAAATGGTAGATCAATGTTTAGCTTTTTGAGTAGCCTCCAAATTTTTTTCCAGAGTGGTTGTACTAGTCTACATTCCCACCAACAGTGTAAGAGGGTTCCTTTTTCCCCGCATCCTCGCCAACACCTGTTGTTGGTGGTGTTGCTAATGATGGCTATTCTAACAGGGGTGAGGTGGAATCTTAGTGTGGTTTTAATTTGCATTTCCTTTATTGCTAGAGATGGTGAACATTTTTTCATGTGTTTTTTGGCCATTTGAATTTCTTCTTTTGAGAAAGTTCTGTTTAGTTCACTTGCCCATTTCTTTATTGGTTCATTAGTTTTGGGAGAATTTAGTTTTTTAAGTTCCCTATATATTCTGGTTATCAGTCCTTTGTCTGATGTATAGCTGGCAAATATTTTCTCCCACTTTGTGGGTGTTCTCTTCAGTTTAGAGACCATTTCTTTTGATGAACAGAAGCTTTTTAGTTTTATGAGGTCCCATTTATCTATGCTATCTCTTAGTTGCTGTGCTGCTGGGGTTCCATTTTTCTTACCTATACCTACTAACTCCAGAGTATTTCCTACTCTTTCCTGTATCAACTTTAGAGTTTGTGGTCAGATATTTAGATCCTTGATCTATTTTGAGTTAATATTGGTATAGGGTGATATACATGGATCTAGTTTCACTTTTTTGCAGACTGCTAACCAGTTTTCCCAGCAGTTTTTGTTGAAGAGGCTGCTATTTCTCCATCGTACATTTTTAGCTCCTTTGTCAAAGACAAGTTGGTTATAGTTGTGTGGCTTCATATCTGGGTCCTCTCTTCTGTTCCACTGGTCTTCATGTCTGTTTTTGTGCCAGTACCATGCTGTTTTTATTGTTATTGCTTTGTAATATAGTTTGAAGTCAGGTATTGTGATACCTCCAGCATTGTTCTTTTGCTGAGTATTGCCTTGACTATTCGTGGCCTCTTGTGTTTCCATATAAATTTAACAGTAGATTTTTCAATCTCTTTAATGAATGTCATTGGAATTTTGATGGGAATTGCATTAAACATGTAGATTAATTTTGGGAGTATAGACATTTTTACTAAGTTGATTCTACCAATCCATGAGCATGGGAGATCTCTCCACTTTCTATAGTCTTCCTCAATCTCTTTCTGCAGAAGTTTATAGTTTTCTTTGTAGAGGTCATTCACATCTTTTGTTAGGTTTACACCTAGGTATTTGATTTTTTTTGAGGCTATTGTAAATGGAATTGTTTTCATACATTCTTTTTCAGTTTGCTCATTGTTAGTGTATAGAAATGCTAATGATTTTTCTATGTTGATTTCATATCCTGCTACCTTGCTATAGCTATTGATGATGTCCAGAAGCTTCTGAGTAGAGTTTTTTGGGTCTTTAAGGTATAGGATCATGTCGTCTGCAAATAGGGATATTTTGACAGTTTCTTTACCTATTTGTATTCCTTTTATTCCTTCTTCTTGCCTAATTGTTCTGGCTAGGAATTCCAGTACTATGTTGAATAGGAGTGGAGATGGTGGGCATCCTTGTCTGGTTCCTGATTTTAGAGGGAATGGTTTTAATTTTTCTCCGTTAAGTATAATGCTGGCTGTAGGTTTGTCATATATAGCTTTTATAATGTTGAGGAACTTTCCTTCTATTCCTAGTTTTCTTAGAGCTTTTATCATGAAATGGTGTTGGATCTTATCAAAGGCTTTTTCTGCATCTATTGAGATGACCAAGTGGTTTTTGTCTTTGCTTCTGTTAATGTGGTTTATTATGTTTATTGATTTTCATATGTTGAACCACCCCTGCATCCTTGGGATGAAACCTACTTGGTCGTGGTGAATAATCTTTTTGATGTGTTGTTGAATTCGGTTTGCCATTATTTTGTTGAGGATTTTTGCATCAATGTTCATTAAGGAGATTGGCCTATAGTTCTCCTTTTTGAAGGTGTCTTTGCCTGGTTTTGGGATAAGTGTAATACTGGCTTCGTAAAATGTGTTTGGCAGTTTTCCTTCCCTTTCTATTTTGTGGAACAGTTTAAGGAGGGTTGGTATCAGTTCTCCTTTAAAGGTCTGATAGAATTCAGCAGAGAATCCATCAGGTCCTGGACTTTTCTTTTTGGGGAGACTCTTGATTGCTGCTTCAATTTCATTTTGTGTTATAGGTCTATTCAGGTGATTAATTTCCTCTTGGTTCAGTTTTGGATGATCATATGTATCTAGAAATCTGTCTATTTCTTTAAAGTTTTCAAATTTATTTGAATATAGGTTCTCGAAGTAGTCTCTGATGATTTCCTGGATTTCCATGGTGTTTGTTGTTATCTCCCCTTTTACATTCCTGATTCTACTAATTTGGGTTTTTTCTCTCCTCATTTTAGTCAGGTTTGCCAGGGGTCTCTCGATCTTGTTTATTTTTTCAAAGAACCAACTTTTTGTTTCATTAATTCTTTGTATGGTTTTCTTGGTTTCTATTTCGTTGATTTCAGCTCTTATTTTTATTATTTCTCTCCTTCTCTTTGTTTTGGGATTTGCTTGTTCTTGTTTTTCTAGGAGTTTGAGATGTATCATTAGGTCATTGATTTGGGATCTTTCAGTCTTTTTAATATATGCACTCATGGCTATAAACTTTCCTCTCAGGACTGCCTTTGCTGTGTCCCATAGGTTCCGGTAGGTTGTGTTTTCATTTTCATTGACTTCCAGGAACTTTTTAATTTCTTCTTTTATTTCATCGATGATCCATTCTTCATCAAGTAATGAGTTATTTACTTTCCAGCTGTTTGCATGTTTTTTGTCTTTACTTTTGTTGTTGAGTTCTACTTTTACTGCATTGTGATCAGATAGTATGCACGGTATAATTTCTATTTTCTTATATTTGCTGAGGCTTGCTTTGTGTCCTAGGATATGATCTATTTTGGAGAAGGTTCCATGGACTGCTGAAAAGAATGTATATTGTGTAGAAGTTGGATGAAATGTTCTGTAGACATCAACTAGGTCCATTTGATCTATTGCATATTTTAGATCTTGGATTTCTTTATTGATTTTTTGTTTGGATGACCTATCTACTGATTATAATGGGGTGTTAAAGTCTCCCACAACCACTGTGTTGTGTTAATATATGCTTTTAGGTCTTTCAGGATATGTTTGATGAAATTGGGTTTGTTGACATTGGGTGCATACAGGTTGATGATTATTATTTCCTTTTGGTCTATTTCCCCTTTTATTAGTATGGAATGTCCTTCTTTATCTCGTTTGATCAATGTAGGTTTGAAGTCTACTTTGTCAGAGATAAGTATTGCTACTCCTGCCTGTTTTTGGGTGCCATTGGCTTGGTAAATCTTCTTCCAGCCTTTCATCCTAAGCCTATGCTTATTTCTGTCGGTGAGATGGGTCTCCTGTAAGCAACAAATTGTTGGATCTTCCCTTTTAATCCATTTCGTCAAACGGTGCCTTTTGATGGGTGAATTAAGTCCGTTAACATTAAATGTTAGTACTTATAGGTATATGGTGATTCCTGCCACTTAATTGTCTTAGTTGTTTGAAGGTTTGATTGTGTGTACCTAAGTTGAGGTTACTCTCTCCTTTCTTGCTTTTTCTTTTCCTGTGGTTTGGCATTGCCTGTCTTTTTATGGTTAAGTTGGGTTTCACTTTCTGTGTGCAGAATCCCTTGCAGAATCTTTTGTAGTGGTGGCTTTGTGGTCACATATTGTTTTAGTTTCTGCTTATCATGGAAGACTTTTATTGCTCCATCTATTTTGAATGATAGTTTTGCTGGGTAGAGTATCCTGGGGTTGAAGTTACTTTCATTCAGTGCCTGGAAGATCTCACCCCAAGCTCTTCTTGCTTTTAACGTTTCTGTTGAGAAGTCTGCTGTGATTTTGATGGGTTTACCTTTGTATGTTACTTGTTTTTTCTCTCTTACAGCCTTCAATATTCTTTCCCTAGTTTCTGAACTTGTTTTGATGATGATATGTCATGGGGTAGTTCTATTTTGATCTGGTCTGTTTGTTGTCCTGGAGGCCTCTTGCATCTGTATGGGAATATCTTTATCTAGATTTTGGAAATTTTCCGTTATTATTTTGTTGAATATATTACACATTCCATCGCTTGCACCTCTTCTCCTTCTTCGATGCCCATGATTCTCAAGTTTGTTCTTTTGATGGAGTTGGTGAGTTCTTGCATTTTCTTTTCACAGGTCTTGAGTTGTTTAATTAATAGTTCTTTGGTTTTTCCTTTAATTACCATTTCATCTTCAAGTTCTGAGATTCTGTCTTCTGTTTGTTCTATTCTGCTGGATTGGCCTTCTGTTTTGTTTTGCAGTTCTGTTTAGTTCTTTTTTCTGAGGTTTTCCATATGCTGAGTGGTTTCCTCTTTAATGTTGTCTGTTTTTGTCCTGAGTTCATTTATCCATTTATTCATCGTGTTCTCTCTTTCACTTTGGTGTTTATACAGTGCTTCTATGGTTTCCTTTATTTCTTCTTTTGCTTTTTCAAATTCTCTATTTTTGTTGTCTTGGAATTTCTTGAGTATCCCTGTACATTTTGGTTGACCCTATCCAGTTTCATCTCTATAAAATTCTCATTGAGTACTTGTAGTATGTCTTCTTTTAAATTATTCTTGTGGGCTTCATTGGGTCCTTTGGCATAATTTATCTTCATTTTGTTGGAGTCTGGATCTGAGTATCTGTTTTTTCATTCCCCTCTGGTTCCTGTACTAATTTTTTGCTGTGGGGAAACTGGTTTCCCTGTTTTTTCTATCTTCCCATCATTGTCTTTGGTGTTGTTACTGTCCCTGTACTGTGTGCAATTAAGTATTTTCTAGCTTGTAATAATAACAATGGTAATATTTAGAATGGAAGGGTGAGTGGAGATGGAAAGCAAGAAGTTAAAGGAAGGGGAAAAGCAAATAAACAGATAAGAAGGAGAAAACAGAACAAGGAATCAGACAAGGAAGTTTCAAAGGTATAAACAGGGAGCGTTAGTGTACTAATTGACAGTAATCTGAACAGGCATTAGAGAGACAGAGAGAGGATTGAAAATAAAAAATAAAAAAAAGATAAGAATAAAAATAAAAAATAGGTAAATGAAAGAAATATCTCTATAAAAATAAAATTAAAAAAATTGAAAAATAGAAATTTTTTTTTAAAAAACCAAAAAACCTCCAAGTTCAAATGCAATGAAGTTTCAGTCTTAATAATTTGGGTGACCATCTCCATCTCCAATCCTGGAGATGGTGCCTCAGATGTTGTTCTGTAGTTGTCTCATCAAAGGGGACACATAAAGTAGAACACAACTACACACACATTCAAAAATAAACCCCACCAAGCGTCCCAAGTTCAAATGCAATACAGTTTCAGTAAGTTTTTCAGCACGCAGGTGTAATTCGGTTGTTCTATCATCAAAGATGGAGATAAAAAGAGAAAAAAAGAAAAAAAAACCAAAAAAAAGAGTCTGGAGAGAGTTCTGAGAATGGTATCTGCAGCTGTGGCTTGCCTGCCTGCTGCTGTCAGCCTTCTGTGGCTTGCCTGCCTGCTGCTGTCAGCCTGCTGTTGCTGGAGAAGTTATTTATACAGATCTCTGGGGTGAGCTTAGCACTCACCTAGTCCTGCAGGTGTTGTTTACTCAGAGTTTTCCTGTGAGCCTCTGCTACAAGCTTTCCCCTTTCCAAGCACTGGGAAAGGTGACACTGCACCCACATTCTCAGGCCTGCGTGTTTATTTACAGTTCATGTGGGAAGCGCATCTTCCCCCCTCTCCTGTGCAGTTTTCCTCCCACTGCCACTTTTACAAGCTTTCCTGCTCCTGATTACTGGGTGGTGCTGCTGCTCCTGCCAGCCGCCATGTTTGTGTACAGCTCACGTGGGAAGTGGGTCTTCCCTCTTCTCCTATGGAGTTTTCCTCTCTCCACCACTCTCACAAGCTTTCCCGCTCCTGGTTGCTGGGCATGCACCCCCACTCCTGTAAAAGCCTCTCCAGCCTGCCCAGCTTATTTATTTACAGTCCCTGGAAGGATTCCCTTCCCCCAATCTTCAGCGCTTAGTGCTCCCCACCCTCTTTCCATGTGTCTTTATTGTTCTTATTGCTTATTACTCAGCTTCTCTTTTTTCCCCAGGTGGGGGTTGGTCTGTCCAAGGGCTATGCTGCTCTGGCCCAGGCTCGTCTGTGGGAGTACCACCATACCGTGAAGCTCACCTTGTCCGCGTCTTCCCAAGCCGTCTGGGCGCAGGCGACTGGTGGTCCGGGGGCCCTCCTTGTTTTTCCATTTAACATGAAGTGGAGATTCTCTGCGCTGGCTGGAGGTGTGGAGGGGTCAAAGTTTTGCCTTTTCTCGGTGATTATGCCTGCAAAGTTTGTCTCCAGCATCTCTCCAAGATTTCACTATAGGAGGCTCGCTTTCTGCTTCCTCCCTCTAGCCGCCATCTTGGAATCCCTAGGACCACCTTTTTTGAAAGCCAAGGAAGTTGCCCATGTTAGTCATCTCTCCATTACTGTAATGAAACACCTCAGACAAGCAACTTTAAGGAGGAAAGATGCAAAAGGCAAAAGATTTATATCATCTGAAGAGACAGCAGAGTACAGGAGGAAAGGTTTCATCCCACAGTCAGGTTGCTCATTGTTTTTGGGCCTATTTCAAGGCAGTATGTCAAGGTAGGGTGATGTAGCACAGGAAGCCCTCACCTTACAAAGAGAGAGGGGGAGGAGGGCGGCAGGGAGAGAGAGAGAGAGAGGGAGAGAGAGAGCAAAAAAATGGGTCAGGGTCTCAAAATCCCCTACAAGAGCATGCACACAGTGACCTAACTTCCTCCCACTAGGCCCCACCTCTTAAAGGTTCCAAAACCACCCAATAGTGCAGCAGGCTGACAACCAAGCCTTTAACACATGTGTCTTTGGGGACATTCTAGATCCAAACTATAGTGTGGACCAAGGACCAAATCAAATCTCCTCAAGATGATTTCTCTGCACATTTTCTAAGGCACGAAGGGGAAATGGAAACCCAAAAGTTACTGTTGTCTCTATGACTCCAATTGTTTTAATATTAAAACCACTTGCAACAGGCATAAGATAAAAGAATCATATTGTGTCTGGATTTTTACCTTTGGTAATGTTTTTAACATTTTACAAAAGTACATTGGTCATTCAGGTAGGTGGAATGCCAAATGAAAAACTTTGGGAAAGATCTTTATAAAAGACAGAGAAACAGCAATGCAAACTTACATTAAAATGTCCCTGGTGTTGGGATTATGACTTGTGTTAACTTTTCTTTATATTTTATTTTTCAAATTTCCTGCAGTGTAGAATGAGTGTCATAATCATAAACATTAAATAATGAGAAAGATAAAAAGAAAAGACATTACTACATTACAGGGTGAATGAAGACTGCCTTCAAAAAGTTACCAAATGTTAAGATGTAGAATTCTACACATAAAAGGGAGTATGAATTTATTGGCCAACGTATTTTAGCCATTTTCAAGGAAAGACATCACAAATTAATGAAGATGAATTGCTAGAGATAGACTTCAATGAAAGTGAACATACAGCAGCATTTTCATTACCGAGAATTGATGATTTAATATAGGCACATTTGCTAGCAGACTGCATATTGTTTAAACTACCTGAGCGCATCTGGTCTCATTAAACAAGTAATATAAATTGTAAAATTGGGGACCTTTTCATAGCCACTGGGATTATGACAGAAAACTATCCAAACAGCAAAACATAGGCAAGGGGACACGGGAACACCTACAGAAAATCACTATTAGTGTTCAAGTTAAATTACGTATTTTTTAGGCCCTGGATAAATCTGGAAAATGCTGAGCATAAAAGTACACTTTGCTTCAGAAATATTGAAAGTTTGACAACAAAGGAGAAAGCAAAAAACTTATAACTGCATAAACAAAGGTCCTACAGAATCATACCTTGATTCATACATGTCTCCATCCATCAACCAAATTTAGTAACACAGCTTGTGTGTGCCAGCGTCTGACTTGGCATTGGCAATGAAGTGGTGAGGGTGACCATCAAACAGTTTAGAATCAAAGGAAGAAAGATGCTCTGCTTTGAATATGGAGTGTCCCCAAATGCCCAGCATGATACCAATACAAAGTGGTGGAACCACTCTAGGGTACACAGTCGGTGTCCAAAATATCAGGACTGGCTGGTGTGTGTGTGTGTGTGTCTCACATATTTGGTGTCAGAAGAGCTAAGCATAAAAAACAGCTCAGAATAGTGCTATACAGTGAAAGTATCACAATATTTTAGAGAAGCCCCAAAACAGATTTAGAGAGAGGTTAAGGAATGAACAATGTCTAATTCCAGAATGTGCTTACAGCTGAACAGCTAATAATCTATAATACAACTGCCAGCAGTAGTGTGAACCTTTCACTACACTATTAATTAAGCAGAGTTGTTTATTAAATAACTTAGTGACATTGGGGACTTAACCTTATCCATTTTGTTCATCACTACATCTGGCCCCGATTAGCACTTAATAAATAATTGTTGAAGAATGAATGGAGAATTAAGTAAGAAAGTAAGGAATTGCCTATTTAGGATGTTAATGTTATTTTCATTGCATCTCTTGAAGTAACTCACAACAAAATTTTCATGTCTGGAAAACAGGTATAGAAAGAAATAGGGAAGCTATAGAAAATATCCACAACTTTTCTTAAAAATGGCCTTAAGATTTTAAGGCAGTTTAAGAATCATCAAACTTTAATTAAATGGTTTAAATTATTGAAATTGCCACTGTTGTAAAAGTCACAGCATACTGGCCCCAATATCTTGCTACCACACAGTAGTCTACGCTTTACATCATGTTTTGAATCTCTGTGCTATTTTTCAAAATACAATGGTACTATAATCACTAGGAATATTTTGTTGATACTTGGTCAGAAAAGAACTTCTCCCTTCTGACGTGTGATTTTAATTCATAAAGCAACAAGAAAAATATTCTATCAGTAAAACATATCTCTAATTTAATGTTAATATGAAGATGATCTTTTAAAAAACCTTAAATAAAATATGGAAGCAAATTATTCCATAAAATAATGAAGTATCTGTACAATTTATTTTAGCGATTGTCATACAATTGACTATTTCACATAGGCTAATTATCCAACCAAAATTTTAACTGTTCATTGTCTCAATACTCTTATAAATACAAAATAAAGACATGATCACTATGGGCAGAACATGGTGGTACATACCTGTAATGCCAGCTACTGTGGGAGGCACAAGTAGGGGAATTGCAGTCCGATGTTGGCCCAGGCAAAAATCATGACACTATCCAAAACACACATAAAGCAAAAAAAGTGATAGGGGTTTGGATCAAGTGGCAGAGTACCTGCCTAGAAAGCACAAGGTTCTGAGTTCAAACCCAATACCACCAGAGACAGAGAGAGAGAGAGAGAGAGGGAGAGAGAGAAATGACGTGATCATTGTTTTCAATGAATATACAACTTAGCTAGGTGAACACATCAGAAGAAACAATATACTAAATGTTAAATAATTCGTGAAAAATAGTATAGTATGTAAATAACGACACAAATCATACTATGCAAATAATTTAAAACTAGCTTACAGAGAAGACCATCCGTAAGACCTAAAACATCCAAAGTGGCCCCCAAGAGGGTGTGGACTGGGAAGACCTGGCTGTGCAGAAGTGGAAGAGCCTGGAGCAGGAGACTCTGAAAGACAGTAATACAGTGTAGCAGGTGGACATCTCCAGAACTCTCGCTGTTGGCCGCCTCTAGGGCCATCTGATCAGAGTAGAAGATAAAAGCCCGCACAAAATTGGAATTCTAGGGAGACCTCTAATAAACATCACAGTCAGTCAGCCCTTCTCAGCCATGGTTCCCCCTGCACAGTCAACCCCAGATCAAAAGTATTCAAAAGCAATAATTGTGTGTGTACTGAACACGTTCAGACGTTTTCTTGCTGTCACTCCCTTCACTGCACAGCATGCATGTGTTTACATGACACGACTTACACCTACACTACGTTAGGTCTGCAGGAAGATGTGGCAGGTTGCACGCAAACACAGTGGCGTTATTATTCCAGCACAAGTCAAAGGGTCTGCATCTGTCAAGGGCCTTCTTGCTGAGCCATCCTTGGTGGAGGGAGCAAGGGCAGCATAGCATGTGTGGGAGTGCTGGAGAGAAGGAGGGAAACTGCCAAACTTACCCTTTGTCAGGAGACCACTCCCATGATAATGAACCCCATCCACAAGAAAGGCATTATTCCATCCAGGTGAACCCAGTCACCTCTTAGTGGTTTCACCTCTCCACACTGTTGCATTGGGATGAAGTTTCCATCACATGAATTGTGGGGACACACTCAAACCATAGCATGTCCTGCCCTCATGATCCCAATCAACTTAGTGACACCTTCTAACGCTCCATTGCTAAGTACCGTCACATTTGGGTTATGGCTCAACACACAGCTCCGTCCACACAGCAAAACTCAGTAATTTTTCATCTCAGAAACCAGCCAATGTCTTTTTGGTGCCAGCAAAATGGCATGTGATCTAGACTTCTCTACTCTCTCCCTGCTACATGCTCAAGCAAACTGACTCCCTTGCTATTTCTAGAACTACAGGAATTCCCCCACTATATTACTCTCTCGTTTCAGAATTGTTTTCCTCTTACTCTTACACATTCCTCAAGTCTGTACCCAAAGTCCACTTTTCCATAGGGCCCCCTATCTTTTGATGCCACAGAAGTGTTCTGTGTTAATGTAGTCAAATTTTATTACCATTGTCTTCTATGAATTGTGACTTTGTGGCTCATTTAAGGAAATCTTTGCTATCTCGAAGTCATGAAGCTTATCCGTACTGTGGTATGCACATTTGAATTGTGAACCATTTGGAATTTATCTTAAAGAATCTATTTTAACTTGTTTTCATGTAGCAAGCCAAATGCCCTAACACAATCTGATGAAGAATTTAGATTTCTTCCCTGATTTGTAATGTCCTCCTATCATATATGAAGTTTCCATACATTTATGGATTTATCTGTAATCTGTCCAGCTATAATACAAGTGTTTTAACAACCTTAATATTTGATTGGGTGGGGCTTCATTTTTTTCTTCATCAATTTTTCTTGGCTTTTTATAGTTTTTTACCTTTTTTAAGAAATTCATTTATTCACATGTGCATACATTGTTTGGATCATTTCCCCCCTCTCCCCCCAACCCTTGCCCTCTCCCCCATTGCTTCCAGGCAGAACCTGTTCTGCCCATATCTCTAATTTTGTTGAACAGAAAACATAAGCAAAAATAAGAAAGACAAAGGTGTTTGCTAGTTGAGATAAGGATAGCTATACAGAGAGATTCCTAGCGTTGCTTTCATGTACAAATGTGTTACAACCCAAGTTGATTTATCTCAAATTCACCTTTTCACTAGTTCCTAAACACCTTCCCATATTGACCTTTGTTGCTTTAAGATTTCTGTATTAGTTCCTCTGCAGTGGGGACATCAAATACTTTCATGTTTTGGGTTTCTAACCTATCCCCATACCTCCTGTATGTGCTCTCCCCTTAGCATGTGACCCAAGTCCAACCACATTGCTGTATTTGCCCTAGATCTAAAGTCTACATATGAAGGAGAACATATGAATTTTGGTCTTCTGAGTCAGCCTCACTCAGAATGATGTCCTCCAGTTCCATCCATTTACTTGCGAATGATAAGATTTAATTCTTCTTCATGGCTGAGTAAAATCCCATTATGTATGAATACCACATTTCTTAATCCATTTGTCAGAGATGGGGCATCTTGGCTGTTTCCATAACTTGGCTGTTGTGAATAGCACTGCAATAAACATGGGTGTGCAGGTGCTTTTGGAGTAACCTGTGTCTCATTCCTTTGGGTGTATCCCCAGGAGTGGGATTGCTGGATCATATGGCAGATATATGTCTAGATTTTTAAGAAGCCTCCAAATTTTTTTCAGAGTGGTTGCACTAGCTTGAATTCCCAAAGCAGTGTATGAGAGTTCCTTTTTATCCACATCCTCAACAACACCTGTTATTCGTGGTGTTTTTGATGATGGCTATTCTAACAGGGGTGAGGTGAAATCTTAGTGTGGTTTTGATTTGCATTTCCTTTATGGCTAGAGATGGTGAGCATTTTTTCATGTGCTTTTTGGCCATTTGAATTTCTTCTTTTGAGAAAGTTCTGTTTAGTACAGTTGCCCATTTCTTTATTGGTTCATTGATTTTGGGAGAGTTTAGTTTTTTAAGTTCCCTGAATATTTTGATTATCAGTCCTTTTTCCGATGTATAGCTGGCAAATATTTTCTCCCACTCTGTAGGTGGTCTCTTCAGTTTAGAGACCATTTCTTTTGGTCTCTAAAACTTTTTAGTTTTATGAAGTCCCATTTGTCTATACTTTCTCTTAGTTGTTGAGCTGCTGTGGTTCTATTGAGGAAGTCCTTGCCTATACCTATTACTTGCAGAATGTTTCTTGTTTTTTCTTGTACTAACTTCAGAGTTTTGGGTCTGATATTTAGGTTCCTGATCCATTTTGAGTTGATACTAGTACAGGGTAATAAACATGGATCTAGTTTCAGTTTTTTTGCAGACAGATAACCACTTTTCCCAACATTTGTTGAAGAGGCTGTCTTTTCTCCATCGTATACTTTTGGTGCCTTTGTCAAAGATCAGTTGGTTATAGTTGTGTGGATTCATACCCGGGTCCTCTATTCTGTTTCACTGGTCTTCATGTCTGTTTTTGTGCCAGTACCATGCTGTTTTTATTGCTATTGCTTTGTAATATAGTTTGAAATCGGGTATTGTGATACCTCCAGCATTGCTCTTTTTGCTGAGTATTGCCTTGGCTATTTGCGGTCTCTTGTGGTTCCAAATTAATCTTAGGGTAGATTTTTCAATCTCTGTGATGAAAGTCATTGGGATTTTGGTGAGAATTGCATTAAAAATGTAGACTGCTTTGGGTAGTATAGCCATTTTTTCTGTGTTGATTCTATCAATCCATGAGCATGGGAGATCTCTCCACTGTCTATAGTCTTCCTCAATCTCTTTCTTCAGAAGTTTATAGTTTTCCTTGTAGAGGTCATTCACATCCTTTGTTAAATTTACTCCTAGGTATTTGATTTTTTTGAGGCTATTATAAATGGTATTGTTTCTATATATTCTTTCTCAGTTTGTTTGTTATTGGTGTATAGAAAAGCTAATGATTTTTGTAAGTTGATTCTGTATCCTGCCACCTTGCTGTAGCTGTTTATGGTGTCTAGGAGTTTTTGAGTAGAGTTTTTTGAGTCTTTAAGGTATAGGACCATATCACCTACAAATAGGAATATTTTGACAGTTTCTTCACCTATGTGTATTCTTTTTATGTCTTCTTCTTACCTAATTGCTCTGGCTAGGAATTCCAGGACTATGTTGAATAGGAGTAGTAGTAGGGGATAGTGGGCACCCTTGTCTTGTTCCTGATTTTAGGGGAAATGGTTTCAGTTTGTCACCATTAAGTATGATGTTGGCTGTAGGTTTTTCATATATAGCCTTTATGATGTTGAGGTATTTTCCTTCTTTTCCTAGTTTTCTTAGAACTTTTATCATGAAGTGGTATTGGATCTTATCAAAGGCTTTTTCTGCATCTATTGAGATGATAAAGTGATTTTTGTCTTTACTTCTATTGATGTGCCATATTACATTTATTGATTTTTGTATGTTGAACTACCCCTGCATTGCTGGGATGAAGCCTGCTTGGTCATGGTAAATGATCTTTTTGATGTGTTGTTGGATTCAGTTTGCCATTATTTTATTGAGGATTTTTGCATCAATGTTCATTAAGGAGATTGGCCTATAGTTCTCCTTTTTGGAGGTGTCTTTGTCTGGTTTTGGAATAAGGGTAATACTGGCTTCATAAAATGAATTAGGCAGTGTTCCTTCCCTTTCTATTTTGTGGAACAGTTTAAGGAGGGTTGGTATCAGTTCTTCTTTAAAGGTCTGATAGAATTCAGCAGAGAATCCATCAGGTCTTGGACTTTTCTGTTTTGGGAGACTATTGCTGCATCAATTTCATTTTGTGTTATAGATCTATTCAGGTGATTAATGTCCTCTTGGTTCAATTTTGGATGATCATATGTATCTAGAAATCTGTCCATTTCTTCAAGATTTTCAGATTTATTAGAATATAAGTTCTCAAAGTAGTCTCTGATGATTTCCTAGATTTCCATGGTATTTGTTGTTATCTCCCTTTTTGCACTTCTGATGTTACTGATTTGGGTTTTTTCTCTCCTCATTTTAGTAAGGTTTGCCAGGGGTCTTTCAATCTTATTGATTTTTCCAAAGAACCAACTTTTTGTTTCATTGATTCTTTGCTTTTTGTTTGTTTGTTTTGTTTCTATTTCATTGATTTCAGCCCTTATTTTTATTATTTCTCTCCTTCTGCTTGTTTTAGAATTTGCTTGTTCTTGTTTTTCTAGGAGTTTGAGATGAAGCATTTGGTCATTGATTTGAGATCTTTCTGTCCTTTTAATATATGCAATCATGGCTATAAACTTTCCTCTTGGAGCTGCCTTTGCTGTGTCCCTTAGGTTCTGGTAGGTCATGTTTTCATTTTCATTGACTTCCAGGAACCTTTTAATTTCCTCTTTTATTTCACCAATGATTCACTGATCATTGAACAAGGTGTTATTCAGCTTCCAATTGTTTACATGGTTTCTACTGTTATTTTTGTTGTTGAGTTTTAATGCATTGTGATCAGATAGAATGCATGGGATTATTTCTATGTCATTATATTTGCTGAGGCTTGCTTTGTGCCCTAAGATGTGATCAATTTTGGAGAAAGTTCCATGGGCTGCTGAGAATAATGTATATTGTGGAGAAGTTGGATGAAATATTCTGTAGACCATCAGCTAGGTCCATTTGATCTATGGTGTGATTTAGATCTAGGATTTCTTTATTGATTTTTATTGGATGGCCTATCTATTGCTGATAGGGGGGTATTAAAGTCTCCCACTACCACCGTGTTGGAGTATATATATGTTTTTAGGTCCTTCAGAGTATGTTTGATGAAATTGGGTGCATATATGTTGATATTCGTTATTTCCTTTTGGTGTATTTCCTCTTTTATTAGTATGGAATGTCCTTCTTTATCTCATTTGATCAATGCAGGTTTGAAGTCTACTTTACCTGAGATAAATATTGCTACTCCTGCCTGTTTTGGGGGGGGCATTGGCTTGGTAAATCTTCTTCCAACCTTTCACCCTAAGTCAGTGCTTGTTTCTGTCGATGAGATAGGTCTCTTGTAAGCAACAAATTGTTGGAAATTCCTTTTTAACCCAGTTTACCAAACAGTGTCTTTTGATGGTGAAATTAAGTCCATTAACATTCAGTGTTAGTACTGATAGGTATGTGGTGATTCCTGTCATTTAGTTGTCTTAGTTGGTTGAAGGTTTGATTTTGTGTACCTAAGTTGAGGTACACTACTGTCTTGCTTTTTCTTTTCCTGTGGTTTGGTGCTGCCTGTCCTTTCATAGTTACGTTGGATTTCACTTTCTGTGTGCAGAATCCCTTGAAGAATCTTTTGTAGTGGTGGCTTTGTGGTCACATATTGTTTTAGTTTCTGCTTATCATGGAAGACTTTTATTGCTCCATCTATTTTGAATGATAGTTTTGCTGGGTAGAGTATCCCAAGGTTGTAGTTATTTTTGTTCAGTTCCCGGAAGATCTCACCCCACGCTCTTCTTGCTTTTAATGTTTCTGTTGAGAAGTCTGCTGTGATTTTGATGGGTTTACCTTTGTATGTTATTTGTTTTTTCTCTCTTACAGTCTTCAATATTCTTTTTCCATTTTCTGTGTTTGTTGTTTTAATGATAATATGTTCTGGGGTAGTTCTATTTTGGTCAAGTCTGTTTGGTGTCCTGAAGGCTTCCTGTACCTGAATGGGCATAGTTTTCTCTAGATTTGGGAAATTTTCTGTTATTATTTTGTTGAATGTATTATGCATTCCCTTTGCTTGCACCTCTTCACCTTCTTCAATGCCCATGATTCTCAGGTTTGGTCTTTTAATGGAGTTGGTGAGTTCTTGCATATTCCTTTCACAGGTCTTGAGTTGTTTAAGTAATAGTTCTTCAGTTTTTCCTTTAATTTCCATTTCATCTTCAAGTTGTGAGATTCTGTCTTCTGCTTTTTCTAGTCTGCTGAAATGGACTTCCATTGTGTTTTGTATTACTGTTTCATTTTTTTCCTGAGGTTTTCCATATCATGGGTCACTTCCTCTTTAATACTGTCAATTTTTGTCCTTAATTCATTTATCTCTGTATTTATGGTGGTCTCTGTTTCACTTTGGTATTTACTTAGGGCTCCTATGAGTTCACTTATTTGTTTTTGTGTCTTCTCATAATCTTTATTTTTGTTGCCTTGGAATTTCTTGAGTGCCTCCTGTACGTTTTGGTTGACTTTGTCCAGTAACATCTCCATGAAATTCTCATTGATTACTTGCAGAATTTTTCTTTCAGAATGTTTTTATCGGCTTTGTTGGGTTCCTTGGCATGGTTTGTCTTTGTTTTGTTGGAGTCTTGAACAGGGTATCTGTTTTCTTCATTTTCCTCTGAATCCTAATTTATTTTTTTGGGGGAGAATGGTTTCCATCCCTTTTTCATCTTCCCATCCTTCCACTTGGTGCTGTTTCTGTCCCTAATCTGTGTGTAATTTAGTATTACCTAACTTAAAATAGTAAATCTAATGAACAAGAAACAAAAAAAATAGAGAACCAAAGAAATCAACAGAGAGAGATGGTGAACAAATAAACAGTGAAGAAAACAAACAAACACTTAGAGAGAAAGAAAAAAAATTCCAGGTTCAGGAACAGTAGAATTTCAGTGTTAGTAGTTCTGTTGTTACTCCTTCAGCATCTAGTCCTGGTGTTTGTATTTAAGCAGAAGCTCTGTCTTAGTCTTGCCAGCTGGTTGGGGAGACTCACCAGTTTTTTTCCCTGTCTTTCAGTGGCAGGTGTTTAGTCAGCTCCTCCATCAGTGAGGTGTGGCTTGTCCTTAGGTTCCGGAGATCAGCTCTGTGGTCCACTAGCCATTCTGCTTTGGAGTTGGGATCTTGCTGTGTTGGTTTATTGGGGGCTTGTTACTTTGCCTCATGCCCTTTCTCTGGGACAAGGTCAGAGATCCATCAGCCGGCTCTCTGCTGTCAGCGTGTTATGCTGGTTTTTTGGCTGTTTTTTATTTGACTTTTGATGTAGCTTACTGGTTCAGGAGATGAGCTTTGTGGACCATTATCTGCCCTATTTCAGGCAGTGGCTCTTCACTCACCTACTGTCAGCCTGTCTGCCTTTCCAGGCTTTGTTTACTGAAAGTTCATGCAGAGATCAGCTCCTCGCCCCTCCCCCCTTCTCCAGTGCAGTGGCTTGTCAGCTGTCTACCTTTCCAGGCTTTGTTTACTGAAAGTTCCCATGGAGATCAGCTCCTTACTCCTCCCCTCTTCTCCGGTACACTCAGTGCACTCTGCACCCTCTGCTTTTCCTTTTCAGCTCCTTGTTTATTATTCAGTTTTGTGGTTTTTTGGTTTTTTTTGCAGAGTGGGGGTCAGTCTGTCCAGGGAGCTATGCTGGTTTACCCCAGGGGTACTGCTTATTTGCTCACCTGTTGGTCTGTGTCTCCCAAGTGGGTTTGGAGCTGGTGTCTGGTGGTATGGGAGCCCTCCTGTTTTCTCAGTGTAATGTGGTGTGGAGAAGCTGTGTACAGGCTGGGGGTTCAGGGTATCAGAGTTTTGATTCTTCTTGGTAGTTTTTTTCTGCCAAGTGTGTCTCCAGCATCTCAGCAAAATTTTTGATTTATGGAGCTCACACTGTCAGCTTTTTCCCTCTAGTTTCCATCTTGGATTCTCCAGTTTTTTACCATTTAAAGCACAGCCAGTTTGTCAAAATCCACTTAGGGCATTAAATTACAAAAATTAATTGCATTGTATACAAAACCATTAAAAATCCCACCAGGCATTTTTCTTCTTCTTTTTCTTCTCTTTTTTTTAGAAATCGACGAGCTGATTTTAAAATGAATATGAGAACATCTAGTACATAGAAATCTCGTACAAAGGAATCATTAAAAAGAAGCAGAAAGTTGTTAGACTTACACTATGTGATTTTCAATCATGATAAAGCTGCAGCCATGATGTTGCCATGAGCCAATCAACAGCACAGAAATAAGTCCACATCAATATTGAGTTCATTTCCAGCAAAGTTGCCAAAGTGATGTACATGCTGAGTGAGAGCCTGGGAATAATGACAAGAAAAAGTCTATACGTTCAGATGAATTTTTTTCAAGCATTTTTAACCCAAGGTTCTCTGCATAGCAGACACAGAATTGCAGATTCGAAAGACCAATTGCATATGAATGGGTGATAAGTGTAGGAGAAGTTTCAGAGCATTATTACTCTTCAGAGAAATGTAAATTAAGCTACAATGAGTTCAGCTGCCTGGCCATTTACATGTAAAAATACTGCACTAAATGTTGGAGAGGGTGAAAAAAATCAAACTCCCTTGTGTGGTAAGCAGGAATGTAGAATAGTAAGCCTCCCTGGTTTGAAAAAGATAGTGTGGAGTGGTGGAGTGGCTCAAGTGATCCAGTGCCTGCCTAACAAGCATCAGGCCCTGAGTTCAAACCTCAGTGCTGCCAAAAAAAATAGGGACATTTCTTATAAAACTCACACACTTCCACCTTCTGACTCAGAAACTCTTCCTGAGCATGTGTGTGTATACAAAAGAATTCATAAAAAATATTCATAATTCGTTCATAAGAGTCCCAAGCAGGCAACAGCCCTGTGTCTATCAATAGAAATGAAGAAATGGATTGTGGTATATTCATTTAATTATTCAATAATAAAAAAGAGCAAACTACTGGTTATATATAACACCATGAAGAAATCTCAAATGCATTGTGCTGAGTGAAAGAAGTCTTATTCAAAACAACAAATGCTGTGTGATTCCATTTGCATGAAGTTCTAAAACAGGCAAAACTCATCTGTAATAGAAAACTCATAAGAGTTGTTGTCTGTGAGGGACAGGAATACAGGGGAGCTTTCTGGAGGTCATGGTAAAGTTCCACATCTGAACAGTGGTTTGAATTACCCAAGAGCATGTACTGTCAAAACACCTGGAATGATGCTCTTAGACCAAGCTGTCCCCTCCCCACCCATTCTCTATGTCAAAGTAATTGATGAACAAAGAGAGTCATGGAAGTGGATACTGGAAGCTCATGCCTGTAATCCTAGTTGCTTGAGAGGCTGAGATTGGGAGTATTATGGTTGGAAGTTAGCCAGGACAAAAGTTCACAAAACCCCATCTCAACCAATAGATGTGCACACACCAGTGTCCACTGGTCACTCCTAGCTACTCAGGAAGCTGAAATCAGAAGGGTCATGGTTCTAGGCCAGCCCTGGCCAAAAAAAAAAAAAATTGTGAACCCCCCCCCCCCACATCTTGATGGAAAAAAGTTGGGCAGGGTGGTGAATCCCTGTCATCTCAGAGATGGTGGGAAGCTTAAAGTAAGAGGATCACAGTCCAGACTGTCGCAGGCAAAAAGCAAGACCCTATCTCAGAAATAACCAGAGCAAAAATGGCTAAGGGCATGAATCAAGTGGCATAGCACCTTCCTGGCATGAAGCCCTGGGTTCAAACTCCCATATTGCTGAGAAAAAGAAAAAAAAAGAAAAAGAGAGAGAGAAACAGATGACTTCCACTTTCCCTAGGAAAATCTCCTCCTGAGACTGGTGTCTCCCTTGCTAGGGAAATTTTCCCTAGAGTTTTGGAACTATATAACAACCACAGAAGGAGAGGACCGACACAAACCTGTGCCCTGTCATGTCCCAATGGTTGACACAAGGCAAGGGCACTAGCCTTGTTGAGACTTGTCTTTCTCATCGAGACTCATGATAAGGGTGCTGCACAGGAGAATCTCCTATGAGTTAGTGCAGACCTGTGCCATGTTTTAAACCCCTTCACAACTGCAGCAACCCTTTGAGATGGCTAGTTTTGTGCAAGGGGGTAAGGGGCTCAGATCTGGCTCCCAGTTGGGAGCGGTACAACTTCAATGACACAGAAACTGAACCCCTGTCCCTCTTCCTGTGGTCCATTCCCAGGACTAAGAACACAACTCCTATTCCAAACTCTGGCTCAGCATTCTTGCTTCTTTTTGACTCTTGGGTATTTCTTATTCTTTATTTAGGGCTTTTTGGTTTGGAGGGAGAGGTTGTTTCATTTTGTTTTGTTTCTTCCCTCGGGCATGTGTTTTGAAAATTCTTGTATGTGCATGGTAGGTATCATGCATATGCAATTGCAGTGGGAGAGTATTACTTCTGTTTTAACCTTCCTCCTCTGTAAAACTGGTGCCCCACACACCAGATATCTCATAGTCATCAGTAAGATGGAGGACAAGACTCAAAAGCCAGCTCACACAGAGCCTCGTGTGTGCCATCTCCTTCCTGGCATCTCCAACCAAGTCTTGAAGGAGAGCAAAGTGAGAAGAATTGTGTGGGATCTCCCCAAAGCAGCAGGCACAGAAAAGTCACAGAAGCTGGAAAGAAGGAAGTGACACCATCATTGTTCACACAAGAGAAGATTGTGTGCATAGATTATCCAGGAAATTCAAGATAATACATAAGACATTATAAGTGAATTTAGAAAGGCCACTGGACAAAAACAAGATCAGTATACAAAAATCAGCTTTATATATTCATCCCAGCAGCAAGGAGGAATGGCCTGAGTTTTCTTTTTTTCTCTTTAAAAAAATTTAAGTGTACTTTGCAGAACAGAACTTTTAATTTTAATAATATCCAATGTATTTTTTTTCCTGTGTCATGGTTTTTTTTAATCATATTATTGTTGTGCTGGGGGAACATTGTGACATTTACAAATGTTATTACAGTATATTATAGTTGAATTCACCCCCTCCATCATTTTTCTTCATTTCCTCTCCCCCCATTCCTGGAATAGTTTCAACAGGTCTCAATTTTCCATTTTCAGACACAATACTTCCACCACATTCAACCCTCCTATGCCCTTTCTTTATGTCCTCCCTCTGGTACCAACCCTCAGACAGGACTTGTGTTACCTTCCTGTTCTGTTTTTGAGAAAACAGAGTTTCATTGTGACATTTCCATGTATACAGCTATTACAACCTAAATTAGTTCATCTCTATTTTTCTCCTTCATTAGTCCCCTTCTCATGGTGATTTCAACAGGTTTAAAAATTCTATATTCATTCTGTATAGAAAGAACATCAATCATATTCAACTTCTTAACTTCTTTCTTTTACCTTCTCCTGTTAGTGACTTCCTCTTAGTGTGACCTGTTTTCCATAATATTGCTTCTATTTGTATTGGGCCTATATTCCACATGTAAGAGAAAACATGAGGCCCTTGGCTTTCTGGACCTGGCTAACTTCACTGAAGATGATGTTCTCCAGTTCTGCTTACCTGCAACCAACAAAATTACATTCTTCATTATGGGTAAATAAAATTCCATGCATATAAATATCACATTTTCTTAATCCATTTGTCAGTTTGGGGCTTCTTGGCTGTTTCCATAGCGTAGCTATTGTGAATAGTGCTGCAATAAACATGGGTGCAGGTGTCTTTATTGTAACCCGACATACATCCCTTCAGGTATTGCTGGATGATGTGGCAGGTATATTCTTAGTTTTCCACAGTGGTTGCACTAATTTACATTTCCACCAACAACATATGAAGGCTCCTTTCTCCCCCCATCCTCACCAATATTTGTTTTTGGAGATATTCTTGATGATGGCTATTCTAACAGGAGTGAGGTGGAATCTACTGTGGATTTGGTTTGCATTGCCTTTATGGTCAGGGATGGTGAGCATTTCTTCATATGTTTTTTGGCCATTTACACTTCTTCCTTTGAAAAAGCTCTGTTTAGCTCATTTGCCCAAGAAATGGCCTGAGTTTTCAAACACTATCACTTAGTAATTCTACAGTGTGCAGTATTTATGACAAATGCCTGGTAATAAATCCACCAAAATAACCAAGACCTCTACACAGAAGACTATTAGACACACTGAGAATAGGTTAAGATTAAATAATGGAGAACTACTCCACCTCATGAACTGAAAGAGCTAATATTTAAGAAATCAATTTTTCCCAAAATGAACTATAATATAATTCAGTACCAATCAAAATTTCTTCAGGGGTGTGTGTGTGTGCACATGTGTGAGTGTGTGTGCATGTGTCTATAGAAACAGAAATGCAAAAGTCAAAAGTACAAGTCCATCTCAAAAAACAAGAAAGTTGGAGGATGGATAGTTCCAGATACTAAGATTGGAATCAGTCTGCCATAGTTAAGATGGACGAGGCAGCCCAGACGTGGACTGCTACTTTTATAGTTATTTGATATGTGACAAAGATGCCAGTCCCTTGTAGCAGAGGGAAGCGCTTTCTTTGTGAAGAGAAAATGTACATCAATTAGATACCCGCATAGAGAAAATGGGCCCTATGATGCACTTGTACTATACATAAAAATCAATCATAAATAGAACATAGCCACACACTGCTGGCTCACACTTGTAATCCTAGCTACTTAGGAGGCTGAGTTTGGGAGGATTGTGATTTGAGGCCAACAGGGGTAAATATTTTGAGACTCCCATCTCCAAAATAACTACAGCAAAATGGACTGGAGGTGTGGTTCAGGCAGTAGAGCTCCTGCTTTGCAAGCATGAAGCCCTAAGTTCAAACCCAAGCTCCACCAAAAAAATAAAGTTGAGTATATTTAAGCTCTACATTCTCTAAAGTTCTCTAAAGCATCATAAAACAGTTCTTTATGGTTCTAGGACAGGCAAAGATTTCTTAAACACAAATATGTTGACCACAATGGAAATTATTTCCTTAAGGCAAAAACTTTGTCCTTCAGAACTCACTTTTAAAACAGTGAAAAGTAAAAATGATACTCACAGAAAACCATCTGTGAAACACGTTTGTCAGAGATGGCTATCCTGAGTGTGGCACACAGAGAACACCACAACATCAAAGGCATTAAGATAATGGCCACTTTGTTCATGGGAAAAGGCCTTGACCAGTTGTTAAACAGATTAAAATCAAAATGAGCCAAGCATGGTCATGCATATCTGTAATCCCAGCACATGGAGGCTGAGGAAGGAGGATCATGAGTTCCAGGCCAGCCTGGGCTATACAGCTGGACCCTGTCTCAAAACAATCAAACAAAAACCAAAATAGCATATCATTTTTATATACTCGTCAGAATGGCTAAAAATTAGCAAAAATGTGGAACAATACAGACTTCTAATACATAGTGTCTACATTAGAAATCGATTTAAAATGCTTTCAGAAATATGCACCTAACATATGATCCAGCAATTCCATTGCTAGGTACACAGTTAATCAAAATACATATGTATGTATACCAAAACACATATACAAGAATATCTGTAGTGGTTCTACAGATAATTTAATGATAATTTAAAATTGTTAAGTATTAAGTGTCTATCAGTAGCAAAATGGATAAATTAGTTTTTTATATGCATAGGGTAGAATACTATACAGCCATGGAAACAGATGAATGACTGCTTCAGCAGAACAACGCTGAGTGACAAGGGACTTTCCTGCATGGATCAGACCCTCTGTGATGGCTGAAGCATGCCCATCAATCTATCTGAGGCTGCCTGCCCTGTGTCTACCATGGGCCTGAAGTCAAGGCTGCAGGTGGGAGGGAATACAGACACAAAAAGCTGAAACCCGCGTCACTCTCCTGGGGTCCTGCACCTGCCTCTCCCACCTGTGTGCCTCACCTGAGCTTGAGAGATGCACAGGGCTGGCACTGCCTGGAACCCTTGGCCTCAGATAAGCACACACTTCTGGAGTGGGGTGCACACAGGGCTATGTGGCCAGCTGCTTCCCTAAGCAGAAGTCATAGAGCCGGAATTCCCCAGAAATAACATTCTAAGGCAAGAAGTGAATGCAATCAAAAGAAATACTGAGAGAAATGATTGACTGGCCACCTTCTGACTCTAAATAACCACTGGCTACCCAAGCATGCCTTGGGGATAGGAGGGCAGAGACTTGATTAAGTTTTTACCCTAGTCATTGAAATTCAAACTGCTAAGATGATAGGAACAGCCCTGTCACACATGAAGGAAACTCATCATTCCAACACAAAGCAAGAAAAATCAACGGACACTGAAAGCACAAAGTAACACAGTGAAAATAATCCAAGGATGTTAACGAATCACAGTGCCTAGAAATAAATTAATCAGTAAAAGTAAATATTACTTTTTAAAATCTAGTTGACAGTTATTAAAGACAGTAAGGGAGAAAGCAGAGGGTAGATAAAAGTTGAAATATTTAATAAGTAAATAACAAAAACATTGTATCAATTTAATTTCAAATAACATTTAATTTAAGGCAAAAAAAAGTGTTATTGGCTATTGGGAGACTGATAATGATCACAGGAAAACTACAGCAAAGAGATACAGAAATCTCCATCCTACCAAAAGCTACCAATAAAGGAAAAGGTATAAAAATTTGAAGGAATATAGCTCAGTAAACTTTATTGGAACTGGATTTCACAAATAAAAACAGATATATGCTTGAATAATTTAATTATAATATTTTGGCAGAGCTGAGATTTGAACTCATGGCCTCATGCTTTCTAGGCAAATACTCTACCACTTGAGCCATGCTCCCATCCCTTTTTTGGTTCAGTTATTTTTTGGATAGCGTCTTGCATTTTTGCCCAGGGTTGGACTCAGACCATGATTCTCCTACCTGTGCCTCCTGCATAGCTGGGATTACAGACATGGACTATCACACACAATTTATTTGTTGAGTGGGAATATTGTTAAATTTGTGCCCCAGGTTAGCTTCAAACCACAATCCTCCTAATCTCCACCTCCCACATAGCTGTTATAATATAACAGGCTAGACTCATAGCGAGCCCTGAAACCAAGTATTTTAAGCAAACAAAGTACACTTACAAAAATTTACCAAAAACTAGCCAAGTATCAGAGAATTCATTATTCAGTACTGTGCACTTAACCCAAATGTGATAAAATTAAAGTACATATACCCCAAAACTCACAAAAATATGTCAAATATAGGAAATTTCAGTGCTTTTCAAATAAGTAATATAGTCCCAAATATGACTGAAATGGAAAAGTATTGTTATTTGAATGACCAAGATCAAAAGAAATAGTAAACCCTACATATCAAATCCCAGGCAATTCTAGTAAAGTATGATTAACTTAAATAAACATACTTTCAAAGAAATAAAAACTAAAACAAATAAGTTAACAATTCAACACAAAAAGATAGAAAAAGAAGAGTCAATTCAAAGTGACAAGAGTTCAATGACAATGATGACCTTCTCTAGTGTGTGACATGAGCAGGGCCTCGTGGGAACACACCTCCCTGAGCTCCTGTGGCTAATCTCACAGCAAAACTAAGATTAACAGTGTGTCAGAGGAATATGGTTTGTAAACAAAGGATGAAGGCATTTCACAAAGTCCTAATTCATCCTGCCCTGATTCTCCTCTCTTTCTCCTTTCCTGGTCAACTCCAACTCATTCTCCAAAATCCATTTCAAAAGTCAAGTCTCTGGTGAAATATAATTCCTTAGCATTCCTTCCTACCTTCTCCCGTGATCCTTAATCTCATCACAATGTGCTGTATTTACTTGTTTAAACACTAGTTCCCCTCATCTGTGGGGGCCACCTTCTTATACCCCAGTGGACCCCTGAGGCCCAGACAGTGCCAGACTCTACGGATAGTGTTCCTGTACATACACATCTATGATAAAGTTTTAGGTTTTTTTTATGGTACTGAGATTTGAACTCAGGGCCTGCACTTTGAGCCACTCCACCAGCCCTTTTTTGTGAAGTATTATTTCGAGATAGGGTTTGTGGAACTATTTGCTCAGATTGGCTTTTAACCATGATCCTCCTGATCCATGACTCCTGAGTAGCTAGGATTACAGGCATGAGTTTAATTTTTAAACTAGGCCACAGTAAGATAAAACAATAATGATAAAATAAGACACTCCTAACAATACACTGTAACATGTTCTCTCTCTCTCTCTCTCTCTCTCTCTCCCTCCCTCCCTCTCTCTCTCTTCCTCCCAATGTCCTCCTGCTTATTGGCATGTGAAAGTGAAGTCATGGGCAAGTGGGGCTATTGTCATGGGACAAATCATGTGGACAAATTGCTTTAGCTTATGTAATAAGACCAAGTTGAGGAATACCAAAATCATTTCTTGGCCCTGTCCCAAAGAACACATTCCAAACCTAACGTATTCCATAAGCAAATCTAGTTAAAGTCAGCGTGCTTCTTACTTTTTCTCAGTGCATGAAATCTTAACCATGGTCTCTTAAAACCTCCTCCTAGGAAATCTGACCCTGTGCCCCTCCCGTTTTTACCTACTCCAAAGTCAGCTGTTGAACCTTGTTTTAAGGACTGTCCCACAAACTTGCCATTACTCTCCTGGCTGGCATACTTTTTGACATGTACTAGTAGGTACCACTCAACTATCTGCTTAATTTTGTATTACCTAAGATGTAAAATCAAGGCCAAAGTGTTTACAAAAGTATACCAAGGAGGTTTATTATTTTGGCAGTACTAGGCTTTGAATGTCGGATGTCGGGGATGTTTTTAATCACTAAAATTGAGAGCAATGAAGACGAAAGGTAAAACTATATTGCACCTATTTTTCCATCTCAAGCTACCTAATTATTCAGCTATGGGTAATTCCAAATCATTTTAAATGATTTTGTTATTTCAAAATGGACAAAAGAGCACAGGGAAAAGCTTCAAAAATATAAATTAGGAATTTCAGCAAATTCATACTTCATTTCATCAGTCAAAGTTAATGAACCTTTAAACTATAACCTTTAAAGTTATAATATGAAATTGTGATGTTTTTTGAAACTGTTCGTTATTATTTACAATGAAAATCTTTTAAGTCTACTAGATTTTCAAGTTGTTTACTGTATAAAGTCATAGCTTAAAACCTCAGAGCCAAGAAACTTTGAGATTTCTAATTCAAGTGAACTTATTAAATGAATTTAATAGATGTGTAAATCTGTGATACAATTTTATGTACACAAAAAAATGTGTGACAATTACTTGCTTCTATTGTGTTTGGTGCCATTTATGAGAGAGAATATTTAACATTTTTACATATTCAGAAAGTATTTTGTGGGCATCTCTGTGTTTGTTCCAATGTGCTAAGCCATGTCAGCTTCTAAATTTCTAGACAGTTAAAGAGGCTCCAGCTGCTGTAACACATTTTTCAGAAGTGACTGGGAGAGATATCCGACACAGCACGCACAAAGTCACTCTAAAATAAAAGGGCATTTTCAAAGTCCCTGTCCAGAAATCGTACACTTCCACAAAGTCTTGATCGTGATTTGAGGAATTTAAAAGCACGCTGAAGTCTAACACCTGGGGACCTGGAGCTCCTCTTCTTACTGTGCTTTTTTTCAGTGCATGAAATCCTATGCAAATTCTTTTAAGACCTCCTCAAAAAGGGAGGGGAGGGGAGATAAAAGAAAATGATGGGGGAGGTAAACCTAAGATATATTGCAAGCACTTTTGTATATGTCACAATGTAGCCCCAGTACAATAATAATATGATAACAAAAATAAAATACAGCATTAAAAAAACCTCCTCCTGGGAAATCTAACACAATGCCTCTCTAGATTCCATGTTCCAAAGTCAGCTGTTCAACCTCATACGATGTCTTTAAGGAAATTTCCACGTACAATGTCTGCTTTTCTTTCCTGGTTGGTACACTTTTTGCCATGTACTATTAGGCAACATTCAACTATTTGATTGTGTTTAATTGAATACCTAAAATCAAGACTAAAATGCATCTAAAAGTACATAAAGGAGAGTCTTTAATTTTAGTGACAGAGGTACACTGCAAGCTAGCCTTTGCTTGTCTGAGTTCACTCACTTTCCCTGCACTGCACTTGAAGTTCTTAGTAGATATGAAACAAAGTCTTTGTTTGTTTGAATAGGGTCTCACCATTTAGCCCAAACTGGCCTTGATCTCCTGCTCATCCTCTTGCCTCAGCCTCTGAGAGCTGGGATTACAGATGTGTGTACCCTATGCCCAGCTGAAATGAACTCTAAATGGGATAAAAATTACAGAGTAACTATTGCATAATATTTATGCAAAAAGTATATTTGAAAATAACCAAAACAAGTAAAGGGAAGTGAAAAGTCTATGCACAAGTGGCAGGTGATATCCCATAAACTGTGCGAGATCATCAGAATAAGGTGAGTGTTGAAAGGGAAGAAGGATAAAAGTAGGTTAAGAAAAAGGGGGAAAGAAGAAGGGAAGAGGAGGGAAGGCAAGAGAAAAATGTGTTCTTTAGCATGAAGTAATTTTAAAAAGAACAAGTATTATCATAACTTTTTAAACTAAGATTAACTCCTTTGGTCAGATGAGCAGTCAGGTGTGCTTCTTGAGGCAAGTTCCAGGGTTGCAGCCATGTTTCCTTGCTCAGAGCCTGATGCTTCAGAAGAAAGAAATACCCATTTTGTACAAGAGACAAAAAAGTATTTGACACTCAGTGAGGGATAGTTAGAAGAGGAGAGGACAGACAGGTTTAGGAGAGGGGAGTAAAAGGAATGAGAACATGAGGTACCAGGAGGAGAGGCTGTGATGGTGAAGTCATCTTCTCAGGTCCCAAACCTTGAGATAGTTCTAGAACTCACAGAGTGTTTGATGAGAATGGTTGCTCCTTGGAAACCATTTGATGGGCTAAATGTTTACTTCAGGATGATGCAACCGAAAAAAAATTCTCACAATAGCACATATTATAGAACCTTCCCTGAAAATGTTAAGACTAAGTTATTTACCCATAAAATAAAAGAATTAGGTTTAGAATGAACTGAATCCACTCAAGCCTATTCAATATCATTGCTGGTTTCTTTTAATCTCTGGCTTTTATGAGTCTTTGATTTACTTTCTTAAATAGCCTTCATGCTCTAAAATATTAGAAAGAAGAATTTCAGGTACCAAATTTAAATATATCTGTGAAATTCACTCATGCATATGAATTCCATTAAGTTCAGTGAAGCAAATAAAATCTGTTGTTATGAAAAAGACCTTTGACAGCTCATAATTACATAAAAATAAATGCATCAGTGGAACAAAATTAAGATGTCAGTGTTGACAGATCTCATAACTAAAATGTTTTAGAAGTACTTTAAAACTCAGTTACTTTTGCCATTTGAGTAGTTATATTAAAGTGGTCATGATTAATTTTTAGCAACTTGCCATAATTATTTAATTCTTGACACATTGGAAAAGTTAACTTTTAGAAATGATAGGCTAAAATATATTACATTAAAATCTGCTTAGTTAATTAAGGCATGAAAGATTAAGATGGCAATTGAAGTGGGAATTCAATTAGATTTCAAAGCTGGACTAAGTTTACAGATTATAAGTGAAGGTCTGGCTCTATCTTCACAACTAAGGGCTACAATATTAAAATTAAAAGTGTCATTATATAAATTTAAAGTTTGTTAAAAGCTGGGAATTTGGGAATGATCTTGGAGAAGTATTTGTCAAATCTTTTGCCTGGCTAGGAGAGCAGAAGACTCTGCATTTTTATATTTCCAAACCCCAAAGACCTCCCCAACACCTTTACTGGACAAGAACCACCCCACCAAGAATCACTGAGGACTCAGGAAACTGGTAATGATTTGATCTCAGATTCACCAACACAACCTACTTGCATGGGAAATGTGACCTTTGATCTGTGCTGAAGAGTAGAACTGAGGACAGAAGCAACAAGGGCAGAAACACAATGCAGGTGCAGGTTGAACTCTGAGCCTTGGCAAGAGGAGAGGGACCAGCTGTCAGTGAATATGAGCCAGGGATGATGAGTTAAAGAGTGGTGAAGCCAGGCACACAGGTCAATCAGAAATCTGTTCCTTGTCCAGCAGGGCAGGAAGCTTGGATTTTACTGCTTTGTACACCTCCAGAGGGCAGCAACCATTGCTCAAGAGTTCCCCAGGCTAAACCAGCACAGGCAGAGCACCTCTGCCAAGGAGGTATCCAACCCGGGTGTCCTCAGGCTCAGGTGATGAGAGGAGTTAGAGGGACCCTGAACTCCCTGCATCAGTAGGCCTGCATGGAGGAAAACACTGGCAGGAATCCAACACAGGAGGAAAGATGGGACAGAGTTCAGCCTGAAAACAGCCCTTTCTGGCCTAACCCCTTTGGAGTGCAGAGAGAGAGAGAGAAATAAACTTCTCCACCACACACACACACACACACACACACACACACACACACACACACACAGACAAACTAAACTGCAAAAGATAAGCTTAGGTTTGGTGGGAGAAACTCAAAATCTTTTCCTCAGCAAAGAAGAAATAGTGACTGGTGGGTGTTTTTTGTTTTGATTTTGTGCTTATCTTTTATTTTTATTTATTTACTTTTTTATTATTCATATGTGCGTACAAGGCTTGGGTCATTTCTCCCCTCTCCCCCCAGCCCCTCCCTTACCACCCACCCTGCCAACTCCCTCTCCTCCCCACACCCTCAATACCCAGCAGAAACTATTTTGCCCTTATTTCTAATTTTGTTGAAGAGAGAGTATAAGCAATAATAGGAAGGACCAAGGGTTTTTGCTAGTTAAGATAAGGATAGCTATACAGGGAGTTGACTCACATTAATTTCCTGTGCATGTGTGTTACCTTCTACGTTAATTCTTCTTGATCTAACCTTTTCTCTAGTTCCTGGTCCCCTTCTCCTATTGGCCTCAGTTGCTTTTAAGGTATCTGCTTTAGTTTCTCTGCATTGAGGGCAACAAATGCTAACTAATTTTTTAGGTGTCTTACTTATCCTCATATCTCCCTTGTGTGCTCTTGCTTTATCTTGTGATCAAAGTTCAATCACCTTGTTGTGTTTGCCCTTGATCTAATGTCCACATATGAGGGAGAACATACGATATTTGGTCTTTTGGGCCAGGCTAACCTCACTCAGAATGATGTTCTCCAATTCCATCCATTTACCAGCGAATGATAACATTTCGTTCTTCTTCATGGCTGCATAAAATTCCATTGTGTATAGATACCACATTTTCTTGATCCATTCGTCAGTAGTGGGGCATCTTGGCTGTTTCCATAACTTGGCGATTGTGAATAGTGCTGCAGTAAACATGGGTGTGCAGGTGCCTCTGGAGTAACCTGTGTCGCATTCCTTTGGGTATATCCCCAGGATTGGGATTGCTGGATCATAAGCAGATATATGTTTAGATTTCTAAGAAGTCTCCAAATTTTTTTCAGAGTGGTTGCACTAGCTTGAATTCCCAAAGCAGTGTATGAGGGTTCCTTTTTCCCCACATCCTCAACAACACCTGTTGTTAGTGGTGTTTTTGATAATGGCTATTCTAACAGGAGTGAGGTGAAATCTTAGTGTGGTTTTAATTTGCATTTCCTTTATTGCTAGGGATCGTGAGCATATTTTCATGTGTTTTTTGGTCATTTGAATTTCTTCTTTTGAGAAAGTTCTGTTTAGTTCACTTGCCCATTTCTTTATTGGTTCATTAGTTTTGGGAGAATTTAGTTTTTTAAGTTCCCTATATATTCTGGTTATCAGTCCTTTGTCTGATGTGTAGCTGGCAAACATTTTCTCCCACTCTGTGGGTGTTCTCTTCAGTTTAGAGACCATTTCTTTCATTGAGCAGAAGCTTTTTAGTTTTATGAAGTCCCATTTATCTATGCAATCTCTTAGTTGCTGTGCTGCTGGGGTTTCATTGAGAAAGTTCTTACTTATACGTACTAATTCTAGAGTATTTCCTACTCTTTCCTGTATCAACTTTAGTTTGTGGTCTGATATTAAGATCCTTAATCTATTTTGAGTTAATATTGGTATAGGGTGATATACATGGATCTAGTTTCACTTTTTTGCAGACTGCTAACCAGTTTTCCCAGTAGTTTTTGTTGAAGAGGCTTTCTTTTCTCCATTGTATATTTTTAGTGCCTTTGTCAAAGACAAGTTGGTTATAGTTGTGTGGCTTCATATCTGGGTCCTCTCTTCTGTTCCACTGGTCTTCATGTCTGTTTTTGTGCCAGTACCATGCTGTTTTTATTGTTATTGCTTTGTAATATAGTTTGAAGTCAGGTATCGTGATACCTCCAGCATTGTGCTTTTGACTGAGTATTGCCTTGGCTATTCATGGCCTCTTGTGTTTCCATATAAATTTAACGGTAGATTTTTCAATTTCTTTAATGAATGTCATTGGAATTTTGATGGGAGTTGCATTAAACATGTAGATTGCTTTTGGGAGTATAGACATTTTTACTATGTTGATTCTACCAATCCATGAGCATGGGAGATCTCTCCACTTTCTATAGTCTTCCTCAATCTCTTTCTTCAGAAGTTTATAGTTTTCCTTGTAGAGGTCTTTCACATCTTTTGTTAGGTTTACACCTAGGTATTTGATTTTTCTTGAGGCTATTGTAAATGGAATTGTTTTCATACATTCTTTTTCAGTTTGCTCATTGTTAGTGTATAGAAATGCTAATGATTTTTCTATGTTGATTTTATATTGTGCTACCTTGCTATAGCTATTGATGGTGTCTAGGAGCTTTTGAGTAGAGTTTTTTGGGTCTTTAAGGTATAGGATCATATCATCTGCAAATAGGGATATTTTGACAGTTCTTTACCTATTTGTATTCCTTTTATTCCTTCTTCTTGCCTAATTCCTCTGGCTAGGGATTCCAGTACTATGTTGAATAGGAGTAGAGATAGTGGGTATCTTTGTCTAGTTCCTGATTTTAGAAGGAATGGATTAAGTTTTTCTATTAAATATAATGCTGGCTTGTAGGTTTGTCATATATAGCTTTTATAATGTTCAAATACTTTTCTGCTATTCCTAGTTTTCTTAGAGCATTTGTCATGAAATGGTGTTTGATCTTATCAAAGGCTTTTTCTGCATCTATTGTGATGATCAAGTGGTTTTTGTCTTTGCTTCTGTTAATGTGGTTTATTACATTTATTGATTTTCGTATGTTGAACCACTCCTACATCCGTGGGACAAAGCCTACATGGTCATAGCGAATGATCTTTTTGATGTGTTGTTGAATTTGGTTTGCCATTATTTTATTGAGGATTTTTAATCAGTGTTCATTAAAGAGATTGGCCTATAGTTCTCCTTTTTGGAGGTGTCTTTGCCTGGTTTTGGGATAAGTGTAATATTGGCTTCATAAAATGTGTTAGGCAGTTTTCCTTCCCTTTCTATTTTGTGGAACAGTTTAAGGAGGGTTGGTATCAGTTCTCCTTTAAAGGTCTTATAGAATTGAGCAGAGAATCCATCAGGTCCTGGACTTTTCTTTTTGGGGAGACTCTTGATTGCTGCTTCAATTTCATTTTGTGTTATAGATCTACTCAGGTGATTAATTTCCTCTTGGTTCAGTTGTGGATGATCATATGTATCTAGAAATCTGTCCATTTCTTTAAGATTTTCAAATTTACTTGAATATAGGTTCTCGAAGTAGTCTCTGATGATTTCCTGGATTTCCATGGTGTTTGTTGTTATCTCCCCTTTTGTATTCCTGATTCTTCTAATTTGGGTTTTTTCTCTCCTCATTTTAGTCAGGTTTGCCAGGGGTCTGTTGATCTTGTTTATTTTTTCAAAGAACCAACTTTTTGTTTCATTAATTCTTTGTATGGTTTTCTTGGTATCTATTTCATTGATTTCAGCTCTTATTTTTATTATTTCTCTCCTTCTATTTGTTTTGGGATTTGCTTGTTCTTGTTTTTCTAGGAGTTTGAGATGTATCATTAGGTCATTGATTTGGGATCTTTCAGTCTTTTTAATATATGCACTCATGGCTATAAACTTTCCTCTCAGGACTGCCTTTGCTGTGTCCCATAGGTTCCGGTAGGTTGTGTTCTCATTTTCATTGACTTCCAGGAACTTTTTAATTTCCTCTTTTATTTCATCAATGACCCATTGTTCATTAAGTAATGAGTTATTCAGCTTCCAGCTGTTTGCATGTTTTTTGTCTTTACTTTTGTTGTTGAGTTCTAGTTTTATTGCATTGTGATCAGATAGTATGCATGGTATAATTTCTACTTTCTTATCTTTGCTGAGGCTCACTTTGTGCCCTAGGATATGATCTACTTTGGAGAAGGTTCCATGGGCCGCTGAGAAGAATGTATATTTGTAGAAGTTGGATGAAATGTTCTGTAGACATCAAGTAGGTCCATTTGGTCTATTCCATATTTTAGATCTTGGATTTCTTTATCGATTTTTTGCTTGGATGACCTATCTATTGATGATAATGGGGTGTTAAAGTCTCCCACAACCATTGTGTTGGAGTTAATAAATGCTTTTAGGTCCTTCAGGGTATGTTTGATGAAATTGGGTGTGTTGACATTGGGTGCATATAGGTTGATAATTGTTATTTCCTTTTGGTCTATTTCCCCTTTTATTAGTATGGAATGTCCTTCTTTTTCTCATTTGATCAATGTAGGTTTGAAGTCTACTTTGTCAGAGATAAGTATTGCTACTCCTTCCTGTTTTCAGGGGCCATTGGCTTGGTAAATCTTCTTCCAGCCTTTCATCCTAAGCCTATGCTTATTTCTGTCAGTGTTATGGGTCTCTTGTAAGCAACAAATTGTTGGATCTTCCTTTTTAATCCATTTCGTCAAACGGTACCTTTTGATGGGTGAAATAAGTCCATTAATATTAAGTGTTAGTACTGATAGGTATGTGGAGATTCCTGTCATTTAGTTGTCTTAGTTGTTTGAAGGTTTGATTGTGTGTACCTAAGATGAGGTTACTCTCTACTTTCTTGCTTTTTCTTTTCCTGTAGTTTGGTGCTGCCTGTCCTTTCATGGTTATGTCGGGTTTCACTTTCTGTGTGCAGAATCCCTTGCAGAACCTTTTGTAGTGGTGGCTTTGTGGTCACATATTGTTTTAGTTTCTGCTTATCATGGAAGACTTTTATTGCTCCATCTATTTTGAATGATAGTTTTGCTGGGTAGAGTTTCCTGGGGTTGAAGTTATTTTCATTCATTGCCTGGACGATCTCTCCCCAAGCTCTCTTGCTTTTAATGTTTCTGTTGAGAAGTCTGCTGTGCTTTTGGTGGGTTTAACCTTTGTATGTTATTTGTTTTTTCTCTCTTACAGGCTTCAATATTCTTTCCCTAGTTTCTGAACTTGTTGTTTTAATGATGATATGCCATGGGGCAGTTCTATTTTGACCTAGTCTGTTTGGTGTTCTGGAGGCCTCTTGCATCTGTATGGGAATATCTTTATCTAGATTTAGGAAATTTTCTGTTATTATTTTGTTGAATATATTACACATTCCCTTTGCTTGTACCTCTTCTCCTTCTTCGATGCCCATGATTCTCAGGTTTGGTCTTTTGTTGGAGTCAGTGAGTTCTTGCATTTTCTTTTCACAAGTCTTGAGTTGTTTAACTAATAATTCTTCAGTTTTTCCTTTAATTACCATTTCATCTTCGAGTTCTGAGATTCTGTCTTCTTTTTGTTCTATTCTGTCAGATTGGGCTTCTGTTTTGTTTTGTAACTCTGTTTCATTCTTTTTTCTGAGGTTTTACATATCCTGGGTCCTTTCCTCTTTAATGTTGAGTATTTTTGTCCTGAGTTCATTTATCTCTTTATTAATTGTGTTCTTTGTTTCACTTTGGTGTTTATACAGTGCTTCTATGGTTTCCTTTATTTCTTCTTTTGCTTTTTCAAATTCTCTATTTTTGTTGTCTTGGAATTTCTTGAGTGTCTCCTGTACATTTTGGTTGACCCTATCCAGTATCATCTCTATAAAATTCTCATTGAGTACCTGTAGTATGTCTTCTTTTAGATTATTCTTGTGGGCTTCATTGGGTTCTTTGGCATAGTTTATCTTCATTTTGTTGGAGTCTGGATCTGAGTATCTGTTTTCTTCATTCCCCTCTGGTTCCTGTACTAATTTTTTGCTGTGTGGAAACTGGTTTCCCTGTTTTTTCTGTCTTCCCAGACACTGTGGGAATTGCACTGTGTGCAATTAAGTATTTTCTGGCTTGTAATAATAGCAGTGGTGATATTTACAATGGAAGGGTGAGAGGAGATGGAAAGCAAAGAAGTTAAAGGAAAAGGGAAAAACTAATAAACAAGTAGAAAAAATCAAAACAAAGAAACAAAGAAAAAAATTTCAAAGATATAAACAGGGAGAGACAGTGTACTAATCAACCATAAGCTGAAAAGGAATTAGAGAGACAGAGAGAGGATTGAAAATAAAAAATAAAAAAATAAAAATAAAAAAAATGAATGAAACAAAAAAATATATATATTTAAAAAATCTCCAAGTTCAAATGCAATAAAGTCTCAGTCGTAATAATTTTGGTGTTTGTTCCTCAGCCTCCAATCCTGGAGATGGTGCCTCAGATGTTGTTTTGTTGTTGTCTCATCAAAGGGGAAAAATAAAAAACAAAACTGCACAAAGCAAATAAAACCCCACAAAGTGTCCCAAGTTCAAATGCAATACAGTTTCAGTAAGTTTTTCAGCATGCAGGTGTAGTTTGGTTGCTGTCTCATCAAAGGTCGGGATAGAGAAAAGAAAAAAAAAGAGTCTGGAGTCAGTTTTGTGAATGGCTATCTGTTGCTGTGGCTTGCCTGCCTGCTGCCGTTAGCCTGCTGTAGCTGGAGGCTTTATTTATGCAGATCTCTGGAGTGAGCTTAGCACTCACCTGGCCCCAAAGGCTTTGTTTACTCAGAGTTCTCCTGTGCGCCAGCCGCTGCTACAAGCTTTCCCCTTTCCAAGCACACTGGGGGAGGTGACACTGCACCCACTTTCTCAGGCCTGCGTGTTTTTTTACAGCTCATGTGGGAAGTGGGTCTTCCCCCCTGTCCTGTGGCGTTTTCCTCCCTCCACCACTTTTACAAACTTTCCCACTCCTGGTTGCTGGGTGTGTGCTCCCACTCCTGCCCTCTCCAGCCAGGCCCGGCTTGTTTATTTACAGTTCTGTGATGGATTCCCCTCCCCCCTCTTCAGAGTTCAGTGCACCCCACCCTCTTTGCTACATGTATTTATTGTTCTTATTGCTTATTGCTCAGTTTCTCTTTTTTCCCCTGGGTGGGGGTCAGTCTGTCCAGGAGGCTATGCTGATCTGGCCCAGGGTTGTCTGTGGAAGTACAATGTACCACTTAGCTCACGTTGTGGTCCACATCTTCCCAAGCCGTCTGGGTGTGGGCATCTTGTGGCACGGGGGCCCTCCTGGTTTCTCCGTTTAACGTGAAGTGGAGATGCTCTGCCAGGCTGGAGGTGTGGAGGGGTCAAAGTTTTGCCTCTTCTCAGTGGTTTTGCCTGTAAGGTGTGTATCCAGTGTCTCTCCAAGATTTCACTTTAAGAGACATGCTTTCTGCTTCCTCCCTCTAGCCGCCATCTTGGAATCTTGACGTGGTTATCTTTTAATTTGAAGGATTTTGCAATTGTTATTTTGTTTGGTGTACATGTTTGTGTTCACCATTTTGACTTTCTCTGTATTTATTTTATTGTGTTCTTTCTCATGATTATTCTACCATTTCCTGTAATTTCATCCCATATACATTCCCTTTCTACCTATGTTGAGTTTTCTTTTTTCATTTTCCCATCCCTCCTTTTTAATTGTTAAATTTCTCCTATATCTTATATGTATTCTATCTTCTTTCTTTTTTAAACCTATTGGAAATGTAGCAACATCTCCATTTATTTTGTACTACATGAAAAGACCCAATATATTTTTAATTGTTATTTTTATCACTGCTGGCTGTTTTCTCTCTTTTGTGGTAGTGGGGCTCATGGAACCCTCCCCAAAAAAAGGCTCTTCACTAGGAAGACTCACCAAAAAAAGCAATGAGAAAGATAGATGTCCATCCCAACTGCAGCACAAGTTACAGCACAGAAACACAAGAAATATGAAAAAGTAAGGCATATGACTTTTCCAATGCTCATGACTCCTCAATAACTGAATTCAAAGATATGAAACCACTGAATTGTGAGACAAAGAATTCAAAATCCAGTTTTAAAAATGTTAAGTGAATTCAAACACAAAGATGAATGAAGTAAGGAAGTTAAATCAAGACCTGAATGAGAAAGTCAGCAACATGGATCAGAAAATAAGTATGGAAATTCTAAAAAAAAAATGTTGAAAATGAAAAATTCAATAAATCAAACAGAAAAACACAGTGAAAAGCATGAACAACAAACCAGATGAAGCAAAACAATCATGAGAATCAGAGATTGAAGACAAAGTTGAGAAAATACTACATTCAGAAAACAGTAAACAAAAAAAATCATGAACACAACTGTCAAGAACTCTGAGAAATGAATGAGAGAACAAAACTAAAAATCCATGGAATTTTTAAAGAAGCTGAGGTACAAACAAAAGCCATAGAAAACCTAGTCAGTGAAATTATAGCAGAAAATTTCCCCACAGTAGGGAAAGAAATAGACATCAAAGTATAGGAAACATTCAGAACCCCAAATGGAAATGACCAAAAAAGAACCACTTCACGTGACTGTATAGGTAGGTTGTCAAGACTACAGAACAAGAAGGAATACTGAAAGTGGCAAGAAAAAAATGTCATCTTACTTACAAAGGTTAAATAATCAGAATTATATCTCACCTCTCAGCAGAAATTCTAAAATACCAAAAAAGCAGGAAGTGGTAGAGTTCAAGCCCTGAGAGTAAATAACTGCCAACCAAGATTAGTATATTCAGCAGTTATACTTTAAAATCAATGGAGAAATAAAGATTGGCCAAGGTAAGCACAATTGAAAAGTATTCAAAAATCTCTATGCTGGCATTGCAGAAGATACTTAAAAGAATGTAAAAAGAAGAAAGACAGTCATAAACACAAAATCATAGAAAAGAATAAATTTTATGACAGAAATAAAGGAACACATGAAAATTAAGAAAGAAGCACATTCAACTCAGTAAATCAGCAATCTCCTAAGATAAGGAAGGAAGGAAGAAAAGAACAACCAGTACTATAATCAGCAAAGGGGAGAAAAACAAAGAAAATTACATACAACAATAAAGAACACTCAATTATAACTCTAAAGATAAATATAAATGGTCTTAACTCTCCAATTAAAAAATACAGACAAGCTGATTGGATTTTAAAAACAAAGCAAGATCTGACTGTTGTCAGCCAGAGATAAACCTTACTGGAAAATAATATACCAAGCAAGTAGAAATCAAAAGGAAGCAGGAGTAGCTGTCCTTATATCTGACAGAGCAGACTTCTTTAGTCAAAATTAGTGAAAAGAGATAAACAAGGCCACTACATATTAATAAAGGTAACAAGTCATCAAGAAGATATAACAAAGCCAGATTCTAGTGTCTCATGTCTATAATCTTAGCTACTTGGGAGCTAAAATCAGGAGGATCACTGTTGGAGGCAAGCCCAGTCAAAAAGTTAGTGAGACCCCCATCTCTACCAATAGCAGAACCTGGTAACATGTATTTATAATCCCAAGCTATGTGGGAGGCTGAGATCGGGAGGATCACAGTTCCAGACCAACCCAGGCTGAAAGAGAAATCAGAAAAATAATCTCATCCATGAATGTCTCAAAAGCAAAATAAAATATCTATTAATAAACCAAACCAAGGAGGTGGAAGATCTCTACAATAAAACTGTAAGACACTGAAGAAAGAAATTGAAGAAAACACTAGAGAATGGAAAGACCTCCCATGTCCATGGAGCAGAATATATAATGTGTAATGAGCTATCTCTCACCTTGTACAAAAAAATCAATTCAAACTGGATCAAAGACCTTAATGCAAGACCAGAATCTTTGAAAGTACTATAGGAAATCACTTCACAATATTGTCATAAGCAAGGACTTTCTGAATAGGACTCTAGTAGCTCAGGAACTAATAGCTATAATTGACAAATGGGAATATGTAAATTCAAAAACTTCTGCAAATAAAGGAAACAATTACCAGAGTAAAGAGACAGCCAATGAAATGGCAAAAAAATCTTTACCAGCTGTTCATCTCATAGGGGATTAATAATTCAGAATATAAAGAGTCCAAAAACAAAAACCACATGATCCTCTCAATTGATGCAGAAGAAGCCCTTTTATGATAAAAGCTCTGAAGAAACTAGGAATAAAAGGAATGTTCCTCAACATAATAAAGGCAAACCTCCACACTAAATGGAGAACAACTGAAACCATTCCCATTAAAGTCAGGAATGAGACAGGGATGCCTGCTTTCCCCACTACAATTCAATGTAGTTTTGGAATTCCTAGCCAGAGCAATAAGACAAGAGCAAGAAACAAAAGGGATTCAAATAGGGAAGGAAGAAGTCAAACTATCCCTATTTGCAGATGACATGATCCTATACCTAAGACCCTAAAAACTGTACCAAAAATTATTAGAAATTATAAACTCTTCCAGCAAATAGCAGGATACAAAATTAACATCCAGAAATCAGTAGCCTTCATAGATACCAACAGTGAACATACTGAGAAAGAAATCAGGGAAACAATCCCATTTTCAATAGCCTCTAACACAATAAAGTACATTGGGATAAATTTAATGAAAGAAACTAAAGAACTTTTTAATGAAAATTATAAACCACTGAAGAGAGAAATTGAAGAAGACATCAGAAGTTTGAAAGATCTGCCATGCTCCTGGATTGGTAGAATCAACATTGTGAAAATGGCCACACTACCAAAAGCAATCTACATGTTCAACACAATCCCTATCAAAATTCCAATGACATTCTTCACAGAAATAGAAAAATTAATCCTGAAATACGTATGGAAATGCACAAGCTCTCAAATAGCCACATTGATTCTGAGCAAAAAGTCCAACAATGGAGGTATCACAATACTCGACTTCAAACAGTACTACAGAATCATAATAAAAAGAACATGGTATTGGTACAAAAACAGACAGGAAGACCAAAGGATTAGAATGGAAGACCTAGACATAAACCCATGCATCAACAGCCAACTGATCTTTGACAAAGGAATCCAAAACTCATGATAGAGAAAAAACAGCCTCTTGAATAAATGTTGCTGAAAAACTGGGTATCTATATGCAGAAGACTGAAACTACACCCTGTTTTTCACCCTGTACCAAAAACCAACTCAAAGTGGATCAAAGACCTTAACATAAGACCTGAAACTTTGAAAGCTACGGGAAGTAGTAGGAAATACACTGGAACAGATAGACATAGGGAACGACTTCCTAAGAAGAACTCAAAAGGCTCAACATCTAAGGGAAAGAATGAAAAAATGGGACTGCATTAAACTAAAGAGCTTCTGCACAGCAAAAGAAACAGTAAGTAGACTCAAGAGACACCCACAGAATGGGAGAAAATATTTGCCAGCTATTCATCCAATAAGGGACTAATATCCAGAATCTATAGGAACTTAAAAAAGTCAGCCCCCAAAGAATCAACATCCCAATGAAGAAATGGACACATGAATTAAACAGGGGATTCTCAAAGGAAGAGGTACAAATGGCCAGTAAATACATGAAGAAGTGTTCAACTTTCCTGCTTATAAAAGAAAGCAAATCAAAACTACACCAAGATTTCATCTTACCCCAGTTAGAATGGCCATATTTAAGGGCAATAACAACAAAAGTTGGTGAGGATGCAGTGAAACAGGAACCCTTATACACTGTTGTTGGGAATGCAAATTTGTACAACCACTATGGAAAGCAGTATGGAGATTCCTCAAAAAGCTAAAGATAGATCTGCCATATGATCCAGGGATACCATTCTTGGGTATCTACCCAAAGGAACATAAGTCAGGATACAAAAGAAAACCTGTACACTAATGTCCATCACAGCACCATTCACAATAATCAAGCTATGGAAACAATCCAGATGCCCTATAACTGATGAATGGAGCAAGAAAATGTGGTATATATACAGTGGAGTTTTACTCCACCATAAGGAATAATGACATGTGGTTTGAAAGTAAATGGATGCAACCGGAGGACATCATGTTAAGTGAAGTAAGCCAGGCTTAGAAAGACAAAGATCACATGTTTTCTCTCTATGTGGAAGATAAATCCAAAAGATAAACATATACACAAAAAAGTATGAACATATAAAAACTCATATGTAGAACATGTTTGTAACAGTGGAACTACTCTATGGAACTCAGGGAAAGAGGGAAAGGAAACGAGAATGATAGAAGCATCAACAATATCATAAAACATAACATCTGTGAAGGTAGAGGATATAAGGATGTTTGTTGAAAATGGGGGGTGGGGAGTAAAGAGGTAAATGAAGGGGCTGAATAGACCAAAGTAAATGTGTTCCCACAGCAGGGGATACATTAAGAAACCCCTTTGAATATCACCTTAAATATTAATAATGAACAACAGGACTGTAAAATAGGTACAGTGTGGGGGGTTTACTCTTGGGAGGGAGGACAGTGAATGGAGATTAAAGTGAGGGTGTATGGTTGATTGACTTCATATACTTATATGACAGAACAAAGAAACTTCTTGCAGTTACTTTAAGTGGGGTGAGGAGGGGGTTGATGGGGAGAGATGATGAGGGTAATCTAATCAATGTACAATAAAAGCATAATTTGAATTGTCACTATGAATCCTCCCAATAATGAATATATCCTAATAAAAATTTATTAAAATTTTTTAAAGAGTCCAAAAATCACCAAAAGAACAAATAACCCAATCACTAGTAGGCAAATGAATTGGGCAGTTCCAAAAAGAAGTACAATGGCCAATAAATACATGAAGAAATGTTCAACATTCTTAGCCTTAAAGAAAATGCAAATTAGCATGACAAAGAGATTCATCTCAGCCTTGTTAGAAGGCTGTCATCAAGAAAAACAACAAAAGCTAGAGAGAATTCAGGGGAAAAGGGACACTGTACACTGTTTGTGGGAATGTAAATAAGTCCAGCCACTATAGAAATCAGTATGGATGTTCTTTAAAAATCTAAAAATGAAAAAATCATTTGATCATGCTATTCAACTCATAGGCATACACCCGAAATATCTGTGTGTAATAGAGCTGCCTGCACACCGGTGTTTATCATAGAACTATTCACAGTAGCCAAGTTATGGAATCAATCTCAGTGTCCATCAACAGACAAATTGATAATGAAATTCTAGTATATGTACACAATGGAATATTATTCATCCATAAGGAAAAATGAAATCCTGTCATTTTCAGGAAAATGGATGGCATTGGAGATCATAATGTTAAGTACAATAACCTGAACTCAGACAAATATTAGATATTTTTTCTTATATGAAGAATATAAGATCTTATATTTTTCTTAGACAAATATTAGATATTTTTCTCAGACAAATATTAGATATTTTTTCTTATATGAAGAATATAAGATCTTATATTTTTCTTATATGAAGAATCTAGATCTAATTAAAACAAAAAAATGAATGAAAGCATGAACTTAACAGGGAGACTATCTGGTGGAGGGTGACTAGTGGAAACGGTGTGATAAGAGGGGAGTAAATGTGATTGAAGTATATCACATACATATATGAAAATGTCATCATGAAGTTCACTATTTTGTACAATGAAATAGGTAGAAATTGATACCTTCTCTGTAGCTTTCCAAATGGGACAATAAAGTTTGGTGTGGAAAACTTTATAGAAACAGAGCTTAAGATATGAAGTTTTGAAAAGTTCAAATCTTACCACTTAAGAATAATACAGGAAAGTAGAGGCAATGCCTGAGGCTGATTTAAATGATCATCAAACTTCAGACTCAGTTTGTTTATACCATGCTCTGATTATGAATCCCAAACCCACAAACTTTGAAACTAAAATCCCCATTTAGAATTAACAGTCTGTGGTAAGCTTCTGCCTCTGGGCCCAGGCCGCCCTTCTTCCCCAGCCCTACAGGCCTCTATTTGGAACACCAAATATGATGAAACCAAATTGTTTCATCAATGGTATTATCATTGTTACCTTCATTAAAAATTATTAATTAGGGTTCTTTTTTTTCTTCGTTATACTGCATTTATTGAGTGTCTTCAAGGGGAAATGGGATTTTCACAGATCAAGGAGACTGTAGGGGCATTCCAGGCAGTGAGGCAGCAAGCCTCCTTTTGGTAAACTCTGGGAGCCAACATGGGTCAAGGAAATGTTCCAGGCTTCACTTAAATGTTGGTCTCAGATCAAAATGTGGCTCATAGGCTCACTCAAAATAGGTGCAAAATAGTCCCAAATAGGGCCAAGACAATCTCTTATTCTAGCTATTTTTTAATTAGGGGTTAAAAATGGTAGATGAAATTTGAGTAAATTCAACCCTTCCTGTACCCATGCTCTGTATCCTCAGACACAACCAACATGGATCAAATTATTCTGGAAAATAAAACTGCATCTTCACTGAACAGATGGAATGCCTTCTCCTTGTCATTATTCCTAAACTCTATGGTGTAGCACCTGTTTTCATACTGTTACACTCTGTTATGCATTATAAGTAGCCTAGAGATAACTCTGAGTATACAGAAAGGTGTGCATACTTGTATGCAAATGGGTGCCATTTTATGTAAGGGACTTGAGCAACCTCAGATGTTGGCATCCTGGGGGTCCTGGATAATTCCCCCTGGGTACCAAGGGACAATTGTATTTTCAGAAGTAAAGCTAGGAAACTCTTTATGTTGTCTTATATTTTCAAATTTTAAAAAAATGCCAATGTGGTAATATGAATGTAGGTATTCTGAATAAAGACATAAATATAATTAAGAGTGAACTTCAAAGTTTAAGAGAAAGTCACAGGAAAACTTAAATATTCATTACTGATGCTTACAACTGAAAACCAGAAGGCATAAAATGAACTTTTTAAAAGAAACAACTAATTGTTCAAGTTTGATCCCAAAATTTTACTTTGAAAGAAGGCTCTTCAGATAAAAAAAAATTGCTAGAAATCATTTGCAAACTTGAAAATCATCAATATTATGACCCCATAGTTTCACTGGATGCAGCTCTAAGAACTTTATGAATGAAATAAAAAATATTTCATCATTAAAGAAGCAGGAAAGCATGATCATGTAATCATTGCCATAGCCTCAGAGGGAAGCTTGTTACAATTCTTGTCCTAGATAGATATTTTATTTAATAACCCAGTAATAATGCAAAAGTACAAAGTTTTCTACATCTCCTAAGTCGCAGAGGAATAGAAAAGTGAAAAGGACACTTCAAAATAAAATAATAAACTCTGGTTAAATTTATTGACTAAAAAGTAATGTGTGAGATTCAGATTCAGTTAAAATAAGATTTTACTCTGGACCTCTACATCATAGACATATCTTGGTAATTTTAGCTATTGTTTCTATGAAAATAAGTGAATAGATATTGAGATCTTAAGAGAAAGCTGTGGTGAGTGGGACTGAGTTAGTCTGGTTTCTAATGCTATAACATAATACCTGAGCCTGTGTACTTTACAAAGGAAACAGACTTGTTTAGCTTTTGGTTCTACAGGCAGCAAAGTCTAAGATCATGTCCCAGGCATCTGTTGGGCTTTGGCAAAGGCCTTGTGATGCATAAGAACAAGTCAGAAAGTGGAAGGGCAAGCAGGTGTGTGTGGAACACGCAGACCTCATCTCACTCTATGACGACCGCCTCTTGTGTGTGAGTTTCTCTCACCCCTGCGGGACAGGTATTGGTCTGCCTTAGCAACAGGGCCTCCTCATAAGGCCCCCACCTCTCTACTGTTATTGTGAACTAATCTCTTGGCTAACTACCATGGACATCTTTTCCTTAATGTCCACACAAAAGTTATCTTGATTTTATTGACTGATTGATTTCCATTGCACAACCAGGCAAAAATTCATTTAACCAATGTACATTGGTTGGACATTTCTATTGTTTACTAATTTTCACTACAATGAACAGTGCTGTAACTGTCTCAAAGTTCATTTTTGTGACATCACCTAAATATGATTTTCAGAAAGTTTCCTGGTAGTAGAAACACTTCTCAAAAGTGAGCATGTGTGTATTTTTAAAAGACTTTTGACGGATAGAACTAATTTTTCTTTCAGAAACATTGTGCCAGTGAAAAACCCCACAAGCAGTCCATGATGCTGCTCTTCATCCAAAACCTTTATATCACTGGATGTTGTCATTTTCCAGTATTTGCTAATATAAATTATAAATAATAATTTATGAGCAATTCTTTAGTTATTAGGACAATGGAATATTTATTTCAACATGCGTTGATGGTTTATGTCTTTTACTCTCATATAATTGCTTATAATTATGGATTTAATTACATTTATTAGGGTAGCTCTTTAAAATTCCAGTGGGCACCACTGGCCCTCAGGAAGATCAGGCTTCACTGAGGTGGGTTAGCCCAGGTATGCCAGGATAGGAATCACACCTTGATTCTGCCCACCAAACACCAAGAGCACACCAGATTTTCTGGCGACCAAAATGCTCCACTCACTTCTAAATACTCTCCAAAAGTCATATATGGTGCAGTAGCAGAAGTCAAACTGCACTGAAACACAAACCTTCACATTTGTTTATAAACTTCCAATCTTTATTCTGAAAAAATCAATTCTGAAATGAATCTGATTACATTTCCTACTAAGCAGTCACTTTTCTATTTGGATTCTGTTAAGAATTTCTTTTTACTTCTGATATTCAAAATTTTTTAAATTGCAACCTCTCTTCTTTAATTCTTCTGACAATGGGTAAAATTTTACATCTATGTCTTTCTTCGTTTGAAGAGAAATGACCTTGCTTGTTTCTACTCCTCTTAGTTCATCTTTTCTCTCTAATTGCTCTGGCATTCTTTCATCTTCATAGTATGAGTTAAATAAGTCTCTTCAATTTTGCATGGATCTTTTTTCTTAAATTGCTAGAGATATGTGGTCTCATTATTTACTTGAAGACTTTAAGGTTGTTCTTCTGGTCTGGTAAATTTTATTTCCATCAAATAGGCATAATCAATGGGTAGAACTAATTTGTTCCTCACACTAAATGGCACATCAGAGATGTTCATGACTTGTTTTGTGTTTTATGGTATCAAAATCAAGTAATTAAAGGGATTGGGAGGGGGCAGAAATGAGGCTTGAACTCATGGCTTCATGCTTTCCCAGAAGGTGCTCTACTGGTTTATCCACACCTCCAGTCTGTTTTGCTCTGGTTATTTTGAAGATGGGGTCTCCCAAACTATTTTCCCAGGCTGTCCTCAAACTGCTACCTTCCCTGTCTCAGCCTCTCAAGTAACTAGGCTTACAGGTGTGAGCCACAGGCCCTGACTAATTAAAGGATTTAAAAAAAAAGAGGAAGCTAGGTGCAGCATACAACTGGGGCAATTGAGGCAGGAGGGTCTGAATTACTTTTGCCAGGAGCTCCAGGGGCAGAACCTGTCTCAAAACACAACAATCAAAAAAACTCAGGAAAGAATAAAAAGAAAGGGGAATAATTTTTAAAGTGAAACCATCAAATAAAGGCATTCAAGAACAAGATTAGATGGATAAACACAGATTTAAAATGAATTATTGAAGTCCGGGCACCAGTGGCTCATGCCTGTAATCCTAGCTTCTCAGGAGGCAGAGATCAGGAGAATTGCAGTTCAAAGCCAGCCCAGACAAGTAGTTCTCAAGACCCTGTCTTGAGAAAAACCCTTCACAGAAAAAAGGGCTAGTGGAATTGCTCAAGGTTTAGGCCCTGAGTTCCAGACCCATTATCACAAAAAATGGACAAAAGTAAAGGAAGAAAGGTTAGTAGAAAGAAAGAGAAGGTAAAAGAAAAATTGGCACAAAACAGAATATATAAGCAAGGAAAAAAGAAAAGTGAAATTAAAAATGTCTATTAATATGGGAGGGAGAAAGAGAAAATGGAAGAGAGTTGAGAAAGTAATACCAATGACAGAATATATGGCACTAATTCCATTAAACATATTTAATTATATGAAAACCAATAACTAAACATTTATTAAACTTGAGCAAGTGGCAAGAGACCGTGACAATAATGTTTACTCTTTTAAATTAAGGCTATGAAATCTGAGCAATGGATAGAAGTTTCACCAATGAAAACACTCAGTGAAGTAACAAATGTAAAATATAAATAAGACAATTATTAAAGACTTATTCTCTTTTTGGATAAATAAGTGCCTAGAAATGCAGTTTGCTAAGTAGCAAAAGTCACCTTTGGACTCTGAGATACACTTTATATTCTGAAAGAGAAATACACAGTGGTACTGGGACATGAAGAGTCTCTCTGTTTCAGAGTATGTCTGGCTTCTGATATTTATGCCCTGGAAGAATCTCACCTGTCAACTTTTACTATCAAATAGATTAAATAAATAAAATGAAGGAAAATAGAAGATATCTATAGAAAGGTAAAATTTGGTTGCAATGAAAGTCCAAAATCTATTGCTCCATAATAAGTCTGTTAACGAGGCCACTTACTAAAGAGATTTGGTGACTACAGTGAAAAATAGATGTGAAATATTTGAAGATGAAAATATTATATGAAACCAAAAGTTAATGTGATTAAGGAATAAATTTCAAAAGGAAGTGGCAAAATTTCATGACACAAAACAACTGAACTGAAATAAAGAAAAAAGAAAGTGGTCACATATTCACTCTGAGCAAGTAGGCTAGGCAGTTAGCCAAAATTAGACAGTGTAGCTAAGACAGAAGGACCTTTGGAAACCTCCTTGTGACATTAAAGGGTGGAAAGAAGGAAAAGCAAGATGGACCATAATGAGGATACTAGGAGGACTAGAGCACAGCAACCGGAATGTTGCTTTCTGCATACCTAATTAGCGTAGAGATTGAGCAACACTATGGAGAAAATGGATAAAAACCTTAGATCACACCACTTCTGTGGCACCCTCTCTTGGGGCCCCTCCCAACTCAGGGGGGCTTTATTCTTTGCCATTTTTCTATCTCAATAAACTCTCCCACTTTACTCAGTCTCATTGTCCATGATTGTCATTCTTCAAAATTATGAGACAAAGACCCTTGGCCCACACTGAGCAAGTCTGGTAACAATTGCATGAAAACACTGGACCTCAAATAAATTTCCATGGCATTTTTTATTAATTTAATTAATGATAGAAAGAAATTATGATATTATTATAGTGTAATAATTATTAATTAATAGCAGAAAAAAATTTTTTGAAATCATTCACATTTAGCTACAAAATTTAAGGATGTGTAAAGACCAATGGGAACATCTACTCATGCATTAATATATTTGTTTCACTATAACATACCACAGAAATAGTATTTAACTAGAAACACGGTTCTATGAATTATAATACATATGTGTGAATTAACAAGAAAATCAAGCAGCATACACCTACATGGCCATACATCAATCTAGAAACTGCATTTCTGAGTCATTTCCCAGTGACCCTTAAACTAGGAGAGGCATGTACAGCTTTGAAACCAGAATTCTAGCAAAAGAAAGAATGGTTAGAAATAGAAGTGTCAGGATCTGTGAAGTCAGTTAATTAAATGGCAAAACATGAGCATTTTTGTCTGGAATTTATGCAGAACTGACTGATTTTTCTGGACAGTAAATGAAAAGCCAAAAGCACAATCTGACATGGTGACTTAGGGTTGATTTTACTATTATTCAGATCTATTGATTCCCTTTACTTTCAGTTTCTAAATTATCTTGGAGGATGGTGCACCCCCATTGGTAGCCAAGTGACTTGTAGGATCAACACACGCATCAGACTATGCTGCTATGTGACTTGGGCAGGTGACTGACTTTGGGTTGACATTGGCCATGTCCATGGAAGCCTTAAAATACCTGTACTTCCAGAAGTCCTCTTAACTTTTCTATAAGAATAGAACATCCCAAATAAGAAGTTCTACTTTAACCTATGTTCTGGAATGATAAAAGCTATAAAGCAGAAAAGTCACACTGCCAAGGTTGACATATAGCATGAGATAAATATTTTTGAAGTCACTGTCCTGCAAAAAAAAATAAAGCATGCTATTAAAACCCACTAGTGGAGATTCCAAGATGGTGGCTAGAGGGAGGAAGCAGAAAGCATGCTTCCTAAAGTAAAATCTTGGAAAGACACTGGAGATACACATTACAGGAAAAACCACCAAGAAGAGGCAAAACTATGACTCCTCCACACCCCTAGCCCATGCATAGCATCTCCACTTGATGTTAAACAGAGAAACCAGGAGGGCTCACTCACTACCGCTAGATGCCAGCACCCAGACCACTAGGAAAGACGCAGACCACAAGGTGAGCTAAGTGGCACATGATACTCCCACAGACAACCCTGGGACAGATCAGCATAGCCCCCTGGACAGACATACCCCCACCCAGGGAAAAAAGAAAAAAAACTGAATAATAAGCAATAACAACAAAAAAGACATGTAGCAAGGAGGGCGGAGCACCCTGAGCACTGAAGGGGGGAGAAGGGCAATCCCTTATGGAACTGTAAATAAACAAGCCAGCCAGAGAAGGCATGAGAGGCAGCACACGCCCAGCAACCAGGAGCGGGAAAGCTTGTAAAAGTAGTGGTGGGAGGAAAACTCCTCAGGAGACAGGGGAAGGCCTGCTTCCCACATGAACTGTAAATAAACACGCCGGCCTGAGAAAGCAGGTGCAGTGTCACCTACCCCGTGAGCTTAGGGAGGGGAAAGCTTGTAGCAGTGGCGGTCTCACCCAGGAGAACTCTAAGTAAACAAAGCCTGCAGGGCTAGGTGAGTTTTAAGCTCATGCGTGAGATCTGCATAAAAACGCCTCCAGCAGCAGTACGTTGACAGCAGCAGGCAGGTGAGCCACAGCCTCAGATAGCCATTCACAGAACTGTCTCCAGACTCTTTTTTTTTTTTCTCCCTACCTTTGATGAGACAACAACCAAACTACACCTGCATGCTGAAAAACTTACTGAAACTATATTGCATTTGAACTTGGGACACTTTGTGGTGTTTTGTTTTGTTTGGTTTGGTTTGGTTTTTTTCCCTTTGATAAGACAATGACAGAACTACTTCTGAGACACCATCTCCAGAATTGGAGGCTGAGGGACTAACACCAAAATTATTACGACTGAAACTTTATTGCATTTGAACTTGGAGATTTTTAAATTATTTTTATTTTTATTTTTTTCTCAATCCTCTCTCTGTCTCTCTAATGCCTGTTCAGCTTACTGTTGATTAGTACACTGTCTCTCCTTGTTTATATCTTTGAAATTTTTTTGTTTGTTTTGTTTTCTTTTATTTGTTTGTTTGTTTTTGCCTCTTTCTTTCACTTCTTTGCTTTCCTTCTTATCTCACCCTTCCATTCTAAAAATCACCATTGTTATTATTACAAGCTAGAAAATACTTAATTGCACACAGTACAGGGACAATAACAATACCAAGGGCAATGACGGGAACACAGAAAAAACAGGGAAACCAGTTTCCACACAGCAAAAAATTAGTACAGGAACCAGAGGGAAATGAAGAACACAGATACTCAGATCCAGACTCCAACAAAATAAAGAAAAAATATGCCAAAGAACCCAATGAAGCCCACAGGAATAATCTAAAAGAAGAAATACTACAGGTAATCAATGAGAATTTTATAGAGATGATACTGGATATGGTCAACCAAAATGTACAGGAGACACTCAAGAAATTCCAAGACAACAAAAATAGAGAATTTGAAAAAGCAAAAGAAGAAATAAAAGAAACCATAGAAGCACTGTATAAACACCAAAGTGAAACAAGGAACATGATTAATAAAGAGATAAATGAACTCAGGACAAAAATAGACAACATTAAAGAGGAAATGACCCAGGATATGGAAAACCTCACAAAAAGAATGAAACAGAATTGCAAAAGAAAATGGAAGGCCAATCCAGCAGAATAGAACAAACAGAAGACAGAATATCAGAACTCAAAGAAGAAATGGTAATTAAAGGAAAAACCAAAGAACTATTAGTTAAACAACTCAAGACCTGTGAAAAGAAAATGCAAGAGCTCACTGACTCCATCAAAAGACCAAACCTGAGAATCATAGACATTGAAGAAGGAGAAGAGGTGCAAACAAAAGGAATGCATAATATATTCAACAAAATAATAACAGAAACTTTCTCAAATCTAGAGGAATCTATTCCCATACAGATGCAAGAGGCCTCCAGAACCCCCAACAGACTAGACCAAAACAGACCTACCCCATGACATATTTTCATTAAAACAACAAATACAGAGACCCGAGAAAGAATATTGAAGGCTGTAAGAGAGAAAAAACAAATAACATACAAAGGTAAATCCACCAAAATCACAGCAGACTTCTCAACAGACACATTAAAAGCAAGAAGAGCTTGGGGTGAGATCTTCTGGGAACTGAACAAAAATAACTACAATCCTAGGATACTCTACCCAGCAAAACTATCATTCAAAATAGATGGAGCAATAAAAGTCTTCCATGATAAGCAGAAACTAAAACAATATGTGACCACAAAGCCACCACTACAAAAGATTCTTCAAGGGATTCTGCACACAGAAAGTGAAACCCAACTTAACCAAGAAAGACAGGCAGCATCAAACCACAGGAAAAGAAAAAGCAAGAAAGTAGAGAGTAACCTCAACTTAGGTACACACAATCAAAACTTCAAACAAATAAAACAACTAAATGACAGGAATCACCACATACCTATCAGTACTAACACTTAATGTTAATGGACTTAATTCATCCATCAAAAGGCACCATTTGACGAACTGGGTTAAAAAGGAAGATCCAACAATTTGTTGCTTACAGGAGACCCATCTCACCGACAGAATAAGTATAGGCTTAGGATGAAAGGCTGGAAGAAGATTTACCAAACCAATGGCCCCCCAAAACAGGCAGGAGTAGCAATACTTATCTCTGATAAAGTAGACTTCAAACCTACATTGATCAGATGAGATAAAGAAGGACATTGCATACTAATAAATGGGGAAATAGAACAAAAGGAAATAACAATTATCTACCTATATGCACCCACTGACAATGCACAAAATAACTCATTATTTAATGAACAATGGGTCATTGATGAAATAAAAGAGGAAATTAAAAAGTTCCTGGAAGTCAATGAAAATGAAAACACAACCTACCGGAACTATGGGACACAGCAAAGGCAGTCCTGAGAGGAAAGTTTACAGCCATGAGTCTTTTTATATTAAAAAGACTGCAAGATCCCAAATCAATGACCTAATGATACATCTCAAACTCCTAGAAAAACAAGAACAAGCAAATCCCAAAACAAATAGAAGGAGAGAAATAATAAAAATAGGAGCTGAAATCAATGAAATAGAAACCAAGACAACCATACAAAGAATTAATGAAACAAAAAGTTGGTTCTTTGAAAAAATAAACAAGATCAACAGACCCCTGGCAAACCTCACTAAAATGAGGAGAGAAAAAACCCAAATTAGTAGAATCAAGAATGCAAAAGGGGAGATAACAACAAACACCATGGAAATCCAGGAAATCATCAGAGACTACTTCGAGAACCTATATTCAAATAAATTTGAAAATCTTAAAGAAATGGACAGATTTTTGGTACATATGATCATCCAAAACTGAACCAAGAGGAAGTTAATCACCTGAATAGATCTATAACACAAAATGAAATTGAAGCAGCAATCAAGAGTCTCTCCAAAAAGAAAAGTCCAGGACCTGATGGATTCTCTGCTGAATTCTATCAGACCTTTAAAGAAGAACTGACACCAACCCTCCTTAAACTGCTCAACTAAATAGAAAGGGAAGGAAAACTGCCTAACACATTTTATGAAGCCAGTATTACACTTATCCTAAAACCAGGCAAAGACACCTCCAAAAAGGAGAACTATAGGCCAATATCCTTAATGAACATTGATGCAAAAATCCTCAATAAAATAATGGCAAATAAAATTAAACAATACACCAAAAAGATCATTCACCACGACCAAGTAGGCGTCATCCCAGAAATGCAGGGTGTTCAACATATGAAAATCAATAAACGTAATAAACCACATTAACAGAAGCAAAGACAAAAACCACTTGATCATCACAATAGATGCAGAAAAAGCCTTTGATAAGATCCAACACCATTTCATGATAAAAGCTCTAAGAAAACTAGGAATAGAAGGAAAGTACCTCAACATTATAAAAGCTATATATGACAAACATACAGCCAGCATTATACTTAACGGAGAAAAGCTGAAACCATTCCCTCTAAAATCAGGAACCAGACAAGGATACCACTATCTCCACTCCTACTCAACATAGTACTGGAATTCCTAGCCAGAGCAATTAGGCAAGAAGAAGGAATAAAAGGAATACAAATAGGTAAAGAAACTGTCAAAATATCCCTATTTGCAGATGACATGATCCTATACCTTAAAGACCCAAAAAACTCTACTCAAAAGCTTCTAGACATCATCAATAGCTATAGCAAGGTAGCAGGACATAAAATCAACATAGAAAAGTCATTAGCATTTCTTTTTTTTTTTTTTTTTTTCTCATTCCCACAATTATTCTTTTTTTTTTTCATTTTTCTTTTATTATTCATATGTGCATACAAGGCTTGGTTCATTTCTCCCCCCTGCCCCCACCCCCTCCCTTACCACCCACACCGCCCCCTCCCGCTCCCCCCCTCAATACCCAGCAGAAACTATTTTGCCCTTATCTCTAATTTTGTTGTAGAGAGAGTATAAGCAATAATAGGAAGGAACAAGGGGTTTTGCTGGTTGAGATAAGGATAGCTATACAGGGCATTGACTCACATTGATTTCCTGTGTGTGGGTGTTACCTTCTAGGTTAATTCTTTTTGATCTAACCTTTTCTCTAGTTCCTGGTCCCCTTTTCCTATTGGCCTCAGTTGCTTTAAGGTATCTGCTTTAGTTTCTCTGCGTTAAGGGCAACAAATGCTAGCTAGTTTTTTAGGTGTCTTACCTATCCTCACCCCTCCCTTGTGTGCTCTCGCTTTTATCATGTGCTCATAGTCCAATCCCCTTGTTGTGTTTGCCCTTGATCTAATGTCCACATATGAGGGAGAACATACGATTTTTGGTCTTTTGAGCCAGGCTAACCTCACTCAGAATGATGTTCTCCAATTCCATCCATTTACCAGCGAATGATAACATTTCGTTCTTCTTCATGGCTGCATAAAATTCCATTGTGTATAGATACCACATTTTCTTAATCCATTCGTCAGTGCTGGGACATCTTGGCTGTTTCCATAACTTGGCTATTGTGAATAGTGCCGCAATAAACATGGATGTGCAGGTGCCTCTGGAGTAACAGTCTTTTGGGCATTTCTATATACTAATAATGAGCAAACTGAAAAAGAATGTATGAAAACAATTCCATTTACAATAGCCTCAAACAAAATCAAATACCTAGATGTAAACTTAACAAAGGATGTGAAAGACCTCTACAAGAAAAACTATAAACTTCTGAAGAAAGTGATTGAGAAAGACTATAGAAAGTGGAGAGATCTCCCATGCTTATGGATTGGTAGAATCAACATAGTAAAAATGTCTATACTCCCAAAAGTAATCTATATGTTTAATGCAATTCCTGTCAAAATTCCAATGACATTCATTAAAGAGATTGAAAAATCTACTGTTTAATTCATATGGAAACACAAGAGGCCAGGAATAGCCAAGGCAATACTCAGTCAAAAGAACAATGCTGGAGGTGTCACAATACCTGACTTCAAACTATATTACAAAACAATAGCAATAAAAACAGCATGGTACTGGCACAAAAACAGACATGAAGACCAGTGGAACAGAAGACAGGACCCAGATATGAAGCCACACAACTATAACCAACTTGTCTTTGACAATGGCACTAAAAATATATGATATTGAAAAGACAGGTTCTTCAACAAAAACTGCTGGGGAAACTGGTTAGCAGTCTGCAAAAAACTGAAACTAGGTCCATGTTTATTACCCTATACCAATATTAACACAAAATGGATCAAGGATCTTAATTCAGACCCCAAACTTTAAAGTTGGTACAGGAAAGAGTAGGAAATACTCTGGAATTAATAGGTATAGGCAAGAACTTTCTCCATGGAACTCCAGCAGCACAGCAACTAAGAGATAGCATATATAAGTGGGACTTCATAAAACTAAAATGCTTCTGCTCAACAAAAGAAATGGTCTGTATACTGAAGAGAACACCCACAGAGTGGGAGAAAATATTTACCAGCTACACACCAGACAAGGACTGATAACCAGAATATATAGGAGAAGGGGACCAGGAACTAGAGAAAAGGTTAGTTTGAGAAGAATTAATTTAGAAGGTAACACACATGTACAAGAAAGCAATATGATTCAACTCCCTGTAGAGCTATCCTTATCTCAACTATTATTGCTCATACTCTCTCTTCAACAAAATTAGACATAAAGGCAAAATAGTTTCTGCCTGGAAGCAAGGGGGGGGGAAGGGAGGGGCTGGGGTGGCTAAAGGAGGGGGTGGTGTGGTTAAGAGAAGGGGCCAGGGAAAGGGGGGAGAAATGACCCAAACATTGTATGTACATATGAATAAAATAAAAAAATTAAAAATAAAAGTGAAATTCAAGGGAAAAAATCCTATATATTATTTTTTGCAATCATTTCCATCACTGATGAAAAGTCTTTGGCCTGTAGAGACAGCTTGTGGCATAGAAAAGATTGTGGACCTAGGAAGACTATTTGGATTGACTAAAATGAGTAACACACAATTCCTGGTCTTATGTGTCATGGAGTATTCAAGTGAGTTTTAAAAATCACTTGAAATTTAAGTTGATAGCTCAATATATTGGTTGTACCAACTTATATACAAACAGCCTCAAATCAGCCTTAACTTATACACAGTCTTGTCCTGTCACCTGTCCCACTCGTTAACAGAGCAAGGGGATTTCATGTGAAAATTCTACGGGATGCACATGGTGTATTTTGTGCAAGTTTACAACCTCCATTATATTCCCTTAACTGCTCCCTCTTCCTCCACTTTTTAAAACAATATTTGGTGAGTTTCATTATACTATCTCTGTACATAAATGTATGATATACTTTGATAGTTTTCATTCCCCATTACCTTTGCCTTTCCCCCTCCCCTCCTAGCACTTTCCCTCCTGACAGTGCCTTTTATACTTGTCTTATTATTACTGCTAAATTTATGAGTTTAGACCTAGCTTACTCATAGGAGCAAAAACATGTGATATTTGACTTTCTGAGATTAGCCTATTTTGCTCAATATAATGACATCTAATTCCATTCATTTTCCTAAAAATGACACAATGCAATTCTTCATTATGGCTGAGTCTATTGTGTACATATACCACATTTTCTTTATCTGTTTATTGGTTGTTTCCACCATTTGACTATTATGAATAGTGCTGAATTAACATGGGTGTGCAGGTATACCTCTTGTGTGTTTATTTACACTCCTTTGGATATATATCCAAGAGTGGTACACCAGAGTCACAAGGTGATCTAGTTTAGCTTTTAGCCACATAGTGGTTACCCTACCTTACAATCCCACCAACAATGTATGAAGGTTTCTTTCCCCCATATCCTTGCCAGTGTTTGTTGTCATTTGTTTTCTTGATGATTGCCATTCTGACTGGGGTGAGATGGAATCTCAGTGTAGTTTTGATTTGTATTTCCTTTATGGATAAGGATGTTGAACATTTCTTCATGTGTTTATTAGATATTTGTGCTTCTTTTCTGAGTACTGCCTGGTTAATTCATTTGCCCATTTGTCAATTGGATTATTTGGAAGTTTGGGGGTTTAATTTTTTGAACTCTTCTATATTCTAGACATTAATCCTTTATCCAATGAGTAGCTAGCAAAGATTTTATCTCATTCTGTGTTTTCACTCTGGCAATTCTTTCCTTTGATGTGCAGAAACTTTCTAATTTGATGCAGTCCCATTTGTTAATTCTTGTTTTTAATTTCCTGGGCAGTTGGAATCTTATTTGGAAAATACTTGCCTATCTCTAGATCTTCAAGAGTTTTCCCATAGCAGTTTCCAAGTTTTAGGTCTTATGTTAAGATCTTTGATCCATTTTGAAATGATTTTTGTACAGGGTGAGAGATTGGGGCTTACTTTCAATGTTTTTCATGTAAATAGACAGCTTCCCCCACACCATTTGTTAAAAATGCTGTCTTTTCTCTAATGTGTACTTTTGTTTCCTTTACCAAAGTTCAGATGGCTATAGCTGTGTGGTTGTATCTATGGGTCTTCTATTTTTTCCACTGATTTTCATGTCTGTTTTTGTACCAGTACCATGCTGTTTTTGTTACTATGGATCTATAGTAAAATTTGAAGTCAAGTACTGAGATAACTCCAACATTGTTCTTTTTGCTCAAGATTGCTTTTGCTAATAGTGTCTTTTGTGCTTCTGCATGAATTTTCGGGTTTATTTTCCTGTTTCTGTGAAGAATGATACTAGAATTTTGGCAGGGATTGCATTGAATCTGTAGGTTGCTTACGGTACTATAGACATTTTCACAATATTAATTCTGCCAATTAATGGGCATGGGAGATCTATCCATCTCCTAGTGTCTTCTGCAGCTTCCTTCTTTTTGGTTTTACACTTTTTGCTATAAAGGTCTTTTACTTCTTAAAGTTTATTCCTAGGTATTTTTTGAGGCTTTTGAGAATGAAATTGTTTTCTTGATTTCTTTCTCAGCCATTCATTGTCATTATATAAAAAAGCTACTGATTCATGTATATCAGTTTTATATCCTGTCACTTTGCTAAAGGTACTAATCAGTTCCAGGATAATTTTTGGTGGAGTCTTTAGGGCATTTTAAGTATAAGAACATAACATTTGCAAATAGGGATAATTTGACTTCTTCCTTCCCATGTATTTCTTTCTCTTGCCTTATTGCTCCGGCTAGGAATTCCAGTACTGTACTGAATAAGAGTGCCGGGAGTGAACATCCTTCCATCATTCCTGACTTTGAGGAAACAATTCAGTTTTTTCTCATTTAGTGTGATGTTGGCTATCGTTTTTCATATATATCCTTTACTATGCTGATGTATGTTCACTCTATTCCTAGTTTCTTCAAGGATTTTAGCATGGAGAGTTCTTGAATTTTGTCAAAGTCTTATTATAGATCTTTTGTAGTGGTTCATAGTCTCAATTCAGTTTTGGAAAATAAATATATCTAGAAATTTATCCATTTCTTTTAAATTTTCCAATTTATTGGAATATAACTTTTCAAAGTATTCCCTAACAATCCTCTGGATTTCATTGGTATTTGTTGTGCTAGCCCTTATTTACCACTAATTTTATTGCTTTATCTCTTCTCCTTACTTTTCTTTCTTTCTTTTTTTTTTTTTTTTTTTTTGGTTAGCTTGGCCAAGGGTTTATCAACCTTATCTTTTCAAAGAACATTTCATTGACTCTGAATTTTTTGTCCTCATTTTATAAATATCTGTCCTAATCTATATTACTTCTTTCTATCTATGGATTTGGGATTTGGTTTATTCTTGTTTTTCTAAGAGTTTGTGATGCATCTTTTGGTTATTTATTTGAGAGCTCTCTGTTTGGTTGGTTGGTTGGTTGGAAGTTTTTTGGTAGGTTTTTATAGCTATGAAATTTCCTATTGTCACTGCCTTTGATGTATCCAAAAGGTTCTGGTAGATTGTATTTTCATTTTCATCAGATTCGAGGAACTTTTTGACTCCTCTCCTTTACTTCTTCAATAACTAACTGGTCATTCAACAATGTACTATTAAGTCTCCATGTGTTTGAATATTAATTGTAGTTTTTTGGTGGTTTTTTTTTTTCTTTTGATTTCTAGTCTTATTCCATTGTGGTCTAATAGAATAAGGGAGTTATTTCAATTTTCTTCTATTTGTTAAGACTTAAGACTTAACTTATGTCCTAGAATATGATCTCCATGGGTTGCTGAAAAGAATGTGTACTGTGCAGCTGCTGGTTGAAATATTCTGTATATATCTATTAAGGTCATTTGGCCTTTAGTGTCAATTAATTCTGAGGTTTCTTTAATAATCTTTTTTTGTCTCAATGGTCTATTTACTGGTGAAAATGGGGTACTGAAGTCCCCCTCTATTAATTGTGTTGTGGTCTATCCGTGCTTGTAAGTCCAGTAGTATTTGTTTAATGAAGCTGAATGTGGTAACATTTAGTGCATGTACATTAATGTTAGCTCCTCTTGATGATTTGTTCCCTTTGTTAAAATGAAGTGATCTTCAGTGTCTCTTCTAATTTTGGTCTGAAGTCTGCTTTATCAGATCCAAGGACAGCTACTCCTGCCTGCTTTGGGAATCCACTTTCTTAGAATATTTTCTCCATTCTTTTTCCTTCAACCAATGCTTGTCTTTGTCAGTGAGATCAATGTCTTGCAGGCAACAAATTATTGAGTTTTGCTTTTTAATCCAACTTACCTTTTTTGTTGGAGATTTGAGACCATTAACATTCACTATTAATATTCAAAGGTTTGAAGTACTTCCTGTTGCTTTGTTGTTTTCATTATGCTTACTTCTTTCCTGTTCCTTCTTTGCTAATCTACTCATCTAGTGAGGTTTATTCTTTCCTGTATTTTCCTGTTTGCATTTATCTTTCTCCTCTGTAGGTAAGATAACTTTAAGTATTTTCTGCAATGCTGATTTGGTGGTAACAAATTCATTTAATTTTTGTTTATTGTAGAGGATTTTAATTTCTCCTTTAATTATGAAAGAATTCATTGCTGGTTATACTAATGTAGCTGTCAATTATTTTCTCTTAGGGCTTGGAATATATCATTCTATGCCTTCCTTGCATTTAGTGTTTGTGTTGAGAATCTGCTGTTATTCTGATGGGTGTGTCTTTATATGTGAATTGTTGCTTCTCCCTTGCAGCTTTTAATATTGTTTTTTAGTTCTAGGGTGGTTTCTTTTCTGATCTTACCTGTTTGGTGTTCTGAAAGCCTCCTGTTCCTGAGTGACTCTCTTTCTCAAGATAGGGGAACTTTTCTTCTATTCTTTTATTGAATGTTTTATATATACCATTAACTAGTATCTCTTCTCCTTCTATATGCATAATTTGTAGGTTTTGTCTTTTAATGGTACCTGGAGGTCTTGTGTGTTCCATTCCTACCACCATAGTAGGAATAGTCTTTGGTAGACCTAACTCCTTAACTTTGTCTTCAGTCCCTGATACTCTTTTCAATTTGTTCCATTATATTAGCAAGATTTTCAATTGAAATTTTTATTTGGGATATTGAGCTTTTCATTTCTAAGATTTCAATTTGATTTTTTTCAGGATTTATATCTTTGTTGAATTTCTCTTTCATATCCTGTAATGTCTTCCTTATTTCATTCAGCTATTTATTGAAATTCTATTTGAATTCAGATATCTGTTTATTTGTATCTTCTTTGATTTCATTCAGGTGATTATACATCTCCTCTATAATTCATTTTTGCCATTGTTCTTTTGAGTTTGTTGTTTAAATTTTATTCTGCTTCACATTCATTCATCCCCTTTATTACATATCTGCTGGGTTTTGGAGGGAACATGTTACCCTGGTTTTTCATATTGCTCATATTTTTAGGTTGCAATTTGTACATCTTAAGGCAAGTTTTTGGTTGGAGGTTTTATTTTTTTCTCTTTTTCTTTATTCATATGTGCATACAATGTTTGGGTCATTTCTTCCCCCTTCCCCCACACTCTCCCTTCCTAACCCCCCTGCCCCCTCCCTCTCCTCCCCATCCCCTCGCTACCTGGCAGAAACTATTTTGCCCTTATCTCTAATTTTGTTGAAGAGAGAGTATAAGCAATAATAGGAAGGACCAAGGGTTTTTGCTAGTTGAGATAAGGACAGCTATACAGGGAGGTGACTTACATTGATTTCCTGTGCATGTGTGTTACCTTCTAGGTTAATTCTTCTTGAACTAACCTTTTCTCTAGTTCCTGGTCCCCTTCTCCTATTGGCCTCAGTTGCTTTAAAGTATCTACTTTAGTTTCTCTGCATTGAGGGCAACAAATGCTATCTAGTTTTTGAGGTGTCTTACCTATCCTTATACCTCCCTTGTGTGCTCTCGCTTTATCATGTGATCAAAGTCCAATCCCCTTGTTGTGTTTGCCCTTGATCTAATGTCCACATATGAGGGAGAACACACAATTTTTGGTCTTTTGGGCCAGGCTAACCTCGCTCAGAATGATGTTCTCCAGTTCCATCCATTTACATGTGAATGATAAGATTTCATTCTTCTTCATGGCTACATAAAATTCCATTGTGCATAAATACCACATTTTCTTAATCCATTCGTCAGTAGTGAGGCATCTTGGCTGTTTCCATAACTTGCCTATTGTGAATAGTGCTGGAATAAACATGGGTGTGCAGGTGCCTCTGGAATAACCTGTGTCACATTCTTTTGGGTATATCCCCAAGAGTGGTATTGCTGGATCATATGGTAGATAAATGTTTAGCTTTTTAAGTAGCCTGGTTGGAGGTTTTAATATCCTGTCTCCTTTTAGTTGGAGATTTTGCAATGTTTAGGTAAGAGAGGGCTTGCGGGAATTTTCCTATCACTAGACTGGGGAGGAGGGTGATTCAGTGGTCAAATATTTGACCACAGTGCTTTAAACTCTGAGTTCAGCCCCTATTCCACTCAGGGAGAGGAAGCTTTGCTGCATTGGCCATCACAGATGTTATACACCCACGATGAGATTGTATCAAACCCTAATAATGATGAATCACCACCTATTAAGAGGAATAAAGGCGCAAAAATGGTACTTTAAGATCTAGGAGGATCTTAATTAATAAGGGTGGTAACAAGATGGGAATAAGGGGGATAATGCTAATGAATATTACTTGGTATATGTTGTTAAAAGCTAGAGGGGATCACCCCTGAGGTTAATAGAAAGGTGTAATGGGAAAGTGGAGTTAGTTAGGTAGAAAAGGTCTAGTTAATGTTGTATTGAGGAAGAAAAACAAAAGAGAAAGGAAGAAGAATAAACAGACAAATAACAAACAATCTAAGAACTAATTACCTGCTAAAAGTATAGCTAGCAAAGAGGAATTGTGGGTGAGGAATTAGAGATGGAAGAAAAATGGGAGAGAGCTATTCTATTTGTAGACAGGAGAGTGGTAACGGGGGAAGGTGATGGGAGAGAGAAGGAGAAGATGTGGTTTAAGGCTGAGTAATGAAAGGTTTTGTCATGCCTCAACATAGAGTGACAGCAAAGAAAAGGAAGGCAAAAAAGGCAGAACTAAAAAGAAACTGGAAAAAAAGGGAACAAAAATACTCAAATCAAATGTACACACACAAAATAATTAATTAAAAATAAAAATTGATGAAGAAATTTAAATGGCAAGAAAAACAAACAAACAAAGAAAAAATCAGTCAGAGTTCTCATTTGCTCTCCAGAGCAGCTGTTATGTTTCCTCCTCAAGGTCTGTACGGTTCAGTCCAGCAGGAGGAGAGCAGGTGGAGGTTTACCTCATTACAGTGGCCAGAGCCTTGGTGGGGACTTGCAGATCTGATTGCAACCTCCAGGGACTCTTTCTGTGGCATGGGCTCTTAATGCCAGCCTCTCTCACTTCCCTCTGAATGTGATGACTTTCTTCTCCCTGGTCCTCACTGACACACAGTCTGGTGTGCTTTATCCAGTGTTATTCATTTCTAGGGCAGAGGTTTCATTGTCTAACACTCTCCCAGCCTGCCACCTATATCCACGCTGCAGCTGATTTCCTAGATGGAGCTGAGACTGGTGGCAGGATTCAGCCACACCCCAGGTCTCTGTCTGTTTCTGGGTGGAGGGATTGCTGTGGTATAGTTAGTGTGTGGACTGCCTGTGATTCTCTCCTGGGTCTTTCTATGCTGCTTTCAGGGATGGCACCACATTCACCCATAGCAACCAGTAAGCCTATGGAACACTGATGGAACCCAAACCACTGCCTCCAGCTGTAATGTCCTTAGCAGTTCTGCAGTAGGTTGGTTGTGAAAACAGCTGTTTAGTAAGGTGTGAGGGTTGATGCCTGGGGAGGTGACAAGGCTGCCATCTTGCTGCATTCCTAAGTCTTAAGGAAGTAAACAAAAAAGAATAGAAAAAAAAAAAGAACACTAGACAACCACACAGAAAAAAAAAATGCCAGAAAGTGGATGGATGGATATTTTGATGTGATTTACTTTTTTACTTTTTTTCTGTGTGTGTACATCTGTGGGGTGCTGGGATCAAACCCAGAGCCTCACTCATGCCAGGCAAGTGCTCTACCATGGAGTACTTTAGTGCTCCTCCTTTAGTCTTAATTATTGATTAAAAAAAGGACTCATGTAAAAACAGAATTATCAGATGGAAAGCTAGTATTTTTATTTATATGCATTTTAACAGTTTAATTTATCCATACAAAAGACATTTAGGGGTTAATAAAATTGTTCTAAATTGGAATTGTGATGATGGCTATGTAACTCCATGAGTATATTAAAAATAATTTAATTGTAAACTTTGAAAGGGAGAATTTGTATAATGAGTTTTATCTCAACAAAATTGTCTTGTATTCTCTTACTATGGTGCATTACAATGAATTATTTCAGATATTAAACTAACTTTGCATTCTTGAGATAAGTAATCTGTGGTCATAGAGTAGAATGCTTTTTATATGTTGATAGATTCTATTTGCTAGCATTTTAAAGGTTTTTTTGTGCCAATATTCCTAAGAGGTGCTGTCCTATTGCTTTTCTTTTCTTCTTGTGAGTTGGCATCTGGTGATGCTGGTCTCACACAATGAGTTAGAACTGTCCCTCTTCTCCTACATTTTGAGAGTGTATGAAATTTCCTATTGATTCTTTTTTAAATGTTTGGGAGAGTTCACTGGTGATGTTTTATAAATATGACCCTTTCTTTTGGAAGGCTTCCAATTAGCAATTGCTGTGGTTTGGATACTGTTGAGTGTGCCCCCAAGTATTCATGTGTTGAAATTTTATTACCTTTATAAGGTATGGGACAGTGTAAGCTTAGTCAAACTGCGGTGCTTGGAGGTGGTGGGTGGCAAGGAATAGATAAGTTCACCAGGATGGAGCCCCATGGTTGAATTCTCTCTCTCTCTCTGAGAGAAGAAGACACACACACTCCCTGTGCCTCTCCACATGATACTGAAGGACAGACCAGGGGAGGTCAAGGAGCTCCTTCCCTTCCCTAGGGAACACCTGTCTGCATCTGAAAGGAATCTCCACTCTCAGGCAATACACAAAGAAAAAAAGCTATAAAACCCACTCCCCACCCTGACTCACTGGATCACCGGTTTCCGGGTCCCCCTGCATTCTCCTGTATGCAGTCTTTCTCTTGTCTTCTCTACAAATAAAATCTTTGTGACCTCTGCTGTTGGAGTCCACCTGTGCTTTCATTCTCAGAGCAGGCTCAAGAACCCTGAGCACCTGAAGTTCCTGCGTGTGTCATCCATGCATCAATACCCTGCACTACCTGAAGACACTGCCAGCAAGAAGACCATCAGTGGAAGTGGCCCCTTGGCCTTGCACCTCCAGATCCATCAGCTAAACAAACTTCTTTTCTTTATGAAGCGCTTGAGCCTCAGGCATTTTGTTGTATTATAATGGAAATTCAGTATTTTTTACTTATTGGAAGTTTTTCCATTTCATCTAAGATGTTTTATTTGTAGGAATACAGTCATTCATTATATCCCTTTATAATTCTTATAATTCTTTTCTTTCTTTTTAATATTTCTTTCTTTTTTTTTTTTTTTTTGACAGCACTGAGGTTTGAACTCAGGGCATCAGGCTTGAGCCAGGTCCCTAGATCCTCCATCCCACCTTTCTGTGTGTGTGTGCTTTCAGTTGTTTTTTCAGATAGGATCTTGTGCTTTTGGTTTAGGCTGGCCTCTGACCACAATCCTCCTACATATGCCTCCTGCATAGTTGGGATTGCAGACACACCTAATCATATCTGGTATATTTGTTGAGATGGGGATTGCTAACTTATTACCTGGACCAGACTTGAACTGAGATCCTCCCAATCTCTGTTAACTGGGATTACAATCTCTTGACTGACTGGGATTACTGGTGTGAACCACCATGCCTGGCCTATAATTCTTTTATTTCTTATAAGGTTGCTCATGATTTCTCTTTCATTCCTGGCTTTAGTAATTTGACTACTTTCTCTTATTTATATTTTTTGTTGTGTGCTTGTTTGTATAGGGAGGAGCTTTGTTTTGTGAGTCTGCATAAAATTTTGTCAACTTTATCCTTTCACTGAGCCAGTTTTTGCTTTGATTGTTTCTGTTTTCTACTTCACCTACTTCTAACATTATCTTTTCCTTCCTTCCACTTACTTCATGTTTTCTTCTTCAAATTTCTTTTCTTTCCTTCTTCTTTTTTTTTTTTTTTTGGAGTGGGGAGAACAGGATCTATCGATGAGCTCAGACTAACCTTGAATTCAGCCTCAGTAGTCCAAGGATTATATCTTCTTCAAATTTCTTAAAGTAAAAGTTTAGGTTACAGATTTGAAATGTTTTCTTTTTTCCACTGTTGGCTTTTACAGCTGAAGATTTCCTCTGAAGCACTTCTTCAGCTCATTCCACAGGGTTTTAGATATTCTGTTTCTATTTCCATCTGCATCCAAGTGTGTATTCACACCCAGCTCTTCTGTGCTGCATTATCAAATAAATTCCACTTCTATATGCTCTGGGCCCAGCAATAGCATTGCACACATACTGTTTCATGAAACAACTGTAAATCATTGACGTGAAGAAAGAACAAATGTGCCTTTTATAATTACCCACAGAATAATTTACTGGTGATTGTGTGGGCATTTGAGTTCCCCTTTTAACCCAGAAGATCTACCATTAGTACTTCTTGAAATGCACGTCTTCTAGTTTTTGTTTATCTTGGAAAATCTTTACCTTCATTTTTAAAAATTAATTTTGCTGGATCTAAGATTCTTGGTTAGCAAGGCTTTTTTTTTTTTTTCTCCTTTCTGCCCCTTAATGAGCACCCATTGTCATTGGGACTCACCTATGCTCAGGAGATACTAATCTGACTGGAATTCCCTCCTGCAGGATAAGCCACTTTTCTCTTGCTGCTTTCAAGATTCTGTGTGTATGGCTTTCAACATTTTGACTTTGATGTGTCTGGATTGGGTCTCTTTATATTTATCCTATTTGCAATATATTCACCTTCTTGGCTGGGTAGATAAATGTTTTTCATCAAACATGGGGAGTTTTTGGTCATTTTCTGCTCCTCTTACCCCCCCCCCCGTGTGTGTGTGTGTGTGTGTGTGTGTGTGTGTGTGTATTTTGCAGTGCTGGGGATCACACTTGGGGCCTCACCCATGCTATGCAAATGCTCTACCACTGAGCTACACCCCAGCCCCTTCTCACTGTTTCTTGATTGCACAATCTATATCAATCTGTCTTCAAGTTCAGTTATTCTTTCTTCTATCCATCCAAATATATTATTGAGCCTATCTGGTAAATTTTCCATTTTGATTATAGTTTCAGTTCCAGAATTTCTATTTGGTTCTTTTTTTTTATTTTCCATTGATATTCTCTATTTGAAGTGACATTGTTATGATACTTTCCTATAATTCTTAATCATGGATTCTTTTAGTTCTTCAAATATATTTAAAATAGCTGCTCTGAAGTCTTTGTGTGTTCAGTCCCATCTTAAAAGCGTTATTATTGCACATTTTGTCTCAATATGGGACACACTTTATGGTGTTTTCATTTTGTTTTCACACTTTCTAGCTTTGTTGCAAACTGGACATTTTAAACAATGTATCACAGCAACCCTAGATTTCAGTCCCACTCACACACTCCACCCTGCCAGTCTGCTATCCTTGCTTTGTTGCCTTTGTCACAAATGTGTTGTGACCTGGCTAGACTTGCTCAGGGAAATGTATCTCCACTCCCATGTCTCCTGTGGTGTGCTCTCCTCGTGTGCAACCTTGGGTATGCTTACAATTTTCCTGACCACCTCCTCCTCAGGTTTTCCCCATCTCCCTGCTAAGCTTTGGTCTGGTCTGCCATAGTAATTGCTGGCTGATTGCCCTATTATCTTTGACAGCTGAGGCATAAACACTTCCATGGTTGGATCCAAACATAGTCCATTCTCTCTGTGTGGATAGTTTGAGCTTTCTCCAATCCCAGAAGGATTGTTTCTCACATCTTTCCCCTGGTTTTCTCAGTTAAATTTCAAGATGGAATAGCATTTAGGTTTTTGCTATCATGGGACTAGCAGCCTCCTGTTAATTGCTATCACACTCCATCATTTCATCCCTCAGGCATGAACTTCCCCATGCCTTGCCCCAAATAAAATCAATTTCCTTAAGGAGAGCCATGACGTTCTCTGTTCTTACAGCCTACCTCCCCAACCTGGGCAGATCCTTTGTCTCACTGCTTCAGAGCTGGAGAATGGACAACAGCTGCTTCTCCCAGAATGACACTCCTGCTGTACAAGTGGGACAACTGCTTTTCAGCTTTCTTCTTCCAACATGGAACCTCCAACTTGTGAGTCAGCCAAGGCAGTGGAAGTAGTGGTCCAGTAGTCTTAGCCTGCCACAGTGGAGAGGGAAGGGAGCATGGAACTTATACCCTGGTGGCTAGGTACAGCCCTGGATCTCTCAGCCTCACTTGTCTGAGATAGAGGTTATGCACACAGCTTGGTGGACTGGGAATGGAACTGCTGAAGGTCTGCACCCCTGGGAGAAATCAAAATTCTAGACTGGCAGATGAGGGAGAGATGGGTGTCTTCTTGGACACAGCCATTCAGAGTGCAGCTTCCAACAAGCTGGGGAGTGGGGGAGGAGATAGGAGAGCAGGTCCTGGCTTAAATGCCAGAGACCCAGTGTTCCTACCAAGATTTTAGTAGATCTTCATGAATAAATCCCACCCCCATGATTCACAGATATGCTAAATGGTTGTTTTTAATAGTTCTCACATCAGGGAGAAGTCTGCAAAAAACTTCATGTTTCCTGTTTATATGCACTTGACTCTTTACTTTTGTTTTACAATATAAACAACAGCTTAATATTCTGTATATAATGTCCCATGTAGTTGTCAGTGCATTCAATTTACAAAATCTATGTGCCAGGTTGCTCAGAATCCCTTTCACTGGCCAGGTGCTCAATCAAAACCATCTGGAGGAATTACACCTGTGTGTGCACCTGTTTTTTCCACCCATCACCTTGATTATATTTAGCTTTTTCTCAAGGGACTCACAGCCTGTTCACTGAAGCACAGCACAAAACTGTTGACAGTTATTTCTTTCTAACCAATAAAAGAAAAAACTCTGGCTCTGAGATCATGTTAGTTTTGGCACACATTAATAACTTAAATTCTTTGACAGAATACATAAACTACAACCTTGATGTGTTAGTGTGAACATTTTTAGAACAATTTACAGGTGTTGTCATTACACTGTCTGTGAAATATGTAGAAAATCATTAATATATCTTTAATAAAAATTCACTACATCCATCTTGCTTATCCTTTGTCAGAGCCTTGGTTTTGAAGGATGGCCATCACTATTGTTGGAATTAAAGACCCATCCAAAGCATTCAGGTAGATTACACTGAGATCCCCAAAACAGATCATTTTAAATACCTACTGGTTATTGTAGACCATCTCACTCACTGAGATGGTCTACAGTGAGGCCATCCCTCTCCTGGGGGCTACTGTTATGAATGTAATTAGGGCATTACTAGAACACATCATCCCAAGATTTGGAGTTGTAGAAAATTTAGACTCAGATATTGGGAGACACTTCACTGCAAACATCCTTAAAGGACTTATGAAGGCTCTAGAGGTCAAATGGGAATATCATGCTCCCTGGCATCCATCTTCCTTGAGAAGGGTTGAAAGAATGAATCAGACTCTTAAACATGAGCTCACTAAATTAGTCTTAGAGAACAGAGCACCTTGGATTAAATGCCTTCCCCTACCACTACTCAAGATAAGGACGGCCCTTCAGAAGGCCATTGGCCTCTCCCCTTAAGAAATGCTTTATGGGCTTCCTTACCTTAGCTCTGATACTGATGTGCCTACCTTTGAAACCAGAGACTATTTCCTCAAAAATTATATATTGGATTTTCCTCTACATTACTTTCTCTTAGGAAAAAGGGGTTGTTAGCACAGGCTCCTCCACTTGACTTTCCCGTCCTCCCACACCAGCCTGGTGATTATGTGCTAATCAAGACCTGGAAAGAAAATAAGTTTGAGACCTTGGGACAGACCCTTCCTGGTTTTGCTGGCCATGAAAGCAGCCATCCAGACCGTGGAGAGGGCATGGATGCATCACACAGGGTAAAGAAGGTGCCCCATCTGACCAGAAGGAACAATGGACCATGCTCTCGCATCCAAGTGACACCAAAGTACCCTTAAAAAGTGTAGAGTGAAATTATTCTTTCTCTTTCATTTGGGGAATGATATGTTTATTATTAATGCAACTCAGAGTACTTTTTCCTTAGCTGTTGAATTTGATGCATGCCAGATCCTTCCTTGTGGAGAACTTACATCCCAACTCCAGCTCCAAGGATACACTTCTCCCTTTTATGACAATCATAAGGGCTGGATCCAGACCCAAAGGCACTGGTAAGACTCCAATTTCCACCATCCAGAACAATCAACAGTCTTTTAACAGACTACAGTCAAAATTACAGCTGTTTCAGACACACCCTCTCCTTTTTGCAAAGATAAACAGTGTGGCCGACTTAGATTGGTCATAGAAAGCTTTGGAGCATGACAAAAGAACCATCCATATTTCATAAATATGAGTTGGAGGCAGATGTCTCAGGAACAGACCCTTTAGGTGCCTTTGAGCTCCATCTAGCTCCCAAACCCTCTCAGGGGACACCCAGTTCTACCTCCACTCCATTTATACAACGATAGAACTCAGGGAACCATAGTAGAAGTCAAGGACCTAAAACAAAATGTGGCTATTGAAATTGTGTACGGGGATACAGATGCTTGGATGGAATGGATAGAATATTCTATCTGCACATTATATAAGAGTGATTGTTATGTTTACACTACTGGGAGACTAGAGTCTCAGGTGGTCCTGTTTCCATGAGGATGATCCTCAGATCCCAATGGAATGTATTGCATGTTGGTTGTGTTTCGGGATTCCACAGCCTGGGATAACAAATCCTACTGGACATTGTCACTACTGTTCCCAGAGGTCAGAAGTCCTGCAGGTCAGCCCCTGAGGACTGACCCACCCCAGACGTCAATTATACCTCATGTCTCACCAGGCAGGGGGGATGATTGACAAATGTGGAAAACTTGATGGGATACAGTGAAAACCAGTCCTTCAACAGTCTCACAAACCAGCCCACATGGCAGAGCTGATGTCTGGTGGAGGACCATTACGTGAGACTCTCCCAGGTAACTGGGCAGGCACCTGTGCTTTGATGCAGTTGGCCTATCATTTAGATCCCCAGCCCATGCCACAACATCTAGAAAAACATCAGCAAAGATGTTGCAGCCAGCCACAGAGGCTCCTTGGATCTTCATGTTTATATTGATGCCATTGGGGTTCCTAGAGGGTGCCAAACAAATTTAAAGCCAAAAATCAAATTGCAACAGGATTTGAATCAATACTCTTTTGGTGGTCCACCATAAATAAACATATCAATTAGATTAATTGTATTTATTTTAACCAACAAAGGTTTGTTAACTCTACCAGGGATACTATCAAAGGAATAGCAGAGCAATTGGGACCAACTAGTCAGATGGCTTGGGAGAACAGGCTAGCATTAGACATGATGTTGACCGAAAAGAGAGGGGTTTTCATAATGATTGGAGTTTCGTGTTGCACATATCTACCAAATAATACAGCCCCTGATGGAACTATTACTAAGGCCCTTCAGGGATTAACTACACTATCCAATGAGCTGCCTGAAAATTCAGGTATAAATGATCCCTTCATTGACTTAATGAAGAAATGGTTTGGGAGGTGGAAAGACTGAATGATCTCAATCTTAACCTCCTTGGTTGTAGTGGCCAGAGTTTTAATTTTAATAGGCTGTTACATAATTCCTTGTGTCCAAGGATTAATACAATGGTTAATTGAGACAGCCCTCACCAAGCAATCACCCTCACCCTACCCAAATAATTTGTTCCCATTAGAAACCCAGAAACATGAGAGCCAACGGCTCCTGAGTTTAAAGAAAAGAATTTAAATTAAAAGAGGGGAGAAATTGTAAAAAACAAAATGATCTTTTCTACTAAAATATGTCACCCTCTTACATTACTTAAAATTCCTCAGGTTGCTGTCTTAGGTGACTTGCATTCTTTAAAGAGTTCCTGTTTCTTCTTCAGGATGCTTGTACAGCCCCGTTGCCTATCAAATTATGTGCCTAACCATCCCCCAAGCCTTTTAGCCAATCTAGAAAGATTGTGAACCTTTGACCTGGACAAATCCCAGGTAAGGGACAGATACAACTGCATCAGGAGAAGCCACTGTCTACCATTTTGTACTCACATCTCTGCTCAGGTGGCACACTTTTGATTAAAAGAAATTGCCTTGTCAAGATTTTGTCTTTCATGTGTCTGTTTTTGGCATGAGAAGGTCTTTAATTCCAACAATTTGGGGGCTTGGTCTGCTATTTTACATTCCATCCAGTAAGGGGGATCTCCCCCAGGGAGCCCCAGGGGCCCTTCCCTGGGGGGACATCCTACTACCTGGTTGCAGAGGCCCCAAGGTTTGGCTGATGGTGACAACTTTCCAGATCTGTGAATGAACTCAGACTTCAGAATTTCTTGACAATGCTTGGTGACCACATGAGTTTTGTGCACAAACCAAAACAAGAAACGCTATGGGGGTGACCAAGTAATGTCTTGGTGATAGGGATATTGGAGGCTGTGTGATGTACAAATGAGATGTGTCGGGTGACACCAAGGGAAAGTGGAGCCTTGACCCACAGTCTGAGGTGACCTTATACTGTTTAAGGTGGAATTAGATTCTTAAATCTAATCCAGGTCAGGAGCTTATACTGACCCACTGGCTACCAAGAGTTACCTCAAGCTCACACAAGGGATATGGCTGGAGACAAAGCAAAAGAGAATCAGAGTGTAAGAAACCTCCAAGGCAAAGGGGGACTGAGCTCCTGATAGAGCACAGTTGACCAGAAGTGAGAAATGGGAAATAAAGGCAGCAAAGAGGGAGGCCAACAAATAAAGGTACAGGATAAAATCCCTCTGAGAGCCCCCTAGGGAAGATGTTAATATATTGGGATGATAGCCCCTGTACTAAAGGGAAAAAGAAATAAAGAATGCTCAAATACTGTTGTTTTATCAGGACCTAAGAACCAATCTTAAAGCCTTTTGGTTTTTGGCCAAAAATTTGGGTTTGATGAGGACTAAGTTTGACAACTATTAATTCAACATGTAAATGACAAGAGCCCAGTCACTCAAGAGGAGATGGAATATGCCCTCTGTTGGAGACAGATTCCCATAGTCCTGTTTCCACTTAGAAAAAAAAAAAAAAACAAAACCTGAAATTCCTTCTAACTGGAATTTACTCTCCTTCCTTCCCCCCACCCCATAACCCTACTGCTCCTTGGCTCAGGTGCCAGAGCCAGCCCCCCAGGCTCCTGCTTCTTCCCCACCCCCTGCTTCCAGTTAGAAAAGTTCAAGTTAGAGCTCCACATGTGCCTCCTCCAATATGTGGACGATGTACTTCTGTCAGGGGATAATCAAGGGGAGGTGATTAACACAACCATTAGCTTTATAAATTTTCTGGAAAGCTGGGCACTTTGTATTTCAAAGAATAAGTTACAGTTTGCTGAGGCTGAAGTGAAATATCTGGGACATTTGATCAGTAAGGGCCAATGAAGGATTGGTCCAGAAAGACTAGAAGGAATTACTGGTCTCCCTCTTCCAGGAACAAAATAAGAATTGAGAAAGTTCCTTGGCTTAGTGGGATCCTGTCAGTTGTGGATAGACTCATATGCCCCTAAAACAAAATCTTTATATCTCAAATTGACCCAAGAGGGTCCAGACCCCCTTCTCTGGACCCCTGGGGAGCTAAAACAAGTAGATGAGCTAAAACAAGACCCTATCACAGCCCCGGTGCTAGCCTTGCAGCTCTGGAACATCCTTTTCATCTGTTTGTAAATGTAAACAAAGGAGTTGCCCTTGGGGTGCTAACCCAGAAACATGGGGGGGGTGGTCAACGTCAACCTGTGGCCTTCTTATCTAAATTCCTAGGTCCTGTCACCCAAGGTTGGCCTGAGTGTATTCAGGCATTAGTGGCTACAGCCCTTTTAACCGAAGCAAGTAGAAAAATCACCTTTGGGGAAGTCTAGTTATTAGCACGCCCCATCAAGTTAGAAAAATCTTAAACCAGAAGGTGGGTAGATGGCTGACAGATTCCAGGATCCTAAAGTATGAGATCATCTTGCTAGAAAAGGATGACCTGACTTTAACTACTGATGAGGCCCTAATTCCAGCCACTTTCTTGGAAGGGGGAGCAGGAAGGAGGAGCCCCGCACATAAATATTTAGCTATTACTGAATACCGAACAAAAGTAAGGCCATACTGCAGGGAAACTCCTTTTCAGACCGGGTTCCTTTTCTTTGTGGATGGATCCTCTCAGGTAATTGAGGGAAAAAGACATAATGGGTATTCTATCATAGATGGGAGGCCATGACTATAATAGAATCAGGCCGACTCCCTAACGACTGGTCAGCCCAGACTTGCAAATTGTTTTCTCTAAATAAGGTCCTAAAACACTTAAAGGACCAAGAAGGGAATATACACACTGATTCAAAATATGCATTTGGTGTGGTCTACATCTTCGGAAAAATCTGGATGGAATGGGGTTTAATCAACAGCAAGCCCAAGACTTGGTGCATGGAAAATTAATTCAACAAACACTAGCGAGCCTAAAAATACTCAAAGAAATAGCCATAGTCCACGTGCCAGGCCACCAAAAGGGGGTAAACTTTGAGGCTCAGGGAAATTCTTTCACAGATGAGACAGCAAAACAGGCTGCTCTCACCCTTGAGGTCCCAGTCTTCTGTCTTACCCTGCACCTTCCTGCTCCTCACATCACCCCTATCTTTACCCCCTCTGAGAAAGTACAACTAAAAAAACTGTTTGCATTCAGGACCAAACAGGGAAAATGGGTTCTCACTGATGGGAGGGAAATAATCTCAAAGCACCTAATGAGAGAACTCCTTACCTATCTCCATCAGGGGAGCCACTGGGGACCCCAGGCCATGTGTGACGCAGGTTTGTGAACCTGGGTGAATAGAGACCTATACACTAACCAAACATGTATCAGAAGGATGTCTCACTTGTCGAAAAACAAATAAGCAAACCCTCAGACAGAAATCAGCTGGAGGTAGAAGCCCTGGGTTGCTTCAGATGGTGACCTGAGGAATTTTAAGGAATCTAAGAGGATGACATTTACTTTGATAGAAAAGATTGTCTTTCTTATAACTGTCATCTAGCAGGTAGAGATTTAATTAGTCAAGTAGTTGCTGCATTTTTCTGGAAAATTTACTTTCTCACGTTTGATTTCTACCTTTGAAAAAGTTTACTTTAGAAAGTGAAACCAGAGTTTTGAACCTAAGGCCCAAACTCCCCGGTTTCCGCATGCCAGATCTGGCCAGAGGCATGGTGAAGACTGAGAAAGATTTATTACACTGCCTGGGAAGAGGCAAAGTAAGGTGGAGGTGTGGCTCAATTGGTAGAGCACCTGCCTAGCAAGTGTGAGGCCCTGAGTTCAAACCCCAGTGCCACACACACAAAAAACAACAGACAAGGTAAGCACTCAGCCCATCTTTAGTCATCTTCAAGCTATGGGTTTAGACAACTATGGGCAGGGGACAAAGGGTATGCATCATTAAACAGTCCTAGTCACAGGTGTGGCCAGTTTCGTCATTATCTCAGTTCTTGTTCCTAGAGAGGTTCCCAGGGAGTTGTTATCTGGAGTCATTGTCACCTGGCAGGTGGTCCGCCCCAAGGAAGCTGTACTGTTATGGGTACTTTTGATCTGAAGATGTTATCAGATCTGTGTTTCCTGGAATTCAAGGTGATTGCAAAGGACTGCAGAGAGACTGGCTCAGAGAAAAGACAGTTACAAAATGAAGGCAAGATGCCAAGCTTTTCTTCAGCTTTTAGTTAATTTGTGGGCCCAAGAAAGGAGTCTGTTTTTCAGCAAAGCAATTTAAGCATCTCTTAGAATAGGATAATATAAAAAAAATTGTAAACATTTCTTCCTTGTAATTTTCCTTTGTATTACATTAGAAGCATTTTTTTTAATGCTTGGACAAGTTAATGTTTCCAGTTAGTTCATATATAACAGCATTTTTTTCCATTTTAAAAATCATGGAACTCACTAACCTTCACACATGCATCAAACATCTGCAAAAACCCATACCGCTCACCAAAGCTGCTGAAACCAAGTGGCTGTCCTCAGATGCGCTTGTTCCCACACCAGTAGGTAAATAAATGACTGAAACATACAGCACGAATTAGGAAACTGTGTCTTGTAAACGCACTCCAGGGACTCTCCCCACACGGTTTGAGAAAACCACAGTAAAGGCGCTTCTATCCACTATTTTGGAGCGGCTCAGAGCAGCGTATTGGGCCAGGCGCCCAGGGCGCCCCCTGGCGGCGGGACAGCGAAAGGAGCGCCGACCACGCAGCGTGCGCCGGGTTGTCGAGGACAGGCTGGGGGTTCCCTACACACGGGGTTGGAAGGCGGCGGTCCTCCGACTGGCCAGGGCCAGGTGGGAAGCTCGGTGGCTCGGCATCGCTCCAAGCCGAAGGAGAGCTAGGCAGAGTCTGGGGCAGCGGGGCAGGAGGCAGGAAAGGAAGCCCAGGGCAAGAGCCGGCCAGGAGGGCGCGCGGGAGGGCGAGAGAGGACCATGGAGGGCGCAGAGGGTGGGGAAGGGAGCCCTAGAAGGCGCGGAGGTGGAGTGAGGAGCGGAGTCGGGAGGGCGCGGGAGGGCGCGGGGAAGGGGACCCTGGATGGAGGGGGCGGGTAGGGGACCCCGGAGGGCGGGGAGGTGGGGCAGGAACCTGGAAGGCGCAGGAAGGGCATCAGGGGGAGCGCGCAAAGGCAGTAGTGGCGCAGAAGTGCTGGGGTGGGGGAGTAGGGTACAGCGACCGACAGTAAGGGGCACTTATAGTGTGGCGAGGCGAGGTGGCCGCTGGAGGGATCTGGGGCATCTGCAGAGGCCATCGGCAGGGGCGCGTGATGATGGCCGCGGAGGGACTCGGTGTGTCATAGAGTAGGGGACGGTGGCGGGACGCACTGGGGTGCGGACGGCTTTGGGGAGCGTTGAGGGACGTCTGGAGGTACGCGGTGTTAGAACTCGGCTGGGCGCGCGGCCTGGCGCAGTGGGCTCCCCGCGGTGGCGCCATGGCCGGAGCGAGGTCCTGGGGACAGAGAAGGGAGTCCCTGTCCCCCAGCGCCCCGGCCATCCGCGCCCGCGGCGGGGACGTGGGCGCCCGCGGTTCAGGGGAGCTGTGTCTCCGCCCCGGAGCAGAGCAGAGCTGGTGCCGCGGTCCTTAGGGAGGAGGACGGGTCCCAGCCGCGCTGCCCGGGAAGAAGACTGCGCGGGTCGCAGCCCGTCCGGAATAAGGGGACCCGCGGTGGCCGTCTGCGCTCCGGTCCCCCGAGAGACACAGCAGCAGGTGAGGACCGTGGCCACCGTGCACGCCGCCTTCCGCTCCCCAAACTCTCGACGCTTCCTTCCTTCCTTCTCCCCATCCCCGCTCCAGCCTCTCCCCAGCACTTCCCATCACTGCCACTTCCCCAACCCGTTCCCAAGGAGGGTCCCTGGCCGGCTTCTTCTCCCTCCTCATCTCTTCCCCGCACAGCCCTCCCTTTCCTCTGTCCAGTCCCAGGGCTCGGGACAATTGCGGGATGTAGTTGGGACAGCCGGCCTTTCTCTGCCTGACAGAATGTTACGTAGTCCGCACTCTGAAATGAGATTTGAGTAACTTATGTAACTGATTTCGCCAAAACCCCCACCCTCCATGCTGAGGACCCCGTACCCACCTCTGAGCAAGCGGTATCTGCACCAAGTGCAAAGTTCTCCATGTTTCCCTTGGACTTGTTGGAAAGGAACTAAAGAGCCCTCACAGACCGGCGACCCTTGTCATCTGCCATGGGATTCTAACTTGCACCCACCCTGCTGGTGGGTAGCACTGCTTGGCACAGTAAGTAGCACCTCTTGGTAATTGTGCCTTTGCATGCTGTGCTAATTCTAAATCGCTACTGAATATTCTGTGCTTAGAAATATTAATGCAATCACAATTTGCTTGAAACTACCACTCAAGTGATAGTGCTGTGAAGTAGATTTTATACTGATGACTGTGTACACACACCTTCTCCTAGTGCCCCTCCTGTTCCTCAAAGTAGTCCAGTGGTATTGTAGAACTGCAGAGTGCAAACGTTGTTGCGTGGCTCTCCCTGTGCCTTTCTTTCTTTCATGTGACAAGGCTGTGAAGAAACTATGAAAAACAGTGCACCGTATCATTCAGAAAACGTACTCCTGCTAACATCTTGATTTCTGGTGATGGAACATTTTACCAACAGTTTGGTATCTGGCACTGAAATTTCCTCTTGTGACAGGGTGCTTCCAAACAAACCGACTAACAAGGAAACAACCACTCCATGGGGCTAAAATACCTTATGGTCGACTTTAAAAATTACACAATAGTCATATTTCAAGTGTTTTGATTTCCCTAAGTCCTGCATTTGCATCTTTAATGTTTGTTTTGCTGAAGCAGACATTACATACCATATTTAGTGACTGTTTATACCTAAACCATACTCCCATGTTATACTGACACCAAGGTGTAAATGCAGAGAAAGTGCCCCGCTTCACAGTTGTAATCTAGGAGATAAACTTTCTCAAACCTCAGGAAAAAAAAAAAGGTAGTGATAAACAATCCATGTAATAAAATTATCAGAACTCTGTTGCAGACTATAAAAGGAATAAGCAAACTTTCCTGTTTAACAAATAATTGGTTTGTTTTTTTAAAGCTATTAAAACACCTCTTAAAGAAAATGAGAGTAATAATACTCTGTTTTTAAAGAAGCATTTTATTAGCTATTATAAAATCTTAAAATTACTGATTTAAGTATGTATATACACTACACACACTATTACATTGTAATCATCATCGTTCTGTTACATTGGGATTTTCTTTTGATTTCTGAGCCCGTCATTTAGATGTTTCCTATCAGAGATCCTGTACCTAACTCTGTGGACATGCTTACAATTAAGCAAGAGCAGGTAAACAGCTTCATTTCCTTTTTTGCAGGTGTATTGCAAGGTAGTGTTTCTTGGACATGATCGGGGGGTGGAGGGCTGATAACATGAATGACCCGCAGATTTTGATGGGGATGATGCTTTGTCATTTTAAACCACTCTTTTCCTTAGGTCTGTCTGTAGTTAAATTTGCAGAAGGAAACATCACAGGTGATGTGTTCATGGTGGTACAAATAGTGTTTCCTTTTCCGGTATCCCTAGTTTTAAGTATATTTGAGCACGACGTCTTCTAAATTAAGAAAAAATAACTTGTGGGTGTTTTGCTGTTTATGAGGGAAACGTTTGTGTTGCAATAGGAACGGCAGGAAAAATCAGGAGAGAGTAAATTTGTGCTTCCTGAGTATCTTAAAGTCATGAGCCACTTTGAAAATCTTCTGATGGTTATAGACCTGTTATCCAGAAAATTGTCTGGGCTAATACCTAATTAGGATCAGATTTTAATTAGGGTAATACCTAATTTGGACTCAATTCCCAGAGGCCCCGTTCGTGGCTGAGATCATCTGAATCAAAACTCTTGCGTGTGGATGGGCACGGTTGCTGCACATACAAAACCTTGAGTCATTCTATGACATTGAGGTTCAACTGCATCAGAAGTGCAGGAATAATAAAACAGTGAAACCTGACTGGAAAAGCAACATGAACTAGATATTAATTTATTAAGATACCCTTGTTACTTTTGGTCTAGTTGATTTTCTTCAATATTTATTGCTAAATGTTTTTTTCTAAAATTAAGATATATAGTAACAGTGACCTGAAAAATAACAGAAAATAAAAAATTGGGAAAAATTTAATTAAAGTCATATAAAACTGGAGGCAAAAACCTAACTATCAACCAGATATAAAAAGACTAAAACTATATAAAAGTTAGTTTTATAAAGAATACTTGTTGGAATCACTGAGTGAGTTCCATGACATTCTGTGGGTTAGGACAATTGAGTCTCTCAAACATTGCTGTCACAAAGGCCCTTATATCCAAACGACTGAAGATCCTTGACTTAGTTTCTTTATCACCCTCTTTAATTCAAAATGATTTCAGGTAAACACTCAGTAAATTATTTCCAGATAATTTCCTTCTCACACGTGCAGCTAATAGCTTCATACCTTTCTGTCCGTGTTGTAGCTTGTCCTCTGGAAAGAAGTGGCACATACATTGCATTGCTCTCAATCCTCCTGAAGCCAAGTCCGGCAGGTTCTGCATTTCACCCCCACTGTCCTGGGTGTAGGAACCATTGAACAGGAAGCTAAACCTTCCTACCATGGCACACAGGCCCAAGAAAAATGTCACTCTTCCTGTGAGTGCAGGTTATCGTAGGTGACAAAGCCACATGACTAGTACTAAGGAGGTGTCTGAAGGGAAGAGAAGAGCCTCACACTTATGTCACCATGAGGTCACAGGAGGAATGGATACCATGAACCTCAGTGCCCCTGCAACCTCACTGATTACAGAGGCTTGTAGAAGCCACCTTCTGTGTCTTCATCCTTTAATTAAATATGTTCCTTTTTCATGAAGGTTTTAATTTTAATTCCCTCATCCTATGGAGGTGGCAATTCTATCACCCTTCACATATCATCATATTTTGCTGCCTCATTTTCACCCTTTTTTTTTTTCTTTCTTTCCCAATTTCCAAATATTGAGGTGTATATAAGTGGAGAAGAAAGTTCTGGCATGATTGACACAACTGAAATAGTAAAATAAAGATCCCAATACGTTCATTTGACCATTCAACCTCTCTCAAGCCCAGAAATGGCATATTTTGCATAGAGCTGTATGTTAGTCAGCTTGCTGTTGCTATTACAAAGTACCTGAGATAATCAACTTATAAGTAGGAGAGATTTATTTTGGCTCACAATTTCAGAGGCTCCCATCACTTTGGGGTCTGGGGTGAGGCAGTGCATCATGGTGGAAGCACATAGTAGAGTGCACTGCTCAGGAAGTGAACAGAACAAGAGACCTGGGTCCTACAGTCCCCTTCAAGGACCACCCCCAGAGACCTAAGACTACCCACTGGGCCCCACCTCTTAAAGGTTCCACCACCTTCCGTTAACACCACAGATGGGAGACCGGGTCTTTCATACCTGGGCCTTTGGAGAACATTCCAGATTCAGGCTATGGCAGTCCTCCTGTGCTTCTCCCAGCTGAAAATCGTAACTACTAGTTTGCAAAAGGAGACGCACTATCCTTTTAAACATTGCTTCTCCCCACTCCTACCCCCCACCCCCATCAATTTCTCTAATTTTCACTGGGCCTGTGTTGGACCTTCCCATTTCTGTCTCGCAGTTACTCTTGGCTACTGATTCCATTATTCTGCATCAGGATAGTTTATTTCTCAAGCCATTTGTAATGTGTTTCTGTGACCTCATCTGCATGGAGAAGTATTCTTACACAGGGAGCACCCCAAGCATGAGGATGTTCTCTTCCGCTGGGGTCCCAGACATTTTATGGCCTGCAGACCAGTTTTTTTTTTTAAAAAAAAAACAAAGCCCTCAGAGTTGGGGTTATAGCATGCATATTTGTTCTAAGTTTGGAGAAACCCATTCCCACAGTGGCAAGCTTATAACTTCACTTTCCTCACAGCTAGTCATCTTTCCATCATAGGGATGGAGTCATGTGATCTCTTTTCTCAACCATATTAAGGATCAGAACCAACACACTTATCACAAAAGGCAGATTAACAAGAGAGAACCATACACATTTATTTAGTCAGTTTTTTGTGATATGGCAGCCTTCAGAAAGGAAGATCCAAAGACCAAGGGAGATTTTCTTCTTATACTTAGACTGGATGAAGGATGGACAGCCCTGTGGAAATGTGACTGGATGAAGGAGGTGACTAACAGTAGTAGACTGAGCAGGGAAACCCAGCAAGGCCTGCCTGCTCAGATTCTTCTCCACTCTCTTTGTAGTGCCCCTCCTTCCTGAATATGGGACAGGACCCTCTGGAATGAGGGTGTCCAGGAGAGAAGGAAGATAGGTTTCATGGCTTGCTTCGGGGGAGAAGGGTTTCTATGACTCCCTTTGGACAAAAGGAATTCAGGTTTCTGGGACTCAAGAGAGTGGGTGACAGGCAAACTGGAGGTCAGAGAGCTCCTGCTTTTATAGTCTTTCCAACATCCTTTAAAGTACTGGGTATGCTAAGGTGTCACACTTAGAGCCCACCACTGTCCACAGCCTTAGAGATGGAGGGGCCTCTTCTGCTTTCCTTCTGTGATGGAGCTCTGGTCCTGCTCCTGGCAGAGGCCAGATGCCCCATCCTTATTGGGCACTAAGGTTCGCCACCAGCCTCTTGACCCACAAGGGGCATAATAACCTGTGTGCCGCTATCACCTTGTTTCTAGTGCCTGGGAATTTCCCATTCTTTCCTATTATTTTGAACATACATTTTTAAAGTACTACATTTGTGGAGAAATTCTGCCTCTTTGTGGGGAGAATGGTGTTCTTTCTTATTTCCCCAATCTATTATATATTGGAAGGACATTTCATTATTTGGAGGAGAACAGAATTCATATAATTATTCTTTGGTAAATTATGAAATGAAGAAAATCTAAATTGTATTTCACAGTCTAAGGCACACTTACAAAGAAATTCATGGCATTCATTGTCCACATCTTAAATATACCAAGTTGTGACCCAGTTTCTGGGTTTTTGAAATTGGTGATAACAATGGTAAATGATATATTAAATATTGAATAATTATAATATAGGTCTTGGTAATTCATGTTGATTATGTAAACTGTAAACTATTTAGTTTGGCCACCTAACCTGTTGATTGATTGTTCTAGGCCTGCCTACACCTTCACAATTAAAATTTTTTATTTATTGATATTTCTGCCAAATACTAGTTGGAAAGTAAGAATGATCAGGACAGTTTTGCTCTTACTCAGTAACCTTGAATTAGGGTTCGAGAAGTTGATTGCTTAAAACTAAAGTTGGTTATTCATTATTGCTTATGATATAAACTCAGAGCACCCCCTGAGCTTGTGATTTTAGTTTGGGGAGGAAGCAGAAGAGATATTAATATGGTTGTCAGATTCACCGTTCCATTCACAACAATAGACACACTACATTTCCTTTTAAAATAGTAAAACCTGACTTAAGCCCGATTTGTATACCTTCCGGTATAGTTTATTTCCAGTGAGCTCCCTCGGGCCATTTCTGTAAAGGGCCATGTAGTAAATACTTGAGACTCTGCCACAGCTGCTCCAGGCTGGTATAGCAGCAGCCCCAGACGATTGCAGGACTGTGTCCGATACCACACCACTTACCAAAACAGGCAGCTGACCTCATTTGAGCCAAAGGCCACAGTTTGTTGAAACCTGATCTCTACTAATGGAGGCGATCAACTGTAAAGAAATAGAAAGTCCTCACATACTTCACCATAGCTCTGAATATGCATAAACATGTTTTTAGAGTTCACTTGTACAAAAGAGGCACACGGTGGTACTCTGACCATTAGGGAAAGACAAAATTAGCCCTGTTTATCTTCTCCTTGCCTCTCTTCTCATTTCCTGCTGCTGGGCTCCAGAAAATGATACTCGCAAACCCACCACTTGAGTCACACTCCAGCCCTGAGAAAATATTTCAGTAGGGTCATCACTGTGAATATGCCTTACCCATTACCTTGCATTATAAGAATTAAGCTTCAATTTTTTTTATTGTGGTGCTGGGTGGGGGTATATTTTAGCATTTTACAAAGGTTCTTACAATGTATCAAATATATCATTCTTGAATTCACCCCTTCCACTGCTCTCTTTCATCCCCCCTTCCATGATTCCTGGAACAGTTTCAACAGACTTCGGTTTTTTCACTGCACAAAACTTGCAACAGCTCAAAATGTAGAAAAGTAGAGAAATGTATATATGCAACCTATATTTTAAATTGTACCATCAGTAAGCCTCTGTAATTTGCACAGTTATCATTTATAATTTTATTACTGCTCTTGTTAACCAAATGAGGTAAGCCACACGATTCTTTTTAAAGAATAAATAGGATTTTCATGAAATTCTACTTGGAAATGAGCAAAATATAAAAAATATTTTATAAAGTGTGTCTTTTTTGACATTTGGAAGATTTTATAATTTCACTAGACTAAGCAATCTTTCAAACTGAAAAGGACTAAAGATTTTCCTGTATTGTCTAACTTTAAACACATGAATTCAATATTAAAAGAGTTTTCCTTTATTTACTACCCATGAAACAGTTTAGATCTTTTCCAACTCATAGATTTTGGTTACTTGACTTTTTCTTTTAAATAAGTGGCCCAGGATAAGGAAGGATTTTTGTGTGTGTACGTTTAAAAATATTTCCCTAGGAGTAAACATTTTTTGTAGTATGTAAGTTCTGTTTTGTTGTTTTCGTTTCTGTTTTTGGGGGACAGGGTGTCATTAACCTAGGCTGATATTGAACTCTTGATCTTTCTGCTTGCACATCGTGTTACAGGCCTGTACCACTAGCCTGCTAGACAAGTCGTTAGATGTAGGTGAACTCAAGGCGTAGACATGTGCTGTTCACTAGAAATAGAGAAGGCAAATAAGACGGAGCTTATGAAGCACCGGGACCTCTTTGTTCCAAGGTCAGATGAATTCTGACCTGGTGTGTGATGAGAGCTGCAGTCTCCCACATGCTAGCTATTTCTGTGCTCTGAAAGGGAAGCAATAATGTACCATAAACACTGAGCAGAGGAAACTGCTACTTACCATACATTTCTGACATAATTTCTGTGTCGTATCCAAACTGTGGCTGACATCATTTATCAACCCCAGCCTCTGTAAACAGAAACCCTTAACCCCCTGCATTCAGAAAAGATAGGCCAGACATTTCATCAGCAACCATCTGCATTGTACCTTACTGTTCTTCTCAGTCACTGGCCCTAATCTCCTAGTATGAACTCCATGTCTCCACCAGGAGTTCTGCATGTATCACATCCTGGTCTGTCCAAAATGTCTTTGTTCATTCAAAACTGTTCCTGCTCTGGCTGGCTAATGTCACTGTTCATTCTACTGTGTTCTCTCACTCCTAGGGGTTAAAACCTTACCTTGCTCCTCCAATCATGCTATAGTTTGGATCCTACATGTTTCCCAAAGGCCCACACATTGAATGCCCACAGCATTACTGAGAGGTAGTGAAACCTGTAGGAGGTGGGGCCTGGAGAGAGGAAGTTAGGTCATTGGACGTGTGCTCTTGAAGGCAATGTTGAGACGTAGGACCGTCCTTTTTACTTCATGCCTGCCATGGTCCAGCCATGATGAGCTGACCCACCACAGGCCAAAAAGGAATGGGGCCAAGTGACTCATGCACTGAAACCCGCAAAACTGTGAGCCAAAATATACCTTTCCTCCTTATAAGTTGTTTATTGCTGGTATTTTGTCACAATGATGGAAATCTGACTGATACAGCATGCTTCAGGGTTATTCCATTCAGCCTAGCCTCCCAGTTTGAGATCCAGTGGCCTCTGTATCTGTGATGCTTTACACAGAAACTTGGAGCTTGCCACCATCTCAGGCTGCTCAGCATTGTTCACTCTTCCTCTTGAGCTCTGAGCATCAAAAGCTGTCTTGGAATGTCCATGAGCCCAGTCTCTTTGCACCGCTGGAACATGAGAGGGGACTCCAATCCTTCATCTCTGTTCTACTTGCTGAAGTCAGTTCACCTGCGTCCTGTTCTGTACTCTTCTTTGCTGGACCCATGTTAACACTTTGAGTTTCCTTGACACCATCTGCTTCGACTTCCATCAACACATGTGTTTGAGTTCATCAACCCACCATGAAAAGTCCAGCCATGGATTAGCCAGCCCTTCAGTGTGCATTTCTGTTCTTACCCCCATACCCCCAAAAAAGTTTCTTTTCTTAAATCCCATCAGTCATCAACTTGACTGAACTGCATGTTCACCTCAGCTGAAAGGAACCTTAGTTTAGTGTCCCTGGTTATCCTGTCGTTTAAGCTGAGCTTGTTCCTGTTAGAAGTTATTCTAGATCTCCACTCTGCTCTCTGGCCTCCTGCCTTGCTCCATCTTCTCCCACTCATCAAGGATGACACCCCTTCTCCTCTGCTGAGAGATACTCAGGTGGGAACTGCCTCAAGTCCTGCTCTCCCCAGCTACACTCTTAACCTGTGCACCCTGTCATCTTCCCTATCTGAGGCAGCCTTCTCTGATCTTTCCCTCCTCCCATCTTCTTCACTTTGCTCAACTTTCACCACTTCCGTCACCCTGTTCCTCCACCTTGCTGCCTCTATGGATTTGCTCAAGATGATATATGTATATATTTGAGGATCACACAAAACACTTGTTGAGGCAAATGGTCACTAAACACATGAGTATTTTTGGGGGGGCCATCCTGGGGTTTGAACTCAGGACCTCATGTTTGCTAGGTAAGTGTTTTACCACTTGAACCATGCCCTCAACCCTTTTTGCCTTATCTTTCAGCTAGGGTCTCATATTTTTTTTTTGTGGGCAGGCTTGGACTAAGATTCTCTTTCCAGTGTAGCTGGGCTGACAGGCATGCACCACCATGCCCAGCTTTTTGTTGTTGCTGACATAAGATCTTGCTAACTTTTTTTTTTTTTTGGCCTCAAACTGCCATCTTCCCAATCTCTGGGATTGCACCTGTAATCCCAGATTCCGAGGGAAGTGAGCCACCATGGCAAGCATGAGTAGTTTATTGAAGACAGAAATTTGAAAAGTTATTTTCAGTTGAATATCCCTTATCTGAAATGATTAGAACCAAGAGTGTTTCCTATAGCAGATTTTTTTGGATTTGGAGATATTTACATATACACAATGAGACCCAATTCTAAACATGAAATTAATTTGTTTCATGTAAACCTTACACGTGTGACCTGAAGGTAATTTCATGCAATATTTTAATAATTAAAACAAAGTTTGCATACTTTATTAGTCAGCTATCACTGTAATAAAACACTTCCCATAAACAGCTTCTGAGGAGGAGAGCTTATTTTGATTCTTGGTGTCAGAGTTTCAGTCCTTGGTTGGTTAACCCCACTGCTTTGGGGCATGTAGTGAGGCAGCATATCATGGTGGGAGTACATGGAGAGGAAGCTGCTCACCTCATGGCAGCTGGGAAGCAAAGAGAGAAGAGGCTGTGGTCCCAAGTTCCCTTCAAGGGCACTCCTCAATGACCTAATTCCACAGGCTTCAAAAGTTTCATCACCTCCCCACAGTGCTGTACTCAGGACCAGGCTTTTAAGACATGGCCTCTAGGGGGCATTCAAGGTCCAAAATTGTCACATGCACATTGAACCCACAGACTAGTGGCGTCACATGAGTGCTCACAAAGTTTTGGATTTTAGAGCATTACAGTTGTTAGATTTTCCAATGAAGGATGCTCAACCTTCATCAGTCCAGCAGAGAATTATCTAAGTCAGTCTTGTTGGGGCCTATGGTGATGCTTTTTTGCTTTAAAATACTGATGAGTATATTATAATGTTAAAATAGTTGAGCAAAGAGTATTTTAAAACATTGGTTTTGAAAAATGAAAGAGCATAAAGAAAAAACATTGTACCATTATCTTCATGACAGTGTATCTGTTGGATGTAATGTTCAGCAGATAAGAAAGAAATGCCTGGCATGATGCTTGTGATAAGGTTCAAAGTACAAATACTAGGATGAAAAAGGACAGGTCTGGAGGTGTGGCTCAAGCAGTAAAGCTCTTGTCTAGCAAGCACAAGGTCTTGAGTTCAAACCCCAAACCCCAGTACTGCTAAAAAACTGAAATTAAAAGAAAATTTATGGAATGAATAGCAAATTTTTTAAATGCATCAATTGACTTCCTTTTCTAACAATATTCCTTTCAACAGCAGCTGAACTTGATTTTTACTTATGAACAGAAAACAAAATCTTCCTCCCAGTGTACATTTGCATCCCAATAATTGGCTGTGTTCTAGAAGCTTGTTTGCAAAGCTGAATAGATTTTCTAAGAAATGTATCATAGTCTGTTATATTCTAAGGTTATTTTGACCCTAATGTGGCTAAACAAGAACAAGGAGTCTGAATATTTCTGTTCTACTTGGGTTTTTTTGTTTTGTTTTTTTGTTTGCTTGTGGTTTTGTTTTGTTTTGTTTTTTGGCAGATCTGGGATTTGAACTCAGGGCCTCACACTTGCTAGGCAGGTGCTCTTCTACTTGAGCCATTCTGCCAGGTTGTGTTTCAGTTCTTAATACCAAGAATATATCAGAGTATGTCATGCTTGGAATTGGCCCAGACAATAAGGGTTTTGTCCTCAGAAAAACAAGTGAGGGGAGGTCACAGTGGCAGCCTTGGTGGAAAGGAATCTGGCATGGTCCTGGAGAGAGAAGGAGATGCTTCCCACCTTCAGATATGGCAAAACAGATCAAGACCATGGCCCCCTGGAGAGATGTTGACTTGCCTCCACTGTGTCATTTAAAACTGGCACAGCATAGACTAGATGTAAAAAAAATCAACTATTTCTTTGAACACCAAAATGTCACATTTGGAACCTAAAGCATTACATTCTATTGGGTTGAAACCAACTGTCTAAAATGGCAAAGCCATCACTCATGCTCCTGAAAAGAACCACATGGTTCCAAAAGAGAGCAAAGGAATCAGGAATCCCAAATATCAGCCTTGGACCAATGCCACCAACTGTGACCGTTATTTTCACTTTCCAGTGGGCTCTGTTTAAGCCTCCCCCAAGACTGAATTCACTGTTTCCCTCTGCAATGGGCTGAATGCTTTCATTCCCTCCCCAAATACATAGGTTGAAATCCTACCCCACTCACAATGTGATTGCATTGGAAGGTGGCACCAGTGGACAATAATGAGGTCACGAGGATCGAGCCCTTGTAAGATCAGTGCCCTTAGAAAAAGAACCACAGAAAACCCTCCTGCCTCCTTTGCCATATCTGAATATACAATGAGAAACCAGCTTTCTGCAGCCCAGAATCCAACCATGCTGATACCCGATCTCAGACAGCATCCAGAACTGTGAAGATAAGTCTCTTGTTTACAGACTACCCATCTAAGACACCCTCTCTCTCGGTTACCTAAATGTTTATAAAGACCCAAATGCTTTCTGGAGGAGGGATCCAGAGAGGGGTCCGTATGTGGTCACCAGCAGCATTCACAAACACTCAATGATCCCATCACCCATGGAGGCCACAGACTCCACTGTGAAGTTGCCAGGCCAAGCCAGTATTTGCACACTGACATCTGGAAAACATTGAAAAACAGCATGGTCAATGAGAAACCAATTCTAATCTATCTTTGGAAAACTAGGAGACAATTTAAACACTAAACTACAAAGTCAAAGGAAAGTTGTCAGAGGAGTGGGATGGAGAAGGTGTGTCTGAGAGGAAGAGCCAAAGGACAGCTGAGCAGAACACTGAGAAAACCCCGTGCTTTTCAAAGGTAAAGAGCACAACCTGCCCCACATGAAGTCTGAGCATCTCACTGTTGGTGCTATACAGAACAGGATGCATGAGCTGACGGCAGGGTACAGAGGAGGTAGCAGATGGGCAACCACACAGAGAAGCCAGGTGTTCAAGAGGCAACCTGTCTGTGACAATGAAGCCTAGATAGAGTTTGCAAAAGAAAGAAAACAGCAGATAAGAAATGAAAGCCAGGCAAGTTTAGAACCTCTAGGTCTTGAGAAAATTCCAGTCAGACCATAACATACACCTCCCTGGCACAAACCTAAAATAGCTGGTCAGAGGGAAAGAGAAAGTAATGGAGTCACTAGTATTTGAAAGAAAGCTCTGTCTTTTTATGAGACCACTGTCTTTCTTAGGAGCGGTTGTCATCCCTGGCTGGCCATCAGAACTACCTGGAGGACTTTAAACATTATTGCTGTCTGGGACCACAGCATATTAAATAGCAGACTTCATGGAGGAGACAGGCAGTGTGGCACATGTCCCACGGTGATCGCCGTGCATGTCCACCAGTGAGGTCCCTGTTACAGCATGCAGCCTTTTCAGATTGGCTTCTTTCACTTGGTTATGGCATTTAAAGTTTCTCCATGTCTTTTCATGGTTTGATGACTATTTCTGTTTAGTGTTAAGTAATACTCCATTATTTGGATATACCACAGTTTGTCCGTCCACCTGTAGAAGGACATCTTAATTGTTTCCAAAGTTGGTAGTTATAAATAAAGCTACTGTAAGCATTCATGTGCAAGTTTTTGGGTGGCTGTAAGTTTTCCATTCCTTTGAGTAGATACTAAGGCACATGATTGCTGGTTCATATGGCACAAGAGAATGTTTAGTTATGTAAGAAAATGCCAAACTGTCTCCACACATTTGCATCCTACAGCAGCTGAGAAGAGTTCCGGTTGCTCTGCATCCTCACCAGCATTCAGTTACATCAGTGTTTTGGATTTGGGCGAGAGCGGAACTTCAATGTTGTCATAGTTTGGATTTCTGTAAAAATTAGGATGTGGCACATCTAATGTGCTTATTTATTTTCTGTCTAAGTTTTTGAAGTGTCTGTTAAGTCTTTGGCCAATTTTAATGTGGGTTGTTTGTTTTCTTATTGTTGAATTTTAAGTATTATTTCTTTGTATATTTTGGATGATAGCCATATCAGTATTGTACAAATATTTTCTCCAAATATTTTTTCATTCTCTTTACAGTCTCTTTTTCAACCTTATGACATTTTTATCTTCCTGTTTTTAAACATTTTTAAATAGGGTTTTTATCTCATGATAGTAATCTTTTTGATTTTACTGAAAAGTTGAGAAGATTTACTTTAGGAAGTTACCACTTATCTCAGACCAGTTTCCTATAGTGTTATGATCTTGCATTATTGTAGTGCATCTATCATAAGTAATGAATCAATATTAATGCCTTATTATCAACCAAAGCCCATACTTCAAACTTTCTGTTTTCCTTAACATTCTTTCTCTGTTCAAAAATTTTATCGAGAATACTGTATTACATTTAATATTTACTTTTCCTTAGCCTCCTGGCTCTGACAGTTTCTAAGACTGTCCTTTCCTTAGCAAGTCCAATCTACAAACAAGCCATTAGAGCCATTCTTCATTTCTGTTATAATTTTGTTTTATCTCTAGTATTTCTTTTCAGTTCTTTCTTGGATTTTTGTCTTCTTATATTGTCCATCTGTTCTTGCATGCTATCTGTCTTATTTGTTATTTACAGTTGTTTTAAATTCTTGGTCATAATTCCAACATCCCTGCCATATCTGCTTCTGATGCTTGCTCTGTCTCTTCAAGCTATTTCTTATCTTTTAGTCTGCCTTGTAACTTTTCTTAGTGAGCTGCGTGGTGAATGATGTACAAAGAGCTGCCCTGCATGGGCTTGTGTAGTGCGATGGTAAGGTTCTAAGCCCTATGATTGGGTCTCAGTCTATTGGTGAGCTTTATGTTGCTGGCATGTGAACTTCACAAGTATTTCTCAGTACCTCCTTACCATTAGATGGGACAGGAGGACTGGATTAGGCTGGATTTGGGTCTTCTCTCTTCTCCTAGATCAGTTAGACTCTGATCATACCCCAGCAGGTTGGGCTCTGATTAAGCAGAAGGCCATCCCTTGTGAACAGAGTGCTCTGGTGTATTTCCAATGGCTACTTTTCCTCCCCCTGTTGCCAGGAGCAGCAGGGGATTTTTCTCCAATGTTCACTGTGAATATGTATAATTTATTAAACGTAGAACTATCATCTTAACTTTTCTCACTGGTTTTCCCTTGACAGATCAAGTGATCTTTCTCAATCCTCATCTCTGAGCAGCCCCAGAGAACATGAGAGCTCTGAACACAGTCCCTCGGTCCTGTGTGCCTCACAGAGGGAACAGCTCTGAAGTCAGGAATGATGGTGGGGAGCCATGTGTTCATGCTCTCTTCATTTCTCAGTACTCCTTCCTACTCTTGATGGCTTTACTCCTCATTTTCCCATTTACTAGAAACTAAGGGTATTCTAGCACCAGCTCCACCAATCTAGGAAAGAAAAGTAAAATAAAAGGCATGTTCTTTAGATGGGTTTGGTTAAAACTTATATTAGATTCTTTGGGTTACAAACACCAGCTCTACAGATTTGAACCAAAATGGCGATTCCCTGAGAGGTGTAAGTGTAAAGTCCACAATAGGTGCTGGCTTAGGCATGCCTAGATCCATAGCCTCAAACATGACCATCTGCGTTTCTCCATCTTTCAGCTCTGTCGCTGCTGCACTGGCTTATTCTTGTGGCTGGTAACAAACCCAGGCATAAAACACTACCAAGTTCAAATCAAGGACAAAAGGAGGTGCATCTTCCCAGGCACTGACACAAAAGGAGTTGGATGGACCTGACTAAGTCTCGTGGGCATGAATTGGGTCCTTGTAAGATAATTCCTGTGGTCAAGATAATGCCATGTTCTCATTGACCAGGCCTAAGTAACATGGCCTGCTCACCTGGGAATGGTCCTGTTCTGACTGAACAAAACATATATACTGAAAGTCATGCAGAGGAAATTCACTAAAAAAGAAAAATCCCAATTTCCTTTTTTTTCTCCAAACCAGAACTGGAGTTGATGAATATTGGGGAACAAATAGTGAACAAGCATGTACTTATAATGGTTTTGAACCAACATGTTCATTTTAAAGGCGTTTTGAAGCTCTCATTTTTAATGAAAATACTTCTTTTTTAAATGCTTATGAGCATGTGGAATTTTTGTGCTATGTGGAAAAATCTTGGGAGTTATGTATGCTAGGTAGGCACAAGGCCCTGGATTCCATCCCCAGCACCACATAAATAAGAGAAGAAAAGAAATAACTGTAGGTATAGCTAGTCATTTAAAGGATGTTTTACTATGTCTCAACCACCTTTCATACATTATATATTGCTGAAATCACACAATACAAAACCAATGCTTGCTATCACACAGCTTCATTTTCTTTCATGGTAAGGACATGGAATGGGTCATGTATATGATATTCTTAGGCAATAGTCTTAACTTTTTCCCTTTAAATGCAATTCTCCTTTTTTGTGTGTGGGTGAGTAGGGACAGAACTGGAGTTTGAATTCAGGGCCTTATGCTTGCTAAGCAGGTGCTCTTCCAGTTGAGCCATTACCCCGTCCCTTTTTGCTCTAGTTATTTTTCATATAGGTCTCACATTTTCACCCAAGCCATCCTGGGCTATGATTCTCCCATTTACACCTGCTGCATAGCTGTGATGACAGGCATGCCCAGCTCTATTGGTAAAGATGAGGTCTCGGTAACTTTTTGCCCAGGCTAGTCTTGAACTGCTGTCCTCCCAATCTCTTCCTTCCAAGTAACTGAGACTTCAAGCATGCAAATTCTCCCTTGCTAATAATAAAAAGGTACTTTGTGAACATTTGCTTATTGTGAGAAGAGTACACGCATTATTTGAAATGATTTAACTCTGTAAGATATTTGGTGTGGCCAAGTAGCAAACGGTAATGCCATCAGCTAAGACAGAAAACAGAAGAGGAAAAACATGGAGATGAGAAGGATGGTGGAATGTATTGAGTTTACATGATTACTGGAAATGTCCTCACTTGTAAGCCATTGGAAAAGAGGGATTGAAAGCCAGTTTGTTGTTTCTTCTTTTCCTCTGTCATCCACTTCGTCTTTGTCTTCTTCCCTATAACCAGTACAGTTGTCTTGCCTTCACCCTGGTGATGGCATGACATGGTGTTCCTACTATCAAAATACCTCCAGTACCCACTTGCATGTAGTCAGCTGTAAAACGTCTTTTGAGAGAACAGAACTCTGAAGACTTCACAGTAAGTGGGGATAAGAGGTCAGGATGAAGGGGCTCTCAGAGGTGACATAATAGGACAATGTTCAGAAGCAAGTCAGGTTCAGTTGCACAGGAAGACCAGCATCTTCAATTTTGTGTGCTCATCAGATCTGCAAATGTCAGACCAAAGGATGTTGTTGACAAATGATGTTGATCCAAAGATAAACTATAAGAGGAAAAAAAGAAAGATAACTTGGTTTGGTTGTGTAAAAATGTTATCCTGTAGTCTGCCTTTGAGAGTTAATCACAGAATGAACACATGTAACATGATCAAGTGTAACATTAAGTCAGAACATCACGTTCATATTAGGTGTACCATTGAGTCAAAATACCTTTATTATAAGGCTGTGTGCATTGTAACCTGTGATTCACGTACATTATTTCTTCTGAAATATTCTAAGCAATGAGAAAGAATTGTAATAAACTGGGAATATAGCTTAGCAGCAGAGCATTTGGCTAAATAAGGCCCTGTGTTCCATCCCTAGCACTGCAATACATAAATAACTGTAGTAATAGCTTATTATTCTATGTATTTTTTACTGTGGCAAGCACCTTTTATACATTATCTCATTTAATAATTATACTAACCTTAAATGGGAGATGGTATGATCCCCCACAATAATAGGAGATAAAGAACGATTAAAGAAAAACAGTTTACCTAACGTGACACAGCAGTTGAATGAGAAAGCTGTTTAAAACCCACAGACGTCATAGGCTGGGATTCCAACCCTTTGTTTTCATTATCTCCAAGGTGAGAGGACTTAAAGAAGGTTCTTAAAATAGCCATCTTGTAGTGCTGATCAGTCACAATAGAGGCTGTAGCCAGGCTGTCCAGCCAAAGAAATGATCAGGACCTGAGTCTAACTGGGGGAGCCAGGAGGTTAAGCAGAAGTCACTGATGTGAAAGATTAAAGAGTCAGAAGGTCAGGGTTCAGGCTCAGACCCTGACATTGAAGGGAATCGGATTTCCCATGGAGGGAAGATTGTTTTGGACTTGAATATCGACCTCAGGTCACCTCTTCCAACTCTTGCTGGTAGACTCATCCCCATCTCTATCTCCATTTTCTGGCATGAGTGCAGTGCTGTCATCATGTCACACCTGGGCACCAGAGCGCTTCCAGAAGCTTTGAGTGTGGTACATCCTCTGCCTCTTGTCAGGTCTTTTCTTTTTGAGGAGCAATGTAGGCACTTGTTCCAAGGTTTGGATTAGTTATCTGCAAACTTATGAGTTAGTAAGAGACATAGCGCTGGGGAGAATGGCACATATCTCAACATGCAATGACTTTATACAGTTATAAATTATATGCACACATTGTAATATCACTATATTAAATACATTAAAAGTGCAAACATTGAAATGGATGAGTTAATGGTGGGTTTTGTTGTCAGGGAGTTAGCTAACGTTCGGTCTCTTGCAAATACAACTAAGGCTTACCAAAGATACTGATGCAAAGGAGACGTAGCTTATTTATCAGCTTATACACTTGGCAGGTATTTAATGAGCACATGGAGGTTGAGGAAGTGTAACATCAAGATTCAGTCTCTGAGGTGGAATTTCAGCCCTGCCAAGGACAAACAGGGTGTAGACAGGTAAGCAGTCATGGTCACCATGCCAATCACCATGAGTACTGTGAGGTGCTTAGGAGGACACTGGCCTTGCAAGAAAGCAGGCTGTTGGGAGAGAAAGCCAAAGAATACTAAATATTAACATAGAATATCCCCACTACACAGCAGATCACAGCAAAGATAATGTGGCTGTTAGACATTGATCTCTTTCAATTTAAGAGGATTGAGAGAAATCTTATCTCTTTATCTAAACCAGCTGAGAGACAGGCAAAAGAATATGGCAAATGAGACTCAAACTACCATTTTTGATACATATAGAACCATTAAAGAATGCATCCTAAGTGTGCAGCCATGATTGACTTCCCGATGGTAACTTCTGAGCAAGGACTGGCCTACTCACTCCACCAGCAGCCCTGGATGGGTACAGGGCCCCACTGGGAAGGCTGCAATTTCAACTTCCAACATGGGCAAGGAGTCCATGGTCTGGCAGAGAGACAGGTGCAAATGGTGGCCATGTAAAACAAACAACCACATTCACATTTAAACATAGAAAAGCTGAGCATGACATGTGAGTTGGCTTTTCAAAGTTCAACAGTAGTTCATAGCAGAGATAAAGCCATGTACTCAAGAGCAATGTGACCTTTGTGGCTTCTTGTGAAGTCTGGAGGAAAAGTGCCCCAGAGATGGATAGCCCCAATTCCAAAGGTGCATGTGTCAGGTCAGGAACTTACTGTCAGATCCTGGAGACTGGGTGCTGAGTTTTAAGCAAAAGAATGTTGTGGAGAGAATTGTCTGTCCCTGCATTTCTCTGGGAGTCCCTGGACTGTAAGATGGAGCAAAGAAGTACCTGGAAGCAGAAAGTCAGCTGCAGCAACAGGCGAGGCCAGGGTAAGCCCCTCAGCCAGTCGGGGACATGGAGTAGGGAGAGCAGGCAGAGCAGCAGAACTGGGATGGGATCCCCCAGACCAGGCACTGGCAGCCTAGTGAGTAAGGGAGATCCCCAAACCTGTCCTTGACCTTGCAGGGCATGGAGGAGGAAAAGATGGGCAGAAGAGTAGGTCTGTGTCTAAGGTGGTTTGTGGGGTTGCCATTACAGGAACTCATGGCTGCAATTAGCATACAGGCTGACCATCTCTTATCCAAAATGCTTTGGGCCAAAAGTGTTTGATATTTCAGAATTTTTCAGATCTTAGAATGTTTGTTAGACTTTACTGGCTAAGCATCCTTAATTTAGTGATCCAGTTCTCAGGCAGCATTTTGGAGCATGTTGGATTTTGAATTAAGAATACAACCTATATAAAATCTTGAGAACCATTAAAATGGGACTACCATATTCAGGCAATCATTGACTCATCATGGTTCAACTTAAGATTTTTCAGTCTTACAGTGGTTCAGTTTAGAATTTTTCAACTTTACAGTGGTGAAGTGACCTGCCTTCAGTAGAAACTATACTTGGAATTCTGCATTTGGAACTTCCCCCAGGATATATGTGGTCCCTTCCTTTCTGGTGACACTGGGCAGTGGCAGTGACCACATCTCCCAGTCAACCCCAAGATCACCTGGGAAAACACGCTCAACCCTGTATTCTATGATGTTACAGTACCAGTTCTGGCAGTCCATAGGCTTAGTGGATTAAATGCATCTGTAGGCTATGATATTTTATACTTATGATGCATTTTGGGATGTGGTCCCATCCTCCGTGGAGGAGCATATGCGTCTGGTGTGCTTCACATGAACTTACAACCCTGATCTGCACAACAACTTCATTAAACTTCTCTGTTCCTTTCAAACTTGGAGCTATCTCTTCCCCTATTCCCATGCTCCCCCTCCACAGATGACCTTACACCCTACTTCATGACAAAAATAAAAAGGGATTACTCTAAAGCTGATCACACTCCCATCAAAATTTCCCTATTTTCACTAGTTCTGAAAGTGATTTCCCCAACCCAGCTTCTCAAGCCATGCAGCCAGCAACAGGGTCATCCATGGCCTAGAAAAGAAGAGTCCTGAAGGTGAGAGGCCAGGAGGGGCCTGAGCAACTGGTGACAACAGTGTGGCAGTAAAGAATAGGGGAAGAGGGAGAATGAGGATGAATCTTAGACCACACCTCAGAGGTTCAGTGGTCATGCCGGGACCTGAGAGTGGAGCACCCAAGTACCTGATGGGTATGTGAAGCTGAGAAACTCTCCAAGTCAAGTCTACCATGCCTTATTAGCTATGTGACCTTCAACACATTAGACTAGGTTTACTTCAAGGTCTTCTTAGTCTTTAAAATGTTATGATTCCAAAGGAGAAGACCCAAATTAATAAAAGAAAAGATGAAAAGGGGGTATTGCAACAGACACCACTGAAATTCAGAAGAGTATGCGGGAATACTCTGAAAACCTATACTCCAGAAAATTGGAAAATCAAGAAGGAATAGATAATTTCTTGACACATATGATCCACTGAAATTGAAAAAGAGGACATTAGCAAACATCCATAACAAGCAATGAGATTGAGACAGCTATAAAGAACCTTCCAAGAAAGAACAAGCCAGGCCTAGATGGATTCACTGCTGAATTCTACTAGATCTTTAAAAACTAACACCAGTGCGTCTCAAACTATTCCAAAAATACAAAAGGAAGGAATACTACCAAACTAATTCTGTCAGCCAGTATTACCCTAATACCAAAACCAGGTGAAAATTGCATCAAAAAAAAGTTACAAGCCAATATCCTTGATGAACATATACGAAAAATCCACAAGAAAATACTTACTAACAGAATTCAACAGCACATTAAAGAGATCATACACCATGATCGAATAGATTTCATCCCAGGGATGCAAGGAGGGTTCAGCATACACTAACTGATAAATGTACTACAGCACATAAGCAGAATCAAGAACAAAAACCACATTACTTCAATAGATGCTAAAAAGCCTTTGATACAAAATCAATGCACAAGAATCAGTAGCATTTCTATACACAAACGAACAGGCTGAGAAAGAAATCAGGAAAACAATACCATTCACAATAGCCTCAAAAAATTAAAATACCTAGGAATAAGTTTAATCAAGAAAGTGAAAGACCTATACAATGAAAACTATAAATCTCTGAAGAAATAAATCAGTGAAGACATTAAAAGCTGGAAGGATATCTCATGCTCATGAATTGGTAGATTCAGTATTGTGAAATGGCTAAGCAACTGAAAGCAATCTATATGTTCACTGCAATCCCAATCAAAATTCCAATGACGTTCTTCACTGAGTTGGAAAATCAATCCTAAAGTTAATATGGAAGCACAAAAGACCTTGAATAGCCAAAGCAATCCTAAGAAAAAGAGCAATGCTGGAGGTATCATAACTAACCTGACTTCAAACTATACTACAGAGCTGTAGAAATAAAAACAGTATGGTACTGACAAAAAAAAAATGGAACAGGATAGAAGACCCAGACACAAGCCCGTGAAGCCACAGCCATTTGGTTTTCAGCAAAGGAACCCAAAATGTGCTTTGGTGAAAAGATAGCCTCTTCAATAAATGGTGCTGGGAAAACTGAATATTGACCTGCAGAAGACTGAAACTAGATCCCAGTCTTTCATCTTGCACCTGTATCAACTCAAAGTGGATCAAGGATCTTAATGTAAGATGTGAAATTACACTAGGAAAACAGGGAATGCACTGTTATATATATGCATAGGTAATAACTTTATGAACAGAGCTCCAATAGCTCAACAGTTAAGAGAAAGGATTGACGAATGGGACTGCATCAAACTAAAAAGCTTCTGCACAGCAAAGGAAACAGCCACCAGATTGAAGAGACAGCCTACAGAATGGGAGAAAATCTTTTCCAGCTGTAAATATGACAAGAAATTAATAACCATAATACACAGGGAGCTTAAAAAAATACCCTCCCCCCACAAAACAACAACCCATTGAATAAATGGGCAAATGAACGGAACAGACAATTCTCAAAAGAAAAAATACAAATGGCCAAGAAACCTATGAAGAAATGCTCAACATCTCCGACCATAAAGGAAATGCAAATCAAGACTACAATGAGATTCCACCTCACCCGGGTCAGAAAGGCTATCATCAATAACACAAACAATGAATGCTGGTGAGGATGCAGGGAAAAAGGAACACTTCTACATTGTTGGCAGGAGGATAAATTAGTGTAACCACTGTGCAAAGCAGTATGGAGTTTCTTCAAAAAACTGAAAATAGACCTACCATACAATCCAGCAACACCATTCCTGGGGATATATCCGAAGGAATGTAAACCAGGATACAATAGAGACATTTGCACACCCATGTTTATTGCAACATTATTCACAATAGCCACACTTTAGAAATAGCCAGATGCCCTACAACTGATGAATGGATTATGAAAATGTGACACACATACACATACACACACAGTGGAGTATAATTCAGCCTCAAAGAAGAATGAAATTATGTTGTTTGCAGGTAAATGGATAGAAATGGAGATCATCATGTTACGTGGAATAAGCCAGGCTCAGAAGGACAAAGCTTGTATGTTCTCCCTCATCTGTGGATGCCAGACCTAAAAGATAAATGCACACATAAACATGTATATGATCTTATATAGATGTAGATATATAGACAGAGAAAGAGGGAACATAAATGTATTCATGGGTCTGTCTGAGGGGACTGTGGAAAGATGAGAGAGAGAAAGAGAAATCTAGAGAGTGAAAAATATTGAAATGCATAGTGTCTGTGCATGAAGATAGCACAACTTATAAACTGCTGAATGATAGATAAGCAGGCAATAAAGAAAGCAAGAAATAGAGACATGAATCTAATTAAAGCATGATGCATACAAATCTGAAATGCCAAGGCAAAACCCCCTTGAGCAATCAGCATACAGCTAAAATATGAAGGACAGGAAGGTCAAACAGGCCCTGTGTGGAGTGGGTACCAGAGAGAGTTGGGAGGGTTGCAGAGAGGGTGAAGGAAGGGTGAATGTGGGGGATGTATTTTGTATTTGTGTATGAAAACAGAACAATGAAACCTGTTGAAACGGTTCTGAAAAGCGGAGGTGTGAGGGAGAAAAATGGAGGGGGTAAATCTAACTAAGATATACTGTAAGCACTTATGTAAATGTCTCAATGTGTTCCCCTGTACAACGAGTATGTGCTAATAATATTAAATAAATAAAAAATTTTAAATGTTATGATTCCATCAAAAACGTATCAGATGTGTCTGTGAGCTTCAAAATCAAGCTAGATTTACGTTAATAATTTTGAAGCTCCTGTTGCAATAATTTCAATGAAATCCAAGGCTTCTTTAAGCCATTTTCTCCTGCAGTTCTGAACATGGGTGTTGATTGTATTACTGAATCTGTAAATGTGAGTGAAGATCACACAGACAACTCGATACACAGAAAGCAGTCTCCAAAACACTGAAACATTCTTTGCTACAAACTCAATTTGCTGATTGATGAAAGGTTTCCCAATTTGTAATCTTTAAACATGAAATTTCAATAAGAATGTGAGTTAGGAGTTTCCGTCTTTGACTTTTCAGACACACACTGATACAAAAATATATTTGTCATTACTGTCAAAGGTCGTAGATTTTTTTGTTAAAAATAAGCCATTTTGCTGTGATTTTATGTCTAACTGAATTGTCATGTCAGAAATACTACTGTGAATAAGGGCAAAATAGTTTCTGCTGGGTATTGAGGGGGTGGGGGCGGAGGGGGAGGGGGTGGAGTGGGTGGTAAGGGAGGGGGTGGGGGCAGGGGGGAGAAATGACCCAAGCCTTGTATGCACATATGAATAATAAAGGAAAAAAAACAAAAGAAATACTACTGTGGAGAGACTTCTTGAAAGATTTTTACATGTCCTAAGTGTAGGATTAGTTGAAGCTGTATCAGCTTTTAATTTAAGGTCTGCAGCTGTTGGAATGACAGCTGTATCAAATTTCACAAGAAGTGACAGTAGGAATAAATGGAAGAGAACAGGTCTTCTGAGAATATATATACACATATATTACTATGAAGTAATTTATACCTTATGTACTATAATGCCACAAGTTCTAAATTTTGTGTGTTAATCAGAAGTGAGTGTTCAGAAGTTTTGTCAGCATTAGATTCTACCAGAAACTTGTCTCAGAAGCTTCTTGTTATTCAAGTAAGGTAAAGTTTATTTTAAAGCGTTGTAATTACATAAAAGAGTCATGACTTAGGGTTTAAATGCTTTAGGAATGCTGATTTTGTAACATTGGTTTGGGCCTTTTGTATTATTTCATTTTGGGTTTGGCACACTGAGAACTGCAAGCTGGGATTGGTTCTGGAATAATTTTAGGCTGGTCTGAGCTGTTTATGTCACTGAGTAAAATTAGATGTGCCCGTAGCTAATAGGAGGGAGTGAAACGTGAGACCAGGCCAAACACATGAGAACCTTGTCTTCCAGACACACTTTGTGAAGCTGGGATCCTTCATTCTCATCCTGTAAGTTTGAAAGTTTTTGACATTCGGTCCTGGACAGAGCTCAGGCCAGCTGTAGGTATTTCAACAGCGTGTTTTACAAAAATTCTAAGGTAAGTAATCAGATTTAATTGGAATTTTATATAATTAAATGTGTGACTTAAAAAATGCAAATAGTTATAAGATTTCTTGCTTTTTTTCTTCTTCATAGGTGGCATAATAGTTAATAAATTAAAAATAATGTAGAATAAATTATCTCAAAATAATTACATTTTAATTTCTCATTTCAACTGTTTAAGTTATTCTGAGTATCAAGATACTATGATGTGTGTTTTTAGCATAATCATATATTTCTAATATTTTCAAGTTGTCGAGTGCATGACAGCATTCCTATAGCACTGGACATTAAATTGTATACTGTAATTAATCTAGAACAAGTATAATCCTTAAGATTACTTCTCCTAATCCTGTTGCAATGTCTGTGTTAGAATCTTACTTGCTTTAGATTTTATTGATAGTTTTGTTGCAGACATTAAGAAATAGACTAAGATTAATAAGAACAAAAGTCAAGGAGTTTTGTAAATTGGGAAAAAGCAAAACAAGAGCAAAATACCAACCTGGCTCCCTAAATATTCTTAAACTAAAAAAGTGAAGAATGCTTCTTTCTCAGTCTGGGAGAAGAAAAGAAAGTGGTGCTCAAAATGTGTCAGGAAGTAAACAGAAATAGAGAGGGAGTAAAGATGTGAGAATGCCTCTGCCTACTGAAGTTGGGGTTATTTCTTCCTGTTTCTTAACTTAATGTGTGGCAATTGGAAAACATAAAATTTTAAAGAAACAAAGAAAGATAATAAGAAGAAATGCAACTCAATGGCTGACAGATTCACTTACAAGATGGAATAACTTACCAATACAAAACAAACTACAAAATATCCTATATTTGCTTTTTGCTTCTTTTCTGGGAAATACTTTGTGAATAGGTACCAAGAGTCATACTAAAGGAACTTCAAAACTAATGGCTCGAGTTGAGGTTAATTTTATATAAGTTCTAGAGTCTGAGGTTTTCAAAGCCAAATGAAAAGTAGTGTTTGTAGTTAGAGATACAATTCCAAAGACTAACAAATCCAATTTCCAAATGATGCCAACTTAGCTTGCAGTTAAAATACTGAAAATAAAATTGTCCCATTTGTCCCATAAAAATATAGTTTCTGGTCATTAAGCTAAGTTGCTCTTAACTGGAATACAAAAATTAAATATTAACTATAAATTCAGATAGGTGCCCGACTTGTTCGGTGTGGTGTATTTATAGAGGCCATGTTTTCCCTCCCTCCCTACTCCAGGGCCTCCCATGGCCCAGCCACACTCACCATGTCTGTGGCTTCCAGTGGGAAGGAAGGAATGGCAAAGCTCTGAGAGAGACTGCTGCTGTCCCAGGCCTTCAGAGTTTCTATCCTCTCCTCCTCGTTTTCCTCTCAGCCTCCTCAGCTCCTGGCTTTATACCTCTCCGGATCTACTGTGGTCCAGATGTTCTCATGAGTGTTGTATGTGCATTGTATGTGGCATTCTCACGACTATTGTGGATTTCATCCCCCGCTGTAGTAGCTCTTACATATTCCAACTTCATTTTTAATTTACCATTGCGTTGTAGAGAATTTTGTGGGAAAATTGGCACAGGAGCATTTGCTACTTTGTGACTTTGCAACAGACTTCTCTCAAAACCCCTCAGGATGTCAAAGTCATCTGTACTTGAGGATGCCTAGTGTGGAGTGTAGCACCAACGAAACAGGAGGCTGGGGCTTTGAGGGGGTGCTCACTTGGGCCCAAAGGTCTTTGTGCTTCATCCTGCAGCAGTGGGGAGCCACAGGAACACTTAGGACACAAGGGCAGTGCAGTCACAGTTAGTCTTTGGAAAGAGAGCCCTGCTTGTCATGGAGAACAGATTTGGGGCAGTAGAGGAGGCAGTGAGAGGCACCCTAAAACCCAGCTTTGCCTTCATGTGTACTTAACTCTACTCCTTAAATTCTCAGTTTTACTTGGGAAACATCTTTGAAAGGCATAACAGGAACAGACAAAAGAGGTTAGACTGGGGAGTCAGACTGCTGTGTTTCAGTGCTTCTTGCATGTCTCGGTTTGCTCATCTGTAAAAGGGGGGCTTAACTCTATCTGAGATACTTCGGAAGGTACCAAGGTACTTACAGCATGATCTTTAGGAAGGTGAACCCATGTAACCTTGTCCTGACCCCACCAGCAGGGTCAGGGGAGAATAGTGGTGAATGGGAGAATCTCTAACCTCTTCTCCCAGCCTTTGAGATGGCACGGTGAGTGCACCCGACATGGGCAGGACACAGGCTATTTCTGTTCCAGCAGAGAATGTTCTCCAGTCACTGTGCAGAGGGAGTGTGCCTTCCACAATGCAAACAGAAAACCTCCCTGCTCAGCTGACTGCCGCTGATGGCAGATTTAGGAAGGAGAGAAACCAAAGGACAGTTTAGACTTTCAGAATTCTAAGGAAAACTATATAAAGTACTCTAAAATTTTCACCTTGGTTAAACTTTGAAGTGCTGTCTCCATAGAGTGCATTTGAGTGTATACATATGGTAGCATTTGAAAGTCACTTCCCATTCCAATTTCAAAGAAAATGAAATGGTAAAAGGAAAGTGAATGGTGGCCTGAGCCGTTTGAAATGCTTTTTAATGAACTGGAAAGGCAATCAGAAAATTGCATTTACACATTTGATAAGAACCTTAATTATGTCTACCTAGAGAATTTTTTTGCTTTAATGTTTCATTCAGTCTTGCCAACTTAACAGGGAGCTTGGCTTAGTTGATAAATTCAAATAATTTTCTTAAAATTTGTCATTAATTTGGCATAGATAGCTTTTAGAGATAGAATTTAGTTAAATATTGTTTACAGGGTGGAAGCAAATTGGGGGTGGGGGAAATGGGGTGTTATGGTTGGTTTCCCTGAAAATTTCAGCTTCAGTATAAAAATCTTGATAAAATAGATGACAGGCTACTTTATCCTCATTAAACAAAGCTTTCATGTATAATTTTAATTTAAGACCATTCTAAATTGTCTTTCTTTGTAAATAATGTCAAACTTAGGTGTCATGTCCATACAGTATAAATGGCACTGCACTGTGTGCTGCCCCCTTCCCAGGGTCAGCACATTAACTGGCTATTGAATGACTGGTCATCCTCCACATCTCTCTGGAGAATTGCCCTTGGCCTCAGCCCATATCTTTGCCTTGCTCCTTTGCCTGCCCTAGCCTGCTTCCCTCATTGCTGATGCATTGCTCTTGAGACACTTTCCTTAGTAAGTCATCTGAACAAGAATCTTCCCTGCAGCTCTATTTCTGGGAAACCTAAGACAGGTAAAGCCGAATAGTGGTCCACGGGAAAATTCATGGTGTACCCAATCACTCTTTTAGGTCCTCATTTTTCCAACAGCAATTGTGCATCCTGGGTCCCAAGGTTCTAACCTGGTGACTAGCATTCCAGTCTATCAAGCACAGCTTCAGTGCAAACACCTGCTGGAGGTTGAAGCAGCAAAAATGGGCAGAAGCCTTTGAATTGCAGAGTTAGTTGTGATAGCTGGGATAAACCTTCAGAGCAGCTCCCAATTTGACTGTTTTTGAAAGTCTTGATTGACAATAGTGATTGTGTGTTACGGGTCACAGTGTGATGTCTCAATGCATGTGTGCATCGAATCAGAGCGATGAGTACATCCATCACCTTTAATATTTATCATTTATTTGTGGTGCTGACACTCCAAATCCTTTCTTCCAGCTATTTTGAAATATACAGTGCACTGTTGTTAATACACACTCTGCTGGGCGATGAAGCACAAGATTGACTTCTCCTATGTAACCTATAGTTCAACCTCCCCATTCCCGATTCTGCTCTACTCTCCCCAGGCTCTGGTAGCCCCTATTCCACTGTCAAATTTTATGAGATCAACTTTTTCAGGCTGCACATAAGATTTCAAATTCACTGGACATGTACCCAGAAGTGGGACTGCTGGATTGTGTGGCAGTTCTATTTTCAATTTTTTGAGGAACCCTTCAACTTTTTTCCAGAATGTCCATACTAATTTACATCCCCACCAACAGTTTATAAAGGCTCTAATTTCTCCACACTTAGAGAAAATCCTTGTACAAATAACATCTGTTATCTTTTGTCTTTTTAATAACAGCTACTCTAATAGGTGTGAAGTGATATCTCTTTGTGGTTTTGATTTGCATCTCCATGGTAACTAGTGATGTTGGGCATTTTTTCATGTGCCTATTGGCCATTTGTATTGTTTTCTTTTAAAAATGTCTCTTTAAGTCTTTTGTCCATTTTTAATGTTTGTTTGTTGTTTCTGTATTGGGTTACTTTGAGTTTCTTATGTATACTGACTATTAGCACATGTCAAATGTAGTTTGAAAATATCTTCTCCCATTCTGTGACTATCCTTTCACTCTGCTGATTGTTTCCCTTCCTGGGCAGACATTTTTTAATCTGATGCAATCCCATTTGTCTACTGTTGTTGCCTGTGCTTTTGGGGTCTTATCCAAAAGATCCTTGCCCAGTTAGTCATATTAATTATAGTAATGGCATTACAGTTCTTCTGATTTGATGTGAGTAATATCTGTAGTAATCATTTCCAGACCTTTGTCAAGAAGCAGCATCATTTTCTATGAACATATAATCTTTGAAACATTAGATGATCTAGATTCATAGACCATTATTTTCATGCTACTGTATAACAATAGCGAGTATAGGCTTTCCCTGTGCTAACCATTATTCTAGGAGCATTGTGCTTTCCATTTTGAGGTGTGATAGCAAATTTTAGGGAAATATAGATCTCTAGAAGTGTAGAATGCCTAAATGCACAGCAATTAGTTAACTGGATTATAATAAAGTTAACTGGATTGGTTTCATGTGATGCATGTCCAGTGATGATAAAAATGGCTATGTTTATAGGAGAGGCATAATTCTTACAATGTTAAATTCTTGTAATTCACCAAGTGGTTTTACAATTAACCTGTTTTGAGAAAGACAGCCAGCGGGTTCAAGAGGGTGAGCCGTAAAAACTATGAGGATCCCAGTCATAAGGCTCATTCACAGCATCGTGGAACTTAGAAAACTATTATACCACTCACATTTTAAGAAAACCTTTCTACCAATAAACACACCTGTGAGCCCCTCACATATTAAAAATAATCTTGAATAACTGGATAATTGAAAACTATATTCCATGGAACTAATTTGTTGATACAGCTTTCACGAAATAGCACGTAATCAAATATGCCACACCTCTAGACACAGCTTGTGAGGAATTTGCAGATATTTTATGGATAACACAGCACAAAATCCACAACAAAAACCTATAAGTACATATATTGTTTTCTGAAAGCCTACATATTAAACCAAGATCTAAATTATCATTTTCATTTGTCATCTAAATCAAAGAAATATGTATTTTAAAGATAAAGAGATAAGCTGTGGTCAGATAGTATCGTGGCTTTCATCTGCCACTTTTGTTGGGGGAGTCTTAATGTTAAGAGCCTGTGCATTCCCATGTAAATCTTCACAGTTTTCCCCAGAGCTGTAGTAAGACCTCACCCTGGGGTAGAGATTGGGGAAGGAAGGTCATTTTGAAGAAGGAAAGAAAGAAAAGAAGAAAAACATCAAAGCCTCCCATTGTCAAGTGCAGGCAGAGAGAAGCATGGTCCAGCAGACCAGTCCCCAGGGAAGGAAGGGGCACATGTCAGAAGCACAGAACTTTGTGCAGAGCACCTCCAGCATATCCTACATAATGTCAGGATGCATCCTAGAACCGAGGTGGTCAGGAGTCACCCACTGTGAGAAGTCTGATAGACCATCTGAGTTGATCAGTTGTTAGAACTGACCATCATAAAGTTTTCATCATAGAACCAGGCAGACTTGTGTCTAAAATTCAGGCAAGTTCATGTAATAGCAAAAGAGAAATGCATAAGACGGTAGAGTTGAGAAACAAACAGAAGCAGTGCTTTTCAGATGCTAATCTTCTTCTCAGATGACACCCATTCATCTTATATAGAATTTACTTCCTTTGTGCCTGCATGTATACTGTTCAAAGACAAAGAATGCTGATGGAATTAACATTTGTGCTAGAAAATGGAGCAGTGTGCTTGACCACTGAGATGTGAAAGGAGGGAAGGTTCAGCCTATGGATTACGACATATGCACCAGTAATGCCATTAGAGCCACAAAGGAGCCTGGAAAATAATAATACATCAGTCTGTCACTTTCCTCTTTGTTTGGTGGGCTGCTGTGCTTTCTCAGCTGCTCATAGAGTTTCTGTTGAAGCTGGTAGGCTCTCTGCAAAAGAAGGGAGGTGAGAAATATAGGAATTGTGGGTAAAGATGCAGTGAAGTACATTTTTAATCATAATGCCATATTCCCAAACATGGAAGCCTACTCCACAAATACATTGTAAGTGAGAATATATTTTATTTGCCTGCCTTTAGCAAATACTTACAATTGAGCCCTTACTATGTACCTGGCACTATTCTGGGTACCAGGTATATAATGAACAAATCAGACACCCTTCTTGTCCTCATGGAGATGAGTTTCATGAAGAACAGGCAATAATAAACAAATATATACAATTGTAAGTCTTGAAGACAGCTATAGAAGAAATAAACAGGACATTGTTGTAGACTTTACAGAACAAAAGAGACACAAAGGGTGCTCATGGAAGGCCGAGGCCAGGTGTGGCCACCACATGTCATGGACCAGTTCTCCAAGCAGAGTGATAAACTTTCCTCTGACTAAAGGCTTACTTCTTCTTCAGGAGAATCTAACAAGGAAAGAAAGTGGGTGCAAACTGGACGAAAGGCATCACTTATCAAGTTAGTAAAATCTTTGCTTACTCTATAACTGACCATCATAAGCTTTATCTATCTTTGTAACTCCTGGGACTACTTCTGTTGCACATGACAGAAATCCATGTTAAAAACATTCAGGCAAAGATGGGAATTTAGTAATCCATAAATCAGTCCTGAATTTAGGATCTCAAATGAGGTTGGTAGGATTGCCCCTCACTCTAATACTCTCTGTCCCTCTGCCCATCTCTTCTTGCCAGACTTCTCTTGCAAGCTCTTTCCAAGTGGTGGGAAAGATGGGTGTTGGTGGTGAGGTATTAGCTTCTGACACCGGAGGCAAGCTTCCCTCACAGAGTTGTCTGCATCAATTTTGGAACAAGTGACATATAGTGGCCTGCTTGGATCCCATGGCTCCCCAGTACCATTCTCTAAGTCTAGACTGATAAAATCCCCTGGCTGATGAGACTGTGCCATGTACACATCTGGGATACTGAGATGTGTTTGCAGGACCACACCACATGGAGCTAAGGAGAGATCTTCCTAAGGCAGACAGGACAGGAAAGTGGTAGGTGTCCACTATAATATAATACAGAAAAGGACAGCAGATGCCCACTCTAATATGACACAGACGACAACAGTAGGCATCTAGCTGGCACTCACAGAAAAGAAAAACATTGGAGATGTCCAACCTGTCAACTACCATGCTCAGATTCCTGTTTTTCAGCTTCCTTTTGTATAGTGCTCATCAGGAAAAAAACCCAGTACTAACACACTATAATATACCGAAGAAAACAATAGGTGCCAACTATCACATGATGCAGAAAACAGCAGACACTCAACATCAATATGGCACAGGAGAAAACAGTAGGTGCCCACACTGTCTGAGGCAGAAGGAGATGCAGAGTTGCACTGGCTCCAGCGGTCCCTCAGTGTAGCACTGTTAGCGTGAACTCAGCACCGGCAGCCGCTGACTGTTAACTTTCTCTCTCCATTTCATAGGTGCACTACAGCAGAGGTTGATGGTAGATATAACCCATGGCAAGAACTGGAGCAAATGTGGTACCCAGGAACAGCTGGTTCTGGTTAAGAGGCTGGGTATCCAAATGCTACAGTCTTCATCGTGGTATTTGCAGCTGACTTGCTCAGTTGCTGTTCTGTGTCATTTCTGCCAATTCAGTCTTTGGATGTTGACATCTCTTCTTAGTCAAGTTCTATATAAGTACTCTAAAAGCTTCAGATTTCTGAGTGTACTTAATAAATCCAGGACAAATAACCAGGAAAAGTGCATTGCCTGCTTTTATAAATATAAAAATAGGCCTAAAGCCAAAGTACAAAACAAAACCAGTTTTGTAAGCTAACATCCCTGTGCCAGTAGGCTTCAGCTTTTTTCCTTTCTTTTAGTTGCTTTCTCATGCAAATAAAGGTCTCTTCCCCATTCTGTTTTGTTAGATGCTTAAAAGGCCTTTATTCTGTTGGTTTGTTGTATTTTGCAAGGACTTTTTGAATATGACACAATTTCCATTTTACTTTGAAAGTCAACCCTGCTGCAAAGAAGACAGAATGATTTTGTGATCTTTGAATCCGGATGTGTGTCTGTGCACATGTGAGCACACATACTCCTGTGTACAGTGTATCAAGTATGTATTTATAAGAAGGCTGTGTATTATTTCCAGAATTATCCATATTGTAACTTCAGATGAAATTGATAATTATGAGCACTTCTATGTGGAGGTTTCCAGAGTGAGCAGTTGATTGAAAAATTTAGCAGAATTGTTCTTGAAATTATTTGGTCGTGAAGTTGGGATTATTATTAACTTTACTATTAGAAGGACTACATACATATGTACCATATAAAAAATCCATATCTGAAAATATACAGAAAAACATTTGGGAAATGCTATTTGAAATGAAAAGGTACAATATGGGGGAAAAGTGTTATTACAATTTTCTAGTTTCTAATATTTTTTCCTACGGATATGTACTTATATTTTGTACCTTTTCATTTACCTTTAGATCACTAGCTTTTCCCTGGGTTATTTAATGCTTTTCAAACATAAAACATTAAGTTTGAGACACTGTGATAATCCTGTAAATTAACATTTAACCCTTCACTTAGCTTCCAGGTTTTTATCATTAGAGATAATTCTAACATAAGCGTCGTTAACACAAACCTTAGTTTTCATTTCTAGTTGTTTGTTTAGATTCAGTTCCCAGAATTAGATTTTCTGTTTGAGGTTTTCAGCATATAGAGCCAGATAACTTACGGGGATTATGTTAATTTTCTGAAGAAGAGCATGTCTGTCTCTCAAATATTTTGCTGGTTTGGGCTGTTACCAGTTTTTAAATTTCCCTTGATCTTTGAAAATTGCTCTTGTGTTTATGAAAGTTGTGTTTGTTTGCATTTCCTTGCTGCATAGTGCATCTTGACAGCCTTATGTCTAGTAGCTCTTGTGTTTCTTCGATGATAATTTTGAGCATATTTGTTGCTCCAAATCCATTGAAGGGTGGGGGTGTAGCTCAGTGGTAAAGTAGTTGCCTAGCATGAGCAAGCTGGGTTCTAGCTATAGCATCACAAAAAATTATTGATTTTGCTTTTGTTTTTCCTTAATTACAATTGTTTCTATTTTAAGAGTATTAATTTTGTCCTGTCTTTAAGGCAAATATTTCTCCCAGTTTATCTGCTGTTAAATTTTTTTTGTCCTGATGTTCTTTTTTTTTGTCACACGTCTACTAGGGTGAGCACTTCTGCATCCTCTTGTTTTCCTAAATGTTGTGCTCATCTGGAGTGATGTGGGTTATAGTGCAAACAGTGAGACAGAAAGCACACGGAGAAGAGGTATAACTATTTGCTGTGGGAGTGAACGAGTCCTTAGAAGTCTGAAAGAAAGTAGAGATGAGATGTATGCATTCCTTCTCAGGAACCAAAATTCTGCCAGGCCTCACATGAGTTCCCTGGAGAAATTTCATTCACCGTGCTCCATCTTTACAAAGCTGGAGCTTGGGAGCCTTAAACTAAGGTAGAGTTAACATCCCTTATTCTCAAATGGTGCTTTTTTACTTTAAAGTCTATTTACCTTGAAAACTTTCTAATGTTGACCTTGTACCATCTTTGGTTTTAATGTTTTCTGGTACCATTTTTCTTCTAACAGTTCATTCTTTCATTCAAAAACATCTATAAAGCCAGGTGTGGTGGTGCACATCTATAATTCCAGCACTTGGGAGGCTGAGGCAGGAGGATCAGGAGTTTGAGTCCAGCTTGGCCTTTAAACAAATCTAGAAGGCTTTGTTAGTGATACATATTTTCTTTCTTTTTGCAGCACCAGGGTTTGAACTCAGGGCCTTATGCTAGCTAAGCAGGCACTCTTAGTGCTTGAGTCACTCCATCCTTTTTTTTTTTGTGATGAGTTTTTTTCAAGACATGGTCTTGCCAACTATTTGCTTGGGACTGGCTTTGAACCTTCTGACCAGAACCTTCAGAATCAGAATTCTTCTGATTTCTGCTTCTCATTAACTAGGATTACAGGCATGAACCACTGGTGCCTGGTCAAATGTTTCTTAATTATGACATTCTCTAGATTCAAAATGATATTATTTAACAAATTTGAGTTCTTCAGGAGTCAGTGTTTGTTGTCAATTTAACTTGGCTTCAATTATAAAAAGAAAAATTTTGGCTGTTAGTTCTTTAACCACTGTCTTTTCTATGTTTTCTCTGGTTGTCTCCACTGAAGTAAAAATGAAACATATTTATACCTCTCATTCATCAGCCCCGTCCTTTAAACTTTTTTCATCTTTATCACCCTGTGGTGTTTTTCTAAAGAGATGTGCCTTCCAATTCTATTTTCAGCTATATATAAAATCTGTCAGATAGAGGGGGAGCTATTCAGTTTATAGCTTTAAACTACATAACTCATTCTCTGAGTTCTTAGATATAATTGAATTTCTCATGTGTAAGGAACTCGAGCTCTTTTTCAAACCCTCATTTTTAAATTATATGATATTAGCTCCTGTCAGCAGGGTCCAAATGTTGATTATCTTTGTGTCCAACACCTGGCAATGACTATCCGAAGTAGGCACACTAGGAAGTGTCCCTGGGAGTAAAGAATATCAGTGGGCAGCATTTACTTAGCAATTTACACTATGACCAACTCACTGTGCTATGTGCAATGACAAAATCAAAGACTGTGATCCCTAGGTCATTTCATTTTAAATAAAAAACAGAGGACCATGAATTTAAGAGCTAATTGAAGCTAATATTTTTTCAAAAACATATTTTAAGGATTCTTTTCTAGAGCCCAACCATTAAAACATTGATAACTATATTTGAAAGATGCATTTAAAGTCGATCATAACTAATCATAGAATCAACATACTTTGAAGGAAGGATAATAGGGGAAGGGTGTTTTAATGACAATGTAAATCATTTTTTAAATAGAAGAGTCTATAAATTAAATTTTGTTTAATGTATATCTAAACTTGGAATTCTTTCTATATCTCAGGGTATAGATTTTTACATTCTAAAGTACTTAATTAATTGCTTTTGTAAAGAATCATAAATAGATCTCAAAGCTGTGTGTTGTTCTGGTCAGTATGCTCTCCTGCCAACAGGAATACCGCTTTCCATGACCTCAAAGTGTGAGGCAGTTGGTATCTTGCCCAGTGATAATTATAATATATGAAAGAAGCTAGCTGAACCAGAGGCTCTGGAAGTCCTCCCTAACAAACATTTAATATAGTGCCTAGTTTAAAAAAAATTTAAATAAACTTTTTAGAAAAAAATTTAAATTGAATATGCTACCTCATCATTTAATTCCTGCTGATCTAGATTAAGGCCTTTTTAATGAAATGCAACACAGCTGAGACCAGTAGGTGGTATTTTAAACCAAAACATTAGTTAAAAGAGGCACTCATGGGGCTGGTGGTGTCCCTCAGGTGGTAGAGCAAATGCTCTGTAAGAGCAAAGTTCAAACCTCAGTCCCACCAAAAAAAAAAAAAAAAAAAAAAGGAAGAAAAGAGGCACTCATAAAAGGTGGTATTAGTAAGAGACCCTATCTCAAAAATACATGAAAAAACATGTTTGTGAACAAATGGAAATGGTTTTGGTAAATCCAGCTCAACTATGAAAGTCACAAGGCCGAGTACGCCAGCGGGCAGTGAATGTGTTCAGCCTGGGAAGTGGGGTCCAGCCTTACTCTTTCGCAGTTTCCTCTTCCCTGGAAGAGTCTCACCAAATGTGAGAAGAATGCTGGTCCCCCTCTCAGGGAAGAAGTAATCATCTGTGCCATTGTAAATAGATTTCTACTTACTAATTGTAAAAAGTTGAGAAAAATCCACAAGAATCTCTCAACTTATTTTATGGTTTGCTGTAAAGTGTAAATAAAATCTGAATATTTGTCCATTCAATGTTTGTCCTCAATTTATTTAGAAAACATTTGTTAAGCATATACACTATGCCAGGTATTGTTGAAGTGCTGGAGTAAAACGAACAGTGGAAAACCCAAGCTCTCAGAGATTGTTTGCAGTGAGGTAAGCATTTACAATAAAAAAGGAGGTAACATGCATTAGCACATCACGAGGAACCACATGCTATGGAGAAGGCGTGAGCAGGAAGGACATGGTGAGCTACGTGGTGGAGTTGGTGGGGTTATTCTTTATGCCAGATGATCATGGAGGGTTCTGGTGATAAGTGATCTTGGAGCAGCAACTGGAGAGCATCAAAAGGAGAAGACAGTCCCTGTAGCAGGGTTGTAACTGCATAGTCCACGAGAGGGCCACACTTGGGCACACACCCATGTGTATGAGCAGCGGGGCTGAAGCAGCAGGGCTGGGGGAAAGTGACAGAGATGAAGACAGGAGGACCCATGTCACTTGCAATAGGATTTGGGGTTTTCCTCTGAAATTGGAATCCATAGGAGGGTTTTATGCAGATGTGGGATTATGTTTTAAGAGGGCATCTCTAGCCTCTGTGTTGGACACTGTACATGATTCAGGCATGGAGGCTGAGAAAGCTAGGTGACTGTTAAGACAATCCAGGTGACAGACAAAGTAGGAATGGTCAGACTGGATTTAAGGTAGTTCCAATAGGGCAGGATAGGACAGGGAACCAAGAGCCTAGGGTTAAGAAACACGCTGATTAATAGATCACTTGACCAGGCCCATGTGTGCCTTTCTCTTTTAAAATCTCACTTTTGTACCACACTGTAACAACAATGCCTTTAACCCAAGGTTATGTCCCAAGTTCTGAACAAGCACATCCTGGACAAATAGCTTAAGAAAAGCATCTGGTGGAACTCATCCTTTTATCAATAGGAATTCTTGTCAAAGAAGAACAAATATGTGTGTCATAGAAATAAATCTGGATTTAGTATTCTGACCAAACTTAATGTCTCTGGACCCAATTGATAATGTCAGGACATTCATTGTAACAGCAGGAATGGTTGAGTACACTGGATGTTCAGAACAAATAAAATCCTTATCTAGAGGAATGTTCAATCAAGTCCCGTACCCTATTTACCTTAACTGCACACACACACACACACACACACACACACACGTCATGCAGAGCTAAGTGCAGTGGAGAAGAAGTATATGTGATACTCATTGCATCTCTTCCATCCACTCTCACTCTGCTATGAGTGCATCATTACTTTCTTTTTTATTTGCTCTGTAAAACTCTGTCAGTTTTTACCTTGTCTGCCATTGAAGACAAGGACCTAGAGGACAAAGAATTGATGTCCACTCTCTCAGGGGGGATTCACCCCATTTGTCTCTCCCCGTTTTCTAGCATCCTCCCTGCAAGGTGGTTTAAGTAATATTTGTCCAATTCAACAGCCATTCATTCACTCATTCAAAGGTCTTATCATGTGCCCATTATTTGTCCTTTGTACTCTGTTAGGGGCATAGCAATGAATAAACCAGAAGCTAGTCTCCCAGCTTTACATTCCAAAGAGAGGGTGCAGTAAAAACGTGAATAATCAAATAAACAAGAACGGATGCCTAGAGCCGCCTTGGCACTGGAAGGCTACCTCAACAGAATTGCAATGAGTCCACCTGTGAGCCAAAGCAAAGTTGTCTTAATGAATGCCAGCTCTCCATAAGTATGTAGACAGAATAATGGTCTCAAAAATGTCCACATGCTTATCCCCAGAACCTGGAGTTAGATTCCCTTCAAGGGTGAAAGGAACCTTGCAGATGTAAATATGTTAAGGCTCTTGAGATGAAGCATTTGTCCTGGATTGTCCAGGGGCCCCAGATGGTCACAAGGTGCCCTATAAGGCAGGCAGGCGGATGGCTGCCTTAACACTGGAAAAGGAGAGGAGCAGATTCTCCCCTATACCCCTCCTGAGGAATGCAGCCTGGCTGCACTTTGATTTTCAGGACTGTGGGTGCATTTTTTGGACTTCCTTTTATAAGATAAGAGTGTGTTTTGTTAAGCTTGTGCTAATTTGTGAAACCAGCAACAGCAAACTATATACAGAATAGGAATATATGGAAACAGGAAAACACACGTTCTTAGGAAACTTTGCCAGTTTTATTGATCTGTAGCAATACTGTAAAACATGTGCTTGCTTCAAATTCAGACCCTCTAACCACTCTGTCCAATCCTGCTGTCTCTCTGTTCATCCTTTACAGAATGCTAGAGCCACCATCATGATCTCAGGCAGTTATAAGTGTTTGGAAATAAATATAATAGAGTGAAGTGGCAGAGAATGACTAAGAACAGAGAAGGTTCCTTTGAGGAGGGACACAGGAGCTGCTTCTGAAAGACGGAAAAGAAAGGACCAGAGAGTGTAGGCCACAGATGGAGGCAGAGATGCAAGCACACGGCAGCTCATGTAGGGTGTCACAGGTGATAAGAGGACAGTAGACGTTCTTGGTGTTGGGAAAGGCCATCTGAAGTCTGACAGCATAGAGTGACAGGAGTTTCCTTACATTCTACCCATTTGACTACTGGGTAGAGCATGGTTTCCAGGGCTGTGGGGAGAGTGAAGTCAAATTTGGCAACAGTGGTGACTTGAGCAGCAGCCAACTGGCCAGGGCTGGGCCTGGAAAGCAGAGAGGGTGCGACTTGCTGAGGGATGACTCAAGGGAAAAGAGAATAGGCCAGAATGATGACAGGGACTTGGACTTGAGCCACTGACAGTGGCGGTGGACTTTCTAATATGGGGAAGAGAAATAGATCAAAGAATTGAGCAAATAATTGAGCCCTGATGAGACCGTCCATGTCGAGGTATTGGGTAAGGTATGTCAGTCATAGTTTTATATAGTCACAGTTATAGCTTGTGGAAATGCTTTTATTGAATAGAAAAGAGCAGATGTGGGGTGCATATGACTGAAGCACATTCTATGTATGTATGAAAACAGTGTAATGGAACCCACAAAGCTATAAAGAAAGGGGGTAAGAAAGTAATAAGGGGGGATGAACTTGATCAAAGCACATTATATGCATATATGGAAATAGCACAATGAAAAACCCCTTGTACAATAAAAAAAGAAACAAAAAAAATACATGACAAAAAAGAAAAAAAAAACCAAGAAAATGATTATTTTGGGCCAGACTTGTTTTCAATAAGGCCACCTCCAAATTATCCCTAAAAATAAGTGTATAACTTTCGCACAAAACATCCCAGAGGCAAACACTCATCATTTTACTATATTTACGGTCTTCATTTATAGATGACAAAAGCTTTCTTTTGTTCTTTTTGTTAAGAAAAAAAGATTTTCTTAAAATCTCAAGGAGTTGAAATTGTTGCTAAGACTTTTCCTCTAATTTATATAAATGAGTATTTGTAAATATCTGTATAGACATTTCTAATCTGTATTAAAGAAGGCCAATGTTGGGAATTTAATCAAAGGCAAAGATAGCTGTGTTAGGTATCTTGTAAAGAGTCTTTTAAATTCTGAGTAGCAGATGGAAGAAAAAATTTAATCATTTGTCATAAAATTGAGTAACTGTATTTTTCTTAAAAATAAATAAGTACCAGCTTGATTTCATTCCCACTGAGTCTTTTAAGAATTTGATAATTTGGATATTGTAGGTTGATGCTTTAATTCCAAGTTCAATTTTGCAAAGTGTTTTTGTTTGCTTTTTTTTTTTTTTTTTTTTGCAGTACTGGGGTTTAAACTCAGGACCTCAAGCTTGCAAGGCAGGTGCTGTACCCCCAAGCCACACTTCTGGCCCCAACTTTGTAGAGTTTTGAAAGTCATATCCATATGTGTGTGTTGGATTTATTGATTAAAATTTGCAAATATGGTCACTGGATTTCAGATGAATTTGTGATATCTAAAATATTTTAAATGATGGATTTACTATCTCCCTGTGGTTGAAACAGAGTGACATGTTTCAAGGTTAATAGTTAGTCCTCTTTTTAAGTTATTAGTTTTGGACATTTATGCTTAAGGTAAAATTAAGGCTCATGGTAAATCAGTATTGACAAGTTCTTCTCTCTTCCTTTCTGTCTCTCTGCCGCTCCCTTCCCTGTGTCAGATGGTGCGTGAACAGTACATGACAGCCACAGAAGGCACTCACATAGAGAGGCCGGAGAACCAGTGTGTCTACAAAATCGGGATCTATGGCTGGAGGAAGCGCTGCCTCTACTTGTTTGTTCTTCTCTTACTCGTCATCCTTGTTGTGAATCTTGCCCTCACAATTTGGATTCTTAAAGTGATGTGGTTTTCTCCAGTAAGTATTACTTTGTTTATTGTGCTCCCTATATCACTGCATTTATATTGTGTTGAAAGTTTACTTTAGGGCAATAAAGGCCTGCTTCTTTCCTGTCTGCATCAGAATCTTCAATAGCAAAATGTACATGTAACATTTACTTTTTCCATTTTCAACCTCAGCATGAACTATAGTGTGGTGATTTTGTTGTGTTGTGTTTTGTTTTGTTTTTCATTTGTCATTGTCTGTATATGGAGGGAAAATCGTAATTTGAATTTTTGGTTGATTGAGTCAAGATGGCTTAGTACTTTATTTGTTTCATCAGTTTGTAAATTGTATAAATCACCCGTTTTCCTGATCTCATTAATTCACAAATACCATTTAGATGCTTGTATTAGTCTATTTTGCATTATTAGAATGAAATACCTGAGGCAGACTACCTTTATAAAGAAAAGAGGTTTGTTCAGCTCACAATTTTGGAGCTTCAAGGGTATGGCACTTTCATTGGCTCAGCTCTATGGAGCACCTCAGAGTGGGTGGCAGAAAGACAGACAGGAGAATGAAATCCTATCATCACCCAAGGACCTCCTCCTATGCCCGGCCTCTTAAAGGCTGCACCATCTCCCAACATGGCCACCTTGAGGACCAAGCAGCTGACACGTGAACCTAAACCCTGCCCAAGACACAGCAATCCACTTTTTAAAGACTCCATTCTGATATAGGCTAAGTTCACATGCATGCTACAACATTTAAGAACAAATTCAGAAAATAACATACCGGAAGTCCTAAAGAATGCGGATTCTGTTTTAAACATCTTCATGTTACAAAGGTAACTGCGTGATTTTCTTTGCCCTGATAATATTCTATGTGCTTTGTTTGTTTTGTGGTGCTGGGGATTAAACACAGGGCCTCATGCAAGATAGGCAATTGTTCTACCACTGAGCTACACTCCCAGCCCCTGTGCTGGATAGTTTTTGAAACAAAAAAAATGCCCACTAAATGTAGGGTGCGTTGATTTTGCAAGATAAGTACAGTGACATAAAAATACTACTGCCCATGCCATCACAGGTAGGACAATATGTTCCTCACCTGCATCCAAAGCCGAGGTGTGTGCTGGGCTCTTTCCAGGAGCAGTACCTACGGTCCTCTGATCTGAGATCCCTTTCATTAACAAATCTTTCACTTCATAAGCTACTAATTTCCTGACATAGTTCTAACCAATAGACATGTTATTTTGTTGACATAATAAATATTTACATTTTTACATATGCAGAGTTGAAATACCAATCAAATTAGAATATAATTTGAAATGTGTTATTTAATATATTTAGACTATATTAATTTAAATATGTAACATAGTATAAATTGTTGTGTTATATAGAAATATATAAGTGTATTTAAATGAGCAAATATAAGTTGTGACTTCTTGGTTAAAAGTTATAGAAAATATTTCTCTGGCATATAAGATATAGATTTACTTCATAAGAACACACAACATATAAGACATATGCTATTTTTTTATTTTTTAAGAACCAGGTTGACCTGGAACTCTTGATTCTCCTTCCTGTCGAAGAGTCAGCATTTATAACGTGACAGCATTGTAAGTGACAGTACTGAAGTTGAGGGCTACATTGCTATAGTGAGACCAGTGTCCCAAAAGCTGAATTCCCATTTTCACTTTTCTCAAAGATGATGCATGTTTGTAATTCAGCATGAGAACAGGTATGGCCTGTAGTACTGACGAAGCTCAATGCAGTCATTCCAATCTGCTTTTCATTTTAAATTTTTGCCTTGAGTGCCTCTTTGCTAAGAGGTTGCATGTCCATTGCCTTCTGCTGAAGGAGCACCATGGGACTGGAAGGTGAAAACACACACAAAAAATATGAACAATTCCTTAAAATGCTTTCTTTTACTACTAACATATACTTTTTAAATTAAATTTTTGGGGACTACATTAACACAAAAGTTTACAAAAATTTTACAAGTGTATACATAAAGCATCATAAAACAGACTTTAAACTCACAAGATTATGACTATACATATATATTCCCACATTCTGAAAAAAAATTCTCAGAAATAACTCCATGGAAAATATACTTAGTTACTACTGAAGATAATTTTTAAAATGTAAAAATTAGATTTAAGTAGTGTATTTTAAATAACAGAACTATATAATTACAGAGGTCAATCAGATGGGTGAATAAAAGAATAGGAAGATACTTACCTACTGTATTAATTATGAAGTTTTTTGTGTGTGGCTTTCAATTGTTAAGGTAAGAAGTGTCAAATGCTTTAGAATTAAATGACAAATGGATAACAAAAAAGATGTCTATTGAGTACAAAATAATATTTAGAAAATTCTAGCAACTGATGCTAAGCAGAGATTCTAGAAGATTCCATGTTAGCCCCTGTAAGAGAGAAGTCAACCAGGAGAGTGGACAGTAAAAGGAACGTGTGCAGGACTGGGGTGTAGCGTGCACAAGGCCCCAGGTTCAATGCCCAATGCCACCAAAATCAGTTAAGTGACTTACTTTTTTTTTCTTACTCTATTTTCTTTCCATAAAACTAATGTGAATATTAATTTAATTACAGTGCTCATGGGCATAAGATAATAACACCCATGAGTCACATCTGTAAGTATGTTAAAATAAGATATTTCTAATTTTTAATGACATAGATTTTTTTAACTTTGTAGTTATTGATACTTACTTATACATAAAATATTTTAGCACATTTAATGAATGCAACCTTAGCAAATTAAGATTAATGATTCTAACATAACTAATTAATCTTGAAAACTAAGTTTTAGGGGCACTTTTATTTGGGGAAAAAGGATAAAAAAAATCAAAGTGGAATTATAATAGTGAGTATTACTGAATGTTATAATTAGGTTTATAACTCTATAAAATACTTTGTTGGCAAATTTTTTTTCATTTACCCTGGTAATGAGATCAGTAATGGGAAACATTGCCCTTTTCAGGAGGACAAAAGCTCCAAGTGGATTTATCCTTAGCAAGAATTTGCAATTACTTTCTTTTAGCAACTAGCAGTTAGAAATCCTCCATCAAGGACTGTCCCTTAAGAATCTTATGTGGCAAGAAAGCAAAGTCTTCCTAGATCCCTCTGCCAGCATTTCCTTAGATAAATGTTTGTGATTGCAAGCTTGTATCCATTCCTAGGGAGCTGGAGAGAATGGTATATGTGGCATCTGAATGACTTCTGCTCTGCCCTGTGATTGCATAATCATCTGAAGAGAGTTTTAGAAAAGAATGCACATGTGCAAGTGACTACAAGCTGTCTGTAAATGCACAGAGATCATGGAAGACCACTGACGATGCACTAACATCTTCTGAAATCTCTGCTAATCATGTACAAGCTCTTAAAATCTGGAAAAAAACATTGTACAAACTCCATTTGAAACTTGAATACCAGGTATAGTGGTGCACACCTATAATGCCAGCACTGAGACACTGGAGGCAGGAGGACCATGAGGCCCCGGCTACTCTGGGCTACATAGTCTCAAAAAAATAAAATAGGGCTGACAGAGTGGCTCAAGTAGGAGAGTACCTGCCTAGCAAGCATGAGGCCCTGAGTTCAAATACCAGTGCCACCCAAAAACATGTTTTTAAATAAATAAAATACAATAACTTGAATACACTGTTTATTTTAATGGCTTTTTCTTCCTCTCTAAAATACTTGATTTATAACAAATGATTCCCAAGTCCTTGATATAAAATTTGATGATTTTATGTCCAATATAATTTACTTATGGATTTTAAGTCAGTATTATTGTCTTACTTTTCTGGACTTATAAAACATTTAGTGTTTTGGGTAAGTACAAACTTAGTCTTGTATTCTAATTTTAAAACAGTTTGATGATACTCGTGATAACTATTAAAAATGACTTCATATTGTTAAACATCTTTACTTTTAAATACCTTTATTTTATTTTTAAAACTACAGCAAGTTTATGAGAGTGATAAGCGGAATTCTAAGAAGATCCCATGGTTTCCACCCCTGCAGTTGCATCCTCAGGAATCCCGCCCTTGAGCGTGGGCAGAACCTGGGCTTTACTCTCAGTCAATAAAGATGAAAGTGATAGGAATTAAATTAGGTTATAGTTACATCGTGCAGGAGCTTTGCGGATGTAACTAAGGTTCCAAATCAGTTGATTTTGACTTCATCAAAAGGAGATTATTCTAGGTGGGCTAGCCGCCGGCAACTGGATCTGTCCAAAATGGTGCCAGCCCCGAGCTCAGGATGGTGGGGTTTTTATATCTAGAGAAGCGGCAGCAAGCAAGCAGGGACTACAGAAGCAGACTTGGCATTTAGCTGTTCAAGGTTACACTCTATCATGTCAGCACAGCTATGGACCAGGCCATCCACAGTTTCTAAGGAGATAGCTGGATGCAAGGGCCCAGGCAAGGGGGAAGGGCTTTACTTTGATCCTCTTTCCACTCCCCCCCCCACGCCCCTGCTTTGATTTTTCTCTGGGTTTCCTTATCAGGCTTGCCCCCTCCCCCCAGACCTTAAAAGGGGGACTGAGGCCTTTTGTAAGGGGTTCTCCTGCTAGCCTTGAAGAGGTGACTGCTGAGTTGTGACAGGGTCTGTGCAGCAACTTGGCAGGGGGCTGGATGGCCATTGTGAGCAGGGAGTAGCCCCTGCCCTGGCCAGCAAAGAGGCAAAGGCCTCAGCTCTGGTCCACAAGGAACTGACTTCTATCAGCAGCCATGTAAGCTTGGAAAACACCCCAAAACTCCAGAACTGGAACAGGGCATGGCTGTGCTGAGCTCCCCCTGACCTAGGACAACTGAAATAAGAAATGAGCATTGTTTTAAGCTGCTAAATTTGTGCTAATGTTGGACAGTGATGGAAAAGAATAAGAATACAGTGTTACTACAGTTTGCAAAGATGTGTTTAATTTCTCTTCTGATAGATACTGACAAAACAAAAAAGGAAAGAAAATCTCCAAAATTATCTGAATGAACTTACCTCATGATCCATGTTTTTAACCACCTTTTGGTAGGAAAATATTTCAATTTTAATCTTGATTTTGTTGGACATTGACATATTTTAAATATCTGGGAAGCAAGAAAAAGCTAGCAGTATTTTAGCCTAATCCAATAGTGTGCCTTTTAACCACTGGCTGAGGTGGGGCCCAGGGCTCTCTCTGGTCCCACAGGAGCCTGGGTTGCAGAAGAGGTATGTTCCTCCTCAGGGTGGCCTGAAGTTTAAATCCCCTTCAAGAGTAACAGTGCTGCCAGCATGGAGTTTCAGATTGCTTCCTCTCCTTGGTTGTCATGTTTCCTGCAGACGAAGCCTCCTGCCCCTTCTCCAGTGAGGTGGAAAGGACAAAGGAAGTACCAGGAGCTCACAGTCAAGGAGTAACCTTCCTCAGAGGAGGAATACCTCACGGGCACATTTCAGCAGTGGCCTTCCTAGCAGATACAGGGTTACACTTTATAATATTATTTAATAATATTATTTAATAGCAGAAAATATGACATGTAAACTATTGAAATTATGTTTTTCTGTGTCAATCCTTGTTCATTTATTGAACTTGAGCCAAATTGAGCCAAAACCAAATACTACTAAAATACTTGTTAAAATGTTAATTATCTTTTAAATATGAGTTTTGTACTATGGAATAGGGATTTTAGTTCTTTAAAATCTTACAGCAGGAATTGTATGAAAACTATTTTTAGTGACTGTTACAGTATAAGATACCCTTGTCTCCCTCCATGGCTGAGAGCTGCCACCACCAGGGTGCCTCTAAGCTGCTACTGCCTGTCACACCCTGCGTGAGAGGTACTCAGCCTGTGGCAGTTTTGCTGGGGCTGGCTCCAGTGGGTCTCCTGAGGGAGGGGTAGTATGCCTCAATTGGAGGCAGGCATCTAGCAAAACTGACTGTGAAAGAAACACAAAGCAACAGCCTCTACCTGAGAAAGGAGTTAGGCAGTGTGGTGCAACCTAGCACAGAGACTGGGGAAGGGAGTCTGATTTCTTCTTTGACCCTAGTTGGCAATGCTAGCCGCTGCTCTGATGGCCTTTGCATGGGTTGTGCTGGTGGTGGAGACGTGCCTGGTGCCAAGAGCAAGACTTCCCTTCTCCTCCACCTCCACCTCTGGCAGTGCCCAGCCTGCGTCATCATCAAATGTCTGTTGGCCTGGTATGGATGCCTTAAACTTCCCGCCTCTCTTTCTCACTTGTTTTTTGAACAAATAGAAGCTATGGTTAAAATAAAAATATGGCATTGTGTCCTTTTTAACCAGTACTTTGGCATATTTTCAAATTATTTATATCTTTCTAAAAGGTATTATAGTCTATCAGTACTTAACAGTCTAAAAGCCAAATTAAAAATTTTGATTTATATGTTTCTCAAAATAAGACTGAAGCAGATGTCACAGACAGTAGGAATGCATGCTAGCTAATGACATTTTCTTTTTAAGAAGACAGGATATTATTAAGACTGAGTTTGGAGAATAAAGATACACTGAGAGCTATTCCAACTACTGAGGACTATCATTATCACTAGTATCAGTGATACAAATCCTATTATTGCTGGTGTCTAAAGATACAAATAGCATTATAGTTTAAATTTTTATCTCAGGGTTATGCTTTCGTTCCCTCTCCTTATAATTTTATAGTGTGATTTAACCACACTAGAACGAATAAAGAAGCCAAAGGAACCCGCTGTGAGGAGTGACATCCATCAGGTGGAACTAGGACTGTGATTCACACTCCTGTCACATGGAGTGTTACTATAACACAATCATGGCATATCAGATGTTAATTTGCTCACTTGCTTCCCTTTCTCACCAATAATATAGAATTGCTAATGTCTATGTCAAAATAATTGTTTTTCTCAGAAATGTTAGCAAAGATAATGCCTTGAAATTATACATAAACCTAATCTCATTGAGTTTAGGGGTTTTTTAAAATTCATTTATTCATATGTGTATACATTGTTGGGGCCATTTTCCCCCCCTTTCCCCCCTTCTCTTCCCCACCCCACTCCCTTCCAGGCAGAACCTGTTCTGCCCTTTTCTCCAATTTTGTTGAAGAGAAGTCATAAGCAATAATAAGAAAGACAAAGCGTTTTTGCTAGTTGAGATAAGGATAGCTATGCAGAGAGATTCCTAGCATTGCTTCCATGCACAAGTGTATTACAACCCGAATTGATTCATCTCTACCTGACCTCTTCACTACTTCCTGGGCACCTTCCCATATTGACCTCTGTCATTTTAAGGTTACTGTATTAGCTCCTCTGCGGTGGGGACATCAAACACTTTCAAGTTTTGGGTTTTCTACCTTTCCCTATTCCTCCTGTATGTATCCTCGCCTTAGCATGTGACCCATGTCCAATAATATTACTGCATTTGTTTTAGGTCTAACGTCTGCATATGAGGGAGAACATATGATTTTTGGCTTTCTGAGCCTAGCTAACTTAACTTAAGACAATGTTCTCCAGTTCCATCCATTTACTTGCAAATGATAAGATTTCATTCTTCTTCATGGCTGAGTAAAATTCCATTGTGTATAAATACCACATTTTCTTAATCCATTCATCAGTAGTGGGGCATTTGGCTGTTTCCATAACTTGGCTATTGTAAATAGTGCCGCAATAAACATTTGTGTGCAGGTGCCTATGGAGTAACCTGAGTCTCATTTTTTGGATATATCCCTAGGAGTGGGATTGCTGGATCATATGGCAGATCTATGTGTAGTTTTTTAAGAAGCCTCCATGTTGTTTTCCAGAGTGGTTGTTCTAGCTTGCATTCCCGCCAGCAGTGTGTGAGGGTTCCTTTTTTCCCCACATCCTCACTAACATTTGTTGTTGGTGGTGGTTTTGGTAATAACTATTCTAACAGGGGTGAGGTGGAATCTTAGTTTTGATTTGTATTTCCCTTATGGCCAGAGATCATGAGCATTTTTTCATGTGTTTTTTTGGCCATTTGAATTTCTTTTTTTGAAAAAGTTCTGTTTAGTTCAGTTGCCCATTTCTTTTTTGGTTCATTGATTTTGAGGAAGTTTAGTTTTTTGAGCTCCCTGTATATTCTGGTTATCAGTCAGTCCTTTGTCTGATGTATAACTAGCAAATATTTTCTCCCACTCTGTGGGTGGTCGCTTCAGTTTAGAGACCATTTCTTTTGTTGTGCAGAGCTTTTTAATTTTATGAAGTCCCATTTGTCCATCCTTTCTCTTAGTTGCTGAGCTGCTGGGGTTCTATTGAGGAAGTCCTTGCCTATATCTATTGCTTCCAGAGTATTCCCTGCTCTTTTCCGTACTAGCTTCAGAGTTTCAGGTCTGACATTAAGGTCCTTAATCTATTTTCAGTTGATACTAGTGCAGGGTGATAAACATGGATCTAGTTTCAGTTTTCTGCAGACAGATAACCACATTTCCCAGCAACACTTGTTGAAGAGGCTGTCTTTTCCCATCATATGTTTTTGTTGCCTTTGTCAAAAATAAGGTGGGCATAGCTGTGTGGATTCATCTCCGGGTCCTCTATTCTGTTCCACTGGTCTTCATATCTGTTTTTGTGCCAGTACCATGCTGTTTTTATTGCGATTGCTTTGTAATATAGTTTGAAGTCAGGTATTGTGATACCTCCCACATTGCTCTTTTTGCTGAGTGTTGGCTTGGCTATTCATGGTCCCTTGTGTTTCCAAATGAACTTTAAGGTAGATTTTTCAATCTCTGTAATGAAAGTCATTGGGATTTTGATGGGAATTGCACTAAACATGTAGATTGCTTTTGGTAGTAGAGCCATTTTTACTATTTTGATTCTGCCAATCCATGAGCATGGGAGATCTCTCCACCTTCCTCAGTCTTTTTTTTCAGGGGTTTGTAGTTCTCCTTGTAGAGGTCATTCACATCCTTTGTTAAGTTTACTCCTAGGTATTTATTTTTTGAGGCTATTGTCATTGGAATTGTTTCCATGTATTCTTTCTCAGTTTGTTTGTTATTGCTTTATAGAAAAGCTAATGATTTTTGTAAGTTGATTTTGTATCCTCACCTTGCTGAAGCTGTTTATGGTGTCTAGGAGTTTGGGGGTAGAGTTTTTTGGGTCTTTAGGATATAAAATCATGTAATCTGCAAATAGGTATATTTTGACAGTTTCTTTACCTATTTGTATTCATTTTATTTCTTCTTCTTGCCTAATTGCTCTGGCTAGGAATTCCAGTACTATGTTGAATAGGAGTCAGTATAGGGGCACCCTTTATCTCATTCCTGATTTTAGGGGAAATGGTTTCAGTTTTTCTCCATTAAATATGAGATTGGCTATAGGTTTGTCATATATAGCCTTTACAATGGTGAAGTGCATTCCTTCTATTCCTAGTTTTCTTAGAGCTTTTTTCATGAAGTGGTGTTGAATCTCATAAAAGGCTTTTACTGCATCTATTCAGATGATCAGGTTGTTTTTGTCTTTGCTTCTATTAATGTGTCATATTACATTTATAGATTTGCATTTGTTGAACCACCCCTGCATCCCTGGGATAAAGCCGACTTGGTCATGGTGAATGATTTTTCTGATATGTCGTTTGAGTCAGTTTGCCATTATTTTATTGAGGATTTTTGCATCAATGTTCATTAAGGAAATTGGCCTATAGTTCTCCTTTTTGGAAGTATCTTTGTCTGGTTTTGGGATGAGTGTAATATTGGCTTCATAAAATGAGTTAGGCAGTGTTCCTTCCCTTTTTATTTCATGGAAAAGTTTGAGGAGAGTTGGTATTAGTTCTTCTTTAAAGGTCGGTTATAATTCAGCAGAGAATCCATCAGTCTTGGACTTTTCTCTTTTGGGAGACTCTTACTGCTGCTTCAAGTTCATTTCATGTTATAGATCTATTTAGGTGGTTAATATCCTCTTGGTTCAAATTTGGATGGTCATAAGTATCTAGAAATTTGTCCATTTCTTCAAAATTTTCAAATTTATTAGAATATAGGCCTCAAAGTAGTCTCTGATGATTCCCTGGATTTCCATGGTGTTTGTTGTTATCTCCCCTTTTGTATTTCTTATTTGACTTATTTGGGTTTTTTCTCTCCTCATTTTAGTCAGATTTGCCAGGGGTCTGTCAATCTTGTTTATTTTTTCTTTGTATGGTTTTTTTTTTCTATTTCATTAATTTTGGCCCTTATTTTTATTATTTCTCTCCTTCTGCTTGTTTTGGGTTTTGCTTGTTCTTGTTTTTCTAGGAATTTGAGATGTAGCATTAGGTCATTGATTTGAGATCTTTCTGTCCTTTTAATATATGCACTCATGGCTGTAAACTTTCCTCTTAGGACTGCCTTTGCTATGACCCATAGGTTCTGGTAGGTCATGTTTTCATTTTCATTAACTTCCAGGAAACTTTTAATTTCCTCTTTTTATTTAATCAGTGATCCACTTGATCACTGAGCAAGGTGTTGTTCAGCTTCCAATTGTTTGCATATTTTCTGCTGTTGTTTTTGTTGTTGAGTTCTAGTTTTAATGCATTGTGATCAGATAGAATGCATGGGATTATTTCTATTTTCTTATATTTGCTGAGGCTTGCTTTGTGCCCTAAGATATGATCAATTTTGGAGAAAGTTCCAGGGGCTGCTGAGAAGAATATATATTGTGTGGATGTTGGATGAAATATTCTATAGATATCAGCTAGATCCATCTGATCAATGGTGTAATTTAGTTCTAGAATTTCTTCATTGATTTTTTGTTTGGAGGACCTATCTATTGGTGATAAGGCAGTAGTAAAGCCTTCCACTCACACTGTGTTGGAGTCTATATGTACTTTTAGGTCTTCTGGAGTATGTTTGATGAAATTGGGTGCATTGATGTTGGGTGCATATAGGTTGATAATTGTTATTTCCTTTTGGTGTATTTCCCCTTTTATTAGTATGGAGGGTCTGTCTTTATCTCATTTGATCAATATAAGTTTGAAGTCTACTTTGTCCAAGATAAGTATTGCTACTCCTGCCTGTTTTTGGGGGCCACTGGCTTGGTAAATCTTCTTCCAGTCTTTCACCAGTGCTTGTTTCTGTCAATGAGATGGATCTTCTGTAAAGAACAGATTGTTGAGTCTTCCTTTTTTAATCCAGTTTGCCCAATGGTGTCTTTTGATGAGAGAGTTTAATCTGTTAACATTCAGTGTTAATATTGATAGGTATGTGGTGATTCCTGTCATTTAGTTGTTTTTGTTGTTTAAGGGTTTGATTGTGTGCAGCTCAATCAATGTTACTCTCTACTTTCTTGCCTTTTCTTTTCCTGTGGTTTGGTATTGCCTGCCCTTTCATGGTTTTGTTTGCTTTCATTTTTCTGTGTGCAGAATTCCTTGCAGAATCTTTTGTAGTGGTGGTTTTGTGGTCATATATTGTTTTAGTTTCTGTTTATCATGGAAGACTTTTTTTTTTTTTTGCTCCATCTATTTTGAATGATAGTTTTTCTGGGTAGAGTATCCTAGGGTTGAAGTTATTTTCATTCAGTGCCTGGAATACCTCACTCCATGCCCTTCTTGCTTTTGAGGTTTCTGTTGAGAAATCTGCTGTGATTTTGATGGGTTTACCTGTGTGTGTTGTTTGTTTTTTCTTTTTTATAGCCTTCAATATTCTTTCTCTAGTCTCTGTACTTGTTGTTTTAATGATAACATGTCATAGGGTAGTTCTATTTTGGTCAAGTCTGTTTGGTGTCCTGGAGGCTTCCTGTACCTGAATTGACAGTTTTCTCTAGATTTGGGAACTTTTCTGCTATTATCTTATTGAATATATTATGAATCCTTTTGCTTGCACCTCTTCTCCTTCTTCAATGCCCAGGATTCTCAGATTTGGTCTTTTGATAGAGTCAGTGAGTTCTTGCATATTCCTTTCACAGGTCTTGAGTTGTTTGAATAATAGCTCTTCAGTTTTTCCTTTAATTTCCATTTTATCTTCAAGTTTTGAGATTCTGTCTTCCACTTGCTCTAGTCAGCTGGAGTGGCCTTCCACTGTGTTTTGTGTTTCTGTTTCATTCTTTTTTCTGAGGTTTTTCATATCATGGGTCACTTCCTCTTTAATATTGTCTATTTTCATCTTTAATTCATTTATCTCCCTATTTATAGTGTTCTCTGTTTCACTTTGGTGTTTATTTAGGTCTCCTATGAGTTCATTTATTTTTTTCTTATCTTCTTGTTTTCTTTATTTTTGGTGCCTTGAAATTTCTTGAGTGCCTCATGTATGTTTTGGTTAACTGCGTAATAACATCTCCATAAAATTCTCAGTGATGACTTGCAGGATTTCTTTTTGAGAGTTTTCTTGTGGACATCATTGGGTTCCTTGGTGTCATTTATCTTTGTTTTGTTGGAGTCTGGAACTGGGTATCTGTTTTCTTCATTTCCCTCTGCACCCTGTGTTAAATTATTTTTGGGGGGAGAATGTTTTCCATCCCTTTTTCTTCTTCCCATCACTCTACTTGGTACTGTGCAACTATGTTCTTGATAGGCTAGTTGGTGGTTTCAGTCACCTGTTTTCTTTCCCTTGATTTAATTTTTATTTTGTGGCTGTCTTGAGTTTTTAGCTCAGATGGTATGATATTTCTGTCCATGGTCTGTTTGTAATTTAGTATTAACTAATTCACAAGTTTAATACCTGACCAGTAGTTTATGTGTTATATAGAAGATTTCTTGGTGGTAATATCTATAAGCAGTGGGAGTTGGGTGGTTAATATTTATAGAAATTTGGGGAGTTTGATAGGGTGGCACTAAAGATGGAGATGGAAAGTGGAGTGGGTGAGTGGGGAAAACAGTGTGGGGGCTGCTGTTTTGTGGTTCTTGTGTGTGTTTGGGTATATTTCTGTTGTAGAAAAGGGTGTTTGTGTTAGGGATTGCAGGGGTTTAGGGTTGTGTAAAGTTGGTATAGTAGGTTGTTCAGTGGGTGATGAGTGTGGAGGAGGGAGGGGTAGTCTGGTGACAGTTGGGGGAGAATGGTAGGGGAAAGTGGGGGCTGGGGGAAGAGAGTAGGTGAGAGGGGCAAAATGAGTTGTTGGATAGGAGAGCAATGGGTTTTAGTGCAGGAGAAGGATGGAGAGTGAAGGAGGTGAGAGTAGGGATGAGAGGATGAGGATGGTAAAGTTGATAGCATAGAAAGAGACAAAAAAAAGATAATAGGAGTAAAAGCAAAAATAGAAAAACACAATAACAAATCTAACAACAACAACAAAAACCAAAGAAATCAGTGGGGAGAGATGAATAAATAAACAAGAAATGAAAAACAAACAAACAAAAAAACCTCCAGGTTCAAGAACAATAGAATTTCAGTCTTAGTTTAAGTTCTGCAGTTACTCCTCCAGCATCCAGTCCTGGTGTTGGCATGTAAGCAGAAGCTCTTTCGTGGTCTCGCAAGGTGATTGGCTTGTGAGTAGTGTTTTTTTCTTCTGTCTTTCAGCTGCAACTGCTTGGTCAGCTCCTCACCTAGTGAAGGGTAGCAGTTCAAGTTTGCATGCTGTCCTCAGGTTCAGGAGATCAGCACTGTAGTCCACTAGTTGTCACGCTTTGGAGTTGTGTTTTCACTGTGCTTGTTTACTGGGGGCTTGTTTCTTTGCCTTACTCCCTTTCTCTGGGGGCAGGGTCAGTGTTCTGTCAGCTGCCCCATGCTGTCCATGTGTTATGATGGTTTGCCTTCTGTTTTTCAATTTTGCAGAGCAGTTTGACTTTGGGTGTTGCTCACTGGCTCAGGAGATGATCTCTGTGTGCTACCTGCCTTGCTTCAGGGAATGGCTTATTGCCAACCCACTGTCAGCCTTCTGCTTTTCCAGTGTTTAAAGTTTACTGATAGTTCTGCTGAGATTAGCTCCTTGCTAATCTCACTTTCAGCGATCCTGCCACTTATGCTGTGTGCTAGACTACAGTTTGCTGTTTATTGTTCAGTTTTATTTTTTTGGGGGGGGTCAGTCTGCTCAGGGGGCTGTGCTGGTTTATCTTGGGGGTGGCTGGGGAAATATTACGTGACACTTGGTGCTCACCTATTTGGTCTGCCAAATGTCTCACAGGAAAGTTTGGAGCCGGCAGTGGCAGCCCACAAGTTTTCTCAGTGTAACGTGGCATGGAGAAACTTTCTATGGGCTAAGGATGCAAGGCATCAAATTTTTGATTCTTGTTGGTGCTTTATTTCCACCAAGTGTGGCACCAGCATCTCAGCAAGGTTTTGGAGTCACAGAGCTCACACTGTCTGGTTCTGCACCCTCTTTGCCATCTTGGATCTCCCGAGTTTAGGTTTTAGTTGTTATTTTTTTCAAAAAAAAAACAAATACAAGACTTACTTTGGAGAGTGGGAAGGTTAGCTTAGTAGTCAAACTGGGTAAGAACCCTGGTCTTAATTAGGATTCTGTTCCAGCCATAATTCTTTGATGAGACACACACACACACACACACACACACACACACACACACACACAGTTTGCCCTACCTATCTGCAGATTTTTCCATCTATGGATGAAATGAAGAAAGTATTGCATCTAAACTTAACTTGCACAGATGTTTTTCTTGTCATCGTTCCCTAAACAATGCTGTTTGCATGACATTTACATTACATGTGGTATTATAAATAATCTAGAGATTATACAGGACAATGTACCTAGGTTCTGTGCTTGGCTTGAGCACCCATGGGTATAGTATCCCATGTAGGGTCCTGGAATGAATCACAATTGTATTTATGTTAATTAAATGCTCAATTTAAGCTTGGCACAAAATTATGAACTCCCTTGGCCAAAACTATTTTTTTTTTCAATATAACATGAAAGTACCTACTAGCCTGTTAAATTTAGTGCAAAAGAATGTAGTGGTCACATTCAGGAAAAGGCACCACCTCATTTGTCAAATAGGGATCACAGCACAGAAGAGGTTAATCAAATGAATTGAGTTCAGAATAACTAAAGCAAAGACCTATAATTTGAACTACATATGACTCTCAACTACAGAAGTCAGACCACTTTCAGACATCCTACCTAAAAAAAAAAAAGAACCAGAATTTCAAAGGTGAAGAGATCTCAATAAGTAAATAAATAAATAAATAAAATCCTCAGATTTCTAGAAGAAGATAACTATCTACCTTGTTGTAGCAACAACAGCTCTTAGAGTCTTAAGTGTGTCTCCACAGTGACAGACTTCATCACTCCCATTCCATTAAAGAAAACTCCTTCAAGACTTGTCCTTTTACTGTGGCCCAGTATAGGCCCATGTCCTCCAAGAAGAATTTTCTATGTACCACAGTACATATTAATCAGGTCCCATGCTAAATTCTGGTTTTTGTGGGTTTGTTTGCTTGTTTGTTTGTTTTGGGGTGTTTTGGGAGGTACTATGGTTTGAACTCAGGACCATGCACTTGCTAGGCAGGCACTCTACCACTTGAGCCATACCCCCAGCCTTTTTAAATTTGGTTATTTTTGAGATAAGTTCTCACCCAGACTGCAATCCTCCTATTTATTATTCCTGTATAGCTGGGATGACAGGCACATGCCATCCCTCTCAGCTTTTTATTGATTGAGATAGGGTCTCTTGAACTGTTTTGCCTGGGCTGGTCTTGAGCCAGGATCCTCCTGATCTCTGCCTTCTGAGTAGCTAGGATTACAGGCTTGAGCTGCAGTGCCCAGCCTCTATTCTTGATGTTGTCTATACTACTAGCAAATCTATTTTTGCCAGAAAACCTTAGGAAATAGTAGAACATTGCACTTTTAAAAATCCCTGGCTATATACAGTGCCTTGAACATAATTAAGTACCCAATAAATATTTTATGTTTTGAGAACATGAGTAGAAATGAAAGATGACTTTCTCAGATGTATGTGTATATATGGAATGTCTTGACCAAGAAGGAATGACACAAAGCTAATACTGTATTGATACCACAAAATTACTGCAGGATTTTCAGATAGTTGATGGATCAAGGATTATTTTTAGAACTTACTAGTCTATTATTTTGTTAATAGAATGCAACACTTAATGAACTATAATATTCCCTCTCAAATTCTCCAATCCCTTTGCAAATGCATTTGAATACATTATTCTATAAAATCTGTACACTTTGAAGTTATTGTTTCCCAAAATCTGCTGAAGGTATTTGTGTCTGACATTGGCCTTTCTTTGTGTCAGGTATCCAGGTGAGCATTAATTGTCCTCTAATACAATGCTTGATTGCATGGATCAGTGGACTCCATGTAGACTTTTCCTAAGAGTCATTCTGATGGCTGTTACTTTACTCTCAAAATAGATCTGGAATCATCTGCTCTGGGTACCTCCACATTTTGGCACATTTAGAAAATGTGGAGCTCTGTTTTTAGTTCTTGAGCAGTAGTAAATGAGGAAGAGGAGGAGAGTGTTCTTCGTGTAGTGTTCAAGAATGTGCAAAGCACCCCTACCCTGAGTATATGACACTCCCTTTATAATGCTGTCATTACCAAATAGAGATTGAGGGACTACCTTTCAGAAAATTTTCTGAGATGAGGGTAGTTCATCCATATTTTCACATTTTTATTGTTATGAAATACACATAACATAAAATTTACCATCTTCACCATTTTAAGTGTACTGTTCAGTGATATTAATTATGTTAGTAATATTGTTCAACCATCACCACCATCTCCAGAACACACTTGTAAGCTGACACTCCACACACATTAAACAATTCTTTGATTGCCTTCCCTCAGCCCTGGCAACCACCATTCCACTTTTCTATGCTTTGTACTCCTTGAGACACCTCACAGGAGTGAGTCATGTAGTATGTGTCTTTGTGTTGCTGGTTTATTTCACTTAGTGTAATGTACTTAAGGTTTATCCATGTTATAGCATGTGTCAAAATTTGAATTTGTTTCCTTTTTTAAGTCTGAATAACATCCTATTGTGTGTACAAGCCACGTTTTGCTTATCCAAACATCCATTGGTGGACAGGGTAGCTTCTGTGTTTTGTGTGATGAGATATTTAGAAGGGGTATTTATAGAGTGAACAGAGAAAAGGGCCTAGGATTGAACTTGAGGAAGCCAGCCATCGAAGGCTGGGTAGAGAAGAACAAGCTTGTAAGGAAGCTGAGAATGTGATTCTGGAGGTGGAGAAAGGCTAAGAGGCTAAGGCTTAGAGGATTGTGAAAATCAGAAGAGGATAGTTTTTGAAGGAAATCCAATGCCCAGTGCTGCTAAAAATACAAAGGGAGTGAAGCTGAAAATACCCACAAGATTTGATAGCAGAATAGATTCAGGAAGCCATTGGTGACCTCCTCAATTTTGTCTTCTATCTGATTACACTTCATGACTGTAAAGTCCTTGAGAGCAGCACCTTGCACACATCTCTCCATCCTCCTGAAGTGCTTCTCACTTAAGTCTCCAATAAAAATGTGCTATGTCATGAACATAGTGAACCCAGAAGATACAATGATAGTTGTGGTGTCTTGGTTTTGTGAAACTTCTATATCCTAATTGTATTTGTGATCACATAAAACTCGTAGAACTGTGCATCTCAGAAGAATACATTTTATTGTCTCTTCATTTAAATTTGAAAAACAATAATGGTAATGGGGCCTCGGATGTTTATTGCAAAATAACTCCTTACAGTTCTTTATGATTACACAAGATTTTTAAAAATTGAATATTGAATAAAAACAACTGAAGTTTCAATATGGAATTTAGGAGAAATGCTAAAAAAAAGTGGAAAAAAATTTATGGAAATACATGTATAAGTCAATATTAAGGGAAATGAAAAAGAAGGCAACAAAATATTCTGTATTTTCTCATTTTTTTTAACAGATAGGAATGGGTCACTTGCATGTAACAAAAGATGGACTTCGCTTGGAAGGAGAATCAGAATTTTTATTCCCATTATATGCCAAAGAAATACACTCCAGAGTGGTAAGAAATTTTCAGATGTAAATAATTTGTGCTTTAAGGAAAATAAATTGTGTTATAACACTGACACTCAGTTATTTTCAGAGGAGAAATTTAGAGAATATAAGTGTCCCAACATGCATGGTGTGTACCTTATAAAAATCTTGGCTATTAGGTTGTGGAACTTACCCTTGATGTAGGATAAATTCCATAAAGGCTAGGTAGAGAGTAAAATAAATACTGGAAAGACATTATTTTCATGGGCTCCATGTCTGAATTTGGTAGCCTCCATACTTTAGACCATAATTTTAGAAATGAAAATCTTTACCAAAAACGATTTAAACTTCCTTCCATCAGCTCAAGTAACTTAGTCTTATTTCAGGGCATTTACAACTATCTGGGATGCTGACAGAGAAATTAGTTTTATAGTAGTGTGTTCCTATAGGATTCTCCAAACCAGATCTAAAATCACCATTAAATAATTGTTTAAAAGTAAATCCAGGGCTGGAGGTGTGGCTCAAGTGTCAGAGCATGTGCCTAGCAAGCACAAGGTCCTCAGTTCAAACCCCAGTACAACCAAAAAAAAAATCCAAAACCAAGTAAATCAAAGTTTTTTTCATTTACCCCTATGGACCATATAAAAAGGGAAGTCAGGAATAAAATAATATGATTTTGTAATATGATTTATTTTTCTTTATGTGATGCTATCAACTTTATAGCAGACAAAAACATTTTGCTACATTAGTGATAAACAGTATTTTCTCTCCCCAAAAGTTAAAAGTTCGTACAACTATAACTTTCTAGTTATTTGAAGAGTATACTCTTTTTTTTTCTTTCTATATATCCAGTAAAGATTTTCATTTCTAAAATTATGGTCAAAATTATTGAGGTCACCAAATTCAGTTATTGCAATATCTCCTACTTGCAGCCACTGGGAGTCATAGACAGCGAAAGACTGACGGCTAAGAAACAGGAGGTCCTGTTAGAGATAAAACACACTTCTAAGCTAGACGATGAACATTCACCAACCTCTACCATCAGTTGCAAAATGATAAAACTTACACATAAGCACAGACTATGAAGGGGAGCGATCCTACAAAGTATGGAACGTCTAGGAGTTTCACACACTACTGTACTGGGTTACTTCTAGGAATATCTTATTGCGAGTAGAAGCAGGCAAATGACACAAATTAATTACAACGTCATTTCAGAGTGTTAAAAGCCTTGTTATACAGGAACATGGAAAATTAGTTCAAACTTTTGTTAAAAGGGAAGTCAGACATGAATAAAGAATTAAAATATAAAACTTATCCTCCCCATCCCCTAGAATTTTGTCAGCTGATCTCTCATCATATTTTGGAAGAGGTCAGACTGGTAGGATGTCCCAATGATTGAAATCAAGTGACTACACCATAGCAAATGTAATAGTCCAGAATTAATAATAACATTCAGCTATATTTTATCAGACTTTCTGTTCCACTATTGTTTTAAAAAACAGAGACCAAAGTTGCAAAAGCACTTTAGATAAACACATACTAAAGTCTCACCATTTAACATCAAGAGTGTGTCAATTAGTACATAAAACCACAGGAACAATTTGAATATTTTGTGATAATAGAGCTGAACAGAATTTTGTAACTCATAAATTTCCAACAGTAGCAGTAAAGGACAAAACTGTGCCTCCTAACTTCTACATCCACTGGTGTTCCAGCTGTAAATTTTCTTTTCAAAGGTAAGTCTAGGAAGCAAATTTTCAGAAAATAAATACCTTATAAATTTGCAAATTTTGTCATATAATTTACTTATCTATATTGCTGGAATGAAAGAAATTCTCCCTTATAAATGTAATTCAGCATGGTGCTCTGACCGCTAAAATCTGATTACTTAATTTCCCCTCGAAAGGAACACATGAGATTCTGTACAAAATTCATGGTTTGAGTTCATGGTTTTAAACCCATCCACCCTGATTATTAACCCAAATACAGCAATTGTTTTTGATAAGACAAAAAAAAGTTACAGATTGTGTATTCCTTATCCGAAATGCTTGTTATCAGAAGTGTTTGGGATTTTAGGTTGTTTCAGATTTTGGAATATTTGCATGTATATAATGAGCTATCTTAGAGACAGGAGCCAAGTCAAAGCATGAAATTGCACCCATGTTTCACACATAGCTTAGACACATAACAGAAGGTAATTTTACATAGTGTTTGTAGGGAACCTGAATTTTGACTATACCCCATCACATGAGGTAAAGTGAGGAATTTTCTACTTGTGGTGTCATATGGGTGTGATGTTCAGAAAGTTTCAGACTTTGGAGCATTTAAGTTTGCTATTTTTAGATCAGGGATGCTCAGCCTGCATTAAAAACAGCCATGATCAGAAAAGAAATGAGATAGAAATATATGGTGAAAATTCTTCCCTTGAAATCATGTCTTTGAGGCTCACAGCCCTGAAAAGGAAGCAAGAGCAGCTTATAGCCAAAGCCCACACAGTAACAGGAACCAAAAGGCACCTTTGGGGATGGAACTATAGCCAAGCCTATGCATAAGACAGTGATGAAGACATAAAACAGCCTCAGCTGCTGCCCAAGCTTGAACAAAGCTGCATATCTGTGCAGAGAAGGCCATAGAGGTGCCAGGCCAGGAGCAAAAGTATCCTGAAAGATAGACACTCTCAGCCACCGTTGTCAGACTGGAACACTGGAGTCTGAATAGAGATAATAATACAGACTTTAGACAACCTGGTGACAGCAGAAAGGTAAATATATCCACATATATGTGAAATGTCACACCACAGGAGAAAAACTTCATCCAAAAATGCCCCAAAAACCATATCATAAAGAGAACTAGCATCCAACTAAATAAAATTACAGTCACTCCTCCATATCAGCCACTTCTTAATTCACAAATCCAATCATGAATCAAAAATATTCACAAATTCTGTCCATACCAAACATATACAGAATTTTTTCCTTTCATTATTTTTTGAAATGTACAGCAAGCAACTATGTACATGGCACTGGCGTTGTATGGTGCTTATCAGCTGGAGATGATTTGAAGTATACAGGAGGTCGTGCGTGTGTTCTACACAGGTGCTATGCCATGTTCTACAAGGGACTTGGGCATTCATGGGCTTAGATGTCTTCAGGAGTTCCTGGAATCAATCCTCTGGGATACCAAAGGATGACTATATATAATTTTGTTATTCATATAGATATATAGCAGTTTCTAGCCTGCTAACTAAGAGTGCTTTGCATTGTGAACCACAGACTACCCAATTAACAGTGCCATAAACTAACACAATCTTTTATTCTCATATACCAAGGGGCAACTTCAGCATCAGCTCCAGACTCAATAGCACTGGACCAGTGTCTCTGCCATCCTCCTACCCTTCACAGCCATAAGAGGACTCCTAGGCCACATCTAGAGTGCAGAGCTAAGGAATGTGCGATGCTCACACATGTATCTCTCTCACTGGGCAAGCAAAAGTGTGCCTGTACCTCTCCGTCCCAGCCTCACCAGATCTCAGCTCACAGCTTACTAACCAGAGCCATATTGCTTGGTGCCTTTAGATGGCAAAGCAAGCATTTACCTGCTCCAACTCCTACAGCAGGTGGCAGAAATGGAAAAGGGGCTGAGAGTACCCATTAACTCAGACAAGTAAGCCCCAAAAGAGTTGCCTTGGTCTTGGAATGGGAGTGGGTCTGGTAACTCTACCCTGAGCCCTGAGCCCTGACCCCATCAAGGAGAATGGGAGAAAAGAATGTGTAAGTTGGCATCTAAAGATTCCATGATGGAACTCTCAGCTGACCTGTGACTTTGGGTAAACAGTAATTTACTCTCTCTGAACTCAATCTCCTAGCCTTCACACTTTACAATGTGAAGGATAAAATGTAGGATCCATGCTAAAATTATTGGTGAAGTGTTAACTTATTAACACTAGTTTTTCTCTGCCAATACAAAAACAAATAGTAAGGTCACATCATTGGATAAAACATAAAAGATCAATAAGCTTACCTTCCAGAAAATAAAGAATTTCTGACTTCCTACATAGAATTCCAAAGAACTCTCAAAATGTGTTTCTTCCTGAAAAATCACATAATTCCCAACCACTCTGGAAGATATTTAATCTCCTCTATATCCAACAGCCAAGTTTCTGCCTTCCCTCTGAATATGGCTGCTTGTACAAATGCAATCAATTTTCTATAAAACAAGACACCCCTTCAGAATTATGGTAGCCTAGAAAGCACACGTGTGCTCATGAAGCCACTTTATCTTCCACAAAAAGTTCCTGAAACATAAGGCACCCAACAAATTTTAAAAGCTTTTCAATTAAATTTTAACTAATATATGAAAGCATAAAAAGTATTCACTTTAATGGGGAACCATATAATGTTTTAATATACATATACATTTTATTATGCTTAAATTAGGTAAAACACATCTATCTCCTTGAAAATTTATCAGTTTGAAAGCATTCAAACTTCCCATGGCCTGAAATACACAGTACATAATTATTATCTATACTCACCCTCGTGCACACCAGAGCTTCTCACTCCTGTCTAACTTATCTTAGTACCCATCGATCATCCTCTCCCGAATCCCCTTCTCCCCAGCCCTCCAGGCCTCGGGTAACCTCCACTCTACTCTCATCTTTTTTAGATTCCACATATGAGCAAGATCAGGAGATACTTGTCTTTCTGGGCCTGGCTTCTTTTAAATTGAGGGAAAATTTTATATTTTTAAAAAATAAATAGCATAGTATTTCTTATAGAACTGCTAACTATGCTTTGTTTGGTTTGTATTCCTAAAATATGTCTTGTTCAGACATAAACAGCAGCAAAAGAAAAAGTACTAATTAGAACTTGATCATACAAGTTGGTTACCATGAGATCTGACTGACATGTTTCCAGCTATACACAAAGACATTGTAAGCCCGGGAGGTTATTATATTTTGTGAAAAAAGTTAATGTATTTATCCCCTTAATACAATCCAGACTTTTAAAATACTTTTAGTCACAAATTTGTAAGTTCCTAGGATCTGTGACAAGGTAGAAATTTTATATAAGTCTATGTTTGAATATAAAGATATATTTGCTAATCCTGTAAATCCTTTTCTAGGACTCATCTTTGCTCCTACAGTCAACTCAGAATGTGACAGTAAATGCACGCAACTCAGAAGGGGAGGTCACGGGCAGGTTAACAGTGGGTAAGTCCAACTCTCTCACATGAGGTCCACGAATAGTAAGGTAGTTTTGTCTAAATAAGGTAGTTTTGCCATAAGGTAGTTTTGTCTAAATAATTCAATGCTTAGCTATAAGCAATAAACAATAAAGAAAAAATTTTCTAAATTTTGTGTTATGTTGACCACAGAGCACCCAAGAAGGGTAGGGGAAGGACCAAGGACAGTCTCAAATGTTTTAATCAAAATTATTTTGGTTTCAATAAATAGAGGACCATTCAAGCTGGTGTAAGAACTGGAATATTACAGGACACACACACACAATCTCTTAGTGGCCAAAGTAAGGAACCAAAGTAACCGGCTTGAAGAGAACAGAGACCAGGGGTGGAGAGCCAAAAGCATATTCAGAATTCTCTTCCTCCCCCTCCCTTCCCATCCCACAAGTCTCTTTCTTCACTCCAGTCTCTTCCCCTTTCCCCTTTCTCCAGTTTCAAATAACAGAGACCAATTTCAGTCACTTTAAAAATAAGAGACACACTCGGAATTATATAAGCTATACCCAGTTAGTCTGGGGGGTGGTTCTCTGAGAACTGAGCCAGGCAGCAGCTGATGCGTCCCATGGAAACAGCACCCAGCTGCCCCCAATTAGGCAGGGCAACCAGTCTCCACCTACAAGTCCAATGTGACAGAGCAGTTTTCAAATTTCAGCCAAGTAACCCAGCAGGAGGGCTGATGCTGTTTGTGACTCTGATGGTTAATTTTAGCAATCAGCTTGCCTGCGTGAAGAGATTCTTGGTGAGCTGGCAAAGACCAGTGCAAAGTGACTCTGTGATGGTATTTCCAGAGGACACTGCAGGTGAGTAGGTGAACTGAGCAGGAAGAGCTCCCCTCACTGCGAGCAGGGACCCTCCCATCAGTTGGGACCCTCAGAGAACAATCAGGCAGCGGAAAGGCAGCCCACTCTCTCTCCTGAAGCTTGGTCCCACTCCTCCTGCTGCTCCTGGAAATGAGAACCCCAGGCTTCCAGCCTTGGATGCTGGGACTTACAGCAGCAACCACCTTCTTCCCTGGGCTCAGGCATTCAGCCTTACACTGAGAATTACGCATTGGCTTCCCTAGTTCTGAGGCCACTGGCCTTGGGGTGAGTCACATTACTGACATCCCAGGGTCTCCAGCTGCAGGCAGCCTGCTGCGTGACTTCTCCATAACTGTGAGAGATAAATGACCTCTCATGTATGTGTGTATCTGCATGTCTACCTGTCCATCTATGTGCACGTGTTCATGTATACATACGTGTGTGTGCATGTATGTATAACCCGTGGTCCTGTCTCTCTGGAAATCACTAACACAACAGTACAAGTTGGCCACCACTATCAAGACCTCTATGTACTGCACTCACACGCTGAACAGTTTGCTCTGCTACCATCACACCATCTTGAATCCAGACCTTCAATGACATTTTCAGGGCTTTGTTCTCACTGAGAAACAAGAATCTCATTTGTCCATAGAGTCTGCTTGAGTTCTTGTTTGAACTGCTTTCAAAGGATGGCTATAGCAACACCACTAACAATAGGTGTTGGTGAGGATGTGGGGAAAAAGGAACCCTTTTACACTGCTGGTGGGAATACAAACTAGTACAACCACTCTGGAAAAAAATTTGGAGGCTTCTTAACAATCTAAACATAGATCTACCATATGATCCTGCAATACCACTCTTGGGGATATACCCAAAAGACTGTGACACAGGTTACTCCAGAGGCACCTGCACACCCATGTTTATTGTGGCACTATTCACAATAGCCAAGTTATGGAAACAGCCAAGATGCCCCACTACTGATGAATGGATTAAGAAAATGTGGTATTTATACACAATGGAATTTTATGCAGCCATGAAGAAGAATGAAATCTTATCATTCGCTGGTAAATGGATGGAATTGGAGAACATCATTTTGAGTGAGGTTAGCCTGGCCCCAAAGACCAAAAATAGTTATGTTCTCCCTCATATTCGGACATTAGATCAAGGGCAAACACAACAAAGGGATTGGACTTTGATCACATGATAAAGCGTGAGCACACAAGGGAGATATGAGGATAGGTAAGACACTCAAAAAACTAGATAGCATTTGTTGCCCTCAATGCAGAGAAACTGATGCAGATACTTTAAAGTGACAGAGGCCAATAGGAGAAGGGGATCAGGAACTAGAGAAAAGGTTAGATCAAGAAGAATTAATTTAGAAGGTAACACACATGCACAGGAAATCAATGTGAGTCAACTCCCTGTATAGCTATCCTTATCTCAACTAGAAAAAACCCTTGGTCCTTCCTGTTATTGCTTATACTCTCTCTTCAACAAAATTAGAGATAAGAGCAAAATAGTTTCTGCCTGATAGCTAGGGGGTGGGAGGGAGAGGGAGGGGGTAGGGTAGGCAAGGGAAGGGGGTGGGGGAAAGGGGGGAGAAATGACCCAAACATTGAATGCACATATGAATAAAAGAAAAAATAAATTTAAAAAAGAAAGAAAAAAAGGGTGGCTGTGATAGGTTTTGAGGAAGACTATACACTCGATAGTATCTGACATGAAAAATGGAAATGTGAGACACAAATGCAATCAAGTGAACATACTACTGCAGAATTCCACGTGCACTATGTTAATGCAACCACGGCCACACCATCTTTGAGTGTAATGGGTGCACTCAATGGAAGAAACCCTTGGAATGGTGCAGAGCTCTCTGAGTCACTTTCAGTTCTCTAAAGTCACCAGGTTACAGGCTGCTGTTTTAAGATCTTGCTGGAGAACATGAGAAACAGGATGGAGACTCAGAATCTGAAGATGGAAAACTTGTAGCTCAGTGTTCCACAGGTGGGAAGAGCTCCAAACACAGCACAAGGTGGGAACAGGCTTTGAACTTGCCTGAGAAACACCAGAACAATAGCACAGGAATTAAAATTGTTAGCCATTCACTTGGAGAATGATCCTCAAGGTTCTAAAGAAAAATGACCAAAGCATCTGGAGCATTCTAAGGAGGGGTGTGAAGCAAGGATGATGCCCATGGGCCCTGTTTCCAGATTGGAAACTTTCATCACTTTCTGCAGAGTTCTGTGCACCCATCACAGGGTAGTGACCCAAATCCTTCTGTTTGGTGTCCACACCAGTCACCACTGTTCAGCTCACCACTGTGAGCAATGTATGGACAAGGACTCTGGGAAGGTCATAGCAGTAGGAACCAATGCTGCTCAGGAGGCACCAGCTGGAAGTCCTCTCACAGAACTAAAGACTCCTCTAACACATAGGCATGTGACTATATCTGCTGGAACATGGACTCAGCTCCTCTGAGCACCACATCCTCAGGCACTGCAGAGGAAATCCTGGGGAAACTTACCTTGGTAGAAGAAAGTGCAGGAACAGGGAGTATGAGATGCTAAGGGGTACATGGCAGGAGAGGAAATTCTGGAAGCTGAGGAAGGTAGCATTGTTGAAATGGGTTGGAAGGTGCCATCCTCCTCCATGAAGGACAGCAAGATCTTTCCAAGAGACCGGCCACACTTGTGGAGGGGCGCCAGCCCTGAGCACTACCTGAGTTCTAACCCAGGAAGGATTTCAGAAAATCCAGATGGTGCAACTGAGGAACAAACAGCACTGCTCTGGGTCCACACCACTCACCTCACTGAGGATCTGGAACACTTTGTAAAAAGACTAAGATCGACAGGAAGTCAAGACTAAGCAACCACAATGTCTGGAAAGATGACTAAAAAGAGTATGCCAGGAAGAAAGTCAAAATGAGTCCATTTTCCACTTCCGCCAGTGAAGAGACTTCATGTATTATATCCGGGATGCCTAGTCAAAGCATCATAGGTTCCTTCAGAGAAAAGCAGCTGGCACAGGAGGTATACATTTGGGGATAAAATGGTTGGGGGCAGGGAGAAACAGAATGAGGTAATAGTCAAGCAAGTTTTCCATCTCAAGTATAATGCTAAAGTTGTGTCATTGTTCTGAAAATTAATAAGTCCAAAAGTGTTTGCTTATGTTTAAAAGTCCAGAGGCACTATATGTTGAAAAACATAATAAAAAGATAAAAGGGATATATTGGAAGGACAACTCAGTATTTGTTTTGAAGGGTGTGTACAAGTATGGCATATGCCACTCTACTATAGTCTGCAGAATGATATCAGAACAAAGAAATGTAGTTCAGAAAAGAATTGTCTCCTTTCCATCCCTTCTACTTCGACTCTCTGCCTTTCAACACCCCATAGATAGTCAGCCTCTGGTTTCAATTTTGTCCTTTCTTTATTCCTTTTGTGAAAAGGAGCATTTTTTATTTCATGTGTATTTTCTTTTATTTCCCTTGCATACCTACATGAAAGGTAGTATACAATAGGTACATTTTGACACTTCACATTTTTTACTTTACAGTATGTCCTGGAAATTATTGCCCACCGATTTATACAGCTTTTCTTCAATCTTTTTCTGTCTGCATAGTACTCCATTGCATGAATAGAGCATATTTAGGTATTTAAGTAGTTCTTATATTTTCAAGTGTAAGTATTTCCACAAGATACAACTGTTACATTTGTATTTTGTTTTGTAGTTGTGTATTTTAATATATGCATACATGGTTTTGCTATGTTTGTCAAATTTCCCTCGAAAAAATCACAGCAACTGTGGAATTCTCCACCAGGAGTTACAAGGGCATGTGTTTCTTGACCACCTCAACAACAGAATGTGTTCTTTCATTTTCATATTATCTCCAGTGTGATGAAGAGCAATGGAATCTCAGTTTTGTTTTCATTGGCATCTCTCTAATTGTGGGTAAGTCTGGACTTTGTGAGGAAGTGTTTCTATCTCTGCTGTGAATTTCCTGCTTAGGATACATTCCCCATTTTTCTATCACATGTGTCATCTATTGTCCTGCCATTGCTCGGAGTTCTGTGCATACTGGAGATCCTAGCTCTCCAAATGGGGTACGCATTGCTAATATTTTCTCCCAGGTTTCCAGTTGCTGTCTAACTTTATCATGTATTTTTCATAATGTAGTACTTTGACTTTGTTGTAGTCAGATTTACTATCTTTCTTTCATTTCCTCTGGGTTTTGAGTCATGGATCGAAACATCTTTCCTACACTAATTAAGAAGGAATTTTTCCTACACTGTGTTTTCTGCTAGTGTTATGGTTTTGTTTTTTACATCTAGCTCTCTAATCCTTGTGAAATTTAGTTTTGTGTGGTATGAGATATGGATCTAATTTTGTCTTTTTCCAAGTGCTTCTCTAGTTAACACAACACCAGTTGTTTAAAATCCATCTTTAAATCAGTGATTTGAGACGCCACCATTTTCATGTGTACAAGACTGGGGAAATTCCTTGCATATTTGTGTGAATACCATTGTAATTATAGAAACTTTATGATGTTTTAACGTCTGGTTGGGCTGGTCTTTCTTGTGTTCTCTTTTCCACGTTACTCATACATGTTCCATTTTTCATTTCAAACTTTAGTATCAATTAACTAATTCCATACTTAATTGGGATAGAATCTGGGATAAATGACACTTTATAATGTCAAGTTGGCCTATCTAAGACATGAAATATCTTTCTGTCCTCCAGTGTCTTTTAGGAGCAGTTTCAAATTTTTTCCTGATATGTGTTTTATACATATTAAATGAATTCCTAAATTTTAAACCACCTTAGTTGGTATTGTAAATGATATTTTATTATGCATTTTAACCTTTCTTTGTTAGTATGAAAGTTATCGATTATGGTGTGTTACTTTTACATCCTGCTGCTTTGCTGAGTTTCTTTTGTTTTCAGGGTGAGTCACATTTATCAGTCTTTGAGTTTTGTCAGGCACCCTTTCATATCGTTGGTTAGTAGATTCAGTTTTGTTCTTTACTCAACAATATGCCTCTCATTGATTTTACTTAGTCACATTGATAACACCCTTGTCTTACATTACTCAGCTTTCTGCCACTTTATAAACAGATGGTGCAGGCTTATCTGGGTCATGGCTCTGAAGGTCCAAGTCCAAGATCAAGTAGGTGCATTGATTAGAGCCTTTGGGAAGTGCGGCATGCCAGGGCAGGAGCGTGTGTTGGAGAACACATTCACATCTCAAAACCAGAAAATGGAGAGACTACACTGAGAAAGCAGGTTACCATTCTCCCCTTCAGGGACCTCTGATGACTTAAGGATCTCCCAATAAATCCCACCTCTTAAAGGTCCACAGCACCTCCCCCAAACTGCTACTATGGAGGACAAACCTTTGTATATGAACCTTTGGGGGACACTCACTCAACATGCAAACTGTAGCAGGTCCAGTGGTGAGCAGAGGTGACATAGTAGAGATTTTAGTGGAAATTCTTTTAACCTTTCTGTTCCTCCCTCGTGCTTATTTTCTTGAATAACATCATCATGAATGTGTGTTGAATTGTGTCAAACACTTCCCACATCTATGGAGATGAAACAATTTATTTTTATTAGATTTATTGATAATGATATCATAACATTAATCATTTTCTATGTAAAACAAATTTTTGAATTCCTGGAATAAGTCTCACTTACATAAAGTATATTACTTTTTTAATGTGGAATTGAATTCTATTTCTGGTTCTAGTCAGAAGTTTTGCATTCACAATTAACACTGAATGATCATTTTCTTTGTGCCCTTTTTCTTGTTTAGGTACCAGCATCAAACTTGCTTCTTTTCCTCATTGTCAGAATAATAGTATGAAATATATGAAAGTGTTTCACATGAATATGAAAGTGTTATACCTGTGTACAATTTACTCCAGTCTCACTCACCCCACACTGCCCCCTTTCACACCCTTTCCTCATCCTGATCATGGTTCCCTCTTCCATTTCCATGTTGTTTTGTTAATCTAGATCCCACAAAAAGAGAAAGCATGCAATATTTTTTTTTTCTGAGACAGGCTTAATTCAGTTAATATGATAATATCCAGTTTCATCTGTTTTCCTGAAAACAGCATAATTCAATTCTTCCTCATGATTGAATATTACTCCATTGTGTATATATACATTGTGTATATATATATTGTGTTTATGTTTGTTATCCATTTGTCTGGTGATAGGCCATAAGGCTGATTCTATATCTTGGCAGTTGTGAATACTCCACAATGAACATGGGTGTGCAGTTGTCTCTGTTGTATTGATTCCTTTGGGTATATACCAAGGATTGGTATAACATGACCATATGGTAGTCTTGTTTTAGTTTTTTGAGGAACCACTATACTTATTTCCATAGTGCCTAGACAAATTTACATTCCCACCAACAGTGTATAAGGATTCCTTTATCCTGCATCCTTGCTAACATCTGTTGTCGTTTGTTTCATTGATGATAGCCATTCTGACTGGGGTGAGGTGGAATCCCAGTGTGGTTTTGATTTGCATTTCCTTTATTGCCAAGGATGTTGAACATTTCTTCATGTGTTTACTAGCCATACATACTTCTTCTTCTAAGAACTATCTGTTCAATTCAATTGCCCCTTTATTTATTGTATTATTTAATTTTTTGAGTTCTTTATGTATCATGGGTATTAATCCCTCATCAGAGAAATAGCTGGTGAAATTTTTCTTCCGTTCTATAGACTGTCTCTTCACTCTGGTAACTGTTTCCTTTGCTGTAAAGAATACTTTTAATTTGATGCAATTCCATTTGTCAATTCTTGCTACTAGTTCCTGAGCTGATTTCTTGCAGTGTTTTCCTGTAATAGTTTTAACGTTTCTGGTGTTCTGTTACAGTCTTTGATCGGTTTTGAATTGATTGTTGTTCAGGTTGAGAGATAGTGGGTCAGTCTTCTGCTGTGGATAGCCAGTTTCCCCAACATCACTTGTTTTCTCCAACATAAGTTTTTGGCACCTTTGCTGAGAATCAGAGGGCTATAGCTGAGTGGTTTTCATTTATGGATTTTCTGTTCTGTTCCATTGGTATTTATGTCTGTTTTCATGCAGTACCATGATGTTTTTGTTACAACAGATCTGTAGTATAATTTGAGATCAGGTATTGTGATACTTCCCGCATTGCTCTTTTTGCTCAGAATTGGTCTATTTATGGTCTTTTGTGCTTCTATATAAATTTTAGGATTTTTTCTATTCTGTGAATAATGTCATTGGAATATTGATGGATACTGCTTTGAATCTATGCATTGCTTTCAGTAATATAGTCATTTTCAAAATATCAATTCTGTTGATCCATGAACATGGGAGGCCTTTCCATATTCTAGTGTCTTCTTTGATTTCTGTCCTCTTTGTGTACTTTTCATTATAGAGGTCTTTCATCTGATTGATTAGATTTATCCTAGGCATTAAATTTATTTTTTCAGGCTAGAGTGAATGAGATTGTTTTTCTGACTTCTTTTTCAGATGCAGAAAATCTGCAGAATTCAACATTCCTTCATGATAAAAGCCCTGAAGAAACTAGGAACAGAAGCAACATGCCTCACTCAACATAACAAAGGCTATATATGACAAACCAATACCCAACATTTCACTAAATTGGGAAAAACTGAAAGCATTTCCTCTAAAATCAGGAATGAGACAAGGGTGTCTACTATCACCACTGTTGTTCAATACAGTGCTTGAATTCTTAGCCAGAGCAATATGGCAAGAGAAAGAAATAATAAGGATACAAATAGGAAAGGAAAAAGTCAAATTACTCCTATTTCAGATGATATGATTTTATACTTAAAAGATCCTAAAACCCCACCAGAAAACTCTTAGATCTAAATAAACTCTTCCAGCAAAGTAGCAGGATATAAAGTCAACATACACAAATCAGTAGTCTTTCTATACACCAATAGTGAACATGCTGAAAAAGAAGTCAGTATAATGACCATACTACAGAAAGCAATGCATAGATTCAATGAGGTATCCATCAATATTCCAATGACATTATTCACAGAACAGAAAAAAATCCTAAAATTTATATGGACTAGTTTGAAAAGCAATGATGTTAGCTCTTCATTAAAGGTCTGGTAGAATTCAGCAGTGAATCCATCCAGTCTTGGGTGTTTGTTTCTTGGGAAAGCCAATTAATGATATCTCATGGCATGTTATAGCTCTGTTTAAGTTGTTTATACCCTCTTGGTTCAATTTTGGTAGGTTGAGTATATCTAAAAACATATCCATTTCTTCAAATTTGAATTTATTGGAATATAACTTTTCAAAATATTCCCTAATATCCAACTGAATTCACTGGTATCTGTTCACATTCCCTTCTTTATCTCTGATTTTATTAATTTAGATCTTCTCTTTCTTTTAGTTAGCTTAGTCAAGAGTTTTTAAATCTTGTTTCTCTTTTCAAAGAATGAAGTCTTTGTTTCTTTGATTCTTGGTATTGTTCTTTTAGTCTTCATTTCTTTCATTTCTGTCTTGATCTTTATTATTTATTTCCATCTAACAATTTTGAGTTTTACTTGCTCTTGTTTTCTCAGATCTTGAGGTACATCATTAGGTTATTAATCTGAGATTTCTTGGATTTTTTAAAATGTAGGCACTCATAGCTATAATCTTTTCTCTTAGAACTCCTTTTGCTGTATACCATAGGCTCTGGTATGTTGTGTTTTCATTTTCATGTGATTCTAGGAATTTTTAGTTTCCTCCCTGGTTTCTTCAGTGATGCACTGATTATTCTAAGTGTATTGTCGGTCTTCATGTGTTTGTATAGTTTCTTTTGTTACTGATTTCTAATTTTATTCCATTTTGATCTGATAAGACCCAAGAAATTATTTCAATTTTTCTATTTGTTAAGTTTTGCTTTATAGCCTACAATATGATCTATTTTGGAGAACACTCCATGGGCTGCTCTTGGATGAAATACTCTGTTGATGGCTGTTAAGTCCATTTGATCTGTGGTGAACTTTAACCCTGATGTTGGTTGATTTTTTTCTCTGGATAGTCTATTTTTAAAGTGGGGTGTTGAGGACAACCACTACTATTGTATCTGGACCTATCCAGATCTTTTATATCCAGTAGTTTTGTCTTATGGAATTGGGTGCACTGACATTCAGTACACATGTATTACAATTGTTACATCTTCTTGATGGATTCTTCCCTTTTGTAATATGTACTGATTATTTATCTCTTCCAATTTGGGCTTGAAGTCTACTTTGTCAAATATGAATATAGCTTTTCCCACTTGCTTTTTTTCTTCTTGCTTGGTATATCATTTTACATACTTTTACTTTCAGTCTGTGTGTGTCTTTGCCCAGTGAGGTGAGTCTCTGGTAAACAACAGTTGGATTTTGTTATTTAATCTGATCAGCCATTCTTCATCTTTTAATTAGAGAGTTAAGATCACCTACATTTTGGGTTAATATTAAGAGGTATTTGCTGATTCTTGTAATTTTATAGGATATTTTTCCTGATTTACTTGAGTCCTATTTATTTGGTTCTTTCTTTCTTATTCATATTTGGAGTTTACTGGGTTGAACATGGCTGATTCTTTCTTAATTATCATTGTTCATCTATTCCTCTCATAAATTTTATTCTTTCCTAAGCTCTCATGTTTGCAACTGTCTTTCTTCCTTATCTGTGTGTACAGTTCCTTTAAGTATCTTCTACTAATGCTGGCTTAGTGATCATGAAAAGCTTTAGCTGGTGCTTATCTTGGAAAGTCTTTATTTCTCCATCAATTTGAAAGGATGTTTTTGCTGGATATAGCAGTCTTGGTTGGCATTTATTTACTTTTAGGGCTTAAACTATATCATTCCATTCTTTTCTGGGTTTTAGGGTTTCTGCTGAGAGGTCTCATGTAATTCTGATGAGTTTGCCTTTGTGGGTAATTTGACGTTTTTTCTCTTGCAGCTTTCAATATTCTTTCTTTCTTCCATAGTCTTGGCACTTTAAATATAATGTGATCTGAAAAGTTCTTTTCTGTAATAGGAATTCTAAATGCCTCCCATACTGTATTTTTCCCTAGATTTGGGTGATTTTCTGCTATAATTTCATTGAATAGGTTTTCTACACCTTTAGCTTGTATCTCATCTTCTTCTTCTATGCTATGGATTATTACATTTGTGCTCTTGATTATGTCTCAGAGTTCTGGAAAGTTGTGATCATGGTTATTATTTTTTCTTTATTGCTGTCTCAATGCTGGACTTCCTTGGCCTTGTCTTTGATTCCCAGTATTATTTCTTCTGTTTGATCTAGTTTGTGGGTGATGCTTTCTGCTGTGTTCTTGTTTGATTTACTGAGTTTTTAACTTCCACTATATCCATTCAGTTTTTTTTTTAATCTCAATTTTCTTGCTGAATTTTTCATCCATGATGCTGACTTTCTTGTCCAGGTATTGCATTGACTTTCTAACTTCATTTGTCTATTTGTTTAAGCCTCCTTGAAGTCATTAATCATTTATAAAGCTGGAATTTTGAATCCTTCAATTTCAATAATTTCAGTACCTTCATATTTGGTAATTGAAAATTTAGGAGTTTTGGGAGGTGTTGTACTGCCTTGCTTTTTCATTTTTCTTGTGTTTCTGTTGGAATGGAGATGGCTTCCAGTTTTTATGGGGGTCTTCTTAGTGGAAAGCCTTGTCTTGGGATTTTGATCCCCACTAGTACTCAGAGGAGAGAAAGAAGACAGAAGTAATCAAATCAGTAATTCAAAAACCAAACCACATATTTAAATGAGTAAAAAAAACTGGAAACATCAACTATAACCCCAGAAAGTTAGGGAGAAAAAGGAACTAAGGATACTTAAAGAATAAATTCAGAGTTTGAAAATTACTAAAACTAAATGTATTAATTATTAAGTAATCATAAAAAGGGGGTATAAGAAAACAAAAAAGAGAAATAAGTAAGGTAGGGAAGAGAAGAAAAGTATATGGAATGAAGATATAAGAAACAATAGTGAGAGAGAACAAATTAAGTACCAAGAAAGACAAAACAGTTACACCAAACACACATATATAGTCAATATTTCTTCCTTGCTGAGATGAAGGTGGGTTCCCTTCTCCCAGGTTTATCTGGGGGTTTACTTTGTGGGGTAAACAGCTGTTTTTTCTGAAGTCCAAACAAGTTAGCAAAGAAAGGCCTGTTTATATAGCTAAGCCCATCCAAGCACTAGGTGCTTTCCACCAATCCACCAGCCCCTGGGTGTGTACAAAACAGTCAAACCAAAGTAGTCTGTACTGCTGGCCAAGGCATGGGGCTCTGTAGAAAGCAGGTGAAATTTACTTTACATTTATTTACAAGAGAAATCATGGACTCTTACCAAATGCCTTGGCTTTGATCTGTTCTAGCACCACCTCCTCTTATTCACACACAGCTGATCTGTTGCCTCATACCAGAGTTTGAGCTGCATCTCTCCCAGTCTTCCATCTGCTGCCTTGTACTTTCCACTCAAGTAGATCTGTGGCCCCTGAGTCCAAATCACAGTCATTTTCCTAGGTCCACACTGATTCTCAGGGTAGTCACTCACTTAGCCCGTGGGGGTGGAGTGAGCCTTTGGGGTTTGGAGATATAAAAGTTCAGGGAATTTTGCTCTCCTCAACTGAGAGGTATGACTATAAGACCAAGAGGATTTCCTTCTACAGCACCAGTGAGCCAGCTGAGACGTATAGGGAGTCTTTCTTCTGGCATCTGTTTGTTGCATAGTATGTAGATCTCCTGTCTTAAACTTTACTTTTGCAGAGTGCCAACTGGTACACTTGTTGGCCTTCCTGAAACTTTCATTTCACTCTTCCATTGCATGCAGCAAAGGGATCTCTTTTTTCCTTATCATTTTGCTTAGCATTCTATGTTAGAGTCCATGATTTCTGTAGTAAATGTAAAGTAAATTTCACCTGCTTTCTACACATACTATTTACAGTTTCTCTACTTTATATTTCCAAACCACCCACCTCTCCCTGCAGCCGTGCACCTGATGCCTTGTTTTAGATTCAGGGAGTCTTCCCTCCAGACTTGCTTCTTAAAGCACTCTCAATACTGTGGGATTCATAGCAAATTAAAACTGCTTAGTCTTTAAAAGTTTGTTAGAATTCCCCTATCACATCATCTGTGCTTTGTGGGTTTGGGGAAGTAGTTTTATAAAACATTTCTCTACTTTTCTATAATTATAGCTCTTTTTAAACTTTCTAATTTAATGGGGTCAATTTGAGCACTCTGTTTTCCCATTAAATTGTCTTTTCCATTTACATTTTCAAATGCTTTTGCTCAGAAATTTGCCATGTAGTCTTTTCTTTTTCACTGTCTTCTGTTTTGATGGTTATTTTACACCTGTCATCTCTTGTTTTGGCTATTTGTGCTTTCTCATTTGTTTTTATTAACTTAGTGGTGTATATATTTTGCTAGTTTTATCAAAAAATAGAATTTTGATTTATTTGTCATATCTACTTTTTGTACTTATTTATCAGATACCTACTTCCTTGTTATTTTTTTCCTTTATGTTTATTATGACCTTCCTTATGCTTTCTTTTGGCTCACTTTTTGCCATTTTTTTCTAGATTTTTGAAGTAGAAACTTAGTTCATAATCTTATTGGCAAATGTGTTTAGTTCAATGAATTTTCCTTTTAACACTTTTTTTTTTATTTGTGCCATATACTCTGAAATACAGAGTTTTCAATGCCACTGTCATCCCAAACTTTTGATCTGGTAGGGGTTTGAGCAGCCATCTTCATAAAACTTGGTTATTTTTCCTCTTTTACTCAGTTATTTTGCAATTTCTCTTTAAGCAGTAAAGAGAAATTGCGAATTCTTCTTTAAGAAGGTGTAATTTGTGATTTTTTTGTTGTTGCAGTACTGGGGTTTGAACTCAGGGCCTCATGCTTGCTAGTCAGGTGCTGTACCACTTGAGCCACACCTCTAGCCCATGTATAAAATTTTTATAGCTGTGAAAGCACTTCCATGTGGTTTGGGAAAGAGATTTGGGGAAGTTCATTATTGCATATCACCACTGTCTTCAGCTACCCAGAAATTGACCATTTTCCAATTTTATAAAAACATCTTAATAACATTATTTTAATAGCTATATAACATTGCAAGGGTTGTATATAAAATTTGCTTGAACAATATTCAAATACTGCACATAGAGTTTTTCATTCAACTAAATTCTACAATTATTAATTCAGGCTACCCTTATAGATTTAGTAGATAGTCAATAAATATCTCTTAAATGGATGGAGGAATGAATAAGAGATTGGGTAGGATGGGGTGGGCTAAGAAATCAGTCTAAATTTGGGATAGGGCTCCAAGAGATGAGATGAGGCAAGGTGGCCTGTCCACATGGTCTAAAGTAGGAAAAGGGTCAGGGGAAGGTCTGATTCAAGATCTTGAGTGATGTTTTTGGTGATGGAGAAAATCATGAACAAGAAAGCCAAGACTCAGCAGCTGAGACATAGGGAAGCACTTCAATGAGAAAGGCCAAAAATAAGGAACAGGGATTCTTCCAAGAACACTGCTGTAGACCGCATTGGAACCTGTACCTAGACAGCATCACTGCATGAATTCATGGCTCATGGATGCAATGGGTTGGCCCAGTGACCTGAATTGGGCTATATAGATACCAAAAATAAAGTAGGTCAATTTAAATTTTTAGAAGTTTACTGTGCATACAACAAAAAGTTCTTGAACCAGGAGATCTCAAACTGAAAGTAGTTAGAAGTAGCTCAGAAGTATGTCATTACAGAGTGGTTTAGACAAATAAAGCAAAAAGGAAGAAGTTGTTTAATCTTTACAATGATTGATTATTACAAGATGGGCTTCCAGAAGGCAGAGGACTGGTTATAAGTGATCATCTTTTACCATTTTGGGAAGGAAACTTAAGTTTTGTTTGCAATTATCAAATATATTTACAAAACATAACCTACGTTCCACTTAGGTTATTTACAACTGCCTTTGTCCCATTTGATTTGATCAAATCAAATTGGTAAGGATTACTAATGGAACGCATGTAAAATTAAACTAAATAATACAAGATTATACCACAAAATAAGTAGAGCAAACTTTACTATAGTTTTGTCCAGTACTTTCTCTATGGTTTCATATTTGCAGCAGCAGAGCATGTATTTCCTTTGTAAAAAACACTTCGTCATTTTTTAAATGATGTTATCCTAAAGATATCATGAGGGAAAAGGTGGTTGCTACTGAGGCATACTAAATGTGAGGAAGAACTTAATAGTATTTTCTCTAGAAAAATCCTTAAGTCATTTTTACAAATTTAATTAATCATATCATAAAGCCTTTAACTTTTCCTCCTTTGTATTAAATCTTTCATTTAAAATGATAATTTACAGGCAGTTACTTTTCTTATGAACAAGGTAAAGTTTGAACTTTTTTCCTTAAAGATCTCTGCTGGAAAAGTTAACTATGTCCTCAGCTCTGATCAATATCTAATAAGGTTTTAAAACTTGGTAAAATATCAATAGAAGTTAAAAGATTGATTACAAACTAGGTAATTGTGGGCTGTGTTATTGCTTGGAGAATACTACAGTTTTTTTCTGAAGTAGAAACATTTAAGTGTACGCATTCAGTCGCTCTATATTTTTTAATAAAGTAGAGGGGGAGTTGAATTCACCTGCATGTGGTTGCTATGACAGGTCCTTCCACCTCAAGTGCCTTGTGCCCACTTTATCAGGAAACACGAACTCTCTCTTCAAGGTCAGATCAGGCATCCCTTCCCTTGGATGCCCCTTACTTCAGGAGCCAGACCATGAATTTCCTGTTGGGCTCTCATCAAGCACTGTCCAAATATGTAGTACAGTACTTATCAGGATGTCCTGGAACTCTTGTACGTAAAAGCCCGTAGTAAATTTGAGTTCAAGGGAACAGACTCATTTTCTTGCGTTTTATTTTGGAAGCATTTGCATGGTCTTGCTACTCATAAATAGTATGAAACTAGACTAATTTGTTGAGTATTTCATCAATGAACAATAAAATAGCTGTTATTGTTCAAATATTAGCCTTATAAGCATACATATTGCCCCTTACATTTAGTGAGATCTCCCATAATTGTTGTAGAAACTTCCAATAAACAAAACAGTAAGTAAATGCGTAGTGAATAGATTATCCTCATTCTGTCCTTGGTTTTATGCTCAGGTAACTTTATACCCATCATTCAGTGTAGAGCAGTGTTTACGTAATACATATGCAACATGCATCAATGACCAGGAGGTGTGAAACATGACCCTGTCTCAGAAAAGGGAAAATACATTTAACTGTAAAAGAAGAAAGACAGGTTTTCTTAAGAAAAAGAAAATAGAGAAAAGTGAGCTTCAATTCATAACTTCTTCTCTCACCAAAAATATTTATGTATTTAGATGAAAAATCAGGGGAAGCTTTTGAAATATGAATGAATAAAATTATGTAGAACACTGTGATGACAATATACAAAACTGAATAACTCGTTAATTGAAAAGCTATTATTTCATATCTACCTGGTGCCCAACAATTTTGATGAGTGCTATGAGGGTCATAGGGACACACACAAATTCTCAGGTATGACCCATTTTCTCAAAAACTTGCTTTTATAGACAAGAATGCAAAGCTAGCATAAAACAGCAGGGGAACTCTCCAGTTTCCTAAGCAGATGGTGACAGCTGTGTCCTAAAAAGATTAGTTTGATGCCACCTGCCTGGACTGGAAATTTTGGGAGCACAAAGAGAAATGGGGAAACACCCAGGACGAATGCCCTGGTTGTTGGTAGCTGGGCATAGGAGCCAGTTACCAAGAAACTGAACACAAAACCACCCAGAGGCACAGTGGCCAGGTGGCAAAGGAAAGGCAAAAATAGGAGGATGTTCTTCCGTGGTCATGTCTATTTCTCCAGGAGCAGGAGGGGACATTTCTGAGGAAAAGGGCACGTGGTGAGTCAGGACAGCCTTCATTCCTGGGTGAACTCAAACCACTCGAGCAAGCTATTTGTAAAATGGTCTTTCACAAATCTTGCATTTCATAGTCTAAAAATCCTTAGCTGGTTAATACCATAAGAACACAAATTTAATTATGAGTAGACGAATTATTTTGTTTTCTGCAAGTTTTAAATACACGAAAAAAATTCACTTTCAAATTAATGTATTCAATCATATTTGATATAGATTAACATGTAATTGAAATTTTAATTTTAATAGGTTTAGGCTTAAAACTTATAAAGTTCAACTATAGAATCAATAAAATTACTGTCACCCTAAGTGCTCAGCTATTGGTACTAGGTGATGCGTGTGAAAGTAGAGATCTGAATGCTGTTCATAGTGAACTGTTTGTCATAAACCCTGTTAACTGATCCTTCAGGTCCCCAAATGGTCCAAGTCCAGAGTCAGCAGTTTCAGATCCACTCCAGAGATGGCAAGCCACTGTTCACCACTGATGACAAGGAAGTTGTGGTTGGTACGGATAAGCTTCGAGTAACCGGTAGGTAGTAACCTTGAGGAAAATTGTGTCCCGTGGAGTGTTAAGGCCACAAACATTGTACTTTTGGCACTCTGGACTTTTTAGACAAATAAGAAAATGTAGTTTGAATTTTTTATGGCCTTGACTTTCTTTCTATATTCTCCTAGAAGAATTAAATCTTTATGAATCTTTGCCCACGCTTTTCTTCTTCTGCCATAGTGGCCCCCTTATTTCTTTCCAATTGGAGTAGCACAAAGGCATGCAAACCTTCTGTGCAATTCCACTGTCTGTTTTTCAAGTTTCTTTTATTATGTCATTGTAATGTTAATGTAATATAATTTGAAGAAATACGTATCCATTATGTCAGGTATTTGGATTCCCTATTCTTTTACAAAAGACAAACAATTAAAAATCTTTTCTCTTGTGGAATTAAAGAATAGGATTCTCATAGGATTCACTTTTAGGTTGAAAAGAAAAAAATTTATGCAAAACATTTTGGAATATATTCTAAATTCACTGAGAAACTTCTGTGAAGATTAGAAGACATAAACACTCAGTTAAATCATGTCAACATTTCTGTACTATTCTGAAAACCAATAGCAATGTTGTTCTATCTAACAATATTACCAAATGAAAACAAAATAGTGTTTCTTGGTCCAGTAGGTGGACCTGATCCAAATACAAAGGTTTATATAGCATATATAATTCCTTTAAAAAGCCTATAAAAATCATAACCTAATGTTGCAGCATACTCTGAAGCAGTGGTGCTCCTGCCTTTCTTACTAAAATAAAAGACACTAGGAAATCTAATTAAGGGAAATTGCTTAATAAATAAAAGGCCAAGTATCCCAAGTGTCTTTGTCATCAGAAAACCCCTGGTCCATAGCATAGATGGTCCTGTCTTATGACAGTTAGACTTCATTTTAGACATTACAATGATGAAGATACACATTGATTGGAAACTGTGGTTGGAACTTTGAATTTGGATCTTTTCTTGGACTCATGCTGTATGGTTCTGTCTGCTCTCACACTGCTGGCCAACTGCAGTGCCCACGGCTCCCAGGTGGTCCCTAATCACAGCATCATGCACCCCTGAACTAGGATGGCCTGTAGCTTAGGTGAATTAAATTCATTTCCCACTTGTGGTGTTTTCAATTTACAATTGAATTGCTGGGCTGTGACACCACTGTTGGTTGAGGACACATAGGCAATATGGGCTTTGCTGACATAGACATAGCTTCTGTTTCTGCTTCAACAGTTACTAACTGCATGGCTTCAAGCAAGATACTTAAGCTCTGTTGGCTGTTTCCTTGCTGTTTTGTTTGGTTTTGGCAAAACTGGGGATTGAACTGAGCCCCATGTGGCCAGCCCTGTCTCCTTACTTTTGCGAGTGCATTGATACTGCCACTCCACTGCTGCTGATAGACTGCATGGACTAATATGTGTAAAGAAGAACATAGTTCTTGGTGCAGTATTATTGCACTATAGGACAATGACATCTGTAGGGAAAATGGTCTAAACAACAGCTTAGATTGCTTCAGACCAAAGCTATCCTTCAAAGGGAATCAGTAAAATGAACCTTTGCCCAGCCCAGGGCTAGAACATCATTAGTGGAGCAAATCAGGAGACTTGATGAGCAGCTGTATTATTTCTTACCCATGTGCATGCATCAGGACCACATAAAGTCTTGTTGTATTGTATCCATATTTACTGTGCTCATCCCCAGAGTTTCTGATTCAGTAGAGCTGGAATGAATGCATCATGAGACATGCATTTCTAACAAGTTTCCAGCTGGGTGCTGGTGCTGTAGTTCCAGGGACCACACTTTGTGAACCACTGCTCTACACTAACTTGACCTGTGAGTGGAAGATGCAACACACAGATGCCTTCTCTAACATGGACATTCAGGTATCCTCTTAAAGAATGAGCCACATCTACTTTTTTGTCTTCGTTTGGTTGTTTTCAGTCTCTCTTCCTTCGCTTCAGAGGAGCTCACAAGAGTGGATACACCCCAAGTGTTCCTTCCTTGTCATTGTGCCATAACAGTAATGTGAAGTTCTTTCGTCATGCAGCCGTGAGTGGCTCGTATATGACCAGACTTTAGCTCTTCTAGTTTTCCAATGTGCTCCTGGCTTCTTAAATTTTATAGTAATAGAAATGCAAGAAAATTCCACAATTCTGACTTTTTATCTTCTGGTTTCATCTCAGTCTGAGGACTGACTATCTACATGTATTGTCTAACTCAGGATTTCTCAACATTAACACTATTAACATCTGGGATGGATACCCATTTTGGCTTGCACGTGGGACTGTCCTGTGCACTGCAGAATGTTTAACCACAGCTCAGCTTCCTCCACAAATGCCAATAGCATCTTCACCACACCCATTGTGACCAAAAGCATTTCCATTTGTTACCAAAAATCCTCCAGGAGGGAAAGGAGAAGGAAAAAATCACCCCTAACAGAGACCCACTGGTCCACCCTAAACCTATACCATTTCTCTGGAATTTATTCCAATTTATTTAGTATTTGTCTGGGCAGATGAAGACACGAACTGTTGGGTAAGGTCTGCTAAGGACAGTGAATGAATCCAGGAGCAGCCTGGAGAAATGAATTGATTCTGCCATGGTGAGAGAGGCTTCTCAGATGTGGCAGAGGTTATCGGGAAGAAAAACTAAGGATTATAATTTTATGCAGAGTGTAGTACATGAATGGATATTAATTAACAATTGCTAAAGGTTGCAATAGGTAACTTTTTAAGGATGAGACTGAGTTCCAATTCCAGCTGCTCAATAGTGACTTTGAAAGAGTATTTCACCTTCATGGCTTCACACTACTATATCCACTGATTTATATCCACTGATCTCTCTCTGACTGTAGTGTATTGCATAGCATCCAACAAAGCAAATACAAATTGATTGTGAAATTAAATTGTAAATCTTGCAAAAGATGCAAGGTTTTGGGAGGTAAAAAATGGTGTAGAAATGTTGGGATCACCATCAGAATTACTAACAACAGAGGCCAGGAAAGTTCAACTTGCCAGTCCCTGCAGAAGACATGACAAACACATCAAACAGGAATCATTTCAATATCCCTGATTAATATTCACCCTTGGAATGACCAAAGATGCCCTCAATGACTGTTTATTATGGTTTTACTTACCAACGTTAAACATGAAGTGAACAATGCCATATTGTGCTACTGTGATATTGTGCAGAGTTCTAAAGATGACCCCCAATGACCTTTGCCCTTGTATAATTCCCTCCCTTGTGAATCTAATGAGACGTCTCTCTTGTGATCACATTAACAATATGACAGCAGGTAGATACTCCAGGTGGCCTGATCTGATCACATGAGCCCCTCATAAGCAGTAACTGAAGGGGAAGTCAGAGAAATTCAAGGAAAAGAAGGATTACAGCTTAGTTTCTCATGAAGATGCAGGCGACACTGGGACAATGAGTGTGGTGGCCTATAGAAGCTGACAGCAAGGAAATAGGGACTCAGCCTGACAGCCACAAGGAACTGAATTCTGCCAGCTACCTAAGTGAGCTGGGAAGTAGCTTTGGCCCAGAGCCTCCAGGGGAGACCCACACCTGTTAGATCCTGGGCTTACAACCCAGCCAAGCCCACTGAATAGGATTTGAGGCCTACAGAACTGCGATCTGATAATTGGGAATGGTCATAAGCAGCTATGTTTGTCATAATTTGTGTCAGAAACAGAAATCTAAATACAGACATCATTCATTTCCAATTATGTTGGAAAAATTATACCCTGAACAAACTTGATTTATTCTGTTTATTTCATGTAATGTAGTTACTATTACTATGACTCAATCTTAAATACAATAGAATAGTTTTATAAACTACTTTTTCAAGATAAATTCCCATTACAACTTTTCTGCAGTACTTCTTAGGAAAGTTCCATCCCTATTTTAAGTGGACTGACTCCAAGTAGACTTTGGACTTTCTCAGATTAGCAAAAGTAGTTGCAGTTGACAGCTAAGGAAAGTACAGAAGGAGGAAAAAGCAAGGCAGCCTCATCCTGAGGACTGGGGCTAGAGGGGAGGGATGAGGTGGTTCTCAGTTTCACTTGCTGTCCTCCAAACTCCTGACTTGGATAAAGAATTGGTTTTCTTCCCATTTATGTTTGTCTTTATTACTCAAAAAATATCAAAGAATAAGAAAAACCACAACTAGAAATCTGCTTTTAAGTCAGATTTATGGAGAGGATTAAGCAATTTCACCAGCTCAGTTTGGAATTAACCTAGGCCCCATTCTCACATTTCCCAAGAACAGAACTGATCTCCAAGTGACCAAAGTTAACATGTCTCTTGTACTAACCTCTGTTACATAACACACTGGAATTACACCAAATGTCATCTTCAGAAGAAACATTCTGTACCATTGCCGGAAGTGGCTGCTGGAAGATGATAAATTGCTAGTTGGGCTGCCCAGATGGACTTTAGCTCCTTTCTAGGCTGGATTTATTCCCCAACATTAAGTTAAAAAAAATATAGGGCCCTATAATAGTATCCAATTCCCTCCCACCAGTAATGAAAATCTAAGTGATAGGCTCTGTTCCCATTCTGTGCAGCTAAGCAGAATCCCATAAAGTCGAAAGTGATGGTTCTCTACAAAGCAGTGACAGAGCAGTCCTGAGAACGAGGATTTCAACAAGGAAAATAGACAAGGATAAGTCCAAGTCCCATAAGACATGAGGACAGACATCTGGAAGGTGCTTAAAGATCAACATAGCTTCAAGCTCATACCTAGGACCACAGAACACTGTGATACATCTCTGTGTGCAGCTCATGGGCCTCATCTCATGGGCACCAGTCTTTCAGCTGAAAGGAGAGAAGACTCAATTAAAATTGTAGCATATATTATCTCACAAAGGAAGTCTGGAGGTATGGTAGCTCCAAGTTGGGTAATTTAAGGTCCAAGTAATATTTCACTCTAAGCCTTTCCCACCTGCATTCTCCTTTTGGTTCCATCAGAACCAAGCATCTTTTCCCTCTGCAGTGACTGTCTCTGGGCATCTATACAAGGACCCCAGTGGCCCTGGTGAACTGGCCTCTTCAAGTTGCTTGTCTAGCATACAATTTCCTTGTCTTAAGTTGCTTGCATTTTTCTTGTAAGTGGCATTGTAATGGAGTTCATTTTGTTAGCCCAAATGAATAGAATTTGATTGCAATAAGTCTACAGTATTCACATTCATTCTGATAACTGTTTCCTTTTATCTTATCTATAGATCATTATCCCATGATTTTTTTTCTTTTATTATTCATATGTGCATACAAGGCTTCGTTCATTTCTCCCCCCTGCCCCCACCCCCTCCCTTACCACCCACTCCACCCCCTCCCTCTCCCCCCCAACCCCTCAATACCCAGCAGAAACTATTTTGCCCTTATTTCTAATTTTGTTGTAGAGAGAGTATAAGCAATAACAGGAAGGGACAAGAGTTTTTGCTGGTTGAGATAAGGATAGCTATACAGGGTATTGATTCACATTGATTTCCTGTACATGGGTGTTACCTTCTAGGTTAATTCTTTTTGATCTAATCTTTTCTCTAGTACCTGTACCCCTTTTCCTATTGGCCTCAGTTGCATTTAAGGTATCTGCTTTAGTTTCTCTGCATTAAGGGCAACAAATGCTAGCTAATTTTTTAGGTGTCTTACCTATCCTCACCCCTCCCTTGTGTGCTCTCGCTTTTATCATGTGCTCATAGTCTAATCCCATTGTTGTGTTTGCCCTTGATCTAATGTCCACATATGAGGGAGAACATACGATTTTTGGTCTTTTGGGCCAGGCTAACCTCACTCAGAATGATGTTCTCCAATTCCATCCATTTACCAGCGAATGATAACATTTCGTTCTTCTTCATGGCTGCATAAAATTCCATTGTGTATAGATACCACATTTTCTTGATCAATTCATCAGTAGTGGGGCATCTTGGCTGCTTCCTTAACTTGGCTATTGTGAATAGTGCTGCAATAAACATGCGTGTGCAGGTGCCTCTGGAGTAACCTGTGTCACAGTCTTTTGGGTATATCCCCAGGAGTGGTATTGCTGGATCAAATGGTAGATCGATGTCCAGCTTTTTAAGTAGCCTCCAAATTTTTTTCCAGAGTGGTTGTACTAGTATACATTCCCACCAACAGTGTAAGAGGGTTCCTTTTTCCCCGCATCCTCGCCAACACCTGTTGTTGGTGGTGTTGCTGATGATGGCTATTCTAACAGGGGTGAGGTGGAATCTTAGCATGGTTTTAATTTGCATTTCCTTTATTGCTAGAGATGGTGAGCATTTTTTCATGTGTTTTCTGGCCATTTGAATTTCTTCTTTTGAGAAAGTTCTGTTTAGTTCACTTGCCCATTTCTTTATTGGTTCATTAGTTTTGGGAAAATTTAGTTTTTTAAGTCCCTATATATTCTGGTTATCAGTCCTTTGTCTGATGTATAGTTGGCAAATATTTTCTCCCACTCTGTGGGTGTTCTCTTCAGTTTAGAGACCATTTCTTTTGACAAACAGAAGCTTTTTAGCTTTATGAGGTCCCATTTATCTATGCTATCTCTTAGTTGCTGTGCTGCTGGGGTTTCATTGAGAAAGTTCTTACCTATACCTACTAACTCCAGAGTATTTCCTACTCTTTCCTGTATCAACTTTAGAGTTTGAGGTCTGATATTAAGATCCTTGATCCATTTTGAGTTAATCTTGGTACAGGGTGATATACATGGATCTAGTTTCAGTTTTTTGCAGACTGCTAACCAGTTTTCCCAGCAGTTTTTGTTGAAGAGGCTGCTATTTCTCCATCGTATATTTTTAGCTCCTCAAAGGCTTTTTCTACATCTATTGAGATGATCAAGTGGTTTTTGTCTTTGCTTCTGTTAATGCGGTTTATTACGTTTATTGATTTTTGTATGTTGAACCACCCCTGCATCCCTGGGATGAAGCCTACTTGGTCGTGGTGAATAATCTTTTTGATGTGTTGCTAAATTTGGTTTGCCATTATTTTGTTGAGGATTTTTGCATCAATGTTCATTAAGGAGATTAGCCTATAGTTCTCCTTTTTGGAGGTGTCTTTGCCTGGTTTTGGGATAAGTGTAATATTGGCTTCATAAAATGTGTTTGGCAGTTTTCCTTCCCTTTCTATTTCATGGAACAGTTTAAGGAGGGTTGGTATCAGTTCTTCTTTAAAGGTCTGATAGAATTCAGCAGAGAATCCATCAGGTCCTGGACTTTTCTTTTTGGGGAGACTCTTGATTGCTGCTTCAATTTCATTTTGTGTTATAGATCTATTCAGGTGATTAATTTATCTTGGTTCAGTTTTGGATGATCATATATATCTAGAAATCTGTCCATTTCTTTTAGATTTTCAAATTTATTTGAATATAGGTTCTCAAAGTAGTCTCTGATGATTTCCTGGACTTCCATGGTGTTTGTTGTTATCTCCCCTTTTGCATTCCTAATTCTACTAATTTGGGTTTTTTCTCTCCTCATTTTAGTCAGGTTTGCCAGGGGTCTATCGATCTTGTTTATTTTTTCAAAGAACCAACTTTTTGTTTCATTAATTCTTTGTATGGTTTTTTTGGTTTCTATTTCGTTGATTTCAGCTCTTATTTTTATTATTTCTCTCCTTCTCTTTGTTTTGGGATTTGCTTGTTCTTGTTTTTCTAGGAGTTTGAGATGTATCATTAGGTCATTGATTTGGGATCTTTCAGTCTTTTTAATATATGCACTCATGGCTATAAACTTTCCTCTCAGGACCGCCTTAGCTGTGTCCCATAGGTTCCGGTAGGTTGTGTTTTCATTTTCATTGACTTCCAGGAACTTTTTAATTTCCTCTTTTATTGCATCGATGATCCATTCTTCATTAAGTAATGAGTTATTTAGTTTCCAGCTGTTTGCATGTTTTTTGTCTTTACTTTTGTTGTTGAATTCTACTTTTACTGCATTGTGATCAGATAGTATGCAAGGTATTATTTCTATTTTCTTATATTTGCTGAGGCTTGCTTTGTGCCCTAGGATATGATCTATTTTGGAGAAGGTTCCATGGGCTGCTGAGAAGAATGTATATTGTGTAGAGGTTGGATGAAATGTTCTGTAGACATCTACTAGGTCCATTTGATCTATTGCATATTTTAGATCTTGGATTTCTTTATTGATTTTTTGTTTGGATGACCTATCTATTGATGATAATGGGGTGTTAAAGTCTCCCACAACCACTGTGTTGGCATTAATATATGCTTTTAGGTCTTTCAGGGTATGTTTGATGAAATTGGGTGCGTTGACATTGGGTGCGTACAGATTGATGATTATTATTTCCTTTTGGTCTATTTCCCCTTTTATTAGTATGGAATGTCCTTCTTTATCTCATTTGATCAATGTAGGTTTGAAGTCTACTTTGTCAGAGATAAGTATTGCTACTCCTGCCTGTTTTCGGGGCCATTGGCTTGGTAAATCTTCCAGCCTTTCATCCTAAGCCTATGCTTATTTCTGTCGGTGAGATGAGTCTCCTGTAAGCAACAAATTGTTGGATCTTCTTTTTTAATCCATTTTGTCAAACGGTGTCTTTTGATGGGTGAATTAAGTCCGTTAACATTAAGCGTTAGTACTGATAGGTATGTGGTGATTCCTGCCATTTAGTTGTCTTAGTTGTTTGAAGGTTTGATTGTGTGTACCTCACTTGATGTTACTCTCTACTGTCTTGCTTTTTCTTTTCCTGTGGTTTGGTGCTGCCTGTCTTTTCATGGTTAAGTTGGGTTTCACTTTCTGTGTGCAGAATCCCTTGCAGAATCTTTTGTAATGGTGGCTTTGTGGTCACATATTGTTTTAGTTTCTGCTTATCATGGAAGATATCATCTATTTTGAATGATAGCTTTGCTGGGTAGAGTATCCTGGGGTTGAAGTTATTTTCATTCAATGCCCGGAAGATCTCACCCCACGCTCTTCTTGCTTTTAATGTTTCTGTTGAGAAGTCTGCTGTGATTTTGATGGGTTTACCTTTGTATGTTACTTGTTTTTTCTCTCTTACAGCCTTCAATATTCTTTCCCTAGTTTCTGAACTTGTTGTTTTAATGATGATATGTTATGGAGTAGTTCTATTTTGATCTGGTCTGTTTGGTGTCCTGGAGGCCTCTTGCATCTGTACGGGAATATCTTGCTCTAGATTTGGGAAATTTTCCTTTATTATTTTGTTGAATATATTACACATTCCCTTCGCTTGCACCTCTTCTCCTTCTTCGATGCCCATGATTCTCAAGTTTGGTCTTTTGATGGAGTCAGTGAATTCTTGCATTTTCTTTTCACAGGTCTTGAGTTGTTTAATTAATAGTTCTTCAGTTTTTCCTTTAATTACCATTTCATCTTCAAGTTCTGAGATTCTGTCTTCTGTTTGTTCTATTCTGCTGGATTGGCCTTCCGTTTTGTTTTGCAGTTCTGTTTCATTCTTTTTTCTGAGGTTTTCCATATCCTGGCAGTTTTCTTCTTTAATGTTGTCTATTTTTGTCCTGAGTTCATTTATCCATTTATTCATTGTGTTCTCTCTTTCACTTTGGTGTTTATACAGTGCTTCTATGGTTTCCTTTATTTCTTCTTTTGCTTTTTCAAATTCTCTATTTTTGTTGTCTTGGAATTTCTTGAGTGTCTCCTGTACATTTTGGTTGACCCTATCCAGTATCATCTCTATAAAATTCTCATTGAGTACTTGTAGTATGTCTTTTTTTAAATTATTCTTGTGGGCTTCATTGGGTCCTTTGGCATAGTTTATCTTCATTTTGTTGGAGTCTGGCTCTGAGTTTCTGTTCTCTTCATTCCCCTCTGGTTCCTGTACTAATTTTTTGCTGTGGGGAAACTGGTTTCCCTGTTTTTTCTGTCTTCCCATCATTGTCTTTGGTGTTGTTACTGTCCCTGTACTGTGTGCAATTAAGTATTTTCTAGCTTGTAATAATAACAATGGTGATATTTAGAATGGAAGGGTGAGCTGAGATGGAAAGCAGGAAGTTAAAGAAAAGGGGAAAACAAATATACAAACAAGAGGGAGAAAACAGAACAAGGTATCAGACAAGAGAGTTTCAAAGGTATAAACAGGGAGCGTTAGTGTACTAATTGACAGTAAGCTGAACAGACATTAGAGAGACAGAGAGAGGATTAAAAATCAAAGATAAAAAAAATAAAAAATAAGTAAATGAAAGTAATATCTATATATAAAAATGAATTAAAATAAAATGGAAAATAGAAAATTTAAAAAAAAAAAAACAAAAAAACTTCTAAGTTTATATGCAATGCAGTTTCAGTCTTAATAATTTGGGTGTCCGTCTCAGTCTCCAGTCCTGGAGATGGTTCCTCAGATGTTGTTCTGTCCTTGTCTCATCAAAGAGGATGCATAAAGTAGAACAAAACTGCACACTCACACACACACACACACACACACACACACACACACAAAGTCCCACCAAGTGTTCCAAGTTCACATGCAATACAGTTTCAGTAAGTTTTTCAGCTTGCAGGTGTAATTCGGTTGTTCTCTCATCAAAGGTAGAGAGAAAAAGAAAAAAAAAAGCTTCTGGAGACAGTTCTGAGGTATCTGCAATTGTGGCTTGCCTGCCTGCTGCTCTCAGCCTGCTGTAGTTGGCGGCGTTATTTATGCAGATCTCTGGGGTGAACTTAGCACTCACCTGATCCCACAGGCTTTGTTTGTTCAGAGTTCTCCTGTGCGGGAGCCTCTGCTACAGGCTTTCCCCTTTCCAAGCACTGGGAAAGGTGACACTGCCCCCGCATTGTCAGGCCTGCGTGTTTATTTACAGTTCACGTGAGAAGTGGGTCTTCCCTCCTCTCCTGTGCAGTTTTCCTCCCTCCGCCACTCTCACAAGCTTTCCGGCTCCTGGTTGCTGGGCGTGCGCCCTGCTCCCGCCAGAGCCTCTCCCGCCCGCCCGGCTTGTTTATTTACAGTCCCGGGAAGGCTTCTCTTCCCCCAGTCTTCAGCGCTCAGGGCGCCCCACCCTCTTTCCAGCGTGTCTTAATTGTTCTTATTGCTTATTACTCAGTTTCTCTTTTTTTCCCCGGGTGGAGGTCAGTCTGTCCAGGGGGCTATGCTGCTCTGGCCCAGGCTTGTCTGTGGGGGTACTGTGGTACCACGAAGCTCACCTGGTCCACGTCTTCCCAAGCTGTATGGGCGCTGGCCACTGGTAGCCCCAGGGGCTCTCCTTGTTTCTCTGTTTAACGTGAGGTGGAGATTCTCTGCACCGGCTGGAGATGTGGAGGGGTCAAAGTTATGCCTTTTCTCAGTGATTATGCCTGCAAAGTGTGTCTCCAGCGTCTCTCCAAGATTTCACTATAGGAGGCTCGCTTTCTGCTTCCTACCTCTAGCCGCCATCTTGGAAAATCTTTTTCCATGATTTTTATGTTTTAATCTTGTTGACTTTCAGTCTGAAATAAGACTAATGTAAGAGAGATAGAAAGGACCAGATCACACAGAGACTGGACTAGGTGGCCATTAGGTGGACTTGGGATTTACTTTAAATGCAATGGAAGATATTGAATTGTTTTGGGCAGAGTAGTGCCTGATCCATCAATTAGATTTAAGATCACTCTAATCATTACACAGAAGGAGAGATTGCTTGGAGGCAGGAATGGAAGCCTTAAGGCAACGTTAACTGTACTATAGGCAATCCACCCTGTAAGAAAGGGAATGAATTATTTCAAATGAAGATCTGACATATAGAAAATTGCCACCAGGTCAAGGGTAGCAGGCATCTAAGGAGAGAATCAAGTATGGTGTTTGTTACTGCATAATGACAATATTCTCTGGGTAACAGAGAAACCTGACAAGGAAGAGAATACAACTGCACAGCAGAAAACTTAACAGTTAATATTTTAGTTATGACAGTTGAAGATACTTATGAAACAGCCAAGAGAACATGTCAAATCAGGCATTGGCTATGTGATCTATTGATGTGCAGAAGAGAAGATGTACACATGAGCATCATGCACCAACTGAGCTCTGAAAAATGCCAATAGGAGAGGCCGCATACAAAAGAAGAGCCACTAGCTGGGCCCTGTATCTACTTGGAAAGCTGAAACTGGGAGGATCATGGGTGAAGGCCAATCTGGGTAAATTGTTTGGGAGACCCTATCTCCAAAATAACCAGCGTAAAATGGACTGGAGATGTGGCTCAAGCAGTAGAGCACCTGCTTTGCAAGTGCAAAATCCTGGGTTCAAGCCCTAGTCCCACCATAAAAGAAAATAAGGAAGAAGAGTAGCCACCAACAGTCTAGAAGGAGGAATAACTCAGGAACCATTTTCCTAGTGCCAAGTTAGATAACATTCCCAGAAATTGCCATTGGACTTATCATCATGAAGTTCCTCTTAACAAGAGCATTTTCACTGGAATATTAAAGGCGAGGGGCAGTTTGAAAACGGTGAGACTAGCATAGGCATTCGTGGAAGTGTGGCGGTGTGTCAGTGGGGGAGCAAGGGAATTCTTTGGCATTAGTTGAAAAGCCCATGTCTGTCCATAAATGCTCAATGGACATGCAGAATTAACCTTGTCAGTGTAGATACAAAAATCTCACATAGGTCTAAATATACATTATCCAGTTTGAAAAGAAGTATTTGAGTTCCATGCTTTTCTGTAATGCAGAGAACCTTGAAATGGCAGCACGTTGTACAGAATGGAGCAACTTGGAGCCATCCAGGCTGGGTTCTGTCCATGAACTCCATGATCATTGGACTGTATCCCACGAACTGTTCACCCACCTTCAACACCATTCCAACCCATCTTGGACCACAGTCTCACTATAAGTCTTCCCATGAGTATCATTTATCATAAAGTGTCCTAGGACTCAGTGTGGTGGCATGTGCTGGTATCCCCAGCATGTGAGAGGCTGAGGCAGGAGATTGAGAGTTTGAGTCTAGCCTGGGCTACATAGTAAGTCTAGGCTTGCCTGGAACTACACAGTGAGACCCTATTTAAAAAAGAAAAGAAAAGAAAGGAAGAAGGAAGGGAGGGAGGGAGGAAGAAAAAGAAGGAGGGAAGGAAGGAAGAAAGAAAACTGTAGGATGCAGAAAAGAAGAATGGTAGAATGGTGTCATTCAGACACTGCTTCATAGTAGCTATGTTACCTAATAGTAGACATGTTACCTAATCTCAGTAACATAGTCTAAAGGGAAAAAAATAAGTAAGACTGAGGTTTTTACTTTTTCCCTTTTGGTTATACTTTCCTATGTCAGTAATACATATTTTATTCAGGGTCATTTAATGTATGGTTTATATGATGATATCTTATACTGGATCCTTTTCCTTCATAAAATTTAGATTACATGATATCAAGTAATGTGTTTTATTTTCCACAAGGAACAGGTGTTATATCAATTATATTTTTATATACTTATGATTGGAAATATTTAAATAGGAATGCAAACATAGAGTAAATAGTTACACTGAAGTTCAGCGATCACTTATGAAGATTTTATGAAACCATTCAAGAAAAATCCATTTTATTCTATGCAAATATTTTCTGAAGAGTATTTTCTTTTAGGTTGAATGGGAATGATATAACTAAACTGTATGATATAATTAAATGATATAATTAAGCCATATGAAAGAGAACTGCTGCTTTTGTTCAGAGATAATATATCTGGTTATAAATTTTATGTCTTCCTATAATTGCATTACCATAAGCACATAACAACATAACCACTAATTACAGTCACATGAGAAGCTACTTGGCATACATGTACAAACCAATTCCTGTTATGTTTCCCTGTAAAATAGTGCCCTGGGCACTATTTTAATAATTTCTGAGACTGTACTCTAATAAAAATTTTGTGTGTGGGGCCAGGGATGTAACTCAATGGTTGAGTGCTTGCCTAGCACACTTGGGAGGCCGTGGGTTGCATCTCCAGCATCACAAATAAGTAGATAGATAGATGATAGATAGATAGATAGTTAGATAGATGATAAATAGATGATAGATTGATAGATGACAGATAGATGATAGATAGATGATCGCCTATAAAAGTGGAATATATTGCAGTTTCTAACTTGGTTTTACAAAGGGCATGGTTTTATATAGAGAAAGATGTATTGCCACATTTTTGTCATTTTATTTCTATAAAAACATGGAAATGAAATACACGAATGTTTATGGATCACATTCTTTTTTTCTCTTACTTAGTTACGAATACCTTTATTTTTAGTTATAGATGCTCCTTGACTTACAGCAGAGGTACATCCTGATAAACCCAGCGTAAGTTGGAACTATTGCCAGTTAAAAATGAATTTAATACAGCTAACCTACCAAACACATGGCTTCACTTAGCCTACTTTAAACATATTCAGAACACTGCATTTACACTTGGGCGAACTCAACTGACACAAAGCCTGTGCTGCAGCTGGCAACCATGGGATTCATGGTTGACTGGCAGCTGTAGCCCAGTGCCATTTCCCAACATCCCCAGAGAGTACTGTGTACATATCACTAGCCCAGGAAAAGACCAGAACTCAAGCACTGTTCTATTGACTGCATATGGCTTTCTTACCATCATAAAGTTGAAAACTTGTAGGTGGAGCTATGTGTCTGCGCTCACATAGCTCTCCCGGGATCTTCACAACACTTGCTACTCGTGCCTCACACGATGCTGTGAAGCCACTATAAACCTACTCCCTGAGCAAAAGACAGTGACTTAGCACGTCACCGTCTAGATGATCGCTTCTGCAGTGCATTTTCCTTTACATTTGCTTTTATGTTTCGCAACTCAGGAAAAGCTAGGATGAAAGAAAAGGAAAAAGGGGAGACAGGTAACATTCTGATCACCGTGTTAAATTACTTCCCGCTCTGTGGCAAACACAAACTGTTGTCCATACTTCAGGCAAACCAAATGTTGCACGAGAACGTGTGATTGGCACAATTGATTACGGGAGGTCTGGGGCTTCGTGTAGCTCACTTTCACACAATGGCCCCGTAATCATCTAGGCTTGCTTACCTGAGATGTGACTTGGGTGCATGAGGAACTGTTTCTTATCTGAATATAATCATCATGAATTATAATATCCTTTCAAGAACTACTAACCTTTACTTATGTGTTCCTTTATTTTAGTTGATTATAGTATTTATGTAAATCATGGCTGTAATGTTAAAATTTCATTTTGTGCTCATTTAGATCTCTCTTATTTGCATGCTGTAAGTCACCAGTTCTGTGGCGCCCATATGCAGGTGCAAGTAGTTACGTGGGTGAGGGCTTCGGACAAGGCCTTTCACCCAGGGAGATGATTTCCCAATCTAGTGCCTGGGGAACTTTCACTCAGGGAAGACTTTTTTCCATACCTAATATGAAATTTAGAAAGCAAGCATTAGGACTGGTGGAATGGCTCAAGTGGTAGAGTGCCTGCCTAGAAAGCAAGCATTATAATTGTTTTGATATGTCCTAAAGAGGAAAGCTTGCATAGTGTAAAGATGAGTTCTCAGTCCTTATGGAATCAAGAGAGGAATAAAGTGTCTGTGAACTGCAGCTGCAGACCTAAGCCAGGGGAGAGCCTAAGACAGAGCAGGGCCTAAACAGGGATGGCCCCTGGATGGGGGGTGAACAGGGCTGGGTTGGGGGGTGGCCTAAACATGGCAGGAACTATGTCTAGGGCATGGCCTAGGCCAGGGCAGTCCTACATAGAGATGGGGCCTAGGCCAAGTGAGGCTTAAACAGGGGTGGGGCCTCAACAGGGAAGGGGCCTAGGTAAATTATGATGGGTGCATGAAGACAATGTGATGTTACTTAAAGCTGTGATATGCCCACAAAATTCGAGAGGTGAAGTATTTTAAACATGGCATGAATAATAAAAACCCTGTGAATACTTTATCCCTCCATGTCAAACCTATATTTCCAGTGAACAGACGATTCATGCACTCCCTTGCAGTCATCCCATTTTTCTGCCTTGGGCAACTGCTTTGCTTGAGATCCTTTCCCTCTAACTCCATGTGCTCATAAATGTCTGTTCATTTCATGGTTCACACGACTGCCTTTCTGATATAAAATCTTCACTGCTGCTTTGAAGTGACTCCTCCCTGCTCGTGACCCCAAAACAATTCAACTGCACTTTGCTTGTGGCACCTTTCTTTCTATTACGTACATGTAGGAAGCCCTCTGGCATACAGATTTAAAATATGGGCTCTGAGTTATTACCGCTAACACTTTAATATGACAAGCAGTACTCTCATCTCTGAGTCCAAGTTCTCAGACCAATGAGCTGATGAGAGCAGACTGATTTCTAGAAATCTGAAGGTCTGTCCTAAGTGTTTAAATTTGTATATTTTTTCTGATGTACCTTAGAAAAAAATGGCACAAGGCACAAATCTTGCACACACACAAAAAAATCTAGCCAATTAGTCAACTTAATATAACCAAAAATAAGTGGGCACATGTGACTTTCAATGGGACTATTTCTTTTTCAATTTGAGGGCTAATGTTGCTGTCTAGTTTCAAAGGAAAAAAAAATCTGCTGCTTTGAAAAAACTACATTTTGTTGATAGGATAATCATGCTAGCACCAGAAAAGTAAAGAAGCTGTGGTGCCTTTTCTTCTGAAATTTAAACATCTGCACAATTCAGCAGTGAAGAATAAAATCTACAGGCTGAGCATCTCTATGCTAAGTGCTTGGGCCCAGAAGTGTTTGGGGCTTTGGATTTTTTTTAATTATGTATATGCATAATGATATACATTAGGGCTGAGATCCAAGTGCAAAGATGAAATTCACTTGTGTCATACACACCTTATGCACATAGCTTGAAGGTAATTTTACATAAGTTCTTTAGTGCATCTGTCATCACAGGAGGTCAGGTGTGGGATTTTCTGCTTGTAGCATCACACCAACTCTCAAAACATTTCAAATTTGGGAACATTTTGGATTTTTGGATCAGAGATGCTCAAGACAGATGTCTAATTTGTTTGATGCCCCTTACTTTATGTTTGCTCCTAATGTATATTTGGTTTTTGTTTAGGGCCTGAAGGGGCTCTTTTTGAACACTCCGTGGAGACCCCCCTTGTTACAGCCAACCCATTTCCAGATCTTAGGTAAGAATTTTTGTCCCAGTACAAACTTTCTTATAAAAGACAGCTGGGTGTGTGCTGAAGTAATGTGCTCACAGTTGTTACCAGATGATTGCATTGACTGTCTTTACTTTTCCCTTTCTGCACAGAAGAAGTCAGTCAAAAGTCCTACTGAATCTGAGTCCCCTGCCCCCTTGACTCTCCCAGTCCCACTGCTTCCCTCCAGCCTCTGTACTGTTTGAGCAGCCCACTCCAGCCTCCAACTACTCTTCTCCAATCTGCCCTTCACATAGGTGGCGGAGTGACTTTGTTCATGTGAGCTGTTTAAAACACTTTGATTACTCTGCATCAAAGGGCTCCAGTGGCCCTCCATGGTCAGGCTGTGACAGCAGCAACGATCTGCTCCCTCACTTGCCCTCCCAGCACGTGGGAGGCTTGCCCATATGCGCGCATGTGTGTGTGTGTGCGCGTATACATATATATGTGTATGTATATGTCCAGTAACCACAGAACTTTTAAAAGTTCGTTAGGTTAAGGTGATAATTTAAGGAGGAAGCCACAGTTTACCACTTGAGCCACACCTCCAGTCCATTTTGCTCTGGCTATTTTGGATATGGGGGTCACATGAATTGTTTGCTCAGGCTGGCTTCAAACCACAATCCTTCCAATTTCAGCCTCCCATGTAGTGAGGATTACAGGTGTGAGCCACCAGCACCCGGCTACTATGTTACAATTTTGGATAGTAGCAAAAAAGTGAAATTGTATGGAAATGCACCTCTTAATGAGTGACAGACTTTTTAAAAGATTTGATATTTGATATCTGTCAATGAATATACCTTATTAACAGAATCAAGATCAGATGTAAATTCTTTTCCTACTCTTTTAATAGATCACTCAAGAAGCCTTGTCCACATAAGTATACATATAGGACTAAAAAAAATGATTTAAAAAAAGTCATTCAATGTTCTAAACTCCTCTCAAAGTGTATCTGTAATGACTATCAGCTGGGACTCTGTTAGGTCCTTCTTCAATTTTTGTTGAAAGAATTGTACTTTGAACAAGTGGTTACCTCTGCAATGGCTGGAGTCATTCCATTTGCCACCACCAGCACAAATATCATTAATTTTCCTTTGCACTCTGTGCTGGAGGCATTTGCCCCCAAGACAGTGCATCATAGTAGATTCAGAATGGACGAATGCAGATGCTTCTTTTATAACGTGGGAGATGGGTGAGCAGATTGTTCAAGGGAAAAGGGACATAGCAGGCACTGGGACTGGACTTGTCCTATTAACTACAAGGAAATTGGACAAACAGATGAAAGACCTGCTTTTAGACAATGGATGACAGGCAGTGCAAAACAAGGCAGAAACAAGTAAGGGGAGCCCTGCATTCCCCCAGGACTAGAACATGATGGCCTCGGTGGTGCTGGAAAAAGAGATGAAAGGTTGGGAAGACTGAGGTGGATGGACGTGTGTGGAGAGAGTGTGGGACCGCACACCAAGCAAATAGCACTTCATAGCTCTGTGTGGGGATCTGTCTACTCCTTGACCATTCTTCTACCCTTCTAATCTATATCTGATTCATCCTCAGTATTTCATAATTACAAACAACCTGGATAAAACGGCCCTGTGCAGGTGTATTTTCATATTGTTGGAGATGTGTCATGGTGGTAAATTCCTAGTAGAGGCATTGGGTCAAAACTGTGCATGCAGCTCAGTGGTGGAGAGCTTGCCCAGCAGGCCAGATGCTCTGGGTTCCATCCCCAGAACACCAAAATAAGCACATGAATAAACACCTACAGCATTTATTTCAGTAACACCAAATTCCCCTTCTCCCCTTTCACTCCACTGAAGTGAACCACCTTGCACACCAGCATGGTTACCATAGGACCTGCTCTTTCCCTGCAGCTCCCAACCCAATGGGCTTGAGTTTATTTTAATTTTGCCCATCTGATAGGTCAGAAATTATACCTCCATCAAGTTTGCATTTCTGTTAATATGAGTGAGGTGAAGCAACTTTTCACATGTTTTATGGGCACTTTTTATCTGTCTCTGTGTGTGTGTGTGTGTGTGTGTGTGTGTGTATGAATTGTCTCTCTTTCAATTGGAATTTTATGTCTGTGAGTGTCTTTTTCCTCAGTTTTGAGTTCTTTTTATCGTAGGGACACTAGCCTTTCATCACTGATAGATATTACAAATTATTTTAAATAATTCTTCCAGATTGCCAGTTAACTTTGACTTGGTTTTGGTACTGTATGCCGTGCAAAACTTTAGTAATGTCATATACAAGTTTATTAATCTTTTGCATGGAGATTTTAAGTCATAATTTAAAAGAAGTTGTCACCTGTGTTGTAGGTTTTATGTTCAACCTCTGATCCATTTAGGGTTTATTCCTGTCTGAAGTATAAGGTGTGAGCTCTGCACTTTCTCCACTGGCTAGTCAGATGCACAAGCAACTATATTATTGATAGGAAATTCTTTTTACCCCTATGATTTGAAATGCAAATTTTATCATATGTTACATCTCCCCATGCACTTGGGTTTGTTTTTGCACTCTGCTGTACTCCACTAGCCTAAATACTGTGCTAATTAACTTTGTTGAATGTGTAGGCTTTGAAAAATACTTTAAAGGGACACACACACGCACACACACACCCTTCTAGCTTGTCCATTTCAACATTTTTTGGATTTATTTTTTAATATGGCCTTGAGCATTCACTTGTTTAGTTCCGGAATGCTTATTTTTCATTAAGATTATATTAAATTTATTAATCAACTTAGGGAGAACTAACATCCTTACAGTATTGATTTTTTGGCACTGGGGTTTGAACTCAGGGTCTCACCCTTGCTAGGCAGGCACTCTTACTGCTTGAGCCACCCTACCAGCTTATCTTTATAGTATTGAGTCATCTACCCATGAATGTGGGATGTCTTTCCATTTCTTTAAAGCTATTTACATGCCTTTCAGGAGCCCTAAGTTTGAACCCCAGTACTGCCAAAAAAAGGAAGGAAGAAAGGGAGCGAGGGAGAAAGAAAGGGAGGGAGGGAAAGGAAACAAAGAAGGAAAGGAAGAGAAGAATGAAAGGAAGGAAGGAAGGAAGGGAAGAGAAAGAAAGAATGTTCCTTAATAACATGTATTTCTATGAAAATTTGTATTATCTTTCTACTTCTAGGTGGGATCAATTTTGGTTAGTTGTACTTCTCTAAGAAAGTATAATTTAATCTGTTTTCAAAAGTATTTGTATAGTGGCTAAAATGGTTTCTTAGGGTTTTTTAAATTCATTTATTCATATGTGCATACATTATTTGGGCCATTTCTCCTCCCTGCCCCCTGCTCCCTCCCCCTCTCCCCTCTCCCCCTCGCTTCCAGGCAGAACCTGTTCTGCCCTTTTCTCCAATTTTGTTGAAGAGAAGACATAAGCAATAATAAGAAAGACAAAGCGTTTTTGCTAGTTGAGATAAGGATAGCTATACAGAGAGATTCCTAGCATTGCTTCCATGCACAAGTGTATTACAACCCAAATTGATTCATCTCTACCAGACCTCTTCACTACTTCCCCATCACCTTCCCATATTGACCTCTGTTGCTTTAAGGTTACTGTATTAGCTCCTCTGTGGTGGGGACATCAAACACTTTCAAGTTTTGGGTTTCCTACCTATCCCCATTCCTCCTGTATGTGTCCTCTTAGTGCGTGACCCAAGTCCAACGACATTACTGCCTTTGCCCTAGATCTAAAGTCTGCATATGAGGGAGAACATACAATTCTTGGTCTTCTGAGCCTGACTATCCTCACTCAGGATGATGTTCTCCAGATCCATACATTTACTTGTGGATGATAAGATTTCATTCTTCTTCATGGCTGAGTAAAATTCCATTGTGTATAAATACCACATTTTCTTAATCCACTCATCAATAATGGAGCATCTTGGCTGTTTCCATAACTTGGCTGTTGTGAATAGCACTGCAATAAACATGGGTGTGCAGGTGCCTCTGGAGGAACCTGAGTCACATTCCTTTGGGTATATCCCTAGGAGCGGGATTGCTGGATCATATGGCAGATCTATGTTTAGATTTTTAAGAAGCCTCCATACTGTTTTCCAGAGTGGTGTTCTAGCTTGCAGTCCCACCAGCAGTGTACAAGGGTTCCTTTTGCCCAATCCTTGCCAACACCTGTTTGTTGGTGGTATTTTGATGATGGCTATTCTAACAGGAATGAGGTGGAATCTAGGTGTGGTTTTGATTTGCATTTCCTTTATGGCTACAGCTGGTAAGCTTTTTTTTATGTTTTTTGGCCATTTGAATTTCTTCTTTTGAGAAATTTCTGTTTAGTTCAGTTACCCATTTCTTTATTGGTTCTTTGACTTTGGAAGAGTTTAGTTTTTTGAGTTCCCTGTATATTCTGGGTATCAATCCTTTATCTGACGTATAGCTGGCAAATATTTTCTCCCACTCTGTAGGTGGTCTCTTCAGTTTAGAGACCATTTCTTTTGTTGTGCAGAAGCTTTTTAATTTTATTTAGTCCCATTTGTCCATTCTTTCTCTTAGTTTCTGAGCTGTTGGGGTTCTATTGAGGAAGTCCTTGCCTATACATATTGCTTCCAGAGGATTCCCTGCTATTTCCTGTACTAACTTCAGAGTTTTGGGTCTGATATTAAGGTCCTTGATCCATTTTGAGTTGATACTAGTGCAGGGTGATAAACATGGATCTAGTTTCAGTTTTTTGCAGGAATATAACTACTTTTCCCAGCAATATTTGTTGAAGAGGATGTCTTTTCTCCATTGTATGTCTTTGGCGCCTTTGTTGAAAATAAGGTAGGCATAGCTGTGTAGATTCATCTCTGGGCCCTCTATTCTGTTCCACTAGTCTTCATGTCTGTTTTTGTGCCAGTACCATGCTGTTTTTATTGCTATTGCTTTGTAATATAGTTTGAAATCAGGTATTGTGTTACCTCCAGCATTGCTTTTTTTGCTGAGTATTGCCTTGGCTATTCGTGGTCTCTTGTGTTTCCAAATGAACTTTAGGGTAGATTTTTCAATCTCTGTGATGAATGTCATTGGGATTTTGATGGGAATTGCATTAAACATGTAGATTACTTTTGGTAGTAGAGCCATTTTTACTATTTTGATTCTGCCAATCCATGAGCATGGGAGATCTCTCTACCTTCTGTAGTCTTCCTAGATCTCTTTCTTCAGGGGTTTGTAGTTCTCCTTGTAGAGGGCATTCACATCCTTTGTTAAATTTACTCCTATGTATTTTTCTTTTTGAGGCTATTGTCATTGGAATTGTTTCCATATATTCTTTTTTGGTTTGTTTGTTATTGGTGTACAGAAAAGCTAATGATTTTTGTAAGTTGATTTTGTATCCTGCCATCTTGCTGTAGCTGTTTATGGTGTCTAGGAGTTTTTGGGGAGAGTTTTTTGGGTGTTTAAGATATAGGATCATGTTGTCTGCAAATAGGTATATTTTGACAGTTTCTTTACCTATTTGTATTCCTTTTATTCCTTCTTTTTGCCTAATTGCTCTGGCTAGGAATTCCAGTACTATGTTGAATAGGAGTGGGGATAGTGGGCACCCTTGTCTCATTCCTGATTTTAAGGTAAATGGTTTCAGTTTTTCTCCATTAAATATGATGTTGGCTGTAGGTTTGTCATATATAGCCTTTACAATGGTGAGGTACATTCCTTCTATTCCTAGTTTTCTTAGAGCTTTTATCATGAAGTGGTGTTGGATCTTATCGAAGGCTTTTTTGCTTCTATTGAGATAATCAAATGGTCTTTGTCTTTACTTCTATTGATGTGCTGTATTACATTTATAGATTTGCGTGTGTTGAACCACCCCTACATCTATGGGATGAAGCCAACTTGGTCATGGTGAATGATCTTTCTGATGTGTTGTTGGATTCAGTTTGCCATTATTTTATTGATGATTTTTGCATCGATGTTCATTAAGGAGATTGGCCTATAGCTCTCCTTTTTTGGAGGTATCTCTGTCTGGTTTTGGGATGAGAGTAATATTGGCTTCATAAAATGAATTAGGCAGTGTTCCTTCCCTTTCTATTTCATGGAACAGTTTAAGGAGGGTTGGTATTAGTTCTTCTTTAAAGGTCTGATAAAATTCAGCAGAGAATCCATCAGTTCTGGACTTTTCTTTTTTGGGAGACTGTTGCTGCTTCAATTTCATTTTGTGCTATAAATCCATTCAGGTGATTAATGTCCTCTTGGTTCAATTTTGGATGGTCATAAGTATCTAGAAATGTGTCCATTTCTTCAAGATTTTCAAATTCATTAGAATATAGGTCTCAAAGTAGTTTCTGATGATTCCCTGGATTTCCATGGTGCTTGTTGTTATCTCCCCTTTTGCATTTCTTATTTTATTGATTTGAGTTTTTTCTCTCCTCCTTTTAGTCAGATTTGCCAGGGGTCTGTCAATCTTGTTTATTTTTTCAAAGAACCAGATTTTTGTTTCATTGATTCTTTGTATGGTTTTTGTTTGTTTGCTTGTTTGTTTTTTTCTAGTTCATTGATTTCAGCCCTTACTTTTATTATTTCTCTCCTTCTGCTTGTTTTGGGTTTTGCTTGTTCTTGTTTTTCTAGGAGTTTGAGATGTGGCATTAGGTCATTGATTTGAGATCTTTCTGTCCTTTCAATATATGTACTCATGGCTATGAACTTTCCTCTTAGAGCTGCCTTTGCTGTGTCCCTTAGGTTCTGGTAGGTCATGTTTTCATTTTCATTAATTTCCAGGGGCCTTTTAATTTCCTCTTTATTTCTTCAATGACCCACTGATCATTGATCAATGAGTTGTTCAGCTTCCAACTATTTGCATGTTTTTTACTGCTGTTTTTGTTGTTGAGTTCTAGTTTTAATGCCTTGTGATCAAAGAGAATGCATGGGATTATTTCTATTTTCTTATATTTGCTGAGGCTTGCTTTGTGCCCTAAGATATGATCAATTTTGGAGAAAGTTCCATGGGCTGCTGAGAAGAATATATATTGAGCAGAAGTTGGATGAAATATTCTGTAGACATCAGCTAGGTTCATCTGATCTATGGTATGATTTAGATCTAGGATTTCTTTATTGATTTTTTGTTTGGATGACCTATCTATTGGTGATAGGGGGTATTAAAGTCTCCCACTACCATTGTGTTGGAGTTAATATATGCTTTTAGGTCTTTCAGAGTATGTTTGATGAAATTGGGTGCACTGACATTGGGTGCATATAAGTTGATAATTGTTATTTCCTTTTGGTGTATTTCCCCTTTTATTAGTATAGAATGTCCTTCTTTATCTCATTTGATCAATGTAAGTTTGAAGTCTACTTTGTCTGAGATAAGTATTGCTATTCCTGCCTGTTTTCAGGGACCATTGGCTTGGTAAATCTTCTTCCAGCCTTTCACCCTAAGCCAGTGCTTGTTTCTGTCAATGAGATGGGTCTCCTGTAAGCAACAGATTGTTGGATCTTCTTTTTTAATCCAGTTTTCAAATGGTGTCAATTGATGGGGGAGTTAAGTCTGTTAACATTCAGTGTTAGTATTGATACATATATGGTGATTCCTGTCATTTAGTTGTTTTTGTTGTTTAAGGGTTTGATTGTGTGCAGCTCTATCAGTGTTACTCTCTGATTTCTTGTTTTTTCTTCTCCTGTGGTTTGGTGCTGCCTGTCCTCTCATGGTTTTGTTTGCTTTCATTTTCTGTGTACAGAATTCCTTGAAGAATCTTTTATAGTGGTTGTTTGGTGGTCATATATTGTTTTCGTTTCTGCTTATTGTGGAAGACTTTTTTTGCTCCATCTATTTTGAATGATAGTTTTTCTGGGTAGAGTATCCTAGGGTTGAAGTTATTTTCATTCAGTGCATGGAATACCTCACTCCATGCCCTTCTTGCTTTTAAGGTTTCTGTTGAGAAATCTGCTGTGATTTTGATGGTTTTGCCTTTGTATGTTATTTGGTTTTTTTCTCTTTCAGCCTTCTCAATATTCTTTCCCTATATTCTGTTCTTGTTTTAATGATAATATGTCATGGGGTAGTTCTATTTTGGTCAAGTCTGTTTGGTGTCCTGGAGGCTTCCTGTACCTGAATGGGCATAACTTTCTCTAGATTTGGGAAATTTTCTGTTATTATTTTGTTGAATATATTATGAATTCCTGTTGCTTGCACCTCTTCACCTTCAACACCCAAAGTCAAATGACACTGCAAAATTGAAAAACAATCAGCAAACCATCACAACATGCTGACAGCAGGGAGCTGACTGACAGATCTCTGACCTTGCCCCAGAGAAAGGAGGTGAGGCAAAAAACAAGCCCCCAGTAATCAAGCACAGTCAAAACCCAACTCCAAAGCAGGATGACTCATGGGCTACAGAGCTGATCTCCAGAACATGAGGACAAGTCACACCTAACTGAGGGAGGAGCTGACTAAGCAGTTGCCACTGAAAGACAGAAAAAAAAAAAAACTGGCAAGACTCCCCAACCACCTGGTAAGACTAAGACAGAGCCTCTGCTTAAATACCAACACCAAGACTGGATGCTGAAGGAGTAACACCAGAACTTAAACTAAGACTGAAATTCTATTGTTCCAAAACCTGGAGGGTTTTTTTTGGGTGTTTGTTTGTTTGTTTTGTTTCTTGTTTGTTTGTGTTTGTTCATCTCTCCCCAGTGATTTCTTTGCTGATTGTTTTTCAGTTTTGCAGTGTTGTTTGACTTTGGATGTTGCTCATTGGCTCAGGAGATGAGCTTTGTGGTCCCCTATCTGCCCTATTTCAGGCAGTGGCTTATCACCTGCCACTGGTGGCCCTCCTCCCATTCCAGCCTTTGTTTACTGAAAGTTTGCACGGAGATCAGGTCCTTGCCCCTCCTTCCTTCTCTGGTGTGCTTTCAGTGTCCACATCTGCCCCCTCTGCTGTGTGTTAGTTTTCAGTTCGTTTTTTATTCAGTTTTCTTTTGAGGGGGGTGGGGAGAGTCTGTTCAGGGGGCTGTGCTGGTTTATCCCAGGGGTAGCTGAAGGAATACTGTGTGACACTTGATGCTCACCTGTTTGGTCTGCCAGATGTCTCCCAAGCAGGTTTGGAGCCAGTGGTGGCAGCCCTCCTGTTTTCTCAGTGTAATGTGGTGTGGAGAAGCTTTCTACGAGCTGGGGGTTCAGGGTATCGAAGTTTTGATTCTCCTTGGTGCTTTATTTCTCCAAGTGTGGCTCCAGTGTCTCAGCAAGATTTTTGATTCACAGAGCTCACACTGTCTGCTTCTGTGCCCTAGTCACCATCTTGGATCTCCTCCTCTTAGGATTTTTTAAATTCTTTCTGTTTTAATGGTTTTCATAGCAACTTATTGATAAAAAAAAATCAGTGTCTATAAATACAATATTAGTAAGGAAAGCATCAGATTGACCTAATACCATTTTCATAATCACATCCCTCATTCAAATAGTTATTTTTTATTTGTTATAAGTTATTATCTCAAGTCTTCCTAAACAATAAAAACAATTTATGTCTTCTGGTAACTGATAACATATGGTTTGACTTGTTTTCTTAATTCTAGCAATGTCAAGAAAAAGAAAAAAAATCACAAAATGTCAAAAGAAAAAAATAGTGCAGTTAGTCATTTCACTAATTGGGAACAGTTTGAAGAGTTGAGCCTTCTATCCACACACGGAAAACACTATGCTCATGTGAAAAGTCACTCGTGATGCCTGCAGTTTCTGAGCTGTATGGTGCTATTAAGTTAGGAATGTGAAATAGATGATTAAAATTAACATTCCAAATATACATTTATCAGTTGTCCTAGCAACTGATAATATGAATATATTGGTTCTAATTTTCTTTTAGCTAAAAGGATTTTAAGGGTTAACTTTTTCTTAAATAGAATCTTTTCATTCTTTTCAACATTGAAAAATCAGGTATAAAATGAAAAGTCTGAAGCTCGCATGAAAGATGGAACCAGGTGTGTGACAATGGTGTAACCACAGCCATCTTACCTGAGTGACATCAGCTATCCCATCATGCATGATCTTTCACAGATTTCTGCTCATTAACTCCTTCTTAGACTTTAGAGGATTGTGACATACAGCCTTAATAAGAGTTTAGATGACTTTCTGTTTTTCATGAGTAAAAAAGCATACATGTTTTCAAGACAGAAACAAAGTTTTCAGAAATAATAAAGTCAAAGGATTCATTTGAATGACTATTGATGGTGGGCTGTACTTAGTCCTATGTTGTGTAATGCATCATTTAGGAGATAGATATGTTTTACAGAATTCTACACCAATGTCATGAAATATATATGGATTGTTTGATTTTTTTCTTCTAAGTTGTAATGATAGAAGATTCATTTCAAGTGGAAATATTCAGTCAGTATAAGGATGCCTGTGAGAAGAAATATGGGTCAATAATGTGAATATCAGTATCAAACTCCATCTATATGAAGCATAGCTTTTAGTAATTCAAATGAAATACTTGAATTTCAAACCTCATTATTATAAGCCATGATGAATATCATAAATGCATACATAACTATTGAAATTGCACTTGTTGTGTAACTACAACCACTTGTACAAAATGGCTTTGTAGAGTTCATTAGTAAACCAAAATACAAGCTTTTGTGTGAAACAAAGCCACATAAAGTGCAGCAACAACAGAATAAATGTAGAAACCTAATCCAGAGCTCTGTAGCTGTGCATTAGTCCTGGATGGGGGTCAAGTCCAGTGAGCAACGGCTGCCAAAGACCAGGGATGCTCTGCTGATTTATTCCTTTAGAAACCTTTGATTATACTTTACATTATCATCACTCTGAGTGTGTGTGTGCATGTGTGTGTTCTGGGAAATACTTGGAGAAATAGGAAAGTCGATTTATTATTGTGGTATTCTGTGAAAATAAGCTTGTAGGAAGTTAGCAGTATATTAGAAAACACTGCGTGGGAATTAAGGAGTTGAATTCTGCCAAAAACACCTTTGTTTTTCTATTTAAGTCTTTAATCTGCCTAGAATTTCTTTTTCATATGAAGTAGACAAATAATTTCTTTTGTTTCTGAAGGGATTCCCACTTCTTTCAAAAGTCAGTCCATTCTTGCTCTAGTGCAATGCTGCTTTGGTTGTATACACAAAGGTATTGTAGTGGGCTGTCCGTTCTGGTCTGCTCTTTTATCTCCTAAGAACTGTGTGGTGTATCTTGGTACCTCCTAAGGTATATGTCTCACCATGTCTTCTTCAGAATTGTCTATTTTTAGTCTTTTTTCATATAAATTTTGAAAGCAGTTGTCAGGTCTCATGAAAAAATCTGCTGGCTTTTTAGGTGGAATTGCATTGAATTTAGGGGAGTATTCATGTCTTTATAATAATGTGTATCTCTCTGTTCATTTAGTTCTTCTTTTTTGCCCTTCAATAATATTTTGTGATAGTTCCCATTCGGTTTTTGCCCAAAATTACCAGAATTATTAAGTTGCTCATTGTTTTTGTTTCTATTGAAAATGAATTTGTTTAATCTATAAACTTTTCCAGGAGATTATTACTGATTTTTGCATGGTAGTTTTTAAGCCAGCAACTCTGCAAATCATTTCGTAAATTCTAGAAGGTTGACTATATATCCCATTGAGTTTTCCATAAAGATAATGAAATTGCCATATTTCTCATCTTTATTTTACTCCTTCCAGGACCTGGTGAGTAGTAAGAGTAGTGAAGAATATCTGTGTCAGCCTCCTAACTTTGAGAAATGCTTGTAAAGTTTCCGAGAGAAGTGATGTCTACTATACATTTTTGGTAAATGCCTCATGCTGGTTAGGCAGCTCTTCTTTTCCTAGTCTTTGTAGCAGTGTGTCAAAGTGATGGAAACACCTCTGGGAAAGCAAAGATCAGTGAATTGGGGGAAAATGGATTTTTTTTCAGTACCAATTCAACTTCTTTAATGACATTAAATTCTTTAAGTATTTTATTTGAATCCATTTTGGTTCTTTAATTCTTTCTAGAAATCTTTCCCTGTCACAATATTTCAATGAAAGGGGCATAGATTTATTCATAAATTTGTATGGTAAAGGTATGTTCTCTTTTCTTTAATGCAGGGTTTACATATATATCACTACTTAAATCAAGCTTTTAAATTACATTGTCAATGTCATCTACATAGGTACTGTTTTTGTTTTCTTTGTCTATCAGTTTCTTGGTGAGGATTAGTAAAACTCCCAATGGATTATTGATTGATCACTTTAGTTCCTTTAGCTTAGAGATATATAAATCCATGCTACTTACCTACTTAGTAGTTGAAGTACATTTGATAGATTCCAAATTTTTGAAAAATGGAAATTGTTGTAAGATTTCTCTTTTTCTTTTCCTTTTTTTTTGGTGGTAATACTGACATTTGAACTCAGGGCCTCACACTTGCTTGGCAGGCACTCTACCACTAGTCGCTCCACCAGCCCTCTATGTAAGATTAATTACCCATCCCTCAGCCAGGGATGATCCCGTGAACACTTTCCCCAGTTAAAGGCAAAGATTTCTTAGCCTATTTGTATGCATGCTTCCTGGTCTCACTGTAGTTATAAAATTCAGATTTAATTTAGGCCAGAAAATGCTTAAAACTGAACCATTAGCCATATTTCTCCATAAATTTTCCTTTTATGACACAAGCAATACATATTAAACTCATATGTGATTGACTAACCGTATTCTATAAGTTCAGGAAAAGTAAATACTGGAAAAGTGATGAGATATTAGTGGATTCCGTTTATTTTTATTTTAAAAGGAAGACTTGATACCAGCTTTAGAAGAAAATATCTTAATTGTATTTTCCTTTTGTGTGGTGCTGCGAATCAAACTTAGAGCTTCATGTATGCTAGACAGGTGTTGTCCCACTGAGCCAAACCCTCAGCCCCTGAATTATATTTTTATAGCACTGACCAACTGAGGTGCCCCAAAGCCTACTTGTGACTCTTCTGTACACAGCTTTAGCTGAACCAATGAGAAAAGAGTTAGCCAAATTCTGCACCAAAGTCAATGTCTTATGTTCTGAGAAGAAAATTGCTGTGATGTCAACAAAATAATATAGAAAGAAAATTTATATATATATATATATATATATATACACATACATACATATATGTATACATACAAATACGTATGCGTAAGTGTTTGCATACAGTTCTGTGACATCACTCACAACTCTTTTCCTATTCATCTAAGCCATGAGTGATTACAGTCATGTACTACACAATGACAAGTCTGTCAAGGGCAGACCCCAGACACAACATGGACCCACACGGTTATCTCACCTAGCTATCTTAGTTTGTGTAAGTGCACTCTAATACACCACTAGTACCTTTTTGTTCAACCATGTTTCTACATGGCTTCTTCATAAGATGGACAATTCTCCCTGCATCTCTGGGTCTTCCTCTCTGAGGGCTCCCATGTCATGCAAAGCTGATAAAAATGTGTTATGATTTTCTGTTGTCAACCTGAGTTTTGTTGTAGGACTGTCAGCCATGACCATTGTGATGGGTGAGAGAAGGTATCACAGCTTTCCACCTCTCCAGGAGTGAATAGGCATTTGACTTCATTTTGTTGTTTCATAACTACAGACTCAACATCACTAAGGCCCTTCAAGGTCACACATGGATTGCCTGAAATGGATCAGGGTTGCTTATGTGTTCTTTCGTCCTTCTTTCCCTCCAACAGGAAGAACATAGGTGACAGCAGAGGTCAAACTAGCTACAGGATGCGCAGGCAATCAGAGCAAGCACATGTAGATATACCAAAGTGTTTCCTCATTAATTAAGCCCAATCTAATTTGACTAATAAATTCCATAAATGTCTTTAAGATTTTCTTATATTCAAGGCAAGATTTCCAAATGTGTAGCAGTTAAATTTTACACGCTTAGTTGTGTGTACAAAAATCAAACTTTGTCTTCATATCACATGTAGTGATAGACAAAAAAAAAAAAATTCTTGCCCACTAAAAGTACTATACATTTGATTTAAAAGTCTATCAAGGGCTGGGGGCGTAGCTCAGTGGAGCGCACTTACCTAACCTGCATGAGGTCCTAGATTTGGTCCCTGGCTCTGGGGGAAAAACAATGCATCGATTTAAATGCAAATTCATCTTGAGGACTTTTCTCCATAACCTTCCCTTCTCTCTCCTTTGTCCCAGATCATCAGTGGAACCTGCAGTGGTCAGGACTTCTGAGATGTTTGTCTTCCACTGTCTGCAGTCCCTCTGTCTGGTCTTTGAGCATGTCAGTGAAGTCAGCCTTTGAACAGCGCAGGCTGAACAGCAGAAAAATCTTTCAAGTGGTGCTATTGGGCCATCTGGTGGAAATTCATTCCAGGCAAAGACAAATCAAGAGAATTTTTCTGGCCTGTATAACCTTGGTCCTGAGCCTGTGTTTGGCCAAACAGCAAGATTCTGATAAATTTTATTAAAACAGAGCTAGCTGAGGTCAACATCCATCCTGTCTATGGGCCTTGTCAGCTTAGTCATTTTCTAAGAGAAATCTTTCCATATTCCCTGTAATCTTTCTAAATTAAAAAAAAAAAAGGAAACAAAACAGACAAGTTTTTTATTCTGTTTCATAAACTTGTAGCAAATGTATGTTATCCTTAAATCTGCCTTTTTCCCAAGTAAGTTTGTGTATAAACTAAATGCTGAAATAGTTTTACACTTTTTCTCAAATGGCATTTTCTCCTGGTGTGGCATGTCAGTGTTTAACCACAGCACCTGAATGCTACACAGGATGAGGGCTGTCTATGGTCTTTATCTGGTTTAGAGGCTGACAGTTTCCCAGCTGTCATTGATTGCACTTGCATTTCTTTATCCCATGTTATTTCTGGATGGCCAATGACTAATTATCAGCATTCCTGAATGACTTTAAGATTCTACATCCTTGCCAGTACAGGAGTTGATGGGGAGTTTTTTTTTTTTTTTTTTCATCCCAGGCTGTCCCCCAGAAGCCCTGACTTCCTGCAATCCTCCAGCCTCAACCTCCTAAGTAGCTGGGGCCACGGGTGCGCACCATTGTATCTGGCTGAAGGGTGACTTTTTAAATAATATTTTTCTTGGCTTATTTTCCTCAATTCAGGTTAGAATCCCCCACACGGAGTCTGAGCATGGATGCCCCAAAGGGGATTCATATTAAAGCTCACGCTGGGAAAATCGAGGCTCTTTCTCAAATGGACATCATTTTGCAGAGTAGTGATGGAATGGTGAGTTCAATAGATCCAGCTCCTGTTGTACGTCCTGATGGGATTCCTGAGAATCTCATTTACGAGAGTATCAGATATTTCATGTCTGATTATCATGAAAGGCATACAGTTGAAAAAAGAAAGGAAAGCAATGGATATTTAAGCATTGAAAGAAGGGCCAAGAGAGGTTAAAATCATTCTGTGAGATCCAGGGAATCTTTCTGACTGGTGTCTGTACTCTCAGTTCACTGGTTCTTTTCACCACAGACTTTCAGAGCTTCCAGACAAATGTCAGTTTTGCCATTTGCTAGTGATCCACCCTTGTTCAGGATGGCTGTGGCTGGAGTCACCTGTAAATGACAACTGAGCTCTGTTACTGCCCAGAGCGCTGTCTGCTCACACAGTTTAAATGAAAATGAAAACAAAAGCCTTTTTTAAAGATCAACTACTCTAAAGGTCAAATGTGAAACTTCAAATCTAGAAATAAAACCTCTCCCCGCCCCCCAGCTGCGTCACCTTAAGACACATGCCACTCAGTGCTCGTTGTTGGAACCTTGTGAAAAGAAGGAAGAAGGTCACGCTGAGTGAGCCACAAAGTCGGCACATTAGGAATGGTCCTTAAAACTAAAAGAAAGCCAAGTGTTTGGTGTGTAAGCTGGTCCCAGTCGTACGATGTCACAGTACAGATGTGTACAAACAGCCAGTGTCACCTTCTCTTGCCCACCCCTAGCGATTTTCATGTGTATATTGAGTTCAGAATAAGGCATTAGTCCCCGAGTTTTCTTTTGAGTGCCTTGAGCAGCACTGATTTGTGCTATGGTTGTCTCTGCACAGGTTGTAACAGATGTCTGTGTGAGCCTTTGGATATCACAGTCCACCCCAGCCCCACTCTGTCACCATACCTGGGACATGTGCAGACTTCAAACATAAAGCAAGGATAGTGGGGTGAAGCTGAGGCTGGCTCAGGAAGAAGCCTGGGCTCCAGTGAGATCAGCCCCCTAGTTGCCTCTTTGAATTCAGGAAAGTTCACCGGCCCTTGCTGGGCTGTCTCTTCACTTATCAAATGCAAGATACCTGCTTCACTGTGTCCCAGGGTCCTGAGACACTGATGCAACGTTTTAAAATGACATTGATTTAGCATGAGGAGGAAGGTGTGGTTGAGATGCACAGGGATGTGGCCACAAGGGACTGCTCCAGAGTGTGTGGGTAGGACCTGCACATCTTTTGGTTCCTTCTAACAAGTGAGAGCCTGGCATAGCTAAGAATTGGCTACAACGTGTAAGGGTTGTTGCTTCCGTAACAAGAAGGCATCCAGGCCTCTATGCAAAAACTTGTTTGCATTTCAGTTTAACTGCATTGCAATACGGCCAGAAAATGCAGTTACTTTGACCGAATTTTAACTGGCTTTAGTCTGTGTGCCCTACAGCTTTCAGCATTTAATAGAAAGCCCGGATATCTCAAATAGTATGAAAAGATTAGGGAAATGGTTGACAGCTAATAGTGAATAAGTCCCCTCTCTTAGGAAAACAAATCACAAATAAAATCAGGATAAATTCCAACATTCACAGATAAAAATTATTAAGATGAATCTATTTCTGCGCATTCTGTGTTGTTTTAGCAGAAAGATGATTTAGTATAAAGCAAAGTGGATCAAGGTTAATGTGAATTGGCAAAAGAATTCTGTTATTTTTGTAAAATAATTCCAAAAGGCACTTTTTGGAGTGTAGCATCATGGAAGTGTAAATCTGTGCAGTTTTTTGAACACACAGATTGTAAAGACAAAAGGTGCCACAAAACATTTCCCTGGGGACCAGTAGTTCAACATGCCTCAAAGTGGCCCCCAGCCAGTCAGGGAGGAATGGCCAAGCCAGCCTGTGTGTTTCAGAAGCAAATTCTGTGATGCTTTAGGGAAGCCAGGGGCCTGTTTGCTTTCTGTGAAAAGAAACTCTCCTCTTCTCTCTCCTCTCTCCTCTCACTCTCTTCTCACTGTCCTCTCACTCTCCTCTTCTCTCTCCTCTCTCCTCTCACTCTCCTCTTCTCTCTCCTCTCTCCTCTCACTCTCTTCTCACTGTCCTCTCACTCTCCTCTTCTCTCCTCTCACTCTCTTCTCACTGTCCTCTCACTCTCCTTTCACTCTCCTCTTCTCTCTCCTCTCTCCTCTCACTCTCTTCTCACTGTTCTCTCACTCTCCTCTCACTCTCCTCTCACTCTCTTCTCACTGTCCTCTCACTCCTCTTCTCTCTCCTCTCACTCTCCTCTTCTCCTCTCACTCTCCTCTCCTCTCACTCACCTCTCACTGTCCTCTCACTCTGCTCTCACTCTCCTCTCACTGTCCTCTTCTCTCTGCTCTAACTCTGCTCTCACTCTCCTCTCACTTTCTCCCAAACAGCTTGTGCTAGATGCGGAAACCCTGTCCCTATCCACATTGGCGAGAGGCACCTGGGATCCTGCTGGCAGTGCACAGGGACTCTATGAAATTTGCGTGTGTCCAGATGGGAAACTGTACCTGTCTGTGGCCAGCGAGGACACCACATGTCAGGAACACAGTCACATCTGTCACTGAGTCATTGCCTCTTCCCCAGAACCTGCCTTGTTCAGGGTTGTGGTGGCCTTGAGTTTCCACACTGTGTGGCAGCTGGACATCCTGCAAGACTGAGAAGGGGGGGTGTAAGACATGTATTTCCAAAGACCTCAGAAAGGAAGATGTGCCAGCGCCAGTGTTTGGCCAACAGTGAAACGTGGATGTGAGACAAAACATCGAAGAGATGTCAAGAGAGTGAGTTTATTCCACTGGCGTGGCTGATTTTCATCACAACAATTCAACTGAGTTTTCTCTTCCCAGTCTCCCTCTCCACCTCTCATACAAGTCAATGTTCAAAGAAAGTTTAAATTGCTGTGTAGAATTAACTTATGATCTTTAACCGTGGATAACTCCTCACAAAAGTAGGGATTTTGGTCAATACTGAAATGTCCCCAAAGTCTATACACTACTTCCTTTTATCAAACCTTCAGTTTAAGGCAGTGTATCAGGTTTCACAAGAAAATCTTCAGGTTTTGAAGGGAATTTGAGATTGATCTGATTTTCAACAAGTAACTAAGAGACTAAGTAACACAAAGGTTGCAGTGCTTTCTATGTACAGTCAACAAGCAATAAAAATCAACCTCCATTTTTTCAGAATTCAGAGTTTGTGTCTTTCCTTCAATCCTCTGAAGTAGGTATTTTTTCCTCCCAAGTGACTGGTGACAAAGAAAGACTCAGATATGGCAAGTAACACAAGAAATTAATCCAAAATTTGATCCTAAATTTGCATAGCCATTTTCACTTGGAAAAACTTTGATATATTCTTGCTGCACTCACAATACCAAATATATGACAATTATATAAATACATAACCCTGATTTAACAAATGAAGAAATGAAAGCCCAAGAGCTGTCACCTGCCAAGAGCAAATGAACTTGCTTGCTGTGCGCCTCCTTCTACCCAGATCAAAACACTGGATGCAGTGAGAGAACCACCCCTAAAGTTTGTGAAAATATGTGTGGTGCCGATTGATTGAGTAGGGCAATGGAAATCTAGCATGGAGCCTATTAAACAGGTTTGTTTTGTGTAGGTCACTCTCTGACTTTGTAAAATGCCCCCAACACAGAGTGATGGGATTTGCTTATTTTGTTTGACCAGGTGTTATAGTAAGAATCCCCAAACCACTGCAGATGTGGTGAGGATTTAGAACTCTAACAAAAGAAAAACTCATTTTCTTTTCTCAGAATCAAGAGGAAGAGGAGGGAAATCTTTATTTCTAAGGCTGCTTTACTAGGGTGTTCATTTAACAGCATAGCCCACTTATAAAGACTCCATGATTTTTAAGTTGCTTGTACACACAAACACAAGAAATTGCAAAATAAAAACCATGCTTCCTAACAATCGAGAGCAATGTCATAATGCCTCTGAAGTTTCACAGGGGGCTGGGTACTTTTAATTATTATTGGTATGTACCTTTTCCTCTAGTTAAATTCTGATTTTTGAATTGACTGCTTTCTTACTGTGATGTGCCTATGGTCGTAACAGATCATTCTGCTATTTTGTCATATTTACTCTCCTGTTCCATGTTTATACCAAGTATTATCAAACAGGATCTCTGAATACTTATAAATTAGCTCGGTTCTTACAGTACATGTCCAAAAAATGGTGCCAGGATGATAAAGAGAGGTCAAGAAAAAGAATCAAAGAGTGATATGGAGAATAGAACACCTAAATAAAAGGTTTAAATTCCATTTCTTCTCGTTTGCTAAATGGAATCATCTTGAAGGATGTTGTGGTAGACAGGGTGCATGCTCCACTAATAAGAAACTTATCCTTTGTTATAATCAAAACTCTTAGATGGGCCAAGCCCCATTCCAAGATTATAAATACAAGGTCATAATGATGAGTGTAACTAACAAGATATATGGCCTCATATCATACCAATAGTGATTATAGACTATTGAGTGTAAATATTTTAGAAATAACACATTTTTTTGCCGAAGAAGCCAACTGAGAAGTACATGAGTAAAAAAGGTGAAGATTAGCTGGGTGCAGTGATTCAAGGTTGTCATCCCAGCTATGAGGGAGGTTGAGATTGGGAGGATCAAGCATTGAGGCCTGAATAAGCAAAACAATTCACGAGATCCCATCTCAACAGAAAAAGCCAGGCATGGTGGCACACTCCATCCAGCTATACAGGAAATGCAAACAGGTGAATTGCTGTCCAGGCCAGACCAGACATAAAGCGAGACTCTATTTCAAAAATAACCAACCCCAAAAGGGCTGGTAGAGTGGCTCAAGTGGGAGCCTTGTAAGTTTGAGGCCTTGATTTCAAACCCCAGTATTGCAAAATAAAAAGTTCAAAACATAAGCTTTAATAGTAAAGACAGTGGTTTTATAGCAAAATGCCTTTCCCAACACTTCAGAGCTGAACAAAACACTAACCTCTTGCTTGGCAGAACGGCAGGCTCCCACCTCCATGGCTCCCCACACAGAGAGCCAGGCATATTCTTCTGAAGGCCACCAAGTTCAAATGAAATGAAATGGGTAGAGCCACACTGGGCAGGTCCCTCCTTGCCCCCACACACCATCTGCTAGGTCTGTTTCTGTGGGGAACAGCAAGTGAAGGTGGGGGGAAGCCCTCCTGAAAGGCACACCCCATACCCCAAGGATTCTTGTGTCTGTTATGTATGTTTTGTCCCCTTCTTTCCCGGAATTAAAACAACACCAGTTTCTGACTGGCTTCAGCATCTTCTCTGTGTGGCTGAAGTCAAATAATCTCATGTCAAGCATGTGACTGTGAGGCCCCGTGTGCAAAGAGTAATACTTTCAGCCGAATACAGTGCGACTTCAGTTGTCTTCTTAGAGACTAGGCTTTTGTATTCAGGGTAAGTGAAGGTACTTAAATGTCACATCCATCTCAGAACCACTAACCAACTAAAAGACACACACATTTTACATTTCAATCTTTATTTTAAAGTAAAATCCAACTAAAACCAGATGGAATAAGCCCATCTAACACACAATGCCTGCAGAGTGCACAGAGGAGTTTTGTGGTTTTCTTAAATGAATGAATGACACTACTGTAAATCATATCAAGATGAACAGGGGAAAAAAACTTAAGAAGCAAAATTTTAAGAAACTCCACCTTCAGACTTGAGCTGTAGGTCCTGCTGGGGCTTCTTGCCTGTCAGCCCCAGGACCACAGGCAGTTCTTGGCAGTCAATCTCTGCTACTGGCTGTTTTCTGTGGAACTCTGAGTGACACATAACTAATTAAATCTCCTAAGGCTTCCATTTTTTACCAGCACCACTGATGTATTCTGCCTGCAATCTACATGACATTAAGAATCAGGAAGCATCAGTGGGCATGAATGGAAGAAGAATAACCAGCCATTCCTGTCAGACCCATGAAGAAACAACCTCCCATTGTTTTGTTGACTCCATTTTAACGTTAACCCTCTACCTTTACCCATATGGTTTTTATGAATGCAGTCAACTCAGTGTGGATATTCACAGGCTTACTGCAGAAATACTGCAGGGTACTGTCCATCCTGGTGAGTGGACTTCATTAAAAAGTTAAATGTGTGCCAGGCACTTGTGGCTCATGGCTGTAATCCTAGCTACTCAAGAGGCAGCAATCAAGAGCATCGAGGTTTGATGCTCGCCCAAATAGTTTGTGAGACCCTATCTCAAAAAAACCCTTCACAACAAAGGGCTAGTGGAGTGGGCTCAAGGTGTAGGCCCTGAGTCCAAGCCCCAGTACGGCAAAAATAAATAAATAAATAAATAATTCAGTGCCCTTGGGCTGGAGTTCTGGCTCAAATGGTGGAGTGCTTGCCTAGGCAAGCACAAGGCCCTAAATTCAAAACCCCAGTGCCACCAAAAAAATTTAAGTTTGTCCAGTGTGGTGGTGAATGACTATAATCCCAGCTACTTGGGAAACAGAGACAGAAGGATTGCAGTCTAAAGACAACCTGGGCAAAAAATTAGCAATACCCTATCTCATAAAACAAGCTAGGCGTAGTGGCATGCACCTATGAGTCCAGCTATGCAGGTAGGAGGCCTGGGCAAAAAAACTCAAAAACCTTATCTGAAAAAATAACTCAAGCAAAAAGGGCTGAGGGGTTGGCACAAGTGTGAGGTCCTGAGTTCAAACCCCAGCACTACCAAAATAATATTAATACTGTCACATCCCCTCATGTTAACTTTCTAAAATCAAAAGCAGCTGAGCCCAAGTGCTTCAAATAAGGGATTGTGAACCTGTATATTGCTTCTTTAGAAAAACACAAAACGCTGACTGCATGAACTGTCATTGAGGTGAGACAGGTTTTCTGTGTAAATTTTAATTGAAAAGCAATGAAATTATACTGTAAGGGCTGAACCTGAGCTTCAAAGTAGCAAGCACTTTTTAAGATTAAGTTGAAGACTCAGAATTTGGTAGCCCCAGAACAGAGAACAAGCCCTCATCTGCCTAACGTCAGAGGAGGTGCGCCCTAGGTCCGAAGAACATTCCCACCAGTGAGGGTTCAAGTGTGAATCAGCCCTAGACATGCACCTGGCCCCAGAGAAAGCAACCATCAGTTCAGCCTGAACCTACAGCACGACCACATCTGCTGCAGCTATTTCCAAATACATATATTCAGTGCATAAGTTAACTAACCTTATCTCCGAAAAGGTGCAATGATCTCTAAATCAATGAGCATCAACTAAACCTAGAACATACCATACACTTTATATTCAATTAATCGTGAAAAAGAAACTAAACGTTCCAACATACAAGACAATGCTACCCTACCAACGCATACACATGCACACCAAAATTTCCTAACATTGGGGAAATTAAGTTTGATTTCTAATGAATTATTTCTCAAGAAATACCACTTACAATGATATCATATGTACATTTTGCTTTATTAAAATCATGGCACTTAATATAGTAGCAGAAATAATGACATGATATCACATCCAAAAGCAATACAGTTGAAGCTGCAAACATTCCTTATTTCCAATAGAAGTAAAAAAGTTTTAACATGTTCTGTAAGCCCTTAATTGCATGAAATATTTTATTTAGCATCATTTATAGCCAATACACTTATATAAACTAATTATTATTTCCTTTCCTTGACATTCTGCAAAAGAATTATGTTAAATAAGCACAGGTGGACACTTGAACATGGTGAAAATGAAATGTCAGCTCTGAATCATTCATGGGGAGAACACAAGCTAATTCTTCTTTAATAAACTATTGGATATCACCACAATGATTTTAACAAGTTTTTGGTGTTTTTAATGTAAAATAAACAACTTCCACTAAGTGCCATATTGAAAGGCAAGTCTTTTTTTTTTTTTTACTGCAGCACCTTTAGACAACAAAAGATTGCATCTTGATCAGCCATACTATATAAATTATGACATTCATGGAAAATATGTACAAGCAAACATAAAGCCAATGCTCTAACCAATGATAAATGTCACGCTGGTGAGCAGTTTTTAGAAATTATATCAACACCTGGTAATGAAAACTGCCACCACTTTGAGTTCTTCATGAAACAGGAAGCCTGTAAACATAAGGTATAAAAACCATTTAAAAGAAAGATGTAGAGTACACTCAGTGCATTCTACATACTGTCTTCATACGCACAATCAAGTAATAGTCAGGATTTAAAATACTGTACCATTTTTGAAATGTACTGAGTTATTTAAGATGTGAAATTGCAACAAGTTCATAATCAGGTCCAGCTGATAAGAAACCAATGCATCCAAGAGGATCCACTGAAAAATAAAAAAAAAAAAATGAACTCCAAAGACTTAATTCCCCTTATATGCTAAAACCAATGACATGACCAGTGTTCCATTAGCTCCTTCAAAAATACCATGTTCAAAACAAAATTAACTTCATCCTAACCAGGGACATAAATAGACTAGCAAACCGCTAAGCTTTAGTGCTATAAAGTGCAGTCCAGTATTGTGCCATCCCAATCAGTCAAACATCCAGCAATTGTGCAGTTGACTGCCATCTTCAAAACTGTTTTCTTTTAGATTCAGTTAAGGTTTTCTGTTTGTATGCACACTCATAACAACTCCAAAATTCTTCCAGAACAATCTGCAATGTGCTTCACAGTTCCTAAGGATCTGGCAATACAGCTACATAAAGTAGAGCGATTCCTATTTGTGCTACAACCCATTTAAGATCTGGCTCTGCTTTTTTTTTCTTTAAATACTTTCACAATTTTTGTTGTATGAAATTTTCAAGTTTTATTATGATACAGGCAGTACATTCCATCACCCTCATAGCAACCTCGGAAGTGAACCTGTCATTTGGAATCTGTGGGAAAGGAAGCAAATCAGGGTACCTTGTTTTTAAACTGTCTACACCATAAGCCTCCAAGGTGTGAACATCATTTGTCAGCCCTTCAAGTTGCTGGCTATATTCCTCTATCTTCTGTGCAAGTGCAGTTGGCTTTACATCCTTATCAGACTTTCCCCTCACAGCATAGTCAGCTGCAATCAGAGCTAATTTGGTAGAGAGGTAGCACTTAAAGCACACCCATTCGTTGGCATTTTTGTGAAGGTCGTTTCTGGCAGCTGAGAAGTTTGCTCTGGCTTGTCTCAACCATCTCCGTGCTTCCACCGGATTACCAACGGACTTGAACGTCGGGGGGACAAAGAATCTCTGAGAGTAAGTCTGTCCAGCAGAGGGAGGACATTTTTCTTTGTTTTGTTGTTGCCTTTCAGATTTATGGCTCGTTGCTTCTTGATTCCACGACGTATAAAATCTTTGAAATGAGTACTTGTCTGACTGAAATCGAGACGCTGAGGTTGAAAATGTTCGTCTTGAGGCTCTGTCTGCATTTTGATCTAGAAAAGCCTGTTTTTCTAATCTGTTGATTTCATTCTGCAAATGTTTAAAAACTTCATTAGCAATGTCATGGTTCTCTGGATTTTTGTCAGGATGCCACTTCAAATACAACCTCCTGATAATCTTTTTCCGTTCTGATTCTGGAAGCTTCCAAGCTTGTTCCACCACTGATGTCACTTCTTTTAAGATTTCTGGTAAAGAATTAACCTTAAGCTTTTTGGGGGAATGATGTTTTGAGGACGAAGTCTTGTGGCTCTCTCTGCCAGAGAAAAGTGGAGGAATGCTTCTCAGACCAGGGGCAAGGAATTCTGTGGGACTGGTTGGTGTAGAAGGGGCACTGTCTCTACTTTGAGAGCTCTCATCAGGCCTTGAAAACTTATACAAATCAAGAGAGCTAACTATTTTGTATTCACTATAACCAATGTCAATCTGATATATCTTTCCTAGAAAACTAGAATTGTCAGCATCTTCTCTTTCGACTTCTTGTACAATAATTGCATATGTGTATGTTGGCTGATATGACCCATAGATATCACCACCTTCAGCATCCACAAGGTACCCAACATATTCTCCTGGATAAAACACATTCATTGGGTCCATGAGTAGAGTGTAATGAATTTCAGCAGGTATTGGCGTGCCAGGCATTGGAAGTTCCAGCTTTGATGGCTCTGAAGAGTCATATTTCACCCCTAAACTGTCCAGTTTCTCACTGATCCTATAAATATCATTGCATCCCAGCATAGCAATTAGATAAGAAGTGTCAGAAATTAAGTTGTCAGTTGCTGACTTAAGGGTCATTGCTAAGGCTAATAGGAAATTAATGTCTTTACTGTCTGAATGCTGGATGTACAGCAAGATGACTGCATTGCCAAATCTCTTCAGAAAAGCAAACGTCTCACTTCTGCTGTGAGGGATGGGATTAAAACCTTTAACTCTTAATGTTGTCTGAAGCTTTTCAAAACAGGACACTTTTAATCCTTCTCTTAGGGCTTTGCAAAGTCTTATGGCTTTTTCTTCATTGGCCAGGAAAGCATTATCATTTTCATGCTTCATGATCCTAATTAGTCCTGTGATGAACTGTTCGGAAGACAAGAGCAGCTGCAGTCTCCCTTGAAGGGAACACAGTGCTCCAAACTGACAAACCTTGGGGGTCTCCTCATCCAACTGCTCTTCAAGTATACTGCTCAACAGACGAGGCCGAAGCTTCTGAGGAAAAAGCATTATCAACTTAGTATGAAATCCGTGGTCTTTCCCCAGGTAGCACTGGCTGAGGTCAACTAGCATTTGCACACCAATATTCCCCTGGATCCTACTTTTGTAATGTGGGGCATCATCAAACACTAAGATGCTTGACTTAACCAACCTTCCGTCCTGGCTGGGAAGGTAGAGCACAAGGTCTCGTGCATTCTCAAGATCACTCCTCACCTTGATGGACTCATTCTGCAGACTCTTGAACAGACCGGAAACTACCCTTTTAACTGTACGCATTTCATTAGGATCTAACTGCTTTCCTTCAGAGTTTTTGAATATGCGGCTCAACACTTCAACATATTGCTTGGTTGAAATAATGTCTTCGGTACCTAAGTGTTTGAACAACTGATGAAATGTGCCAAGCTCTAAAGGCAGCTTATATAAATAAGGCTTAAAATCAGACTCATATTCCAGGTTTATTACGACTTCCTCAGGCTTCAGAAGTTTCCAGCCATCTTCTACCATCACAAAGGCAACCCCCCGCAGTTGAAAACGGAACTCTCTTTTCTCTGCACTGAGAAATTCATATACGCTTCTTAAGACCTTTGCTCTAGTTTTTACCATGTCTTCATCCAAAGTCGTTATGTTGCATATGTTTCTGCAGTTATTAATGACTTTGTCAAGGGGGGGGTCCAGGTTGACATTAAGCATATTCAAAACTTGTTCAAGCTGCTCTTGTGGACCAAGGTCACTACCTTCTTGTTCTTTGATACTCAAGGGTGTAGCTTTCTCAGGAAGAATAGGACAGGATGTCCACAGCAGCTGGAGCACATCACACTGTTTGAACTTGGGATTTACTTGTGCTCCATTGAACTTTATAAGAGGAAGTGTTCCATTTACTTCTTGGTATTGAGGATGAAATCGAATGTACTCAGCAGGGGCCCGCTCAGGACATAAAAACGGTATTAAGGACAGTTCTTTCAGAAAATTCCCAGACAACAGATCCATTCGTTCCTGGAATATGTGATGGAGGAGGATATCAACTGTATTTTGCAATGTTTCTTTTGACCAGTTTTCGGTATTAGCTCTTACGCTGATTTCCTTAGCAAACTGTAGCAGCTGCTGCTGAGAAAGTACATACTTTAGTCCAATATTTCTTAAGAACTCCACCCAGGATGACATAAATGTAACTTGATTTTTAGGCTTTATAAGTTGTTCCAGCTTTTTAAAGAAATCCTTAGGAATAAACAACTTTTCAGGAAGCATAACTTCAAAAACTCTCACTGTTCTATCGTAGAAATGTTTTGCTTGCTTCAGTCGATTGTTGGCATCATGGATGACCAATAAACCTTCTAGTTTTTCAAAAAGTTGTTCCTTAATCTCTGATAACTCCTCAATACTTGATAATCTATTCTTAAGGTAGATCAAATGCTCTAATTTTGCATCATAAGAGAGGTTTTCAATTTTTGGTAAGAGGTGTTTCAAATATACTTCAAGATCATCCACAGGCACACAACCAAGCACCCCATACAGTTCCTTCAAATGAGCTTTTTCTTCAAGAAATGCAGAAGATGATGACTGTGTCCATCTGTCCACTTCAGCTGAGGGGATACTTTTTGTGAGTACGTAGCATGATCCAAATTTGGCAATGCTCATATAGCGACCACTGATGGATCTGTAACATGGAAGTGACTTTAAAATTTTTATGTCATCTTGGGACATCAAGTGACTCAGATTGCAGTTGAAATACATCAAAAGTGCTTCAAAGTCATTTTCTACTAATTTTTCAGTTCTAAAAGTTGAAGTTTGGACCATGTAATGTACAGCCTTCAAGATGCTTGTGGGGCTCTCTATGTTTGCCGTGTGACATGACAACAGAGGAACAAACACACTGTCTTTGGAGCAGATTTTGTTCAAAGCAAGCTGAATGCAGCCAGCTTTCATTAGAGCATGGAAAACTTTATCACTCTGGGCATTTGGAAAAACTGCAATATGCATAAGGCTTAGAGGAAGCAGAACATCTCCTTCAGGAACCACAAGCTGATTGGCTGACACAGTGAACTTTGTCCCTGGAAGCAATGCCCAGTCTTTGAGAGTGTCAACAACAATGTCAAAGGTTGGTTTTGCTTCTTCCTGATCTTCTTTCACACTTACAGATTCACTGATAAAATGCCATGCATTCTTAAGCCAGGATTCACTTGCAAAATTGTCTTTCCACTTTGTACAATTTTTGGTCTTATATTCACGAGGCAACACAGACGACAGCAAATCAGCAAAGCTGGAAATGTCAAACACTTTTGCAACTTTACAGTTCAATAAAATATTACTATATTTCAAATATAATGTATTCATAAACAAGTCTTTGCGGGATGGAATCAGTTCATGGTATGTTGTGAGAAACTTGGGTCGTTTTGCATCAAACGTTTGCAAAACACTGTCCAGCGTGGTAAGAAGGGGCAGTCCCTCAACTTCAACCTCGTTTTCTTCTGCATCTTTAAAACAATAATCAACTAAAAGTTTTAAACTATGAAAAAGTTTTAGGTTAGTCTGCTGAAGACGACAAGGCAGCTTCCCAATATGGCAATTAGTATCAGGTGAGGAGAACGTCATCAGAAAGGCCCTCACATCAGCAGGAGTCACGTAACTAACAGGGATGTCTGCATCTATGAGGCAGTGGTAAAGATTAGCAGTTTCGTCACAGTTATAAACCAAGTTGAAACCAATTTCTAAAAGTAGGTGTTTTAGTCTGTAGACATTCTCTGCTACTGTTTTGCGAGTTGTGATATTATAATCAGCACTTTTTAGGTGTTGTAATTCATCCTGTAATAAGTTGTCAAAAAATGGCCTGGTCTTATTTTGAGTAGACATATTGATCCAAGTAATTATGACTGCAGAGTGCAAATCAGAGCCATCAATATTTGGAGCCCGAACAACAGGTAAAAGACGTTTCATGTCTTCATGAATGCAACTATAAAGCGCTTTCACCAAGCAATATAAATCTGGCTGCAGATCAAGCCTGTTAACTGGGAAAAAGGACAGAAATTTCTTTAAAGTGTCCTTTACAACATGAATAGGCGTGTTCTGTAAAACTGATAATGTTGGGTCAGAACCAGGGAAATACCGCTTTTTTAACTGGGTTAGCAGTTCAACATATGCAGGAGCTATCAATGCTGTCATTAAGCTGTTATTCCAGTCACTTCGAACCCCAACTCCATTGTCATCACGCCACAGGTTTCTTCGGGCTGAATCTAGTGCAAAGTGGCCATTCACATGAAATGGCAACCCTGTCTCCAAAGACAGAGGCAGAAAACAGAAGGCCCTGTGGGGCTTTTTATAGTTGTGGGTAATGCAGGCAGCTACGCCCCCACGTGGGAAGAGAGTGATATCTTGGTTCTTGTGAGCTGAAATAACACTCTTAGACACTTTGTCCATATTTGAAAATCCTGATCTGTTGCAAATTAGCCATGTAGTCAGATTTCCTTCAGAGTCTTCAGTATCCATAGTGTAGGTTATCTGCTGAACTGGTATGTCTTTGAGCTGCCTCTTTTTAGACACACTGTCAATTACAGATGCGTGAAATTGCTTCCTTTTCAACCTGTCTCCATCAGTGATCGTGCCCTTTACTGAATACAGCACAGTCAGGCCTCCAGTGGCCTTGTCTATTTCACAAATAGAAATTTTTTCCATGTGATTAAGAAACATTAGAAGTTCTGCCCCATCTGAGCGTAATTTGTCCAAAAGATTCTGCACCATTCTATCTGATGATGGAACTGAAGAAATTTCTGAAACTTTGGCCATTTCTGCATTGCGCAGAGGAAATCTAAACATTGTGCAATTATCCAGTTTAAAGTGAGTTCCCAAATAAAGATCAAGAACATCTGAGAACTGTGTTCTAAAGTCTGTGTCTAAATCTCTAAACATGCGTCCAGGACTAATGGATGTGGCTCCTGGGGCATATCTAGCATGAGGGTCAAAAATGCATAGGATGTCATTGCCAGAAATGAAAGAAGGGCAGTCTGTAATATGATACACAGAATTGAATCCTATTCCATACTGTCCAGTTTTGCAAGGATTTCCTTCTTTGGTGCCTTTTCCAAGATTCTGAATTCCTCTAACATCATCTTCTGTAAAAGGCTGGTTGTTATACACACACAGTGCTGGCCCTTGCAATGGGGCCCACTTATCATCAAATATCCTGTCAACTGGATGCTGTCTAGGATCAAACACAAAGCAGATTTCTGTGGCCTTAGCATCATCAGCATTTTGAAGAAGCTCTTTCAACATCTCCTTTTCTGAAGGATAGGCATTAAGGATGCTCTTAATTCTGCTGGTCAATTTTTCTTTCTGTCCAAATTCTGTGCCAAGTGTTGTAAAACAGATGTTGGATGCATATCTTTCTAACGCCTTATGTCTCTTTGGTACTGCTCCTAGTTTTACAGCTACTTCCCTAGGTATATCAGCGTGACAATATTTCACAGTGGTATCTTTTACTTTTATCCAGGGACAATCATTGTAGCATAATGATTTAGCAGGGAGAAGCACAAAATTAGTATCTGGCAATAATATTTTGCCATAGTTTTTCTCACAAAATTCTTGTTTCTTTTCTCGAATGAGACTCCATATTCCTTCACTGATTATTCGTCGGCAAAGCTGAAAATTCTCTTCTGTTATTTGTTTTTTTCCTCTTTCTTGATCAACAGATTCCAAAACTAGGGCAAAATCTTCAACCATAAACGACTGCCTCACACCCACACTTTCAAAAAGTTCACGGAAATTATTTTTGTACTTGTTAGGTAACTGATAAAGGTATGGTGCTGCTTCGAAATTCAAATGAAAGGAAACTTTTTCTGAGTCAACATAAGTATTCTCAACTAGAATGAAACTAAAAGATTTTAACTTCTCAATAATTGCTGTCTTGGTTATTTCATTTTGCATCATTGCTTCATGAAGATACTTGTAACAAGCATTGGTGATATTCTCCTGGTACAATGTGATTCCATCATCAACTGATTTTGCAACTTGTTTCAACTGATTTATAACCAGATCAACTGTTGGCTTCTTTAGTAATCCCAAAAACTCTTTAACAGCCAATGACACTGAACCACAACCTCTGAAGGAATGGGAATTTTCATTGAGAATTGGTTGCAAAAGACAAACTATATCTTGATGTTCAGCTGTATAGAGGTCAACTGCTGCAAACATGGTTTCAGGCTTAAAACTGTTGCCTTTCCATTCCAAAGAGAAACCCGCTGGCTTTGTCAGAAATGGAAGGAAAGGAATTGTTTGATATTTTGCAGCAAAATCCTTTGCTCTAGGATCCCTTATTTTTAGTTTCTCATCAATAAGACTTAATAGGATACTACTTCTTAGACAAGCAGCAATGTGATCACTTTTATTAATTTCAGCTACTGACTCTGCACGTTCCAGCATGTCATCCCATAAAACATCATCTTTTGCCATGCCTAACTGAACTAGCTTAATGAGAATAATAGGATTGAGGTAATCCTGAGCAGAACCATAAGGAAACCGTCCATCTTTAATATCAAATAACTTTGCAACTCGTCCTTCAGGGTGGATCAATCTTGATGGTAAAACCAAAGGATGCCCCTCCAAGGAGCAAGGAATACATGGAGTAACACGAAGAATTCCTGAGAACTCATCAATTTTTTCATTTAGAACATAATTCATTAAAGGATCTCTAAGTTCTGCTTCAATTTCTTGAATATTTGGAAAAAACACTTCTGAAAAAAACTGTTTCTCTGAAAATGTATTTTCAAGCAGTATCTGTCTGCAGCCAGCTTCTTCGAATCCCAACTTCACTGAAGAAGGAAGTTCCACAGCACAAAGGTTTTTGGACCCAGTCTTCTTGAGGTGCTTCAGAAATATCTTGAAGGCTGCTGGTCCAACATCTCTTCTTTGAAGTATAGAGTCATCTAGAAATCTCACATTCTTCATGGAAACCCAAGTGGACCCATCAGAGAAGACTCTGGTTAAGTCCTTCCCTTTTCCATGAGCTATATCTTCATAAAATCCTTGACAAATTACGGAGAAGTCATCGTGAACTAAGTCAGGATCAGGCCACGCAGCATAGTAAGTATAATCAGTTAGCTCCCCACCAGTGGCCAGGTCCCGCAAGACACTGAGTGCCTGTAAGTACGCTTTCACAATAACATGTCTCATGAATGTGGTATTCCATCGTCCTTTTGTATCTGTCTTCCAGATTTCTTTTCTATTTGAAGTAACAGCAAAGCACCCATTGATATGAACTGGCAATCCTGTTTTTATTCGCAAAGGTAAATAGCAAAATACCTCTCCAGTGTGTGGTTTCACGGTCCACTTCTGGTCCTGGACTTCAGACAGCAGAACTCCTACCGCCCCACAAGGAACCAGCCCTAGTCTTCTCCCACTTTCGCTCAAGGAAAACTTGAGAGCCTCTCCTATATCCATACAGGTACATATAAGCCATGTGGTAGAATCTAGAGTTTTTTGTGGCAACTCATCTGATGGCTTTTTGGACTTAGCCATTTCAAAGAGAACAGCAGGGTCGTCATCTGGACCTCGGAACAGTGGTGACTGCAAATCGGCAATCCTTCTGAACACATGGTGAAATTCCTCGACTGTGACCTGAAGAATGCAAGATGACTTTGGTGCATCGGTGGGAAGCTTTTTATTACTGCTGCTGCAAGTCTTCATGAGTTCAGCAGCTTCTTTTAAAACACTTAAAACAGGTGCATTCAATGCTTTGGAAGAGCAGGGTTTTTTCCTAATTATTATCGTATCTTGAGCTAAGCTAGGATTGGTTTCCTCAATCTTCAAATATTTTAAATACATTGAGTTCACACTCTGAGTGAAAATGATAAGTCTGTGTCCACAGAGACTAAACTCATCCACAAGAGAGTAAATGTCTGCAGTATTATAGCAGGTACTGCTAACCTCACTCACTTTGGCTTCCTGCTGAGTCCTAAAGGATAGTCGGAAAAGAGTTCCATTGTAGCTGTAGGGTGCTTCCACAGTCAAAGGTAACTGGCAGCCAAATATGTCTATAAATGGTTTGAACTGATTAGGAAACTTCCTAAGTCTTTTCTGTTGCTTACTCCAGTTAATTTTGATCCCAGGATTAGATTTATCTTTAATGTGTTTACTGATATGGTTTATGTTTGGATCAAACATTATCATGAATTCTCGGCTCATGATGATGGGAATGTCAGTGATATGATACACAGAATTAAATCCAAGACCAAATTTTCCAACTTTGTCAACTTCTCCCCTTTTTAAAGATTCGCCTAACCTGGTTATGTTCACAAAATCTGAATCTGAGAATTCAGAATTATTGAATGACCACAAAGCAGGTCCATGGCAAGCTGCCATCCCCGGGTCTAGGAGATTCTCTCTTATGTCCATATTTCGCCTCATATCAATCATGAAGCTGCATTCTGTTGCATTTGCATCATCAGCATTTTGAAGTAGCTCTTTAAAAATATCTGACACGGAAGGGTATTCTTCCAGAATGTTTTTAATTCTTACAGTAAGTGGTTCTCTTTGTCCTGACTGCTCAAATCCCATGTTTTCAGGATTGATCAATCTTGTACTAAGGCATGGAACTTTCAGCCACTCTGCAGTTTTCATGGGTATGTCCTCATGCACCAAAATAATTGGTTCCACTGAATCTTCAAGTAGGTCATTGAGGTCATCAACTTTGATGTCACAATAACAGCATTCATGAATTGGCTTCATGATAAGTTTAGAAGGATTTTTGCTATGATGTATAGGAACTGGTGTATTAGGGCTTGCTGGAATTTGGTTGCTATATAGCCATCTGATAATATTCAACATAAGATGAAGGTTTTGTTTGCTTTCTTGTTCACTGAGATCTTGGTCACTTTTGAGATACACCTTCTGAATGACCATGGAAATATGATCTGATGTCAACTCTTCTATTGAACCACAGGCCTTAAACAGTTGGTGAAATTTTGCCATGGTTTTAGGCACATTATGTAAGTAAGGCTGAAGGTCCAGATCATGGATTGGTTTTATTACAGCTTGGGCAAGAGGACAAAATTTTTTGCCAGTCCAAACCCATGGAAACGTTAAGGCCTGAAAAGAATCTTTCCCTTCATTCAAATGATCATGCATGAATCCATAAATTTCAAGCAAAATATGTTGGAATTGATAGTAGTCTTCATCACTAAAGGTTTTTGAAGTATACCAATCAACAACAATTTTAAAGTGTTTTAAGACAGCACCAATGCTAGGTTTTGTGAAGATACCTAATGCTTTTTCCAAGTTTACATTGATACTTTGAACAAGGGGAAGTGATGAGCCCACTAGAATTGCATGGGTTGCATCGCACATATCTGGAGGTGCACAGAGATTACAGCAATCTCCTTTCCAGACTAAAGAACCTGGATAATTTGGAGGCCTTTCCTTGCAGGCTGGAACCCATTTTATTTTCTTTAATGTCACCTTTCCTTCAGAAGACTGCAAGAGTGTAGGATTCTTATTTAAAACCAGTAAGAGAGTTTGGGCTTTCTTTAGGAAAACATCCTGATTTGGACAAGAACTGACCTGTAAAGCTTCAATTTTTTTCGCTACTTGCACAACATCTTTCTCTTTGAGACTGGCTTCATTTTTTAAGCCAATCTGTCTCAAAGAGTGAAGGATATCTGGTGAGGTAAAAACTGAGGGTGGGAAACAGGCTTCTTCTTCATTATAAAAGAGATCCTTTAGTACTGCTACATCAGGATCGAAGAGTTCACTAGCTGACACCATCTGTCCCTGTGAAATCTGAATGCATTTTAATGGCACTAACCAATCAAGCACATGTGGATTCTCACTTTTAAGAGAAGACAGATTCTCAAGAATCCATAACATAATGTGTGTTACTTCTTCATGTGAATAAAATGCATTTTCCATATCTTTTAAAACAAGGTTTAAGCAGCTGGTAGTCTTTAATTTCTCGATTTTCAACATGTTTGCCAAACGAATGGTAGCTTCATCACTACTGTCTATTACTGAAATAGAAAGTCGCAGATCTGGTGGAAGTTTGGCGGTATGGTGCAAGACCTTACAACCTTTTAATTTTGTGTAAGAAGAAATTCCCTGATCAGGTGAGTGGTTAATTCGTTTGAATATTGTCAGCTCTTGAATTATTCTTTTCTCCTTTTCACTGCTATCAGTTAAGCTAGCCAAGAACTTCCTCAGAGCATCTTTGTGTGTTGGAAGTAGTGAGGCTATCTGATTACACAGTTTCTGCAACGGTATCTTCTCCATAATCTGTAAAATAGCACTTGGCATTGGTGAATGAATGTATTTCTTAATGAGAGGATGTTGTATCGAGGCATCTAATTTTTTCAGGACAATCCCCCCAAGTTTTTGTACAATGTCGGCTAAAAATTCTGGAAGTTGTGCTTCAGTTTCATCGTCTAAAATGACTACTGACGGAATCCTGAGTCTAACGAGTTCCACACATGTCTGACCTTCGTCTAGTGTAGTTCTGGGGATGAGGGGCATCTCATCAAATAAAGTCAGGTCCTCTGAAAAATGTATATAGAGATTCTTCCAAACCATCTTAAGCCATGAAACAGATGGATGATTTCTGTCTTCACTGAAAGGATACCACTGAACAATTAACTCTCTGCCAGGCCAGAATGCATTCATTACTTCTTTAATAAGACGAGCAAATCGTTCTGGATTGAGAAGCTGCAGCTGAGTACATGGTCTTCCTGTAAATCATACACAGAAATGTTATAACACACACAATTCTACTGTAATAGCCTTCTGTTCTCACAGATATGACAGTATTAGAAAGCTGTCTTATGAGTTTTAAATAAATACAAAATTTCAGCATAACTGGGCTTAAACTATTTTTAAATGATAATCTATACAAAAATCTGTACTTATAATAACATATGAGAGACACTTTCTCTAAAAAGTGCTTCTTTTAAGTAAATACATAAAAATGCATTAAATGTGTTTTTCAAAGTATCCTACAGTGTTCTGCAAATGAAATCAAAATGGAAAAGTATTTAATGCTTTTATTTGTCCACAAATAAAAGTAACAGAGAATGCTGATAAACTTCATAAGTACTTTACCCTTAAAGGGTGACAAATGATAAAGCAAACCCAATAAAAATGTGGTTTTATGTGGCCCCTCATAGCTGCATGGCTAGAGAAAGGGTGAAGTCAGACCCCAGAGGCTTGGATCTCCATCTCACTGACTAACACCTTCCAAAGCTGGGCACAGGAAGGAGCCTCATGATTTCCTTTTGGCTACTCACCAATGTGTAATTAGGTGCCACTTAATCTTTCAGGGCCTTGAACTCTCTCATCTGGAAAAACAATGGGGCTGAGGTTCTAAGTACCAAAGATTATATTGATGCCAAATATGAAGTATAGTTACACTTTTCCAACAAGGCTTATTCCCAGCTACTTAGCGCTTATTACTTATTGAAGCATGCTCTACAAAGCCCTGGAATTCTGCAGAAATGCTCAGGGACAAGCAAAGGGAGTAAGTGGGGTATTGCCATAAGGCAAGAACATTCTCCCACCAGAACAGCTCACTCTACTTCTGGATGTTTGTATATTTACTAAAAGACTAAGAAAAACAAATTTTTTTGGAAGGGAGGGTTACTTATTTCAACCACTGGTCTAGAAATTAACATCTTCTTCTAAGTATATTTTATGCTTCAGAGCACAAAGTAATTAAAATATTTACAATATCAGTAGGAACAAGATGAAAAAATAACAATACACACCTGTAGGTCTGTATTTGCCCAGATGTGGAAATAAAAGCACCTCAAATTCAATTCTGTGGAAACTAACATTAAGTTTTTCCCTATGTACCAATGACTTCTAGACACTTAAAGGAGCAACTTTGGAAAATATTATAACAGGACAAACTTCATTATTTTTTATCTGAGGAAAGACCCCGTTATTTCATGTCACAGTCAGACATTTCAAAATTACCTGCCAAAGAAATTTAAGCAAAGGCACACTTTTGCAACTGTAGGAAGGTGAAAATACCCAGATTCAAGAATATTTTCAGTTTCTACATTATGTGATTTAGGGTAAATGAAATAATATTTAAAATTTTTTTAAATCTTGTCATCAGTATGATCAGAGTAGCTTCTTTGGTCTATGAATCCCATCAAAATATAATTTTACAACATTGTTCACAAAATGCTTACTGAATTGTATTAACTATAACAGAAGCTCCAACTCATAAGTAAAGCAAAGACAGAATACCAAAGATCTAAAGAAGAGTTAGAAATTAAAATTCAGAGCATTCGGAAACCAAAAAGTTGAATATGCACCAGGGTGCTTATGTCTGTGTTAACTGCCACACAGCATGCATCCTGTAGATGGTCCTGCATGGTGTCCCTGGCAATTTATAAAACACATACCTACATTCAAGACTTAGCTTTAAGATAAAACACTCAAACACACACACTACAGATGGCATGCAACTAACACACCAGTCATGCTCAACTGAAGAAAACATGATAGAAAATAAAGGAGAGAGAAAATGTGGGAAGACACAGTTCTAAGTATTTTAAATTAATTTAATCTCAAGTCCTGAGTTCTATCTACTCTGTATTAAAAACATTTAATTTTTAATCTCCACGTCCAATGTTAGAACATCACTGAAGCACCTCTAACAGGATTAGCAAACTAATTTTAGAAATTTTGATAAATGACTTGTGGGGATTTGTGGCCTTACTGATTATCAGCAATGTCAAAAGCGGTCAACTGTGGTACTGACATTGTTCCTCAGGACAGAAAGGTTTTAGCTAAACTGCTACCAGGTATGATCATTTAACTTGGAAGGAACTCCTCCCATGAGCAGTTTTTGCTTTGCAATAGATGAGTCAATCCCTTATATGTTTAAAAAAAAAAAAAACAGTACTATCAACACAATGAATCTCTATTCAGACTGTGCTGTTTTTAATTATTTATATGTTTATGTTTAGTGCTAACCTTGAGGATGGGTTCAACATTGTTGAAAATACTACACTCTATTTAAAAATTTACTTAACTAAGAAAAATCAGTCCTGATGGCTTTATTTAGTATATGTGCTGCCGAAGTGAGCACCCTGATGGCTTTAATTAACAGGGAGTTTAATACATTGGACCACACTCCTTCAGAGTCACACCCAACTAGCTATTCTGATTCAAGTTTCCAAGAACAGTGACAGTTCTTTATACTTTTTGGGTACACAAACTGGCAATGGCAGCTTTGATGGCTGATGAGTTCTAATAACCTTCTTTCCACTGTGTAGAGAGATTCAAGTCTCTTTGTGAATACCTATGTGATACAGTGAAACTCCAAATAAATTATGTGCTATACATCAGTCAAATCTTCAAAGAAACAAAACAGAAAAAGAAAAGAGAAAGTAGGGAAGAAGAAAAGTTTGAACAGAAAAGGGAGGAAAAGGCAGCCTGTCAGCCAACTGTGACCCTTCTGGCACACCACAAGTCTAGCAGTGGCGCTGCAGGTGCCAGGGTCAGCAGAAACATACTGCTCCCAAGTGGAGCAGGCCAAGGGCTCAAAATTAGCCCCCACGACCAAACTGCTTACCCAAATCAGCACTGACACTGACATTCACTTCCTGGCATTGGAAGTGAATGGGAGGTGGGAAAACAGGTAAAGAATCACTAACTTAATGGTCCCTAGGACAAGTATTAATTATGCAGCTTGCTTATGTCAAGATTTTGTTTTCCTTTGACCTGATTACACCTTCCAAAATATAAGACCGATAATGCTTTAAGAAAAATTTTGTAATAGTAGCTGTGAGATGGGTACTTTTAATGTAAGTTAGAAGCCAAATTAAACACTGGTGTATATTATCAGTGTAATAATGACTTGGTTCCTAGACTAATTTTATTTATGTACGGCGTGTTTCAGAGAATAAGGTTTATCATAAAAACAATTTCTATAAAGGAAATCCTCACCCCTCTAAATTTCCTAGTGAAAAATGAACTTAGGAAAAATAATACAAGTCAAGTCAAAGGTTTTTATTTTTAAAAAGACAGTCAGTAAAATGGCACAGGAGGCTTTATAACAACACCCAGCAGACTGAACCTAATATAAAGCTGGATGGCCACTAACTCCCAACAGTTCATCATAAGACCTCTAACTTGCTAGTCCTGGGTCCTGGCACTCACTCCCCTCGATACCGTTCATCTGAATATTTGTGGGTATCCTACAACAAAGGTACATTTACTATTACCCTTTTCCATTAAATGCCCAGCTTACAATACAAGTTAAAAACACAAACTTTACAAGTTTGTCTCCTTAGAGACTAAATGTTCTATGAGATGAATGTTTCCAAGTCATTCAAATATGGTCTCATCATAGCATTTGTAATAACAAACGCCAGTATTAGTAGTTTCCTCTCTCCTTTAACAGTTATTACAACCAGACCAAAAAAAATTGATGTATACATATATAGATAGATTTAAAAAAACCTTCTAACTACTTAGGTAAGTAAAAAAAAAACATGATTCAACAAACCAAATGAACAAAAACATCAGGCTTCAAATGAACACAACATTCAGTCAATTAGCCTACCTGAATATCCCCAGAGAAGTTGTTGTGCTAGAATATAATTAAATTCATTCTTAGAAAGGTCAGAATTGTTACATTTTTACAGAAGTTATTTTGCATTTTAAGACAGTGTTTTCCTTACCCAGCATTATATAAAAGAAAATCATAACCAAAACCCCAAACATAGCAGAATACACATTTAAGATTTAAAGACTTACTTCAATACAAACCAAATCCAAACTACATAAGGGTCGCAAATCTTAGTTCAGAAAGGAAACAAATAAAAGGAAGGAGCACATGTTTATATGCATCAATTATATTTTACTCATAAGTCATTTGATAAGCCAGAAATGGGGCTTTTATTAATAGACTATCTTTATATAACATTAAGAATTGATAAAGGGAAGAAATATAAACTTTTTAAAAGTTTTTAATACCTATAAAGTGTTTATAATAAAGGGAGAATTTATCAAATGTTTCTATTGCTTGCTTATGGTGACCACCAATAATGATAAATTTCTGAGATTTGCTCCATGGACAGCTAACCCTCCTCTACCTAAGGCAAGTCATTTTTCATCAAGTAGACTGCTGAAATCGGTGAACATTTGTGTATTCAGGTGCCTTAGGCTGAACTTGGCAGCTAAGTGAGGGGCCACAGGTCTAAGGAAGGAAATTTAAGTACTTCTAATCTGAACATCCTTCTAATTATTTTACTGGCAGGCATTTGTCAACTGAGAGCTAGAGGTACAGAAATGAACAACTAGGCCAGGTCCTAGACGTTATCATTACCTAATGGGAAGACAATTAGATAAATGGTTACACATAACTAACCAAGAGCACAGTGTGTGAGTGCTGTGGCAAGCCCAGCACTATGGAAGCACACAGGGACTTCAGGAAAGATGAGTACCAGGTACTGAAATGAAGGGGGCTGCCAAAGGAAAACACACAAACCCTACCTGAGAGGGAATGAGAATGTGATGCCTTCCAAATATGAGAAAGAGCAGCGAAATAATGAAACCAAAAGCAGAGGAATAGCAGCAAACATTTATGTGTTTCCATGTACCAGGCATCTTTATAACACCAGAAAATAGAGTCAGGTAATAAAGAGCTTCATAGGAAATATTAAGGATTTTCTCCCTTCTGTAAGGAAAAGGGGGAAGTGTTTGAAAGATTTTTGATAAAAGAAGGGAAAATAATATTAGGAAGATTAAACTTCTCAATGCTGTGATGACTTAACCGGAGGCAAAAATGCATGCATTTCAGGGAGAGCTAACTGTAGCCTGAATAAGGGTGAGAGTGGAGTCAGAGGGAGAAAAAGACTCTTCCTATGGCCCTTTGGCCCAACAAGAAGCTACGGGAGTGGTAGCCCCAAACATCTTTACACACAAACCTTGGGCCAAAATCTGTGCAACACGGCTGCCTATACACTTGAGGCTGGCACTTTAAAACAATACATCTTCAGAAGGTTTCTACACAGGTATATGAGTTATCATTATCTCTGCAATAAATACAGTAAATCAAGACAAAGCTGTGAAGTGAACGCTAAAACATGCTTCCGCCCTAGACATGAAAGCTAGAAACATTCTCCTGTATGTGCAAAAAGGAGTTAAATGCTGCTCTCCTCCACGAGCCACCACCTCCATGAGCCCATCTATTCTCAGTACTTGATAATGTGCCCATCCCACTGAATGGTTGATTTATATTGGTGTCCTCACTCCTCTGTGATCTTCTTCAGTTTTATTCATCCCTCTATTAGTTTATTTAGCATGATGCTTGGTATATACGGGAAATTGAAACAAATGTTTATGGAAGACTCTTTGGTTAGGAAATGGAGTAAGACATGTGACCATGTCTAATAAACATGAGAATACAAATAGGATCATTGTGCCAATCCATTCATTTGTCTCACCTAACTGCTTTTTTCCCTATTTGTTTCATCTAAAACCCATTTACCTGCTTTTAATTATTCCCCTACTCCCCAATTTCTGATATTCACCCATTTATTCATGTGACTTAAAAAAGAAATGATCTAGACCTGCAAAAAAAAAAAAAGAAGAAGAATTGTGGCTCCAACTCTGCAACTCAAGCAAGTCATTTAAATCCTTCAATTTCTTTGAGCTTCTCTAATGGAGGTGATGACACCGGTTCTGTTATCTCATGGTTGTGGAGAACAGACACCATAATAGAAGATAATCAATCATTTGAGAAAGAAACCCTGAATAACAGGCACAATGAGGGAAATTGCCTTTCATCTTTGTAGCCCTGTTTCCCACAATCCTGGCCCAACCTGGCAAATGGAAGCATCAACATGTCCAACAAACTTGTCAACCAGGCCCTTGGGGTCAGATCCCAGGAATACAAATGTGAAATAATGATTGACTTTACTGTGCAGCACAGTTAAAGCATGGCAGTAATAAAGCAGACTGGATTGATGGACTACATACTCCATTCCTTGGTCTTACATGACAGAAAGGGACATAGGGAGAGATGTCAAAGAAAGCTTCTTGGGGAGACTCATGAGTTGAGTATTAAAGAATGAGGGAAAACAGAAGAAGATGCAGTTGAGTACAAGCCTCCAGTGGTCGTCCTCACAGATACACCAAGTTGAATAGCTATTCACTCACCAAGCTACCTTCACAAGAGCTGCAACTAGGCAAGGGACCAGAGTGCCTGGTTTCATTATAATAATAACAAAAGATACACTGACAAACGCAGGAAGGTAAGAGTTGACCACATCGTCCCTCTCCAACTGTAATCAACACAGTGTGGACAGAGACGCCTCCTACTTGGGAGAGAAGGAGTTAAATCAAGGCCTTAGACTTGAACCTCATTATCAACCCCACCATGATAAAACCCAGCGCAGGGCAGAGCTTGTGACCCCTCCCCACCAGGCTAGTATCCAAATCAAGCCTGTGGAATCATGTTTGCCAACCCCCTTGGCTGCCTGGCTTCCAGCACCCCAATCCCATCTTCAGGCAGCAGAGGGGATCCAAGCCTCACCCACTGGGAAGCAGGGCAGGAAAGTGAGCCCAGGACTTGGCCGAGGAGTTCAGTGCAAGCCCACCACAGTGAGACCCTGTACCAAGTAGAAAACAGAAGCCCTAATACCCAGGCCAAAGCTCACAGACATAACCTTTGGATTTTCCCCAGCAGCAGGTATACCAGTGGAATAGACTCCTGCTTCAGCTTGCATCACTACCAGCCTTGCAATAGGATTGGGGGGCTTCCTCCCCCAGCTAACTTTTATTTTATTCATCTGTTAATATTTAGTTCATGAATCATCTCCAAGAAGCTTTCTTTGACATCTCTCTCTGCCCCTCCTACTCCCAAGACTGCACAGATCCCTACACTCTAAGACCCAGGTACAACCCAGCTTAGCAAAAACCTTGGCGGCCAAGGAACTATCTCTACCACCCGTCCCCCAACTCATAGCTATCCCCAGGCCAGTGTCACGAATGGAGCTTCTTGACCTGCCCTGAGCCAGGCAGAGACCTGCACTCTGACAGGATAAGCTAGTATCTTGGCCTGCATCACTGAGAGCTGCGGCATAAGCTCTGGTACACCCAAGACTATGCAGTTCCTTGTGCCGTGAGACTTAAGTGCAACCCAGATTTGGGTTTACCCTCTAGGTACCTACACTAACCCAACCTTCATCAGCACAGCATATACAAAAACTCAAGTAACTGGGGGTAGGACAAAATAGTAAGTACAGGATTTTGCCTTAGAACTCAGTGCCAGGCTGGTGAAACTAACATTGGCAAGATCTTAATGGCACCATCATCAGGCCAGTGTCCACTTAATGGAGCCTCTACAACAGCCCTGATGCCAGGTGGAGATGTGGTCCAAGTCTAACAGACATCTGTTCTAGCCAGCTGCACTGGTTTCAGGGGCTGTGGGTCTAGAGGCATGGAATGCCTGGACTTGGTCTCTCTGTGGTGATTCTACCCAGAGTTAAGGAGAATCCTAGAGTGCCTGTACACATGTCAATGATCATAGACAAGGCACCTACCTTGACCTCAGGAAGCAGCTTGCAGGGACAGACTTCCCTGTTTAGGTACCCTTCCAGTTCATGCCAAACAACACAACAACTATGTATCTAAGACCAAACTTGGCTTGGATGATCCTCTAGTACTGAAATAGTAACAACACACCAACAAACCCAGACTTTGCACACAATCTAGTGCTGAAATATAAGTAAATTTAGGCTCAGAAAATAAGCAACCTTCTCAGAATTTCTGGAAAGTCAGGCACAAACAAAGCCAGTTTACAAAGACTTAATCTTTCAGAGCACAGATCATGTCACATACCAATAAGCATCAAGAAATTTCAGGGAACCATGTTCTCACCTAACAGTCAAAATAAGGCACCAGAAACTGACTATATTGTTATGAACAAACTCTCAGATGGAGAATTTAAAACAGCTGTCTTAAGGAAACTCAGTGAGCTTCAAGAAAACAGAGAAATGAATCAGTACTCTAACAGAAAATCTCTACAAAGACTTAGAGACAACTTTTAAAAAATCTTTTGAGATGAAAAATACACTAAACAAAATCATAAACATGATAAAAGGCATCTACAGCAGAACAGACTGAAAAGAATTAGTGAGCTCAAAGTCAGGGATTTGAAAACACACAGTTGGAGGAGAAAACTTTTTAAAGAATAAAAAAAGCTTATGGTAACTTTGGGACAGCATCAAAGTTCACCAGTCAGATTCAATTCCACCAAATCTACCCAAAGACATATTATAAGCAGGCTCTCAAAGGTTATCAATGCAGTAAGAGAAGCAATACATAAGAGACTCCCAACTCACCTGACAGCAGACTTAGCAGAAACCTTATAAGCCATGACGGTCACATGAGATTTTAATAATACTAAAGGGGGAAAAATAAACTGACAATCAAGACACTATCCAGCAAAGCTATCTTTAGAAATGAAAGAGACAAAGACATTCCCAGGCCAAAAAAAAAAAAAAAAAAGCCAAGAATATATCTCTACCAGACATGTCCTACAAGAAGTACTTCAAACTGAAAGAAGAAATGTTAATGAGTAAGAAGAAAACATCAAAAGGTAAATAACTTGCTCAGGCAGAGTGCCTCACACCTGTAACACTAGCTACTCTGGAGGCAAAGACTAAGAGGATCACCATTCATGACCAGCCTAGCAATGAATTCAAGAGACCCCATCTCAACCAATAAAAAACTGACTAGATGCAGAAGTATATAGGAGGATTGCTCTCCAGTCCAGCCTGGGCATAAGCATGAGACCCTATTTGAACAATACTTAAAGCAAAAAAGGCAAGAGGCATGGCTCAAGTGGTAGAGCTCCTGCCTAGCAATATGAGGCTTTGAGTTCAAACCCCAGTACCGCAAAAATAAAACTCAATGGTAAGAGCAACTACACAAATTCAGAGTGATTGCAAATCATTGTAATATTGTAAACATGATGCGTAAACCATTCATATCTTTAATATGAAGACTAAAAGCCAAAACAAAGATATCAAAGTTGCATTAATAAGTTGAGAGATGGTCAACAATGAAAGTTGTAAAATAGGGCATCAAAAATTCACAATGTTGAGAGGAATGCAGAGCAAGTGTAGACTTTCAAATCAGCATACTTTCTCTTTTTTTTCTCAGTGATCACCTTATATTCCTATCATTTCAAAAAAGCTTGTCATAATCAAAAGACATGTTGGCAAGCTTCATGGTAACCACAAGGCAAAGAACACTAGAAAATTCCAAATAATAAGAAATCAAAACACACTACTAGAGTACTTCACTTAACCACAAAGGAAGATTGTTAAGAGACAGAGAGAAAGAAGAAAGGAACTACAACAAAAGTAGAAAACAAGTTACAAAATGGATCTACTAAGACCTTATCTATCAATAATTGCCTTATGTGTAAATGAATTAAATTCTCCAACTAAAAGAGTAACTGAATCAATAAAAAAATAAGACCCAATTATATGTTGCTTATAAGAAACTCACTTACCACTAAGGACATTCATAGACTGATTATGAAGACATAGAATAAGACATTCAGTGGAATCTAGAAGAAAGCAGGAGTAGCCACACTTACATCAGATAAAATAGACTTTAAATCAAAAGTGGTAAAAAGAAACAAGGAAGAACATCATATAATGACAAAGAGGACAATTCAGCAAGAAGAAATAACAAATCTAAATATATGCCAGGAGTGGGGGTCATGCCTGTAATCCTAGCTATTCAGGAGTTGGAGATCAGGAGAACTAATGTTTGAGGCCAGCTAGAGCAAAAAGTTAGCAAGATGTCTCAATAAACAAGCTCGGTGAGGTGATACATGTCTGTAATCCCAGCTACATGGGAGGTATAGTTAAGAGGCTTGTGGTCAGAAGCCAATCGTGAGCAAAAACATGAGACCCCATCTGAAAACTAACCAAAGAAAAAAAAAGGCTAGGGTTGTGGCTCAAGTGGTAGAGCACTTGCCTAGCAAGGGGAGGCCCTGAGTTCAAGCTCCAGTACTGAAAATAATTAAATAAATAATAAGCACTTATGTATCCAATATGAGCACTCAATATATAAAGCAAGTATTAAGAGACCTAAAAGAGAGACTCCACATAATAAAAGGTGCCATTAATGTTCCACTTTCATCAAAGGACAGATCACCCAGGCAGAAAATCAACAAAGTACCAGAGTTAAACTGCACCCTAGACCAAATGGATCTAATAAACATCTATAGGACATTCCACCCAACAATTAAGAACACATATTTGGAGGCTGGTAGAATGACTCAAGTGGTAGAGCGCCTGCCTAGCAAGTGTAAGGCCCTGAGTTCAAACCCCAGTGCTGCCAAAAATGACAAATTTTTAAAAACTGAAAGCCTATCAAGTATCTTTTCTAACCACAATGCAATAAAAGTAGAAATTAGTAACAAGAAAAACTTGAAACTAAACAACACATGGCAATTCAACACCTTGCTCTTGAACAACCAATGGATCAAAGAAGAGATCAAAAAGGAAAATTTTTAATTTCTTGAAACAAAAAACATACTAAAACCTATGGGATACAACAAAAGCAGTACTAAAAAAAAAATCAATACCCAAATTAAAAAAAAAAATCAGAAACGTCTCAAAACCTATGATCAAACCCAAAATTAGTAGAGGAAAAGAAATAAAGAATAAAGAACAGAACAGCACTAAGTGAAATGCATTGAGGATTAGGGAAATAACTTAATGGACCACTGCTTGCCTCACATGCATAAGGCCCTAGGTTCAATCCCAGCGCCACAGAGGCAACAAAAAAACAGATGAAAATTACAACTGACACCACAGAAATACAAAGTATCATTAGACTGTTATGAATAGCCATATAGCAATAATTGAATAACCTACAAGAAATGGACAACTTCCTAGACACATATACCTTACCCATATTGAATCATAAAGAACAGGAAAACCTGACAGAACAATAAAAAGTAATGAGACTGAATCAGTAATTAAGTCTCCCATCAAAGAAAAACCCAGCACCAGATGACACCACTGTTGAGCTCTACCAAACATTTATAGAATTAGTATCAGTTCTTCTTAAATCATTCCTAAAACAACTAAACACAAGGGAATCCCTCCAATCTCATTCTATGTGGCCAGGATTACCCTGATACCCAAACCAGACAAGAACACAACAACAAAAAGCTATAGGTCAGTATCTTCAATGAACATAATGTAAAATCCCTCAATAAAATACTAGCAAACTGAATCCAACAACACATTAAAAGGATTACTCACAATGGTTAAGGGGGATCATCTCAGAGATGGTTTGCAGATGCAAATCAGTAAACATGAGAGAACACACCAACATGAAGAAGGACAGATACCACGTGGTCATCTCAGTAGATGCAGAAAAGGCATTTGATAAAGTTCAGTATCCTTTTGTAATAAAAATGCTCAGTAAGTTAAGTATACATGCACAACTTAATAACTTCATAAAGGCCATTATAAGGAATAAAGAAAAGCTAAAGCTTTCTAAGATCTGGAACACAGCAAAGATGCCTACTTTCACCCCTTGTCTTCAATACAGCATTAGAAGTTCTAGCCAGAGGAATCATACAAGAGAAAGCAATGAAGGTCATCCCAACTGGAAGAGATGAAATGAAACTGTCACTAGATGACATGATCTTGCATATGGAAAAACCCAGAGATTAACCAAAAAACATTACATTACAACTAATAAACAAATTCAGCAAACCTGCAGGACACAAATCAATATACAAAAATCAGTAGTACGGCTATATACCACAGAGGATTATCTGAAATAAAAAAAAGCAACATCAAAAACAGCAATCTCATTTACAACAGCTACAAAACAAACAAAATACCTAGCAATGAATATAACCAAAGAGATGAATGCTTTTGATAATGAAAACTACAGAACACTGATGAAATAAATTGAAAAGTACACAAAAGATGGAAAGATGTCCTGTGTTCATGGACTGGAAGAACCACTAATGTTAAAATGTCCATACTACCCAAAGCAATCTACAGATTCAATGCAATCTCTATCAAAACATTCTTCACAGAATTAGGAAAAAGAATCCTAAAATTTATGTAAAACCACAAAAAAAAAAATCCTGAATAGACAAAGTCATCTTAAACAAAAAGATAAAACAAAGCAGGAGGCATCCACACCTGACTTCACACATGGTGGCGTAGACACAGACACATTGGCCAGTCGGTACGAGACCCTAGATGTAAGCCCATTCTTCTATAGCCAGCTGGTTTTCAACAGAGGCACTAAGAACATATACTGGAGAAAAGACAGCTCTTTTGATTAACACTGCTGGGAAAGCTAGGTATCCATATCAGAAGAATCAAACTCACCCCTATCTCTCACCAGTTATAAAAAGTCATCTCAAGCGGGCTAAAGATTCAACTGTAAGACCTCAAACTATGAAATTACTGGAAGAAAACAGGACATTGGGAGGGATAAGGATTTTTTTTTAGCAAGACCCCAAAAGTCCAAGAAACAAAAGCAAAACTAGACAGAGGGGATTACATCAAACTAAAAATTTCTGTACACCAAAGCAAACAATCATCAGAGTAAAGAGACAATATACCGAATAGGAGAAAATATTTGTGAGTTTTACACTTGACAAGTGGTTAATATGTAGAATATGTAAGGACCTCAAAAAGCTCAAAAACTAAGTAATAATACTTGCCTCATATATGTGAGGCCCTGAGTTCAATCTCCAGCACCCCCCACACACACACACACACATTTCTGGGCAAAGTGAAGGATGAAAAGAAAGTTTTCTAAGCAAAAGAAACACATGTATAAAAGTAGAGATAAAACATTCATGGAAGCACCTACCTTGAAGTAGACATTGTGGTACATGGTGGAGACAAATCTGTCTGGTCTCATTGCTCTCATTAAATTAACAGAGCTTTCATGTTCATCAACCTACATGTGCTTGCATAACTAGCACAGAAGAGGGACCTCGAATGATGCCAGGCCACTGAGATAGCATGGACAGTCATAGGCATTCACCATCAAGGAAGTTCAGTGTCCTGGAAAGCCACCTCGTCCATACTAGCAAGCCTAAATCATGACTGATAAAATCAGAATCCACTGGGAAACTGCATCAGGTATGTGACACAGTCAGGTGAAGAGTGAGTGCTGGAAGCAGGGACACCATTGCCAAGAGCACTGCAATAATGTCGCAAGACATTAAGGATCTGTGCTACACAGTGGCACTGGAATAAGGCAAAGAACTGACACAGAAAACTTCCAGAGACCAATCCTCAGAGCCTGCAAGCTGCAGAACAAAGATAAGAAATGCAGGACTCACTCTGGAGCAGCTGCATGGGTGATGCACTCTAAGGAGAGTCAGACTAAGGGAAAAGATAGAGACCAACATTGTGAATGACTTATGATCGTAATAGCTGCTGTTTGTCAGCATTATTGTGTGCTAGGATTCGAGTTATTACCTGCCATGAATAAATTACTACAGTAAAGCTTCTAATAATCTGTCTTGCTGTGATCATGCAAATCTGGATTCAAGTTACCTGGTAAAGTTGTGAAAGCTGTCACCCCCTATCCAGCCCTTACCCTCATATCATTAACTTTATAAGAAAGCAACCCTACCTTCCTGTAAACAAATCCTGCAGATCTCAGATATATCCTTCATTGAAGGATATCAATGCAGACCATGTTATTGATGAAAAGAGAGAGGCTCAAAGACAATAGGTTATTTGTTTAAAGTCGCATAATAAATAAGAGTGACACTGTGGTATTGGCCTATCATTCCAGCTTTATGGGAGATGGAGATGAGAAGATCCCAGTTTGAGACCAACCCAGGCAAAAAAAGATAGCAAGACTCCATCTCAACCAACAAGCTGAGCATGATAAATCATACCTATGATCCCAACTATGCTAGAGGCAGAGGTAGGTCCAAGCCCACCCCCCAGCAAAAGTTCAACACCCTCTCTGAAAAATAAACTAAAGCCAAAAGGACTGGATGTATGACTCAAGTGGTAGAGTGCCTGCCTAGAAAATGCTAAAGGAACTGAGCTCAAATCCCAGTACCAGTAACAAAAAAAAAAAAAAAGGAGTACAGTTTGAGTCTGGATTTTTGTGACTACAAGCCCAGGTTTTCATTCATTGCACTAGCTATTCCTCTTGAGACTGGGATGCTATGGAGTTCATCAACACATGAATAGATATACTTACAGAAGGCAAAGAACAAAATATAAGAGTTGAGGAAGGAGCCCCCAAACTAACCCACATTTAGGGAGTGAAATGAGGAATAGAGATTTGCAAATTCTGAGAAACAAGCAAAGCATTAGGAAACCATGATGGAATGGTGCCATAAACACTAACAGTTTAAGATGGACGGGGGTGAGAAGTACTATCAGACCTTCAGAGGTCAAGTAAGGGTCACAAAAGAGCCCACTATAGTTAATGACACAGAAATCATTCATTAGGACCCCACCCAGCCTGTGCAGTGGAATGACAATGGAAGAATCTGTTTGCAGTGACAACCAATGGTGAGAGTAAGATTACTCTTCTAAAGGCTCAACCATGACCAAATACAAGGAGATCAAAGCCAAAGTTTGTTTTCTTTTCCCTGAAATGCTTAATTACTAAAGAAAAAGGGACAACAGAAGGAAACACTGAAAATACAAGCAATCACTTGATATTTGGCAAAGGGGCTTAAATGTGCGACAAGTAAGGGTAAAATTATCAAGCAATGAGAAAGAGAACTTGAGCTATGTAATTAGAAACAAGAGCCCACTGCAAGAAATAAAAAAAAAAAAAAACCCACATGTTCCAATTCTCTGCAGCAGCCTTTTCAAAGCTGGGCAATCAGCTTTACCTGCCACAGGAACAGAAAGTCACACTGCTTTCCACACTCCACAATGGAGCAACCAGTGTTCACAGCAAGAAGTCCGCAGTATGGTGTTTCCTACCATGTGAGGGGAGCTCCATAAACATAATACTCTTGGCTTCTCTTCTCACAAATACCCCACATATACGCCACACCTCTAGAAAGTGAAATGACCTGTCTGAATGGTGGCTTTAAAAAGAGTCTACAACACCTAAAAAATTAACTAGAATTTGTTGCCCTCAACGCAGAGAAACTAAAGCAGATACCTTAAAAGCAACTGAGGCCAATAGGAGAAGGGGTCCAGGAACTAGAGAAAAGGTTAGATCAAGAAGAATTAACCTAGAAGGTAACACAAACGCACAGGAAATCAATGTGAGTCAACTTGTATAGCTATCCTTATCTCAACCAGCAAAAACCCTTGTTCCTTCCTATTATTGCTTCTACTCTCTCTTCAACAAAATTAGAGATAAGGGCAAAATAGTTTCTGCTGGGTAGCGAGGGGGTGGGGGGAGAAGTAGGGGGGAGAGAGAGGGGGCGGAGTGGGTGGTAAGGGAGGGGGTGGGGGCAGGGGGGAGAAATGACCCAAGCATTGTATGCACATATGAATAACAAAAACAATAAAAATTAAAAAAAAAAAAGAGTCTGCAAATGTGCAGTTCGTTAGAGCAGGCTCCTCCATGGCAGGAACCACTCACATAAGGGAAGCCCGTGATTTTCCCAGTGCTACCTGTGACTACATCGTGAGCATTAGTTCACAACCATTTAATTCTAGGGTTCAACAGAAGACCACTACCTGCCACAAGCACATATTATAGGCAACAAATAAAACAAAAACACTTGATGAATGAATATTTAGTTAACAGTCAAAAAAAAATTAACCAAGAACCAGAGATAAAACATGATATTTATGATATGACCCCCAAATAACTAATCAGAATACATAGCAGATGAGAAAATAAAGAGATATAAAGTGGGAAATCTCAACTCTGTAAAGATATCAAAGCACCTAATTTATAAATTTAACTCACCTCTAAAAATTTAACACCAAGTGTGCCCCCTCGCCCTGGGGCTAGAAAAGAAAAGTGTGGCTATGCTGTCTCTGTATCACAGAATATATGAACATTCTTGAGCAAAAGCAGTATTATTCTGTTGGCTCTCTAACCTCTTCACTTGATTTGACGCTGAATAATTTTCATCTGATTTGCAAATCCACATCTACCTCAGAAATGATTTGTCACCAACAAAAATCCTCTCTTGCAAAGCAATCCATCACACATAAATGAGAAAGAGTGATCCACAGCTGTACGCAATCATCTGGAAGAGTCTCAGGCACAGAAAAGCAAGCTGAGGTAGACAAGCCATGAAGAACGCACTGTAGGATTCCTTCTGTAGGAACAATGGCTATTGAAGTTACCCTCTGCTGTCAAAAAGCCAGGACCACGGCTCCCCTTGAGTGATGGGACTGGAAAAGACAAGAGAGGGTTCTAGGGATGGCAGCCTTATGACTTACTCCTGGGTATGCTCAGTTTGTACACTGTCACTAAGCCTACATGCACTTTTCTGTATAAGCCTTGTATTTCAGAGCAAAGTTTTTAAGTAAGGAATATAACACAATTTGAAAGAGAGGGAAGAGATGGACACAGGGAAAAAAAGGAGGAAGGGCTCTAAAACACTACAGTAAAGAACAGCAGGGTTATAGGAATTCATGCTTAGATTCCAGAAAAAGCTCTCCTAAAGATGACAGTTCACAGTTAAATGTGTCATCTACATATTGGAAACCCAGTCTCAAGTGATGATCTCACAATTACAGATCTTTGTGCCAAGAAACAGCTGTACACTCATGTTTTTAGTCTCACTTTCAGTCCAATCTAATTTGCCTGCCACATTCCAAATCCTTTCATGTATGTTTTAATGAATAAAGATGTGTAATTATTAGCAACTTTTCCTTGAAAACAAAAGAACACATGTTATACAAAACACATCACAAAGAATATGCTTCACAGTGTTCACCAGTAGCACAAATTTCTCTGGCCGATATCTTACTTAGACAAAGTTCAGACAATAGTTTTATAAGGGAAAGGATGCTTGCAAAAGTTGAAAGACAGTATTGAAGTTACTTTGATGTTTTCCCCAAAATTGTCTTTTCCTAAAAATAACTCTCAATAAAAGGCCCCTAAGATCCTCTTGTCTTCATCAGTCCATATTTCTTAAAAGGTGATCTGTTTAATGCAGCAGATCCTGTCTAACACAAACTCCAAATAACCACATAAAACTGTGGAGGGGTGCTGGTGTGGGAAACCCAGCAGAGAGCACAAGGTGGAAGTCCTGATCTCCAGGCACACAACTGATGACCTTAAACTTAACCTTTCTGTGAAATTCAACTACCATTTTCTGTCCCAATTATCACACAGGCTGCAAGTTCTGAGGATTGGAGGCTCAAAAGAGAAAAACATTGTGCAGTTGAGATGAGATCTCTATAAAAGATCCACCAGCAGACCATGACAGGAGATCCTTAAGTACAACCTAGGTACTAGAATGACTCCTAAAACATTATAAAACACAATTCTATAAGCTGAACCATATTAAATTGTTGATTTACAAATCTAAAATGGATAATTGTCAATAAAAATCTTATAAAAACTGTTTACATTTTTGTAAAGAGGTTTACTTTAAAAAAGTTAAAAAAAATAACTATAATACCTCGGGTTTGGGCAGCTTCCTTTAAAGCAGCTAGAAGGTGAGGCTTCAAGTAATCTAATATAAATCTTCCTTCAAGACCTGGAAAAAGGGACCTAGAAAATGAAAGGTACACAGCAATTACAATCTCCTAACAATTCTAAGGTTTCTTGGAATTCTTGTAATTTCAAGCCAGTTAAATCTACAATTTTATTTTACATAAAGTATAATGAACACATCAAATCCAAATACCTAGAACTCTGGGCTCAAGTGATCCTTCTGCCTTAGCCTCCCAAACAGCAAGGACTACAGGCATGTGCCACCAAGCCCAGCTTTTAGGTAACTTTTTAACTGAGAAACACTGGAATGTTTCTCATTAAAAAATAGGAAAGGTACCCTTTAATATTTTAACCGAGTATTTCATCAAAAGTCTTCCTAACCATAAAAATCTGCATAACTAACTGGTGGATTCAGTAAAGGACTCTAACTGTGGAGAGGGGTGGGAGCCTTCAAGAGTAAAACTAGCATTGCAAAGTGTGATCTCTACCTTGGATACTCTTCTGAGGTAATATAAATAACATCTTGATCTGATACAGATGAGGAGAAGGGGACAAAATCTCCATTTTGTAAAGGTAGCAGCTCCAGCCCCAGCAGCTCGCTGTAGGCATGGTCGGACAGCACGAACTCTAGAAGGTGGAGCTTTTCTTCAGCACTGCCCAGGTGAGCGCACTTCCTCAGCACCTGCCGCACCCACGCAGGCGTCACCTTCCTCACAGGGGCTGCGCCAGAGGAGGCCACAGCACTGAGCTCTATGGCAGCAGCCACATTCCCTGGCACCTTGGCCACCTGCTTCCCTGAGCTCTGGAGGTAGCTGAGCACAGATGCTGTGTATTCCAGACTTTCGTCTAGCTCCGAGAAGTGTGCCTGCTCCAGCTTGACCCAGGCACTGCCAATGGAGTAAATGACGGCATTCTGGAACAGCTCGCTGAACAGAGGCCCCAACAGGGGCCGCCAGGGTGCCTTGATTTTGCTGGCTTCAGGCCAAAGCTTGTAGATGACGTCCACCGACAAAGGGAAGTCAGAGCTCTTTTCTGTCTCCAGGCGTTTTATGGAATCTAAGATCAGAGTAGCGTAAGCTCTGGGGACAACATTGGCAACAAGAAGTTCATTCCACAAGGCCGCAGGGTCTCTCCACTGATCCAGCTCTCTCCACTTTATGCTCCTGCGGTTGTCAGTGAGGCCAAAGAACCCACTAATGTGAACCGGGAGCCCTGTTTTGCTTTCCTCACCAGGAGGTAAAGGAAGAAAACAAAATGCTTTTCCAGAGAAATCAGATATTGCTCCTTTTTCTTCAACTTCTCTGCCTGATAAAGACATGGCTATTCCTATGATTGGGACAAATTTCAATTCATCAGCTAGAGAGTCAAGTTTGCTGCTAATCCCTCGCCCACCCACACTGTTACACACCAACCACGATGTCCTCTGAGCGCCCTCAGTACTGTCGTCCTCCAAAGCTATATTCACGTGATATGTTACACAGGTGATGCTGCTGCTTGGGATCTTTTTACAATAGTTACTTATAGCAGTTCCCAGAATCTTGATAGAATTCGGCCGTTCATGTTTCAGGGCCTCATTCTCACTTGCAGTCACTCTAAATACCAGTTTCTCTGTCCCGTCTGCCTCTCGGACATGTAAGGAGACCGCCTGCACACTCTTCAGAAAGAGCAGCACTGTGTCTGCATCCGCCCTGAAGGATTCGAACAACTCGAGCACCTTCTGCTTATTGTAGAGGTTGCTACTAAGCTGTGAAGGTTGCAGGCGAAGAGGGAAACGGAAAAATGTTCCAGGAAAAGTACCATTTATAAACGTTTCCTTGGTGCTTCCAAAAACACCCACAAATGGTGCAAATTGGTCCGAAAGTGCACTAATTTCTTTGCTGTCATCTTTGAGATTCCAACACTGGCCTGATTCTTGGGGGCCAAAAAGTGTTTGATGAGGATCTAACATCCCAATCTGGTCACCGCTGAAGATACAGGGAACATCTGCAAAGAAAAAATTACCTCATGACCAATTCAGAAATTTTAACTACACTTTAATTGTAAAGTATCGTATTTGGAAAAGCAGGAGCCACAAAATAATTCTAAAGCGAATCTCACTTAGCTTGGAATTGCAACACTTTGAATATGAGAAATAATAATTTCTTTTTTAAGTCAATCTAGTATTAATTGTCAGGCACAGAAACTTCCAGGATTAATGTGAAAAACCTAAATACAGGCTCAAATATTCATAAAACAAACACGTAAGGAGTATCTGGATATTTACATTCAGCCCCCACAGCTGACAGAGTTGCACCCTATACCTGAAATTTGAAATTCAACTGTAGACTATGAAAAATATGGGGAGAAAAACATACTGCAGGTGGTTCCACACACCACGTCACTCAACAAGCTCAGGCCCTGGAGCGAGCAAGAAGTGCGCAACCTGGGATAAAGTGCTTCCCCCACTGGAAGCACCTCACCACACTGGACCTAACTGTCTGACTTAAAGATACACGTTTTGTCCAACATGGCTCCAGAACTGATTACCTGTTTCCCAAACAAAGACAGAGTGGTATTTCAACACTGGCACTAGGTGTATCGGACTTTATATCCATGGTGCCTGAGAGGACATCCTCAGGTGACTCTGACATGTTTTGCTGCACATAAACACTTTAGCCCCTAATCTTAATACCAGATGTAACCCCAATAAAGTCAATCCTTAATATTTGTGGTTGCAGCCGCAGGTCCAATCACAAGTACCAACTCCTAAGATCTCAGGTATTTGAAGTATCAAACCCTCATGTCCACCGACTATGAGGCTAAACCCATCCACAGTGCAGTCTAGGGTCCACACACCCCTACTTCATTACGCATGGCACACTCCCATGACTGAAACCAGGTCAGGGAGCCTCCTGATCCTGTAAAACCATTACCTATGACCTTCTCAAATGCTCAGGTTAGAGAATAGCCCTCTAACTAATGTCCCACAAAAATGTGCTCTTGTCAGCTAGCGAACAAACACACACAGAGATGGAGGTGCTGGGCAGTCAGTGTGGCTCTAACATCACCTTCACTCTTGTGTAATAGTCTCCACACTGTGCAACTCATACCTGTGCCTCCTGACATTTACAAAACACATGATGCATCATAAATACTAACATTTATGTACAACAGCCATATTTTAACTTATAATAAAACTGTAATATAGCAATCTTCTTTAATATGTAAGTATGAATGTAAATGCAGTTAAGTTTACTAAAGTTTGACTATAGTTAGGAAGACCCTGCTTTCCACTCACCCAGGGCAGTCCCAATTTAATTTAATTTATACCAGTTAGAGGGTAAGTTAAATGGCCTTCAAGCTTCAAGTCATAGCCCTCCCTGTCTGCTTAGTCTCTCCTCCTGCAAGACAGTTTCAAGCAAGACCATAAAAAGAAACAATCCCATAATGAATTTTTATCACACGACTACAATAAGTGCTAAGAGATGTGATTCTGAAAAAATAGCCATATTCTTTTTTTTTTTTTATTCATATGTGCATACAATGCTTGGGTCATTTCTCCCCCCTGCCCCTACCCCCTCCCTTACCACCCACCCCATCCCCTTCCTCTCCCCCCCACCCCCTCAATACCCAGCAGAAACTATTTTGCCCTTATCTCTAATTTTGTTGAAGAGAGAGTAGAAGCAATAATAGGAAGGACCAAGGGTTTTTGCTAGTTGAGATAAGGATAGCTATACAGGGAGTTGACTCACATTGATGTCCTGTGCGTGTGTGTTACCTTCTACGTTAATTCTTCTTGATCTAACCTTTTCTCTAGTACCTGTTCCCCTTTTCCTATTGGCCTCAGTTGCTTTGAAGGTATCTGCTTTAGTTTCTCTGCGTTGAGGGCAACAAATGCTAGCTAGTTTTTTAGGTGTCTTACCTATCCTTACCCCTTCCTTGTGTGCTCTCGCTTTTATCTTGTGATCATAGTCCAATCCCCTTGTTGTGTTTGCCCTTGATCTAATGTCCACATATGAGGGAGAACATACGATTTTTGGTCTTTTGGGCCAGGCTAACCTCACTCAGAATGATGTTCTCCAATTCCATCCATTTACCAGCGAATGATAACATTTCGTTCTTCTTCATGGCTGCATAAAATTCCATTGTGTATAGATACCACATTTTCTTGATCCATTCATCAGTAGTGGGGCATCTTGGCTGTTTCCATAACTTGGCTAAAATAGCCATATTCTATACTCTTACAGATGTCTATATTGAGAGCTTCAAGGATTTTCTATTGTATTTATCAACCAGAAACCTCATGTTCTTTCTAGATTCAAAACATTATTTCAAAGTAACCTGTAAAATACTTATAAATCTAAGAAGAGTAGAATGTTGATTTGAAAGGAAAATGTAGACACCAGAATCAATCCAAAGATCTTCATTATCTTACTCTATTGAGTGAGATATTACACTTTCCTCTTTAACCCTCAATATTTACAAAATTGTCCAAGAAAATCTATTAGAATCAACTTGACCTGTAAAGATTTTGTAGTATAACAATTTTTCATAGTGACAATTTTGTGTATTTCAAAAGCTACATTTTAAATCACATACAATGATAATATTACACTATATTGTGACAACTAACTTTTAACTTCACATAAAAAAGTAAAACTTTGGTATAGTTACCATGATAATTTTAGAAAATTCAAGACACTGATATTTTATTAAGATATTCATTGTCACTGGCAGGAGAATGTGGGAAAGATGTCTTTAAAACAGTATCATCTCTGAGATTAACCAAATAAATTACAGAATTTAGGCTAAAGTACTTTCTATTATCAAGATTGAAAAGCCAAATCCTCACCTGTTATATGATAGACAGAATTAAACCCGATTCCAAATCTTCCAACCTTCAAAGGGTCATCCTTTTTCCTGCTTCTTGCTATTTCTTGAATACCGTGCCAGTCCTCCGGAGTGAAAACTGCATTGTTGTACACATAAAGAGCTGACCCTGGTGTTAAAATTAAAATGCACAGTCAGATATTCAACAAGAAGTTCGCCAAAGCATTCAGTTCTATGTCAAGAGATTCCTCTACACAAAGCCACCTATTTGATGAGAAAATAGAACTGAGTGCAATGTCTGAATTCTGCATTACCATTCCAATTGCCTTCACAACAAAAATAAAAACACAGAATAATGGTAAAAATTTGTACCCAAAGAAATACATTATCACTGACCAAAAATCCAAAAAGAAAAAATTAAGAGCATTATAGAATTTAGATACCCAAAATATGGGACAGATGAGGAATTAATCACAGCATACTATGCTTTGTGAACACTGTTTTAAATAACATATTTAAATCACTTTTTTGTAGATGGAATTGTCTGCAATGTATGAAGGACACTTGCTATGTAAAGAAACTTCTGACATATTATTTCACAAAGTGAAAAGTAATCTTTTAGTAATGTTAATAATCACTTTGTAAGTGTCTGGATGGTGCATTTTTTGTTTTGGAGTTTTTTTCCTGTAAGGTAATATTTGCATAATTTAAAAAGTCATTAACATGACAAATGTTTAAACAAGTGCTCCAGAATTACACCACTCTGTCTCTAAAAATAGTTTCTTTAAAAAGTTTATTTGTAATTCTGCACAAATACTTTTGGAGATTACTTTTGAGGCCTATCTTCAGAAGCACTAACATTCTTTGAACATACCCAACTATATTTACTCATCATTCTTTAAAGATGATCAATGTTTTCCTTTAAAAGGTATTTAAATATAACGCATACATAATAAATCACAGAGATCTTATGTGTGGTGGGCCCTTGTAACAACCATGCAAATGAGCTACGTGAAGATTCTGGACACCCACAAGGTTCTCCTCATGTTCCTTTACATTTCAGCCCAGATATGGGGATGTTGGCCTAGTTTGTTTTACAAAAATGGTGTACTACTATTTTTAAAACAGCCAATGTTGGGATGTGAAATTAGTCAAGGCTGCAAAGACTCTCTGGACAAGACCAGCACACAGATGAAAGAGGACTCTAGAGTCAGGCAAAACCAGATGTCACCAGCTTGACTATTACCAACTGCAACCACAGGCCCAGTTTCCTCATCTGTACAATAAGGACAAAGGAATGTCAAAATCTGAGAAAACAATACAAACGAGGGACCCAGCACAGCACCCAGACTACAGCAGATACCAAAAACACCAGATATTACTATGCTAATCAAGTGAGTATATGACACAACACTATCAGTTTTTATGCAATATGCAAATTTTATATAATATAGCAAGAACAGTACTAAAGTAAATAAACATCTTGTTACTACCCAATACCTAACTACAGCTGACTTGAAGAGGCACCTAGTAAGCACTATGTGGTTCTGCTTGCTCTACTTGTCCATTAAAAAATACCAATGAAGACACAGAAAGAAGGAGCACAAAACTCACAGCACAGAACACCAGGCCTGAGAAAGAAGTCTTGCCAGGCTCTAGAAAGAATCTGCCTAATCTGAAGGCCTACGGAAGGGAATGAAGAGTCCAACAGAGGACACACCCATGAACCATCACCAGGAGAGCAAGCAGACTGCCAGCCGGAAAATTTACCTTCCTTCCCAGTACCAACAGGAAGGCCAGCAGGCAGCCCTGCACTGTGTGACTGCTGACTAAACAGCTGTTAAATTATAAAATAATAGATGCTTCCTTGACAAATTCAAATAAATGAGTGTTTCACATGAAAAAGAATTTCCCCTTCACATTCCCACTTGAGTTTTCAGATGTATCAAAACTGCTGTTTCACCTTTATACCACCAGTGCAAGTCCTAAAAAAAAAAAAAAAAAAAAAAAAAGGAACAAGCTGAAAACCATTTCTGTGAGTGGACTGCCCTAGGGCCTGAGACTGGGGCTTTTTTGCCCCTTTGCTGTTCAGGGTCATGGCATAACAAAGACAGACAAAGACAGCCCACAGAAGCAGAGCGATCTGGAGAAAGTAGGCCAGGCCACCATTCTTGTCAAATCTCTGCATCTAGCAGGGAGAAGCTTGTTGTCATCGAGCAGGTTACTACCATTCAATGCAATCATACTCATCCTGGAATTAGCACAGGAGTCACAACTTCAAGTCTCACTGGGTCTCTCTCCCCACCCCACTGAAATCAATTTGAAAATATCCCACCATCTGTCCTGATCCAAATAGGGTGCTTCTGATTCTGAAAGTGAGATATGAAAAGAAGAACTATCCTGAGAGGAAAACAAATGTCTGAGAAGAAAAGAGCTAGCAGGGACGTGTGATCACTTTTCTCACCTTACTTAAGAAATACTCAAGAAAGAGATGGTCCAGCCCAGTGTCCTTGTGCTATGACAGATTCTGGCAAACATACTCACAGTGTTTCCTAGGAATAGGGTCCTTAGCTATTGGATACCTGCAGAAGGCTGCTTATTATAAGTAAGTCTGGAATTGACACATTTATGAGGCATAATTTCCTTGGCAATGTCAGGAGCTTCGTGACTATCAGAGAGGAACATGGACGTGTTTTATGACAATGTAAGTGATGTCTGCATGTATCACTCAAAGACCATTCCTGCTACACCCGGCCAGGATGTATCCTAACACAGCACAAAAGGAGTGGGGTCTCAGACCTTGTCTAGGTCCCAGACCACTCCATGCTGCTTTCACCTATGTGTCCTAGCCATATCCTTGAAAGTCTTAGTGAACTGTGATACTAGGTAAGACCTCCTATTCTTGTGCACCTGGTTTGACCATTGGAGATTTTTATTATCTTATATAAGGAGGAAGGAAAACAAGTTGTACACAAGAACTCTCACATGCAACACTAAGTGCCAGTATATGGGGACAAAAGTGATCCAAGAGGATGACTGTTCACATCTGAATGGACGAGAAAGAGGTTCTCCAATGCGCAAGGGCACAGAGGGCCCTTGACAAATGTTCATTAAATATAAAGATCATCGCCACCTACTTTTTTATGTCCACTTTTATTTTAAATTGGCCTTCAAAGAGCCTACCTCTTAATATGCACAACTCAGCTAAATAATCCTGTTTCAAATATTTTAATTAAAAAAAAGGAAGTCAAGACTAGAAGCAAAAACCCTAGGCATTTGGCAAAATTTTGGAGCAAAATGCTTCTAGCATCTCTCTACTCTCACCTTTATAGCTTTACAGCATATAGTAGACACTTAAACATCAGAATATCACCAGACATAAACATCATCACATCTATCATCTCATCCAATCCTCAAATAACTGGGAGACAGACTTTTCCCTTACTGCCATTTGTATGTGGCCAGAAGCAAACATAAGGATCAGAGGTGCCACTGGCGTCATAGGCCTGTAGAACTGTGCAGTGTAGTAGCCCTGTGCAGGACAAGGGCTCAACATGAAGTCCCTGAATCCAAATTGATGCCCTTCTGCATTGCTATCATTGAATCATAGACATACAGCCAAGAAACTTACAAGCTAATCCTCTCATTATAAATGGTAAGTCAGGACAAGCATACAAACCTCCTGATATTTCCACATCTTACACAGCTCTTTTATACTACAGAGAAAGTGTGACTTTCAAATCACAGATTCCATCTAAGAATGACTAATAGCTATAAATGCTACATATTTAATGAACAATAATGATTACCCTCTAAATCACACAAGCATTCTTTTAAAACTATATAACTTACATTTCTCTGAACATATGTCTAACCCTTCTTTTCCTCAGAAACTTTCCACCATTATACAGTCATTCACAATCATCCTATCAACATATGAGACATACTAAAGTCACAAACATTCCTTTCAACACAGTGCTTCACAGAGTACAGGTAAGCTATCATGACCCTACTGGTTATGGTTCTCTTATTATTTCTCTTTTCATTTTCCTTGTTCCCTCTTCCCCTTACATCTATCTTCTACTCCTAGCATAAAGGCATTCCAAAGCAGAAAATACACAAAAGTAGTCTCTTAGAATTTCTTTCCAAATGCAAGAAAGTGTTATTTATATGCATAGGGTATCCATTTATCTTACTGATAATATACAAGTTGACTGAATAGATAACAGGCTTATTATTTTGAGATTTTTTTGTATTTTCTAAAATACCAAATGACAGGGACATCTTCCCACCAAAAGCAGAGGAAAACACCTGAATTACAAGAAGTACCAATGATAGACTGTCCATTAAACAAAGTATTGTAAATCATTAAAAATCACCTGTTAGTACAAAAGATAAAACTTGCCCCTAACAAATTGATTCTTACCCTGATATTGTGCCATATCTTTTGACCAAAGAGTCTCCGTTCCATACTGAGTTTCATCATATAAAAATTTAACTTCTGTGGCCCCAGCATCTTCTGCATTCTGAATTAATTCCTAACCATGAAAAACACCAAAAAAAAAAAATTACATTTAATAATATAGTAATCTGACCATCTGTGTATTTATCTACAATATTTAAAAAGTAAATATATTTCAGTAATAAAAGCCCATTATTTGCATCATTATCTTTAGGTTCCAGTGATTTTTATCTAGAAAGTAATTGTTACATACATATGAGCATATGGCTGAAAACACCTCCAATTACATGTACCTGAAATTCACCTTTGAAGTCACTACCACTTAGTCTTTAAATACAAATCCCAGGACTACTTACAACTCTGTCTCTTATTTACAATTTACCTAAAGGCTGTGTTCAAAAGAAATTGTTATTTCTGAAAGTGGCACATATTGTTCTTTGTGGGAGTTTCATTAATTCACACTTGAGCAGTTTCCAAAAACAGACCTTCAGCTATCATGTGCCTACCAAACTTACATGCTCTTCAAAAACCATAAAACCAAATAATACCAATCTATATGAATCCGTAATAAGATGCCTTCTTGAGAGATGGTCATGAACATCTTTCTGCTGCTCTAAGAAGAAAGCCTCTTAGCGCTCAGGACTGACTCAGTCCTTTTCTAAAGGGAATAACAGTGTGTGTCTGGTGGGTGGCCATGAGTGTAGGGCTGGCCAGATGCCTATAATGTAGAAAGGAAAGGTCAAACTGTAACATTTACACCCAGCAGGGCCTCAACAAAATGTCCTGTCTTGACCATCACCAAAGCATGCTCAGCAATTAGCAGGGAGCTCCAGATGCAAATAGGATTCAGTCATTAGAGCCAAGCCCAAAGTCATCAAAACTTGAACTGAACTCCAAAGACATCACCCCTAGTCTATTCTCCAGATCCTGTCTAAAGTAAGGAACAACTGATAGATGGTAATTTCCTGAATGAGCTCTGACTCAGACCAGCTCAAACCAAGAGCTAATGTTTTAAATGGATGGGTGGTTAGAAACACAACAAAACACCCTGTATTGTCAAACTCATGAACTTCTGACTTTAGGGAGAGGTGCCGTTCTACCTCCCCAGAACCCTGGGATCACGGCATTGGAAATAGGAATGGCTAAGAGCTGAAAAGAGCTTATACTAATATGATAGCACCGCCAACAAGAAAGCCTTCATCAGAGCAAAAAAGTGACACAAGGGTCATACGAAATGAAACAGCTAAGAAGAGACTGAGGGACAGCAAAGGATGGAAAAGCTAAGTTTGAGATCTTCAGGTCACAAGTGCACATAAGCATGAGCATCTGAACCACACCCTTTTATAAACTTTATCACTTTATCAGCTTCTGACTTCCCCTATTTATCCAACTGCTTGTTTCTCATAGGCTCTTTAATTTTTTAAGCCCCACTCTTTCTCTATTCAGTCTAATAAGATCCCTAAAAGTTAGCAAGCTAATTTTAATTAGTGTACTATGATAACATAGAGAATTGGCATAAGAACTAAATAGGTAGCAAAACACAATGCTATAAAAATTGATGCAACCACTGTAGAGGTTAGATCTGTCTTCATTAGGATATCGGTGACTTACGTACATTTTAGGATACAGAGATGGAGAAAACTGAAGATTAAATATTAAGCACCAGGCTCCAACTATCAATCACAAGTTGTACGAAAAAAGGGATGGGACCCTGAGCTGTGACCTTCAGGAGCTAACTTTCAAATTGGTTCTGAGAAGCAGCAGCATAAATGTCGCACTTACTCTTGGGCAAGTCACTAAAACACCTGAACCTGCTGTTTCAGCAAACATCACAAAAGGTGGTGGTCAAGATGCAGGCGATTCTTAACATTCCTATTAAATCTAGCACATCCCCCATGAACCGAGACTCTCCTGAGTTGGCTACAATACCGACAAAGTGCACTGATCATTAGCTGTCTGCCACAGACCTTGCTGGGACCTTGAGGTCCCCACTCACTCACTGCTGAGCTAATGAGACCTCACTACTGTAACCAACAACTAAATGTTCATCCTGAATTTATTCTGTTCACTTCTGCCTACTCCATGACAGCCCCATAATCATCCTCTTCTCATACTAATAGATTAATATAAAAATACTTTTCAAATTAACCTTCTGTGAGCTTCTGGTGCCCACTCTGAAAGATAGATCAAAATTGTCCCATCTTATTACAGTCACTTGATAACACAATCTTCAATCAGTGCCTATCCGAATATGTGTTAAACAGACCCAGTCCTTACCATCTGAACTAGAAATTAAACAAGGGCTAAGATACTAAAGATAATAAGTACCAAATAAGTTAATGAGAAAGAAAATGCATAATAATTAATCTACCTTTACAATTCATTAGGGAAATATCTTGTTACACACAATCTTAATTTTGTAGTATCTGCCTTTGTTGCTTTATTTTATGGTTATTTCTTGTTTGTTTTTAATAAGTACCTTCAGACTAAAAGAATGTACCATAAACAGAAATAAGTAAAGTAACTATTCTATTAAATTCTCTCAAAAAAGCAAACCAAAAATCAGGGACCAAATGGGCACAGTCCCTGGCCTCTGACATGGGCTTTCTATAAAGCTTGGTTGGCTGGTTGTTCTGTATAACCATTCCTGGAGCAACACTGTGCCCAGTGACAGCATGCAGCAGTTCAGTGCATTCCTGTGCCAGAAACCTCCCATGTTCACACTGACTGCATTCTCTACCCTATCCCATCCAGCAACGCACTGCAGCCATGAAGGTAAATAAATGCATTCAAATCGACAAAATTTCAAAAATCTAAACACTAGCAAGATGTCTAGGTTATTTCACTGTGCCTCATTTTTATCAAAGTAACCACACATGAACACAGCACATACCCTACCTTAAGGATCTGTCCTCCTTCTGGATATCTTCTTAAGATGTCCTTGAGGAAGTCAACCAGAGGGGGAGTTGTCTGGCCAAACCGACCTAAAATATACAACACATTTTAAATTATTTAGGAAAAAAAATCCATGATTTATCACCCCTGTGTGATTTGCCTATACCACCTCGTATAACCCTACAAGTTATGATTTCATATAGTATAAAAATCTACCTGATTATGCAAGTCACTAAAAAGTAAGGCACATTCACTTTTATTAAATGTCAAGATTTTTAACTGAACTATAAATTAAGTTTCAAAAAACTTCTTCAAAAATACACTAGTACAAAAGATTATTAATCAGAACTACAGTGCATGGCGTAAGGAGATAGTGTTACTATTTTCCAAAGCAAATTAAATAAATGATGCTACTTGTCAGTACTTGCAAATAAACAATAAGCTAAAGATGTCAGTTCTTCCTGTCATATTCTTAATACTTTCAAACTCACCCAATGTTCTGATGGCTCTGAAATTCCATAGTCCCCATCTCTGTGGCTCTCTAGTCTAAATATTCTTAAGCCTTGCCTACGCTCAGTAGTCTAACACCTTCAGTCAAGTGACAGAAGGGTATAGTGAGAATGGGGAAGAAGAAAGTAATTCTTTAAATTTGTGTATAAGTGAAAAGTAATCCATGCTTTAAAAAATAAAATCATCTCTATAGGCTGTGTACTCCTTGTCAACTAGATCAGAGACCAGAAGTGCTTCTAAAATCAGAAGTATTTCAGATTTCAGATTTTAGAATATTTGCAAATACGTAATGAAAATACCCTGGGAATGGGGCCCAAGTCTAAACAAGAAATTCATTTAGTGTGCATGTTTTGACTGAACTACAACATGAAGTGTTGCAGTTTGTATTTGTAGCATCATGTCAACACTCAAAAAATTTTGGATTTTGGAGCATTTTGCACATTTGGATTAGGGATGTTCAACCTGTATATGTTCATCTGCATAATTTTATTATAACTATCCACCATGACCTAGCCTGAACAAGACTATTCCCAAGACTTCTCTCCCATTCATTACTCAACTGTATACTGGTATTTACCTCTGATCCCAGTATCCCATCGCTACATCCCACCAGATGATTTCATTTCACTTTTAAAACACAATCTTTTTTAAACTATTTTATTGAACTATGACTGACATACAAAAGCTATAGTTATTGAATATATACTTGATGAATTTGGTGAAATGTGTACACCCACGAAACCATCAAACCATCATTACCTTCAGTGTCACAAATGTACCCATCACCTCCCACTCCCTTTAGGTTCTGAATTTTTTTCCTTTTGTGGAAGAGCACATAATTTAAGACCTACCTTCTTAGCAAATTTTCAAGTACACAATTCAGTACTACTAATCACAATTGGGCTCTATATTATCCTTAAGCTCTCTAGGTCTCATTAATTTTACAGAACTGAAACTTTGTAGACTTTGCTAACACCACCCCCATGTTCTCCCAACCCCTGGCAACCACCGTTCTCCTCTCTGCTTCTGCATTAAAACATCGTTTTCATGCAACAAAATATAGCCCACACTCCTGGTAAAGTTAACCATGTACCTCCCCCTTTCAAGCCTCTTGATTGAAGGTTTACAAAAAGTTGATAATTTTTGGAAGTCAGATCTCCAATCCTGGCCCAGTCAGATAACTGAAAAGAAAAAAAATGAAATGTATGAACAGCATGATAATCTCTAATGCTGTAAAATCAAAACTTTACTTTCATTCAAGGAATGTGTGTCAACCATTCTTTTCAAGAAATAAATTGCTGTGGGGAAGTGAATATATTCCAGAGAACAGAAAGCTAGTCAAATACTTACTTAAAAATTAAAGGGTTTAAATGATTAAAAGATTTTTCTTTAAATAATTACAAGTAAAAAAATACATATATTTCTGCTGTAACAGAATTTATCCTTTTTCTGGGGGTGGGGGAGCAGTTCTGAGAATGGAACCCAGTCAGGACCTTGCACATATTAGGCAAGCACTCCATCACTGAGTTACACCTACAGCCCAAATTCACATTTTTAACAAGAAAAATCATTTTTTTGATCAACACTTCCAAAGTGTATTGTTCAGAACATAACTCCATGGACCTCAACACACATTAGAGGACACACACACCAAAAAAAATAACCAAAAAATCTGCTTTTGAATTAGCTGAAACAATTTGGTTTTAGCAGCATTTAACATATTAAAATATCTGGTAACTTTCTTAGAAAGGATTATACTAAGTAATGTTTCCTAAATTTGAGCAGTGTATTTTTACCTTATAGAGTAGTATTCCTAGACATGCCCTTTGAAAAACCTTGTCACAGATGTTATTACCAAAAAAAAAGAAAAAAGGCATGGTGTAGAAGGAAGGGACAGAGCAGTGGCCTCCAACCCTTGAAGCTGCTATGGTCTACAACTCCCCTCAGATCAACTTTCCTGGAAATGCCTTCATGTTGGCTTTCCCTTTGGCAGCATTTGTTTCTCATAAAAGCCAGCACAGGTATATCACTATGGTCCACAGAGCAGTGGACCACCCATCCGGGTCCACTTGTGGATCTTTCCATATGGAGTGGCCTCTGACATGTCAGCAGTCTGCAGGACACTACTCCACAGCTCTCCAGAAGGACCACCTTTCTCCTTTCTAACTTTCACTTCACTGCCAGCGTGCAGGGGCATCCTCCACCATCTAGTCTACCAGATGTGTCACGCTGATATCCGTCCAGGCTCCTGAGACTCAGCCCAGGACACATTTCCTCCAGCACCATCTCTTCTTCATCTCCTATCTCAACTAAGCATCACATCTATAAGTCAGTTCAGCTGAAAAGTGCAGGGGGAACATCTCTCTCCAAAGTGATGTGTGAATAACTTCTAGGTCCCAGCACGTCCATCCCACTGTCTCTCCAACCTAACATGCTCCTCTCATTCTCAGTAATGTGGACTGTCCACATATCATGGTATTGATAACCATGCAATCGGATTTCCTCGCACCATCCTTGCTGTTTCCTTATCAAAGCACACTGCCACTGTCCTCAGTCACACACCATATTCATGTCATACACCTCGGCCAGCCTGTGAAAACCAGCAAATATCTGGCATAGGTGCTTCAGCCAATGTGGCACAACTGTCTCCAATAAGAAAAACTTAGAAGCAATTCCAATGATATGACATATTCATCCAGCAGCATATTATACAGGAATGAAAATGGATTAACTAAATTGCACACAATTTAGGTGAAAAATTGAAAAATGTAATACTGGATGAAAAAAGTGAGTTCCAAGTTATTGTATACAGAATGATAAGTTTCTTAGAAAGTTCATAAGCAACTGAAAGTAAACAGCATATTGGTTTGGTTATGTATTTAGATTACGCACGCATACATATGCAATGCAAGTATAGACATCTACACACACATACAGACCATGAAGGCAACAGAATAATAGACACATACAGGTAAAGGAGTGAGACAGGTCTATAAGCTGGGGAGAAGATACACAGAGATAAACATAAACCATTGAGAGTGTTCTAGTTCTCTACTGGATAATGTCACCATCAGTGGTTATTCTATTGTTGGCTGATTAACTAATTAACTACTAAAAGAGAGCCATGCCTAAACCAAAGATTATTAGTATTTAGTACAGCTAGGGTGCACTAAAAGAAGGCAGGAAGGGTAGAAGGAAGGAAATGTAAACTGCAGGAACAAGCTTCCAGATCTTAAAGGCAACTTGAAAAGGAAGAAGACACCAACTAGAAGCACATTAGTTTAAACAGGTGTATGTGACAAGCATACACCTGTGTGACAAGCAGCAGTTTTGATAGGCTGGAATCTGTGATTGTTCAAAAAAGCAATCAAACAACAAAGCCCTAAGCAACCCTATCTCCTACAAGCTGGTCGAGATTTGTAAGTTTTGCTTAGGCCTTTGCCTCTACTCGCTACTCTAACCACACAAAGCAATATTGGTGCTATTTGTTCCCATATTTACCATATGAAATCTCCAAACTGCCCATTTCAATTTATTTTGTTTTAAAAGTGGAGATTACAAAATAATATGACCATCTGAATCTCAGCCTTGCCAGCCACGCTCCCCCTTATAAAACTCAGAGATACTCAGCTTCATTTACCTGAAAACCCACTACAAATTATTCAGCTAATAATAAAATACTAACAGCTCTCTGGACCTCCCAACACCTCTTGCTTTGTTCAGCTGTCAAGGACACAGAGGGACTCAAAAGTCAAATGTAAGGGGGGCAGTTGTGATCAGTTATAAGGCAGAAAAGAAGTCTATTCCAGACTTTCCAGTTGGAGGCACAAGCCCACCTTCTTTGAGTTAGAAAGTGCTCTCTAGCCTTGGTGGAGTGGCTCAAGTGGTAGAAACCCTCCCTAGCAAGCATGAGGTCCTGAGTTCAAATGCCAGTATGGCCAAAAATCAAACAAAGAAATGTGCCCTCTTGCCCGAGCTTCATCATTGACTTTTAGTTTGTTTTTCAATGTGTAAGCCCTTTCTACTTATACCCAATAGTCACCTGGATAGATTCTCTATGGTGTGGAACAGTAAAAAGCTCACAGACTTTTGAATCACACAGACAAGGCTTCAAATCCTAACCTGATAACTTCATCTCTCTGAAACTTGGCTATACTCTTTTGCAAAATGGACTAGTAACAACTAACTCTGGAGGCTCTCTTGAGTATTAAATGAAATATGTGCAAGGTTCCTAGAACAGTTAGCAGCCTGATAATGCTAATCACATTCCAACACAGTTTAAACAAGTACAGCGAAAGACACAATGCTTGATTACTTCCCAAAACCCTATCTCCAGCCCTGACCTCTCTCTGAGCCCTGAGTTTCAGCCTCAGAGCTGCAGCTGCCTGTTGAATTCACTATCCAGTGGAGACCTTACCTTAGAATTGATTAGAATAAGAAACAAGAGAGCAGAACCTAACATGGGAGTTTGGCCTGTGTTACATACCCCAGCAGTACAGCACCAGGATCTGGGTCACCTACTTCTCTTCTGTACATTCTCCTAGATGCTTCTTTCATGGCTCACCATCAGCTTAACCACATATAAAAGCAACCCATCATCACATTTCACTCCAAATTAGCTGACCCTCTATACTTGTTTCTCTGCCAGTTGAACCCTTATTTCTTGGTCTAACTCCAGGCTTGTGAATATCCTTGGCAGTCTTTTGTTGTTCTATACCACCCTCCAGACCCCAGATTCATTTGGTACCAAACTTCCCTAATTCTGTCTTTCACAAAGCCTCCTGTATATCCTTTCCTTTCAATTTGTCCTTCACAGTTACAGTCTACAACACATGATGTCCTAACAGGACAGTGTCTGCCCAACTCTAGACACCATCCACCATTGCCATTGCCACCACCTCACATATAGGCTTTGCACACACCTGCAAAGCACTTCCAATGGCAAGTCAGAGCCATGATTGAGCCTTTGAATGTGACCACATCTAGGGGACAAGTAGAACCACAGAAGTAACCAAAGAAGAGGGCACAGAACCAGAAAAGTAGACCCACGAGGGAGGTTAGGAGATGGGGGGAGGCACAGAGAGAGACAGCAGTGACAGTTGGCTTTCAATTTTGTCTAAGATCCTCAATGACATCAATGTCTGCACACACACAAACACTTTAGGGGAACTCATAAGGAAGGTTGGTCCACCTGTGGAGATGCACAAGCACAGATTAATCCAATATCTACCTCTAAGTGGGCAAAAAACCAAACGCTGGCCCAGGTACATGGAAAGCCAAGAGTACCCGGAAGGGCTCTGTATTGTGCATTAGGGATACTGTGCCAAGGCTAGAAAGGTTATTCTGAGAGCACTCCTTGTATAGCTGCTCGACTCAGTTTGACTCTTTCAAATCCTGTGTTACCACATAAGGATGTGAAGATATTTAGTGAAATAAATAAGCTGTACAATAAACTATGTCTGAGGGTCCTTTTCAGTCCCAAATTTCTGTGATTTAAAAATGGGGCCAGGGCTGGGGGTGGAGCCCTTGCCTTGCAGGTGCAAGGGCCCCGGGTTTGTCCCCAGCAGCGCAAGAAAACGTGGAGATGGGGGACTTCCAAGACACCGAGGGTGACCGTGTGTGACAGGGTTCCAGTTCGACCGACAACATGAACCGGGCAGTGTGAGCGATGGTGAGGCGTTTCCATGGCGGCTCCCGGGGCTGCAGTGCCCACGGTGACGATTCAGACATGCAAACCACCGCCACCGCCAGGCACGCGGAGACGGCCACCTACCTCCCTGTTGCCGCGCCACAGCCGCTGCTCGGTCACAGGGAAGCCCGTCTCGGCCCAGATGCGCTCCTTGAGGTCGCGCGCGGTGGCGGACGCCGGCACCGCCACGGTCCTGCAGCCCACGCAGCCGGGCAGCACCGTCACGCGGACCCACCTGCAAGGCAAAGGAACCTCGGTGACCACGGGAGAGGGAGAGAGACCGATCCGCCCCGCCAGGGTCTTGGGACCCCACGCGGCCCGCGCCCAGCCCGGCCCGGAGTTACCTGTCCTCCATGGCGGGAGTCCTCGGGCGCCGGGATCGCGTCCGCCCCCAACGCCGGCGCCTGCTCATAACCGACCCCGGCGCCCAGAGAGGCCCGGCGCGGACATCCAAGGCGGGCCCCTCATGGCGCAGGCCCGTGCCGAGGTGGAAACGCAAGAGGAAGCCCGCGCCGCGGAGGAGGAGCAGAGGCGGCGGCGCGCTCCCGGACCTCCCGGGCCCTGCAGGAGCCGCCCGCGAGCACGCGCCCGCCCGCCAGGACCGTTAGCGGAGGAGCCGCTCTGCCCCCGCCACAATGCCACGCCCCCTCGAAGCCACGCCCCTGCCAATGCCACGGTCCTCTGAGAAGCCGCCTGACCCGCCTCGGACCCGCCCCCACACGCCAGGCCACGCCCCTCCCAGCCACCCCAAACCAAGCGCCATAGAGCGCATAGGAGGCTGCTGGCTCCGCCCAGGCCGTGCCCCCCATACCAAGTCCCGCCTAGTTTAACTCGGACCGCTAACTCAAGAGCCGCCCATCCCGCCCCACCGATCTGGCCCCGCCCAGGCCCTGCCCAGCCTGGCCCCGCCCTCTTCCTGCATCAGGGACCGCAAACACATGGCAATGGTATTTGCAGAATGCACGTCTACAGAAGAAGTTCATTTCCGCGGATAGAGTTTGAACAGGGCCTCGAAACGGAGAAACCAACGCTTCTAGGCCAACATCTTCAACTCTAATGCTTCTATGAAAGCGTCTCCAAATACAATTTATCGTGGCCCCAGGCATGAGAGGGAAAAGCGATTGCAGAACATGTCTTTCATAGTTTTGTTTCGCAGGATCGATGATTCGTTTTGCTGGAGGAAAGACAGCCGGCATCAAAGTAATACCTGAGAATACACACGGTCTATCCTTTGACATGCTAACGGTACATGTAACCTGTTTGGGCGGTATTATCTCACGTTGTTGGAAGCCTTTCTCTCTCCTGGTCACAAGGGCTCGCTCCTTGGAAACAGAATGAGAGCTGCTGGAATCTTCCCACAGTTGTAACTAGAGTCACCTTGTAATTGGAAAGTGGGGAGAAGGGGGGCTTGAAAAGGATTCCCTGAATACCAGGCCCTGCTTTTGGCTTCTCACAGGTGTGGATGAGACACATTGGGGAAAAAAAAAAAAAAGCCAACATCTATTAAGGCAACTCAAAAGCTACATCATGAACAAGCAAAGTTGTGCACTTCTTACTTGAAATACCCTGAATAGAAAAAAATTCAATTTTAGAATTAACCCTGAAATGGTATTAATTAAATGATCACCTCTCGCTTCCCCTCTCAGAACTCATCATCGGTAACAAGAGAATTCTTCCTATATGAAAAGGGAGCATAGTGCAATTCATGCCTGCCGTTTCCTCCTTGAAACAGGTGAGCCTGTTCAGTCAATCAGAGGAGTGTATAAAGATCGGGCCACAAAGGCCCGACAAATACGTCTTTAATTAGATGAGTCTGTACAGTCAAATGCATTAGACTACCAATAAATAGAAAAAATGTGAGCTCTGGTCTATCCAGTGGTCCACTGCTTGGAAACTCAGCCCTTGCTACAGTGTCACAACACAGACTTCAGGATAAATCCTTTGATTAAAAGAATTTGGGGAGCCAGGTATGGTGATACATGCCTGTAATTCCAGTACTCAGGAGGCTGAGACAGGAGGATTGAAAGTGCAAAGATGCCCAGGGCTACATAATGAGACCCTGTCTCAAAAAATGAAATAAAAAGAGTTCCAGTAAACCTTGACCCTACTAGCCTTCCTTAAGCTTTTTCCTTGGAAGCCAAACAGGATGTGTGACAATTGAAGCTAGAGGCAGGGCTGAGGACTTGGAGACAAAGGAGTGACCTCAACCAGCAGATACCACTGGGAAGGAAACTGGCCTCATGGGAAGTATAGATTTGAACCCAGGGCGATGTCAAAGCAAAGGATATAGATTTTTTTTTCCCAGTATTGGGGCTTGAACTCAGGGCCTACACCTTGAGCCATTCCACCAGCCCTTTTTTGTGGTGTGTTCTTTCAAGATAGGGTCTCACAAACTATTTGCCCGGGCTGGCTTCAAACCACGATCCTCCTGATCTTTGCCTCCTGAGTAGCTACAATTACAGGGGTGAGCCACCTGCACCTGGCTTATTTTTTTTTAATGTAGCTCGGAAAAACTAAAGACATCGATGAGAAGAGCTGTCAAGGTTTGGAGACAATGGCAGGTGGAGGGCATTTATGATACAGGTCATACGGCCAATGAGATATTTAATATTACACCCTGACTGGCAGGAAGACTACAAGGCCAGGAAGTGCAAAGACGGGCCTGAGAAACTAGCTGAATAGGGTAAAAGTGACAAAATATCACACAGGTATTCATCATTGATATCAGTAAGATCTAGTTTCTAAGGGTACAAGGATGGTTTCTAATGTACGTTATCTAAATAAATGACAGGGTCATTTTGACAAAAGCTGTCAATAAATCTATGAGTTTAAAGAAAATAGGAATTCAATTTTAATGTGAATCTTGAGGAATATGAAGGGTGAAATGATTTGCCCAAAGTCAAAGTCACAGGACTGGGAAATGGCAGAACCACAACTGGAGCCCAAGATGGAGATGGACTCCATCTTGCAGGCTCTTCCCATGTTGGAAAGGGCTGAGGATTTGGAGACAAAGCAGTGATAGTAGTTATTAAAATCAATAAATAGCTTTTATAAAGGAACAAAAAATAAGGCTGGGCTCAGTGGTACATGCTTATAATCCCTGCTCCTCAGGAGACAGAGATTGGGAAGATCAAGGTTCAAGGCCAACCTGGGCAAAAAGTTCAGTAAGACCCTCCCCCGCCAGCTCAACAAATACACTAGACATGGTAGCACACCTGTGTTTCCAGCTACAGAGGTGGTTTAGGTAGGAAGACTGTTGTCCAGGACAGCCCAGCAAAAGCACAAGACCCTATTTGAAACATAACTGAACCAAAAAGTGCTGGGAGTGTGCTCAAGTGGTAAAGTGCCTGCTTAGCAAGTGTGACCCCTGAGTTCAAGCCCCAATTCTGCCAAAATATAAAAATAAAAATAATAACAATCAAAGCCCCTAATCTCATGCTTACATTCTACAAAAGGAAGAGAAGTAAAAAACAAATAGACAAATAACATAAATTCTTCCTATGAGGTCAGTCAACTAGTTCAGTCAGTCGGTTAAATGAGTATAAGTTAACAAACAGAGCAAAGAAGGTGGGTGGCTATAGAATTCCTCTCTGAGAGGAACAGGGGGCTGAATGAGATGCGGTTGCTGAGACAAACCTGGGAGAAACCAGGAGCCAGAGCAACCCACATACTTCACACATCATCTTCCATCGGGATGGGTTTTTCCATCTTTGGAAGATGCCTCATTGGGATTTTGATAGGTGTTTCATTGTATCTGTAGATTGCTTTGGAGATGGTGACATTTTAATGTCCAGTCTTCTAAGCTATGACACTGAGCTAGTTTTTATTTATTTCTGTCTTTTTAAATTTCTTTCAGCAATGCTTTGTAGTTTTTATTGGACAAGTCCAACTGCACTTTTTTCTACCTTAAATATATATATATATTAGCCAACTCAAATTGTGCTCTCATAGAGCCAAAGAAAGGAAAGAATACAAATAGCATGAAATCAGTGCAGATGGACAGATATATTATGAAGTGCAACATGGAAATAAATCCTATGAACCAACATAAAGGCAAAGTAATAGAAAGTGACATGGGTGCCGGTGCTATAGTGTGGGTAGCATCTGAGATGGGGCGAGATGATGCTGGCCATCTAGGAAACATGGCCCCCACCCAATGTCTATTTCAAGGATATGAGTTCTTCTCCTTGACTCGCCTCACCCTATTACCATAACCTCTGCTTAAAGTACTTAAAATTGAAGTGTCACAGCAGAGTCCTGCCCACTGTGCATCTCTACATGGCATACCTCTTCTAACTACCTATTTCATCTAGGTATTCTTCAAGCTGATGGAGCTAGATATAGATATAGATATAGATATAGATATAGATATAGATATAGATGTTTTTTGGTGGTACTGGGGTTTGAACTTGGGGTCTCACGCTTGCCAGGCAGGAGCTTTACCACTTGAGCCACTTCTCCAACCCTTGGTGCATATTTTTGTGTGCCACTGTGTTTTGCCTTTAGGTGCAGTGTGCACTATTTCTTTAAGAAGCTCTTCATTGGGAGGGGGTAGGGAGAAAGGGAGGGAGTGGGAGGTAGGGGGGAGAAATGACCCAAACAGTGTATGCACATATGAATAAATGAAAAAAAAAAGAAGCAGCTCTTCATTTGATGCATGTGTGAGGCAGTGTGTGTGCTTGGATATGCAGATGGCAATAGTCACCATCCTTTTCTCACACTAAGAGTCATTATGAATCTGAGCTCTAATGAAATGCTATCACCAGTGGAAGTTGACCACAGGACATCTGAACATCTGTGCCCAGAAAAAGTCTGCACAGGTAGGGTGAGGAGAACCCGCCACAGTGGCGCTTAAACCGGCCAGAGACAGCAGGTAGCATTCCAGACTAATGACAGCTGGGCCAGCAGGGATGTCACATGATGTCACTAGCAATGCTTCTGCCTCAACTAGTGCAAAGCCGTGCATCTCTGTGCTTATCTCTGAGCCTTCTCCCCTTCCTTACCCCTGTGTCTAACCCAGTTTGATAACCTCTCCATCACAGTGTTCTATCAGATTCACTTGACCTTGAAGGAGCAAGCAAGTGCATGCTCTGCAGTCCGGCTTGCTGGTTCTCCACCAGGTTTTATATCTGTGCTTGCCCAGGGCCTTCCCACACCTGCCCTTTGCCTCCCCACAGCCCTCCTGGCAGCACCACCAGCCTCACCCTTCCCCTATCCATGCCTTTCTGGAATGCTTGGCATATGATCACATGGGAAATGAGCTGATGATCCAACGTGTGCACAAAAGCATGACCAAAGATTGCAAGTGGCAGTTGAGGTCTTGAGAAAGGCGTGGCTAGAGAGAACTGTAGGGGAGCCAGTGTGGACAGTGAGCTGAAGATGTACCCTCATGTGCCAGCTGCCTCTCCATGTCACTCAGAACAAGAATCAGCAACCTGAGCCTACCAGGTCTTAGCCAAACCCCGCTTTGTCACAGGCCTCCTCTTCCCTTGGTTAAGAATCCTCCTGCCTCCCTGCCCCATCTCCCCACCTCAATCCACCACAACCATGCCTGGCATCTGCAGCACTTAAACACCAAAGCACTGTCCCTGCCCCAGGTTCTTTGCACTTGCTGTTCCTCCTGCTTGGCCTGATGCAGGTGGCATTCCTTATTCTATCCCCTCCATTACATCTGTGTTCAGGTGTTATCTTTTGATGACGGTCAGGAAGCTTTCTCATCACACTCCAACACAATCCCACTTCTTTCCATCCCCCTACACTGCCTTATTCTCTCCATCACCTCTATGCTCAGATGTGTACTCATCTGTTTTCTTATACACTGCCTATCTAAAACTATGTTGCTTATTTTCTGAGAGCAAACAGATCTAGGGCTCCCTCCTCAGCACCCGGAACAGGGCTTGATGTGAACAGAATCCCAGTCAGCTCAGGCTGCCATCACAAAACACCACAGTCAGGGTGGCTTCAGTTACACACTATCACAGTTCTGGAAGCTGGAAATCCAAGATCATGGCAGAGGTTTCATTCTGAGTCCTCCTCTCTTGGCTTGTGCTCACATGACCAAAGTAGCAAGCTCTCCAGTGTCTCTGCTTATAAGGGCACTAACTCCATCATGGGGTCCCACCCTCGTGATCTCATCTAACCCTAACTACCCCCTAAACACTCACCTCCTAATACTGTCACATTGGAGGTTAGGGCTTCAACATACAAATATTAAGAGGATACAAACACTCAGTCCATAGCATCACAGGTTCTCAGTAAACATTGCAGCATCACTTCCTGCTTCCTGCTCACTGCTTCTGCACCCTAAACTCCCAGGCTCATACACTGGGTGTCTGCACCTCTGCCACCCACCCCCTTACTCCAGTCTTGGTTTCCTTGGTGGAAAAACTATGAACCTATTGTGAAATTATGCCAAGTGAGAAAAGCCAGTCACAAATGACCATGTACTGCACATTTGTATGGCATGTTAGAATCTGCAAGTCCATACAAATGGAAGGTGGGGATGTAGGCAGTGGGGATGAAGTGCTGAGGCACCTGGGGTTTCTTTGCTGAGAATGTTCTGGAATCAATGCCAGTACCTGCACAGTCTTGTGAATATCCACAAAACTACTGAATTGTACCCTGTAAAATGGTACATTTTGTGGGAAGTAAATTACATTTAAAAAAAGAAATGAGCATCATATTTAATGGGAATCCAAAGGCTTGTCCCAGACTTCCATGTGTAGTGTCCTTCTGAGCACAAAATCACTGGAGTGTGGCTACATAGGCTTTTCTAGGGAGCTGGTGGCTTTGCTATTTAACTGTCTTCTTACGATGTCCTCAGTTCATTACTAGAATGGTGAAAACAAGTGTCCTTGCTTGAACTACATATGGAAACAAGGTGAAATAAGCACTTCTCATTAGAATCTTCAAGTTCTTTCACTCTCATCTGTCACTGTTCCCTGGTGACTTCCCCACCTCCTCTTCCTCGCTGCTCATCTACACAGCTAACTAACCCTACTGTCATCTGACCTTGGTACAGACATCCCTTCCTTCCTCAGAGTTCACTCCTTTGGATTCAACTCAAGTGTCCTTCCTGGGGATGCCCAATGTTTCAGGACACATCACTGCCACAAGCCTCCTCTCTGCCCTGCTCCCTGTCCCCTCCCAGAAGCAGGGGCTTCTGGACAGAGTGCTTGCCCCGCCAGCTTTGCCATCCAAGCCTGAGGCAGAATAGAGGCATGACTAGAGGCTGTGCTGGAAATGCAGGGAGTCAGGTAGGATTTATCCAACGGCCACATTCAGTGCACAATAAGCCAGACAAGTGGCCCCACTCATCTCTTTGTGCTCACGGATATCCAGTTGGTTGACTTTTATTTTTAGTTTCATTAAACATGTTTGGGAAATGATGTCATGTTTCTGATTTAGCATCCCTGCCTTTCTCTACTTCCAAAGAGGGCAATATGAATTCCCCAGAGTGCTGTAAAAGTCATCATAAAATAGCATAGCAAAGACTTCACGAGAGGCTTTTAACCAATAGCTACTTGATTGCCACAAATTCTAGGTTATTCAAAGAAAATTCTGTTAAAACAAAATTAAGCAGAAAGGACCTGAAAGGTCATCGCACTCTAAGCAGACTTTGCATTAGAAAGGAAAACTGTGACTCAGGCCCCCAGAGACTGTGAAGTGACACATCTTGAGCTGTACTGGACATTTCAGGGAATGTTAAAACCACACGTGGTTTCTGAATTCCATTTACACTTATGATGGTCTTTGGTTAAACGTCCTCCTTTGCAACATCTCCTAGGAACTATGGAAATAATGAGCTAACTATACAGCATAGTACATTAAAAACAAATCCAGCGGGGCCTAGCCATTAGTGAGTCTCAGCCCCAGGCACAGTAGTAGGAAACTTATGACATTAACCTCTAAGACATTCGTTATACAACTGATGAAGCTGAACACAGTAAAGAAAACAACATGAGCAAATAAAGTTCTTCTTCCCTTTTTCTCTGTCTTCCAGCTGTTGCTCTGCTTTCAGCCAGTTAATCATCCTGCTTTGTCCCTTATTTTCCTGAGTCATTGTGCTTTATTTTCTCCCTTTCTCCCTCCTCCACATCTCTCATGGTAGTGAGTAAGGGCATGACTCTGTCGCACCCCTGCAGCTAGGAAGTTCTCATCTGGAGGACTGGGCTGATAGCATCTTTCCCTATGGTGTGAGGTGGAATGCCATCACTGACCTGGGAGGTGCTCATTCATACTGGGTGTCCCCTAGAGTAAGAACAGGGGACACCCACTGTTATAGTGACGAAGGACACAGTTCCTGTATTTGGAACACACCACTTCCTGGCAACAGCCACCCAGCAGGAATTAAAAGATGGAAGTCTCCTTGCTCTCCTCTCTGCACTCTCAGCCTCTTCCTTCACCCTTTCTGTTGCTTTGCCCTCTGAAGTCAAGGCCAATGTCAGGGAAAATGTGGAGTACACAGAAAGAGTCTTGAGTCTCTTAAAACTGTTCATCTCAACTTCTGCCCCTCTCCTAATGTGCCCCACCTTTTCCTCCACTCCATCCCCAATTCTTATGATCTGTGTGCCTGGAGCAGGCTGGCACTACCAGAGGATGGAAGAGAAATTTAGAAAGCATATAGCTACCCAAGACCACACCCAGAGTAAGAGCTAACCCTGAGTGAGCCCAATGCCTGTGTTGTTGTTTTTAATCATTGTACATATACCCATACGGGCTTGTTGTTGGTGTAGCTAGAGAAGTTTATCTTGGAGAAAAGATGAGTCTCTGTGGTTTCAATGTTGCCACCAAAACTCAAGTTGAAATTTAATTCCCTTCGTGAGGGTTTAAGTGGTGGGACCAGGTAGGAACTTGCAATAAGGACATGAGTTCACCCATTCAAGGATTAATAGGTTAGTGAACTGATGGGTTAGCTCAATAGTGGGTCTGTCACAAAAGCCAGGTTTGCTCTGTCTCTCATGTAAAGCCCTTCACCACTTTGGGACTCTTCAGAGAGTTCCCACCAGCAAGAAGACCACATGGTGATCCTCAACTTTGGGCCTCCCAGCTTCTAGATCAGAATAACCCTTCTGTTGTTTATTGATTAACTAGTCTTGGGCATCTTGTTACAGGCAACAGAAAATGAACTAAGACATGAGTCTAGCAACATATGCTATTCAAATAGGAGAATGACTTTCATGTATAGAAGTTTCTGTGACTCCAGAAAGATTTGAATTTACTTTAAAGAAAAACATCTTGACTCATGTTCAATCACTTCTGGCCCACTATGTGCTGAAGCCTTCTCACATAGGATCACTGTCATTATCACATTAATTCTCAGTTAATCCTACCAGGGAGATATTACCATTCACAGTCATAGCTAAGGTTGAGCACCAAGCCAGGCAGGTAAGCAATTTGTTTATGGTTTCCTCACAAATGCAAGTGCCAGGGTTGGAACTCAGCTGTCACTCAATTTCTCCTCCATGGGGCTGCATCCTGCCTTGAAGCAAAGAGAATAAACACCCTGCTTGAGACTCCAAAGACCATGGTCATCAGTGTTTAGGGACACCAGTGTCCTAAACCCTATCTTAAGGGCTAAGGACAATTTTATATTCTCAAAATCATGGCCATTTTAGAGTCTGGTTAGACATAGGTAGCATGGAGCTTTCACATACACACTGGAAAACACTTCTATTGGCTGAGTATTCCTTATTTCAAATGTTTGAGACCAATCCAATATTTTAGATTTCAAGTTTTTCAGATTTGAGAATATTTGCATATATCTAATGAGATACCTTTGGGATGGGACCCAAGTCTAAACATGAAACTCATGTGTATACACACATCCTGAAGGTAATTTTATTCAGTATTTTCAAGATACCTTTGCTTGACTGACCTGTTACATGAGGTCAGGTGAGGAATTTTTCACTTATGAAGTCATGGTTGTACTCAAAAAAAGTTTTGGACTTTGGAGCATTTTGGATTTTGGATTTTTTTGATTAGGGTGTTCAAGCTGTACTAAACATATAGGATACAGGATAAATCCACAAATACAAATCACAAAATAGAGATGTATGCATTCAGCAAATCACAAAATAGAGATGTATGTATTCAGCAAATGTCTTAACAATTACCTACTTACCTAAAGATCTTACTGTTATCTATTTCTGTTCAGTTAAGTGTTGTCAGCTGAATTCTGTCTCTAAAAATACACCCCATTTACTCAGTTCTGACATGGCGTATCCAACTGCATTCCTAGACCATGGCTTGATCAAACTAACATCCTCTGTTCAGAAGTAATTGATAAACATGAGTGATTTATGAAAAGTAAATAGGAGTCTTATCCATTTTTGTCATTTAAAAAATTCTTACATTCACTACAGGGTTTCTATTGTTTTATTTTGTGTGTGAGGTTTATTGTTTTTATTTACAGTTCTGGGATCAAATCCAGAACCTCAGGTACACTAGGTAAGTGCTCTACCACTGAGCTACACCCCCAGCCCTTAAGACAAATTAAAAAAAAAAAAAAAAAGACATGTTATTTATCCCATTTCTAAACATCTGCATTTGGAGTGAGTGGTGTTGTCAGTGGTTGGCCACAGCAACTTGGAAAGATGAGTTATGGAAATCAGGCCCACAAAATCACAGATCTGTGGACTTGTGAAGAATTCTTTGTGTTTTATTAAAAGAGGAGCATGTCACCGTCTTCCATATAGAGGACATGGCTGCATGTGTTTGCTGTCTTTCAGAACTATTGGAGGGGACACAAAGAAAATGCCAGGGAGGTATCAATCAAGAAAGCTTTATGAGAAAAATTAGGATCCCTAAAGAACAAACAGACTGGATTTTACATGGTCACTGCAATTGAACAGAACTTTATATGTTAACATCCTGTATTTTGCTCATTTCCCAAACATTTCAAATTTTCTCTCCACAGGATTTCACTAGATATATTAGATAGCTATAAAACAAGGAGAAAGGATGTCTGTTTACTCGGTGATTATAAAAACAAATGTTTCTGAAGCATCCCCATATAAGGAAAGCAAATAATGCGTATTTTATTTAGAACTCACTCAAAAATTAACACAAAGAAATCAAAGGATTGTTTACTATTTCTGTAATTGTTATAAGAGTAATGGTTAAGTCATTTACATAAAGAACTCACCAATAAAAAAATGACAGCAAGAGGATGTAGCTCAGAAGATATATCTTTTAATTCATAGAACCCCTTAGAGATGAGTTAGTCTCTCTGAACATTTCTTTTTGGCCCTCACTTATCTGTGAAAGTCCCATTCTCCTGTGTAAGATGGTACATCTTATAAGAAGGGTCTCCAGAGCCCCAGTGGACAGTGTGGTCAGAGACTGCTGTTTCTTTTTAATTTTTAATTATCATATATTTGTTATACTGGAGGTGCACTGTGACATTTACTGAAGTGCTTACAATATATTTTAGTTAAGTTCACCCTCTCCATCATTCTCCTTTATCCACCCCTCCCCTCACCCGAGAATGCTGTTTTTGAGCATAACCTTGCAATGTGATTTGTCCTTGAAGCTTAAAATCCACTTAGGCAATTTTTTAATTGTGAAAAATAATGTCTACAAAGACTAACCTTTTGTAATAATTATTATTATCAACTGGGAAATGTCGGTCACTTCATTTTCAAGACCTTAAAGTAAAAATAAATCACCACCAAGTAGGCATGGTGTAAACAGTCAACTGACTGGACCCAGGTGACCTTACGATGCAGCATCCACTTTCTGAATCTAACCTCTCTCAGCCTTCACTAGATGATCGTTAGGGAACATCAGTGGTATTTTCTTTTAAAATGTGTAGTAGCAATTCCCTATTATAAGATAGGAAGTAAAAGTTATTAACAGTCTCTTACCGTAACATGATCCAAAAGAATATGATAGGTGTGGTTAGTTAGTAAAACGTAGAGTGAGCACATCCCTTCTTCAGGGGACAGAATGAAATGAGCAACAGTTGCCTTCTCATTTCACATGATTTCTATTAAGCACATGCTCTTTGCCAAAGTTATCCTCTCTGAGTTTAGAAACACTTGATTCTGTAACTCAAATGAAGGTTTGAGCTATGTCTTCCCTAATTTAAAAAAAAATGATGTATGTGTACAGAGGGTATGGAGAACAGTATTCTCTTTATGGGAGACATTTGCTTCCATTCTTTTCCATGTGGAGAAAAGAATAAACTAGTACCTGAAATCTGTCCTTTTTGCATTTAGCCATCTTTTTCCTCCAACATGAGAAGAGCCTAACTCTTTCCTTTCCTTTTCTTTTCCCTCCTTCTTTTGGGACAGGAGTGATAGTGATGAAGGAGAGGTGAGCATGAGTATTTCAATTTTATATGGAAGTGTCAAAATTTTTGTGTATACATTTTCCAGAGGTCACAATAATCTCAAACTTCTTTTACATAGCTTTTCTGGTTTTTTATGTTTTTCAAGGGACTTTTTCCTATTCTCTCTACAAAGGTATATAAATAATTTTTCTATGGGATCTATTTACTTTGTCTAGGACCTACAAACTACGTAAGCTTCAATTATGTTTGACTCTTCAAAAGAAAAAGTGTTTTGTCTCTGTGCTCTTTTTCTTATAACTACTGCTTTTAGTCATAGCATACTTGAAGTAAGACTGGTTTATCTTAGAGGGTCACATATAAGTCATTTTTCCTGCTACTGAATTTTTTTAATCTTCAGTTAAAACAACAACAACAAAAAAATCATGACTCAGTTTGATTCTAAGTTACCATTTCTAAATTAGAATTCCCCTGTCTTCAGGAGATTCAGGAAGTGGGTTCATTTGAAGTGCTAATCGTTTATGCTGGGAAATACCTTAATTTTATATTATTCTCCTAGAAAAGCCATAGCTGGTTTTTTAGAGAAGATGACCATCCTAACTTGTGTCTAAAGAGCAAGGATTCTGTTACCCATACATGTTAAATAGCAGACAGGGCTGGCAGAGTGGCTCAGGTGCTAAAGCACCTGCCTAGCAAGCTCGAGGCCCTGAATTCAAGCCCCAGTACCACAAAAAAAAAGCAGACATATTCCTATGTGACAATTACCATTCCTCACTCAGGTGTTTGTACTGAACCTTCTCTGGTGCCGCCAGGTTTCAGGGTGACACACGCATTAGGAAACACGCTGACTCTGACGGCTGCACTTTGGGCTGGTGTCTGATATGATTGATGTCTAGTGACAATGGCTGCCTTTTCTTGGACACTCACTCCACATCAGATAACATGCTAAATGATTTACACTTGTCGTCATTAATCTGATATTATTGTAGGTATTATTTTGTTCGTGTTTGGGGAGGAAATCATTTATCCAAGGCAGAGACAAATGGCAAAACTGAGATTCAAATCACATCCATCTATAAGTCTATACTCTTTCCATGACACAATCCATTTTCTCCTGCAACAGGCAGGAGGAGATTTATGGAGCTTGTTTTGTTGTGTTTGGATACAGAGTTCTCTAAGGAAAAGAAGAGGGGAGCTAAGACACAGGCACAAGTCCCACATTCCTCTCTCCTGGCCATACACAGGAACTGGTTCTGAGCTGAAAAGGACAAAAGGTGAAGCCACGGTGTACATGAACAGTGGGCAGGACTGAGTTCATGCAGCACTGCCTCCCTCCCAGGAAACACCATTAGTGTGGGCTTGAAGAGAAGCCAGTCCTGTCCACACCACAACTCCATGTACACATTGCAGTTGCTGTGGGCTCAAGGGATCCATTGGAGGCCTGGGAACAACATCCTACCTAGGGCACTGGCTGCAGAGGCATGGTCAGCCTCCCGATCAAGGGGTGCAAGGCAAAAAAACTTGAGCAAACTTGTTGCTGAGCCTTTGTGAGACATTTTTGCCCTGAGGATGCCCAGAAATAGCTGGGGAAGAATTTAAACAAACTGAGAAGCATGGGTGGGGGAGGTCTTGTCAAACAAGTGCAGATTTGGACCCCTGGAGATTTATGTATTAATATTAACTACACTTATTTATACTCGGGAACTCCTGGACTCGGAAACTTGGGAACATTTGTCCCATCTTTGCATGGATGCTGGTTCTATTTCTGGGCACTGCCACTAGATCATGGCTTCAAGCCTGAATCTACTGTCCTTCATCAGGAATGGTGGGCTGTTCAGTTTTCTTGGCCCTGTGCAGTCCTCCTGCTCTTCTCTGTCTACGTTTGTTTTCATGCACTGAACTCTGCAGATCTCAGGAGCTTGCTATCCTGAGGACACTTGGCTCTGCCTTCTGAACTTTTCTTACGTGCATTTGGTATCATAAGAAATATAATTTAGTCTTTGTCTCTGGCACAGAACACCTAAAATGCTTAGAATATCCTGAGTAACAGGAATGTCTTCAATGATTCATAAGGAGCTCCTTTTGACCTTCCCTGACTTTGTGCTAAGAGGTGACTCTTGGAAGCCCCTAGGTGGCTTCAGAGTGGGGAGCAGATGATCAGAGGAACTGACTGTGTGATAGAGGGTTGGAACTTTCAGCTTCACCCCTGAACTCCAGTGGGGGGAGCCTGGAGATTGACTTCAATCGTTACTGCTTGATGATTTAATCCATCATTTCTATGTAATAGAACTTTAATACAAACTCTGAGGTGGAGAAACTGGGGGGTGGGGCTTGGAGGTTGATGAGCACATCAAGGTGTTGGGAGGGCAACTACTCAGAGGGTGCAGTGAAGGTCCAGGCCTGCCCACCTCACCACACTTTACCAGATACATTTCTTCCAATTGGTTGTTCCCCAGTAAGAGCCTTTGTAATAAACTGTGATCCTAGGAAAAGTGCTTTCCTGAGGACCAAGTCCTTTCAGCAACTTGGGGATGACGGAGACTCTTACATGACCTCTAATTCATGTTGAGTAGACAAAAGTGCAGGCAATGCAAGGCCCCATTCACAGCTGACATCTGAATTAGAAGCAGTCTTGGAGAACTGAGCCCTTAACATCTGGGGTTTATGCTAACTCAGGGCAGTTAGTGTCAAATTTGAGTGAAAGTGTTGGATACCCAGCTGGGATTAGAGAATTGAGGAATCGATTATTGCTGGAAAACCAGCACAATATCTACCATAACCCAACTGTTAATATTCATCTTCAATGTCTTCAACATCTGCTACTTCCACATGGTAAAGAAATGCATCTCACTGGAGGACACACAGCCACCACATAAGGACCCCCCAACACCTGGCCATCCTAGCCAGAGTTGTCATCATCTCTCACCTGGATTCTTAAATTAACTGTGATGGGTCCCCCCACTGCCCCTCGATAGAGCAGCTACAAGGACAGAAGGTAAGTCACATATCACCCTTTAAAACAGGCACAAGGTCCCCTGTCTTCCACAGAGATCCAGTGATTGGCTATCTCTTCAACTACATACTCCACTTCTCTGACCCTCATCCACTTCCCTCCAGGAATGCTGGCGTCCTCCTTATTATTGCAGCATGCCAGGCAGCTCTCACTGAGGGGCTTTGTCTGGAACATTCTTCCCCTAATAGCTTGTGACCAATTCCCTCATTGCCTTCAAGGGTGTGCTCAGATTTTACCTCCTCCATGAGTTCTGTCCTGACGAGACTATTTAAAACTGGGGCACAGGGTCTCACAGCCTCATCACACTCCCAAGGCCTTTTCTGTGCCTACCTTTCTTTTTGTTCCATACTATGATACTCTGTACAACTTAATTATTTATTGGATTTATTCTTTGTTTTCTGTCTTGCCCTGCTAAAATGTAAAGTCCACAGGAAGTTGACATTTTTATCAGTTTCATTCTTGGATATATTCCAAGTCCCTGGCATATAATATATGCTCAGTACATGTTAGTTGAGTGAGTGATTCTAAGGCCAGAGCTCATGTGGGGAATCCTCACAGAAAATAGCACGCTATTATCCCCAAGTTAGGTGGAAAGTTAGGTACTCAGAGCTGGCCTGCAGTAAGGCAGGAGAGGTGGCCAGAAATGACTGAGTTTGAACTTGAAAAAGACTCTTTTTGACCAAACTTTAGCCCCTCCGAGAACTCTCTTCCAGTAGTTGAGCCTGTTTTTGTCCTGTGTAGTGCAGTTGTAGCAGGAATGGCTAAGTCAGTTGAGTGAGACTCCCCCATCCTTGATATCCAATCACCTGCTCCACCTTCCATGCCTAAGAACCCTGTCAAGTCAGTGTCATAGGTGTCCCTTCACCCTGGATGTCTCTGCTCAGTGACTTTCCATCCATGACCCCTCACTCTGTCCTTTGATTGGAACTGCCCAACTGTTGGAAGTTGAGCTCAATGACCCACAGTGGCAGTCCTGACACCCATCTCCAGAGTCCTGAATAAAGTCTTCCTTACAGATTTCACCAGGGTCAGAATACTGTGCCCTTAACGCATATGGTACCACGACTTGTGTGAGATCAGACTTATCACTGGACCCCCAGGACCTCTCATCTAGGACTGCAGATGTGTGTCTTTGAAGTTTTTGCCTTCTTTCCTTGAATAATGGATCAGGGATCATTGGAGAACCTAACTCGACCAGTGCTCCAGAGGTAAATCCACAGACGTGGGGTAAGGAGAGATTTTGTTCCTAGAGATTCTTAGCATATTCTCAAGGCTAGGTTAGGAATTCCCAGCAGACAGAGGTGTGGTAGTGTCAAGGCTTCTCCGTCCATAGAGAGGCTGGGTTAGGGTCCTAGACTTCCTTGTTTGCAAGGTACCATTAGGTACCACCATGAGAAATTCTCAGTGGACTGAACTCCTCTCCACCCTTTATTTTCCATCACTATGGCACTAAGCCTGAGCTTGCTTTCTTCAGGCACAGTTTTACTAAGGATCATTCAGAACTTCAATGTCTTGCTGTCTTTCTTTCTTTTTCTTTCCTTCTTTCCTTTTCTTTCTTTCTTTCTTTCATAATAGTAACTAACATGCATCTGCTATAAAAATAGTTAACTGGGAAATAAAAACAGATGATGTCTGATATGCCTGCAAAAATATTTCGAAAATCTTTTTGGAAACTTGCAACCTTATTGTTATGTTAAGTAATAAGTATTTGTTAGTAATTTCTAAATAAGATAAACAATTGAGACATTCATTACTAAGCTTATTTTTATATGGCATGAAGAGGTAAATATATTTTGGACTTAATAAATAGGAAAAATTGAACTACAAAATAGCATATGCTTATAAAAATTGTGAGATTTGCTAAAATATTGGTATATGGCAGACAATTCACAATTGTCTATATTCTAGTTTTCTCTGTTAAAAAAGGTTGCCAAATTGTTAAAAGTTATAATCAATAGATAGACAGCTAGATAGATAAACTATTAAGAATAATAAGAGTGAAGATAAATAACTCATTATGCAAAACATGCCAGCTATATTTTTACCATGGGGAAAAAAAGAGAGCAATTTACCTAAAATGACTGATTGTTCCAGAATGAGAGAGAGGAAAGCACAGAACATCACCAGAATTGATATAAGTTAAAGAAGGTTTTAGGAACTATCACAAAAAGAATCTTATCCCATGTGGTCAGAGCTGCCTGTGATTGAATGGATTCATTTAGAAGGCTTATTTTTAATGTGCTTTAGTCTTGGTTAAAATAATGAGTTTTCTTAGATTCTCGGTCTGCTCTTAATAAGAAATTATTTTTTAAAAGTTTCTTTGCCTTTTGGTAATCTACTAAGGAACCAAAGGTTCTGTGTCTTATTAGAATACTTTCCTGTGGCAATCTTTATCATGACTTTGACTATTGAAGAGGACCAAATAAGGTTTTTTACAACCATGTTACGTCCCTGTGAATCTTTTAAGGTTCCTTTCGTTAGAGAGCTGGGCATTGTTTCATAGAAATCTAGAATCCTATTTAGTCAAGTGTTAAATCCTTTGACTTCTTCGACAATTTAGCTTTCCCAAAACTAAATCTTAAGTTTATCTTGATCTCTAACTAACCTTGCAATTTCAAATTCCCAGAGAATTCTTGGAAAATCCCAAAGGATTTGTTCTTTCACCTTGTAAAAAGAGTGATATTAAAAATAATAAAGTTTATATGGTATGTTGAATTGAATGAAAAACATTGTCAAACAAAATTCATACACTAATATTAATATTTCAGAAACTGTATGACACTCCTAGAAAATTTGTCAATACCTTCACTATCCATGACAGGATTGGTATAATGTTATCCATCATAATTCTGGCTATTGTTTTAACAAGCTGTGTGCTACAGGAAAAAAATCAGATTTTCTTGACAAACTCTCCTCTGCTCTTTAATCATACCCCTTTTGAAGTCTTATGTCGTCCACATGTATTTCCTGTTATACTATGATTTGTCCTGGAAAACACCTGTAATCAGCCATAAAGTCTTTGTGCTTATCCAAAGCAAGCAACCTCATTGAGTCCCCTTTCAGTCTTTCATCTGCAACTCCACAGTTTGCTCCAGGCAGTAACCATGACTGTGACACTGATGTGTGTGTCATTTCCAGGGACATTCAATCCAGACTTCCACCAGGTCCACTGGTGTCCACATTCCACCTCTACAGACCCTCAGAACTTGGCGACTCACTGCCTTTGAGACTCAGAAAGTGGATTTATAATTTGTTCACAAGACTAATTTTCACTTTTCTTTTTATTTTCAGACATTCCTTCATTAAATGCCTGACTTCTCTAACCATTCAGCAAATATGCTCTACTACCAAATCTCAACACATGCCTCCACTGGTCCTTAAGGAAGAAAAGATGATGGAATGAGGAATGGACTATGCTGTCTGTTCAGAGAAAAGAAGGATGTCTCCTCCTTCCTTAAATAAGAGAATGGCCTGAAGAATATTCTCCTTAACCAAACTTCCATCTGTCTCCCCAGAGCTTCTTTTCAATCTGGATTCTGTCTTTGACCCACCTGGCTCAATTGCAGCAAGAATCCTGCTAAGACCACTAATGGGAAGAACCCATGCCTTTGATCTCTTTGTACACCTAATCAAATGCTCCAACTTTTTATATGATCATTCTGTCAAAGCCAGTTTAGTAAGAATCCTCTACCTCGGATGTCACCTCTTGATAATTTTCCATCTACTAACCCTCCCTCTGCCTGCTGGCTGTAAAGCCCCAGCTTTCTCAGCTGTATTTGCAGTTGGGCCCCATCTATGTCCAATATTGCAATAATCCTGACACCTGTCACATCTACTCTAACTCTACATCTTTGCAAGTGTTGCTATAATGAGTCACTCATATTTTATCTTTAAGGAAATGGGCATCCCAAAAAAGTCAATGTCTATAAAACGCCATCCTCTGCAAAAATATACCCAAAATTAATTCATACTTCTATCTCAGTATAAATAGAATTGATCACTTAGTTATTGCAAGCACAAAATAATCTGTTGGGTTTTCAACATCTGTTAGATGCTTCAAATCAATCCTAATAGTTGACCATTCATAGTTAGTACCATCATCAATGGTTCTACATTATTGCTACTCTTTCAAATAAATGTATGAATTGGCACCCATGGTGCTATGCTGGTCCCAGATTTGAGTCTTCCCTCTCTCTTGAAAACCAGCTGCCATAGAAGAAGTCTGTTCTGAGGCTCCCATGCTGTGAAGAAGCCCAAGAAAGGCTGGGGAGAGGCTGTCTAGACAGAAGATGCTCAGTTATGCTTAGATACATTTATGAAGTCACTTGTAATAAACCAGCCAACTGGCACATAAATGAAAATGAGTTCACCTTCATTTGAAAAAGTATTTGATTCCAAAACGAGGAGCACAAACGCTAATATGTGAGTACTTCAGAAAGTTAAGAAAAAAGCCACAGAAATACTACAAGATAGCATGAATGATGATAGATACATTTCTCTCATGTTTAAACAATTTAGCATAATAACTGTTAGAAAATTAATCTCAGATTCCTTCTTATAGTAATAGGAAATACAGAAAAATAATCAAATGTTCCAATTATTAAATAAAAATCAAACCCATAAAGTAGTCTCGATATCCTTGTGTATTCACATATTTAAAAAGCAAGGTTGTGGGTAGACATGCCTGTAATCCAAGACCAGCCTGGGCTACATAGGAAGGTCCTGTCACAACAAACAAACAAATAAAACCCAATCACTTGCAGAATTTATACTGACAATGCCAAGAGGCCAATTCTACTGAGAAAGTAACAGCTTTGTCTAATGACAAAAATTCTTCAGAAGATAAGGGAAAAAAAACGTATTTTTTTTCCTCAGTGTTTCAAGTTTGGAAAGCCAACTCTGAAAAATCTTTTTATCACTTGCGATTATTATGTTATAAGATGCAAAGCCTTCCCTGATCTCTATAGTACTAAAATGTCTATTTGTGAACATACTATTTTAATATATCAGCCAAAATTAATAAAAGAGAATTTTGTTACATGCTTAAGAAGAAAAAGCAGTACATAGAAATTTACATAGTAATAAATGCATACATATTTTTGAATTAATCCTCAAGCTCAGAAAATAAGCATATTGCTTATGAAATAGTAACTACATTTGGGAAATGGAGCAAACATCTTTTCTCATCACAGCTTATACAGAAAAAGTAGTCTCTCTCTCTCTCTCTCTGTTTCCTTTCCAGCTATTTGTAACAATCCAAGTACTTTGCAGTTATTATGTATCATATGGTCACTGAGAGGCACTAACATAGACATTTTAGGAAAGAGAAAATAAATTGCTATAGAGTTCAGTCTTCTCTACATCCCAATGGTCACACCAGGAAAGAGAAAACCCCAAACTAGGACAAATGTGAAGGAATTACTTCCAACCCCTGGCTTAAAATGTTATGTATGCAAGTCCATTCATAACTGAAGTATCTCTATACACCATTCACTCCCTTTTGCCTCTAGAGAACATTTGTTTGTTTTTTGCCTACCTGTTGCATGCTTTAACATCTCAAGGCAGACTAGTCATTTAGAAAGTTAACTCATTTACCTATTCTCCTCAGTCTTCATTCTCACTTCTTCTGGAGTATTTCTCCTTGAAAACGATTCATGTATTTTTCTTCCTTCTGTTTAAGTCTTTTGTTAGTGTTTTCTGTAAATGAACACTCCACATTCAGGTCTTGCTGGCTGACAAAAAGTCTGTTTTCCCCCAGCAGACATCATCTGATGTCAGAAAACATGGTTGTGTTTTGTGTAAGTGTGACATACCACGCTGATGATGACTGCCTCTGACCCAGAAACTCACAGAAGTCCTTCAAGTAAAGCAGAATTGATTGGTTAAGAATTTTTGGCTTTTCCACAAAGCAAAATTAACTTATCCCCATGTGAGAACCTTCTGCATTTCTTGTTGGAGGAAAGACGTTGCAGAGGTCCTTGGCCCAGGCGTTTTCCAACTTCATCTCAGCAGATATTAAATACTCCACTTCTTGGTCAGAGCCCATCACCCAGCTCTGGAGATATGGACATCTTGGCCTTGCTTTGGGAATCCTGGGAGAAAAATCAAAGAAGGATAAAGAACAGAATAAGGAAAGTACTCCAAGTTAATGCTCTGAAGGTGCAATTCCTAATGGAAGACAGCCATGGTTCTGGGCTTCAGTGACCTTCTAATTATAAACTACAGGAGGCCAGACAGCTCTGCCAAGTGGCAGGCTTTTTATCTCTTGCCTCCCAACCAGATACCAATCCACAAACACAGGTTGTAACTACCCATGGTGATCTACTTATCAACTTAGCTCATTTATTCTCTAGTTCCCTGGCTTTTTTCAAGTGGAAATACATGATTTCTTTCACACACAATGCACCATTTTCAGGAAAAGCACACTTTTCAAACCTCCAACTGCATGTGCACAATTGCTCATGTTTGAAAGAGAAACATCTACCTTAGAAGAAGAGTAAATGTGTCTATCAAAAAGGCTTTACTTAAATAATCACTGGTACCTGCAACAGCCTAATGGTTTAAAAAATAAAGAAAAGGGAGGAATGATAAGCTTTTGTAGCAATGATAAGCCAAAGGGACACATGAAACTGAATTTTCTGTCCATTCATACAAATGTCATGGTGCTAAAACACCTGATCATTTTCAAGGTGGCCTCTTAGGCTCACACTTAATGGTTGTTCAATATACTGTAGAACTTTGAAAACCACGTAACTTTGTTTAAACTTGTTCAAGGCAGAAGTGATGGGCTGAAACCAAGAAAACAGCTCCTGGTTTCTTCTCTGTACTTATTTTGCAGTGCTTGTATTAAACCCAGGGCCTCAGACATGTTAGGCAAGCCTCCACCATGGAGCCCTCCAACAATCTTTCTTTGTGGTCAAATATAGGCATATCAATTCTAGCTGACAACATTATAGATTTTTGGTTGTTCACTAAAACCTACGAAAAGAACTCAAAACTCTGTAATTCAAACTTCCCTGTAAACACCTCCCCAGTAACTTGCTACAATTAAAAATCTTACTAGACATTTTGATTGAAATTAGTTGAAAGAAATCAATCCAAACTCTTACCATTCTTTTCTATAAATCATGACATGTTGATTGTCACATGTCGAGAATTAAAGAAATTTGTATTTAAATTTAAAATTTAGGAATCAAAATTAAATTAAGGGATTATACTCATGAGAGGAATAAAGTCTTTTATATGATAATACATTTATAAGATTAAAAAGGGCTGAGTAAAATAATGTATACACATGTACATAAACACAAAAATGATAAAAATAAAATTAAAAACAAATAAAAAGGGCTGAGTGCATGACTAAAGTGGTAGAGCATACCTTCCTGGCAAGTACAAAGACCTGAGTTCAGACCCGAGTACTGCCAAAAAAAAGTTGTTATGACTTTTAAAAATTGACTCATCCATTTGAAATGTTCAGATTGCAGAGGCTAAAGTTGGGTCATGGAGGTCTAGGGTAAGTTTCTTTATTTATAAAACAAGGAGAATGGAATAAGTATTTTAAGTTATTGACATCGCTTAAATTCTGACTCTAGACAAGTATATTTATTTTAAAACTCATCGGTGACTCTGAGAATAGGAATTCATCCAAATATATACTATATCTAGCTAGATATTTCTTGTTTTTTTACATGGAACTTGGGATTGAACCCAGAACCTCCTCTTGAATGATGTACCACTTGAGCCATACCCCCATCCCTTTTCTTTGTATGCTAATTTTGAGACAGAGTCTCACTAAGTTTGCAAGGGCAGCCCTCAAACTCTTAGTCCTCCTGCCTCTACCTCCTAAGTAGCTGGGATTAAAGGCATTTACCACAATACATGGTCTGGCTCTTTAGCATTCCTTTTTTTTTTTTTTTTTTTTTTTAGGGTGACAGCATCTACTTTATTTGTTTTTTTTTTTTTTTCATTTTTCTTTTATTATTCATATGTGCATACAAGGCTTGGTTCATTTCTCCCCCTTGCCCCCACCCCCTCCCTTACCACCCACTCCACCCCCTCCCGCTCCCCCCCTCAATACCCCACAGAAACTATTTTGCCGTTATCTCTAATTTTGTTGTAGAGAGAGTATAAGCAATAATAGGAAGGAACAAGGGATTTTGCTGGTTGAGATAAGGATAGCTATACAGGGCATTGACTCACATTGATTTCCTGTGCGTGGGTGTTACCTTCTAGGTTAATTCTTTTTAATCTAACCTTTTCTCTAGTTCCTGGTCCCCTTTTCCTATTGGCCTCAGTTGCTTTAAGGTATCTGCTTTATCTCTTTAGCATTCCTTTTTTTTTTTTTCCAAGTTTTTTGGTGGTAAGTGGCAAATCCAGGGCCTCTTGAATGCTAAGCATGTGCTCTACCACTAAGCTATACTCCAGACAAAAACAAGTCTTTTAGATACAAAAGTGTTTGCTAATTAAAATATCATCTAAATATAACCATAAAATATGAGTGGACTATAGAATAGATACAGGTTTTGTATGAATCTTTCTAATAGAAGATAAGGTGAGAGGAAAATTGGAGTTAGTTTTATCTGAAGCAGACCTTGGGACTCTAGTCACAATGCTGTACTCTGTGGGGACATCAGGGAAAATGAGAGGACTGATCTCATTGGGACAGTGACATTCATGCTTGGCACCCTGAATCTCTAACTCCAGTTTACCAAGACATTTTAAAATAAATGTTCCGTAATCTGAAAGAATAGTTAGCTTTGTATCACCAAGCATGTTTAACAAAGTTGCTAAATAGCATAGAGACTTGTGGCAAATTATTATAACTTTCCTCTTGATGGACAATAATACATTCATTACCAAAAAAAAAAAAAGTTTGAATGGTGCTTCCCAAAACAACTCTGAGCCCTTCTGAAGAAACTCGCTTCAGTCACGTTTGTATCTATCATTTTGATCAGGACGTATGATGGTTTTGCTCATTGCATGGAGGACATCATCATCCATCTTTCTCCTGATTACACTGCTCTGCCAGTGAAATAATCTCTTAATAATGATGGGGAATTGTGTTCTCATGACATGACTCGCTCTGATGAGCCCACGTGGCTCCCTGTGGCTAACACCTCCTAAATTCAATCTCTCTCAATGAATCCAGTCTTTAGTTCTAATACCATTTCTACAATGGACATCTAACCCACAATTTCAAATTCTTAAAACATTTATTCTTTTTTTTTGGACACTAGAACATTTATACTTGTCCATCTCTGCAGGACATTCTTTATTCCCTATAACTATGAGGAATTACTCACTGTGGCCGAAAAGTCACATACACAAGGAAATCCTGCAGATGAATAAGAGAACGTAGCAAGCTGCTTAGAACAACAGTCCCTGATAAATTGCCCTCATAATTTTTTTCATATTTGAACTACAACACCACTTTGGGGACCTTTGGTCAATTTTTGTACTACTTGTATGGGGGACAATTTGTCTTTTCCTTCAAAGAAATAGCAACCCAGGTAAATCCACTTTAAAGCAGCAAGTGGTTATGCTTGCTTAACTCATGGCCTCCCAGAATGTTAAATGGTAGCCTTGCCCTTTACCTCATCTATAGTTAATCAAGAAAGGCTATGACCCCTGACTCCTACCAATAGGAGAAGGGAACAGTGTTTCGTCAGGGATAAAAACCTGAGCAAACCTCCCTCTCGGTGTGCTTGGTCAGTTGCACACCCTTCTGCAGAAGTAAAACTGTTTGCCTTGCTGACTGACTCCTGAGTCTTAATTTTTAATCCAGAGATTTTTCCAACACTTGTTTGATTACATACTTAAAATTTTTCTTTAAGATGACTGTTCTATGGTTTGTTCCTTCTGAAACTCATTTTGCAGTTTAATCTCCATTTTAAGGTATAAAAGGAGTAGAAACTTCATCCAACCATGTGTTCAGAGATGGAGCCACTAGGAGTGATTAGTATTAGACAGGGTCATCAGGATGAAGCCACTGTGGTTGAATGAACAAAGAGATGGGAAGATACATGCATGCTCCCTGTCCCTGCACCAGCAAGAAGGCCATTACCAGATGTGGCCTCTCAACCTTGGACTAGAACTCTGAGATAAAATAAACCTCTTTTCTATATAATTGGTCCAGTCTGTGGTATTGTGCTATTAGAAATAGAAAGTAGGCTAAGACACCCTTTGCTAAAATAAGTGTATTATGAAAGGAATATTTCCATCCCTATCATAAATAGAAACCCAAGTAGCACCTGCCACAGACAGAGGGTGACACTAAAGATAACTAAGTGAATGCAAGTGCCCACCAAAAACAAAGTTTTTGACCTATTTTTTCTTTATTAATAACAAGGATCAGTAATCTTATGGGGAAACTTATAGTCTTTAATGATTTGTTCAGAAAGAAGAAAGGTTGAAGATCAAGTTGATATCCATTTCAAGAACTTAGAAGAAAAGTCATGAGGATAAATCCAAAGAAAATAAGAAACAAATAAAAGGAATAGTTAATGAAATGGAAAACAAAGATAGTAGAAAATACAGCAAAAGCATAAGTGATTTCTTCAAAAAAGAAATTGGCAAACTTCAGGAAAACTGACCAGGATAAAGCAAAAAGAGAAAAAAATAGTTGGGAATGAAAACTGGGATGCATCATAAATTGAAAAGAGAATATTATTTAAAACAACCTTTGAGATGATGAATTTGAGTATTTTGAAAATGGTCAACTTCCTATAAAATATCAAGTAGCAAATCTCATTAAAAAATAAGTCAATCCTATTAGAGCATGCCAATCACTGATGTTTAAAATCTCTCTGAAAACATAAGCATAGGTGATTTACTGGTGAATAATAATAAACAATAACCTCCCATCATACAAATTCTACCAAAAAGTATAAAAATAGGCAATAGGCCCAAGTAATAGGCTGATAATGTATCCAAATCAGATTGGAACAGTGTTAGAAAGGACAATGACTGGCCAATCTAACTCAGAATAAAAGTGCAGAAATTCAAAGTTCATAAGAGCAGTGCGTAATAAAGACATAACCTGATAAGTTAATTGGAGTTATTATAGGGAAAATTCACTATCCACTCATGGTTGAAGGAAGAAAGGGAGGAAGGGAGGAAGGGAGGAAAGGAGGAAGGGAGGAAGGGAGGAAGGGAGGAAGGGAGGAAGAGAGGAAGGGAGGAAGGAAGGAAGGGAGGAAGGGAGGGAGGGGAGTGAAGGAGGGAGGGGAGTGAAGGAGGGAGGGAGGGATGGAGAAAGGAAGAAGGGAGGAAGGAAGGAGGGAAGGAAGGGAGGGAGGGAGGAAGGAAGGAAGGGAAGGAAGGGAGGGAGGAAGGAAACAAGGAAGGAAGGAAGGAAGGAAGCACTAGTTGTAATCAATCATACTGATACAAGTTTAACTATATTTCTATATACCAGCATGAGTTTCTTTAAAGGTATTTTTTTAAAATCTAGCCATGAGGAAGGGAGGATAAATAAGAATGGTGGAGGGGGTGAATTTAACCAGGATATATTGCAAGCAATTTTGTAAATGCCATAACGTAACCCCAGTACAACAATAATACAATTTTTTGGGGGGGGCTACTGTGGCTTGAACTCAGGGCCTACACCTTGAGTCACTCCGTCAGCCCTTTTCTGTGAAGGTTTTTTGAGCTAGGGTCTTGTGAACTATTTGCCCAGGTTGGCTTCAAACCACAAGACTCCTAATCTCTGCCTCCTGTAAACTAGGATTACAGGCGTGAGTCATTGGCGCCCAGGCTATAATATGATAATTTTTTTTAAAATTTTAAAAGCTAGCCATGTATAGCCATTGCTATAAAAAATAAGTTTCCTTGGTAATAACAATCATGAAAGATTTTATATAAAAATTTGAAGAAGCAATCTACAAACTTTAACCAAAGATGTTAAGAAGGTTCTTTTTTAAAAGGAGCTATGTACAGGCAAGAAGGCTCTGAGTCACTGCAATGTCTGCTCTTCTCAAGCTCACCTTGTAATTCAGAGCAACTGGAAACAGAATCCTAACCACCTTTAAAATGAAACTTCACAAGCTCATTCTAGTTCTGTGGAAGAACAAAGGGACAAGAATAACCAGAGACTTGCTAAAAAGAGAAGGCAAGCTTGTGTTACTAGACATGGAGCCATAATACAATGCTGTAATAAGAAGTGAGTGAGGGACCACTGTGGGACCCTCAGGGTGAGGAGCTCAGGGAGACTCCTGTGCCATGGAAACCCGATCCCTGAGTGAGGCAGGGGAGTATGAGGGAAGACAGGACAACCGACCATCTACAACACTGTGCACAGATATCAACTCAAGATGAGCAGGAACACACGTGAGAAAACCAAACCTTGACACATTCAGGAAGAAGTGAAGCACAGTACCCTATGCCTCAGATGGAGACAAACTCCTTAAACATATGTCCTGATCATAAATCAGGACAGATGTGCCACTGAGAAAAGAAACAAAGGATTTGTTTCCAGAATATAGAAAGAACTCTTGAAAATAAAAAAGAAACAACCTAAAAAAAAAAGTTTCAAAGACTCTATTTTGATACACTCTTTTCTATGCATAGTATTTGCATTTCAATATAATAAGAATTAAAACAATATTATAAGTTATCTCATATACATGTGATAATATTGACAATAGATTTATAAGAATGAAAATATGTCATGACATCTTTGAAATAGTGTCAACTACTGACAACCCCAATCTTTCCAAACAATTCCTTAGTCTTCCAAACATCCACAGGATATACCTGTGAACCCCTCCCGAATAACATTAAACTCTGCATATGTTACTTCAATCAGTACTTATATTCGTACAGTCTTAGACAATTACATGTATTTTCACGTGCCTCCAAAACAACTTTCTGAAGAAAGGCATTTTATCCATTTTAAGGTTAAGAAAGTGAAGTTCAAAGTGGTTAAAGGATGTGCCCAGGTCATGACAGCATAGAGAAGGACATGGTGACAAAAATCCCCAGGACCAGTCTGCAGGGGTACCACAAAGATGCTGGTCTTCCTAAGATCCAGCCCTGAGGTCTTAGGATAGCTGGGACAGGGTGCACACACTTTCGAGTGCCTCTTGGGACACTGGGCCCTGCCAGTTCACACTGAGGAGGGGCAGCTCCCATCATGGGCTGAAACCCCTAGATCAGATTGGTTTTCTCCACTAAACTGGACACTTCTCACATGACAGAGAAGAAAAGGGCCATACCCACCAGCATTTATTGCATGTTTGTGATGTGTGGTCCTGTCGCAATGGTATTGAACTAATCCAAGACGAAAAATGTGAGCAGCAGAAAAATTAAAGTGTCTGATTTTCATATCCAATTCATGATTTTATGCACAAACTGTTACTGGATTCAAAATAAAGCATTTCCTAGTGTACTACAGTTAAAAAATCTAAGTATGCAGATATGCAGTCATATACACAAAGAATAACATTACTTGTAATGAAATATATTTTTTTAGTTCTACCTTGTTTTATTATTTAAATAAACTATAGAAATGCTTTTTTTTTACTTTTCTTTTATTATTCATATGTGCATACAAGGCTTGGTTCATTTCTCCCCCCTGCTCCCACCCCCTCCCTTACCACCCACTCCGCCCCCTCCCTCTCCCCCCCAATACCCAGCAGAAACTATTTTGCCCTTATTTCTAATTTTGTTGTAGAGAGAGTATAAGCAATAATAGGAAGGAACAAGGGTTTTTGCTGGTTGAGATAAGGATAGCTATACAGGGCATTGACTCACATTGATTTCCTGTGCGTGGGTGTTACCTTCTAGGTTAATTCTTTTTGATCTAACCTTTTCTCTAGTACCTGTTCCCCTTTTCCTATTGGCCTCAGTTGCTTTAAGGTATCTGCTTAGAAATGCTTTTTGTTCTCTTCTGATTATATACTTGACACTATCCAAGATTTTTATAGTTATTTAATATTTCCCTGGTACATAAATCATCATCTGATGAGGTATCATTTTTTGAGTGCTTCAATATATCACATTTTTATCACACAAATCCTTCACACTGACATTGACTGAAAGATAAAAGCTAGTGGTCTTGTTTATAGCATCCAATATGACTGAACATAGAAGACAAATACAATTTTAAAAAATAAGAAATGCCAATATTCAAACCCTCTGTGCCAACCCATTGAGGACAGCCCTCAAAAAGATGATCAAATGCATCATGATTTGATATGACTGGAGTTTTTTATTGCTTTCATGATAATTTTGTATTTATGTAGTTCATGAAGATGGCCAAGAAAATTAGCATATCTTAAATTTTTGTACAGTTGAAATGTTACTGATACTTAAAATTAAAATGCTACATAATAAGATTACCTCGAACAGGCATGGCATTTTTAAATTATTAATGTGACTGCATAGGTTTTGCCATTTTCAGTCTCTTAACAGCCTGGTGATTAGGCAGGGAACTGCTAATTCTATTTTATAGATAAGGAAGCTGGTGCTCAAAAGAGTCAGCGACCTCTCATGCTGGGACTTAGACACGATGCTCTGCCTGGCAGCCTCCCCTAATTCCCCAGGTCTGAGTAAAATTGCCCTCTACCAGCATCCCTGGGTTCCACACCCACAGGCTCACCCCTGTTCCTCCTCCCTTACCTTACGTGAAAGAGAAGAAAGCTGCTTCCTACCACATCATTTGGGAAGTAGGAGGCAGAATGCGATTTTCTACCGTGAGCCTTCCATCTACCACTGCTGAAAACCATGACTTTCCCCATCTGTCAAACAAGGCTATGCCCTAGCCAAGAACAGCACCATGGGAAAGACCAAACTGAACCAACTGTCTGAAAGTACTTAGTAAAGTGTGAACAGTCTTTGCAAATTCTGTTCTTTGCAAATACTCAACCAATGAAATGTGTTCTTGGTAGTCTCTACCTACAAGTCAGCCCCCCTCATGCATCAGGGGCCAAAACACTCAATGCTTTGCACTGGCTGTTTGGAACTTGGGTGTGGACACCCATCCTCCCCAGCTCCAGGATCACTCAATTGGCTCTGAAACCTGGGGCCACTGCCCACAGCTGACATAAGCATGAGTGTTCACTCGGTGACCCCTGCCTTCTGAACAAAAATCTCCTATTTTGGCAACCTGGGCTTCACTCACAGCAGGAGCTGGCACTGTACATGATCTCATGCAAGGAGTAGAAAGAAAATCTTGCCAGCTCCGCTCATTCACTGAGGTGAAAATTTCTTTGGGTTCCACGGCTTGGGACAGAAACTGTCAGGGAATTCCAAGCTCCAATTACAACCCTGGTATAAACAACTGTTGACAATTTTTTAACCTAAAGCTGTCCTTTGGCAGGGGTGGGCAGAGGGCTGAGGGAGGGAAAATGAAGGGGTTTCCAAGGTGGAATACAGGGGGTTGCAGCAGAAAGGAGGAGAACAAAGCAAGTCTCTTAGGAATTAGAGCATGCACAGACACCTGGCTATCACCCAAAGAAACAAGAAAGGCCTTTCCCATGGGAGGCAGGAAGAGATGCGATTGTAACCAGGAGCTACCTGAGAACTTTTTCCCTCTTTATATCATGTCTTTTCTGTTTGTTTTAAGGTGTTTGTTAAATTTCAGAACCACATCCTTACACTGAAAACTAGCAAAACCCCCCTCTCATGGGGCGTGGTATGGGAGGGTTGTGCGGGAAGGCAGGCAGGCAGGACAGCAGGGACAGCTACTGTCCTGCTGTTCTCGTGTGGCGCTCACTGCAAGCATAACCCTCTCTGCAGCTTCACCTAGCAGAATAGCCCAGTTCCCCAGAAACGGTGTTTTAACCCATTTATAGCCATCTCCTGAGAACAGGGATTCAACTGAAGGTGATGGGAACTAAAAATACACAGGACTTTTTATAATGCGTGACCACACAAATTCCAGCTAAATCCTCTGGATATGTTGAAACTTACCCTTGAAAGTCCCTAACATAAAAAGGAGGAGCCAGATGCAGACAGACTGCCAGCCATGCCACAACTCCGCTGGGAGCATGCCCCAGCCTCCCATGCCAGAGTAAAACGTGAATCAGCAAAGACTGGATTGCCTTAAAATGAAATCTTTGCAAAGTGGAAAGTCAGATCAACTCACCCCACGGAACAATAGTCCAGGCTCCAAGGCACAGCGAGCACTGCAGATGTTAATACTGAGGGAACCGTGAGGGCACAATGTGTTGTAGAAAAGGTCATGGGCCCCTTGGCTGTAACTTGACCTTGATCAGTTATACACCTCCAGGTTGAATATGTATATAAGATGCATTTTAAACAGCACCAAAAGGAAAAGCATGCTTAAAGATTTCCAAGGAGATACTCTACTCCAGATTAAGTAAGGAAAACATATAGACAATTTCCCAGGTGCTCTGACTCCTCTCTCTCATACAAGCCTTTCTCATTCGCTCTCTGCAGAGCTCCTCAAGCCTCTCTAATTCACCTTTGACTTTGACCCTCCCTCTCGGTCAGGTTCTGACCACAGATACAGATGCTTCATGATGAGTAAACAGTTTAGTCACTTTGTACACAAATCACACAACTTCCGATTTCCAGGTCATAAGCACATGTATACCCTTTTATAGCACATCTTGAATGGAGTTGACCCAGCCTCAGATTTCAGTCTGTGAAACGGCAGAGCTAACGGTGGAAGGCAGAGGTCTGTGGGGGCTTGCACGAGCAAAGAAACCCCTTGGCGTCTTGGGTTTATTTTGGAAAGCTCAATTTATCCTCATAGATTAAGAACCCACATAAAAATAATACGGCATATGGATATACTGAATGGTACTCCAATCATATTTTAGCTCAGTAAAATGCTAAACATACTATTTTAAATAGATATGATTAAAATCTACCTAATTTGGCATTAGCTGACTGAAATTGTCACAAATTTCATTTGTGTAAAACCTAACTTTACACAAATTTCATTTGTGTAAAACCTAACTTTGGGGGTCAGTCACGGACGGCCATGCCAGGGACTTTTGCACCTGTCACCAGATCTCTGAGGTGAAGATTGTTAACAAAGGGGAAACTGAGGCTCCAAGAAAGTACCAGAATTAGTGTGATGAAGAGCTAGCTGACTCCAAATCAACTCATTTAATGCATCTTGAGTACCTTTTCAGTCTGGCATCTCTGGGAGACATAAAGGTAAGTTGGGTATAAAGAAGGTCAGAATCAGATGGTCTTAAAATAGACACAGCACAAACGTTTAATAGGAACATCAGTAAATAAACCCAGGAGGTGTTTGACCTAATAGATGGAAAACTGACAAAAATGCTTTGTTTACATGCCAGGCTTCAAACCTTTCAAATTAATATCCTTGAGCACAAAGTAACTATTATTTAATTCATCAATTAGATTTCTATTTGTGTAGTGTTGCCAGGTTTAGCAAGTAAACATTATAAATATAAGTGTATGTGCCTGGTTACATTTCAATTTCACATAAGCAATGAATGTTTTTGGTAGATACATATCTTACACAATATTTCTTGTATTTTATCTTGTAACCCCACAAGAATTTTTAATGGTTAAATGCATTGTCGCATTAAAAGCAAGAAGAAATGCTCATCTGCTATTATGTAAAAATACACACAAATTTCAGATACTTATAAAAGTCAAATCCATGCCTCTTTCCAGCACTTAATACATTAAGGAAATAAAGAGGTCTATGAAATTCAAATAATGCCCATAATGATATTAGGGTGACTTTCACTTCTTTTATGATTTTGGAACACATGAAAAGGCTGTGTGGACCATTGAACCCTCACTTTCTGGCCTAGAGAACAGATTCATAGACTAATTCAGAGCAGTATATTTAACAAATGTCTCTCTGGGTACAACATTGCTATAAGTGAACCAAAGATTGTTCCTTACAAAGCTGGAACCCACAAAGGCATCTGGGGTTTCTTGTCACCATAAACTCTAAGTGCTCTGACAAGGGTACTGTGGTAGAAACAGGAGCTCAAGGTTTGTATTCTGAGAACTCATTCTGCAAGAAACGCGAACCTCGACATCACCCACATCCACTCAACCCTCCTTTTACAATTGGTTTTCTACTCTCTCTTAATCTTACATTTTTTAATCTGAAAAATGAGGCTATGTGTTTCAGAAGGCTATTGTGAAAATCAGAAGAGATAACAAAGGTTATTATTATTCCATCAAATAATTCCTATGAACTGAGGCTAGCCCAAAGAGAGCTATCTGAATCACATACCCAGGACTCAAAGGAATTTTAAAGATCCTCCACCCTGCAGCTGTCATTTTAGAGAATAGGTTAAATGACTTTCTCATTAGTACAGCCATACTTTCTTTTTTCCAATCCAGGGCTTTTTTCCAACTTCAACATATTCCCTCTTAGGTAAGGATGAAGCTGCTCCATCATCCTAGACATTGAAATCTTCTATTTTTTTTTTTGGTGGGGAGGGTTGTGCTTGTGTATGCTAGGCAAACACTCTACCACTGAGCTACATACATCCTTAGCACTTGACGTTGAAATCTGACACAATGTGCTAAGTGTAGAGTTTAAGAAAAGAAAAGATGGCAAGGAGGAAGAAGAAAGATATAGAAAATGGAAATTAATAAATAGTGATAGGAGTTGCACATTGCCACCCAGGTGTCCCGGAAGAGAATGGGAACGGGAGGCATTCTGATTTCCAATTTGGCACCTTCTACATCAATCACATTCAGTGCTCCTCTCTCGGACTCATGGCGGGGCACAGTCTGCTGCCACCACCACAGCAGACTTAGGGAGAGGTGTACAAAGGACATTGGCCCTCCATCCTCCAACAGAACACTCCCATGGCAAAGGAAATTACAGCATCACTTTTATGTAAAAGGTGCTAGATGCACTAGTCAAAAGTTCATTTCCAAATTCATTCTTCTGAGGAACTAATAAGTGAAGCCACTTTTGCCTGTTTCATGGATGGGTAGATAGACACAAGCATGGATCCAATGGAAAAAGGTCAAAATACTAAATGTCTACCTTGTGCCAAATTCCTAAGAGGCATCTTCACATACATTTCTTTGTTTCAGTCCTAAGACAATTATGTAGGCAACATCAGCTGTTGTCTCTGACAAAGAAGGACTAAGGCCACAAAAGGCCAATGGCTACCCAGTGGCTACAGAGTCACAGTCTGCTGGAGCTGACATTTGAGCCCAAGGCTGCAGAGGGCAAATCCAGCAAAAAGCAAAAGTGCTTCTGGTGTAAGCTGACGCTGATGTTTAAAGCTGGAGTTGAGTTTGTTTCTTCCTCCTCATATGTGAAGAACAGAAAACATTATAGTAGTCTTGGGAAAGTTCTCACAATCCAAGCAAGGTAAGAGAAAAATATGGGAAGATGGAAAACCTGGTTTGGTTTGTTTGGAAGGAACACTGAGGAAGACTTGAAGAATCCAGGGGAAAAGAGGAGAACATCTGACCAGCCAAGAGACCAAGGAAGGTAAGGAAAAGGTGAAGGGGACAGCCAAGGAAGAAAGAAAAACAACTGAGCATTATTCATTGTAGCATAAAGTTAGACTTCCTGGACAAGAGATGGAAAGAAAGCAGGTTAGTCAGTCATCAGTAAGACCAATAGGACAGAAGAATCAATGTGCAGCTTACAACACAGTGTAGGAAAATGCTTGTCATGTGACAAGTGACATGGAATTAAGTGTCAATTACTTTTATCTGCCTTGGTGCAGGAATAAAGAGTCTCTCTTCACTATAACTGCAGGAAATCCAGGGAACCAGCCTGAATTTTGTTTTTTACTTCAATGGAGTAGACTTTCATCCATCTTCAGAGGCAGAGAGAATAAGATTGTAGCCAAAATAATTGATGTATTTGAAACAATTCAACACTCTTTTCTGAGATATTAACCTTAACTTAAGGCAAAAAAGGAAGGAAGGTAAGAAAGAGAAGAGGAGAGGAGAGAGGAAAGAAGGAAGGAAAAGCAGGAGGGAGGAAAGGATTTTCTTGCCAAAATTAGAGTACTCTTTCTCTTTCTAAGAATTTAATAATCACTTATTAGAATAAAATTAAATAAGAAAAAATATTTCTAACAAAGCATTTTTTCAGTATCATTAATAAGATTACTAATACATCATTTATGGATATGCGATTTAAAATGAAGACAATTACTATAAATAAAACAATACACAACTTTGAGAATCCCACTTGCTTATCTCTGGCCTCTCGGCCCCACACTCTGCATTACTGCAATAGGCCCATGGTGACCACGCTGCTACCCAGGGGGAAATTACAATGACAAAGCCCAAGCGCGCAGTCTGGGCACCTTGACACACTGGATCTCCCTAGTAACTGGAGCTCAGAGTGTTTCTGAGAGAACGTGTTACTCACAGCTGCACCGCACGCCCAAGAAGATGCTCTATCCTACAAAGATGGTGGAGAGCCTAACGAGAGTGGTCCAGAGTCCCCATAAACAGCGGCGTGGACTGAGCGACCTGCTTCCCCACCAACTCTCCCGGGACCTAGAGACCAATCGCACCACACAGCCTGCTCCTTTCTCTGCTTCTTCTTCCTTTCTCCTTCTCATCTGTTGTCCCGTGGGAGCCTCGGACACTTACTGGTCGCTGTCAGCATCGTGTCTCAGTGCCTTTGTTTGCCTCTTATGTCATCAGCAGGTTCCAGCGTGACTGTCACTGCAGCCAGCAGCACTGGGCCCAGGCAGAGGAGTGCCGCAGTCAGGAGCTCCCCCTACCCAGTGCCTTTTTTTCTTTTTAAAGAGATAGAACTATCACCAACCTTAGGCATCGGTAACACTGCAGAGGCTGCGCAGTACAATGATGAAAAGGACTTGCCCAGAGTTTTTTCTTTTCCTCATTATGCAAACATTAATTCTTAGGAGGACGTGCTGTTTAAAATGAGGATCGCCACTACAGAAGATGGTTCTATCGAACACTAGCTGTGTGACCTTAGGCCTCCCATGTGGGTCTTGTGGACTTCATGGGAAATGAAGAGCTGTGACCAGGCCAAGTCCAGTCTAGAAACACTATAATTTGCTAAAAATAAAAACAGCAACAACCGTGATTCAGGTAAAATACAACACAGGTGTTTATATAGTGCAGAGTACTTTCTGCCTGTTATTTGGATCAGGGTAGGAGATTCCAAAGGGAAAAAAACAATTCACTTGAAATGCTTTATAAACTGAAACATGTGCTAAATGTTCATTGTCAATGTCAATTTAACAAGAACATATTGTTAAATAGATCAGAAAGAACTCTATTTTCTTGCCTCCTACAAATTGGGGCTATGAAATCCCAACCATGTCTGTTTTATATACAGCTCTGCCCTTCAGTTGTTGGGTACACCAAAATCCCTCATTTTAGTCACTGATAGAACTACCCACTTCATCCATATAAATCTAGAATGTGGGCTTATCTAGAATCACTAGAGACTGGAAGCTCTCATCTCTTTTACCCCTGGGGAAAGATATCAAATTCAGCTCAGCCAACGCTAGACACAAACAGGCTCAACAGTCTCTGCTGGAGAGAGAAGCCAGCCCCAAATGTCAGCACTAACTTTGGAGGGAGTGGCTCACTTCTCCGTGGTCTGGCTCTACAAGAGGGCTGCCACATGAGACATTGAATCTAGCAGGATTCCTCTCAAGCCTAGAATCACAGATTCATGTACAGTCATCCCTCTGGAGAGGGGGCAAGGCCCAAGATCCTTGAGGATACCAAAACCTATGGATGTTCAAGTCCCTCGTATAAAAGGGGATAGTAAGTATATTCAGAAAACCTCTGTGCCTCTTCCTTACACTTTATTTAAATCATCTCTGGGTCACAAATACCATGTGAATGCTTTGTTGTTACACTGTATTGTTTAGGGAATAATAGCAAGAGAAAAACTGTCCATTGCAGTATAAATGCTATTTTATTAATATTTTCAATCTGTGGTTTGTTGAATCCATGGAGACAGAACCTATGGATAGGAAGAGCTAGGTATATTTAATTACCTGGGAAATAGTAAAGAAATGTCTTATTCTAAACAAATCATGCTTCAATAACAAGTCAAACAAGTATCTATCAGGGAGAGGTGATGGAGGGGACTCTCTTCTAGGGTTCTCACCAAAGCTCTGAGGGCTGCTGACAGTGTAGCCCTTGATGGCATGCACCTGTGGAGGTGAATCTATCCCCTCCCAGGTTACCTCCATGTTAATGGTGCCAATTCAGTTGTCATCAAATTAATTAATCACTTAACTATTCAGTTATAAACAATAAGCATGAGTGATGCCTCCCTCCCTCACCTTCCAAGGGCAGTAGGTCCCCAGAAGGAACTTTTTGCCCAGAGTGGGAGTGTTGGGGTGTGAACTGCCAGCTGGAGGAAGCTCCAGGAGGGACAGAGGGATCGTCAGGACTGTAAAGTACCAGCAACTGGGAGAAAAGGGTTGGAGAGGTTGGAGAGAGGAAGGGAGAGGGAAAGGGAAGAAGAGCTGAAAGAGAGAAACTTTGGAGAAAAAGATAAGGAGAGTGGATTTTTAGGAAGACCTGCTGCAGGCTGTGCAATGTGATTCTGTCTTCAGTACCCTCATCAAGAGAAAACCTTAAGAAGACAATTCCTGTTTCTCTTCTACACACTTGAAGTTGTCTTTGGAATCTTTCTGCATGTGACACAGTGCTGAGTTTATTTAGGCTATGTCTTAGTCTGTTTTCTCCTGCTGTAACACAATACCCAGTCTGGGTAACTTACAAAGAAAAAGGGTTATTTGGCTCATGGGTTTGGAGGCTGCAAAATCCTAGATCCATCAGTTGCATCTGGTGATGGCTAAGTGTTACTTCAACTCACAGTGCAACATGTGTAGAACAGCTAAATCACAGGAGTGGCTTTATGACAGCTGCCTCCCTTCCATGGTAGCTAAACCAGTCCCCATAGAGTGAGATCTCCCTCACTACCCAGACGACAGCCAAACCCACCCCCGTAACCCAACATCTCCCACGAGGCCCCACCTCCCAACGCTTCTCCATTGAGATATTAAGACTCAACATGAGTTTTGGTGGAGACAAACCATATTCCAACCATGGCAGGCTACAAAGAGACTCTTTCAGGGTGATGTAGATCCTGGCTGTCTGGACCAGACAACTCCCTTGTGTGGAATGCCGTGTGCATGGCTTCCTCCTCATGACCACTACCCCAAGGGCATCCTCTGTGTCCTCTAACCTCTTTCTCCCTGAATAAGTGTTGCCACCATCTGGACACAGGCTGTCCTCACCCCATGCCTAAGTGACCCTGCTGCCTCTTCTCTATCTTAAATACATACTTTGATCATGACAGGCGTCTCTTACACTGCCCCCCTGCCTCTCAGTGGCCCTTGGTGCAGACAGGAAGTGACGCTCAGACTTAGCCAGCAATGTTTGTCCTCCCAGGTACCATAGTAACACACGGCCTCCAGGCCTTGCACTGTCATTTCCTTGGTGATACTTTCTACACTTAGATGATAATGTCTAGATTTTTCTCTTAAATGATAGTTTTATACTGATTACAAAGACAATGTATGTCTGGTTTAGAAAACCTGAGAAATAGCTCCTATTTCAATACCCTAAAGAAAGACTCTCTTCCTTTTTAAATTTTTCCTTTTTTTTTTGTGGTACTGGGGTTTGAACTCAAGGCCTCAATGCTTGCTAGGCAGGCTCTCTACCCTTGAGCCACTCCACCATTCCCTTTTTAAAAGATTTTATTTTTAACTGATATGTAAAAACATAAAACTTATATGTATTAAAGGGCTACCCTGTAATGTTTTGATACAGGTATCACTGGGTAATGTTTAAATCAGGTTAAACCTACCCATTTCCCAAACACTGATCATTTCTTTACTGTGAAAACTTTCAAAATCCTTTCTTCTAAGCTTTTGAAATGTTCAGCATGTTATTGTCACCTGTGTAACCCTACTGTACACTTGCTCCTGTGTAATTGTAACTTGGTACCCATTGATCAACCATCTTTAGATACATGTGTATGTATATATAGAAAGAAAGAGATGAAGTATATATTGAATATATGGTTTTTCTAATTTAACATGATACTAAGAAATTTTCTTTCTTTTTCCATTCTTTGAGAACTTTTTTTTTTTTTTCCTGCAGTGGTGAGGTTTAAACTCAGGGCCTTGAGCTTGCTGGGCAGGCGCTCTACCACTTGAGCTCCACCCCTTGCCATTTTGCTTTCAGATGTTTTTTGAGTAGGGCTCACACTTATGCTCGGGGGGTCTGGATGATGATTTTCCTACTTAGTCTTCCTGTGTATCTGGATAACTGGCATGTGCCACCACATCCACCTTTTATAGGATGAGATGGTGGCGCTTAGACATTTTGCCCAGGCTGACCTTGAACTATGATTCTCCTGATTTCAGCCTCCCAAATAGCTAGAATTACAGGCATGAGCAACTGGCTCCTGGTGTTAGTCAGTTTTCCATTACTATAAAAAGATATAAGGTTATCAACTTATTTTAAAAAGGGTTATTTGGCTCACAGTTGCAGAGGTTGGAGTTCCTGATCTTTTAGCGCCGTTGTTTTGGGCAAAGCACTACATGGTGGCAGGAACGTGTGGTAGAGCAGAACCACTCACCTCAAAGCCAGGGAGTGAAAAGGGGAGAGAAGAGACAGGTCCCATAATCCTCTTTGATGGCATGACCCCATTGACTTAATGACTTCCCACTAGGCCCCACCTCTTAAAGGTTCCACCACCTCCCAACAGCTCCGAGCTGGGGACCATGCCTTTAACATTTTCAGGCATTTGGGGACACTCAAGATCCATTGATAGCAGCCCTCATCAATGTAACCAAGCCTAATCCAATTAGTTGAAGGCCCAGATAGAACAAAAAAGGCAGAGAAAGAACAAATTCTTCCTCTCCATCTTCTGGAATTAGAACATTTATCTTCTCTTGCCCTTGGAAACCAGAGATCCTGGATCATAGACCTTCAGTCTCCACGACTTATCACAGAATTGCCCTGCTCACCCCTGATTCTTATGCCTTCAGATTCAGAGGGAACATCACCACTGACTTTCCGGGCACTGCAGCCTGCAGACAGCATCATGAGAGCTCTTGGCCTCCCTAATCACATGAGCCAAAACCTACATAAGTGCCTGCATGCACCATACGTGTCCTCCTGGTTCTGTGTCTTTGGCGAACTCTGAATAATACAGTGTCCTCACCTACCTCATGCTCACCTTAGGACGTGATGTAAGAAGGTATTACCTGGTGCCAGCATTGCATAGAACCATGAAGACTCAGCCAGAAGGTAAGGCTCTGCTACCTGTCCAGAGCCTTCAAAGATCCTCCTAGATCACTCTAGCCTTTGTTCACCCTGGACCTCATCTTCCTCTCTGCCTATGTTATGTGGTAGCAACTCTGTTCACGTGTGGCCTACCCACGCTGTGATTGGTTTGGCCATCTTCCACAAAGTTGCACAAGTGTTGGATTTTATGAACTCAGAAAGGGCCACAGTCCATCTGAGTGACATCCACTCCAATCTCTGCATCTACTTGTCTTAGCAAGGGGACCTTTGCTATGGGTTCTGCTAACTCTCTGTCACCCACACCATCACTGTCCATCTCAGTAACTTGTCTCAGGGACCTGGGACAGGAGCAGATAGGAAGTCAGTTCACATAACCGAGTAGATCTCTAGGCAAGGCATTTATGCTTTGCTTCATCTGAAAAATGGGAATAACACCTTCCAACACAGCTGCATGCCAAGTTTGGTACATGAGTATTCAAATCCCATAGGTTATTAGTTAACATATGGTTTTTTTTTCTTACTTTAAGGCATTTTCCAAATTTTAGAGGAAAAAACAAGACATGTTCTCTTGAAAATCACTGAGCTCCCTTAAAAGTTATTGAGGGCCTTCAGCTCTATTTTTGAGAAATCCCATTACATTTCTGACAATAGGAGAAAACAATTCCACCATGTTTGAAGACAAACTGAGAGACTCTGAGTGATGAAAACACAAAGGCACTCATGGAGCTAACAGAACGAGGACCTCAGAAGTATCATGGCCTCCTAAGAAAGCCAGGCCAACATATTAAGGGCACCATCCCTGTTACAGATTCCTTCAGATCCCCACAGCTTCTAGCCTGGGGGTACCTAGAAGGTGTGTGGCCAACATTAGCTGAACATAAGAAACTCAGCTAATTTTGTCCTTATACCTCACTGTGTTCAAACCTGCTACTGGTTCCCTGAACTCTTTCTAAGAAGTCAGTTTCTAGAAGCTCAGCACCAACTTAGTCCTGCAATGTTCCAGGCCTCCCTGGATGTTCATGCTATGGAAGCAGCATAGATACAGCAACATACAGAGGCTGTCACTCTCAGCTTCCTCATAAGGAGCTGTTGAAAACCAAAACTGTGTTCCTTTGTCCCTGATGCACAATGCAATCATATTATCATGAAGAATAGCAGACTTAATGCATCTTAATTTTAATGACCAACTCTAGCACACGCTGCAGTGCAGGCAAAATTGCCATTGATGCTTGAAGCCACCCTCGATGCTACAAAAGTGCACAATGATTTTCAGGATCATCGAATGGGAATGCTATTGTCAATAAATGAAAGCTCCCCAAGGCCACGAGACAAACAGATCCACACAAGGAGATGCCTCAGACTGGCCTCGAGCTCCTGCAAGTAAAAGACATAGCTCATTTGAAATACATAAAAATCCACCATAACCCACAAGGTGGGGAAATGTTAACATTTTCGTGGGCATTAATCATTCTGGGCACTTCTCCAGGCAGCCAACATGTTTTTATGTATTTCCTGCCCTCTCTACATAAGACTGTGCCATAGGAAACAAATACCAGTACACCAAACAGGCAAGAGGAATGCCAAGGGATTCTGGTGGGGAAAGCTACTCATAAAAACACACGTGTTGGTTGCTACAGGAAATCTTTAGAAAATAAAGCAGGGAAAAGATGGGGGAGTGCTATTTTACACTCACAATCAGCTCAATCAAAATTATTTACTGGAGATTTATCCTATGCCAGGCTTATAAAGTAGGGAATTTAGGTTTAGCACCAGAGTTAAAATTAGTCCTGTGATGAATTAAAGCCAACCGTAATCAAAGAACAATCAAAGACAAAACAGCCACTCAACAGTTCTATCTCTTTCTGTGTTTGTGTATCTTTTGCAGAATTAGAGTCACAATATACTTCTTGTCAAAGACTACAATTTTCCTTCATAACTAAATACTGTGAGCATGTTTCTGTGTGTTAAAGTGCCCTTGTAAAATATGCATATGATCCAATCTCATTAGTTACTTTATGGTGTTTATAAACCTGTTGGATGTTTTGGGTATATCCGATTTGTGGCTACGAATCTTTGTATGCATGAAGATAATTTCCTCCCATTATATTCTTTGATGTTAATACTGGGCCAAAAGGGATACACCCTGGATCTAATTAAAAGATTGTACATTCTCCAATATAATGTTAACACATAACTATTACATCAACCATATTAGACTCTTTAGACCTCCATATTAGTCACATCTTGGATGTGGTTTGTCTCTCAAAGATTCATATGCTGGATGTTTGGTCCCCAATGTCCCACTGAAAGGTGGTGGGACCCAGTGGGAGGTGATTGGGTCATGACTGTCCTTGTGAAGAGGTCATGCTGCTCTCCTGAGTAGGTCTTGTATGAGTGGATTTTCCCCACCAGAGTGGGTTGTCATGAAAGAGCAATCCTGACTCCTCCCCAACCTCACTTCCTCTCTTTCCATGTTAGCTCTTCCTCACACATGGCTCACTGCCCTCACACATGATGCTGTCTGCCCTGTTATGCATGACATGAGGCCTTCACCAGATGTGCCAGCCAGCCCAATCTTGGACTTGCAGTCTCCAAAACTGTGATCTAAACCTTTTTCTTTATAAATTTCCCAATCTCAGGTATTTTGTTAAAGCAACACAAGATGGACTAAGACAATGGTCTTATTTTTTGTCTACTTGTCCTATCATGGTTGAAAGATGAGTTAAAGTGTTTCCTATCGCTATTGTGTTTATTCCCTGCAGTTTTGCTTTATGTATTTTATGGCATTATCTTGTGAATAAAAATTAAAGGTATTTCATTATTACATGGTTTTGTTAATTCTTTAATTGTCACTCTATCTAATTAATAGATCTTGCCTTAAATTCAATCTTATCTGATATTAATATCATTATCCAAATGTCTTTTTTTCCCATCATTTGTTTGATCATCCTAAAATAATCTATATTTGTATCTGTTGTTGGATTTGGCATTTTATTTACTTAAGTAATTCTATTCTTTTAGTAGGCAAATTTGACCTGTTGATATTTCTAAGATAGTTTTTTATTAAATTCTCTGATTCTACCTTAGGTTGAGGGAGGCCAATAATAAAACAGAGATCAAAATAAATACATAATTGATTCCAATGTTTACTTACGATTGCCATACAGAACTAAAAACAGGGTCATGACAAAAAGTAACTGGGTGCAAAGGCGTGCGTTAGCTAGGGTGCTTACAGAGGTTTCTCCAAGGGGTGACCCTTCAGCTTATTCCACAAATTTTACAAATACATTTTGATTGCCTACCCATGGCAGACACTCTCTGAATTCTGGGCATTGACAGTGACCCATGTCTCTCCCTTGGTGACTTTGCATATGAGTGGCAGTTGTATGACTATTAATGGTGCTGGTGACGTCTGTGATCAGAAGATCCTAGTTTTTGTGCTCCAAATGGAAAAACCCAAGCAAAGCATGGGGATGGAGTGAGGTAGGATAGCTTTATTGAGAAAAGGGGAATCACCTGTTCTGCCAGGTGAGGAAAGAGAAGAGAATAGGGCACAGTGGGTGCAGATGGAATTCACAGGCTGAGAGAGCATGCTTTTCTTTTCCAGGTGCCTTTAAAACCTACACTACTCCATGGGAGGGCAGACCCAGGAGGTTCCCACCCCATAATAAACTGAGTGGGGAGGGGCTTGGGCAGTTCCCAGCCAGGTGAGGGTGGTCTGCCCATCCCCAGACAACCTACATGGGCCCAAACTTTTCTACTTCTAGCCTGCCTCAAACTCCCCCTGAGAGACAATATTCCAAAAATTATTTTTGGGGGGAGGGAGGTTTCTGAAGGGGATGGTCCATGATCAGTGGCTGCTTTGAACAGACAGGGGCAGCAGACCCTACCTATAAAGGGAAATTGTCTCTTCTATGTCTTTCCCTTGAGGCTCATTTGGACACAAGGCGTCTGAATTATTGTCCAGCATAGTTAAGGTTTCTTGTGAAGATCTGGATTGCTCATGAGATCTCATTTGTTTGTACAGCTCGATAGCCTTGTGGCCTCATGGTTTGGATCCTAAAGGCTTTTATTCTGGAAGAGATAAATCTGATTTAGCAGGCATGACCAGAACATTTAACACTGACAGGAGCATCAAAAGGGGCCCTGCCAGGTGTGGCAGGAAGGACAAAGTAATTTTGAAAAGTGACAGGGAGTCTTATGGTTACTTTACCTATAAGTGTTTATACCTGTAGCTATTTTTAACCCATTGATGGTCCTCTATTTGGACTGTAGATAAAGTCTGACCACAGTAGGGGCCAGGTATACCAGGGACCAGGTGTTAGTCCAATTAGAGAGTAAACATCAATAAGTCAGTTCTGTCACTAAGAAGGCTCACAGCATCCCTAAGCAGAAGTAGACACCATTGCCTTGTTTAAATAGAAGGCCTAACTCAAAAATGTGAGGTTGCCTTTCGCTGAAAGTCTAGAAGGCTTAAATATTAGAGCACCTGCATAAGAGGCCCTTTTTAAACTCTCTCAGCTTTGATTACTTTTCAAGATCTGGCATAACTGACTCCATCTGGGTCTGGAGAAGTCCCTTCATTTGTGCTGTCCTTTTGAACTGTCTTGGGTGGCTGAACATCACTTGTTCCTCTGAGAAGCTGGGGAATGGTACCAGTCTGGTGTCTCCTCCTCTTAAACTTTGTTCTAAACAGTCATCTCTGAAGATTTTGCCAGTTTGGCAGTTCCATCCTTTGGTGGGGGAGTGCTCCCCCAGAAGTCCAGAAAGTCAGATTCTGTCCCATGGAGGAGGGAGACTCAAACAGATCAGAAGTCAGTGCCAATGTGATCTTTTTGGCTAAATTAAGCAACAAAGAGATGTATTTTAAAAGTAGCTCTTAGGCTGGGCTTAATTAATCTAATTGCTTGTCCCATAGGGGAGGCACCTTTATATTGCTGTAAAGTGTTAGCAGGTAACAGTTATAAAGTTTTTACAAGGAAAATACAAAATGACCCCAATACTTAAGAAAGTTTGTCCTGGTTGATGGATAAACACTTGTTAGAATAATTTTTCATGGACTTGCCTGGGAATGTTCTTGAAGGATCAGGACTGTAATGACAAAACTCAAAGTAATATACAATTCAAACCTTGAATTTTGGTTAGGTAAAGTAACAAGTTGGTGATTGTCAGCATTGTCAATACAGCACTGACAGTTAAAAACCCTAAATTTTTCAATGGTTATGGAAAGTCAGTGTTAGTAATTTTAAATAGCCCCTGTTTTGATGTTCAGTTATATATAAAATGATGTTTATCTAGTCAATGTCAGATAAACCAACATTCATCTGATGAACAGATGTCAGGTAAACCAATGTTTAGCTGACAAACAGATGTCAGGCCTAAATGATAGAACTTTTATCATTTGTCATAAAGAGTAGAAATGTCAAAGACCTTTTTTTTTTTTTTTCTGGGCTGCACTATCCATTTTTATTTTTTTATTTTTTTTTAATTTTAGCTTATTTCCTTTTTTTTTTCATTTTTCTTTTATTCAAAGACCTTTAAGAAGGTACCTTAGATAAAATAACTATAGCTGCTTACATGTACACACTTTTAACTCTATAAACAATTTTATGACATTTAGATACATGTATAAGGCACTAGGAGTATTAGAACCATTTAAGGAATTTTAACTTAGTTTAAACTTAGTTTCTTTAGTGTTATTGGAAAAATACCTTAGGTTTTTGTGTCTGGCATGAGACTGATTTAAGCAGGATGTAAAGAATAGGAAATTATCTTAAATGGGCTATGAAGAGAACTAAGCATCTTATTTTGGTCAGCAGGATCAAAGCATCTCCCAACAATTAAGGATACAGCCAAGTGAATATGTTGGCTTTCCCTATGCTGGCTGGTGGGATAAGGAAAAGGGACAGGAGAGGGGGAGAATCCATTTACCCCTCCACCCCTGCATAAGGGCTCTTGAATGCAATTCCCTATGCTGGCTGGTGGAGGGTGAGAGAGAGGAGAGGGGAGGTTGATTTTTCTCTTTTGGAGAGAGAAAAATGAGAACTTTCTAGATTCTCAAAGCATCATTCTTGAACCTTCTGAAAGCCTCAACACAGGTCTCTTCGACCCAGTTCCATCACACGTCTGTGGAGCAAGTGAGTGGCAGGGTACTCTGGGTTCAGAGTCAACCATTCCCCTAAGGGCCAGCCTCATCCACCCCAGCACAAGGGTTTTTTTGATGGGATGTTGATCCTGAATGTTGACCCAGCTATTAAAACATCAGAGCTATTATGACCAATACAGAATCCAAATTGTACCAAAGTAAGCTTAGCCAATACAAACCCAACACTTGTGGTTAGTTTTTATATCAGGCAATGGGCTTATAAACTGAGAAAAGTGGGGAATGTGTATAATTTTTAATAATAAACCAATTAAGACTAATGTCTCAATTAGATACAGAAGCAGAGAGAAGGGGTTAAACATATTACTATATCTGGAGGGGGAGCTTTTGTTTGGTTTAGGTAAAAAAAAAAAATGTATTAGCCTACAGTAGCAAAAGACCTTGATAGTTATTTTAATAAAACAGAAACCCGTTTTTAAATACATATTAGTACCTTAAATTTCAACCTTAGGAAACTTTTAGGCAAATGTTAAATTATAAACTTATAAGTTTTAAGACCTTAATTTGTATATTGAAATAACCTTTATAAAAACCCAAATTTACATAACACTGTTTTAAATAAAGCTTTTAGTAACCTTAAACTTAAAAGACTTAGGAAGAAAATTAAATTAAATCATCTCCTGATAACAACATTCTATGAGGACCCATCCATCAATAAAACTAATCATAAAAGAGTTAAATGTAAATTACACTCATGGTAGAATAAAACAGATTGAGATTATTGTTTATAAAATTTCATACTTTTTCCAAGAGGATTCCAAGATGGCGGCTAGAGGGAGGAAACAGAAAGCGAGCCTATAGCTATAGTAAAATCTTGGAGAGATGCTGGAGACACACTTTGCAGGCATAATCACTGAGAAGAGGCAAAACTTTGACCCCTCCACACCTCCAGCCGGCGCAGAGAATCTCCACTTCACGTTAAACGGGGAAACAAGGAGGGCCCCCAGGCCACCAGTCGCCCGTGCCCAGACGGCTTGGGAAGACTCGGACAAGCTTACTGTCAATTAGTACACTAACGCTCCCTGTTTATACCTTTGAAATTTTCTTGTCTGATTCCTTGTTTTGTTTTCTCCTTCTTGTTTGTTTATTTGCTTTTCCCTTTCCTTTAACTTTTTGCTTTCCATCTCTGCTCACCCTTCCATTCTAAATATTACCATTGTTATTATTACAAGCTAGAAAATACTTAATTGCACACAGTACAGGGACAGTAACAACACCAAAGACAATGACGGGAAGACAGAAAAAACAGGGAAACCAGTTTCCCCACAGCAAAAAATTAGTACAGGAACCAGAGGGAATGAAGAAAACAGATACTCAGATCCAGACTCCAACAAAATGAAGATAAATTATGCCAAAGGACCCAATGAAGCCCACAAGAATAATTTAAAAGAAGACATACTACAGGTACTCAATGAGAATTTTATAGAGATGATACTGAATAGGGTCAACCAAAATGTACAGGAGACACTCAAGAAATTCCAAGACAACAAAAATAGAGAATTTGAAAAAGCAAAAGAAGAAATAAAGGAAACCATAGAAGCACTGTATAAACACCAAAGTGAAAGAGAGAACACGATGAATAAACGGATAAATGAACTCAGGACAAAAATAGACAACATTAAAGAGGAAACCACTCAGGATATGGAAAACCTCAGAAAAAAGAACGAAACAGAACTGCAAAACAAAACGGAAGGCCAATCCAGCAGAATAGAACAAACAGAAGACAGAATCTCAGAACTTGAAGATGAAATGGTAATGAAAGGAAAAACTGAAGAACTATTAATTAAACAACTCAAGACCTATGAAAAGAAAATGCAAGAACTCACAGACTCCATCAAAAGACCAAACTTGAGAATCCTGGGCATCGAAGAAGAAGAGGTGCAAGCGAAGGGAATGTGTAATATATTCAACAAAATAATAACGGAAAATTTCCCAAATCTAGAGAAAGATATTCCCATACAGATGCAAGAGGCCTCCAGGATACCAAACAGACCAGATCAAAATAGAACTACTCCACGACATATCATCATTAAAACAACAAGTGCAGAAACTAGGGAAAGAATATTGAAGGCTGTAAGAGAGAAAAAACAAGTAACATACAAAGGTAAACCCATCAAAATCACAGCAGACTTCTCAACAGAAACATTAAAAGCAAGAAGAGCTTGGGGTGAGATCTTCCGGGCACTGAATGAAAATAACTTCAACCCCAGGATACTCTACCCAGCAAAACTGTCATTCAAAATAGATGGAGCAATAAAAGTCTTCCATAATAAGCAGAAACTAAAACAATATGTGACCACAAAGCCACCACTACAAAAGATTCTTCAAGGGATTCTGCACACAGAACGTGAAACCCAAATTAACCATGAAAAGACAGGCAGCACCAAACTACAGGAAAAGAAAAAGCAAGACAGTAGAGAGTAACATCAAGTGAGGTACACACAATCAAACCTTCAAACAACTAAGACAACTAAATGGCAGGAATCACCACATACCTATCAGTACTAACGCTTAATGTTAACGGACTTAATTCACCCATCAAAAGGCACCGCTTGACGAAATGGATTAAAAAGGAAGATCTAACAATTTGTTGCTTACAGGAGACCCATCTCACTGACAGAAATAAGCATAGGCTTAGGATGAAAGGCTGGAAGATTTACCAAGCCAATGGCACCCAAAAACAGGCAGGAGTAGCAATACTTATCTCTGACAAAGTAGACTTCAAACCTACATTGATCAAACGAGATAAAGAAGGACATTCCATACTAATAAAAGGGGAAATAGACCAAAAGGAAATAATAATCATCAACCTGTATGCACCCAATGTCAATGCACCCAATTTCATCAAACATACCCTGAAAGACCTAAAAGCATATATTAACGCCAACACAGTGGTTGTGGGAGACTTTAACACCCCATTATCATCAATAGATAGGTCATCCAAACAAAAAATCAATAAAGAAATCTAAGATCTAAAATATACAATAGATCAAATGGACCTAGTTGATGTCTACAGAACATTTCATCCAACTTCTACACATTATACATTCTTCTCAGCAGCCCATGGAACCTTCTCCAAAATAGATCATATCCTAGGGCACAAAGCAAGCCTCAGCAAATATAAGAAAATAGAAATAATACCATGCATACTATCTGATCACAATGCAGTAAAAGTAGAACTCAACAACAAAAGTAAAGACAAAAAACATGCAAACAGCTGGAAACTAAATAACTTATTACTTAATCAAGAATGGATCATCAATGAAATAAAAGAGGAAATTAAAAAGTTCCTGGAACTCAATGAAAATGAAAACACAACCTACCAGAACCTATGGGACACAGCTAAGGCAGTCCTGCGAGGAAAGTTTATAGCCATGAGTGCATATATTAAAAAGACTGAAAGATCCCAAATCAATGACCTAATGATACATCTCAAACTCCTAGAAAAACAAAAACAAGCAAATCCCAAAACAAATAGGAGAGAGATAATAAAAATAAGAGCTGAAATCAATGAAATAGAAACCAAAAACACCATACAAAGAATTAATGAAACAAAAAGTTGGTTCTTTGAAATGTTATCATTCGCTGGTAAATGGATGGAATTGGAGAACATCATTCTGACTGAGGTTAGCCTGGCCCAAAAGACTAAAAATCGTATGTTCTCCCTCATATGTGGACATTAGATCAAGGGCAAACACAACAATGGGACTAGACTATGAGCACATGATAAAAGCGAGAGCACACAAGGGAGGGGTGAGGATAGGTAAGACACCTAAAAAATTAGCTAGCATTTGTTGCCCTTAATGCAGAGAAACTAAAGCAGATACCTCAAAAGCAATTGAGGCCAATAGGAAAAGGGGAGCAGGAACTAGAGAAAAGGGTAGATCAAAAAGAATTAACCTAGAAGGTAACACACACGCACAGGAAATTAATGTGTGTCAACTCCCTGTATAGCTATCCTTATCTCAACCAGCAAAAACCCTTGTTCCTTCCTATTATGGCTTGTACTCTCTTTACAAAAAAAATTAGAAATAAGGGCAAAATAGTTTCTGCTGGGTATTGAGGGGGTAGGGGGAAGAGGGAGGAGGTGGAGTGGGTGGTAACGGAGGGGGTGGGGGCAGGGGGGAGAAATGACCCAAGCCTTGTATGCACATATGAATAATAAAATTTTTAAAAAAATTTTCCTTTAGCCCTAAGGCAGAGAATAATTAGGCCTGATTGGGATTCGAACTTTGGATAACCTTTGAGACATTTGTCCACATTAACTTTCTAAAAGTAGCTTAGTTACCATCCTAAGGACATCTAAACACACACAGAGGCACATAGATGTTACGACCTAGGCATGGAAAAGAATATGTGTGCATAATGAGCTCAAAAAAGTAAAAATTAAGTGGCCACAATTGGTAGGAGATAAAGACATACACAAAACACACAGAATGACACACAAAACAATCATGTTAATTCAGAGTGCACTTTTAAACCTTTCTTTGTCGTTATTTATAGATGATTAATCAACTAGATTCTTAAGTAGTTTATAACAGATCTTTAACATAAATACTCTCTTTTTTGGCCCAATCCTTAACAGATTAATGCAGTAAAAACAACATGTATAGAAGTTATATTAATCTAGAGAATTTTAACCATAAGTTATTTATAATTTTCCTGGAGTAAGCCAAGATGGCATCACCCACGAGTTTCCCATCCCTAGGGAGTGGCAAGATGACGCTGGACACATAGTGGCTCCTTTATGGTGGCATTTCCTGTGGCCACATGGTCTCTCCAAAGAGTCTCTCAAATGGAATACAAAGACATGTTACATGTAACATACAGGCTTAAAATAGCAGTCGTTATGGGAATAAGACATTTCCCCCTGAGAGACGGGTGTCCATGAGTTAGGCATGCTAGTGAAAAGAATAGATAAACTGAAGCAAGCTAAGATGGTATTTAAAAGGTTTTGCTAGTGTCAAGTTTACTCCAGGTGTTTATAATTAGATCCTGGATTTTCTTGTAAGTGGGGTTTGTTATTACCTAGAAATCCAAGAATACAAACCTTGTGGAAACCAGCCATTTTCAGATCTACAGTTTGGAAAGGACCTCAAACAAGTTTAGAATCTGACATACTACTTTGAGCTATAGAGAACAAAATTTATTAATTTTCAAACAAAAATAATTGTTAAGAATAAAACCTCTAACTAAATTTTCTATTTAAAATGTCCACATATAAATACCCATTTTCTTTACCTCTTGGCTGTAAGCCTAATTTTATCAGCAGAGAAGTGTTAAGGTAGAAATGCTTTTAAAGGTTTATTGTATATCACATTTTAGAATAATAATTATGATGGACAGCATTAATTAGCTATAGTTTGGTGTAAAGAGATGATACTGTATTAATAAATTTCTTCCTTTTAATTTTGTCATTAGAGTAAATGAACTTAAAATAAGTTACAATGTTTTCTTCTTATTTATCATAGATATACTTTATGGGTGACTAATGTTAAATCCTTAAATGGCACTGTTTCTAATTTTAGAAAACATGCTTTAGAGAATTTAAATGCACTTAATAAACACCACAGCTACACAGATGTAACCTGTATGTTAATTTAGATTTTTACCTTTGAATGGAACTCGGAATCTCTGGCTAAGATAGGCAGACAAGTTCTTGTTAGCCCTGGGACAAGAGAGTGTGACCTGGTGTGAGCATTTCTGTGACTCCTGTAGACTATGGGGGTAAGGTGAGCATGAGCTGAATTTAGATAGGATGGTTAGGGTAGACAGTTATGGCAAGTAGGTGGATAAAAGAGTGGGCCAGAGAAAGGAAACAGAAGGTGGTAGATAGGAATAAGGCGGTTTGGTTAGGCGGGAACCTCGGTCACCAGAGGTGGCGCTCATCCATCTTGTCCCCAGTGCCCTGAGCTCTCCTGGCCTCCCCACTGACGGTGGAGATGCCCTGCCCTTGCATTCCCTCTCTCAGCAGCTCAGGCGCTGGGAGCCTTGCAGGTGGAGGCTGGGGACAGAGGCTGCCGTCCCTGCAGCGCCCCCAGCTTTACCACGGTGCTCTGTGGCTGGCGAGGCAGGACTCCCAGCCCACACCGAGAAGCAGGGTGGGGTCTGTGCCATGGGATTGGAGGATCCCATCCTGTGGCCGTGGGCCCAGCAGCCCTGACAATGGTGTAGGACGTGGGCGGGAGCCAGGGGGTGTCTGGTTCCGTACCAGCAGCTGTAGGTGTTTGGGGGGTCCTGAGCCACCGGTGGCCCGCTCCCATGGCCTCTGGGGCGGGACTTCTGAGTCTCCCGAGGCATGGCCTCCGGAGTGTGGTTGTCTGTGCCGCTGCCTCCACCGGCCATTTGGGAAGCCATGAGCGGACCTTGTGAACTGCGGACATGGTTAGCACAAGTGGCTGAGTAACCGTGCACAGGCATCGCAGAGAACCACCGGCACCATTCCTTGAGTGGCCAGCCAGGAAGCCACATGGCTATGCCAGGCTGTGTGTACCCACCCCAAAGGGTCTCCCGGGAAGCCGTGTGTGCACCCGCGTCCCTAGATGCCAGCAGCAGCTGGGACGCTGCGCTTGGAATGGGACAGCAAGGTTCCCTTCCCTTTACGGCTACTGCATTTCCTGACAGGTGTAAAACCTGTAGTTTTATGTTCCCTCCGCCACCCAAGGGAGGGTGGGGGCGACTGCAAGGGGCACTCAAGCCTCCTACCCCACACATAGCAGTTTATTTGCTCCCTGTCCACGCAACTCCCTCCCCCATTTTTTGAGCAGCCGTGCTTTCCCAGGGCAGGCTTTTTTTCCTTAAAAAAAAAAATCTGGATGGGCAGACTGAGGTGTGCCCATTTGTTGTTTAAAAACTCCCAGTTAGGGGGAGAAAGAAAAGAAAAGATTAGATGGGGGAGGGGACAGAGAAGCTCAGCCCAGCCTAAATGGTGGGGGACATTTCTAATTGTCCCCAACCACATTGCTTGGAGTATGGTCTCCCACAGCTCAAGGAAGGAAAAGATGGGGATGGGGAGGCAGCAGAGGGGATTAAGGGTTAGGGAAGGTAGGATTGGGGAAAAGGTAGTGAGCTTTTGACGTGGTCCATCCTCCCAGCAGGAGAAGGGAACTCAGACATGAGCCTGTTCCTTGGGGCGCTGGCAGGAGCTCATGAGTCCTGTTGGCAAATGTTGCATCCTGCCAATCAGGGTGCAGTCCGCCTACACCAGGGCTCCAAAAGAGCCCTGAGTATTGGGTGAATGCCCAAGCATGAGGGTTCCCTACCACCCAACCTGTGCGTGTTGTTTGGTTCTGAAATCAGGTGGTGAGGCATGGTAAGAGAGGACAGAGAAAAATGGATTAAAATAAAGATTGGTAGAGATAACATATTGGGATCTCACCAGTCACTTTCTCCTGGCTGGTTTCGCCATAAATGTTAATGGCGCTGGTGACGTCTGTGATCAGAAGATCCTGTTTTTTATGCCCCAAATGGAAAAATCCAAGCAGAGCACGTGGATGGGGTGAGGTAGGATAGCTTTATTGAGAAAAGGGAAGAAGAAAAGGGCATGGTGAGTGCAGATGAAGTCTGCTGCCAGAGACAGCATGCTTTTCTTTTCCTGGTGTCTTTAAAACCTACACCACCCCGTGGCGGAGCAGGCCCAGGAGGTTCCCACCCAATAATGAATGAATGGGGAGGGGCACAGGCGTTCCCAGCCAGGTGAGGGTGGTCTGCCCATCCCCAGGCAACCTACATGAGCCCCAAACGTTTCTCCTGCTAGCCTGCCTCATGAAGGGACTTTAGTGTTGAGAAAGAGGAACTGCACAAAGATGTGCAAAGAACCTCTCCAAACAGATGGAGCATCACATGCAAAGGCCCTGAACTGGCAAAAAACACAGTGACCAAGGAAGGCAAAGTTATGGCTAAGGCGTGGTGAAGAGGGGAGAGGATGGAGGGAAAAGAGTGAGGCAGATAGGCTGCAGCCAGGGGATAAGATGGACTTGTCAGTATGGAAGTAACAGCTTTCAGTCTTCAACACTGGAAAGCTATAGCACCAATGAATGACTTTTTTCATTGAGTGGATCAAGTGAGTGTGAAGGCAGGAAGTTCAGCCAGAACCATTTCAGTGAGAAGCGATGTCTGAAATTAGATTGTAGATGTGAGGATGGTGAGAATAGATGATTAATTTTCCTGGGAGAGAGATGTGCTAGGCTGGAGGCTGGTGTGTTGTAAGCACCTGACCAGCATTGTTTTCAAGTACAAACAACACACTCTTGTAATACTTCCTCAGAAAAACCCTCCAATAGCAAAATTCACCGCCACATTCATTAGGGTCTTTGATGTATCAGAAGCTGTTCCAGGCTTTAAAAGGTCACCAAAAAAGTGCTGCATTGCTGCAGTCAAGGAATTACCATCTAGTGAGTAAGCCAGGCTCAGGGGGGTTACAGTCTAGGACGATATGGAGGTGGTAGAGGGATCCTTACTTGGGGGACCTGGGCAGTACAAGCAGGCACCACTTCTAGCCTAATACAGAGCATTTTCTCACTTGTGTTAAAAGTGTGGCCCTGCTACTGTCCAGCCTGCCCACACCCAAGGTTCTTCTCTAGTCCATGGAACTCTGGGTTGTTCACACTGGCCACACCCAGCTCTTCTCCCTCTGTGCCCTGTGAGCTCCCAAACACTTTCTCTCACTCACACTGCCCTCTTCCTTATTGTCCCTTCCCCTCTCCTTCTGGCCTCTTGGCATTTGCTGATGCTGCTCTCTCAGCCCTGTGTATCACTGCCACTGAGACCTGAGATTCCAGGTCTCCCTCTGCACCAAAGCCACACTGTGCCCCTCTCAGTTCCTGTCACACTTCATGGAGCCTGGCCTCTCTCTGCTGCCCACCACAGTGGTGGCTCCATGGACAATGCCAGGATTTGTAACCCAGTGGAACCTCTTGATAAAGGCCAGTGACTCAAGAGACAGAGTGACGAGAAAAGAGTTTTATTCAGTGGCAGAAAAATAGAGAAGTGGGAGCTTTGTTTATAAAATAGCCTCTCAGCTGGAGGAAGGTGAGGAGGTGTAGATCCAGATAGGAATATGAGGGAGGAGACAGGCTGATAAAGGGGATTGTATTTGTGTCCTTCAAGGGAACATCTCTAGTTCATTCCAGTTGAGTGTCTTCCTTCTTCCCAGGCCTACCCTAACCTTGCTCAATACCCTGCAGTAAACAAAAATCAACCAAACAAACAAAAATCTCCCCAACTCAAGAATGCCTCCAAGTTCAGCAGCAACCTGCGATTAATACAAATTGCAAGGCCATGATAAGCTCGATACTTTCCAGCTTCCCCCAGCTCAGTGATAGTCTGTATTTGGGACCCCCCAGCACCCTCCACAGATGGACTGGAACCTGCTCCTGATGGAGGGGGAGGTGGGTCACCAAGCTCATCATCACTGCCAAGGGCTGGAGCACAGGAAGCAGGGTACCTGGCACCCTGCAGAGTTTGCTTTAGAGCCAGCTGCCGGGGTCTGAATCCAGTCTCTGAACACTTCCCATCTGTGTGAACTTGACATGTTAACAAAGTTTAGTAGGTCCTGATTCTTCATACAAAAAAAATTTTTTGAATAAAGTAAAACTTTTATATGAATTTGGTGAGTGTTAATTGGGTTAATAATAAATCATTTAGAAAAGTGGCCAGTACACAGAAAGCACTCAACATGTAAGTTGTTATCATTGACAGTCATCAGTAAGGACTTTGTTTCAAGGAGATTACCTCAAACTTGTTTAAGCAAAGGGAAAAAAAATGGCCTGGGAATTACTAAAACTAGGGCTTGAAATGCTACTAGGATTCTAGTAGCATTGTCTCTGTCCTTTGTCTCTTGTTCTCTTTTGGTCAATCAATTCACATCACTGGAGGCATTCAATGACAGAGGCTCCTGACTGAAAATGTCACCCAGAAACCAGTTGGATTGGCTCAGGTTTGGCTCAGGTGTCCAGCTCTGGATTTGAGGAAGAGGACAGCTCCTACTCAGAGTTAAAATAAAGGGACTACTGAGGCAAAGGTCACTCTTCCAAACAGATGGAAGAGCAGTCAGCTATACCTACACCCCCATCTTACGACAGCATCTTCATTGTGCAGCACACTTTCCTTATTCATTCATCCTCTCATTTCTTCATGCAACAAATAATTATTGTCTGCTACCTGCCATTCAACTTCATGATTCCATTCAAGGTAGATTCATAGAGATGAAAAAGACATACACACTCAAGATTCTGAATTTTCTTTTATTCTTACATGGCAGCTAAAACAAATACATGTAATAAAAAAAAGAAAGAAAGAAAGAATTTACACCCAAATATTGACATCTGACTTTACTTCCTGCTGTGGTTGAGTGTCCTCATAAAAACTCTAGTTGAAATGTAATCTCCATTGTGAGAATTAAGAAGGAGTGCAAATTTAACCCAACTAGGGGTTGGTAGGTGACAGGTTAAATGAGGCTTCAGGGGTGGAGTCCTAATCCAATAGCACTGTGGCTTTTTTTCTTTTCTTTTCTTTTTTAGTAAAGAGTGGTTTATTAGAGAAGCAAAATTATACCTCCAGGGGTGAGGCAGGCAGTTCAGGTGAAGATTGACTGCCAGGGCTGTGACTCTAGTAAGAGAGAGACCAAGCTAGGACTGTCTTATCACAGGATGCCCTCACCTTCCTGGGCCCTTGCAGAGAGCCCCACAAGCAGGAAGGACCTCGCCCAGATACGACCACAGCCTTTGGATTCAATAAGCCAAATGACCTCTTTTAACTCTTTAAAAATTACTCAGTTTATGGTACTCAGTCATAGCAACAGAAAACGAACCAAGACACGCCCTCTGAGATGATAAAAGGAGCAGTTGTTGCTTCACGGAGGCCACTTTGTCAAGGATACAGTGACTTGAGATGGCCCAGGAGCAGCTGCATCAGGTCATGGAGGAAGAGCTCAGTGAATGTTCAACAAATGACAACCGTGCAAGTGTTGGCATAACCTCATGGTGAATGAGTGTTTGGAATGTGGCAAAGAGCCACTTACCAACACACCAAGCCAACTTAAGGGCACACAAACAGCTGCGGAATCACATGGGGCTTAAAAGAGAAGGTGTGAGAGGCCAGGCCAGGAAGGCAAGTGGAGGCCGACCCCTGCCCTCCCTCCCAATGCCTGACCCTGGGGCTGCCTCCTTCTCCCTCAGCCTCTGCCCACTACTTATTCCTTTAGCAAATCTGTCTCAGGTCCCCCTACTTTTTAAGCATTGCATGGTTCTATGGCAAGACAGAGAAATAAAAATGGTCCCTACTCCAGCAGAAAACAAAGTCTCACAAACTAACACTGCGGGTGTGGCCTGAGTACAATCGGATGCATGGACCAACTGCTGGGACGAGGCACAGAGATAAAGAAAGTAATGTGCCTATGAGAGTTAAGTGACAAGGAAGAATTGCTGACATTGTTAAAATATTCCTTAAAGTTTATTTGTTTTAAAAATTAATATTCCTTTCATTTAGGTTGCAAGTGTTAAAATCTAATTTTCCCTTTAGCTTTTAATCCAGTTTACAAATCTTATTGTTTTAAATAAAATGTATAACTAACAAATTTAGCAGTCTCTACTAAGGAAACATTTATAATTTAATTAAATGATCAAAAGCAGTTCAAACTTATAAATGTAAGCTTTCCTTGTAAGTGCCGTAATCTAATAAACAGACACTTCCTGCATACTTTTAAAAACCCTACAAATCTGATAAATTTATGAATGCAATCATTCATAAACTATTTACAATGTGTAGCCTTTTGTAAGACTTGAATATAAATTAACCTGATGTGAGTTACTGGATAACTCTATTTAATAGACTCCTAAGACTAATCTTTTACCAATTTTTTTTATTTTAAACTCTTTTTATTATTGTTGTACTGGGGGTACATCGTGACATTTACCAAAATTCTTACAATAAGTCATAGTTCAAATCACCCTCCTCCATCATTCTCCTTTACCCCCTCCACCCATTATCAATTTCTTTAGACATTATAAACACAGTCAGTACCTCAAATCTGTGAGTTCCACCTCTGTAGATTCAAGCAATACCCAACCATTTACAATGTATTTACACTGCACTGGGTACTACACATCACTTAGAGTAGACAACATATATAAGAAGATGTGTTCAGGTTCTGTGAAACACCACACCATTTTACATGAGAGACTTGGGCATCTGCAGAAATTGGTATTCCTGGGGAACCAATCTCCTTTGGAAACTAAGGAGCTACTGTACTTAAAACACCAAACACACACAATTTATAACTCAGCACCTAACTATAAATACCAGGTTGATGGGTTTGATCCCCTTAGTTATTTCTATATTTAATTCACAACATTCCCAAGGGTAAAAGATACTTACACTCTACAAGAAGACAAGAGAATTTCAAGAACTTTGGAGTAACTTTTCTGCTTGTGAGAGTCCCTAACAACCAGAGACACAGACTGGGACCCGATCTTGGAGGTTTCACACATCCAATTTCACTATCTGATGACCCCAGTCATCAGATTGAACAAAAGAAAGATAGACTGCCCCTCCAGGAGAAAGGGACAGCTGTAGAGCCCACATTTCTGGGCCTTGGTTGGACTCATCCCTTCACTAATTCTCTTACTCACTCATGGACATGGGAGTTCCATCAGTAATTGAATTTTGTGTTTGATATTCTAATCAGTTAAGGATATGCCTTCCATAGTCTGATAAAATGGAGGCAGAGAAGGCCTTATGGCCAAGGAGACATTGTGGCTGCATTTAGAGGAACTCCTCACACAAGAACTGTGGAGCCAGTACCTTCTTGCATTCTACTGGCTGTCCAGGGTCTCACTGTGGTGGATGGACCCTGTGGGATGCTGGAGCCAACTGTATACATCTCCTCTTAATCCTGTTTTCACTGATGTTATCTTAGTAGATTGAAATCAGCCATGATCGAGAAGAATTTAAACCATAGAAATGGGCTAGAGTCACAATCAAGGGCCTTCAGGAAGCTAGTTGTCAAACACTTACTGTTGGTGGTACTCCAGTCAGGCTTACAATGTCTCTGATCAAGCTCTGGATTCTAGCCAGTCAGTTGGTTTTTCTCTCCTTCCCATAAAATTTGGCTTATGCCAAGTACAGGGTTGTAGAGCTGTGTACTTTGTCTGGTGGAAAAGTCTGAACTTACTGATATCACATTAAGCTATCAGTGACAGTTGTTTGCAGGCAAGTTGAAAGAGGACGTCTGCCCTAGGATGGTGGAGAATAATGATGGGTACTTAACAAATGTCACCCTTGAACTTCTGTAGTTGTCTTGACATCAAACTTTCACAGTGCTTTACCTGATACTTTTTGTTTGTCACTGGTATTGATCATAATCTTCAAATCCAATGTATAGCTATTGCCTTTTTTTCCAAGAAAATACTCTTTGCTACTCCTATAGTGGAACTGCTGCCTTAGATATGTATCACTTGACCTTTACATTTTTGACCATTTAAATAATTCAAATTATTTAAATAATTTGAATATTTCAAGAAGTTTGTCAACACTCTACAGTTGGAAGATTTCACATAGAATCCAGATTTTTGGCTTCCTTTGGCAGTTGAAAGACCTGAGAACACAGGGCAGTTAGCCAAGACTGGGAAGCAGTAACTTCTCTTTAAGTGGGTTGTATTGGCTCATTCATATAGTGTCCCTCTGGCCTATTAGTCTCACTCACATTTACTCTCTGGAATGGATCTTGGAAATAAACGTGACATGTCAGGCAGAACAACATGGTATGATTTTGACCTCAGAGAGGCCTTCTGAAAAGGAGTGTTGACACTGCCTAGCAACAGATAAGATCAACCCCAACCCAGTGCTTTCCTTTTACACTGTTGGCACCATCTCTCCTCTTCAGTAAGATTGCAAATGGCCGGGGGTAAAAGGGACCTTAAATTTGATCTGGTAGAAGATCCACTCACTGCTGGAAATCTCTCTTCCACATTCTTGTCAAAGGTCCCTTGTGGTTTCCAACCAACTTCGACAGCTCAGTATCTCCAGAGGTCTCATGAGTCTGGAGACCATTTTAAGTTAGACAGGAATCTAATGATGCTTTATTACCACAGTGAGGTTGTACACACTCTGTCATTTGCAAAGCCATGGACAGCAATGGTTAATTTTACATGCTAGGTTAGCTGGGCTAAGGGACGGCCAGGTAGTAGATAAAGCATAATTACTTCTGACGATGATAAGACATTATTTCAGATATGCTTTAGAGGGCTCTGCTTCTCATGTCTGGTAACTTTCCACTCACCAAAGTACGGCATGGTGAGAACCATTCCCGAGTCCACAGAGTGAGGGAACCAGAGTGCATGGTAGAGGATGCAGAGAGCACAGAAGAAGTAATGCATCTGATACAGGCTGACTCCAAGGAGGAGCATTCAGTGACACAGATAAATTTCACATTAGTTTTCTTGGGTCCAAATTTTGTCCCAAAAGGACAAACCTAGGCAGTTGTGTCTGTAGGAGAGATGTGGCCGACATCGTGTTTTAGAGGGAGAAAATTCCATTCTCATCCACGCTGGGGCATGTGAGAATAAAAAGGAACATGGCTAACAATGTAGCCAGGACATAATCAGGGACTGTCCTGGCCAAGGTGGGACTCGTAGCTTCACATGTGACTGTCGTGTGGTCACATAGGCTGAATGACTGGGTGTGGGACAGTCAGGATGAAGACAGTAGCTCTGCTTTCCTTTGTGCTGGTCTGGTCCTGTCTGGAGTATTGCATTCTAATCTGAACTTTAAACTACTTGATTGAACTTACAAGAGGCAAGAATGGTGAGGAGTGCAAAGGCCTTGCTCAGTGAATCCTGATTGAAGAAATCAAGAAGTAGAAAACCCTCACAGGAGGCCATAAACCAAGGTCTATTGTCTAAAAGAAAAATTTGACATGTTTGCAATTATTTTACAGGACACACTTTAGGCCAATGGTTCTAGGAAAAGAATATTGAAATTTGAATCAGAAATGTCTTGTCTCCCCAGTGCTTACCAGTTATGTGACCTTGACTTGGGTGTGCAACTTCTCTGAGTCTGCTTCTGCATTTGTAAAGAAACAAAAATGTAAGTGACTCAATCTGGTGTGCCTGCATTAGTCAGGGTTCTCCAGAGAAACAGAGCCATAGGTTATGCATGGACATAGAAGAGAGAGGATGGGAATTGTCTTGCATGGCCATGGAGGCCAAGGGTACCACAATCTGCCATCTGCAAGCCACAGAATCAGGAAAGCCTGGTGTAGTTCATTCTGAAACTCTTAGTCTGAGGCTGGAGGTCTGAGAATAGGGGTGGTGGTAGTGACTGCTGGTGTAAGCTCTGGAATCTAAAGGCTCAAGAACCAGGAGGTCAAATGTCTGAAGGTAGGAGAAGATGGGTGCCCCCATCAAGAGGAGAGAGATGGAGATACAGAGGAGAGAGATAGAGATATAGAGAAGAGAGAGAGAGAAGAAGAAAAAGGAGGAGGAGGAGGAGGAGGAGGAGTGGGGAGGGGACAGGACAGGAGGGAATTTACCTTTCTTTTTTTTAATATCTGATTGGTTGACGCCCACCCACATAGAGGAGGACAGATCTTTGCTTGGCATACTAATCTCTTCCAGAAACTCCCTTTTAAATATCCTTCTGCACCTCTGGCTGTGAAAAATTGTGTCCAGGTGGCCACTGGTACAAAGAGGAGGAAGAGAGACACAGTCAGGTTGTCCCCACCCAGGCGGTGGTTTCTAACACAGCTCTCCCCAGTCAGCACTGAAGGTGCTTCAGGTCTAGCCACCACTCCCAGCTTTGTGCCATCCTAACTTGATGAGTGTGCCGATCACACACACACACACACACACACACACACACACACCCCATTGCTTTTAAGCTAGGGGTGAGGGCAGAATTCTATAATCACCTAGGAACAGGTTCAAATTGATAATCAGCATTCTTTGACCAGATCATTTAGTTAAAATAAATATTAGTAATAAAACCAGGGATAGAGCTAGAGAGATAAGGATTGGGAGTTCTGGGCCAACAGAGAAAGTCAAGACAAGACTGGGCTACATAGTTAGACTCTACTTCAAAAAGCAAAACTCAACAACAGAAATAGCTGACTTTGAGTTGAGAACTTACTGTTTGCAAGACCCTGGGTTTTTTTGCTTGTTTGCTTGTTGTTTTTTGTTGTTTGTGGAAGTACTGGGGTTTGGACTCAGGGCCTCATACTTACTAGCCGAGTACTCTACCATTCCCCCAGGCCTTTCACATTTAGTTCGCTTTTTAGATAGGGTCCCATGCTTTTGCCTCAGAACTCAATCCTCCCCCTACCTCCACCTCCCAAACAGCTGGGACTACATGCCTGTACCACCATCCCCGGTAACCTCCATTTTATGATGAGGACATTGGTGAGCACATGGGTTAAGGAATATAACCAAAGCCAGACAGTGGGGGTCCAACCTGGCTCTCAGTCTCCCTGCAGGAACATGGCACCCTCACTTCTCACTCTTTGTCACCTCATTCTATAGCCTCTTTGTTGCTAACCCCTGGCATTATTCTACATTCATAGGAGATCTTGATGTGATATTCTCAAATCTTAGAAGGGTATCACTCACCTAAAAGTAGTTGCCATGATATAAATAAAGACGACACCGGATTGAAGACAGGGACAAATGCAGGCTTAAATCTGAGGTTCAACACTGACTCACTACATAGCATAAGACCACCTTACTCAATCTCTCTGAGCTGCACTATTCTGGCAGCACAATGAAGACCAAAGGCTGGGAATGTAGTTGAGCGGTATAGGGCTTGCCTAGCATGCACAAGGCCCTGGCTTCCATCCCCAGCACCATAAACAAATAAATAAACTAACTTCAAAAGTTGTTTACAATGCATAAAGCTCCTAGCTCAACCTACAGCCAGTTTCAAGAAATACTTGCTGGTTTCCCCCTGTGAGGTAGAAAAGGGGTCAGCTCAATGTCCTGTGCAGTGTCCACTTACTGGAGCCTGCACTCCAGTCCTCCTTCCCTGGCTGGCCAGGTTGTGTTTTGCTGTCACTGGGCTAATTCTCTTTCAGAGAGAATTCATCACATATTCCATAACAGAGAATCCAATGCTCTTCTCAAGCTAAACATTTCAAGAATTTTAACTAGACTAGGGGACAGAAAACTTACTTTCTAATTTTGGGATCTGCTCTTGTCTTTGACCCTAAATTTAGAATCAGTCTCAACTGTGGAACATGCAGGACTGAGGAACTCTGACAGGACAGGTTCTGACAAGCAGCCTGGGATCAGAGAGCACTGTAGGGCATAATGACAAGTCCAGGCAATGGTCCTAAAAACTCCAAGCTGACTTACTGGCTGGGGGACCCTGTGGTGTGTGTGTGTGTGTGTGTGTGTGTGTGTGTGGTGCTGGGGATCAAACCCAAGGCCTTGAGTATGACAGATATCAGACATGTGCTCTGCCACTAAACTACACCCCTGGGCCCTGGACAGATTTCTTAATCTCTCTGTACTTCAGTTTTTTCATCTGCAAAAGAGAAATTACAATAATGCCACCTCACTCGGTGGCAATTGGGATTAAAAGAATGATACCCACAGAAACCCTATTGCATAGTAATTCTCAAAAAAAAAAAAAATCAGCCGGAATTTTCACTACTACTGAGATTTTGTTCAATTAAATGCATCTTTGAAGCACATATCCTTGGTTTATGTAAGTATTACTACATCAAGCCAAGGCAAAGCTATCAGATACAGCAGGAGCTGGAAAATCTTTTGTGTGGATTTGGAGCCACTTTCTTTAAAAGTTAAAATTGCTATCTTGGGAACCCTTGTGTGCTGTTGGGAGCAATGCAAAGTGATATAGCCACTGTGGAAAACAGTACGGAAGCTCCTTAAACACTGAACACACTTACCGTATGATGCTCTGGGTATATTCCACAAGGAACTGAAAGCAAGGACTCAAACAAACATGTGAACAGACCCCCATGTCCTCAGTAGCATTTACATAGGTAAACATGGAAGCAACATAGATGAAAAGTAGGCAAAATTTGACATAGTCACACAATGGAATGTTATTCAACCTTAAAAATGAACAAACCTCTGATGCATTCTAGGACATGAACTGACCCTGAGGACATTATGGGAAGTTAAATAGGCCCGTCACTAAAGGACTGACTAGAATAGTCAGTCATGGAGAAGAGCTGGAATGTCAGCTGTCGGGCTGCAGGGGGAGTGGGAAGATGTTGACAAATGGCAATGGAGCTTCAGTTTCAAAAAATGGGAAAGGGTTCTGGAGACTGGTCATGTAACAATGAATGTTTTTAACGTGAGTGAACTGTACACTTACAAAGGATTAATTTGATCAAGGTTGTGTTTTCACACAACCTTGAAAACATTAAATAGCTATTACTTATCTCTTTCTGTATCTGTCTTCTTGGCTAGAATATAAACCTCTTGGAGGCAGAAAATATGTCTTAAGTCAAGAACATCTTTTGGAATCAAAAGCTAGGGCCAATGACTGACCCAGTCAGATTGGGGCAGGGCAGACCTTGCAGTGTGTGCTTGTCTGCCTTGTGCATTCCTCTTAGTACCCCCCACAGTGCCCTATAGATGGAAACTGCTTGCTGAACAGCATCTGTGATGGCAAGACCCAAATGGTCTTTCCCTTTCCTCTCTTCGCAGCTCATGGGGCCTCGTACACCACAGTCTAGGAGTGTGTACCAAGTGTCTTCCTGAGAACGTTATTTCAGCTTTCACTAGAAACCAAAACTCCACTTCTTCCACCCACCATTTTATTTTTATTGCCTAACTTCAGGAAGTGCTATGCCTGGACATGTCCCCAAAGTTCATCCCTAGTACAGCAGTGTGGAGAGGTGGGACTTTCAAGAAATGATTCAGTGGTTTAGTGTTGCTTAGTATGCACAAGGCCCTGAGTTCGATCCCTAATACCACACAAAAAAAGAGATGATTCTGTCCTGAGGCCTCTGTCCTCACGTACGAATTAATGCTGCTATCATGAGGGGGGCTCCTTGTAAAGGATGAGTTCCCCTTTCCTCTCTCACCAAGTGATGCCCTCTACTCCAGATGTGCAGCACAAAAGCTCTGGCCAGATGTGGCCCCTCATCTTGGATTTCCCAGCCATGAACCGTGACCCAATACATCTCTGTTCTTTGTAAGTTGCCCAGTCTCAGGTATAGTGTCATAACAGCACAGAATGAACTAAGACAGTAAGCCCCATGTTTCCAGTAATGCAAATTCTGTGTTGCAGGAAAGATGTCCGACATATGTCTGAACAGCTTGAGGTGTGTGTGAGTAGGGACCTAGAATTCATGATGTGTGTGGGACTTTGCATTTGTCATCTAATTTCAGCCTCCCAATGAACCTCATAATCAACACTACAGCAAAAGGGAAGCTTACATAGCTTCTCTGGCTTCCCCAGAGGGAGAGGAAGGAAGAGCTGGGTCTGAGGGCACAGGCTGGGCTTTCTCCACCACATTCATCAAAGGGACCGCACTTCCTGTGACATGGAGGGCCCAGTCTTTGTGCAGGTGAATCTGTGGTTCTGTGACAGCCTACACAGGAGCTGGGCATGTCCACTGTTAGAAGGTCCACTGAAGATGCTAAGTGTCAGGGTGGGGTGGGCAACAGTAGCCAAGCCTGCCTGGGGACTTACCTAAGCGCTGCTCCCATGGAAAAGGAAGAGGAGCTGGGGTGGAGCTCAGTGGTAGAGCCTTACCTAGCATGTGGGAGACCCTGCATTCCATCCCCAGCCCTGAGTGCAGGAGAGAGAGAGAAATAAAAACTTGAGAGAGATTCTCAACAGGTGGCAGCCTGTGGAGGGATTCAGAGACACAGTGTTTCTTGCTAGCACAAGTAGGACTCAAAATATCAGGACGGGTTCTCAATTAGACTTGGCAACTGTCTGCTTGGCAATTCTGTGATTTCTGGAACAGTTCGTTTGTACAGTTACCCCTGGGTGATATTTGGTTCTGGGACCAAATACCAAAATCTAGGGAGGTTAGGTGGCTTCTCAAAACCAAACTAGTGTTTGTATAGAACCTGGGCATGTCTCCCCACAAACCTGAAGTCATTCCTAGATGATTGGAAATTCCTAGTGCTGTGTGTATACCACATGAATAGTGACTATGCTATATTGTTTAGGTAATAACAGCAATAAAATGTCTGTAGATGTCCAGTACAGGTGCAATACTTTTTTTAAAAAAAAGTATTTCCAACTCAGGACTGATTGAACCCCACAGATCCAGAAGGCTGAAGGAATACTTCTGTCCTGTGTTGACCTCGGCAGTGCCTCTGCTCTGCATCCTGCTGGCCCCACCAACAGCTGACGACCTTCCCTCCAACCACAGGGGGGCGCAGCAGTATCATTTAAAAAAAGATTTTCCTGTTCAAGGCTGCTACGGAAGCCCTGGCTTGGGAGAAGACCCACAGCTGATCTTTTTGTAATTTTTTTTTCTTTTTTCTTTTTAAGTAACAGAGAGTTCTGATATAAACTCAAATGGTATGTGTGCAAAATAGGAGCGTGTTCCACTTCCCTCGTTTTGTAGATGAGAAAGCAGAATCCATAGCCCACGGTGCACAGGTGTTCGGTGCCAAAAGGATCATTTCTCTCCAGCACCTGACCTTGCCCAGCAGCAACCAGGGGAAGGCCAGGCTGCTCTCACTTCAGCAAGGCCACGGAAAGCTGGCCTTGGTGGTGAGGTGGAGGACAGGAGCCACTGTGTTGTGTGAATGACACAGGAAAAGTGAGACTGTCCCCTGGATTTCAGGAATGTTTTTTGTCACATAGACCTATACTGTCCTTTTCTTTTGTTCAGTGCCATAAATGAATTGCACAAAGGGGTTTCGACGAATTGGACCATATTTTGGCCAAATTCACCCCCTCTATTATTATTTCTTAACAACCCTCCCCCAACCTTTTTACTAGCTTTTAGTGGGATTCAGTATACTATTTTCATATATATATATATATACAATCTATTTTCATCATATCACCCCCGTCATCCTTTCCTTTCCCTTCCCACTGGATTCCTCCCCAAACAGTCCCCCTTTTGCAATCATGTCATAGTGTTATTATTTTACATCTAGATTCTGCACATGAGCAAAACATGGGATATTTGTCTTTGTGAACTTGGCTTGTCTCACTCAGCATGATGATCTCTAGTTTCATCCTTTTGTCTGCAAATGACCTAATTCCATTCTTCTTTATGGCCGAATAATGCAAGATTGTGTTTATATACCACATTTTCTTTATCCACTAACCTGTTGTTGAACGCCTAGCCCAATTCTGTTACTTGGCTATTGTGAATAGAAGTGCTATAAACATGGGTCTGAGGTATCTTTATGGCACACAGGCTTACCTTCCTTCAGATACATGCCCAGGGGTGGTAGAGCAGGATCACAGGAGATCTGAGAAATCTCCATAACAATTTCCACAGTGGCTGCACTAATTTACATTCCCACCAGCAGTGGTGTCACCCAAAGGCTGGAGATGCAACTTCCTGACCCGCCCTGAGGCTCCAAAAGTGGCTAAGTCTTGGACCCCTCCAGCCATATCCACAGCAAACAGACAATCAGATCTCTTCCGCCTCCTTCATGGTTTCCGTGGCCCAAGAGTGAAGGTCACCCTTGCTTCCAGTGCTCCAGTACTGCCCTCGGGCAGGATCGACCTGGACAGCAGGGATGATCAATAATCCCTCATGCGTTGAGCCTGGAAACTCTTTTCCCCCAACCCTGGGCCTCTCCTTCCTCTTTCCCAAGCAGTTCTAAATAGCTGTGGGCTTCCTTCAGTGAGTTTGGAAAATACACCCATTCTGCTCCCTCCCTGGTCCTGCCTTGTCCTTTATCTCTGTCTTTTCCCCTCCGTGGGCTTACTGGGATTCTGGCTTCCCATGAAAAACTTGTAGCATGGCACCTTATGACTTAAGTTATTCCAACTAGTTTACCAGCCCTCCTAGGGAGGCAAACCGCTTACAAAAAAACTGAGGCTGCCACACTCATGCTCTAACTCCACCTCCACAAGGGGAGGAAGGAAAGCAAACAGGCGCGCGCAAGCACTAGGATGCTGGCTCCTGAGCACAGCAAAAATGCCTGCCATAGCTAAGAAAATCCACAGAGAGGACCCAGCACATCCTAGGCTGCCAGCCACACATGGCAATGGCTGCAGCCCGCTGCCACTTCCCCAAAATGGATGAGAGTGGAAAAAAAACGCATGCAGGCACGCGTACATGGGAAGGGGGAGGGGGCGACAGGCGGCAGGATGGGATCGCTCATCCCGCGCGTGGGAGGAGGCAACGGCACTTTGCTCAAGCCGGTTCCCAGCCCCACCTTATGCCTTGGGCCTGACCAACCCAGCCCTCGTAAGCTAATTGTTATCTCAAGGTTACAATCCCAGAAATAGCAAAACGGATGTTACTGTGGTCTAAACTTCTCATTTAAAATTCCCTATACCTTTGGCCTCAGCATAAATTTTCCCTCCAAATATCAGCACTAGTTGTCCCTTATGGTGCTGTTATTGTCCCAGGATGCCCTGTGAATGCCCTTCTCTAACTTTATAGATGATTTAGTCCTTTGTTAAAAAGGTAGCCTTTATTAAAGAGGCTGCCCGCTGTTAGATAAAAGGCAGGATCCTAGAGTTTTGTTTTATTTTTTTTCTCTTCTCACTGCGTTGGTCAGGTGGTCTAACCCAACCAGTTCACTTTCCCCTGTCCTGACCACCGATGGTGGGGCAGTCATGAGACAGGGACGCCTGGACTCGGTAAGATCACTCCCAGTCAGGACGCTGACCAGAAGGGAACTGACCCAGTTTATTGTCATCTTTCTAGATGGATCTGCCCCCTTTTAGTCTTCTGGCTTGTCTATTAAAACGTTAAAAGGAATTGTTGGAAGCTTTGTACTGAGGCCTGGCCTCAGTATACCTTAGGCGACCAAGAGAAGTGGCCTTCACAGGGTTCCTTAAATTACAATACCATACTCCAATTAGACCTTTTCTGTAAAAGAGAGAAAAAAGTAAACTGAGGTCCCTTATACAAATTTTCTTTCATCTCTGAGACTACCCTGATTGGCTCCATAATTGCTATTTAGATACTCAAACGCTGGTTATTCTTTGTAAGCCACAGGATAAACATGGGGAAGAAGGACCAGAAATGCCCCTTAGCAGTGGCAAGGCCCCTACCCCTACTGCTCCACCCTTTGTCCTGCCTTCTAAGTCACCCTAATATTCAGAACCTTCTAATGGGTCCTTCCGCCTTCAACAGGCAATGGTAGGAAGAGGGCAAGTCTCTGTCCCCTTCCACTTATCAGATCTAAGGGAGATTAAAAAAGATATGGGCAGCTATACTGATGTCCCAGATCACTACATCCAAGCCTTTATCTCTGTGATCCAAACCTTTAAATTGGCCCAGGCCACTCAGGTTGGAAATGATAACCATTTACAATGAGCTCCAATACCCATGGCACCCGTGGGAATAAATGTGCCTATACCTACAGGGGCACAGGCAGTCCCCTTAACAGATCCACACTAAAAGGGGCTGATGATATGGCTCAAGCAGTAAAGTTCCGCTTTGCAGGCACAAAGTCCTGAGTTCAAATCCCAGTACAGCCAAAAAATATATATATTTGGGTCTAAGGACATCACGCAGTGGGAGAATGTCTGCCCAGCATGTGCAAAGTCCTGGGTTCAATTCCCCAACATTGCTAAATCAAAAAAAAATGGTGAGGAGGATAAATGGTACCAATGCCACTTACTCCACCTCATAGTGGAAGGGCTAAAAAAGACCAAAGTCAAACCTCTAAACTATTCCCAGGTGACTGTAGTACAGCAAGGCCCTGAAGAAAACCCCCTTACCTTTCTGTAGCATCTTAAGGACCCTATCAGAAAACATATCACAGGAGACCCAGAATCACAAGTGGGAGAGGTTCTCCTCAAAGATAAATCTCTAACAGTCAGCCCCAGATATTTGTAGAAAACAAAGACTGTGGCTGAAGGAAAAAAGTCATTGGATCAACTAATGCAACTAGCCATGTCTGTATACTATAACTGGGACATTACTAACAGAAGAGAGAAAGATAAGAGACATCATGACCTCATTGCTGTCCCCACACAACTGGGGCCTGCATCCTGAACTTGGTACCATGGTGGACAGGAGGGGCATTTCTGCAGAGAATGCTCAAAAGGGGGGACAGCACGGGAGATATCCCTGCCCCCAACCAGGACCCCGCCCTCTCTGCAAGGGTAACCACTGGAGGTCTAAGTGCTCCCTGTCTCCAGATGGAAGGTAGGGTGCCACCTCCTATGAATTGATGGGTCCCAGCCTCCTGTCCACACTCGACTTCTTGGCATCAATGTTGTGGAGCCATAATGGCAGAAAAACAAAAGGTCATTTTCCTCCTAGACAGTGGAGCCTGTTTCTCTGTTTCACCTTTCTCTCCCAGTCCCTGGTCCAATGACAAGGTTATCATTCAGGGCAAATCTGGCCAGCCCCTACAGCGCTACTTTACCCAGCCTCTGGCCTGCTCTTGGGGAGACCTCCTCTTCTGTCACTCTCCTCATAGTTCCTGAAACTCCAGTGACTCTGCTGGGATGGGATTTACTATCTCAACTAAAAGCTCAAATTCTCCTCCCCCTAGGCAGCTATCTCTGCTGCCTCCTCCTTCAGGAACAAATAGATCCCACAGTGTGGACTAATGGGATGACTGTAGGGCGAGCTTGGATGGCCCTCCCTATTCAAATAAAACTCAAAGATCCCTCACAGTTTCCACACCCAAAAACAACATCCCCTCAAGCTTAAGGGACATGAGACCTTATGCCTATCATAAATTCCTTTCAAAAAAAAAAACAAGGGCTACTAATTAGCTGCTCCGGCCCCTATAATAAATTTAAAATTCTTAGTTAATCTTAAAATACAAGTTACAATGTAAACAAGTGGAAAGGATATAGATAGGTATTGAGTGTATTTTTTTAAGAAGTTAAAGGAAAAAAAGAAATTTTTTTTTGGATGAGAAATGATTTTATAAAGAGGGTTTGTCTTAAAGATTGTTTCAAATATGGAGAGGAGGGATAAAGAAAAACCATTAAAGGGTTCAAAATATTATGTAAAGTCTGAGTAAATCTTAAAAGTGTGTAATAAAAGCTTTGGTGTGTGATAAAGTTAAAGTTGACTGTAATCTAAGAATTGCCTAAAAGATTTTTAGGGTCATGTCAAACTAAAATCAAATTCTCTGTCTATAAAATAACAAGGTTATCTTAATATTGTTCTGCTCTAAGTAACATCTACACAGAAACTGTTAATAGGAAAAGATTTTATCAAAGAAATTACTTGTGTTTTCTGTTGATCTTGTCAAGCTTTAATTACTACTAAATCAGAGTTCATTTATGTATTTGCTCATGTGTCTTAAATGACCACCTTATACCTGTGCATTGTCTATACTTTATCTAAATATTGTACAAACATTTGCAAGGTTAAAAGTGTCAATTTATATAAAATAATGAGCTAAAGCTCTCTTTTATCCAAAAGTGTTACATTTAACCTAAATCCTGACAGCCCCTGCCTCCCACAGGTCACCTACCTAAGTGTGTTCTTAAAGGGACAGACTCACTTCCTGAGTCATGAAAGAATCGATCCAATCCTCCATTTCCCACTCCCCCATACCATAAAACAGCTTAGAGCTTCCTTGGGAGTTATAGGATTTTGTAAAATCTAGATCCCTAGATATATAGCCCTTACCAGACACCTTTTTATGTTCCTACTAATATTCCTATTTGGGTCTTGTGTAATAAGTGCTCTCTCCAGATTTATATCTCAACAGGTCCAATAGATCAAACTCCAGCTTTTAGTCAAGGAATACTCACCTCTGCCTAGGTATGAGCCCTCCATCCCATTCTATTGGGGGCTCCTAGAGATTACACAGGTCAACCCCTGAGACAAGTACCCTCTCCCCTATCCCTCATTGCCCCATTGTCAGCATGAAGTAGCTAGATGAGTCATCGCCCCTCTCCCCAACAGCAATTGGGTGCTTGTCTCAGAGCGGGGATTTGTTGGGTCTGATGATCTAAGGCAGATGAGTGAATATCTCAACCCCCATGGAGAGCAATACCATTCCTGCATCCTGAGGAGATGGAGGCCTGCATTCCTGCATCATAAAGGAGAGATACAGAGTCTGGTAGATCTGCTACAGGGCTGATGAGGAAAATGCTCTCAAGATTGTTTCCCCTCCCCCAATAGAGGTGCAAACTAAACCAGTTCACCCGAGAAAGCCCTCGAATCCATGGCCAATGAGAAAACCCCACCTAACCCAGAGTTAGAATGTCCATAAAAACCCCAGCCTTTACCTGAGCAGTGAGCCACCAGGTTCCAGGCTCCACTGCAGTACCTTAGCTGTAGTCTTTCCTTTCTCTCTAATAAATCCTACTTTATTTACCAGCTTTGGCTCATCAATCAGCTGCCTCACGAGCCAGTTCTCTGGCCTGTGAAGGCGAGGACCCTCGACATGTGGTTGTCTCTTCAGTCTAGTGATTTTTTCCTTTGATGTGCAGAAACTTTAATTTGATGCAATCTCATTTGTCAATTCTTGATCTTATTTCCTGGGTGATTGAAGTCCTGTTAGAAAATGATTGCTTATGCCCTACATCTTCAAGGGTCTTCCCTATGTTTTCCAGTAGTAGTTTCAAAGTTTCAGGTCCTGCACTAAGGTCTTTGATACATTTTGAGTTGGTTTTGTATAGGGAGAGAGATGGGGGGAAGAACATTGGTATAATGGGAAAAGTAATGAGTGCAAAGCAGGCAAGAGAGGTGTATGTGTGCTCAGCAGTGGTTAACCAGCTACACAGCACCACTGTGCAGAGTGCTGGAGCTGTCACCCAGCACCAGGACTCTGGGGTCACCCTGAAGGGACTTCCCCAAGAGCCTGCTGCTGTGGCTTTCTTCTCCAGCACCTGACAAAGTGTGCTTGTGCTCTTCAGAGTCTGATGAAAGATCTGAGTCAAATAAGTCTGGATTGATGATGGATATGTGTGACCCTCTCAGACAAAAAAGCATCAAAGAAAGATGCAGGAGCCAGCCTGCCTGTTCCAACTTCAGTCCTGAGTGTCTGTGTCTGCCCAGGGCTGAAAGCCTGCTCTAACTCAGAGTTCCAGGGACAGTGCTGCTCCCTGAGATGAGTGGCGGCCAGCAGCCCAATGCCAGAGGCTCTGAAGCAAACACCTTCCCAATTTCCAAACTGGTTATTTGGTCCAGTGCCTTTCTTAACATTTCCTGTACACATTACTACCTTGCTTTATTTTATTTTACTTTATTTTGTTTTGTTTTGGTATTACAATTTTGCTCTATTCAGTCAAAGTCATAACTTCAATGAGTTGGTATATTCATAATTAACTTCATGAAGAAACAAGATTTGATTCTCATTTACTTAAAGACAGTCCATTTCCTCTAGCAGCATATAATCAAAAACAAAGGCCACTTAGCTAGACCATAGAACACACTATATTTTATCATTTATGTAAATCCTATCTTTCTGCAATGTTGAATAAAAATGGAAATGAAAGAGCAAGAGGAAAGAGCATGGTAAATGTGGCAATGATAGCATGTGACAGTTTCTGTATCTGAACATAAAATGTAGCTCTGAGCTCCCTTGACACAGAAGCAGAAGGAAACTAGAGAGCTGTGAAGTGGCATTAGCCTACAGACGGGAGGATGAGATGTGAAATGAGAGATTTTCACCAGCCCTGTGTTGGGCAGCACCTGTGCTCAGTCACCAGGCTGTTAAGTGTGTCATCTGGCAGACTCTGTATTCAAACAGAGGATGTCTAAATTGCTTATGTGTGTGACTTGCCTTTGTTTCCTAACTGCATTTCTGGGTTGAATTTTGGGCAGATGTGTACTGTTCTCTTTCTAAAGGTAAAAAGCACTGTAGGATGCAGTGCTTTTGAAATTAAATGAGCACTTGGAAAAAGTATCCATCTTCTTGGCTTCTCATTTTGTTTTTTTCCTATCTTCTAAGATCTCTTCTTTGCAGCAAAATTTTTATTGAACACTCAACATGCCCACTGCCTTCACATTCCTTCAAAGAACATCTGTGGGAAGTTTCCCCTAACTGAAAGAGAAGCTCTTCACAGTTTGGTTTTATTTTGTAACCATTCTTAATAAATTAGCCAGTTGTTGTGGTTTGACTAATCATCTACCAAAGACCCGTGTGTTTTAGGCTTGGTCTCCAGCCTGTGGAGATGTGGGCTCATTTAGGAGGTGGACCTAGTGGGAGAAAATTAGGTCATTGGAGGTGTGTCCTGGAAGGGGATATTGGGATACTGGTGTCTTCCTCTCCCTCTATGTATTGGTCACAGTGCAAACCAGCCTCTTATCCATGTTCTGCTGCCATGATGTGGCTGGAAGCCTAAGTCAACTTGATTCTCCAAGTAGCCGAGGACTGAAACCTCTGAATGCAGAAGCCAAAATAAACCTTTCCTCCTTTTAAGTTGATCATCTCAGTGAGGAAAGGTAACTAACTTACCAATTAACACCTGTGTATTGGTTTCTAACCTGTCTAGAACTGTGTTAGGCTACAAAGTTTAAAAAAAAATCTATTTTTTCTATTCCCAAAGATATTAAAATCTTATAGGAGAGGAGAAACTAAGGCACATGACAGTGTCAAACTCCTAATTCCAAATTCAAAGAAGAACTGAGGCAGGCTAAAATTAGGGGACTCACAGAAACTTCATATTACATTTCAGGTTGACCGCACTCTGTCAGGGACCATCCTCACCTGGCCGGGAAACCGCCCATCTACCTCCCCACTCATTGGTTATTGGATGGGAATCACCTGGTTCTGCCCTTGCAAAGGGTTAGTGTAGGTTTTAAAAGCACTTAGGGGAGAGAAGCATGCTCTCTTGGCCTCCAGATTCAACTTGGACCTCACTATGCTCCCCTTTTGTATTTCCCTTTCCTAACTTTTAATAAACTCCATTTACACCCACACATCCTGCCATGGATTCTTCCCATGGGACACAAAGAATTTGGAAGTCTTCTGAACACAGATTCCACCCCAACAACAACAAAATGAGCCATTGTGGGGAAAAGTGATGAGGGAGGAACCTATGTCATAATCATTATTCATGCCTAAAAGAAGAAATGTTTTAAAGACGTCACTGTTCACATTTTCCAGTCTCACAAATATTTATCCAGACTCAAATGAAACCCTCAAATTTCACCATGGCTTCTTGTTTCCTGTTAAGCCTTTTTGTTGCATCTTTGCTTAAAAGTGTTGAAGAAAGTCTTTCTGAGAACAAAACATGAGTGCTGTCATCGGTGCAGTCTCTGATCAGAAGACTTTCAAGTTCTTTGTGTCCCACATGGAAGCACCCATGCAGGACACACAGGACACATGATGTAGTAAGGGAGGGAGTGGAGTTTATGAAAGATAAGGAGAGGAGTCTCAAAATGCCATGGTGGGCCGGAAGCAGAGAGAGATAAAGTCTTCCTCTTTCCAGGTGCTTCTAAAAACCTATGCTAACCTGTGGGAAGGGAAGAACCTGCTGATTCCCAACCACCAATAACTGATGAGTGAGGAAGGGCATGGGTGGTCCCTGGGCTGAGGTGGGGGTAGTTTGAATTGTCCCCTTGCCAGGGTGTGAATGACCTATACACATTTGCAGTTGAAGAGCAGGCTCAGAGAAAGAGAAGAATGTTTGACCTGAAATGCAACATTGAGTCATATATGTTCTAAGAATCCTAAACTTTTCCAGTCTTGGCCTGCCTCTCGAGGACCTGCACAGAACCAACTCACAAGCTCACAAGGTCATCACCTCTACTCAGATTCCTGAGCACCTTCTCACAGTCTTGCTTTTAATCCTCCTTGGCAGCCTTCCACTCAGACATCGTCTTTCGTGCAGGGAAATAGGTACCCTTCATCATCATTAATCCTGTCCACGGCCAGGTGTGCAGTCAAAGCCCACACAGACAACCGGACAAGGTGAGCACCCAGGCTGTGAATTTGTGAGAGGATTACTGCTCAGCTTTCTGTTGTGGCTTTGGCCACATCACAGATCCAAGCTCGTATCCATGAAGCTGTCCTGCAAATTGTGTGTATGTGTCCAAGAGCAGCACACATACATGCTTTAATATGCACACGAGCCACTCACAGACACAGTACACACGTGCCACTACAGTCAAACTGGCTGGCTGTGTTATTAACAGGAAAGAAAAATTATAGTCTTTGTGATTCTGCTTTGTTTGAACTTTTACCCCACCAAAAATGTTAACAACCAACTAAAGAAGAAATTCTTACTTTTTTCCTAATGAAAGCATTTTGATTTTCTTGTCTTTTGATGATCACATTTAAACTTTTTTTAAAATTCTGAATTCATTTGAGACTTACCAGAAACATGCAAAAATAATACAGTTCTCCTATATCCCTCACCTGGCACACCGAAGTTAATGTCTGATGTGACCAGAGAATAATTGTCACCAATGGAAATTAACTAAACCTCAGGCTTATGTAAATTTCACCATTTATTCCATCAATATCCCTTTTCTGTCCCAGGACCCCACATTGCCTTTAGCTGGCAAGTGTCATGATTACTGTTGACAAAAGGAGCGCAGGTGTTGCTGGGAGGGTGGCTGGGTTCTTCACCTATCAATTCCGTTGGACTCCCTTGATGATGGGTGTCAGAGACTGGTCAGAAGCAGTAGTTAAAGTGCACAAGTGAGACTTTGGATTCAGTGACAGATGACCTGCAGTCCCCTATACCAACCCCTATCAGAAATGATTAGGGTTTTTTAGTGGTACTGGGGTTTTGAACTCAGGGTCTCATGCTTACAAGCCAGGCACTCTACCACTTGAGCCACTTTGCCAGTCCAGAAATAATAATATATTTTACTTTACATCTACTCCACATATTTCAGATGCAAGGGATCAAGCCTTTACTCATTCATAGCTTTGATCTGGGCAGTATGGACAGAATAATGAACAAGTGGTCAATTACCACCCCTCACATCCCTCCAGCAGCTGCTTGGTAGGATATTCCAGAAGCATTTGGGAGGGTCAGCTCAGAAGGGTTGGCCCTGAAATGGCATTAGATTTTATAGGTAAATTAGTCAACAGACTTGGAGGGAGAACAGAAGAGAAAAGAAGTTTTAGGAGACAGATCTTTTGGGGAGAAAAGATAACTTGTACAAAGGCCAGACATGAAGAGCCAGAACACTGGGAGAACTGCTGGATATTTTGCAGGCCCGAGTGCAGGGAGCCCAGATCTGTGTCACACAAAGAGCCTCTTATGCCACACAAAGGAATTTGGATTTTTTTTTCCTTTAGGCCATAAGGAAGCTATTGAAAGCATAAGGGGAGCAGAGTAATCAGACTTACCCTTTGGAAATAAGACCTGATTAGTGGCAAGCTTGCATTTCTTTTCTGCATGTTAACCATTGTTTGATTGTATGGTCTTTAGAGTCTATTATTGACTGAAATACCAACATGATGGGAGTCAAGCGCCTGTGCCACTTAACAAAGACTGATCTCAGCTAAACTGGCTTTTAAAACACCCACTATACTCTCTCCACTACTTTGTTGGTTTGGTAGAAGAGGAAAGTAAGATAAGAGCAGAGAAGCTAACTTGTAGAGCAATGGCTGCAGGCTTGCCTGTCACACTCCCTGTTAGTTCGTACCAGAAGATTACAGATGAATCAGTGTTATGGACAAACCGAGACAATATTACATCTTGCATAAACTTCTAAAACCATGAGGCCTCTGTTTTATCTTGCATTTTAAACTGTTGATAAGTATGTGAACTCAGAGATTCTGCTCAGAGATTCTGGCTTTGTTGGCTAAGGTGTGATATGAACACTAGGACTTTTAAAAGCTGTCCAGGAGAGTTTAATGCACAATGAGGGCTGAGAACCACTCTTCCAGTCTTAAGTTCTGGCCTCAAACATAATTCACCAGCTATATTGACATAAGACACCAAGAGAAAGACAAAGCTAGCTCTGAGTTCACTTTATGATGCAACAACACTAATAACAAAAGATAAAAACCTAAAAAAGACATAAAGCTATAAATTAACCTTTAATGAAGACAGGCTTAGAAACAATAAAGAAAATAATATAGAAATATTTGAACTATATATTCAAAGGAAAGGTCAAGTAGAATTTATTTCAGGAATTGAAGCATGGTTTAATATTGGGAAATTTCTTAATGCAATATACCACTATTTTAATATTTTTGAGCATAATGCTCAAATTAAAAAGGGCAGTAACACCAATCCCACTCCTGGGGATATACCCAAAGGAATGCGACACAGGTTACTCCAGAGGCACCTGCATACCCATGTTTATTGTGGCACTATTCACAATAGCCAAGTTATGGAAACAGCCAAGATGCCCCACCACTGACAAATGGATCAAGAAAATGTGGTATCTATACACAATGGAATTTTATGCAGCCATGAAGAAGAATGAAATCTTATCATTCGCAAGTAAATGGATGGAACTGGAGAACATCATTCTGAGCGAGGTTAACCAGGCTCAGAAGACCAAAAATCATATGTTCTCCCTCATGTGCAGACTTTAGATCTAGGGCAAATACAGCAATGTCATCGGACTTGGGTCACATGCAAAGGGGAGAGCACATACAGGAGGTATGGGGATAGGCAGGAAACCCAAAACTTGAAAGTGTTTGATGTCCCCACTGCAGAGGAGCTAATACAGAAACCTTAAAGCAACAGAGGTCAACATGAGGAAAGGATCAGGAACCAGTGTAAAGATCAGTTAGAGATGAATCACCTTGTGCTGTAACACATTTGTACATGGAAGCAATGCTAGGAATCTCTCTGTATAGCTATCCTTAACTCAACTAGCAAAAACGCTTTGTCTTTCTTATTATGCTTATCTTCTCTTCAACAAAATTAGAGATAAGGGCAGAACAAATTCTGCCTGGAAGCAAGAGGGTGGGGGTGGTGGGGCAGGAGGGAGAAATGACCCAAACAATGTATGCACATGTGAATAAATGAATTAAATAAATAAATAAAGGGGCAGTGAGTATAGAAGTTGTTATTGCTGTCATCACTGGCCAGGATAAACAAGTCCTTGAGGCATGGCAGATGGTGTGTCCTATGAGTCTCTGCTGTTTCTTTCCTTGGGTGGTTTTCTCCATCTGTCCTTGTAAACATGTTATGGATAGGTCCTGGACTTCCTGCATTCCAAGGTAGCTGCAGGAAAGAATGGCTCAGAGCAAAGGACCCAGATACCAATGACAGGCAAAGATGCCAAGAGTTTCCCCTGCTTTTTAGTTAATTCATGGGCTCAAATAAGGAGTTGGTGTCCAGTAAAATCAGCTTTAAAGCACCTGTTGCAATAATTGTGGCATGATGTCAAAATAAAATATATTTCCTAGTAGTAAACAGCATCATGTGAAAATCAGAAACAAAAAGGATATTGCTATCATCAGTATTTCACATTGTTCTATAATTTCTAGCCAACAAACCATATATCTGCTAAAGCACTTGTATTTAGAACAGAGAACTCATAACTCTATTTTTACAAATAATCTGATAAAAATTGGCAGCTGGGCCCCGTGGCTCACGCCTATAATCCTAGCTACTCAGGAGGCAGAGATCAGGAGGATCGAGGTTTGACGCCAGACCGGACAAATAGTTCTGCAAGACCTTATCTCAAAAAAGCTTTCATAAAAATAGGGCTGGTGGAGTAGCTCAAGGTGAAGGCCCTGAGTTCAATCTCCAGTACCACCAAAAAAAGAAAAAAATCAGCAAAAGATTTGAGCAGATAACTTACTGAAGAATATATTATGAATAGAAAGTAAGCATGGGAAAAGTTCAACATTATTGGTGCTAGAGAAATGCACATTAAAACCATGACAAGATAACACTAAAACACAGACCAGATGGTGTCAAATCAAAAAGATTGACATTGTCAAAGCCAGATTGACCCCAGTGCTCTGAGCCAGTGTTTCTTGAATCACCTGTGGTAAAAACCAGTTCTCATTCTAAAATGTCTAATGTATTGCTGACTGCTACTTTCTAAAATGCAAGAAAAAATAAATTACTAGAAAAATAAAATTTAAAGAGCAAAGGTAGACAAAACACAAACCCAACATTTTATTGTCAGACACAATATTGTATACCAATCACCATAATGAGAACAAACTTAAAAAAGAAAAAAGAAAAGTATTGCAAAAATGGTACACAATTCTTGAAAGTGTGCATAGAGGTCATTAAAACATTACATTACATTAATAAATGTATGTCATTCTGTAATCGTAACTAAACAAAAGGTTTTGAAGGAAATGGTGATTCTTCATATTAAAAATCCATAAGGGAATTGAGACAAGATAGCAAAGAAGGGACATCAGCCAACATTCTTCCTCACAGACATATCACATTGAACACCTTTTTTTACGCCTGACTCCCTGCAGAATAGCTGAGAAGGTTGGTAGCAGAAGTAAAATAGTTTTGCAACCAACAACACTTCTAGCACGCTCATACCTGCCAGTAACAAGGGTTCACATGGCCCAGAGAGAGACACAGTGGTGGGTGGCCAGAGCAACTAGGCCCTGATAGAGAAACTGATCAAAGGAATGAAGGACCCATCCAAATATAAAAGTCCCCACCCAACACAAAGGACAGAGTCCTTAGGTCCACCTGGGCTCTGCTGCCAGCCACAGCTCCATCTAAGAAATGGCAGCCATGAGCATCTTTGTCAGGAGCTGCATGCTGACTTCTCATCCCACTGCAGAGGTGTGCCACAGAGCAGACATCTCACAAAGGACTGAGCCCGGACTACAAGACTGTGAGAAGTAGGGAGAAGCTATAAGTTTATGGGGGAGGGGGATTAGGAAGAATCGTATGAGACTGGACAGTTGAGGGCCCAGACTCCTGAAGCCTTCACCAGAGGTGGAATTTAGATCTTCAAATTCTCCCAACCCCTCCACACTGGAGGAAGGACCCAAGGCTGACCACAGACACCATTCCAGACGCAGGTAGTCGAATAGACTGAGAGACCTGGACACTGTGGAGAAAAAATATCCACTCAGTAGAACATTAGAAAATTCTGAATTTTTTATGATAGTTTTTGCTGCCATTAGCTTTTAGATGTTTGGATTTTTTTGTTTTCCTTTGTATTTTCTTTCTGTACATATGAGTTGGGCAATTTTATACTCTGTCACATTTTCTCTTCCCCATTCCTTTTCTCTAAAGCTATATGAGAGCCACGAGACCTAACTTTCAATAATCAATATTTTTTTTATCATTAGATTTTTTTTATTTAGAAAATAAAAGAAGAAACAGATGAGAAAGGAACATGCGTTTTTTTTTCCTCTAGTATACATCAACGCTGAAAGAACACATATTTTAACAAACACCATCTATTATTAAAATAAATTCTCTGTCTATACGTTACTGTCTCAATGAAATATTTTCCATTATCTGTGCTGTCTTCCTGTTCCAAATACATCCTCTTTCACTTACACTATTAGGCTTAAGCTATTAGATTTATTTATTTATTTATTTATTCTTTTAATATTCATATGTGTATACAAGGCTTGGTTCATTTCTCCCCTCTGCCCCCACCCCCTCCCTTACCACCCACTCCACCCCCTCCCTCTCCCCCCCACCCCCTCAATACCCAGCAGAAACTATTTTGTCCTTATTTCTAATTTTGTTGTAGAGAGAATATAAGCAATAACAGGAAGGGACAAGGGTTTTTGCCGGCTGAGATAAGGATAGCTATACAGGGAGTTGACTCACATTGATTTCCTGTGCGTGGGTGTTACCTTCTAGGTTAATTCTTTTTGATCTAACCTTTTCTCTAGTACCTGTTCCCCTTTTCCTATTGGCCTCAGTTGCATTTAAGGTATCTGCTTTAGTTTCTCTGCATTAAGGGCAACAAATGCTAGCTAATTTTTTAGGTGTCTTACCTATCCTCACCCCTCCCTTGTGTGCTCTCACTTTTATCATGTGCTCATAGTCTAATCCCATTGTTGTGTTTGCCCTTGATCTAATGTCCACATATGAGGGAGAACATATGATTTTTGGTCTTTTGGGCCAGGCTAACCTCACTCAGAATGATGTTCTCCAGTTCCATCCATTTACTTGCGAATGATAACATTTCGTTCTTCTTCATGGCTGCATAAAATTCCATTGTGTATAGATACCACATTTTCTTGATCCATTCATCAGTGGTGGGGCATCTTGGCTGTTTCCATAACTTGGCTATTGTGAATAGTGCCGCAATAAACATGGGTGTGCAGGTGCCTCTGGAGTAACCTGTGTCACAGTCTTTTGGGTATATCCCCAAGAGTGGTATTGCTGGATCAAATGGTAGATCGATGTCTAGCTTTTTAAGTAGCCTCCAAATTTTTTTCCAGAGTGGTTGTACTAGTTTACATTCCCACCAACAGTGTAAGAGGGTTCCTTTTTCCCTGCATCCTCGCCAACACCTGTTGTTGGTGGTGTTGCTGATGATGGCTATTCTAACAGGGGTGAGGTGGAATCTTAGCGTGGTTTTAATTTGCATTTCCTTTATTGCTAGAGATGGTGAGCATTTTTTCATGTGCTTTTTGGCCATTTGAATTTCTTCTTTTGAGAAAGTTCTGTTTAGTTCACTTGCCCATTTCTTTATTGGTTCATTAGTTTTGGGAGAATTTAGTTTTTTAAGTTCCCTGTATATTCTGGTTATCAGCCCTTTGTGTGATGTATAGTTGGCAAATATTTTCTCCCACTCTGTGGGTGTTCTCTTCAGTTTAGAGACCATTTCTTTTGATGAACAGAAGCTTTTTAACTTTATGAGGTCCCATTTATCTATGCTATCTCTTAGTTGCTGTGCTGCTGGGGTTTCATTGAGAAAGTTCTTACCTATACCTACTAACTCCAGAGTATTTCCTACTCTTTCTTGTATCAACTTAAGAGTTTGTGGTCTGATATTAAGATCCTTGATGCATTTTGAGTTAATCTTGGTACAGGGTGATATACATGGATCTAGTGTCAGTTTTTTGCAGACTGCTAACCAGTTTTCCCAGCAGTTTTTGTTGAAGAGGCTGCCATTTCTCCATCGTATATTTTTAGCTCCTTTGTCAAAGACAAGTTGGTTATAGTTGTCTGGCTTCCTATCTGGGTCCTCTATTCTGTTCCACTGGTCTTCATGTCTGTTTTTGTCCCAGTACCATGCTGTTTTTATTGTTATTGCTTTGTAATATAGTTTGAAGTCAGGTATTGTGATACCTCCAGCATTGTTCTTTTGACTGAGTATTGCCTTGGCTATTCATGGCCTCTTGTGTTTCCATATAAATTTAACGGTAGATTTTTCAATCTCTTTAATGAATGTCATTGGAATTTTGATGGGAATTGCATTAAACATGTAGATTACTTTTGGGAGTATCGACATTTTTACTATGTTGATTCTACCAATCCATGAGCATGGGAGATCTCTCCACTTTCTATAGTCTTCCTCAATCTCTTTCTTCAGAAGTGTATAGTTTTCCTTGTAGAGGTCTTTCACATCTTTTGTTAGGTTTACACCTAGGTATTTGATTTTTTTGAGGATATTGTAAATGGAATTGTTTTCATACATTCTTTTTCCATTTGCTCATTATTAGTGTATAGAAATGCTAATGATTTTTCTATGTTGATTTTATATCCTGCTACCTTGCTGTAGCTATTGATGATGTCTAGAAGCTTCTGCGTAGAGTTTTTTGGGTCTTTAAGGTATAGGATCATGTCATCTGCAAATACGGATATTTTGACAGTTTCTTTACCTATTTGTATTCCTTTTATTCCTTCTTCTTGCCTAATTTCTCTGGCTAGGAATTCCAGTACTATGTTGAATAGGAGTGGAGATAGTGGGCATCCTTGTCTGGTTCCTGATTTTAGAGGGAATGGTTTCAGTTTTTCTCCATTAAGTATAATGCTGGCTGTAGGTTTGTCATATATAGCTTTTATAATGTTGAGGAACTTTCCTTCTATTCCTAGTTTTCTTAGAGCTTTTATCATGAAATGATGTTGGATCTTATCAAAGGCTTTTTCTGCATCTATTGAGATGATCAAGTGGTTTTTGTCTTTGCTTCTGTTAATGTGGTTTATTACATTTATTGATTTTTTGTATGTTGAACCACCCCTGCATCCCTGGGATGAAGCCTACCTGGTCGTGGTGAATAATCTTTTTGATGTGTTGCTGAATTCGATTTGCCATTATTTTGTTGAGGATTTTTGCATCAATGTTCATTAAGGAGATTAGCCTATAGTTCTCCTTTTTGGAGGTGTCTTTGCCTGGTTTTGGGATAAGTGTAATACTGGCTTCATAAAATGTGTTTGGCAGTTTTCCTTCCCTTTCTATTTCATGGAACAGTTTAAGGAGGGTTGGTATCAGTTCTTCTTTAAAGGTCTGATAGAATTCAGCAGAGAATCCATCAGGTCCTGAACTTTTCTTTTTGGGGAGACTCGATTGCTGCTTCAATTTCATTTTGTGTTATAGATCTATTCAGGTGATTAATTTATCTTGGTTCAGTTTTGGATGATCATATATATCTAGAAATCTGTCCATTTCTTTTAGATTTTCAAATTTATTTGAGTATAGGTTCTCAAAGTAGTCTCTGATGATTTCCTGGACTTCCATGGTGTTTGTTGTTATCTCCCCTTTTGCATTCCTAATTCTACTAATTTGGGTTTTTTCTCTCCTCATTTTAGTCAGGTTTGCCAGGGGTCTATCGATCTTGTTTATTTTTTCAAAGAACCAACTTTTTGTTTCATTAATTCTTTGTATGGTTTTTTTGGTTTCTATTTCATTGATTTCAGCTCTTATTTTTATTATTTCTCTCCTTCTATTTGTTTTGGGATTTGCTTGTTCTTGTTTTTCTAGGAGTTTGAGATGTATCATTAGGTCATTGATTTGGGATCTTTCAGTCTTTTTAATATATGCACTCATGGCTATAAACTTTCCTCTCAGGACCACCTTAGCTGTGTCACATAGGTTCTGGTAAGTTGTGTTTTCATTTTCATTGACTTCCAGGAACTTTTTAATTTCCTCTTTTATTGCATCGATGATCCATTCTTCATTAAGTAATGAGTTATTTAGTTTCCAGCTGTTTGCATGTTTTTTGTCCTTACTTTTGTTGTTGAGTTCTACTTTTACTGCATTGTGATCAGAGAGTATGCACGGTATTATTTCTATTTTCTTATATTTGCTGAGGCTTGCTTTGTGCCCTAGGATATGATCTATTTTGGAGAAGGTTCCATGGGCTGCTGAGAAGAATGTATATTGTGTAGAGGTTGGATGAAATGTTCTGTAGACATCTAGGTCCATTTGATCTATTGCATATTTTAGATCTTGGATTTCTTTATTGATTTTTTGTTTGGATGACCTATCTATTGATGATAATGGGGTGTTAAAGTCTCCCACAACCACTGTGTTGGCGTTAATATATGCTTTTAGGTCTTTCAGGGTATGTTTGATGAAATTGGGTGCGTTGACATTGGGTGCGTACAGATTGATGATTATTATTTCCTTTTGGTCTATTTCCCCTTTTATTAGTATGGAATGTCCTTCTTTATCTCGTTTGATCAATGTAGGTTTGAAGTCTACTTTGTCAGAGATAAGTATTGCTACTCCTGCCTGTTTTCAGGGGCCATTGGCTTCGTAAATCTTCTTCCAGCCTTTCATCCTAAGCATATGCTTATTTCTGTCAGGGAGATGAGTCTCCTGTAAGCAAAAAATTGTTGGATCTTCTTTTTTAATCCATTTTGTCAAACGGTGTCTTTTGATGGGTGAATTAAGTCCGTTAACATTAAGTGTTAGTACTGATAGGTATGTGGTGATTCCTGTCATTTAGTTGTCTTAGTTGTTTGAAGGTTTGATTGTGTGTACCTCACTTGATGTTACTCTCTACTGTCTTGCTTTTTCTTTTCCTGTGGTTTGGTGCTGCCTGTCTTTTCGTGGTTAAGTTGGGTTTCACTTTCTGTGTGCAGAATCCCTTGCAGAATCTTTTGTAATGGTGGCTTTGTGGTCACATATTGTTTTAGTTTCTGCTTATCATGGAAGACTTTTATTGCTCCATCTATTTTGAATGATAGCTTTGCTGGATAGGGTATCCTGGGGTTGAAGTTATTTTCATCCAGTGCCCGGAAGATCTCACCCCACGCTCTTCTTGCTTTTAATGTTTCTGTTGAGAAGTCTGCTGTGATTTTGATGGGTTTACCTTTGTATGTTACTTGTTTTTTCTCTCTTTCAGCCTTCAATATTCTTTCCTTAGTTTCTGAACTTGTTGTTTTAATGATGATATGTCGTGGAGTAGTTCTATTTTGATCTGGTCTGTTTGGTATCCTGGAGTCCTCTTGCATCTGTATGGGAATATCTTTCTCTAGATTTGGGAAATTTTCCTTTATTATTTTGTTGAATATATTACGCATTCCCTTTGCTTGCACCTCTTCTCCTTCTTCGATGCCCAGGATTCTCAAGTTTGGTCTTTTGATGGAGTCAGTGAATTCTTGCATTTTCTTTTCACAGGTCTTGAGTTGTTTAATTAATAGTTCTTCAGTTTTTCCTTTAATTACCATTTCATCTTCAAGTTCTGAGATTCTGTCTTCTGTTTGTTCTATTCTGCTGGATTGGCCTTCCGTTTTGTTTTGCAGTTCTGTTTCGTTCTTTTTTCTGAGGTTTTCCATATCCTGGCTGTTTTCCTCTTTAATGTTGTCTATTTTTGTCCTGAGTTCATTTATCCATTTATTCATCGTGTTCTCTCTTTCACTTTGGTGTTTATACAGTGCTTCTATGGTTTCCTTTATTTCTTCTTTTGCTTTTTCAAATTCTCTATTTTTGTTGTCTTGGAATTTCTTGAGTGTCTCCTGTACATTTTGGTTGACCTATCCAGTATCATCTCTATAAAATTCTCATTGAGTATCTGTAGTACGTCTTCTTTTAAATTATTCTTGTGGGCTTCATTGGGTCCTTTGGCATAGTTTATCTTCATTTTGTTGGAGTCTGGATCTGAGTTTCTGTTCTCTTCATTCCCCTCTGGTTCTTGTACTAATTTTTTGCTGTGGGGAAACTGGTTTCCCTGTTTTTTCTGTCTTCCCGTCATTGTCTTTGGTGTTGTTACTGTCCCTGTACTGTGTGCAATTAAGTGTTTTCTAGCTTGTAATAATAACAATGGTAATATTTAGAATGGAAGGGTGAGCTGAGATGGAAAGCAGGAAGTTAAAGAAAAGGAGAAAACAAATATACAGACAAGAGTGAGAAAACAGAACAAGGTTTCAGACAAGAGAGTTTCAAAGGTATAAACAGGGAGCGTTAGTGTACTAATCGACAGTAAGCTGAACAGACATTAGAGAGACAGAGAGAGGATTGAAAATCAAAGATAAAAAAATAAAAAATAAGTAAATGAAAGAAATATCTATATATAAAAATGAATTAAAATAAAATGGAAAATAAAAAATTAAAAAAAAAAACCAAAAAACTTCCAAGTTTATATGCAATGCAGTTTCAGTCTTAATAATTTGGGTGTCCATCTCAGTCTCCAGTCCTGGAGATGGTGCCTCAGATGTTGTTCTGTCGTTGTCTCATCAAAGGGGATGCATAAAGTAGAACAAAACTACACACACACACACACAAAAGCCCCACCAGTGTCCCAAGTTCAAATGCAATACAGTTTCAGTAAGTTTTTCGGCTTGCAGGTGTAATTCGGTTGTTCTCTCATCAAAGGTAGGGAGAAAAAGAAAAAAAAAGGAGTCTGGAGACAGTTCTGAGGTATCTGCAACTGTGGCTTGCCTGCCTGCTGCTCTCAGCCTGCTGTAGCTGGCGGCGTTATTTATGCAGATCTCTGGGGTGAGCTTAGCACTCACCTGGTCCCACAGGCTTTGTTTGTTCAGAGTTCTCCTGTGCAGGAGCCTCTGCTACAGGCTTTCCCCTTTCCAAGCACTGGGAAAGGTGACACTGCCCCCGCATTGTCAGGCCTGCGTGTTTATTTACAGTTCATGTGGGAGGTGGGTCTTCCCCCGTCTCCTGTGCAGTTTTCCTCCCACTGCCACTCTCACAAGCTTTCCCGCTCCTGGTTGCTGGGTGTGCGCCCTGCTCCTGCCAGAGCCTCTTCCGCCTGCCCGGCTTGTTTACAGTCCCGGGAAGGCTTCCCTTCCCCCAATCTTCAGTGCTCAGGGCGCCCCACCCTCTTTCCAGCATGTCTTAATTGTTCTTATTGCTTATTACTCAGTTTCTCTTTTTTTTTCCCCGGGTGGAGGTCAGTCTGTCCAGGGGGCTATGCTGCTCTGGCCCAGGCTTGTCTGCTGGGGTACTGCAGTACCACGAAGCTCACCTGGTCCGCGTCTTCCCAAGCCGTATGGGCGCCGGCCACTGGTGGCCCTGGGGGCCCTCTTCGTTTCTCCGTTTAACGTGAGGTGGAGATTCTCTGCACCGGCTGGAGATGTGGAGGGGTCAAAGTTATGCCTTTTCTCAGTGATTATGCCTGCAAAGTGTGTCTCCAGCGTCTCTCCAAGATTTCACTATAGGAAGCTCGCTTTCTGCTTCCTACCTCTAGCCGCCATCTTGGAAATTCCTCAATAATCAATCTTAAACCATTTCTTTTTCTTCCCTCTGGTATAGCCCTTCTCCATTTAACTTTCCTCCTGTCCACAACTAGAAATACTCTCTACCTCCCATTTTCTTCTCTGCCTATCCATCCACAATCCTCCTTTGTTGCATATACTTTTATCAGGTAAATAGACTGTCAGAGTCCTTTTGGTTTGTTTGTTCACTCAGTTTTTTCCATTTCTCTTTCTCTTCTCTCCCTCCAGACAATATTAACTAGCTCTTTTTTACCTATCTTATTACACTTTCTCATTAACCCTTTCTAGTAAGTCACCACCCTTTTCCGCTTTATAAAACCACACACCTTGTATTATTCTTTAGAGTTACCCACCCTATTTCCTTCTCGTTACCACCTTTATTACCTCAGGTCTGCTAAGATCACAAAGATTCAACTTTGCTTTATACCTCTAAAGGTACTGGAGCAAGAAGCAGTGATTGGTCTTCCTTAGAGATTGCTATAATCTCAAGGCTGTGGTTTGACCACTGTGACAGCTTTAGCAGCTAAGCGTCCCCTCCCTGTGTGGAGTAGGGAGGTGGCACCCAGATCTTGAGGTTAAAGCTGAGTGTTTGACTACAGAGTCACACCACCCACAATCTAAAGATAAGAAAACACTCCACTACCCAGTCCTTAATAATCTTTGAGAAGTCCCCACTAAAAAGACACAGGGGATTGGAAACTCCAACCAAAAATGACCCCAAATGCATAAATCCCATTGTATAAACATGACACCATAAGACAACAGCACTCCCTCAAAAGCCAACAGATACACAATAAAGGAATTAAAAGCAAAGAAGAAATATCAAATAATGAATTTAAGAAATGATAAGAATGATCAACAAATTCAAAGAGGAGCTGAATAAATTGAAAGAGATTACAAGCAAACAACTAACTGAACTCAGAGAATGCAAACAAACAGCCAAATGAAGGAAGACAGCAAAGGCCATGAAAGATGAATTCAATAAAGACACAGAAATCCTGAAAAAATATCAGACTAAATCTTGGAAATGAAAAGCTCAGTATCCCAAATAAAGACCTCAATCAAAAGTCTGGCTAACAGAGTGGAGCAGATTGAAAATAGAGTATTGGGGATTGAAGACAAAATACAGGAATTAGACCAATCAGTCAAAGTAGATGAAAAAGTACTAAGAAAATATGAATGGAATATGTAAGACATCTGGCACACCATCAAAAGACCAAACCTACAAATCATGGGTACAAAAGAAGAGTTATAAACCAAAAGCATAGACAAATTATTCAACAACATAATATCAGAAAATGGCCCCAATCTTGAGAAAGGGAGGTACATCCAGGTACAAGAGGCTTGCAAAACACCAAACAGGCAGCATCAGCAAAGAAATGCTCCCAGACATATTATAATTACAACACTTAATATACAGAACAAAGAATATTGAAAGCTGCAAAAAGAAGCGACAAATCACTTAATAAAGGCAAACTCATCAAATAAGCAGATTTCTCAACACAAACTATAAATGCAAAGAGAGCAGAGAATAGTATATTTCAAGCCCTGCAAGAAAAACAACCATCAACCTAGATCCAGGTTATATCCACAAAATCTATCCTTCATAATGAAAGATACAAAGCAAATTTTACCACATGTAAGAAAGTTGAAGTAATTCCCTGTGGTCTATCAGACTGTAATGGAGTAAAACTAGACTTCAACAGCACAAGAAACTGCAGAAAATATTCAAACACATGGAGACTGAACAACACATTCTTAAATATCAGGTGGTCACTGAAGAAATAAGGAGGGAAATCCAAAAGTTCCTAGAATCTAAGGAAAAATGAAAACAGGACTTACCAGAATCTATGGGGTACAGCAAAGGTAGTGCTAAGAGAACGTTCATAGCTTGGAGCACCTAAATAATAATAATAAAAAAGACAGATCACAACTAAATGGCCCAGTATGTACCCTAAACTCTTAGAAGAACAAGAACAAGCCAAACCTAAAACTAATAAATCGAAAGAAATAATTAAAAATTGGGATAATTAAGAAAATTAGTGATAAAGGGACAAAAAATTACAAAGAATCAAACAAAAAGCTGGCTCTTTTAAAAAAATAAATAAGATTGATAAACTCTTAGCCAATATGCTAGAAGGAGAAAGGAAACAACCTAAATTCAAACTTAGAGATGAAAAAGGGAATCATGGCAAATACCAGGGAAACAGAGAATCATGATGGAGTTCTTTGAAAACCTATATTCAAATAAGCTGGAAAATTTAGAAGAAATGGATAAGCTTCTAGAAGCATTTGACCTACCAAAAGTGAACTAAGAGAATATAAACCACTCAAATAGAGCTATTAAAAAGTAATGAGATTGAAGCAGCAATAAAACATCTCCCAACAAAGAAAAGCCCAGAACCTACTGGATTCACTGCTGAGTTCTACTAGACCTTTGAAGAACTAACAGCAACGCTCCTCAAACTTTTCCATGAAACAGAAAGGGAAGGAACACTACCAAATTTCATTCTATAAAGCCAGTATTATACTCATTCCAAAACTGGACAAGGACACACACACACACACACACACACACACACACACACACACTAGAGAATTATAAACTAATCTCTTTAATGAAAATACAAAAATTCTCAATAAAATACTTGCAAACTGAATTCAGCAACACATCAGAAAGATCAGGCACCAAGTTGGTTTCATTCCGGGGATACAGGGAAGGTTCAACATGCACAGGTCAATAAATGTAATACAGCACATAAGCAGAATCTAGGACAGAAACCATGAGGTTATCTTGATTGATGCATAAAAAGCATGTGGCAAAATTCAACACCCTTTTATGATAGAAACTCTGAAGAAACTGGGAAGAGAAGGAACATACCTCGCATCATAAAGGCTTTATATGATAAACCTATAGCCAACATCATTCTAAATGGGGAAAAACTGAAGTCATTTTCTCTAAAGTCAGGAAGGAGACAAGGGTATCCACTCTCCACACTCTTAGTCAATATAGTACTGGAATTCCTTGCCAGAGCAATAAGACAGGAGAAAGAAATAAAAGGGATTCAAACAGAGAAGTGAGATCATCCCTATTTGCAGGTGATATGATCTTATACCTAAAAGACCCTGAAAACAATGCCAAAAATTTCTTAGATCTCATAAACACTTTCAGCAAAGAAGCAGGATACAAAAATCAATATACAAAGTCAGTAGATTTTCTATAAAGTAACAATGAGCCAACTGAGAAAGAAATCAGGAAAACAATCCTATTCAAAATACTTTCAAAAAATAATATACCTGGGAATAAGTTTAGCAAAGGAAGTGAATAATCTTTATAAGGAAAGCTACAAATCACTGAAGAAAGAAATCAAAGAAGACATCAGAAGACGGATAGACCTCCCATGCTCATGAATTGGCAGAATCAATATAGTGAAAATGGATACACTACTAAAAACAATCTATGTGTTCAATGCAATCCCCATCAAATTTCCAACAATGTTCTTCATAGAGATAGAAAAGTCAATCCTAGCCAGGTGTTGGTGACTCACGCCTATTATCCTAGCTACTCAGGAGGCAGAGATCAGGAGGATTGCAGTTCAAAACCAGCCCAGGCAAATAGTTCCACGAGACCCTATCTTGAAAAAACCCATCACAAAAAAGGGCTAGTGGAATGGCTTAAGGTGTAGGCCCTGAGTTCAGCCCCAGTACAGCAAATATATATATACATATATATATATATGTATATATATACTACATATATTTTTCATATATATATATGAAAAAAAGAAAAATCAATCCTAAAGTTCATATGGAAGCACAAAAGACCTTGAATAATCAAAGCAATCATGAACAAAAAAGCAATATTAGAGGTACCACAATACCTGACTTCAAACTGTGTATACTAAGAGTCATAATAATAAAAATAGCATGGTACTGGCACAAAAACAGACACAAAGACCAATGGAATAGAATAGAAGACTCACATACAAATCTGCATAATTATAGTTGATTTTTGACAAAGGAGCCCAGAACATATGTTGGAGAACAGATAGCCTCTTCAACAAGTAGTGGTGGGATAACTGGATATCCACATGTAGAAAACTGCAGCTGGAGCCCAGCCTCTCACCCTCTGCTAATATCAATACAAAGTGAATCAGAGACCTTAATGTAAGAACAAAACTGTGAAACTACTACAGGAAGACTAGGGAAACACTAGAACATATAGACACAGGCAATAACTTCCTGGATAGAACTCCAGTAGCTCAGCAGGCAGGAGAAAGGCTGACAGGTGGGACTGCATCAAACTGAAAAGCTTCTGCACAGCAAAGGAAACGTCACCAGACTGAGGAGGCAGCCCCTAGAATGGAGAAAATCTCTGCCAGCTGTACGTCTGACAAGAGATTAATAACCAGAATATTCAGGGAGATCAAGAAGCTAACCTCTCAAAGTACCAACAAACCACTGGCTAAATGGACAAAAGAGCTGACCAGACAACTCTCAATAAGTTCTTGAAGAAGTGCTCAGCATCCTTTCCCATAAAGGAAATGCAAACCAAAATGACACAGAGAATCCACCTCACTCCAGTCAGAATGGCTACCTCATGACACAACAACAAATGCTGATGAGGATGAGGGTAAAATTTACCCACTGTTGGTGGGAATGTAAATTAGTGCAACCAATACAGAAGCAGCATGAAGAAAAGCTAAAAATACACTTACCATATGATACAGCAATACCACTCCTGGGCATACATCTGAAGAAATATAAGCCAGGATATAGCAGAGGCACTGCACACTCATGTTCATTGCAGCACTATTCACAATAAACAAGCTATGAAATATCCCCGACGCCCTACATCTGATGAATGTATTAAGAAAATGTATACATATATGTATTATAATATTAGTCAGCCATAAAGAAGAATGAAATTATGAGTGGAATTGGGGATCATCAGGTTAAGTGAAGCAACCCAGTTTCACAAAGACAAAGGTGGCATTTCTTCTCTTCTATGTGGAAGTTAGACCTAAAAGACAAATCTAAACATTATCATATGCATAGATCATATTTGTAACAGCGGGACTGTTTGAGAAGATTGGGCAGAGTCTGAATAGCATCAAAATACATACATGTGTATGAAGATGGTAAAACTAAACACACTGATAGCTCTTGAGAAATAGGGAGGAATTGGGAAAGGGAAAGAGAAAGAGAGAGAAACAGAGGAAGTAAATCTGATAAGTAAAGCATGTCCCTGTGTGAAATACCCCGGCAAAGCCTCCAGAACAGTAAACATACACTGAGAAAACAGCACGGGAATGTAAAACAGGCCCTCCTCAGGGGTGAGCACTAGTGGGGGATGAAGAGGGCTAAGGAGGGTGAGTATAGCCACTGTACATAACGTACTTGTGTGAAAGTACAACAGCAAACCCTGCTGAAATTGTTTTCAGAAGTGGGTGGGAATGAGGGAGAATGTTGGAGGAGTGAATTGAACCAAGGTATCTTGAAGATGTGTGGAAACGTCACAATGAAACTGTATAAGTAATATGTGCTATAAAAATGTTTTTAAAAACTGTTAAGTAGTGCACCACCAGCACTAATTCCAGGACATTTGCATCACTCAAGCAGAACTGGATAACTCAACAGTTATCCCCCATACTCAGTCCCTTACAGCTGCTAATTTATCTTCTGTCTTTATGGCTTTGCCTATTCTTAACATCTGAGTGATATACACGTAGCCTTTTTTGTCTGGCTTCTTTTACTTAGTGTCATGTTTTCAAGGTTCATCTAAGGTGTGACATGTAATGGTGACTTGGTCCTTTTGCTGATGAGTAATATTCCTTTGTGTGGCTGTATCATAACTTGTTTAGCTTCATATGTTAGTGGAGAATTGGGCTGTTTCTATTTTTTACTGTTGTAAAGAATGCTGCTATGAACAAGATTTTGTTTGAACATGCATTTTCTATATTCTTGGACATATTCCTAAGAATGGAATTTCTAAGCAATGTGGTAATTTTCTATTGAACTTTTCCAGGAACTATCAAACTGTTTTCCACATGGTTGTACCATTTTACAGTCCTTGAAATTTAGGAGGGTTCCAGTTTATTCACAATTTTGTCAAACACTTGCTATTTCCCTTTAAAAAATTATTAGGTCTGGTGGCATAACTCCATGGTAGAGTGCCTGCCTAGCAAGTATGAGGTGCTGAGATCAAACGCCAGTATTACCAAAATAAATAATTATTATTACTATGGCCATCGAAGTGTATGTGAAATATCTCAGTGTGGCTTTGCATTTTCCTAGTGACTAATAACCCACATCCTTCCATGGCTTGTTGCCATTCATTTGCCTGTTTTTAATCAGGTCATTTATGTTTTCATCGTTGAGCTGAATACTAGATATTTATCAGATACCTGATTTTCAAATATCTTATTTCATTCTGTAGGTTTTCTTTTCTTAAGGCTGCTTTCTCGATAGTTCTTTGATGCACAAGTTTCTGATGTTGATAAAATCTAAATTGTCTGTTTTTGGTTTTGCTTACTTAGGCATTTGAGATCATATCTAAGAAGCCATTCAGTAAATCATGAAGGTTTACACATGCTTTCTTCTGAGAGTTTTGTATAGCTCACTCTTAAACATAGATTTTTTTATGCATTTAAACATTTTTAAACTGCATTTGCAGTTAACGTTTCAATATAGTGTGAGGTACAGAGTCCAAACTCCTTTTGTATTTGGATACCCAATTGTCTCAGCCATTTGTTGAAAAGACTGTTTTTCCTCATTGAGTGCTCTAAGCACATCTGTCAAAAATCAGTTAGAGCCAGGTGCTAGTGCCTCACACCTGTAATCCTTGCTACTTGGGAGGCTGAGATCAGGAGGATTGCGGTTCAAAGCCAGGCTTGGCAAAAAGTTCCCGAGAGCCATCTCAACCAATAGCTGGGCACAGTGTCTTGTGCCTTTGTCATCTGAGATTGGAAGGATTGCAGCTCCTGGCCACCTTGAGCAAGAAAATGTTCATGAGCCCCCATCTCAATGGACAAAAATCTGGGCATGCACTTATTATCCCAGCAATAGGAAGAAGTGTAAAATAGGAAGATCAAAGTCCTGGCTGACCTAGGCAAAAAGTGAGGTTCTATCTCCAAAATAGCTAGAGCAAAGGGGGCCAGAGACCTGGTTCAAATGGTAGCATCCTCCCTAGGAAGCCCAAAACCCCAAATTCACATCCCAGTACTGCCAGAGGAAAATCAGTTGGCCTTAAATGCAAGGGTTTATTTCTGGACTCCTGAATCCATTCCCTTGTCGGTGTGTCTATCAGTACCACACTGTCTTGGTTACTGTAGCCTTGCAGTAGTTTTGAAACTGGGAAGTGTGGAATCTATCAACTTTATTCTTTTCTGAGATTGTTTTGGCAGGTGTATATCTCTAGTATTTCTGCATAGAAATTGGGGGCAGCCAGTCAATTTTTGCAAAGGTAGCAGCAGTGATTTTGACAGTGAATCTATTGAACTGGTAGGTTAAGGGGATGACTGTCCCCATCTTAACCGGGCTAAGTCTCCCGATTCATGAATGTTAGTATCTTTACATTTACATTTACTTAGGTCTTTAATTTGTTCAACAATGGTTGACAGTTTGTATAAGTCTTTCACTTGTTTTGTTAAATTTATTCAGAAGTATTTTATTCTTTTGATTATATTTTAAATTGTTTCCTTAATTTCATTTTTGGGATCTCCACTGCTAATGCATAATCCAACTGATTTTGTTAATTGGTCTTGTATTCTACATACTTGCTAAACTTATTATTAACTACAATACATTTGGGGGGTTTTAGGGTTCTGTATCTAAGACCTATCATCTGCTAATACAGACAGTCAGTGTCTTACTTTGCTATGTGGATTTTCCTGCCAAACTTCTCCAAGCAGAATTTCTAGTACAGGGTCTTACCTCTGAAATAGAACGGTGTGATTTTAGTCTTTCATCATTAAATATGATGTCAGCTGTGGAATTTTCATACATGCCCTTTATCAGGATGAGGACGTGCACTTCAATTCCTATTTTGCTAAGTATTTTTATTATCAAAGGGTGTCATTTATCAAATGCTTTTCTGAATCAATTGAGATGGTCACTTGGGGTTTTCTCCCTTCATTCTATTAATGTAGTATGTTACATTGATGGGGTTTTTTTGAAGTGTTAGCAAGGATTTATTTAGAGAAGTTTGTGGGAGGGGAATATTTCCTGTTCCCCCCACAGGAAATGGGAGCAAAGACTCATTGATTTTTTTATAGCAAACCATCATTGTATTACTGGGATAAATCCTATTTGGTTATGGTGTACAACAATTTTTATACACTGCTGGATTTGTTTTGCTAGTGTTTTGTTGAAGATTTTCATTTATATTCATAAAAGATAAAAGAGTACAATTTTCTTGTGATATCTTTGCTCAATTTGGGTATTAAGGTAAAACTGGCTTCATAGAATGAATTAAGAAGTTTTTCTCCTTTTCTATTGTTTTAGAAGAGTTTAAGAAGGATTGGGTTTAATTCTTTAAACATCAGAAGACTTTACCAGTGAAGCCTTGGGCCTGAGAATTTCTTTGTAGAAAGTCTTCAATCACTTTAGTTACTATAAGGCTATTAAGATTCTGTTTCTTCTTGAGTCAATTCTATAGTTTGTGTGTTTCTAGGATGTTACCCATTTCTTCTAAGATAACTAATCTTCAGTGTGCAATTGTTCATAGTAGTCCCATGTAGGCTGTTTTCTTTCTACAAGGTCCAAGTAGTGTCCCTTCATTTATTCCTGACTTTAAATTTTTGAGTCTTCTCTCTTTATAACTTGTGATTCTGGCAAAAATTGGTCAATTTTGTTTCTCTTTTCAAAGAACCAACTTTGAGTCTGTTTAATTTCTTTATTGTTTTTCTTTTCTGTGTCTCATTCATTTCTGCTCTACTCATTATATTTATTCCACTCTGCTTGCTTTGGATTTAGTTCGCTTTTCTTTTTCCAACATGTTAAAGTTGACATTTAAGTTATTGGTTGAAGACCTGTCTCTTTTTTAATAGGCATTTGCAGCTATGAATGCTCACATATGAACTACTTTAGGTTCACCTCATATATTTTGTTACATTGGTTTTTCATTTCCATTCATCACAACTTATACTTTAATTTCCCTTGATTTGTTCTTTTCTTTGTTATTTAAAGCATGTTAATGAATTTCTACATTTCTGTGAATTTCCCAAATTTCTGTTATTGACTTTTAGTTTCATTCCATTGTGGTATGAGAGCATACATTGTACGATTTCAATCTACTTAAATTGGTTGAGACTTGTTTTATGCCCTAAACTATGGTCTTACTGGAAAATATTCCAATGCATTTGTGAAGAATGTGAATTCTGCTGTTGTTAGGTGGACATCTACATGTCTATTAGATTTAATTTACTTCTAGTGTTTTTTCAAATTTTCTGCTTTTTTGCTGCTTTTCTGTCTAGTTGTTTTATCAATTATGGAAAGTAGGATATTTATGTCTCTGACTATTATTGTAGAATTACTTATTTCCCTCTTCAAGTCTGTTAGTTTCTGCTCTTATATTTTGGATCTCTTTGGTTAGGTGCATATATGTTTATGATTATTATATGTTCTTGCCATTAACTATCTTATCATTATGAAAAGCCCTTTGTCTTTACTAATAATTTTTGTTTTAAAATCTGTCCCCTCAGATACTGTTTTTGTCAGCTCTTTTTTTGTCATTGTTTGCATAATTTATCACTTTCCATTCTTGAACTTTGAATCTGTTCATCTACTTATCTAAATTGTATCTCTTGTAAACAATGTACAGTTGCATCATTTTAAAAAATCTTTCCCTAATGTGCTTTTTTATTTGAGTGTGTAACTCATTCACACTTAATGTAATTGATGATAGGTAGGACACTTCCTTGTGTCTTAATGAGACTTGATACCTGTTATCCACTCCCTCCATCCCCTTGCTTGCCTCCCAGCCTCTGTCCTCACTGTTCTACTCTATTCTTCTTTGAGATCAACTTTGTGAGTGAGTGAGACCATAAGGTACATGTCTCTCAATGCCTGGCTGATTTCACTTAGTGCCTTCCAGTTCCATCCATTTTGCTGCAAATGACGGGCTTTTGTCCTGCATATGACTGCATAGTGTTCCATTTTTCATTTTCTTCCTCCATCTGCTGATAGCTACCTTGGTTGATTCTATATCTTGGCTGTTGTGAATAGTGTCATGACAAACATGTGAGTGCAGGTTTGTCTTGATATAAGATATCATTTCCTTTGGTTGTACATCCAAAAGTGGGATAGCTACATTATAGGATTGATTTATTTTTCCTTTCTTGAGTACCCTCCATAGTGTTCACTATAATAACTATACTTATTTACATTCCCACCAATAGTGTGTAAGAATTTCCTTTCTCCACATCCCCCTCCAGCATTTGTTAGTTTTTGCTTTTTTGATAATACCATTCAGACTGATGTTAGATGGGGAAAATGACTTTAAAAGTTCAATCATAGGTCCAGACAAATACTCGTGTGAAAGAGAAACAAATGCACTTCATGTAAAATTGGACATTCACTTCCCACACACTTTTCAGTTTCCAAGGAATTCACTAGAGAATACACTAAGCCAAAAATAGTGAAAACCAGGAATAGGCACATTATGGAGATAAACATGGGTCCAGGGACCAAAGGGACATAAGATGGGCTGATGACATATGCATTTAGCCCAGAAAAAAAAACTCATTTAAAATTAGACAATTGAGGACTCTGGGAAAGAGGAATGTCATGCAGCAATGTGACTGAGAGGCAAAGAAATTTCAGGACAGAGTGAAAATATTTAATTTCTTTTCCAGCAGGAAAGATAGAAAGATCATTTAAAACTAGGAAGGGGAGGAAAGGTGCAAAGGAACAGCTCAAGGATGATACTTACTACACTGCGGTGTGACTTGAACATTTGGGAAGGATTCAGAAAGCAGGATCACTTGGCCCTGACCCATGGAGCATGACTGCAGTCACACTGGGCATGGAGAGAAGAGACAGAATTCCAGGTGCCCACCTGGCTGTGCACTGTGCCATATTTACAAATTCTGAGTTTTCTACTTCTAGAATCAACCAATAGCATGCAAAGCTTAATCATAAGTGTAGAATAAAATATAAAATATTATTGGCCTAATAATAATAATAATTAAGCCTTAATGGTGAGTATTATTGAGTGAATGAAGGTAAGGGAAGAGAGGTAAGAGAGTAAGGCAGTTTAAATGGTGGCCAGAGAGTCAAAAGTCATTAACAGGGCTAGGCATGCTGGCTGACACCTGTAATCCTAGCTATTCAGGAGGCAGAAATTGAGAGGATTAAGTTTGAGGCCAGCCTGGGCAAAAAATTAATAAGAACTGAACTTATACAATAAACTAGGCATGATGGCATACACCTGTAATCCCAGCTGTGCAGGAGGTATAGGTAGGAGGGAGCCTATATCTAAACCTGAAAAACTCAAACTGAAGCTCTAGAAATGAAAAGCTCCTTAAGTCCAAATCTTGAGAAATAGATGCCCATTCAGGTACAGGAGACAAAACCAAAACAGAATCTCTCCATGTTAAATTATAGCTAAAGCATTAAGCACAGAGAACAAGGAAAGGATATTGAAATCAGCAAGGGAGAAGCACCAAGTCAATTACAAAGGCAAACATATTGGAATAACAGTAGATTTCTCAACAGAAACCTTAAAAGCAATGAGGGCATGAAATGATGTATTTTAAGCGCTGAAAGAAAATAACTGCCAACCTACATTACTCTACTCAGCAAAGCTATCATTCATAATTGAAGGAGAAATAAAAATCTTCCATAATTAAAAAAAAAAAAAACTCTAAAGAAATTTGTGGCCACTAAACCAACACTACAAAAGATACTCAAAGGAATCCTACACACAGACGCTGAAGATAAACATACCATGAAAATATGATAATAAATAAATCTGACCAGACGAGTTAGATAAGCAAATGAAGGCTAGGAAAGAGTCAAACCCTCTTTATAAAGCAACAACACAGCAGAAATTACTACATACCATTCAATGTTATCACTAAATGTTAATGATTTCAGTTCTCTAATCAAAAGACATAGAACGTGAGAGTTGGATTAAAAAACCAAGACCCAACAATTTGTTAGCTAAAAGAAACACATTTACTGTCAAAAACAAACTGGCTAAGGGCAAAAGGGCAGAAAAAGTTTTTCTATGCAAATGGACCCCAAAAGCAGGCAGAAGTAGCTATACTCATATCTGATAAAATAGACTTCAAACCAAAATTACTCAGATGAGACAAAGAAGGTGACTTCACATTAATAAAGAGAATAATCCATCAAGAAGGAATAACAAGAGGTCAAAACAGGTTCTGCCTGGAAGCAGTGGGGGAGGTGGCCCAAGTAATGTATACACATGTAAGTAAATGCAAAAATGACAAAATAAAATTAAAAGAAGGAATAACAATTATTAACACATATGTGCCAAACATCAGTGTACCCAACTTCATTAAACAACACTACTGGACTTAAAAGCACAGGTAGACCACAACACAGTGACAGAGGGAGAGTTCAACAATCCACTATTGACAATAGTGAACTTTCTTCAAAATAGATTATACCTTAGGACACTAGCAGGTGTCAGCAAATGTAAGAAAGTTGAAATAACTCCTTGTATTCTCTCAGGCCATAATGGAATAAAACTAGAGCTCAACAGCACAAGAAACTACAGAAAATATTCAAACTATTGACACTGAACAGCACATTGTTGAATGACCAGTGGGTCACTGAGGAAACCCCAAAATTCCTTTAATCTAAAGAAAATGAAGACACAACCCACCAGAACCTATGGGATACAGCAGAGGCAGTGCTAAAAGAAAAGTTTATAGCTATGACACATACATTAAATAATAATAATAATAAAACAGAGAGCTGGGCCCCTGTGGCTCACACCTGTATCGTAGCCACTCAGGAGGCAGAGATCAGGAGGATTGTGGTTTGAAAACAGTCCCTCAAAAAATAGTTCAAGAGACCCTATCTTGAAAATACCCAACATAAAACTGGGCTGGCAGAGTGGCTCAAGTGGTAGAGTGCCTGCCTAGCAAGTGTGAGGCCTGGATTTCAAACCCCAGTACCACCACAAAAAAAAAAAAAAAAAAAACCAGAGAGATCTCAAATAGCCTAATGATGCACCTTAAGCTCCTAGAAAAACAGTAATAAGCCAAACCCAAAATTAGCAGACAGAAAGTGATAATAAAACTTAGGACAGAAATTAATGAAATAGAGATTAAAAATACTATATGAAGAATCAATGAAACAAAAAGTGGGTACTTCAAAAAAGATGAATAATATTGGTAAACTGTCAACCAATCTGCTTGAAGGAGAAAGGAAAAGACCCAAATTAATAAAACTAGAGATGAAAAAGTGAGTATCACAACAAATACCAGTGAAGTCCAGCAGATCATAAAAAAACCTTTATTTTGAAAATCTATATTCAAATAAACTGGAAAATTTAGAAGAAATGAATAAATTTCTAGATGCATTTGACCTACTACAATTAAACCAAGAGAATATATACTACTTAATTTGATCTACAACAAGCAATGAGATTGAAGCAGTAATACAGCCTCCCAAAAAAGAAAAACCCAGGCTGATGGATTCATGACTGAATTTTACTAGCTCTTTAAAGAAGAGCTAGCAGCAATACCACTCAAACTTTTTCATGAAATGGAAAAGGAAGAAACACCACCAAACTCATTCTATGAAGCCAGTATTATACTCATTCCAAAACCAATGACACAACAAAAAAAATTATAGACAAATTTCTTTAATGAACATAGACACAAAAATTCTCAATAAAATACTTGCAAACTGAATTCTCAACATATCAAAAAGATCATGCACCATGATCAGGTTTATTTCATCCCAGGGATGCAAGGATGGCTCAACATATGTACATCAATCAAAGTAATATAGCACGTGAACAAAACCATGGACAAAAATCACATAATCATCTCAATAGATGCAGAAAAAGCCTTTGACAAAATCAACATCCTTTTATGATAAAAGATGTGAAGAAACTAAAAATAGAAGAAATGTACCTAAACATAATTAAGGGTACCTATGACAAACCTACTGCCAACTTCACACTAAATGAGGGAAAATTGAAACCATTTCCTCTAAAGTCAATAACAAGGCAAGGATGTCAACTCTCCCCACTCTCATTCAATATTAGACTGGAATTCCTAACTAGAGCAATAAGGCAAGAGGAAGAAATAAAAGGTATTCAAATAAGAAAGGAAGAAGTCAAATTATCTCTATTTGCAGATGACATGATTCTATACTTAAATGACCCCAAGATTCCACCAAAAAACTTTCAGAGCTAATAAGCTCTTTTGGTAATGTAGTGAGATATAAAAACAACATACAAAAATCAGTAGCTTTTCTATATACTAATAATGAATAGGCTGAGGAAGAAATCAGGAAAACCATTCCATTCATAATAGCTTCAAAAAAAAATACTTAGGTACATACTTACCAAGGAGGTGAAAGACTCTACAATGAAAATGTGAAACATGAATAGAAACTGAAGACACCAGAAGATGGAATGATCTCCAGGTTCATGGATCAGTAGAAATAATATTTTGAAAATGGGTATACTACCAAAAGCAATCTATGGGATCAATGCAATACTCATCAAAATCCCAATGACATTATTCATAGAAATAGAAAAATCAATCCTAAAATTCATATGGAAACATAAAAGACTGAAATAATTCTGAGAAAAAAGAGCAATTCTGGAGGTATCACAATACCTGACCTCAAATTGTATTACAGATCCATAGAAACAAAACAGCATGGTGCTGGCACAAAACAGACATGAAGACCAGTGGAATAGAGTAGAGGACCCAGAAATACAACCACACAGTACAGTTATCTCATTTTTGACCAAGGAGCCAAAAGCATATACCAGAGAAAAGACGGCCTCTTCAACAAATGGAGCTAGAAAAACAGGCTACCTACATACAGAAGCCTGAAATTAGACCCCTGTCTTTCATCCTGTATAATCAACTCCAAATGGATCAAAGATCTTAATACAAGATCTGAAACTGTGAAACTACTACAGGAAAACGTAGGGGAAGTGATGGCAGATATAGACATAGGCAGTTACTTTCTAAATAGGACTCCAACTGCCCAGGAAATAAGAGCAAGAATCAACAAATGAGACCACATCAAATTAAAAACTCTCTGCAATAAGACAATAAATAATATTGTCGGAAATCATTTGCTTATTTCTGTGTCTATGAAATGTTTAAGAGAGGTAAATCCATAAAGACAGAAAATAAATCAAGGATTTTGTGGGTTAGGAGTGAAAGTGTGGAATGATTACAGACAGCCAAAATGGATTTTGAGAGTGACAGGAATATTCTACAATCACTGATGGAGTTCACACAGATCTCTAAGTTTACCAAAGTTCATTTCATCACACATGTAATGAATATTATGATTATGTATGTTATACAGCAATAAATCTGTCCTTTAAATAAAGAATTGATTAAAAATATAGGTTAAAAATCCATATAAAAGCGTATTTTTTAGCCTTTTGGAGGGAGTGCTTTCAAGGACAGTCGAGGAGCCATGGGGGCAGGGTAAGGAAGCATGAATGAGGCTTATACTTACCATTAACATTTTCCCTACTATTTTCACTTTGCTCGTTAATGCATGCATTACTGAAATCCACTATTAAAGCTGGTTTTTAAACGTTTAGACTTCTTTTTTCATGGTGGTGCTGAAGTTTGAACTCAGGGCCGTGCACTTGCAAGGGCTCTACCACTTGAGCCACACCCCCAGCCCTTTTGGCTTCAGTACCACCTCCTCCCATGTAGATGACAGGCACACAACACTGCACCCAGCTTATTGGTTGAGGTGGGGACTCAATATCTTTTTGCCTGGGCTGGCCTTGAACCATCATCCTCCTGATTTCTGCCTCCTTAGTAGCTGGAGTTTCAGATGTTGGGCACCATGCCTAGTCAAACATGTAGACATCTTTGTGCAGGAAAGAAAAACTTTGTTTTTTAATCTTTTATAATTCAAATATGAGTAACAATGCCCTCTGGGTAAATGAACAGAGTTTATTTTGGGGCTGTAAACACCAAGAGCAGGTGGAAAACTCTTTTCTCTGCCACCATTGGTAACTGGATGGGCGCAAGTACTTTCCTGTACATGGTCAAAAATCTATGCCACTCCCAAAATAGAATAGTGCAAGGGAGACTAAGCAACTGGTGGTGTCAGGAGTGACATTTGTTACCACAGTGCTAAGTGGTTGCTATGGATTAATATCACAAACATAAATGATTCTCAGGGAAGCAAGGTCCCTGGAAACACAAGATGATGAGTGAAGTCGCTGATGTGATCAGCTGCCATAGTCTGTACAAGAGGGCTGCCAAGGAACTCATCACATGCTTGGGGTTTAGGCCATGTGACACAGACTTAACCTGAGCTGAAACTAAGAAGGCAGCCTGGAAGAGACTACTGAATGCAAAGTAATGTGGGGGCCGCCTGCCTTATGGTCGTTTAATAACCGGAGTACTGAGGTTTTTGCAAAGTATGTTTTGTTGGGTAACAAGAAGCCTTCAGATGTGGACTCCCTTGGAAATGCAGTTACACACAAACAGTGGTAATACAGCATCCAAGTCTTTACGTACGTGCCAAGCAGATACTCGCTTTGCACAGGTGTTCTCAGTCACCCAAGCACAAAGTGGTAATGTGCCTGCCTTTGGTCAGATCCACCCAACCAAACATTTCCTACAGACAAGTGAAAGCAGACTCTCCACGGACCTTTTGCTGCTTGAGTCTCCTGAATTTCCTATATGGACCCTATCCCTGGGTATCACATCCTTCAGTCCAACCAATCATAGAACAAAACCATTCAAAATACTAGCATCTTATAATATAACTCCCTAAGCGACACAGAACGACAACTATCACTATACCGTTCACATTGAATTGGGTATTGTAAGTCATCAGGAGACAATTTAAAGTCTATGAGAGGGGATGCAAATAGGATGCTGCTTTATTTAAGGGACTTGAGTGTTGATGGATGCTGGTGTCTGTGAGAGGTCCTGCAAAAAATCTCCCATGGACGTCAAGGGGTGACTGTCCTTACTGTAGGACTGCTCTCATTACCTGACTGTGCAAAAGGGGCCCTATAGCCACCAAGGGTAAGGTTGGGTGGCTCATGTTATCTGGGTGCCCCCCAGGTCTCTGCTGCAGGAAGGTGGGGGCAAGAACACCCATAGTGAAAGGCATGCTGTGGTGTCAGGGTGCCCACACCCTGCTCTCTCCTTTCCCAGACTTGGGCTCATTTAGGGAAAGCCAGTGAGGGTAGAAAGAGAACGAAGATGAAAAAGTAAGGGGAGAGCTCCATGTTGTCCCCCCACCACCACCACCATCAGGCAACAGCAGAAGCAACCCAGTGATTTTGGCATTTACAATTTATGTAATGTTAAAGTGATTCAGAGAAGAGAAAAAAAGATGCGTGGTACTATTTAGTGAGATTTTAAAAAAACACTGCCCTGTCCATGGGAGTGTAACAGTTAAATAAACATAATGAACAAAGAGCTAAAAACGAGATAAAATCCAAATATAAAATCATACTCTCAAGTCTTCCTGTTCCTGCCAGTAGCTGGTGTGACAGCAGATAAACATCTTTGGGCCTCCCACAATTCCAGAGGCCGAGGAATCCCCAAGAACTCCTTCCCAATCTGCTTTAAATCCCTAAACCCATCTCACGTGATCAAAATAGACCCACCTGATTTTAATAAACAGAAGTGTAAGTGGGACTTCCTTTCACCTCTGATATCATGAGAGCCCAAGAGACAGTGCTTGGAGGCCACTGCCATGGCCTTTCCTCTGACCTCCCCGCAGACAGCAGGTTCTTAAGTGTTCGTGTGGGTTCTTGGTGCTTGGGCCCACAGCTCGATTCTAGTGTAGTCAGGGGACTGACGTCACTTGCCACCTGCTAATCGTAGAGTCTTACCCAGGGTCTCTAAACTTTCTCGCATTCACCCCTTCCACCTCTGCACTTAGAGGCTGGGGTTAGCTTAAATGACAATGCGCACATCAGAACCCAGCACAGGGCCTGCAGGTGTAAATCAGAGGTACCGTGTTTGCCTTGCATGCCGAGACCCTGGGTTCCATCGCCAGCAACAAGAAAGTACAGTGCCCAAAACACAGTAAAAAAAGTGGGTACTGTCGTTATCATTCCTGTCTTACAATGGAGAGCCCAGAGAGGTACAGTGGCTCAGCATCACAAAGCCTGAAGTGGCAGGGCTGGAATGGCTGCTGTCTCCAGGAAACGAGTTACTTTATGAAAAGTACAGGAAAAGCCCTGGTTAGGAGAAAGCACTCAATGGAGATGACTTCTTTTACTATGGCTTCATTGGCTTTCACACTACTTAGGCCCTTTCCTTCATTTTACTTCAAGAATGGGGCCCGGGGCTGGGGGTGCAGCTCAGTGGTAGAGGGCTTCCCTTGAGTTCCCCAGGACAAGGTTCTGAACACAGCTCCATGGAAAAAAGTAAACGAGTGGGGTCGGGTGTACGTGTTCATGTGGTCTTAGATTCACCGTATTTTGAGCTTATTTCAGACTGAAGAAAAAACTGTATTTTCTGGAAGGGGTGCAATAGAGATGCCATATGGTGGTAATATAGATATAAAATGACTTTTCCAAGTGGGTCAAGTCACAAGTGAAGGCCTAGGTTTAAATCTTTGTTTGTTTGTATTGTTTTGTCTTTTTGAGACAGGTGAAGCCACTGAGCGGCTAGAACCTGCATCCCCCAGGGCCAAGCAAACCCAGCTCCCTCAACATCGTTTCCTTTCGGTTCAGATGTGGAGCACAGTGCTACGAACTGCCTGAACCCAAGCACTTACTACACTAACATGACAGAGTTTCTGAAGCGACTTTTGAAATGTTTATTTTCTTAGACGATAACCATTTTCATGTGGTTCATGTGAAAGACTAAAAACTTTGTTTTCATGGAAAAAAAGCCACAGAATTAATAATTATGCTGCACAATTTTGCCTAGTGACATTTTTCTACATAAAATTATCCATCAACTAGATATAAAATTGAGTGATAAGAAAGGCAGGAGCCTGTGTCTGTCCGGGCCTGGTTCTCTGCAGTCAGGGCCCAGGCCAGCTCGCTGGGCCTCTCTTGGCTCAACCAGAGCTCTGGAATGCAGGCATCCAGCGTCTGCTGCTGTCAGTGCTGGTCCCTGTCCCTCCCGTGCCCCTCCTCCAGTGGGCCTCTTACTCTTTATCCTTACTTAACGTCCCACAGGGAACTCTTTATATAACCAGGCTCTAATCTTTGTTCACCAAAGTCACAAACCAACTGTTTGTAAAAGTTTCATAGACTTAGTGGGGGAGGGGAACCTCACAAAAATACTGCAATGGGTTAATTGCATAGGAAAATCTAAGAATTCACTCCCTCTATTAAGGTAAGTAGATTTCCTTAATATTCGTTGGGCTTGAAAGCACATTTTCACTATGGCTGTGGTTTGTGTAGTCCGTCTCCCAAAGTTTCATGTCCTGTATAACAGTACTGAGAGATGTCGGATCTCTTAGACAGGGACCTTGTTGCAGGTGTGGGTCACAGGGGCACCATCCTTGAAGGGATTGGTATGGTTCTCATAGGACCAGATTACTTCCTGAGACTGGGTTTTTATGACAGAACAGTCCTGACCAGGTGTGGTGGTGCATGCCTGTAATCCCAGCACTCAGGAGGCTGAGGCAGGCAGATCATGAGTTTGAGGCCAGCTTGGCCCACATATCAAGACCTGATCTACACCTCTCATCCAAAACAACCCAGAAACAAAAACCAAGCCTGACCTCTCCGCAGCCTCTTGCTTCCTGTCTCTTCACACAGCCTCTCTTTCACATTGCTCCACTCTGCAATGTGTCTGCCATACTGACTCAGCCAAGAGGTCTTCCCCAGAAGCTGATGACAGTGCCACACCCTGGGAGCTTCAGAACTCTGAGACAAATGAAGTTCTTTTCTTTACCAAGTACCTAACCTCAGTATTTTGTTACAGCAACACAAAATGGACTAACACATCCATCTTTGGTTACCAGGTTACGCTACTCATGACTGACTTTTGGAAAATCAGGTTGATACACCAAGTGAGTGTTGCTACCCACTTGTGGCTTTCTCTTAGACATAAGGAGAAGTATAGGGGCTCTCGTAACTGCAAATACTTACGAGCACATAGGCAGGATGTGCCAGGCAGGATGTGAAACATTGCATGAAGCTAAAACCAGTAGATTTGTTCTCAATGGCTGAGTTCTACAGGGTGCATTAACAAAATGATAACAGTTGTTTTTAGTACTGCATCAGAGATAAGTGGTGTGTGGGTGCCGTGTGTATAACACGTGTGGGCATTGTCTCCGTTTTTCCTTCACATTGGGGGGGGTATAAGATGGTGGTAGTGATGCTGAACATTTACACACCAAAAATTAGACAAAAACACGTAAGAGTAAACAAGTGTGGGTGTCTTCTCATTCATTGACACTGTTTCTTCCATCCTATCCATGGCCACATCGCTTCCTCTTAAGGCTTGGGTGTAGGTACTACTGACGTCACCATAGACAATACCAGAGGGTTGTCATTCCTGATGATTCCCTCAGGCCAGCACTACCCAGGCTCCCTAGGCGGACAAGTTGTTCACACAAAGTCCCAAAGGTACGTGATGAAGACGGTCCTGCTTCTTGCACCTCCATTCCTCCCCAGCCATAAGAAGTTTCAGAAAGATTCTCCAAATCAGTCTTTACTTTTACCCCAGTCAAATCCCTTTATTCTTCAGGAAAGGGAAATATGGAGAGCAAATTAAAGCCTCTGAGAACTGGACACAAGCAAGACAAGATGCAGCTCTGCTTTTCCGAGATTGGCACAGCCCAGGAGGTAGAACAGCTGCTTCTCCCAAGTTGTTTGCCTTCAGAGAATCAGGAACACAGATTTCTCCTGTTGCAATGTCACAGCCCCTCTGTGAGAACTGCTGCTCCACCCTGTTTGCCACTGGGTATAAAAGACCTTCTGAAGGGGGGCGCAAGGCTTTTGCTTTTTGCCTTTGGCTTTTACTTTGGGCTTTTGGGTGTGGGAAGCTATTGGAAGGGAAAAGAATTACTGAAGGGAAAAGAATTGCTAAAGGGAAGTTGCTGAAGGAAAAGAATGGCTAAAGAGGGGTGGATAGAAAGTCTGCACCGAGAACTTTAACATAGACCTTAGAAAAGAAAGAACTTTAACATAGGCTTTAAAAGCTAAAGAAAAGCCAAAGAGAACATGGGACAGTGCAAGATAGAGGACCGAGACTTTGCAAGTCTGAGCACAGAGGCTTTAAGACAGCTAAAGAGAGAATGCTAAAGAAAAGCTGCAAGCCTGGGGGCAAAAGATTTTAAGAGCGATTAAGGTAAAAATAATCTAAGAGAGAGCAAACATGGGACAGTGAGAGCCTAAGGAGAGAGGTTTTAAGCAAGGTTTTAAATAAGACTTTAGAAGCAAGGTTTTAAAGAGCTGCAAGGAGTAAGGCCTTAAAGAATAAAGATAGAGAAAAGAAGCAATTAGGGTTGGGTGTCTCCACCTGAACACCCAACACACCTGACCCCACTTTCTGTCTGTCTGTCTATCCTGTGTCTTTGCTGAATCTCCAGTCGCCCCCAGTTAAGCCCAGTTAAGTTCGGTAATAACAAGGAGTGAGAGAAAAAGCTCACTCCAACAAAGGAGGGAGAGGGGAAAAAAAAAAGCTCCCTCCAGGGGAAAAAAAATGGGATTAAACTATCATGAGTCTCCTTGCACTCTATTTTCTTCTGCTAGCTTTCATTGGAGTTTGGTTTTCTGTCTTTCTGTCTTACCAATACTTTGCCTTGAGGTCTCTAAGCTGCCAGAGTAAAAGAGACATCCAGTAGATTACTCCTTCATGATTTCCTCTGAAAGGTAAAAACAAGAGTCCCATAAAAGTTCAATGAAAAAAAACAAAGGAAGGGGATTTATCATAGACTATAGACTTAATGCAAGAAAATTTCTCAGAATCATGACAGTCTGGACTGAAGGAGCCAACCAAATAGCCAAGCAGTTAAAAACACAACTATGTCAAGGTACATTGTCAAAGCTTTTCAGAATTGCAGGACAAAGAGAAGATCCTAAAACTTTCTCAAGATTTTAAAAATAAAAGAAGAAAAAAACATATAACGTCTCACTAGCAACAATGGAAGCCAGAAGTCACAGAGCAAAGCCTTTGAAATTCTAAAGGAAAATGTTTTCCATCCTAGAATTATGTACCCAACCCAACTGTAGGCCAGGGTGAGGACATGAGAAGGACATTTTTAAATGTGCAAGTTCTCAAAAAAACTTTGTCTTTGTCCCTACATGTAACAAAAAGCTACCAGAAATGAGTTCTACCCCAGGGGGTAAACTAACAAGAATTTGTGAAAAAAGGAAAGAGGAAGGTAGCACAGGAAGAGGCAAAAGAAGGGTAAGGAGAAGCCCAAGATGGCAGCTGTGTACAGATTCAGAGACCCAGCAGTCTAAGCTGGAGAAAATCGGAAAGCTATAGACAAGACTTTTCCAGAAAAAGTGAAACTGATAGAAGGCCTGAGGCATCTGGAAGACTTGAGGAAAGTCTTAGTTTGTGAAAATTTTGAGTCGAATTAACAAGATGACAAAAAAACAAGGCGGGGAAGCTTACTTACTCCAGGAAAACCAAAATTTTGAAAAAGAAATCCAAATGTACTATATAACTCAGAAATGAATAACATTTCTATGGCCATACTGATAACTGAATATGGAGCTAGTTATTTTAGAACATCACTACTGGGGAGTCAATGAGAGAGAAATAAATCTGCATGACTACAGATCTGGGAAGGGAAAACACAGGAAGGTAATCACCTGCCCTAAGAGGGAGCTGGCACCTGGAAGAAGGGAGGGCAGAGCCAGGCAGCTCAAGAGGCAGAGTGGTGTCTTGAGAAAGAGAATGAAAAGGGGAAGGGTATGGAGACTGCTGCTTTTCACAATCAGCTCACTGACTTAAACTATGGATATGGATAGCTTTGATAAAAATTAAAACTAAGACAAACACATCTAAAGATAATCAAACTAACAGAGTACTTGCTCCCAATATACCATAAAGCCAGTTAAATCTAGAAATTCCATTGGTAAAGTTAGTCTCCAACCTAGCTTCAAGTAGAAAAACTTTAAGCATGCCTACTTAAAATTTGGAAATTACTAGAATCTTCTGGAATTACAAACTTTTGGAACTAATAAAAATTAATAAAGATATTAAAAAGAGAAAATAAGGTGGGTCATATTTGCAGCAGAGAGCTGACTTTAAAGAGCTCAAGTGATTTTATGAATGTGTGGGTTGTAATTTTAGGTTGGTTGATGCTTCAGTTTTCACACAAGGACAATCAGGCTGCAGGTTATTTCTATCTACATGACACCTGGCCTTGTGCCCACATGATAAGATGTGACATGGGATTTGGCTACATTGGATCCTTCTCCAATTTACTTCTAGTTGTGAGTGGAAATGATTTAAACTCCAGGAGGACCCAGGAGCTCCGACCTCAGTTTTCAAGAAAGAAAACTCAGTGAGGAAAGAGTCAAGAGGGAGTTGTAGATGACAGAGGCGGCAGTAGAAGAAGTCACCCAGGAACCAAGCACCTGGGTCATGGAGAAGTAAAAGTTTGATTCACTAAGCAATTGGAATCCAAATCAAAAGATCAGACAGGCAGATCCTGGTGTAAAAGGTGGTAGAAACAAGAAACAAATGACCTGAAAAAAACCTGGCAGAGTAACTGACAGTGTACTCTGCTCCCATCTGTTGTGCTTACTGATGTGTACTTTGCCAGCAAAGTTGGAAAATGCATAAAAACAATCCTATCCCATCTCTGGTAAGTGGGGTAATCAGAAAGAGAAATAGTAAAGCAATTCACGGAAATGGTAGGGGCATGTCCTGAACTGACTCCTTCAGTAAAATGTTGAGGAGAGTCCCAGGACAGTATTTTGACTTTTTCTACCCAGAAGCATCTCAAACTCACAAAAAGAGTGTCCAGGGCCAATTTCCTAATCTCAAGAAGTCTGCAGCTGCAGACTAAGCCCAGCTAAGCTCTTGGTTGCTTTAATTAAGTCTTCTATCAAGTCCACTACAAGTATGAAATTGGACCGTGAATCCTAATCCTGCCCCTGACACTAAGAGAAAACGCTTCTCCAGTAGGGCATGGATGGCTTGATCTTTCTCTAATCATAGTACTTGGGATCCTTAACTAAAACACTAAGTTTCAGTCTCTCTCCTCTGACCACACGAGCATGGAGCCTTCACTGATAGAAGTTGCAAGCTTGTTCCTATGAGCGCTGAGTCCCTTCAGAAAATGTCCACTCAGTTACGTGACAAGATTCAATGCAGGGACTCTTTCTAACATTGAACCTGGGAAACCTCAGAGAAGCTGAGACACCCAGAGATGAGCAAGATTAGCAAGCCTTATGGTACTCAGCCTTGAAGGAACAAAGAAAGGAGAGTGAATGACCAGAGCCCAGTAGCTACAATTTGGAAGGACAGTTGTTGTCTGAAGTGTGCTGCTAACACAGGGAAGTTACTTGCTCTCCATCTTGCCATACTTCAAAGCTAGCTGATGAGAAGAAGAAAACAAAATCTAGAGGACCAGTTTCCCAGGACTGAGACAGAAGAGTGGAAAGCAGATCTGGGGTGCAGTGAGGCAAAAAGAAAATGTGGAATAACCAGCACATCTCATCTTTGGACCAAAAGTGTTGATTTAAACCATATTGGAAACTGATTTCTCAGAAGCTAGAAAACTACATACAATGCACATGTGTGTATATGTGTAAGAATAGTACAGAGTGAAGAACAGATATACCATACACACACACTAATAAGCTACAAATAATATTTGTGTCATTAAAGTGACCTCAGTTTGCATATAGTCACAAAACAAAAATCACTTTAGCAGTTATAGCATGCCTCCCCTACACACACTCCAAGATTTCCAGTCAGCCTGGAATGAGAGTTCCACGCAGTTGTTTTTTCAACAGCTCCATGATTGATTCATTACAAATAAAATTATAAAAAACACTGATTTCATTAGACCAACATCAGTCATTCACCTATAAGGAAAGATTGTTTTAAGCAAAGATTTTTTTTTCTCCTAATAATTCGGTCAAACCCTGACACACTGGAAAGATAAAGGCAGGGGGCATAATTGAGGAAGGGATGTTAGGCCAAGAAAGGAGTTCAAGAGAAAAAAAAGGCATGGTGACTCATGCTTATAATCCCAGCTACTCAGAAGGCAGAAAGTTAGCAAGAACCCATCTCAACAAATAAACTGGGTGTGGTGGCACATATCTGTTATCCCAGCATAGGAAGTTTAAGCAGAAGGATCAAAGTCCAGACTGGCCTGGGGAAATCTTTAGATCCTGTTTGAAAAATAACTAAAACAAAGGACTAAGAGCGTGGCTCAAGTGGTAGAGCACCTGCTTAGCAAAACCCAGTACAAAAAAGTTTCTGAAAGAAACAGAGGAAAGAAGAGAAGATGGGGAGCAATGACACTTAAAACCTTGTACAATTCTAAGCTCTCCAAAGATTATGACTATATGACTATTTGCTGAGAAGGTCTAGAGACAATGGCATTCCAGCAGCAGTAAGGACCAGGTCTCGGCATTTATACCCAGGGCTCCCTGGCTCTGGGATGCAGGGTGCATCCTAGGAATATAGGGAATATGCAGGATGAGACTGAAGCATCCTGTAGCCCCAGCATGTAAGAAAGTGCTCAGCAAACAGGAATGGGGTCCCCGGATCCTCCCCGAAAAGCTCCCAGTGGCCAGAGCTGGCCTAATGTAAGTAACAGAATGAGTATTACAACCCAAGAGAAAAGATTAAAATGCACACACTCCTAATTATATAGGTACCTATATAATTGTCTATGTAACTTTTGCAGTGCTGAAATTTGAACCCAGGGACTCATACATGCTAGGCAAACACTTGTCACTGAACTACATCCCCAGCCGTTGAGTAAGAAATTAATTCAAGGAAGGAGAGAGAAGTCTCTTATGGAAGAAATACACATAGACCCTCCTCTCTAGAAGGTGGAGCTTGACTGCCCTCCCTTGAGGCTGGCCTTAGTGTCTCACTTCCAAAGAACACAGAAAAACACATTTGCAATGGAGAAGCCATGCAAATGCTGCCTAAAGCAGGAAATGAAGAGTCAGTAACATCGCCAGCCCTATCACAGATATGCCATGTGCCCTGATAAAATGGAAGGGAAGGGCTCTTCTCCTGAATCCAGATATGCCATATGCCCTGGGTGATGGAGGGGAGGGCTCTTCTCTATGATAGTCTTTCCAGAAACCCCTAGTCCCAATCTGGTTATGAGATCATCACACAAACTCAAATTGAGAGCTATTCCACAAAATACGGGATCAGTACTCCTCAAAATTGTCAAGGTTATGAAAAATAAAGACAGTGGGACTGTTACAGAGCAGAGGTGCCAAAGAGACATGAAGATGGAATGCAGTATGTGTCCCTGAGGGGGTCCTAGAACAGAAAAAGGCCCTTACCAGGAAAATATGTTGAAATTCGGATAAAGTCTACAGTTCAGTCAATAGTGATTTCACACTGTCAATTTTCAGGAATTTCAAAACTATAACACCTTAATAAAAGATCAAATGTCCATTAGAACCATTGATGCTTTCTATATTACCCCAGAGCAAAGTTTTTAAAACATTGTCATGAACCCTAACCTAATTATCAATCATGTTTGGAAAGAATATTGCAAAAAAAAAAAGATTTAAACTTTTCTGCCTTATTTTATATACAGTGAACATCTGGATGCTTCCATTTACTGAATTAAAACCAACACATCCTCCAAGAAGCAAAAAGTACCTACCAGATGAGTTTATTGGCAAGCAGTTGCATCAATAAAAGCTCGTATTAAAATGATTGAAATTTTTTTCGAACTAAAAATAATTAAAATAAGTTATTGATAAGTGGACTACTGACAAATTCATGAGAGGAAATACATACCTGTTTATTTCATCCTATCGAAACTATCAACTTTCCCTTGTCCTATTTTAAAGAACTTTCTCCAATAAGAACTTCTGAACCTTATGCCTACAAGGGTACTACTCAGAGTTCTCTCTTTCTCTCTCTCTCTCTCTCTCTCTCTCTCTCTCTCTCTACCCCCCCCCACACCCCTCATCACTCACATACATACTTAATATAGAAACATTCAGGGCTGGTGGAGTGGCTCAAGTGTAGATCGCCTGCCTAGCAAGCATGAGGCCCCGAGTTCAAACCCCAATCCACAAAAAAAAGAAACATTCACAACTAATTCACCCTGTCCTCCTATCAGCCAACCTGGAGTGCACAGTCCCATGCCCCCTGGTGTGATCTTTACCTATAGGAACACCTGCTGACCGGCTCAGTGGAAAATGTCTACATGAAGGCTCTCTTTGCCACAAATGATTCCAAGAATTCCAGTGTCAAATTCATTTCTGTCAAACCACTGGGAAGAATTCAAAGCTTAACCTTAAAGAAAATCCAAACTCTGCCTGCAGGTGTCCTTAATAATTCACCTTGTGTTGGGACGGCATGTACTTCCATTCCAGTGATAATCCTAGCTAGAACATTCACAGGAGGGTCTCTTGTACTCATTTGACAACCAAAACTCTACAAATTCCCTTAATGACCAGGAACTTCTCCTTATTCTCGCTACCTGGCCCATGGTAGATACTCAATAAACATACGCTGAGGACAAATGATTGAATGGATAAGCCACAATATTTATCACGCAAGTGCCCTCCCATAAAGTCTAATGAGATCTCTTCAGAATTCGCATCAAGAAAAAGTAATCTCCTTAAAGGAATTTATGACCAGCCTACATTAGAATTATTTAGTCCAGAAAGCTTAGATTTTTCCCTCAATTTCCAAACTCAGAACCAAATTCCATGTTCACTAAACTAATAGTTATAGCAACCATCATAGCAAGAATATTCCCATCTCTGACTTTGATGTTAGACTTTCTTATTAATTATATTTTATTTTGAGTGGCTGCAAATTTAGAAAGATAGCAGTTACAAAACAAGTGAAAATATAAAGCTGTTGGCTACTTTGAACCCTACTGGTTTTCTTAGAAAGAGTTTAAATATCTTTGTACTTTCTTTTGTTGTAATGAATAGTAATTGAAAATATAAAATCACAAAAGAAAATGTATTTAGCACAGAAAATACAATGTCCATGTTTTTACTTTAAGTTAAATAATCTGAAAACACTCATCGTCCAACCTCAATTTCTTGTGAATAAGTTTTGAAGTTATAACACTTTTTGCTATGAAGAAGACCCTTTGTTCTGTTAGGTGTGACTCCTCATGGTTTTTGCCTCACGGGGCAGGAGGACAGAGACAGGGGCAAACAGAGAAAAGTGCGCACCTCCTCTCTGTCTGGCCGTTGAGTGGAGTCAACTGGGAGGAGTTGATCTGGGCTTAGATTGGTTGCTTAGATATTTTTCATGCATAGACATCAAATGCCTCCAGCTGTGGGCTGCTGATACCTGTGTTTAGAGTGGGGTCTGGCTTGTTTGAGGGTTTTTCCCACTGTGCCTGCTCCTCCCTCAACTTCAGCAACCTCCAGAAGCCTGTGCCACAGAGCGTGCTCTCTCAGGCTCCTGCTGTCCTGTCAACCTAGGGGTTGACACTGTGTCTTGGTCTTTGGTGTAGGATTGGGTCTGGGCAATGAGGACTCTGTTCTCTCCCCACCAAGGCTGAGTCTCAGACTCTGCACGTAGGCCTTAGAGGTGGACGGGGTTCCTCACTGTCCCTGGACCTGAGCTCCATGGCACTGCCTTGGAGCTGGGCCAAGTGGGGAGAGTGACTGCCCTTCCTGTGCAGGAAGCAACTTCTCCAATGTGTAGATGGAGGATCCTGGGTTTAAGAAAGTGTTCTATCCTTCCTCCAGGGCCAGGGAACATCCCCCCAAGATGTCATAAAATGATGCTTCTGTCCTGAGGTGAGGGAGCTTTCCATTCTTTCCCCAAGATGGTGGGCTTTGCTTTGACCCCTCCAGAAGCAAAAGGTCTGACTTACTCGGCCAGGGCTGCTACAGCAAAATGCCAGAGTGGCGGGCATAACCAAGAAAGATTTACTTCTCCCAATTCCAGAGGCCATGGAGTACAAGAAGAAGGTGCAGCAGCCTGGCAAGAGCTCTTTCCTGTCAAGCAGGTGACCACCTCCTCATTTATCCTTACATGGGGCAGGAGGCATGGGCTCTGTTCTCTTCAACCCCTTTAAAGGGCACTAATCCCATTCATAAGAGCTCCACCCCTGTCACCTAATCACCTCCACCTGCTGAGGCATCACCTCTTAGAACTATTCCACTGGAATTTAGACCTTAGCATATGGATTTTCAGCTCATAGCAGGATGCTTGCCTGGGCCCTGGTAGAGGATTTGTTTCTAAGAGCATTGGCTTGGAAGGAGAAAAGGGATGGGGCACACTCTGTGCCCACTGCTAAGGAGGACCCCTCCACACCTACAGACCTGCCCCATCTCCCTTATGAGAGCAGAGCCCAGCTCTGAGTGACAGCATTCAAGTGAGTGAGGACTCCCTTTATGCATGGGCTCCTGGCTATTCCAAATGGACCTGCTTGCTTACACTTGACCTTCAGGGATGTGGTCACATTCTATCTCACTTCATCTTCCCCACTTGTATGGCAGTTGTACTCTCTTTTGCTGCCAAAGATACAGTAGATCATGGATCCTCCTGGGCTTTCCTTGGAAGGGCTGGTTCCTCTTTGGAATTCAGTTGACTTGATGGTCTTGTGACCTCAACTCCAGCGATGTGATGATTTTGTAGATGATCTGGTCTCTTATCATTGGAATGGGTTGTCATTTTTTACATCCTAAGAGGAAACAGAACTGAACTCCCAGGAGGGTGTGTGTTCTGGCCAGTGTGCTAGCAATATCTTAGGGACAGATTTGCAATCCCTCATTTTCCCTCCCCTTACATCCCTAACACACTTCAGAAGCAACTGCCCAGGACCAGGTTCTGATGCTCTGCCAAGGTTCACACACCAATCAAACCCATGACCTGGATTTTATCAGTACCAGATCACAGCACCTTGTGATCCGCTGCCCTGATGTTAAAACCAGACTCTCCAACAGGACAGAGAATCCAAGCCTCCACCACAGCCATAACTTTCCACAGAAGGGCTGTATTTGGCAAGATCTCATAAATCCTCAGTGCAGAATCTTTGACAAGCAACCTGCAGGGCCTATACAGAGCAAAGAGTAATAGAAATGAATCTGGGTAGTAATTAATATTTAATATAACCTGATGGAGAAAATCAATCCAAATCATTTAAGCCTCCATGAGATTAGCTCTCTAAATTTACCATGATTAAGCATGGATTCACACTTAATAGACTTGTACTGCTGAGCTTTATCAACTCTGGAAAATATATAACACAGTCTACATGGAAAATAGAAGTTTGGTACCTTCCTAAGAGTTATTTCCTTTTATTTCAAACTTTAGAGGCCATTATAAAAAGATCTTTACCAAAAATCAGCCTTCTTATTGGCGTTTTGCTACCGTTGTAGTTAACTTGTCCTTGCATGGCCTGAGTTTCTGGTTATTGGTGTATCAGACCTGGGAAAAGCAAGTAAAGTATTCATTTGAGACATCACACTGTAACAACAAGGTAAACTCCTGCTTTCATTAAATTGCTTGAAGCTTGCATGTAAATTATATTGTTTCACAACTTGGAAGCAAGTTGTCTTAAGTTTAAATAATTGCATATGACTGGGTTTTTGTTTTCCTAATAAAGAAGTATAAGTACAGTTACTGTGTTGCAGGGGCCACATATTATAATTGTTTCTGAAGCACTTTTTGCCATTTAAATTATAAATACCAAAAGTCAAATATTTATGATCAAAGCCTGGATTCTTGTATCACAAATTCCAAAATGCAAGCAGGGAACACACCTTTGTAATGAGTCTTGTGTGGGCAGAAAGACCTGGGAAGAGCTGGGACAGGCATCTCATGTGGCTGGTTCTCACAGGGTGCAGTCAGGTGCAGGCAGGCTCTTGCAGGCAGCCTTTCCCAAGGTACCCTCCCCGGGGTGAGGCTATGACCTGCTTAGAGGTGATGGCGTATGTGGGAAGAGTCACAAATGGGCCACAGATGCACTCACATTGAATTTATGGCTCTGTGTTAGTGGAAGAGAACAAAAGTCTGGCTTTTTCCTAGGCCTAGCTTTGTAAATTTGCTTTTTGCTGGACATCAGAGCAAGAATGTGTTTCTGGACACCCACCAGTCCAAAACCCTCTGCAAAGAAGAGAGGAATGGTAATTTTTTAATGTCTAAAACAGAAAAAGCAGCCAATCATTGGTTAGATAAAAATACATTTAGAAGGAAAAACAAATTCTGGATGCCTAGGTATTTTTACCTAAACCTAACTCTACCCCAAAATGTAACTTTTGGACAAAGGCATTAGCTTTCTTTAAACATTGATAATGGATTGTCCAAACTTACAATCTCATCTCTTATGCTAACTTATCAGTTAGCTAACTGTATACTTATTATCTGATGAGTGCCAGTATTTAGAATGTAAATATTTTGAAAAAAAATGCCTTATATGGCTTCCCTCAGTTTTCATTCACTTACAACCAGTTAAAATTTTATTTGAACAGGAAATTTCTAGTTAACCAGAAATACAAAATATTATTTTTAGAGAAAATATTTCTTGCAATTGTTTCTATGTCAGAAAACCATTGACAAAGCTCATTCAGACATATTGCCTTGTTCAGATTTGTTAAAAAGTATTTCAAAATACTGTCACCTTTAGATTAGGGCCCCTTTTTTAAAAGGCACTGAGCATGGCTGAGCGACAACTGATCTGAAGTTGCCACGCCATTTCCGAAGGAGGCTGCTTGTATTCTCACTGTGGCCAGTTCACTTCATGTAGGCCTGTCCTCAGTCACATCTGTTTCTGGATTTGTTTGAAAAAAACAGAGGGTTATAAGAACCTGGAAGACTCTGCTGTTGTCACCAAACAGGAGATGAATTCCTTGGTGCCTGAATGAGCTTCCCAAGATGTCCCAAGCATCCGCTTCATGTGGAGTCACTTAGGCAATGCAGGCAGACTTCAGTGTTCTCAAAACTGTCTTTCCAGATGCCCCTTTCAAATAACAAAGAGAGGATTGTCATTTCCCGCCCAAGGAATGCCACATTTAGAGCAACGCTTATCACTCACAGCTCCAACTTCTGTGATGAAAGGCATTGATCTGTTCATTTCAAAAGACTGCTGAAGTGTTGTACACTTGTTACAAGAGATGTCCACCCACTGTGACTGTATCAGGGGACAGACAATAGCTACATAAATGAAGAGGAATTTAAATAAAGGAGAAATTAATTTCATTAGACCAAAAAAAAAAAAAAAACAGATAAAGGAAGCTGGCTGAAAAGATCAAGGATTTCAGATCTGGACTTCCTTTAAAACTTTCTACTTGGCTTTCTTTCTGGGCTCTTCTCTAATTCACTCAGCCAGAGGAACCTGCCCCTCCTGGCATTCCCATCTTCTGATGGAAGGCTCTCCTAGAAGGATATCTAGACACATGTCTCTTTCCCCACAGTCTGACCCACACTTTTGTAGGCATGATTCTCCTTCTGTCTTCCAAGGACTGATTCTTTACAGGAACCAATCAATAAATGTTGAGTTTAAGTCACATGGAATGCGATAGTGTATGTGACACATGGAGGAGACAATAAGGAATGAAGGTGGATGGGAGGCTGGAGGCAAAACCCTCTAAAGCTGAGAAAGCAGAGATAATATTTGATATTACATCATAGTCATATTTACACAGAAGCCACTTCTTCACATAAAATGAAATTTGTGGCCAGGCATGGAGATACACATCTGTAATCCCACCTACTCAGGAGGTAGAAGAGGATCACAAGTTTGAGACCAGCTTGGGCAAAGTATCTCAAAAACAAAATACAAACAAAAGGGCTACAGGTGTGGCTCAAGTGGTAGAGTGCTTGCCTGGTATGCAGGAGGCACTAGGTTCAATCCCCAGTAGCACAAAAATAAATACATAAATACTTAAATAAAATAAAGTTTGTGCGTGGGGAAGGGAGAAGGAATATTCATGTTGTAAACCCCAAATGCACGTGTAGCTCTGTTTACATCCCCCTTCCCCAACCTGGGTTTCTACCTGAACAATATCAAAGAACAACCATGCTGGAGCTGGGTTGAACCAGAAATAGTTTGGGGTAAACTGCTTATTCTGTTTGAACCCCTGTAAATTTAACTCCAACTTTTCATCACTACAGAAGAAAAAGGAAAAGCCAGCTCCCTTGTAAATGGCAAGAGGAGTGGGTGCAAGCCTTTGTACCATTCTCAGCAAGTTCAGCTCAGAAAGCCACTGCCAACACACAGGTAGAATGCCATTCTCTTGGATTGTTCCAGAAGTGTTGCTCAGTCATGAAAATCAAATGGTTCCCTGGCAATAAACAAAGAAATACATAATAATGTTGCTTTGACATATTTAAATGGAGGCAGTCTAGAAATACCCTTTAAAAAAATGAGTCTGCAGGGTTTGTATGTTATCCAGGTGTACCAGATAGACTTGTCTCTCTTAATCATGGAAAATAATGTTCTCCTTCCTATTAACATCATCCAAAATAATCCAAATAATCTTCTCATGCTGTTATGACACTTTCAGGAAGAAAACACCTGTCGGACCACCTGACACAATTGAACACTTGTTAACAAGGTGATAACAAACCATTGGATGCTATTTAGCAATGGTAGCTACTCCTTCTCCATAATGCCAGTGATTTCCATCTCCCCAGCCTTGCTCACCATTCATAAATGCTAGACTTTCCTTCAATGAGAGGTGGGACCATAATTCTTTGCCAGCAGGTGGTGCAAAAACCATATTGTAGAGTAACAGTTCACAGAAGAAAAGCAATCAGCCATCTCAGATTGGGTACCTATGGTGCCTGAGGACACTGCTTTGGGAGCAAGTGATGGTTGAACACCTTACTTATTGATTTACGCCAATTTCAGAATGGATCATGCTCCCGTCCTACTTACCTGGCCAGTTCTATGCATTTGGTTGATTTAGCATTAACCCACTTCAGCTGTTTGGATAACCCCAAATTTCTTACTTGTTAATCCTTGTCTCGCTCCCTCTGTTTTCCCTAAGACCTGATGCTGACTCTAGACCTGCCTTATCTCATTGGCCATTCCCAAGAGGTGACAGGTCACTTCAGTGCCCCAGCTCCTCTGCCTTCCTCCCACTCTGCCTGGGAGGCTGGGGACCAAATATGTTACTGCTGCTATTTATTTAGAGACAGAAATATTGAACTCTGAGCTGCATTGTGGAGAATGAAATTAGCTCAACACACAAAGCCCTTTGCAAATAAAATTGATCATAGATTTGTGACCAGCCTAAGACTCGTTTGGTTGTTTCCTGCAAAATCACGCTTCCTAAGTCTTCTGTGCCTTGGCGTATTTCCTTACTTATGGGTGTACACTATTTTTACCAACTCACAAGACAGGGTGTGGGGAAGTCAGCGAGTTGTAAGCACCAGAGAAAAAATAAACACTAGACTCCGATTTGATTCTTATTCTCTGTGCTAGCTGCTTCAATGAAGTAGCTACTATGGGGAAGACCCATGATTCAGATCCAAGTCTTCTGTTTATCAACGCTTCCTTCTCCATGTGCTGACTCACAAATGCTAATTCAACCCTAGGTTACAGGCCTGGCACTCAGAGCCCAGAGCCCACAGGCTGAAGGTGACCCTCCATACTGAGGTCCCTGGAGCTGCTGAGACAGGGTCACAGACTGGGGGAGAGACCCCCACCCCTGCTACACACACGCACACACACACACACACACACACACACACACACACACAGAGGATTCTTTTTACAGTATTCACCAATGTTAAAAATGAAAAAAGAACCCTTGGCAGGCAGGGCACTCTGGTCCTTGTCACAAACAGCTGACTGCCAGGGAATCCGGAGTAGGTTTCCTTAGGATCCAGTTCTGACTAACTCAGATTTTCCCTCATTTCCTACCCGTGGGGGTGGTTAAAGATGTCCTTGGGAGTCCTGGATGGGCCACAAGTGATCTCACTGCCACCTTTTCAACTTCAGAGCCCTCACTTGACCCCACCCCCAGCTCACTTTTTTCTCATCTGCCCTGCATTCCAGCACCCCAGGAGCAATTTCTGGCAAACTCGCTCAACCTGCCCTCCTGCCCTTTGTCTGCTCTCACCACCCTCCCTCCTCCCTCCCCTTGCCCCCCCCCCCAGGTCCTTGGATTCACCTCTACTCAGTTATGCTTGGACTGTTCTCTGTGTTTCTACCACTTGCCTTTCACAAAGGATTTAAGCAGCTCTGATTCTTCCCTGAAGTTCCTTCCTCCAGCCTAATTCTGTGCAAGCACAGAGTTTACAGTGGGTCCTTTGTGTCTGAGAAGGAGTGGTTCCAGGACCCCCTCTGGAAACCCAAATCCATGGGTAAGCAAGTGCTTTGCGTAAAACGGTGGTGTTAGCACAGTGTGCACACATCCTCCTAGATGACCTGTGACACCCAAGGCAACGTAAGTGGTGTGTGAACAGCTGTTGCACTTTATTGTTTAGGAAATGAGGACAAGAAGAAAGACCATGGAGTTCAGCAGAGACACAATTTTATTAAGCATTTTCCTCCTCACTGGTAGACTCTGAACATGCACAGTCTGGACTATGGCGGGCCAACTGTGTGTGCTCTGTAATGCAGAAATTCACACATCAGCCATGCACCAGGATTAAAGAGCAAGTTCTAATGTGAACATTACTCCCAGAACCATTTCCTCAGGAAACACCTTGACCCTAACACGTTCTACCTTCACAGTTCATGTAGATGTTTAGCTGAGCGCCAGTGACTCACATCTGTCATCCTAGCTTCTTGGGAGGGAAAGATCGGGAGGATTGTGGTTCGAGGCTAGCCTAGGCAAATAGTTCTTGAGACCACAGCTCCCAAATAACTAGAGTAAAATGGACTGTGGCTGTGGCTCAAGGGGTAGAGGGCCTGTGTTTTGTCAGCATGAAGCCCTGAGTTCAAACCCCAGTCCCACCAAAAAAAGAAAAAAGACTGTGAATGGTGATGTGACCTGTAATTTATCACTTTTACTTCAGAGTCTACTTATGCCTAGTTTTTCTACTAAACTTTTGCATTCAATTTATCAAATGAATAATCCAGTTTATATTAGAACCCAGATTCTAATTTTCTTCTCCTTTGTCAGTACCAGGGTTTGAACTCAGGGCCTCACACTTGCTCTACCTCTTAAGCCATGCTTGCAGTCCTTTTTGCTTTAGTTATTTTCAGATAGGGTTTTTTGCCATTTCTGGACAGCAATCCTTCTACCCTACAATTTATGATGTAGCTAGGATTACAGCCGTACACCCAGCTTGTTTGTTGACATGAGAGATCTCACTAACTTTTTACTCCAGCAGGCCTTGAAACACGATCCTCCCTATTTCTGCTTCCTGAGTTGCTGGGATTATAGGCGTGAGCCACCACACCTGGCTCATTTCTCAAATTGCCTATACTATTCAGTAAGTATTTATTAAGTATAGATTAAATACAAACCACTGAGATGAGCTCCAAGTAAGAAAATAAAATGAGGAAACACCCTAGCCCTCAAGAAGTTGACAATCTAGAAAAGGGAAAAGATCGAGAGTCTTTCCATTTAAGAGCAGAATAAGGCAGGGCCAAGTCAGAGACATGACAGAGGAGTAGAAACACTGAGGAGGGAGACAGCTTTCTGACTGAGTGCAGAGAGATCAGATTGACTCCAAGCATGCAAACCTTCTGAGTTTTCAGAGAAGCCCAGATACAAATGTAAATAGGAAGCCTTAGCAAGTAAGTCATGCTTAAAGTCATTAAATGTGGGGTCGACATCGTGTGGCTGTCCCCTTCCAGTGAAGCAGGGGAGACTCGGGGCAGAGTGCTATGCAATGACATGAGGGCTCTGACTCTAGCAGCTCGTGCTGGGGGAGGTCCCCTTCTCTCCCTGGGACTCCTGGACCCCTGTCTCAATGGCATATGTGTGACTCAGGGCTCAGGGAGCCACGCCCTGGCTCAGGGAACCTCTGCTCCTTGGGTGCAGAGGGAGGATGAAAGTGGCTGTGTCTCTCAGGACCTTACTGGCTTCCATAAGTGTTGTCACCATCCATGGTGTCTTCTGAGTCCCATGGGGTTCCACTAGATTCTTGCCATCCCTGAAGCAATTCTGTTTTGGGTATTGCCTCCTGAGAAGCCACTGACAACATCTGGGAACAGTGGCAATGACAGACAACCCTACCTCATTGTTGCTGTTGGCAAATGCTGGGTGGGGGTGACCTCCACAGGGGTTTTCCCCACCCTTCTGAGAGCCCGAGTTGTAAGGACACATGTTCTGCCAGGGAGAGCAGCAGATGTCTAGGGCAAGGGACTATCTCTTCCCCACTTGGTGCTCTCGAGGAAAGGGAGCTAAGACCTGATGAAGTTTTCACAGACCCAGTGCAATAGAATTTGAGTACTGTGTATGCATGTGTGTATGGTGTGCACGTGTGCCTGTGCCTCTGTGTGTGTGTGTGTCTGTGCCTCTGTATGTGTGTGAGCATGTGTGTGCCTTTGCATGTATATGTGCATGTACATGTGTGTGCCTGTGTGTGTAAGCATGTGCGTGTCAAGAGGCAGCACCCAACATAGGTGCAAACGTAAAAACAGAAATTATTTTCTCTTCCAAACAACAGAATAGACTGACCTCCCATCACCCACTGGGGTGTTTGCAATCCATTCTGCACTGGATACGTGATTGTTTCTTGGCAACGATGGTGCGTGCTATTTAAAGAGGATGACGTTGTCTTATTGTAAAGCTCCAGAAAACAGCACCCTACTTCACTTAGAATTTCTGGAACGTTCCTTCAGAGTTGCTCGAGGTGGTTCAGGACACTCCTGCTTTGTTCAAAGGCAGCAAAGGGTAATTTAGTAGCTGTGGGAGAATTAAACAGTGTTGCCATTACAGTGTGAGGAACCCTGCTCAGGACTTCGTTTTAACCAGCAGTGATAATTCTCTCTTTCATCAAAGCTAAGTGTGATGTAGGGTTTCTGCAGTTCTCTCTCACTGCAGTCATTTAATGTTTAATCTTCCCCATTGCTTTGATTGTAGATTTGTTTATTTTGTAATCAGTTTCTTTAAAGCTGCCCTATGATTATTTTACTACCGAATCCATTCTTTCAATCCTTGTGGTTTTTAAAAACTACCAGTCATAGACCATCTCTAGGAATATTCTGCCAGAGAGAATAATGGATTAAAATCCCACACACATGCAAGGGATATCTAGAAACACAGTGCAGTCATTCAGAACACATACTAAATAGACGATAGATGCACAAAGTAGTACGCAGAGGCAAACTTGTTCCATTCCATGTTTGTGTGTTTTAAAGAGGTCTTCTCTCCAGCTAGGGCTGCTGGTACAAAGAGTTGGTCTTGGACGGCCCCAGAGACACCTGTCTCTTTTTGAATAATTTTCCGACCGGTTTGCGGTCGGTACTTTGAGAAGAAGCTCGCAGCAGGCAGCCGCCATGGGCAAAGGAGACCCCAACAAGCCGCGGGGCAAGATGTGTCGTACGCCTTCTTCGTGCAGACGTGCCGCGAGGAGCACAAGAAGAAGCACCCCGACTCCCCCATCAACTTCGCCGAGTTCTCCAAGAAGTGCTCGGAGAGATGGAAGACCATGTCTAAAAAGGAAAAGTCCAAGTTCAAAGATAATGGCAAAAAATGACAAAGCCCGCTACGACAGGGAGATGAAAAACTATGTTCCTCCCAAGGGAGATAAGAAGGGGAAGAAGAAAGACCCCAACGCTCCGAAAAGGCCACCATCTGCCTTCTTTCTGTTTTGCTCTGAACATCGCCCAAAGATCAAAAGTGAACACCCAGGCCTCTCCATTGGGGATACAGCAAAGAAGTTGGGGGAAATGTGGTCTGAACAGTCAGCCAAAGATAAACAACCATATGAGCAGAAAGCAGCTAAACTAAAAGAGAAATACGAAAAGAATATTGCTGCATACCGTGCCAAGGGCAAAAGTGAAGCAGGAAAGAAGGGCCCTGGCAGGCCAACAGGCTCAAAGAAGAAGAATGAACCAGAAGATGAGGAAGAGGAGGAAGAAGAGGAAGAGGATGAGGACGAGGAGGAAGAAGATGAAGATGAAAAATAAATGGCTGTCATATAATGTGTGTGGAATGTGCGTGTGTGCTCAGGCAATGGTTTTGCTAAGAATGTGAATCCAAGTGCAGCTCAACGTTAGCTTCAATATAAAAACTGTACAGATTTTTGTATAGCTGGTAAAATTCTTTGTAGAGAAAATACTTTTTTTAAATGCAGGTTGTAGCTTTTTGGGGGGCTACTACATACATACAGTTAGATTTTAAAGCTTTTGATGTTAAATGTTCCTAAATATTTAATGGTTTCTTTAATTTCTTGTATGGTAGTACAGCAGCCTTCATAAGAATTAGTACCAGTAGTTAATTTTTTTTTTTAGGATGTTGCATTTTGTTTTTATTTTTAAAAAAAAATTGTAATAAAATTATGTATATTAACAAAAAAGGATCTGGGTGATGGCATGTTGCTTTTGTCTGTCACATATTTAGAAATACTCTTTTTTTTGTGGGACTGGAATTTGAACTCAGGGCTTCATTCTTGCAAAGCAGGCGCTTTACCACTTGAGCCATACCTCCAGTCCATTTTGCTGTGGTTATTTTAGAGATGGGGGTCTCATAAACTGTTTGCCTATGTTGGCCTCAAACTAAGATCTTTTTAGGGATTATAGGTGTGAGCCACCAGCTCCCAGCTCAATATAGAATGTTCTGGAGGGGACATAAGGCTGATGTATTTCCTCAGAGCAAAACTCTTCTGCCTTACAATGCCACTCCTCTCCTTCTCACACACCAGCTGTACAGCCAGTGGCCTCTGCAGGGACTGTGCCACAGGAGTGTTGAGAGCAGCCACACAGGGAGGCTGGCCAAGTGAACTCCTGAACGGTGACTGTCCCAGGGGATTTTATAGGTTTCTCATTTTGCCACTTTCATATAAAGATGCCACAAGTAGAGAGAAATCCACTCAGGTTTCTCACAATAATGAGTTTGCATAATCAAAACTTAGACATGCGTTACCTCAGTATGCTTAGTGTGTAGGCGCTTTCAGGAAAAAGGGAAAACTGGCCCCTACAATAGCACTCTATTGGAATTGTGACAAAATATACTTTCCACAGCTCATTGGTGCCTCGGTCTGAGACACAAAGACAGGGACTAGGACAGCGATGTTTATCTTAGATAAAGATACTAAGTTCAAAGACTGAAAACCATTTCCTTCTCCACACTCTTACCCCATTATCGACATTCCGGGGACCCATTTCTGCTCTGGAGTTTTGTGGACAGGTTGTTTCTTGCCCACTTACACAGTAACTTTAAAGCCTAGTCATTTGCTCTGAAGCCTGAGAATCACAGGGTCCTTTCATATGTTGATGGCATCCTTGAAGTGTCAGAACTTGCTGTCATGTGCTCTGCCACACACACCTGAGAACACCAGGTGTGGGGACAGGGTTAAGGAACCCACTGCCGTTTGCTGAGTTCTGTACACACCTTCTGCCCAGAAGCCAGTATGGCACCTGGGAACAGTAAGATACATTCTATTTTTACTGAAGACTTGTGGAAACATGCTATTTATCTATTTCTAAATGCTAATGAGTGTCTGATTCAGTTAAAACATGAAGCAACAGATAGATTTGACTGGACCCACAAATTAAGAATACTCACCTTCTTTACAGTGACTTTCATTGCTATACCAGACAGACATCCTCCTAGAGCTGTATAGCTTTGACACTCTGGCATGTACCCGGAGTCTCTCAAAACAATTCAGTTCAACAACTCCTTGTCTCTCCTTGTCATAAAAAGGGCTCTAACCCAGTGGGTAGAGGCCAGGTGTGTTGCTGAGCACCCCACAGAACACACGAGAGTTCCCTCCCGCAAAACTCACCAGTCTTCCAATGTCAGTAGGGCCAGAATACAAACTCCGGTGTGGATTGTGTCCAAAGGTTAGGCTTGATTTTGTGTGGGAGTGGGGATGGAACCCAGGCCTCACACAGGCTGGGCACATGCTGTCTCATGCACTACACCCTGGTCCTTAAAGGTCAGTTTTCCAACCCCATCCCTTTACTCCCCCACCCCTGCCACTTGCCAGACTCTGACGTCCACAATCAGCAGGATGCTCCCAACCTTTTGAAACACAAAAACCAGATAGGAACACATGGGTGAGGATGGTTCCCATTCTTTTGTCATCCACACCTTGGTGCCATGAAATGATCACAGCATCGCTAACTTATGGCTGTACCCCATGGGTTCCCGGTCTAGTGGCTTTGCTCTTGGACAAGAATTTGGGGCAGGCGAACTCTCGGAGGGCTCACTGAACACTCGTCTAACTTCAGACATCTGTGTCCAGATTCTTTCTGCTCTTCATTTTCTGAATCATCTAACTATGGATTAGCGTCACCTTTACGATGACTTTAAGTAGCAATGAGAGCTACTTAGATTCTATCACATGTAATCCCCGTGAACAACCACAGCTCAGGGTGCCTTAAATTACAGCCTCCACACAACTAAATTCCACTTGAAAATGTTTTTCTGTTGAGTTTATATAACATGTTTTGACCTGCTCAGTCCAGCAGGAAGCAAGAAAACTGTAAATAGATTTTAAAAGTGCTTAAATTCCGTGCAAACAGTAATCCACATTTGAGGTATAACTTTGAAATTCCAGAAAGAGTTTTGAGTTTTATAAGGTTTACCTACCCATTATGTTAGCTTTTTGCCTTTTTTAAAAAACAAGGTTTTGCTTACTTCATTCATTTCACTCACTGTCAAACATCTACTGTCTGTTGGGAATCATATCCCTAAAACTATATTACATGGCACTAAATCTGTCAGGAAGCCCATCTTATGTGGATAAGATTTCTCTGATGGAATTAATTACACGTGACACTGTCTGCCGTAGCATTTAAAATTCAGATCCTGAGCCTAGCGTGGCGGGGGACATCTGTAATCCCAGCACTTGAGATGCTGGAGCAGGAGGAGCAGTAGTTCCAGGCCAGCCTGGCTAGAGAGCAAGTTTTAGGTCAGCCTCAGCTACATAGTGAGGCCCTGTCTCAAAAAATCAAAACAAGACAGAAAAAAGCAGATGCCAGAGTGAGATGGCCTGGGTTCAGATCCAGCCTCCCCACTTCCTGCGGGGTAAGTGCACAGGGGAATGTATTGGTAAGTTACTCAATCTTGCTAAGTCTCAGCTCCTGTGTGTGTAAATGGTGATAATAACAGTATTTCTCTCCTAGGTATTTTTCAGAATTCAATTAACTGAATCAGTGATTCTCAAACTGGGGTCCCCCAGCCAGCAGTACAATTCCTGGCCCCACCAAAACCTGAGGACAGAAGTCCTCAGGTGGCTCCGGTGCAAAAGGTTGAGGGCCATGGGATTAAACCATGCAGCACGGGTAGTCCATGTGCGATGCCTAACAAGCACCAATACCGTGAGCTGTTGTCTTCCTCAAATCCATGCAGGTTTCTCTTTCCCAATATGTTTCTTATTCCTACTTTATTTATTTTAAAACAGTTTTATTTCTAAAACACTCCTTGGCCTTCCCAGGCCTCTGGCTGTGAGTGAAGCCCTAAACGACTGGCCTCCCACACCACATCCCTGTTCTTCCTGTGTGGGTCCTGGGCAGATCCTGTTGCCTAAGAACCAGGCTGTTCTTGATTCCCACAGTAACCATGACTACGAGACAGGGACTGTATCCCAGTGCTAGAAAGCACTTGTCCATTTGGTAGGTTCCCTTTAGGAAACTATAGCTTTCACTGTTTTATCCCACTGCTCCACTCCAGTGGGCACCATTCACATTGTATTCTATATGCCCTGCCCAAGGTGTCATCCTAAGGGGAGGAAAGGTGCCACCCTAATGGCACCAAGAATGGTATTTTTGGAGAAATGCAGACTTTCAGCAGTCCTCAAGGTGCCAGCCTTGTTCTTGTTCTTGCTGCACAGCTGGGGTGGCTCAGCTGGGACTGGGGTACCAATAGGAAGCAAAGCTGCACTGTCATACCAGAAGGACTTTGGTCAGCTTTCTGTTACTCTAACAAAACGACTGAGGTAAACAACTTTAAATGAGGAAAGATGTATTTTGGCTCATGGTTTTAGAAGTTTCAGTTCACAGTTGTTGGGCCCCATTGCTTTGGGCCTGTAGAGAAGCAGGATACCATGGCTGTGTGTGATGGAAGTATGTGATGGAGAAAAGCTGCTCCCCTCGTGATGACCAGGAAGCAAAGAGAGATAGAACAACTTGACAGAAAAAAGAACAAGCTCTCTTCTAAAAAATACGGTATAACTGGGCACTGGTGGCTCATACCCACAATCCTAACTACACAGGAAGCAGAGATCAGGAGGATCACAGTTCGAAGACAGTCGGACAAACAGTTCTCAAGACCCTAGCTTGAAAAAATCCATCACAAAAACAAGGGGCTGGTGGAGTGGCTCAAGGTGCAAGCCCCGATTTCAAACCCCAGCACTGGAAAAAAAATGTATATATATATATATATAGGATGGAAGGGGGGGTGGATAACTTCACAGTGAACAAAAATCCCTTACACTACCTCCACCTGGAGATCAAGGTGGCATCAACAGTCATAACTTACACTGATGCACTCAGCCTTGGCAGAACTCTGTGTCATTGCTCAAAACTCAAAGCCCCCGTCTCATCACCAGAAAAACATCAGACAGGCCCTGGTTGCACCCAGTACTCCTCCAAGCTGTCAAATTCATCAAAAACAAGGGAAGTCAGGAGGCGCCTGAGGGAGTGATGGTGACAGTGTATTGTGGATTCTCTGGAACAGAAGGACATCAGGTACGAGCCAAGACAACCTGGGCAGAGTGGACTTCAGTTAACAGGACGCATCAACATACGGATTCATCAACTGTGACAAGTATACCATGCTAATATTCTGGCTTCTGTGACAAACACCGTAGCCTAGATGGATTGAAAACAACAGGAATTTGTTCCCACCATTCTGGAGTCTGGGAAATATAAGCCCAAAGCAGTGACAGGATCGGTGTTGATGGAGGTTCGTCGACCACACCTCACTGTGTTCTCACCGGGCGGGCAGCAGGGGACTTTCTGGGACTCCTTTTGGCAGAAAACCAATCCTATGACCTATTTACCACCAAGAAGTATTTACCTGCTAATATCATTGCATTGAGTGTCAGGATTGTAGCATTCATATTTTGGGGGACACGGACAGACCATGTACTAATATGGGGTGTTTGTAGGCAGGGAAACTGAATGAGAGGTGTATGGAAACTCCCTTTAATATCTTTGCACTTTTCTGTAAATTGCAAGCTTCTAAAAATTAAAGTTTGTCACATACACACACCCACACACACACACACCCCATTTGACAGCAGGCATACAGAGACTTCAGGTTTCAGATCTAGTCCATACTTCTAGGCTTTTCTCCATACTTAAATCCACATAAGAACCAAAACAGTGATAATTTCCTTAAGTCCAGGATGCTACTATGCTTGATCCTCCACAGAATCTTGCACACAAAAGGTACTGAATTATCTAAGAAATTGATAGAAGTGGCCAGGAACGATGGCTCACACCTACAATCCTTGCTACTTTAGAGGCAGAGATCATGAGGATCATGTTTCAAAGCCAGCCTCAGCAAAAAAGCTCACAAGAGTCCATCTCGATTAATGGGGAAGAGGAAGGGAAAGGATTAGAACACCCATTTGACGCATTGCTTTGTAAGGCATGCAAACACAATTTAAAATACTTGGTAAGTATAAGGCTTTTCAGATTTTCTATTTTGTCCTGAGTCATATTGGTAACATATCTTTCAAATATTTTTCCATTTCACCGAAGTTTTAAATTGTCATTCTTTTAATAACTCTATGTTCTGTAGAGATGACCCATTTTTATTCCAAAAAATGACCTTTTTTTTTTTTTTCTTTTTTCTTCACTATTCTTGCTAGAGGTTTGTGAATTGTATTTATACAAAATGCTGTTGTGGCTACTTGGCTTTCTCTATTTTTGGTATGTTTTTCTAATATATTAATATCTGCTCTAATCTTCATTCTTTCGTACCATCTACTTATTTTAGATTTTAGTTCTTCTTTTTCTAGCTTCTATTTGGTGGCACTGGGACTTGAACTCAGGGCCTCCTGCTTGCTAGGCATGTGCTTCAGCACTTGAGCCACACTGACAGCACCTTTTTCTAGCTTTTAAAAGTGTAAACCCAGATCATAAAATCTAGGTCTTTTTTCTTTTTTAGTGTAAGCATTTAAAACTGTATATGTACCTCTCAATACAGCATAAATTATTATATATTGTGTTTTCTTTTTTTTTTTAAGGATTATGGATTTTTTATTGTTAGGATACCCATTTCACAGATGTGGACCATGAGTCAGAAAACAACAAAACCACTTCTGCCAATATTGCCCTTGCCATGAATCTCACATTCTACTCTGTAACATATATAACATATATATATATATGTTTTATATATATATATATATATATATATATATTCTTTTACTTTTTTAACTTATTTATTTTTTTTATTGTTTTATTATTCATATGTGCATACAAGGCTTGGGTCATTTCTCCCCCCTGCCCCCACCCCCTCCCTTACCACCCACTCCGCCCCTTCCCTCTCCCCCACACCCCCTCAATACCCGGCTGAAACTATTTTGCCCTTATCTCTAATTTTGTTGAAGAGAGAGTATAAGCAATAATAGGAAGGAACAAAGGTTTTTGCTGGTTGAGATAAGGATAGCTATACAGGGAGTTGACTCACATTGATTTCCTGTGCGTGTGTGTTACCTTCTAGGTTAATTCTTTTTGATCTAACCTTTTCTCTAGTACCTGTTCCCCTTTTCCTATTGGCCTCAGTTGCTTTTAAGGTATCTGCTTTAGTTTCTCTGCATTGAGGGCAACAAATGCTAGCTAATTTTTTAGGTGTCTTACCTATCCTCACCCCTCCCTTGTGTGCTCTCGCTTTTATTATATTGTGTTTTCATTATCAATCAGTTCAAAATAATTTCTAATTTCCATTGTGATTTCTTCTTTGTGTCAGAGGTTATTTCAAAATGGATTGTCTAATTTCCAAACAGGAATTTTTCAGTAATCTTTTGTTATTGATTTTTAATTTAATTGCATCACAGAGAAAATACTCTGTGATACTTCTATCCCTTTCAATTGTAGACAAACATATGGCCTGTTTTGGTGACTGTTCCACATTCACTTGGAAAGAACGAGTTCTCTGCAAATGTTTACAGTACATTTTATGAATTTCAGTTATATTGAATTGGTTGATAGCATTGTTCAGCATCGCTGGTATTTTGTGTTTGTTTTATAAATTATTGAGAGGGGGTGCCGAAGTCTCCAATTAAAACTGTTGATGCCTTTATTTCTTCTACTCAGTGTCTGTCTTATGTGTTTTAAAACTATGTGATTACATGTTCACCTACTTATAACAGCTAGGTCTTCCTGACAAATGGACTACTTAATCATTATGAAATGGGTAGTTCTTATAATAAAGCCTACTTCGATGTTAAAATATAACCACCTGAGAACTTTCTTTCGATTACTGTTTTTCCCAGATTAATTATCTGGCTTTGTACCTTAAGTAAATTTCTTGTAGACAGCGTAGGTGGGTCTTTCATTTTTATCCCCTTAGATAATATCTAACTTCCAATTCAATTGTTTGTATCATTTAGGTTTACAATATAAATCTGTATGGTTGGGTTTAAGTCTAGCATATCATGCTTTATTTTTAGTTATTTCTTTTGTTCTTTACTCTTATTCTTCTGTCCTTCTTTTTGGGTTTAGTATTTTTACAAATTCTATTTCATCTCCACTATCAGCATACCAAATATTCATATTTTATTAATTAGTATAAATTAGGTGTTCTATATTTTATGATATATTTAATTTATCATATCTTTAAGTGTATATATTGTAATTTTGTAATGGTGTATTTCCCTTTATCTCATTCCATTCTTTGTGTGACCATTATCATCTATTTTATGTATATACTTATTACAAGCTCCGCAACAAATTGTTATTACTTCATTAAACTGAATTTTACATTTTTGTTTTCCTACACATTTGCCCTTTCTGGGCTCTTCTTTCCTTTGCAAGATCTAACTCCAAGTACAATTTTAGTTCAGCCTGAGGAGTTTCCTTTAACTTTTCCTATACTACTAGCCAACTGGGGAAAAAAAAACTTTCCAAATTCTGTTTGTCAGAAAATATCTATTTTGCTTTCTATCTTAAAGGATATTTTCACTGACCATACACTTCTATGTTCACATTTTTCTTTCAACAATCCAAAGATATCTTTCCATTGGGACAAGTGAAAATCAGAAAACAATGGAAAGTTACCATAAGAAGAATATAGTGATGTGATTCACCTCATTAGTAGACAAAGAAAGGAATTTCTAATGGTCATCTTAGAAGAGGTATCATTGTCCTGATACATAATTTCAAATAATTCATGATTTGTAACAAACTGAGCTAACATGGTAGGAATCTTTCTTAATTTAAAAAGTGTTGTACCAAAATATAACATTAAATAGACCTATGTAACAAAATGCCAACAAAGAAACAATTTATTTTACATAACATATAATGTATATATAACATCCCTATAGCATTGTGTGTGTATATAGTGTTGTGTGTGTACGTGTGTGTGTACACAATACTATAGAGGTAGCTTTATCAATCAATGAAAGAACCATGGACTATTAACAAACTATGCTTCTTTTGCTACCTGGAAGGAACCTGACTTTTGTTTTATTCTATAGTAATCCAAAAGTTCTAAGCAACTTTTGATTTTTTTTAAGTCTGAACTATTTTAATAGAAGTCAAAACTTTAAAAAGCTCATATCTTACTAATAATATTTCAGCTATAATCCTATTGCATGCAAATAGTCATATTGCCTATAGTGCAATAATTGGTTGTCCCCAGCAGGTACTGAGATCTATACACAAAAATAAATTCCAAATGCATTTAAACATCTAAGTGTGGAAAGTAAAAGATTGAAAACTAGAAGAAAATATTGAAGGGTGTCTTTCTGACCTTGGAATAGGAAAACATTACTTTAAGCAAGACAGAGTAAGGAAACACATTACTAACTTGCCAAAAACGATAAATTTTATTATAACTTCAATGTATTTGCTGTTTAATTTCAGCACACAAATAGATAACTTAGACAATGATAAAGCTAATTGCTACATACCTATTCAGCCATGAGCATTTGCACAGGGACTGGGTGACCTCCTGGTGTGTGATCAGTGTGCTGACAAGGTCCAGCTCCAGGAATGAGCTTAACGGCTTCACATTCAGCCAGATTTACAGTCCAAATTATTGCCTGGATGACAGAAAGAGGAGATGGGAATTGCAGTGTACTTGTGAGTACAGGGGAAATGACTTCTAAGGTGAACCTGTAGGGTTCAAGATGCGGTAACTTTGAGCCTTCTTTACATACTTTGCATCAATTGTACACAGAGAGGTCTAGGCCAGCCATGCGCACAGCTGTCTCTCATCAGCTTTAAACTGCTTCACAGTCAGGGGCAGGCTTTATGCTTTCTGAATATTTTGCTAAGAACTGCTTAATAAATATTTTTAATTAACTAAACTCTGATTACCTAGGAGACTAAGATGAAAGTCTTTTCCTAAACATTTTACGTGTGAAGAATGATTCTCACCACTTGAACAACAAAGACCAATTCCCATTGAAAAAGTGACGCTTTCCCAGGTACAGCATTTGACATTATAGAATAAATGTTATATGAGAGAAAAGTCGATCTCTAACTTCAATACATTTTATAACAAAGTGAGCCTTTTAGAACTCACCATTTCAGTTCCTTTGCCATGTCTGGTTTTCAAATTCCTTTGGGAATTTCTCTGCAAATCACGCACAGATTTCAACAGCAGCCTTAAGTAGCAATGTCTGATTCAGACAGCTAGAATTCAGACAGAATTCTAGATTCTCTGCTGTCTAACGTCTAATAGAAGGTTTCAGTTTTACTTCTGAAGGTAACTCAAAGGGGTTGATTTAATCTACAAAGCTCTTTTGTAAGTGGTCTAGAATTTCCCTAGAGATCTCTTCTCTCCTTCAACACTTTTACAGCAATCAGATCCTTGCCTTTAAATGCTCATGGAGCAAACACCTGAGCTCCAGGGAATATGCAATTTGGTCTTGAGGAAGATGATACCTTAAGTACTAACAACGCATAACTGGAGTTAGTGAGCTCTCTTCCGACTGACTAATACCCAATCTGTCCTTTTTGAATGATGGAAACCAAGACTGAGCAGACTAGAAAATTGAGAAACACCATTAAAAAAACAAAGAGATGGAAGAATAATACCAAATAATTTATAGAGAAGAAAAATAACAGTGACATATTTCAAAACAAAGCCTATTCAAAAAGCAAAATACATGTTAATCAAACAAAATCAAGGGAATAAAATATGAGAAGCACATCATTCCTAACAAAAATTGGTCATTTATTTATTCCACCACCCTTCTGGCCCCGTGCTGCAGGGCGCCTCATATGAGATGCCAAGAATGGCTGCTAAATTGCACCTAGCATTGATTCAGTTAGTGAACCTACCCCAAGAGCAAGGCTTGCTCTGCCCCACACTGAGAGATGCACACTAATTGTCTTCAACTTTAGTAATCCTGGTTTGCAACCTCCTCCCATCCCTTCTTCTCTGTGGTTCATTTTCTAATTCTAGGTACCAAAACTTAAAAACTTGTCTTAGGAATTCTATCCATAGTTTGCATAACTGTATCTTCATGAGAATTTCGATTAATGTATCTTTGCTGGGATGGCCAGCTTCTGGTGTTATGAAATACCATAGATGAGGCAGTTTATGTAATATAAATTGGAGGATGAGAAGTCCAAGAACAAGGTGCCCACATATTCAGATCCCAGTGAGGCCCACCTCTAGGCTATAAGCAGCCACCCTACTGCTGTGCTCACACAGCCATTTGTGCTCTCCCAGGGAGAAAACAGAAGCAAGTTCCTACAATACTATTCTTCCCATCATAAGATCCCTGTCCCCCCCTTTTGTCCTCATCTAAACCTAATTACTCCCACAGGGCCCGTCTCCAAACATCATCATATGGGGTTAAGGCTTCAACATGTGCATTGGAGGAATGCAAAATTCAGCCTCAAACACTCTCTAAATTGTGCTCATATTTTATTACCCATTCCAATTCAAATATTTGACTCTCTCCAGTTGAGCAAATCAGAAGAAAGTAGAGTCAAATCAAATTCATCAGCAGAAAATGACTCCTATTATCCCACGAGTAAAGCTACCCCACATTTTATTATTCTTAGGAACTCAAAGGGCTATAATCTTTCTTTCCCCCTCCCTCCCTTCCCCCCTTTTCTTTCCTTCCTTCCTTCTTTCCTTCCTTCCTCCCTTCCTTCCTTCCTTCCTTTTCTTTGAAACAGGGTTTCTCTATGTTGCCCAGGTTGGCTTGGAAATCCAGGGCTCAAGCAGTCCTCCTTCCTCAACCTCCTAAGTAGCTGGGACTATAGCCATGTGCCTAGCTCTTAATCTCAAGAGAACTTCAGTTTCAGTCAACAAGAAAGTCTCAGTGGAGTCAGATACCCCAGGGATTTACACCATGTAACTAAAGGAAGACTCTGTCTATGATCTGCTTCTCCAAAGACTCCAGTTGAAATACTTTGAGAAGTATTTGCTAAGAGAAGTTGACATTGTTGAGAGAGTCCTGAGTAAGATGCCAAAATGATCAAAGGAGTGATTTGTACATTAAGATCAAAAGACCTGGCTGTGAAGGCCAGGTGACAGAGGAGAGATGCCCGCTACTTGATTAGAGTCTACAAATATTTAAAAGTGTTAACACTGCAGTAAGCAACTCCTTGCTTTGCTTGCTTGAAGGTGACATAGTGAAGCAGTAAAGGTAAAATTAAAGACAGAACAAGTGTCCAGAGGATCAGGAAATAATTCTAACAAAGAACAATGGAGGATTTTGCAAAAGTACACAATGTGAGCCATTAGATCCACTCTGCCTGTGGTAGAAACTAACCCAGAATAACTTCCCTCTTTGGTGAACCCCTGTGTGTTACTGTCTTTCTTGCTGTGTTGTTATTTACTAACCCACCTCCTCCTACCTGATACCCCAATATTTTCACATCTCTGTGGTTCCCATCAATGGCACTGAACCTGCTTGCTGTGGTTTGGATCTGGTTTGAGGGTCTTCCACTGGGTCCATGTGTTGAGGCAAGAGTGGTTCCCAATATGGTGGTATCAGAAGGTGCTGTAGAAGTGGGGCCTAGTGAGAGGTCACCAGGAGTATCCTCCAAAGGAATTAAGCTATTTTGTTGGGACTCTGAGTTGATATAAAAGAAGCAAGCTCAACCCACTAGCTCTTTTTGCTTCCTGGTTGGAGATGCTCCAACTTGCCCTTGCCATGATGTGCCGCTATCTGCCCTCACCTAACATTGAACTAGTAGGGTTGACTGATCTTGAACTTCGAACCTCCCAAACCATGAGCTAAATAAACCTTTTTCTTTGTAAGTTAGCTGCCTCAGGTACTTCACTGTAGTACACGAAGTCGACTAACACACTGCGTTTTGGCAGAATGTGGTTTGTGTAGACATACATAAGCAGGAAAACATTTGAACAGTCAGTCCCCATCATCGGATGGACCCACATTTTGCACTTGGCTAATCCAGAGATGCACAATTTAATCTCAGAGGTTTAAGAAACAAACAAGCTAGAGGTAGCCCCCTCGCAGAGAGGCTTAGAGACTTCTCCAAACTCCACAGGAATTCTGATTATTATCAGGCCGTGTTGCCTTTGTCTTTTTACAAAACTGCAAGAGTTTTATCTTATTTTTTCTTAAAAACTATAACTAACACATTTAGGGCTCTTGTTTTTCTTCATCAGATTTCCAAATTCCCACATTTTTCTCATTGTTTAGGGCAAATTTACTTAAAATTGCCAACAAGGTTGTTGGCTGGCACAGCACTTGTCCTCATGGGACGTGACCTTGGAGGAAGGTCTGGGTGAAGGTCACCCCATCTGTGGTCTTCCACAAAGTGATACCCTGGGACGGAGAGAGAGTCAGTCCCCCACACACCTTGAACAGCTCTGCTCAGCCCGATGTCTCCACTTGGAGTGCTCCCACATGGGCACACCTGAGTCTGAAATAGAAGCCCTTGAATAGACAAGAACCACGATAGCATTCTAACGCCATTCTGACGACATTCTTACCAAATGAAGTATCTCACAGAAAGCTGGGGTTCGGGTGGATTCCTCTGCCCTAAGAATTTCTCAGTGAAAGATAATTGTGAATATGATACTACTGTTTTGCCCTGGAACCTAAACTTACTGTTTTCCCATGTGATCCTAGCCACTGACCTAGAACCAGGGACACAGGGATGAATATGATGTGGTTTCTGCCTTCAGAGAGCCGAGGCCCCCATGTGCAAAGTGGAAACAGAAGCCAACTACAGACTGTGTCAAAGGTGCAGTGATAGAGCTAATTCAGAGCTGTGACGGGGCGTCCGAGGCAGAGAAAGGAGGATGAGCCCTGGCGAGGTGAAGGAAGCCTTCCTGAAAGAGTAGTGGTTTCTGTTGTCAAGTGTTCTCTCAACCTCTCCCTCTCTCTCTCTCTCCCTCTCTCTCTCTCTCTCTCTCTCTCTCTCTCTCAATATATGTGTATGTATACACAAATATACAACAAATAGTCATTTGGAGAGTTTTTACGGATTTATATCATACATTTTGTTAAGCAACTGACTTTTTTAAGGACTCCAAAATTTATCACACACCTTCCCATACTATCTACCTAGTTTTCTCAAATAGCTAGAGTGTGTATTTCTATAATCTAACTGTAGCTCTGTTTTTGACACTCCTATTGTTTCTAATCTTTATTTATTGTTAACATCATCTGGAAGCAGTTTGCCCCTCCTTTTGGCTCCACAGGGAGTATTAAGATTTGAAGTTCATGCCTTGGTAACTTAATCCCCACATTCCTGTGAATGGTATTTGGAGTTGGCGCTCTTAGGAGAGATTGAGTTAGACAAGGTCATGAGGAAGGAACCCCAGCTATCATGCTTGCTTGCCCTGCCTCGCCATGTGAGGCCTCTGTCATGTTCTGATGCAGCATGAAACCCTCACCAGAGGCTGAGCAAATGCTGCAACCATGTCCCTGTATTTCTCAACCTCCAGAAATGTGAATCAAATCAACTTCTGTTCTTAATAAGTCATCCAGTCTCAGGTATTTTGTCATAGCAACAGAAAACAGACTAAGAAAGGAAATGTCTGTCTGACCCCAGTAGGGAACAGAGATGGATCAGTGAGGCAGTCCCTACAACCACTGGAGTTGGGGGTCCTCTGCTGGCTGTCACCCTCTCACCCCATGGTCCATAGTAAGACAGCTGGTGCTTTTTGGAAGATCATGGATGAGGGCCCATGTTCTTCTCCTTTCTTCAGATTAACTATCCACTGGCTTCCAAGGGTCTGTGAATAACACTTCTGAAATATTGATGAGGCATCCAGAGTATCCTGGGGTGTCTCAAACATGGGCAAGGAAGTTGAGGGAATGAGTGGTCAGGTGTTATCCATTGTTCACTTAATCACCTCTAGTTCCACACAAGAGGGGCAGGGCCTCTCCATTTCATCCTTGGGAGGACATTCAGTAGGACTCCCTCAGCTCCTCTCATCTCTCAACCCTCTTGTGTCCTGTCCTCACCACCTTCAGGAGAGCCAGCCCTATAGGACACAGAAGGTCCCCCAAGCTTCCAGGCAATCCCTCTGTGAAATGCCCTTGGGACCTGGAGGGAGGGTGGACAGGAAGGGGCAGCTCTTTAGTATCTCTCTACTAGGAATCTGAGGCTGACTCATCTCTGACAGTACTTGAGGAAAATACAATTTTACCTGTAATCTACATGACAAACTTGGGATCAAGCCAGGTCCTCTAACACCTTGACTTGGAGCCTGTTCCTTACAAAATAATCTGGCTGAACTGTGTCAAAAGCACACCAATCCCTTGGCCTAATTGCTATATCCGTGGGGGTAACATGTGCTCGGTGTGTCTGGGTGAGGTGTGCATCTGTGTGAGGCTGTCATGGTATAGGACATGTGTCTGCGTCAGAGCTGTGTGTGAGTGTGAGGTGTGTAGGCCAGGCCAAGGGTGCAGGCCTCCCTGGCAGGTGCACACAGCTGCGCATGAAGCGGTAAGTGGGGTGTGCCCCCCATTCAGCAGGCATCCTATACGGGTGCTACCTGGGGCCAGGTATCTCCTCTTCCCACTAGTTCTTCAGAAATATGACTTCCATCCTAATTCTCACACGAGAGTCCTTTCCCCAGGAACCCAGACTGAGGACAGGGCCTCAAACTCCCCACAATGTCAGGATGGCCTGGTGAAGGGCACAACTATGGAGGCATTGGTGTTAAAACCCTGCTGGAGACGCCATGGAGATAAAGCAGTGGCCACATATTAACTATCACAGGGAAGGAACCCTTAGGCACAGAGAGGAGGAAGAAGGCAAGGCAGCAGCCATGCATGGAGCCACCTCCTCATTCAGAACTTGCCAGAAGGAAAGAGAGGGGCACAAGCCAGTGCTCCAATCACAAGGACACCTGTGTGCAGGGGTGGGCACAGCTTTGGCTCTTGCTTTAATAATTTGTAATGATAAGAACAAATAGCGTTACAGATGATATAGGTGATCTTTTAAACTTCTTCATTTTTCTATAATTATCCATTTTTTTCAGTAATAAACTTGAAATTTTATGACAATATAAATATTTATTAAGGCATTACTTATAGAGGAGAAACAGGAAACTATAAATACTGAAAAGAAAGGATAAGCTTTACGCCGTATGGAATAAGGGACAGGCTTACAGATATTAAAAATAATGTGGTAAAAGGACATTTGATAGCACTGGGGTAAACGACTTACATGGCAAATAACACAGTATAGAAATACATTCTGATATCCATAGGTAAAACTTGGGTCCCTATGATCCAAGAGGCCTGGGTTAATTTACAGAAGCTACCAACACCTAAGGCAAGGTTCCCCCCTCATGAAAACTACAAAGATTTAATTCACAAAAGACCACAATCATGGTCTTGGGGGGAGTTTAGCCATGTGACCTTAGAAAATGACTTAACCTTCCAACCAGATGTCACCTGGGGAAGTTGATTAGGAGCCTAGCAGAACAGGGCTAAAGGGCTGGGGGTATAGCTCAGAGGTAGAGCACTTGCCTGTCATGCATGAGGCCCTGGGTTCAATCCCCAGCAGTGCAACATGAGCCATGAAGGTGGGAAAGAAAAGTTCTACACTACCCTAAAATGAGTTGCCTGGACAATGGAAGAGAGGCTGAGCATGTGGCAGCCAGCAAAAGCTCCACTAGGCTCTGTCTTGGATCCTTTCCAGTGTCCCAAGTCCTCTGTGTTCTTTTTAGCAAGCCCACACCAAGTCTAGGATAAAATAGTCACAAAACTATTAAAAGAGTCCCCAACTCTTTCCCTCCCCACAGGCATAGACCCCCTCTATGGCTCTTCCAGTGTGCCTCCAGGTCCCATTGGAGACTTTAGCTTGGGAACTTCTGAAGGACCAAACATGTCTCTTTGGGGACTCTCTGTCCCTCTGATAGTGGACACTCACTCACTTTCTACCTGAACCTGCATATGAAAGTCTTATCAATCTGGGTCTGTGAACTTCACACACACACTTCATTTCTTATTTTGAAAGACTCTCGTCTATAACCTCATATGTTCATCTAAAGAATGGTATAAAACTTAATCTTGAGCTCTAATGTGAGTGAGATGTCCCTTCTGGAAATGGCACAGCATACTTACAGCAGCAATTTTTAAAAATCAAAGTTTCCACTTTCATTTCTTAAAAACAATCAAGTTTCTGATTCCACTTTCAAACTGCTATAAAAGTATGTCATTTGTCAAAATGCAAACTATCTTTTGGCTTCAAAGTGAGAAATGCTTAGGAAAGGCAAAATATAGAACAACTTTTTCTTGCAAAAGGAAATAATTTTTTCTCACTGAAGTGGGCTGTCTGGACAATGGAAGAATCAAAAATAAAGTGATAATTTTTTCTAAGCAATGGTTTTTCTTGCGTGTGGTGCTAGAGGTTGGACCCAGGGCCTTCCCATACTAGGTGAACTCTCACAAAAACCCTGTGAGGTTGACAGTATTTGTTATGGTTTGGATTTTAAATGTCCCCCAAAGGCCCATAAAGGCTTGGTCCCTAGCTCATGGCACTACTGGGAGGTGGTAGCAACTTTAAGAGGTGGGAGGAAGTAAGGCCATTGAAGGCGTGCCCTTTGAGAGGTATCAGAACTTGCTCCCTGTCTTTCTCTGCTTCCTGGCCACCATGAGGTAAAAAACAATCCTCTTCTACCATGCACTCCCACCATGATGTTCTGCCTCACCACAGGCCCACAGCAGCTTGGCCAAGTGACCATGGATTCACATCTCTGACACCGTAAGTCAAAATAAACATTTCCTCCTTTTAAGTTGACTCATCTCAGGCATTTGTTATAGCAACAGAAAGCTGACTAACAGCTCTTATTATCTTCATTTCAGAAATAAGGAAGGCAAAGCTTAAAATGGTTTATTTACACTCAGAAGTTCATGTGAAAGCCCTGGGATCCCAGCCTGAAGCATGAGGCCATCCACTTATGCACTGAGACTCTGACGGGGACATGGGACATTAGACGGGAAACACAGCAGGCAGGCTGCAACCCTGATAAAGTGAAATGATCCACAAAGGAGTCGATGTGTATGAGTGAGAAATATTGTGACTATGCCACGTTTATACTTTGAGCAAAGGCAATTTTATATCCAAGCCAGAAATCATATCTTCTTACATGGCTGGAAGGCATGCAAAATGGCACAGCCACTTGGAAAACATTTTGGAAGGTTCTCATAAAACTGGCACATCCTCCACACAGAGGAAGCAGGTGGGTGGGGGGCTGCAGGGGTGGGTGGCAGAGGAAGGCACAATGAGGGAGGAGGGCAGGTGGGGGCTGCTTTGCACGGAGCCGTGGAGGTGGGTGCAGGAATCTGCATCTATCAAACCCCTCACAACTGTACTCTGAAGAAGGAGCGAGCTTCCGGAGTAATTCTATAGTAGTACAGAACCAAGATGAATACTTTAATTTTCACAATTGTTCTATGGATTTCTGGGACATTCACTATGAAGAAGTTGACATAGGTTATATGAGAACTTTCTGTACTGGTTTCATAATTCTGTAAACCGAAAATTATAGCAGAACAAAAATTTTGTTTTTTCAAAGGTAATTTTATGAAAAGCTGACTATAGCTGTGGTAACCAGGGTTTCTCACACACACATTTAAACTGTCTATTTTCTATTGTGGATCTTAGAAGAGGAAGGAATTTGATCTGGCCTTAGAAATTTTGTTTCTCATCTCTGAAAGCAAAGCACTCTCTATCTACTCTCACACCTCCCTTTGCCGTTCAGTTCCATTTAGCAGGCTATTTTAGTATACGTTTCCCCTAAGATATATTTTCTATTTTCCCAGTTTTAATCAGGAATTGCAACTCTTCTGGGTTTCCTGTTCCCAAGTAAGTGCTCGGTACTGTGTCAATAGCATATGTGGTTGCATTAGTAAATATTTTGACTTTAGATTAGTGTTTCTTAAAGTAGACTTTTACGGGCAGGCCCATATTTATTTCCCATTATACTTCCTGAAGAAGCTAAATCTTTTTGGGGGGAGAAGTTGTTGATATTATTCTGTAAATATTCCTTAGTGCCTCCTTCTGTATTTTCTTGCTATTCCACTGTGCAAGTCTGTGAAGATGCATAATTAGTGTGGTGTGTTAATAAGACACATTTGTCTTATTTGCACAGTCAGAAAAGGAAAAGGAAAGCATTCATTGATTATAAAACATAAGTTTGATGCCAGGTGAAAGTCAGCCCTGGCTCAAAGCAGTATTTAGAGGGTCACGTGGCAGGTCATCAGGTTTTCAAAGTCTCCTGTGTGCGCTGGAGGACAGGGTGGCAGAGCTGCAGATGGACAGACTGAGGCAACTTCCTTGTGATCACTGGTTGTGGGAGGGTGGGTGCAAGGGCTATGGTTTGGATGTGATATGGTCCCCCAAAGGATCTAGTACTCAAACCATCATCCCTAGTGTGGTGTCTAGTGGAAAGTAGTCAGGTCACTGGGGTACTGCCCTCAGAAGAGACTAATGGAGCTCCCCAGGGACCCCAGTTGCCTCCCATGAGAGTGAGTTGCTATAAAAGAACAAGCATGGCCCCTGCATCCCTCTGGCTCGTTGTCTGGCCACGTGATCTCTTCTGCACATTCTCCCACTGTCATGATGCCATCTGCCTTGTGGGCCTCCAGAGAGCTGAACAGAAGCCAGTGCCATGCTCTTAAATGGAACTGTGTTCCAAATAAACCTCTTTTCTTTATAAAGTACTCAGCCTCTGCTATTTTGTCATAACAACAAAAAATGGGCTGTGTTTACCTGCTGAATTGACTCTTTATTTTTCTTATTGTTTTGTCCATATCAGAACCACTACATTACAGATAATTTACCTTGATTCACTTTCAACAAGCTGGTACCTTAGAACCTTCTGAAACCGGCAGATTATTTAAACTACTAGCTGCTCTACTATTGTGTGGTTATGGTTAGTTTTTTGTAATTTCCAAGTTTACACAGAGACATTTAAGAATTGAAGCTAATAGTGCTGTAGCACCCAATGTAAAATAAATGTAAGTTTTAAAAACTTAAGCCAAGTACAGTAGAGCCCATCTGCAGTTCCAGCTACTCATGGGCAACATAGTGAGATTGGTATCAATAAAAAATTGTACACAAGCAGCAAGCATCAGTGAAATGAACTGCATTGCCTTGATGACAAAGAACGCACAATCTTTCATAAGACCCGCATGGTGCAATGATTCATCATTAGGGTCATAATAAATCAGCAAAAGTTGAAATAATGTCATCGTGACTAGTCACACATTTTAACACACATAGACTCAAATGAGCACTGACTACTTTGAAATGATGAAATCCTTTCTTGAATCACACATGCATCAAAGAAAAAAATCAAGATGAAAAGTATTCAGCATCTAGATGATGATGATTATAAAGACACATAGTTGGGCACTGGTGGTTGATGTCTGAAATCCTAACTACTTGGGAGGAAGAGATAGGGGAGGATTACAGTTTGAGGCCAACCTATGCAAAAAATGTGTGAGACCCCCATCTCAATGGAAAAATCTGGGCATGGTGGCATATTACTGTCATTCCAGCTATAGGAAGAAGTGTAAAATAGTAAGATTGAGGTCCAGGCCAGTCTGGGCAAAGAGTGAGACCCTGCCTCTCAAATAACCAGAGCAAAAGAGCTTGTAGAATGGCTTCAGTGGTAGAGCACCTGCCTAGTGAACATGAAGCCTTGAGTTCAAACCCCAGGAAGGAAGGAAAGAGGGAAGGAGGGAAAGAAAGAAGGAAAGAAGGGGGAAAGAAAGAGAAAGAGAGGAACAGCCATGGAACAGCCATACCACTCTGAACCTGCCCAATTGTGTCTGATCTTGGAAGAAAGAAAGGAAAGAAGGGAAAAAAATCAAAAAGGAAGGAAGGGAGAGAAGGAAGGAAGGAAGAAAAGAAGGGGAACTGAGGATTTAGCTCTGTGGTAGAATGCTTGCCTATCATATTTCAGGCCATGAGTTTGAGGCCATGAATTCAATCACCATCATCACAAAAAGTTAGAAAGAAGGAAAAAAGAAAAAAGCGAAGCCACTGGAAAAGGCTACATGTTGTGCACACATTCTGGAGATGGTACAGTGGCTTCCCAGGGTTGGGGGACAGAGAGGGCATGGGAGGAATAGGGGAAACACAGGGGTATTTAAGCAACGAACTTCTTCTAAGTTACACTATAATGAGGACATATGACATTAAACATTTTTCCAAAATCCATAGAACTAGGGCTGGGGGAGTGGCTCAAGTGGTAGAGCACCTGCCTAGCAAGCACAAGGTCCCGAATTCAAACCCCAGTACTGCCAAAACCCAAACAAACAAAAACCAACCAAACCAAAAACTTCCACAGAACTATACACACAAAGGGGAAAACTTAGTTAATTATGTATTGATACTGATTCATTAATTGTTACAAATACACGCAGTAATGCCAGATGCTAATAATAGGAGAAATGGGGGGGGGGAACAAGGAGTATATAAGAAGTCTCTCTTCTACTCCCTCAATGTTTCCACCAATCTAAAACTGTTCTAAAAAATAAAATGTATATAGATGTGTATATGTGTGTGTATATGTATGTATAATGAGCCCTATTTCAGTCTAATTTGTCTCAATTTATACAATGAACCTGTGTTTATGATATATTCCAGGGTGAATTCTCTGAACAGATAGTTTAGAAAAGACAGCATTGGAGAAAGAGTTTTAGATAACTTCCAAAATTTTGCAGGTATGTAAAAACCATGTGTGTTACCTGAATCTGTATCCCACATTGTAGGAAATACATGATCTACCCATCTTCAAGGTGAAGAAACAAAGGAAGTTTGGTCCAGGTGACAGGAAAAAAATTGTACACCATGGTAATTGAAGGACAATGCAAGATAGTTCTCTCCGAGATCTCAGGGAGCCCCTTCATCCTTTAGTGTGTCCATCCAACTCTTCTCAGTCACAGGGTCCTGAAAGACAGCACTGTGCTCCCCACTGTGCTCAGCCCTATCACACAGCCAAGTGGCTCAAAAGCAACTTGGCCAAGAGAGTAAGATGTGCTGTTTATACTGTGACATCATACCGGAAGTCATTGATAAGATGTTGTAAGTCTAGGTTACTAAAACATAATTAGTCACGTATCGCTTAATGACTGCTCGGTCAGTGACGGTCCCCATATGTGAGGATGGTCCTGTAAGACTACAATGGAGCTGGAAATTTTCCAAAGCCTAGCGACCATGTACAATGCATTCTTTACAACCGTGATGATTCTGGTGTGAACACACCTATGCTGCACACTGTCAGTCACACACAAGCACAGCACACGAGAATAAATGAAGTTACTGATTTACATATTCATCATGTCACACTTTCTGTTTTTCCCTTTTTTGTGGTGGTAACTAGGGTTTGAATTCAGAGTACTAGCTAGGCAGACACTTTACCACTTTAGCCGTGCCCCCAGACATTTATTCCTTTAGTTATTTTTCAGCTAGGTTCTCCTGCTTTTTGCCTGGGGCTGTCCTCAGACTATGGTCCTCTTCCTTCCACTTCCCGCATAGCTGGGATCACAGGCCACCACTCCTGGCTGTGGTTGAGATGGAGGTCTTGGTAACTCTTTGCCCAGGGTTGGTCTTAAACCTTGACCCTCCCATGTCCACCCCCACATAGCTGGGATTACAGGATTACAGACATGAGCCACTGCTCCCTGCTGTTAGAGTATACTCCTTCTACTTATAAAAAAAGACTACTATAAAACAGGCGGCCATATTGTGCTCCCAACAGTTTCAGTCAACTGGTGTTGACCTCAGCTCTTGCTGCATTGTTTTCTCTTGTGCTTGATCTAATCTTGTGTTGTTTTGTTTGTCATGGCCTTAGAAGCAGCAGACTGTACCATATGTGTGTGTACATGTACATATACATCTGTATATATCATATACAGACACCAGATAGCTTAGGTATGCAGTAATTATACCATCTAGGATCATGTAAGCATGCCATGTGGCGTTTATGCAATGCATTTCTCAGAATAAGTCCCTATCATTAAATAACACCTGACAGCATGAGAGAATAGTAACATATTTTTTAATGCTGGAGCACCAGATTTAATCTCACTCATCTGTACTTCTTGTAGGTGAAAGAGAAAAGCCTTGTGGCTTTTTCTGAAAAGCTCCCTTCTCGAGATGTTCAGAGGAAACAAGGGCACAGGCCACATCTCACAAGGAAGAGAGATCATTGCACTGAGGGAGCACAAATAAGCTATGGGTCAGGAGGTCACTCGTCACTGGAGGCCAGCCTTTAGCCACATTCCACATCTGGGGATAATGGGGTCCTAACCTTAGTCCTCTTTCATCTCACATGTGGGAGGTTCTTGGTCACAAAAGGATCAATTCAAAATCATTTTCAGTGACTTGGTGAATAAACTCTTCAATGGATGATGACATTGCATTGCTAAACAAAACTTGAACAAGCAGTAGTGCTTGGTGAGATCTGAGGAAGTGGAAGCTACCTTGTTTGACGTGTGCAATTGAATCCTAGCTGTCAAGTGCCTCCTGTAAGCGTCCAGTAGAACTGTGAGCGACCTCATCCATGCCCACATCTGTGTCTGCTGCTATTGCTTTCTTTAAAGGCATGGACCCCACTTGCTTATCCAAAGAACCTCATACAGTGTCTAGTTATTATCATTTGCTTTATCAGTGTGTCAGGAAACTTTATTCCTGAGTGAGGTCAATGGAGTATGAATTCCATGCTGATGGAAGAGCTAGACTACCTCAGAGAAGAAATGGACACACACCTTCTTGAAAATATTTTGTCCTTGTCAATATTTTCTTTGTATTCATGAGTTCAAGGAGCCCAGGAAAAGTTGTGGGCTTCCAAGTGTCACAAGAAGCCTTCAGGCAGCGCACCTGCTGGCTCAACTACGACCTAAGGTTGGTGTATCTTTAGGAAATAATGTATCAGGTACAAAGGTTATGAAAGCAACACTGGAGCTGGGGTGGAGCCCAGTAGAGAACGCTTGCCCTGAGTTCCATCCCCAGCACACACCCCTACAAAGAAAAAGAAATGAAAGGAAGCATTGAGAGTAAGCAAGACAGTTTCACGGTTATACTGAACTCATGCACTGTTTGAGCACAGTATTTTGCTATTAAAATGTGTTCAAGGATCATAGAAGTTTGGAGATAAACACATTATACACTACATTTTCAAATACCACACCAGGAAAAATTAGATGAAACCAATTCAAGAAGGAGGTGACAAAAAGACTACGTTCTAATCTCCTCTAAGGTTTACAAAAAGAGTTTCACTGACCTTCTAAAAGTTGGTAAATTTCCATTATTAAATAGACATTTTTCCTTCATATCATGAAAGAACTGACTGAAATTCAGAAATGCACTGATTCCACATTGTGATGAGGTTGAAATTTCTTCTTTTCTGTTTTATTAAATACTGATAATAAAATAATCTTCTGTATCAAATCCATGATTAAGGAAAAATATTAAGAAAATCCTAAATAATAGGCAATAGATTTAATTTTTAAATATGATTGATTAGATGAAGGTGGTGATGATGGCTTAAAGCATCCACACACTGAGTTTGGGAAAAGCTGTGGAAGATAAGGAACCCAGCTATGAGTAATCACAGGCAAAGACTTTCCTCCATGTAAGTTTTCTTTTGTGAAGTTTAAAATGCTTAACGAGGTGGCTTGTGCCTGTAATCCAAACTAATGTGGGAGCCAGAGGTAAGAGGATCTTGATGTCTGGTGCTGACCCTGAGCAGAAACGCAAGATCCTACCTGAAAAATAACTAAAGCCAAAAAAGGGTAGCCGGTGTGGCTTAAGTGGTAGAGTGCCTGCCTAGCAAGTGGGAGGCCCTGAGTTCAAACTCCAGTATTGCCAAAAGAGAAAGATCAAAGACTAGGGGAACGAAAAAGAAAAGATTAAAGACTGAGCGTGTGGCTCAAGCCATAGAGCACCTGCCTAGCAAGCATAAAACTCTGAGTTCAAATCCCTCACTGCTGGAGGTGGGGGCGCGGGGGCGGAGATCAAGCTTGTGTCCAAGCCTACCTGCTTAACGGCTGTTGTTGGCAGTCAGAGTATAATAACTTACCTCTCACTGAGAAGAGTTTACTTAAAATCCTTAAAGACTTGTCACATTGAAAGAGGAAAAAAAAAATACTCAGTGTTAAAATGCCATCCTTTGTTCTGGCAGTGTAACCTGGGTGTTTGCAAAATGGTCTACTAATTAAATATGCCCTTCAACTGTTCTGCATATCTGACACCTGGTCTTTGTGGGAAATTGTGATTTTTATCAACCAAATGTCAATTAAATGCTGTTATCTGGAACTCTCATCCATCTGGGATCTTTCCACTCAAGAAATGTCCACACCCGTGGCTGTCCCCCGCAGTGGGGAGACAGAGAAGACTGTCCTGTGTGAGGCACAGTAGACCACACTGATTAGAAATCAGGAGAACTGGCTTCTCAGAGCCAAGCCCAACTCCCCCACAGGCTGCAAAGCGCTCTGCCAGTCCCATGGCACTGGATGATGTCATGGGCTCTGCAGCTCTGCGAGATGAAAGGGATACAGCAGAGCCCGCTGGCACTAGAAACGTTCCCAACACACTGTGCACAGCCCAGCTGAGAGCCCAGAGAAAGCAACGGATCCAGCCACTCAGCCCGGGCCCAGGAGCCACCAGCGTCGCTGCTTTGCAGAGGAGAGCTGGAAGACAACGTGGTCCATGTTTAACAAAGGAATGCGTGGCCCTGCAGGCCGGGGGCGCTGACTACCTGCTGCAAGTGAACTTTCTGCATCGCCCTGCAGGCCTGGGAGCTCAGCCCCGCCTTTGATGTTCTGGGACTGATCGGTGATCAAATTACAGGCATTTCATCTCCCTGCTCGTCTGCCTTTGATCTGCATGGCTAATTTCATTTTCCTGGATTGGAAGTTTCGTCTGGGCTTGTGCTGACACACATTTTTGGGAAGGTAGAAGCATTTGGCATTGAAGCACTGCCAAGCTGAAACTAAGCTACCAAAAGGGTGAGTACTGGAGAGATCTGAGCCGTCGCAGGTACTGGGGTTGCTGTTTTGTGTGGCGTTTTCTGCACTTTGGGGTGGTTCTAAGGAAAAGATGATTTTGATCAGTTAAGGGAAGCCCTGTTTGCAGCTGAATGCTGGCGCTATTTGTGTGTCTGATCCAATTTGATACTGGGTGCAACGTTTGAGAGTCTGCAATGTCCTGCAAACGTTACTAGGAAACAAGTTGTTCAGACAGGACAAAACAGAGTGGCACAGAACCGAGCTAGCTCAAGCTGGCCACCCAGGTCCGGTACTTGCAGACTACCCTGGTTAGTAAGAAGTCAGTGGGACTGTGCTTTCGAAAAACACTGTACTTGCTTTCTTACATAAAAACACAGAATGCATGGCTGGCAAAGCTGTCTCTTCAGTTTATTTATTCTGTCACCTCCGAGATGTAAACCTATCACTTCCATTTCCGAATGCAGTCGGTGTCTCACTCAGTGGGTGAACAGGTGTGTGAGTGCAAGAAAGCCTTTTATGTGTGAAACTGAAGAGTTTCAAAACAGTCAGGGTAAAGTTGCACTAGGTTTGGCTAAAAATATTCTAGCCATTTTCTGTAACCTTTGTAAATAGCCTTGTTTAGAGAAACGTTCACGAGGTTAATATTCCAAAATTAACATTTACTTTCATTTATAGTGACAGCTGTTGTAAATTACAATTTGCCAAGTGTTTATGAAAACTAGCTGAGTAATGAACAGTTATTATGTTACATAAAATATTTTAGTCACATTTTCCCATTTGGTTTTAAAAAAACAAATGATATTGCTGCAGTGAATTTGAAATTTAACTGTTACTTCTTTGTGAATTGAATGACACTCCCCTACACACACACACACACACACACACACGCACACGCACGCACGAACCACAAAGAAATCATTAAGCATAAGGCCAGTTATCCTTGACTGCGAAACTCTGATGAAACAGGAAAGGTCTAAAATCTCATTTCAGACGCAATTAATTTTTCTTAACCAATTACTGAAATAACTTTCTCAACTTTCCTTTTGATATTAAGAAGATAATTAACATTGTCTGCTTAATTTTAAACCTTTGATTTTTTTTTAGAGTGGTGATTGTTTAGACCCATGCCAAATTACTAACTATATTTTTAAGTGTGTCAGTAAGAACGTAATCTAAAAGACTTAACTATTATTTAAGTGCTCTTCAAGAAGAATATTTTTGGTCATTCTTGTTCTCTCTAGAGATAACCCTCCTTCAATCTATTGAAAGTGTACTCCTTTCCTGATAAACGTTACATTAAAAAATGAAGAGCACTTTTTTCTACTAATAATTCAACCAGTCATGTTTATAATATCCTGACTTTTAAAAATTTTTGTTTGCCCCCAAAGCCCTCTTTAAATCATTAAAAAAACAAAACAACAACAAAAAAAAAACAGTGTTAATGCTCACATTCAGAGGAGAAAAATTAGCTTTTAAAGTAAAATCTCGAGATGATGCCAGGAGAATTAGCACACTTGCGGACTTGCTCACTTAGTTTAGATTTGGGGTTGGAGATTTTTTTAAATGACTGTTTATTCTGCTGCTAGGTTCATTTTAACAAACACAGACCTTCCTTAGCACAAAACAAAGGAGAGAATTAGTAATTATCTGATTAATTTGGGCTTTGTAGAAAACTAGCTTGGACAAGTCAAGTCCTTGAAAATCCACTTCAGTGTCTGAATTAATTCAGTGAATTGTTTACTTGTGTGCCTTTGTTGAGAAAGGAAGCCAAGTGCATTTGGTTTTAAAAGCAGGCTGGCTATTGCTGAAGGTACAGGTACCATGTCATGAGGCCCTTCTTAATTAGCTGTGTGGAGATGACCCCATCCAGAGTCTGTAGATTCAGCCATAATAGTTCTCAGAGCACAAAGCCACTCATGTTACATTCTTCAAAGACTCTCCTGTCCATGGCTTCAATGGCAGCTCTGTCACTGCAGCAAGGGCACATCTTCAAAGACTTTGATTTCTAGTCTTGATTCTGTCACTGATGAGCTATGAGACCTTAAGAGAGTCACTTCATGCTCAGTTTCCTCCTGTGAGAAGCAGGTGGGGGAAAGGGGGTTGGCCAGCACATTTTCATGAAATAAGCACACCTGTAATTTTTAGAACCATTGTACAGATGAGAAACTGAGACAATAGAAAAGTAACTTGGAGATCTTAACAAGGTCCTATGGCCTTCCGATGCTGGCTTGTGTGAGGTCTATTTTCCAACCATTGCTAAAATAAATGCACTGGGAAGCCGAAGTAAAAATAGTCCCTTCCTGTTGCTTTCAGTCCTACTTTAGACTTAACCAGTCACTTAGCTAGAATTGCCCCTTACTTCCCAACGGTTCCTCCACTTCTGTATTTCTAAGCTGTCTAAACAGAATTACTGCTGCATATAGTTTACTACAACATTTAAAGTAATCTCACAAAAAAAAGTTGAATATATCAATGAAATTATGTTGTGGGGGTTGATTGTGAGTTTGTGGGAGTCAACATTATATAAGCACATCTTTGTGTGTTTTCAAAAAAATTGATATTTTCTTAGGAGATATCAGTAGGATCCAGGGAAAGTTGAAGAGTTAATTATTAAAAGTTATTATTCCTCAAGAGAGATTTTCAGTGGGATTTTGTGAAATTTCAGTTTGCAAATTTAGTATAGTTTCATACATGATATGATTCCTGCCATGTTTGATTATGTTAATAATTTTTTAGTGCATTTTCATTAAATATTTCTGGTTTTTTCTTTCTTGGAAAAATATTTGTTGTGACAAATTTAATTTGACTACTGATTAAATTTGACATCTATCTACTATATTCAAGGCCAATTAGCACTCCTTTATACTATGCATTGTAAGATTTCCTATAAATCTTTACAGGTTATTACTGGCATTCACCAGGAGTTATTAACTCATTAATTATTTAGTTCACCAATTATTAACTGATGAAATGATATGTGTTGAATATTTGTGTGTCGGGCCCACAAACGATGTATTTTTAAATGCTATCTCATTTAAATGTACAGCTAATAGCTTGTCACCCATTATATGGATGAGAAAGATGAGTCTTGCAGGAGTTGAGCAAGTGTACATGATCACAGGGCTGATTCAGGGGCAGCACTACTATCAATATCATCTCAAAATGTAGATTCCTTCATTCTGGGGCTAGACAGTTAATTCTATTATAAGAATTACATAGAGCTGACTGTCAGAAGCCACGACAGCAAAAACTTTAGCCAAAAAAAAAAAAAAAGGCTGTTTTTTTTCTTTGTATTAGGCATTTTGATAGAGTTCTATCAGCTGGCCCAGAATCTTAAACCAAAAAGGACCTCAACCCATCCTTTGTGCATGTTGACAAGTTAAACATCCTATTAAACGTCCTTGTTCTTTGGCAGCCCTGTAGCCTCACACCATGGGCTTCTGCCCAGCCAACCTGTACTGCAGTTAGCACTGGGTGGAGAAGCCCACCACGGTTATGGAGAGGGAGAGGAGAGCCAACCCATCTCTCTGTTTAAACCCATGAAGAGTGGTCCACAGGGACACCCTGGGCCAAGACGGCAGGGACTCACAAGACCAGAGTGAGGGCTAAGTGTAACAACTCTACTCTGCAAATGTCTGACCTTCCAGAGACTAAGCAGTTTCTTTGGCCTTCAGTGTGTGCTGGCTTATGCACTAGTGGTAGGTGGTGATGATGTCAGGACTCGGGGAGCCCAGATTTTGGTCCCAGCTGTATTGTTAACATGTTGTGTGGCTTGTACCTGTCACTAAGCCTCAGTTCTCATGATTCTCCCCAGCCCTGAACTGACAGTCTGTAACTGGCAGCACTGGGTGTTGGGAGTTAAATAGTTGGGTCTTGTGGGGGTTTTTTCCCCCCTTATTTTGGCAAATTTTATTACCTTTTGAGAGTCTCACTCTCAAATTAATTCACTCAACAAATTTGTCATGAGTACCTCCTGTGTGTCAAGCACTGAGAACTCATGTGACACAATTTCATTTTTTTCATGTAACTTGCATTCTATTCCATTTCCCAAGGACCAGTGATTTACAGTAGAATTTCTAGAGGTCAGACAATTTCCTGTTAGTAACTTCAGTCACTTTAATTTTATCACTGAAACTATTTTTTCCAAGAAATATATTACTTCATTAGATCAAATTTTGGGCAAAACTATGTGTATCAGCTTTATGATATTACTAAAACTAGCTTCAGAAAACCAACCTGAAACATAACCTTCAAAACAAACACCTTTATCAAGATTCTCAGAGCTTTTGGCTTTTCTACTCAAAATTCTAAGCCATTAATGATACCCAGTGCTACAAAGGGGATGGCCCTGACTCCGAGCACCCATTTCATTCTGAGTGGGCCTAGGGCTCGTGTCATGCAATTCTTTCTGAACTGCCATTGGGGCTCAGCTGTGGGCCTGAGTTTTCCTCACTCAGATCACATAAGCACTCAAAGTAAGGTCAAGTGGAAAATATTGACTGAACTTGGCCTCTTAAGACACATCTAACAGCTCTTTTCCTCCCTGTCAACTGGCATTTCAGTTGCCTTTCATTGTGATGGTGAGCATGGAAGGTCCCAGAAAAGCGATACAGTTCTATCCAGAACTGAACCCTTTAGCAAGCACTTACTATGTTAGCCTAACGGCTTTAAACACCTGTTGTTATCAAACAACCACCACTGAAGCAACTGGTGGTACAGATGAACTGCAGGAAACTTAGGGAGATTAATTTTTCCAAGGTTGTACAACTAGGGAATGCCAAGCTGGCATCAAGACCAGATTGTCTGATGCCAAAACCCGTGTGTGTTCAGCATAGGATCTCTCTCTCTCTAGAGGGAGCTGACAGGCTAGCTGGCAAAGCCAGTCAAGTACACACGAGATGGTTGGGTCCCTAATGAACTGAATACTGCTGCTGTCTCTATAGACAAAGTACAGAAGAGGTCAGCCAGGACAAAAGTGCGCCAAGTCAGAGAAGGAAGTTCCAGGGTGGGCAGATTAAATTCCACCAGAAAATGTATATTGAACATTTGTTTGAAGGATCCAAACAGAGATACAAATTGGAACAAAATATGCCCTGTCTCCCGTACTGTTTTAGGTCCTCAAGGAAGAAAGCTAAGGCCACAGATGCCCTTGATGGAGGTAGACTGCAGCAAGTGCTAAGGAAGCACAGACTGTGGAAGAGAGGAATTGTCACACATATTTAGGGGGAATTCATGGGAGTTGTGGCTTTCGAACTAGCTGGTCCTGAAATAGAAGGAAGAGAGAGTCAAGGAAGATGTGTGGGCTTAGATGAAGTTTCTGGAGCCCAGGAAGGGCAAATTCAGGGCACATTTGAGGCAAGGCAAGCAGACCAGTTTGGTCAGAAAAGAAAGTGTGGGTCCAGCAGAGGAAGATAAGGCTGGAACTGTGGGTGGAACCCAAATGTGTACATCTTTGAACACCAGTCCAAAGAGTGCAGAGGTGTTCCTCACAGGGAGGAACGTCCTGTCTATCTCTTCAGCAATCTGTGGCAGCCATGAATAGCAGGCACTGGATGGAGGGCTGGGGCCAGTGGGAAGGAGCTGTACTATGGTGGAGGTGGTGGGCACCAAGAGAGAAAGAGGAAGAAAGGTGAGTGCCTGAGACTGGCAAAGGAATAAACAATAATTCCATTTATTAAAGATGAACTGAGTACCCTCTATGTGGTAGGCTTTAGGATTTCAAGAAAATAAAGATGTGGCAGGGAGTCATAGCTCACACCTATAATCCCAGCTATTTGGGAGGCAGAGATACATACAGAGGGTGACAATTCCAGGCCAGTCTGGGCAAAAAGTTAGTGAGACCCCCATCTCAATAACAACAAAAAATAGGCATGGTGGTACAAGACTATAATCTGAGCTACAAAGGGAGAAATAGGTAAGAATTGGGGTCTGAGGCCCACCATGGGCAAAAACAGGAGAATCTGATAACTAAAGCAAAAAGGATTGGGGCTGTGGCCCAAGTGATAGTGCGCCTGTCTAGCAAGTCTGAGGCCCCGAGTTCAAACCCCAGTTCAACATGTGTTCCCTCATGTGTTCAGGAGGTCCAGGTCTAGCTGGGAAATGATCCGGTGAATGGATCACTTCAGCTAATGTGGGAGTGAGTAAGTTCATGATGCGACCACGACTCTAGAACCAGGCAACAGGCAGACGGCCGGGAAACAAATCCACACTTGCTCTGAGGCAAGGCGGCCTTAGTGAGCTGGGTGATCGCCATCTTGACCGACCCAAGCTAAATGACCACAGGCAAAGATCTGGGCGCTCTGCTCGGGCCTTTCCTCCCATGCAGAAGCAGAATAGGGTTAGGATGCGACCTGGCGCGGGAAAGGTGCAAGTGAGAACATGTGCACTGTTTGTAAATTGCCTACAAGGAAGTCCTCCTTGCGATTGTACTCTAACTGTGACAAATTTGAAATGCACAACCTCACTTGTCGATATTCTTCACAAGTTCCAGTGCAGCTCTTCTTGTGGGATCACAAGATGGGATTTGGGGTAATTAATGCGCACAACATCCATTTATTCACTCAACCGGCTTTTACCGAGAGTCCCCAGTAGTGCTGGAAGAAATGCCATACCTCTTAGTCATGCACCGTATCTTGGGTTTGAAGGAATCATATCCACTTACCACTCACTGAATAGACAGAACGGTTCCACTGCTGAGTTTCCTTTTTTACAGACATGATTCCTTCAACTTTTAAAACAAAACGGTAAAATAGCACTGTTAGCTCTGCTGCACAAATGCGCAAACTAAAGCTCTGAAATGCAAATTAACCTTCACCCTGTGAAGCCATGGGACTCGACCCTCGCAGCTGAGCTGCTGGGCCTCGCAGGGAGGAGGTAGACACTTGCCGGCGGTAGGACGCAGGCCTGCCCCGCAGTTACTGTGCAGTGACTAGCTGGGGGAGCACGTGCTGAAGAAACGCATCAAGCAATCGCGAGGCGGCCACGCCACGATCTTGACCGACCCGAGCTAACTGGCCACAGGCAAAGATCTGGCCCGTCTTCTCGGGATTTTCCTCCCATGCAGAAGCCGGCTAGGGTTAGGATGCAACCTGGCGCGGGAAAGGTGCAAAGGCCCAGGGTGGAGACTCGCTTTCTTCGACGCAAGTTCCCCTAACACAACCAAGGTCTTGGTGGCCTTGGCTCCCCCAACCTAACCCTCCTTTCTCTGCCCCGCATTCACCCGCCCAGCAGCCGCAAGGGTCAGATCACCAGTGCAGGTGACGGTGGCTGGGACCGCGGGACCCTGCAGCGTCTAAGCGAGGGGCGGGGCCGGCGGGGCAAGGGGGTGAGGAGGAGCGGAGGGGGCGGGGCTCCTGCTGGGGGGCGGGGCTCTTTGAGGGGCGGGGCATCCGAGGTGGGCGGGGCGGCGGTTGCCCGGTTACGAGAGAGCGCGGAGTGGGGGCGCGGGGAGGTGCTAGGCGTGCGCGCCCAGAGAGGACCAGCATCCCGCCCCACGCCCCGCGTCCCGCGCCCCGCGCCCCGCGCCTCCGCTCCAGCCGGACCCGCAGGGCAGCACCGGCCGGCGGAGCCTCCCGGGTGCCTGGGAAGGTAGGTTCTCCGCTCCTTCCGGGCTCCAGCCCTGCCCTGCCCTCGGGAGACCCCAGTGGGACAGGAGCCCCGAAAAGAGGCCCCTGTCTGACGGAGGGGGAGCGCACACGGCGGCTGCTCGTGTGCGGGAGAGCCGCGCCAGGGCCTCCGGGACGGGTGACAGACAGCCAGGGCCAGCAGGAGGGGGCCCTGGGATGCAGAGCTTTGGCCACAGGCACTGCGCGCCTTCTGGTATCGCTGGCGGAGGCGTAGACTCCCATCTGGGGACCTTGTAAATAGAAAATGTGCTTGCAAGGCAAGCCTGTGTGAGTCTGTAACTGAACCTGCATCACGTATAACCCGGGCCTGCACTGCTGCAAGGCATCCTGGAGTGCCCCACGCCGACACCCCAGGACACCGACACCCCAGGGGACACCGACGCCCCGCGAGACACGGACACCCCAGGGGACACCGATACCCCAGGGGACACTGACACCCCGGGGACACTGACACCCCATGGGACACCTACACCCCAGGGGACACCGACACCCCGGGGACACTGACACCCCGGGAATGCCACCTGTGCAGCACGTGTGCGTCCCAGGCCCCTCTCCAGGATTGCAGCCAGGAAGGAAAAATATCTGTCTGTAGCCTGGAATCATAATCCTTCCATGCAAAAAGATCCTTAAATACAGCAGGATTTGCTAGTGCATTGATAAGTGGAGCATGTGACAGATCTAGAAAAAGGAAGGCAGCTCTCACAGGGCAGCTCTCTCAGCCCTTGTCAGGGTACCTAGAGACCATCTTTGGCCGGATCAAAATCTATGATTTGTTTTAATGGTAATAAACCAATCCATCAAGCCTACACACACCATTGTAAAAACTCACGTCGCTTTTGTTTTGCATTTTAATACCAGCATTCAGTCGACAAACAAAATGAGTGTTTTCAGTATTTCTTTAAATGAAACAATTTCACTCAATACATTTATGAAGGTATACTTCTTATTCTAATGACAGGCCCTTTGACTACAAGACAGTTTCTTTATGTAAACAGGAAGCAGATATTGTTAAACATGACTTATGTAAACAGAAGAATTTATTTTCATGTTGCTATTTCACGATCAAGTACTGAGATGCAAAAGGGAGGATTATATTGCATTAGTCCAGGATTGACTCAGTGTGTTTTCTGTGGAGGAATTCCACCGTAGGCGTTTTTTTTCTTTTTTGCCAATGCTGTTTCACATAATTTTAAAATATACCTTTATTTCAAGCATATTATCTCATTTAAAGCTATGTACCTGAAGTGCTGAGAATCGAGTCCTAGTGTGGAAGGAGTAATGTACAAAGAATGTTTTACATGTTTATCAAGTTGTCCTGAAAATAATAGGAACACACTGTGGAAAAACTGGCTTGGCGTCAGTGCATGAAGTGTTAGCATGAGCTCTGCAAGTCCTTTACTTTTTAATCAATGAAAATGTTTTCGGGCATCTACTTTATTACCAAGGCCATTGTGGCTTTATTGACTTGAAATTTTTTTTTTCCCCAGTAGGTGTTAACTCTGAGACGTTGAGTTAGTATTTTCCGGGACAGTTGTGGAAGTTCTTTGTTTCTTTGAGCTTCTTATAACTGAGTCCAGGCTGGACTTCAGTTTAAACCTGAAGCGTTAAGGATGTGTTAAGTCACCTTTTCACTAGAAATTGCAGGATAAATTGCCTTACCTATGAAAAGATCTGACAAAGGGACATTGCTAATATTTAAGTAGTAATGAAGGAGGTTTTTTGAAAGAACAGAAGTTTAATTCAGATAATTAATTTAATTAGATGCTTCTGAGGTTTAATTTATATACATATTAGAATGGAAAATGAATCAAGGCAAGTAGTGTGTACTGTACTTAATTTATTAATTTAATTTGCTGGCTATAGCTCTATTACAAGAATGAGGAGCATTTTGGGGACATTATAGTGAGGAATTCTGCTAATACTCATGAAGAGAATTTTCTTCTTCTTTTTCACCTACTTAAACCTCTGAACCCATGCTTAGCTTACCTCAATCCCCCTTGAACCAGTTGCACCCTTAGAACTTAACAGGATAAAATAAAAAACCTCCATGTATCTTTAATGGCAAAAAAAAAAGAAGAAGAAGAAGAAGAAGCCACATCCTTTTAAATCTGGTGAATCCAAATCTAAAGTCAAGCATTGAAAATGCCAGAAAAGGCCAACCTGTTCTGTCTGTGTTGACTACAGTTTGAATAAGAATGCCCACCTTGAGTAAGTGTACACTGCAGATCAGTGAGTGGACGCGAACCGCTTGTGTGAGAGGAGGGCTGAGGACCAGTTCAGTATGCTTGTCCCAGTCCTGCTGACTGTCGACCATTCATAGAGCTTGTAAAGAAAGCTTCCAGGATGAACAGTTCCTTTTCATGGTTTACCATCTGAGCGCTGAGTTCATTCATTATATTTAATCTGTGGAAAACGTTTGCATTGAGAAGTAATGTGTTTAGACAGAATCGGGTTATCTTCTAGACCACACATCCCAAAGTGTGTACCTTTTAAACTGAGGTCTTAAAACCTCGGGTGTAGAAAGGGAACCGCCATCCTCATCAATTCTCTGAGACAAAGGAGCTCGTGGATCTGAGGACTGTTTAGCCACTCTGGTCAGATCAGATGGATCAAATATGTGAAATTCTGAAAGAACAGGGCTGACTTGCACTGGGGAAGAACTCTTCGAATGGTGCAAGGAGTCATTTTGGAGTCTAAAATAAAAACTTCAATTACTGTGTTTTAGAGATAATCTTGCCAGTTTTCTTAAGATCCACTGTGTAGACATTTACAGTCTCTGTGGTTGTTGTTCTACAGTTGTTCTATTTGTATTTTAGGATAGACAAACGGCTCATAAATCTTGCAGAAGGCACCTTATTTACTTACAATATGCTTGTTCATCGAACATTTCTAGAAGCCTGACAGTGTTTCCCTAGGGGAAACATGTTAGAGTCTGCAAGTCAGAAAAATGAAAAGAATTAGTCTCAGAGTACCCTATCTTGGGTAATTTCTCTTTAAAAAAAAAAAAAAAGGGCTTGATGTTGGTCCGTAATGTTCTTGAATTTGGTGGAGGGTAAGGATTAGAGATATTGTATTTGGCAGCAGAAAAAATTAAGGTTTAGAGTGTTACGCAGAAGATATTTCATGTAAAAGGGGAAGCTAGTCTCATTTCCCAGGCAGAATGTACATTCTTGTTATAGCACACCATGGAGGGCTTTCTAGCTACAAGAAGGCTGCCAACTCTACCATGTAGGAAGAATGTTTTTTAGAACATGGTGAAATTAAAGGTAAGGTGCAGAGTAGCTCCAGGCTACTCGTTATCATCCTGTTTGGAAATAGGATGATATTAAATGAAAAATAATTACTTTTTCATTTTCTTAGCATGTCGGGTGACAATATTTTTGAGCCACTTCTGGCTATGTATTTATACCTTTGGCATTCTTTCAGTGCTGGTTTTATAAATCATAAACCTGCCAGTTTAATGTGGATGTATTTCTCTAAGGTTTTAGCATATTATACGTTAGAAAAATGTTTTATGGGTTGAACACGTCCTTACTGCATGATGTTGGGGTAGTAGATGAAAACGTCACTATCTCCTGCTCTGTATCTTGCAATAATAAGCAACTCTTAAGAGATCGAATAGTAGAGAAGCTCAAATCACTTATTCCATGAAAGATCATCCAGATTATTTTAATTACTCCAAGAGTAGCTTCTCAGACCAAATGTAAGGTGATATCAGAAAGGTGACTGATGGTTATGATTAGAGCAATAGATACCAGATCTTCCTCCTTCCTGCTATTTGTCAATGAGGTTGCATATCCCCAAATCCAAAATCTCCCAAACCTGGCATGGTGCCACAGGTGGAAAGTTCCAGAGCGTGAAGCTTCTTTTCATGCACAAAACTATTGAAAATGGTGCACAAGCTAGTGGCTGGCCATGAAGCCAAACTTCAGGGCTAGCCCTGGTTCCTACCACGAGCTGTCTCACTATGGATGTGTACCTACTCCAAATCTGAAAAATTCCAAATCCAAAACACTTCAGGATAAAGGATACTCAGCCAGTATAGAGGATCCCCGACTTAAGAAATGGGATCCCAGCCTAGGTCTTGTTCTCACAGTAAATTTTATTTCAATCTTATATTTGCATATGTTTTCATATATTTGTTTCATCCTTTACAACTCAAGATAAAACATTATTAATGAATTTCTTCATTCACTTGACATGTACTGAGCATATACATGGATGAGTGATAGTCCTAGAGTAAACTCAATGTCCTTGTCATTAATTCCCCAAACCCTGACTGGTGGCAGACATAAATGACTGTGTTAGTGATAGCAGGATGATGGGGAGCCAGGTGGGAAACCGGGAGTGGTGGAGACTGGCACTCTAGAAGCATGTCACAAAAGGGACAGTGGCGCTTAGCTCCTGCTCATGCTGCCTTGATGTGGACACATGGTTCTCAAATTGTCTAAGGTTTCAAGAAAGTTTTTCATTTTTAATATTGAAATTAGTTTTAAAAATCAAGTGTTGCCTGCTGACCATAGTGACTCATGCCTGTAATCCCATCTACTAGGGAAATCAGCCCTAGTAAAAAGTTAGATCCTATCTCAAAGGACAAGTCAGGCATGGTGGCACATGTCTGTAACCCAGCCCTGCAGAAGGCAGAGGTAGGATGATCAAGGTAGGCAAAAGTGTGAGGCCCTATCTGAAAAATAACTAAAAGCAAAAAAGTGCTGGGGTGTGGCTCAAGTGGTAGAGTGCCTGCCTCGCAAGCCCAAGGCCCTGAGTTCAAACTCCAGTACTGATTAAAACAAAAAAATCAAGAGTTGCTGTGGCTAAAGAAAATCTGTGCTGGCTAGATGTGACCCCAAGGCTAGAGAGAAAGAGAAGTAACCAGATAGTAATGCCAGGAGAGGAAGTGCAGCATGCTGTGGAAGCACCAAAGCCAGGAGCCAGGCTAGAGCAAGGAGACCCCAGGAGTCCTTTGACAGACAGGCTGGGGGCGGGCACTGCAGACAGCTATGGTTAGTGGAGCTGTAGTGGCCTGCCTGGCCAGTAAGAGATGGAGCTTGGAGCTGCTCCTCCCCAGGACCTCTGAGGTCTTGCCCCTTGACCCGTGCCCATGCCAGCACAGGGTTTTGTGAGTCCAGACAAAGAAGTGTGAGGACTATGCCTTGAGTCTTTTCAGGGAAGGGAGGCCAGTTAGGACACACCCGCTTTGCTTCCCATCCTAAGCAGCTTTGGTTGTAAGAGCCGCTTTCGGGCAACTGGAGGGATGTTGGCCAGCTCTGGGCATCAGGTTCTTTGTCTACACTGGCTCATCCTCCTGATACTGCCAGCCTGCTTGCTGTCACCAAATGGCTGGTGGTGGGGCCAAAGTGCCATGCTTCTAGCTACCAGCGAGCCTGGCCTCTTCTGCCTTCTCTGTGGTGCCTCCCTCTGTATGCTCCTCTGCACATGTTCTGCAGAAGTGGGTGCCTTGTTGTTAGTACTCATTGTTCAGTCCCCAGGGACAGGCCCATTGTACATAGTCGCAAGAATTTGTAAGTCTCATGTTTGATAAGCCATCCCCAAGTAAATAGAACTCTGCAACACATGAACACATTTTTCTATCTTCGGGTCAGACCCTGAACACCCAGAATTTAACAGTAATTTCACAAATAACCTTTATATTGCCTTATTTTTATTTTAAATATTATTTCAACACAAGTTATTTTATTAAATTTTCCTTCTTTTTACAAATGCCAAAGAATGTTATAAGGAATTTCATTTTATTCCAGGAAACTCACAGTCACACTCAGAACACTCCACCAACTAATTTGTTTATTTGTAAAAGACTCCTAGGCTAGAGTCCATTAAAAAGCATTTAGGAGGCCACCCTCCCACCCTGTCCTCCCACCCTCTGCTAAACCAAAGTACACAATTGTAACATCACTTCCAGCAGAGTGCTGCCTCCCATCAAGGCACCTGGTAACTGTCCATTAAAAGTTGATGGAATAGATAGATACATTACTACGTGTGCTATCTTTGTTATATACCTGTCATCCACTTTGTTGATGTAGTTCTATCCTCCTCATGGAAGGGGTCACTGGACACTGCCATATAGTAGGAAACAACCCAAAATCAATGTGGCAGCATGGCCAGGAGCAGTTTGGAGGCCACCAGGCCTGAATTGGATTTGGATTCCACCAGTCTGGTAATTGTGTCCTGTCTACCTTCAAGCATGCTAGGAAGGGGAAAGTCATGCTTTCTATAAGGCGTTAATGCAGTACTTGACCATGGAGGTGTTTGGAGCACATCTTAGATCAGTTCTTGGTCTTCCAGTGCCATCTGCCAGTCTGTAGGTCTAGAGGTCTAAGAGGTGGCCTCTGCCTAACTGTGGCCATCTCTAAGTCTCACGCTGACCTGACAGATCACTGTCTTCAGGCACTGTCATATACATACTAGATTGTTTAATCCCTGACAGTGACAACATAGCATGATGGACAGTAGTTGCTAGCACTCACATAGCACTCAGTAAGGACCGAAACAGTCTGCATCAATGAACCCCCCCATGCAGCTTTACTCCATAGACTCCCGCAGTCCTCACTGCAATCTGGGGGAGGGACGGTCACTCTGCCCCATGAGAAGGTGAGGAGACTGCATTCAGGGCTGAGTCACTTGTTCACGTCCGCACAGCTGCTATGTGACATGTTCAGTAGACAGAAACATGAACAACAGCAGGTTTGGAAGGTTTATTCTCTCCTAGGCTGGGGCATGGCTCAGTGACATAGCACTGGCTTAGCTTTCCTGAGGCCCTGAATTCAGTCCCGAGCACCACAAAAAAAGAAAAGGTAAAAGAAAGCCTTATTCTGTTCTAGGAACTGGGTGGGCACCTTATATGTCCTTGCCCAGTCAATCCTCCCTACATCATATGAGGTGCATTCTATTTTTAGCTCTGTTTATTTTATGTGAATCATAGTCTCAAGCAACATTGCTAAGAAGTTCCTCACTCTTTTGTCTGTCTTCCTCTGTCCTCAGTGTAGGGTCCCAGAGCGTACTGTCTAAACTAGCTGCTCAGTAATGAGATATACTCACTTGAGCTGTCTGTCTCTTTTTCACTTATTTAATGTAAATGCTTTGTTATTACAGGTTGAAAATCTGTAATCCAGAATCCAAAATCTGAACCTTTTGAATGACAATGTGACCTCCCTACACTGGGCAACTTTCTTTCATGCACAAAATTATTAGAAGCTTTGTGTAAAATGACCTACAGCCTATGTATATAGGGTATATTAAAAAGTGACTTTAGTATTTAGATTTGGGGCCTGTGGCCGAAACAGCTCATAATTAATATGCAAGTACTTCCAAATCTGAGACGATCTGAATCGGAAACACTTCTGGTCCCAAGCGTTTCAGATAAGGGAGGCAACCTGAATACGCTTTCTCCATGTAGTGTTAATTCCATACGAGTCAGACATTTTTAACGTTTAGAAGGTCACACATTTTCTGCAATTTAAGACCATGTCAAAAGGAGATTCTGAAGCACACATCTCCGGGAATGGCATTTTTTTATGCACCCTGAGCCTTTGTCTGTACAAGGAACGAGTTGCATGGTTGGGCAGTTAGTTACTGGATGAGGTTGAGATTTGCCAGGTGAGGAAAAGCAGAAAAGTTGGAATTCAGTCAGAACGGGCCATTCATGCAACACGCATGAATGAATGAGGGCCCTTGCCCTGACTGTGGCCTGCTGGAAGAGACGGCTAAATCACCACTGGGCTCAGCGGCCTGGGGGCTGTCCTGGCTCAGGCTTGGGGAGCCACTGGGGCAGGGGCAACAGGGGACAGCAGCCTGTCTGTCTGGCCAGTTGGGCTTCCTTTGTTGTCTATATTGTTTTTCTTGAGCTCCTTGGCCCTCTGTTCCAGTTCCCTACTTTGGTTCCTTTCTTAGCAGTCAGATAATCCACTCCGGGCCCCTGTTAATTTTGGGAGACTTTACTTTAAAAAAAAACCAAACCATTGTTTTTCTACCTGTTAGCTGGCCCCAGCAGATTTTAAAAAAACAAACTCTTCTCTGGACCTCATGTGTATCTGTGAAAACAAACAAACCAACCATAAAACAATCAACTTTGTTTCTACATTTAGATCATTTCAGATGAAAATCAAGAGGCTGGGTTTATCTTGTTTTAAAATGTCAGATCAGTGCCTTCCGGGTCACTTGTAAGTGACTTTTAGATGTTTTTAAATATATGCTTATTTCTGCCAACCCATAATTTGCACTGTGCTGCTTTAAGAACAAATTCACCAGTCCCAAACCTTGGCTGTCTGCTCCCTGGTAGAGACAAAGCTACCAAGACCCAATCAGAAGCATTGGGCTGCAGGGTCCCACAGGGACCCTGGAGCCACCCAACCTGGGCTGGCATCCAGCTCTGCCTCTTAACAGAAGGACCTGAGGCAGGGTGCTCTGCCTCTCAGTGCCTCAGTTTCCCCATCTCTAAAATGGAGAGAATGATGTATTAATCTTGTAGAAAAGCTTCAAGGATTGCATGACTGTGCTCAACACAGTACCTGGCTCCGAGCACTCAGCAAGTGCTATTTCACCACTGTGGAAACTCATCTAAGGGGAGGTTTATAAGGCATTGCTGAACACTGTAAAGACAAGGGTAGGAAATAAAGGCAACCAAAGCCTGGGAATTCAGAACCATGAGGGGACGTGATGTGTAGGTGAGGAAGACATCAATTCTCATTACCTAAATTCTTAAAGAATTATGTATTATCTATTGTATGTTTTTGAAAAACGGTTCCTTTTAAAACATAAATAGTATTTAGTACCTAGCGGCAGACATTGTGTAGTCAATACAGAGCACAGTCACTAACTGTCTCCCATCTCGTCTTTGATTCAGAGCTCCAGGGATAAACAATCGATGAGAGCCATGGCGTTAGGAGTTCGACGTGCACAAGGGCGAGCGCTCCTTGCTGCCGTGCTCTTACTGGGCTGTCTGGTAAGCAAACTCTTTTCTGTCCTTAAGAGTAACAAGACTATTTTCTGTTTATGAATCCCACATGATTTTTTATTTCTTTCAAATTGCACTTGATCACTTTTGCGGTTAATTAATAAGTGAAAGAGCTAAGCTAAGGCGTGGGATTCGTAACAAGTGTTGAAATTATTTAAGTTTAGGTGAAGTCTAAAATTGCCGTGTTGCTTTTAGCATTAGGGTAATGGTGTTATCCTAGACTCCCACGCAGGAGACCCATGAGACAGACCCTAAAGAGACCACCAGTTCTATTGGAGCCCAGGACTCACACAGTTATGAAGAATTCAGGACAGATTTTTAAAAGTTATTATTTTGATCTAGTTATTTGTACCCATCTTGGTTTCAAAAGCATTAAAGTCAGATAGAAAATTTTACTGTTTGCAGACATGACCAAATCTCTGTGAAGATGTCCAGCAGAACTGGAATGTATTTAATCTGGAGATACAACACGGACCCACAAATACACAGAAGTCAGTGCTTCAGCCCTGGAAGATAAAGTATGAGGAAATGGGGCAGCTTGGAGCCTGGCGTTCAGACTCATATAAGAAAAGCTTCCTTCTATTCACTGACATTTCTAGACATTGAACAAGTCGTCCAAGACAGAGGTTGTACAATTTTCTTTCTCAAGGAGGATGCAGTCTGTTTGTGGCAGAAGGGAAATCCTGCCTCTCTGAAGTAAGATCAGACTCCTCTAACTTGGTGGTCAGTGGAGGGTAGTGAAGAGAGACAGGAAGAGATTATTAGTCCTTAGCCCCAAAGGATTTTTTTTTTCACCTCTGGGATTTCAACTCTGGGCGCATTGTACTAGCTAGCCGGTGCTCTACCACTCAAGCTACACCCTCCAGCCCAGCCCTGTTTTGTTTTAGTTATTTTTCCAATAAGGTCTCACATTTTTGTCCAGGACCAGCCTCAGACAATGATCCTCCTGCCTGTGCCTCCCATGTAGCTTGGATTACAGGCATGTACTCCCATGCCTGGCTTGTTGGTTGAGATAGATTGTCCCTAACTTTTTCCTTGGGCTCGTCTTGAACCCCAACCTAACTATCTCCACCTTCAGAATTTTCTAGCCCCAAGCCCCAGCTTGAATTGTCCTTCCCACTTGCCCTAGAGGTTCAGGCTTTGACTTTATTTAAAAGGAGTTGGTCAGGGCTGGGGGTGTGGCTCAAGTGATAGACTGCCTGCCTAGCAAGTGCAAAGCCCTGAATTCAAACCCCAGTACTGCCAAAAAGGGGTGGGATGGAGAGGGAGAGAGAGAGGAGTTTGTTGGGAATGATTGTTCATTACAAGGATCAAAAGCAATTTCCTGTGCACCTGTGTGTGGCAGACATTAGGCATAATGTGTCTGTCCCCACAGGACTTCTGAAGATTTCCAGCATCCATTTAAGAAAACAGAATTATCGTCAGCATTAATCAGGTCATTTCTGGTTAAATGTTAAATTTCTGACATGTCATTAATACCAACATTTTCAGTAAAATGTTACCCAATAAAAGCAACTAAACACACTTTTGTAGGATGATAGTAATAAGGTGAACTTACTGCTTTTAAATAAAGTAAGAGGAAAAAAGCTTATTCTGGAAAGCAAACAATTACAACCTTTGTTTTTGCTGCAGTATGATTTTTCTACCTTAAGGCCTATGCTGTGAGCTAAGGTCTGCTGTTTGATCCCAGAAAATGGCCAAGAGGTTGTCAGCGAGGATGCAGGTTCACATCTTTGTAGCACTGTTGCTTTGAGGAGTTCAGAGAGTTTGGCCACTTGTTGTCTCCCTGCAGCATCCCCATGAAGAAGTCTGCAGATCTCAAGGCTGTCCAATCAGTTTTGAAAGGTGAAGTTACTGTAGTGTGACTGCCAACAGCCAAGACTGCTCCATCAAAACCAGGTGGCACACAGATACCTAACAGGTGGCAGCCAGCTCTCTTGTGGCTACACAAATCTCTTCCCTCTGTTCTTTTACTCAGTTTATTATACTTGAAAATGTTTATATTGCTTCAAGATCAAATAAGTTTTGTTTTTTAATTCAGAATTTTTCAGGTTGCAAAAAGACCTGGTTCTGCAAGGCTGATTTACGTCACCTTAGAAAAGACAACAGCACCTATGTCATTCTTCCCCTGAGAACTCAACATGTTGAGTATCGGAGAAAGGAAGTAGCTCATTCCTACAAAAAAGGAGATCCTTTTCAGAAGGAATGAGTAGTCTCTGGAATACAGGAAAAAATTAGGCTTGCTGATTAACTCGTTCCACTGTTTTTTCTTCTTAAAGTGAAAATGCAATTGACCTTGCTGAGCTGATGTTTAAACTGGGTGATTATATCCCCAAGCACTGAAGATCCTCTTTTCTTGCAAACTGTATGAGGAAAGTACTTGAAGATAACATTGTGACCCCTTTTGTTTCCAGTCGTGTAGAGTGACCTGTGAGACGGGGGACTGCAGACAGCAGGAATTCAGGGACCGCACTGGTAACTGCCTTCTCTGCCCTCAGTGTGGGCCAGGCACGGAGTTGTCCAAGGTACATGCTGGGGACATGGGAAAGTTGGGTTTCTGTGTCTCTAAGTGCATTCTTTTAAACTGAATTCTTCAGTTAACTGTTAGCAAAGCCTTGGATACTAAGACAGAATTCTTTTTCATGATGTCAGTTTAGCCGAATGCTACACGCTCCCCTTTTCAGTACTTCTGATTCGTGCACCTTGTTGAAGCAAACAGGTTCTAACAACCATTACTCAGCTGATGTCATTGATTTGCATAATTTAGTGCTTCTAGTATTTCACTGAAAGAATTTAAGAGTTTAAGGTTTATTTGGGTTAATTAAAAACAATCAGTATTCTACTGAAAACTTAAAAATAAAGCATTGGTAACAGAAAATGGTAATGCAACCTACTTTTTCTGAAAATGAATGCTACTGTTGCTAGTCAAAAAATACAGCCCAGTAGTGTCCTACATGAAGATGCTCCCAGGTAGATGTTCTGTTTCAAGCCAGGATTTTACACATTGCTTTGCCAAAACAAGTATTATTAATCTCACTGCATTGAGCATGCGTCACCCCCAGGCATACTTTTAACACATTATTTGAACTCCTGTTAATTAAGAAATTGTGAGTTACAGCAGGGCATATCTGCAGTCTTGCCTATTCAGAGCTATACATCCATTTGCTTTGTTTTCTGATCTTTTGAAGATGTTACTAGTTGTGGAGAAGTGACATCATGTTTTGTTCTGAACAAAGCATCAAAGTCTTCTGTTAGAAGAGGACAATGGGGTTTTCTTTTCATTTAAGGTGACTTTAAAGGACAAGTCCTTTTCCTCACAGGCTGCCATTATTTAAAGTTGACTCTTGCCATTCATAGATTTTTGAGCAAGGATCCACAAACAGCAGGAAACAACGAATTATGCATCCCACAAGTGGACCACGTGGGTGGCTTTTCTCTCAGGCTATTGTGTTGAATGAGTGGTGGCTTCCAGGGTCCTGCATTGAAAGGGATGGACCTTCAAGCTCTGTGTGACTTAATTATTGTGCCTCAACAAGATACTTTCCAATCCTGTTGACTGTAGTGACATTCATTTTCAGACACAGGTTTTGCCATGTTGGGTGGGAAAAGATTCACTGATGGCAAGTCTGCTTACCTAGGATCAGTGAACAAAGCAGTTACAAATGCCATGCGCCCCAGGGGGACATGATGGAGCTTCTACCTCTTGAAAGCCCTTCTTTTCCTCAATCTCTGTGAAAATGTGAGTGAAAGTTTGCAGGTTCTGAGATGAGTGGATCACTTTAAGAGATTGCTCTCTTTGATTGTTCCTTTGAGTCCAGAGAATATAGCCTTAAACTAAGTTCAGGAGAATTGGACCAAAGGATGCAGGTCCAATTGGCTCTATTATTTTTCTAATGAAAAAAAAAAAAAAAACCCTGTTTTCCCAGTTTCCTGTTCACATGTCAGGAGCTTGCAAAAAACTGAGCAAAGTGAAACCATAGCAGCTCTTCTTTGATCTGGAAGAGGAGGGAGGTCACAGGACAAAGCAGTGCCCAGGCAGGCAGCAGACAGAAACTTCCTGGGCACCTGCACTAGCTCTGGGGCTGGAAACCCTGAACTGGAGCTGGTGAATTGCAGGCCTGCTGATGGACAAGTCTGATAGTGCAAAGTAAATATCAGAGAAAAATTCCCTATTCTTCCAATATGGGCAGGAAAAAAGGCCAGAACCATGCTGTTAAGAGCAGCCCTTGGAGGACACTCATACACCTGAGGGCTACGTGCTGCAGTGCTACCAGAGCCTAACTGCAGCCCACTGTAGCCCTCCTGTCCCACCAGTAGGTGGACTTAGTGGGGGTCCAGGGGGCTGGGAAATACTTGTGAAGCTCACAGGACAGGGCACAGGCTCACCAAAAGATAGAAGACCTAATCATAGACCATAGAATGCTTCCCTTCCCTCATACCTTACCTCTATCACTGAGGGCCTGGTTACATAGTTCCCTTTTCTATACACTATGTATGGCTTTTAACAAAAAACCATACAGCATACTAAAAGGCAAAAAGCACAGTTTAAAGAAACAGAGCAAACAGTAGAAAAAGCCTGGTGAAAGTGTTAGTCTTATCAGATGGAATTTAAAATAGCTATGATTAACACACTAGGGGTTGTACTAGATAAAATGGACACTATGAAAAAGTAGCTGGGCAGAGATGGAGATCCTTAGAAAAAAATAAGAAAGAACCACTAGGGATCAAAACACTAAGAGAAACGAAAAGCATCTTTGATGGGTTTGCCAATAGACTGGACTCTGGAAAGACTATCTGGTTTTGAAAAGATATCAGTAGAAACCTTCAAAATCAAAGGGAACAAAGGTTGAAAAAAAGAAACCAGAACAAAATATCCAAGAGTTGTGGGACAACTCCAAAAGGCAGAAACATGCAGAATGGGAATACCAAAGGAGAAAAAGGAAGGCAACAGAAGAGATACTTGAAACAATAATAACCTAGACTCTCTCCAGACACCAAACTCCAAAGGTTCAGGAAGCTTAGGGAACACCACCCACAACAAGTGCCAAGAGCTGTTCTCCACACGCCATTCCAAACTGCTCCTCCACATACCATTCCAACTAAGGAAACTAAAGACCAAAGATGAAGATGCCCAGAGACAAGCAAGAAGAAAAAACACTTTACCTACAGAGCAGCAGAGATAAGAACGGCATCTGACTTCTCAGAGAACATGCAAGCAAGAAGCGAGCAGAGAGGAAAAAAAATCCACCAACCCAGAATTCTGATACCTATGAAATTATCTTTCTAAAGTAAAGGAGAAGCTGGCTGTAGCGATACATACCTGTAATCCCAGCACACAGAAGCCAAGGCAGGAGGATTGTGAGCTGGAGGCCAGCCTGGTCTACAAACAATTTCAAGGCCAGCCCAGGCTTCATATCCAGATGAAGAAGAGGAGGAGGAGAAAAGAAAATGTGAAAAGTGAAGGACAAATAAAGAACAATAGAAGTGGAAGAAGAACCAGATGAATGCACTGTTATACAGGGAGATTTCAGCCCTCTTATGAGACATAGGCCAATCCAGCAGGAAGGTTACCAGTAAGGACATAGCTGAAGTCAACTCCCATCATCTGTCAAGTGGATACAGTTCACATCAACAGACAACTTCATCCAACACCTGCAAAGTACACATTCTTCTCAAGCTGACATGGAAAATTTACCACTTGTTAGGCCATGAAACCCTTAACGATTTTTTATTAAAAAAATAGAAATCATACAGATCTCGGACACAGTGGAATGAAGAAAAAAATCAATTCCCAAATACCTACCTGGAAATGAAACAACATACTGCTAAATAACACACAAGTTAAAGAAGACATCACAAGCAAAATTTAAATTGTTTTTGGCAGTATTGGGGTTTGAACTCAGGGCCTTGCACTTGCTGGGCAAGTGCTCAACCACTTGAGCCATGCCTCAATTATTTTTTAAGAAATGAAAACATAACTTATCAAAATTTGAAGCAGTGCTTAGAATAAGTTTATAGCATTGAATGCATGTATTAGAATAGAATAAAGATCTAAAATCGCCAATCTAAGCTTCCACAATAGGAAATCAGAAAAAGAAGAGCAAATTAAACCCAAAGTAAGAGAAGAAAAGAAATAAAGAACTTGAAAACAGGAATTAATAGGGAAAGAACCGGAAGGTGGTTCTTCAAAAAGATGAGTAAAATTGGTAACTCCCTAATCAGACTAAGAAAATAAGAGATAAAATACATATTACAGATATCACAAATGAAAGACAAGACATCATGGATGCTAAAAGGCTAATGAGGGCATACTGTGAATAATTTGATGCACACAAATTTGATAACCTAGATGAAATTGATTAATTTCATGAAAGATATACTCTGCCAAAACTGTCACAAAAAGAAATATGCAATCCATAGAGTCCTATATCTACTAAGGAAATTAGCTCAATAATTTGTAGCTTCCAAACAGCACCAGGCCAAGATGAGTTTACTGGTGAATTCTACCAAACAGTTATGAAGACTTTATACCAATTCTCCACAATGTCTTCTGGAATGTAGAAGCAGAGGGAATACTTCCTAACGCATTCAGTGATTATTAGGCTGACATTACCCTAATAGCAAAATCAGACCAAAAACATTACAAGAAAAAAAACTACAGAGCAATATCTCTCATGAACATAGATATGAAATCTTCAACAAAATATTAATGTGACAATGTATTATGCATATAACATAAATATATAAAATATATCATGGCCAAGCAGGATTTATCCCAGACATACAAGGCAGTAGAGCATTTGAAACTCAATTAATGTATTCCATTACATCAACAGACTGTAGGAAAAAAAATTACGAGAACACATCAATAGCTGCAGAAAAAGCGTACCAAAAAAAAAATCCAACACTCATTCCTGATAAAGCTCTCAGTAAACTATGAATGGAAAAGAATTTCCTAAAGTTAAAATCATGCTTAATGTTGAAAAACTAGAAGTTTTCCCACCAAGGTCAAGAATAAAGCAAGAATGTCCACTCTCACCACTCTTCATCATACTAGACATCCTAGCTAATGCAATAAGGCAAGAAAAGGAAATAAGTCATACTGGATAGGAAGGAAGAAGTAAAGTTCATTTTTTTCAAATGATAGTCTATGTAGGAAATTCAGAGGAAATGACAAAAAAAAATCCTCCAGGAAATAATAAACAATTGCAGTAACATTGCAGGATTAATATGCAAATGTCAATCACTTTCCCATCCTAGCAATGAACAAGTAAAATTTAAAATTAAAACACAATAACATGTACATTAACACCTCTAAAAACGAAATGCTTGGATATAAATGTAGCAAAATATGTACAAGATCTTTATGAGGAAAGCTACAAAGCCCTGATTTAAAAAAAAAATGAAAGCAGAAGTAAGTAAATGGAGAGGTAGTCCATGTCTGTGGACAGGAAGACTCAATACTGGCACGAGGTCAGTTCTTCTTAACTTGATCTACAGATTCAGTCAGTCCCAGTTAAAACCTCAGCAAGTTATTTTTGTCTTAAACTAGAAAATTTATTATGCTTTGGAATTCACCTTGTATATTAATGGAGTTTCAGTGAAACACAGGCCAATAAAAAGTTTTTGTATTTCTTCCAGAAGGAGTAGCTTCTTTCATCAAGGTGTTAACAACTAGAAGTTTTTGGCATGTTTTTAACCCTGATCTGTGAAATTTGTTAAATCCAACATGTTCTTCTGTAGATATTGGCAAATCAATATAAAATTTATATTGAGAGGTGAAAAAACCCCTCAGAATAGCCAAAATCATCTTGAAGGAGCAGAAAAATTGGATGATTAGCATCAGCTTATGTTGAGACTTATGTAAAGCTACAGTAATCAAGACAATGCAGTATTCACAAAAGAATAGTCAAATAGACCCTGGGACAGAACAGGGAAGTAGATCCCCATAAATATAGTCAAGTGATCTTTGACAAAGGAGCAGCCACAGTTTAATGGGAAAGGATGGTCTTTCCAGCAAATAATGCTGAAACAACTAGACACCCACATGCAAAAAAAGAAAAAAAACAAAAAACATGATTCCAGAAAAAAATTAACTCACAGATCACACCCTTCACAAAAATTAACTCACCCTTCACACACTTCACAAAAGTTAACTCACAGATCACAAACCTAGACATATAAAGAAAAGCTATAAAATTTCCAGAAGATAACAGAGGAGAAAATCTAGATGTCCTTACTCTTAGTGATGGCTTCTTAGATGTGTTACCAAAGACACAGACCATGAAAATCATAACTGATGACCCGGACATCACTAAAATTAAATTTTTTGACACTGAGAAAAGACACTGTCAAGAGAATGCAAAAACTGGGACTGTGGCTCAAGCACTAGAGTGCCCACCTAGCAAGCTCGAGGCCCAGAGTTCAAACCCAGAGAGAGAACGAGAGAGAGAGAAGACAAGTCAAAAAAATTTTTTTAAAAATCATATTGACAAAGATTATTATCCAAAATATGCAGAGAACTCTTACAACTCAGCAATAAGAAAATAAGGACCCTGGTTTAAAAATGGGTCAAAGACCTTAACAGATGCCTCACCAAAGAATATATAAGAATGGCAAGTAATCATATGAAAAGATGGTCCTCACTATATGCCACCAGGGAAATGCTAATCAAAGCAACAGTCAGATCCTATTGGCCACACCATCAGAATGGCCAAGCTCCAGAGCACAACAGCACCAAATGCGGCAGGGATGTGGAGCCACCGGAACTCCTGCACTGCTGGGAGGAATGAAAAGGGTCCCAGCTACTGTGCAAGACCGTTCAGTGGTTTCTTACAAAACCAAACATGCTCCTACCATTCAATCCAGCAATTGTGCTGCATAGCATTTACCCAAAGGAGTTGAAAACGTGTCTACACAAAATCTGCAATGGGTGTTCGTAGCAGCTTTATTCATAATTCATAATTACCAACACTTGTAAGCACTGCAGGTGGCCTTTAGTGGGTGACTGCATTAGCTAGCCTAGGCATCCAGGCAATGGAATATTATTCTGCACTCAAAAAAGAAATGGACCAGCAAGCCAGGAAAAGTAGTGAGATCTGAAAACACCCAGACTGCAGGATATGAACTGCATGACATTCTGTAACAGGCAAATCCATGGACACAGGAAAAACCTCAGTGCTGGTCAATGTTAGGGGAAGGAAGGGATGAGTAGACAGAATACAGGATTTTTTAGGGCAGTGAAAAACTCTCTGTGTGACACTGTAATGACAGATATGTGTCATTATACATTTGTCAAACCCACAAGATGTGCACACCAAGACTGAACCCCCTAAGGTCAACGTGGACTTTAGGGGATAGTGATGCATTTGTGGATGGAAACAAAGATACCATTTTGGGGCAGATGTTGATAATGAATGCGGCCGTGTGTGGAGGGGCAGGGAGGGGCAGGGGATACATGGGATGTTCTGTACCTTCCTCTCAACTTTGCTGTGCACCTAAAACTTCTCTAAACGGAGTCTTAGGTGGACTTGGTGGCACACACCTGTAATCCCAGCTACTAGGGAGGCTGAGTCAGGAAGATCAAAAGTTGGAAGACAGGCTGGGCTACATAGCCAGATTATTTTTTTGTTAAATGAAGTCTTTGTAAAATGAAAGCAAATCCATCTTCTGAGAAACCATCTGGTAACAGCTTCTGTGTTTTGTGTCCCCATGGAACCCAGAAGAGCATGCTTCCCTGGGTAGCAGTTGTCCCAAAGTGTTTCCTTTCACTGGCAGTAACCCTCACCCTGCTGCTAGTGCACACAGATGCCGATGGGGTGGGGTTAGCGCATGGCCTTGGCATCCCCTGGAGGGCCAGCCACCCATCCCATCCCACTTTGCCACCCCGCTGCCCTGAGAGACACACAACACATCTGCCCATGGGAACCAGACAATCAACCTAGGCACTTTTTGGACAACAATGACATTTAATATAAAAATTAATGAATTTTTGTAAATTACAAGTAATATATTTTACAAAGTCCTTTATCTTTTAATCTTGCTGTTAGCACATAGTGAATGAAATTGGTGACTGAGCCTTGCTTATATGTTCTAAGATGCAAAACAACAGACAAAGGATTACAGCAAATCAATAAAAATATTCGTTAATTTCTCAGCTAATCAAGGCAAAGAGCTTGAACTTTTTGTAAATTTAGGATTGTATGCCAGATGGTGGTGGCTAATGTCCTATCTGCTTGGAAGGCTGAGATCAGGAGAATCAGAGTTCAAGCCAGCCCTGGCAAACAGTTCTTGAGACCCCGTCTCCAAAATAATCAGAGTAGCACTCACTTCGGCAGCACATATACTGAAGTTGGAAGGATACAGAGGAGATTAGCGTGGCCCCTGGGCAAGGATGACATGCAAATTCATGAAGCGTTCCATATTTTTCATATACAAACTCAGACATAGAACATGCTTGTAACAGTGGAACTACTCTATGTAACTCGGGGAAAGAGGGAAAGGAAAAGCAACTGACAGGGCATCTGTAATATTGCATAACATGAAAGTAGACAATGTAAGGATGTGTACTGAAAGCTGTTGAAGATGGGGGACAGGAGGTAAGGGGTAAGGGAGAGTAATGGAAGGGGTTGAATGAAGCAAAGTAAAGCACACCCACAGTGGGCACACATTGAGAAAGCCCTTTGAACATCAACTTGAATATTAATAACAAAACCAGGACTGTGTAATTGGTACAGGAGCAGGTACTAGTGGGAGAGGGTAGGGTGAAGGAAGGAGATCAAGGTGACAGTATATGGTAAAAGGACTTCATATGCCTATATGAAACAACTAAGAAACCTCTTGCAATTGCTTTAAGTGGGGTGGGGAGGGGTTGAAGGGGAGAGACAATGGGGCGATGTAAATAATGTACAATATAAATCTAATTGGAATTTTGTCACTGTGAATCCTCCCCATATAATAAATGTATCCTCATAAAAATTTATAATAATAATAAAAAATAACCAGAGCAAGTATACTGGAGGTCTGGCTTAAGCGGTAGAGTACCTGTTTGGCAAGTGTGAAGCCATGGGTTCAAACCCCAGTTCTACCAAAACAAGGGGCTTTTTCATCAGACATAAGCACTCTCAGACAGCCTTTTATTCTCTCGTTATTTTGTTGTCTCACTATGTTAAACATAACTTCTTTGCACGTGCACTTGGGCAGCAGGTGCTGAGCTACCTCCCCAGCCCTCCATTGTCTAATATCAGATTGTCTCTTTAAAAAGCATGCTCCAGGTCCAGCATGGCAGCTCCCATCTATAATCCCAGCTACTTGAGAGGTAGAGATGAGGAGGATTGTAGTTCAAAGCTAGCCTGGGCAAAACATTAGCAAGACCTATCTCAACAAATAATCTGGGAAGGTGGTACAAGCCTGTCATTCCAGCTACATGGAAGCATAGATAAGAGGATTGCAGTCTGAAGCTGGTCCACAGCAAAACCAACAAATGAAAAAACCCCAAAACAAAACAAAACAAAAAACCTTCAAGACCCTATCCAAAAAATAAAAAAGCAAAAAGTGCTGGGGGTGTGGCTCAAGTGGTAGAGTGCCTTCAGGAGAGGGGAAAGACTGACGGGGGTCATGCGGTTCTTTGCCTGGGTAGGCAACTTGGGTAGGCAGGCACACTTGCACTTCCCACCTGTGGCCTTATTGCTGCTAATTATTATTTTCTTTGGAAGGCTTTCAGTTCCGTTTTCTGCAGGTTTCCGCATCTAAAACCTGCCGTTGGTGCTGGAGGGCGCTGGAATGTGCGTGCTCTTGCAGACTGTGTGCTCTGGCACCTGGCGCCGTGGTCTGGGCCTCCGGCCTCCTTTCTGCCTAGTAGGTCCACCTCCCATAGTACCATTGGCTGTTGAGATTGTCACTCTTCCCTTGTGGGGCCACTTTTCAAGGATTACTTATTTGAATCTTTTATGATACTTGGATAGATATTCATTTAGAGAACATCTTTCTCTTTCTCTCTCTCTCTTTTTTTTTGTTGTTGTTGTTTTGGTTTTTTAAACTGGGATTTGACTCTGGGCCTCTAGCTTGCTAGGCAACCTTTTGCTTGTTAGTGTTTTTTCAGATAGGATCTCAGATTTTTGCTCTGGACTGGCTTGAACTTGGATCCTCACATTTCTGCCTCCTGTGTAAGCTGGGATTACAGATGTGTACCACCACACCCAGCCTTTTATTTTCCTTTTTTTTTTTTTTTTGAGAAAGGTCTTACAATGCTTGGCCTAAAATTTGCTATGTAACCCAGACTAGACTTGAACTTTCAATTCTCCTGCCTCAGGCTGCCAAGTGCTGGGATTACAGGCATGGACTACCATGCCCAGCTAAAGGACATCTCTTATTATAACAACATGTATTATCTCTTACATATGTCTTTAATTATTACTCCTTAATAGCTATCAAGCGACTCACTGTAATACATGTCATGCAACCAAAATGGGTGATACTGGCTAACTGTCATTATAATGAGCCAACTATTATCTAGTGACCTTTGAAAATTAAATAATACGATCCTCACACTGCATCTTAAATGGGAATTATGATTACTCCCATCTATAAGATGGGGAAACAGATGCTGAGAGGTTAAAGGGTTTGGTCATTGTTGCTGCTGAACGGTGGGGGGGAAGCAGGGGAGGAGTTGGGGATGGAACCCAGGACCTTACACACACACAGGGCAGACACCGTGCCACTGAGCTACATCCAGCCCCACATTCTCATTCTGATCTTGCTCTAATGACTCGCTGTCCAGTAGACCTGTGTGTGACCATGGTCTGAGTTTGTCACCCAGTAGAGGAGTCACTAGCTGTCGTGGCTATTGAACACTTGGAATGCATTTAGTTAGTGTCACTGAGAAGCTGGACATTTCATCTTACTTCATTTCAGAACCTCTGAGGTTCTGGCTGCTGAAGTGGACTGTACAGTTCTAGAATGACAAAGGTTCTTCCAGAAATTCTGGCACAGGACCACTTTTGAGGCAGAGGGATCTTCAAACCATTTTGACCTACACGTTGCTGCACGCTAGTCCCCCTTCTGCTGTCCTTTCTGTCCCTGGGTGCCCTTGACCTGGCCTCCTTCTTTGACTGGAGCCTCCTCTCCACACTCCCAGCAGCCTTGCTGCCTTAGCTCTTTGGCTCCCAGCCTCCCTCCCCATAGCCCCAGCTGTCCCCTCTCCTCATTTAGTCATTCAGTTTAATAAGGAATTAGCTTTCGTGTAGTTTTGGAAAAATATATGATGGGTCACTGAGCCATTTGGAGTCGGCTTGGAGGATTTTCTCCCCAGGGGCCATACTTACTTATCTCTTCCACTGCAAAATTTCATTTTCCAAAGTTTCTAAGAAAGATGATTGAGAATTTTTTTCCTATCTCAGAGTCAAAAATTACAAAATATGGTTCACGTTGCTCCATAAGAAGTACCTGCTAGGCATTTTGAGCCATAACCAAGTATCAGTTGGTCTTAGGGCATCTGTTCAGAGCATGAAGATAAACCTAGCTTTGGGGTACATGGGAGGGGATCATTTCTGTGTTCCCAGAGTAACCAAGTTAGACTCTTAATTCCTACTGTCTAGAATTTGGGCCCCCACCACCCCTCCTCCTCACAGAGTACCGATGCCAACAGTGTGCTTTGAACAGGATCGCCTCGCAGCAGTAAATCAGGAGACTAGTTTTTGCATGAACCACTTGAAACAGGCTTCAAGCCTCTGGCACAGTTTTCAAAGTAAGCTTTTCTAACCAATTATTGGGATGACTTTAGTTAATGTGAAAAAATTAACTCATAAACAACAATGCGCTTTCCTCCAGGGGCGGGGGCTGTGTCCAACTTCATATTTTCAAAGGTGTCTAATTTCTGAAAATTGTTTTCATCCGTATGAAGAAAGTCACCAAAAATTAATTTAATTTGCAGGGATTTAAAAAAAAAGATTCATTTCTACCATTTAATTACAGTGTTGCTTATTTTATGTTTAATTATACCTGGTGGAGCTCAGGGATATTTGACAGATATTAACAAGCTCTCACTTGTAATTTTTCTTTAAAAAAACTCTACTTTCATACATTGAAACTTGGTGGTGGAAAAGCTCTTCAGCGTTGTTTTATTAAATGAGATTCAAATGTTAATTGCATATATCTCATTTGTCATTTCCATTTGCTTGCCCTGATTTTCTCCACAAACAGCTCCTTCCCATCCACGTTTGGAACTTAACATTTAACTTTTCAAAGTTCAAAGAACCAAAGTTAATAACTTGTTGGCTGTACAAATAAACAGTGCGTTCGACCCGAGGCCCTGGAATGTGATTCCTGGACGTGGAAGGTCTCTGCGGCTCTTTGCTGGGGCCTGGGCTGGGCGCCCTCCGTGGAGGTGGGACCAGCTTGTGTTTTGGTTGAGTGCTGGGTTTCCAAAGGAAGAGCCTAAAGGGAGTTTGAGGACCAATTGCATTGAGTCATTTTGCTACTGGGCAGCCACCAAATGTGGCTTCAAAATCTTGGGCAGAGTGACAGAGTTACTGCTGCTGCCAGCTGGGGTTAAAGCAAGCCAGGCTGGATGAGAAACCTGGTAAGGAAGTCTGCTTGACCCACCCCCCACTTACCTGCCTCCCCCCCAACCCACTCAGCTATCCACAGCCCAGGAGGACTCTCCCGCCCGACTGAGTGGGAGCCACTGCTGTGGCCTTTGCACATTTTTGCTCCCTGGACTTAGAAAAACAAAAAAGTCTTTAGGAAATAGTTCCTTAAACAGTATTTGTTCATCCGTGTGTTCATTTCCTTCTTACGAGGCTGCTGTGTTCCAGGATTTGGGGAAGGAGCCAGGTGTCAAGGACTGCTCTCTTCTCATACAAGCCTTCTAACAATACTTCTTTTTTTCTTTGCATCATTATCTCATCTATGTGTATATTTTCTAACCTAAAAGTTTATTAATAAAAAGATCTCACTGGGCTCCCAGTGAGTCAGTCCTGTAATCCTCACTATTCAGGAGGCAGAGATCAGGAGGATTGTGGTTCAAAGCCAGCTTGGGCAAGTAGTTTGTGAGACCCTATCTTAAGAATACCCTTCACTAAAAAGGGTTTGTGGATTGGTTCAAGGTGTAGGCCTGAGTTCAAACCCCAGTACCGCAAAAGAAAAACTAATTAAAAAAAAAAGATCTTCTCAGAGATTTGAGGAAGTGCTGGGTATTTCCTTCAAGCTTTTAAGATACCAGGTCTTAATTTCAAAAATAAAGATGGTGGGTGTCTAAAAGCCACAATGCATTTCTGTCCTTGCCGTTAACAGTAGGTGGCCTCCACACAGAGACACACTAACTCTGAAGGCCAGGCCAGCGAGGGACTTCCTGCCCTTCTCTTGCCTGCCTTTCTTTGAAATGGTGAAGAACTTTCCCAACCTGAGACCGTCAAAGAGAGCCCAGAGCTGTACAGAACAGTGGGAAGCAGCTTTCACTCAGGAATATGGTGCTAGGGGAACGGCTTTCGTATAGACTGAGTCGACTCCCTGCACAGCATGGGCAAGAGTGGTTTGTAGCGAGGAGGTCAGTGGAGGAGAAGGACTAAGAAGAATCACCAGCAGTGAGAGGTCTCTGTCAAAACCAGCCTCACAGGATCCTTCCTAAGGCAGGCCGGGGTGGATAGGCCTCACCTGGGAAGTGGTGAAGGAGGAGGGACCCGATCAGATATAGAGGAGGGGGTGTTCTGGCTAAACTCACTTGACAAAATTCTTGGACAACGGGGCTCTTGAGGACAACACCCAACAAAAAAGTGCCCAGGAAGCCTGTCCAAAGTCTGGTTAAGGAGTATCTTTATCAAAAGATTAAACCCAAACATAACTGCTTTCATTGTTTGTTTACCCATGTACTTATCTGCCTGCTGCAGAAAGTCATAGAGCTAGAGAAATATTGCCTCCTTTCTATCTGAAAGTTATGAGGGGGGTGCCAAAAGATTTTCACAGTTAGGTCATGTGACCAATTGGGCCAGCACATGTGAATTCCTGGTCTGTCCCACAGAGAAGGGGTGCCGTGATGGGAAGCCCTGCTAGTGAGATCAGTTCAGCTCCACCCCAGTGGCTGATGGGGAACACTCTCCAACATGCATTTAGTGGGGAAGACGAAAACCTCACCCTGGAAGAGTGTGTTAAGCATGTGCATACACACACAGAGGGAGTCTGTTGCCCACTACCACAAAAATAGGGCACCAATGTCTGTGTGGAGGGGGTAGGAAGTTAGGGACCAGGGATGAGAAGAAAGGTATATTGCTCGATATTTTTAAAAACCTGACACGTGTAGTAGTTTTCAATATACAAAGTGATAAAAGAAAAAGAGAAAGAACTGGTTTCTAGCTAGAGAGGCAACACAGGTTTTCAAAGGCAATGAGGAGTGTGGTGGCTGGATGGTCGGGGGTTGTTGCCCCATTCAGCTGCTTTTCGTTTGGTAGTTACTGATCCAACTTAATGGAGAAGATTTCAAGGCATTTTAACCACCTGGTTTTACTGAATGAAATAAAAACATCAAAGCAGACATTTATATTGAGGGTAATTTAATATTTATATGCTGTTTGCTTTATAGCCTGGATTACAAGTAATTACAGAGTCTCGGTGTTTATAGTGCTTCAGAAGTATGATAATCAACTCGAAAGGTGATTGCGCCCATGAGCACTACACTGTAATTGGATTCCAGGGAAACAACCTCTGGATTTCCAGTTAATCCAAGGTTTCTAGTTAATTCAATGCAGAGTATGGTCATTTCATTCACTGCTTAGACTGTTTTTATAACTTTAAACATAATAATTTGCTGGCTTTCCAATACTATGTTTTTGAAAGTGGTGAATCCTTTAGACAAAATATATTTAGAATAAAACCCTCAATAACAAGCATTCTCCATTAAAACTGAGGAGATGCCTGACAAATATCATTATGCTGTGAATAGTCTGTGGGCAAGCTTTATCTCACCTAAATCCCACCCAGCTAACATTACTGTTGTTGCCATCACATCAGGTAAGCCTAGACACAGCAGGTTGATATCCTGATAATGAAGTCGAAAAATGAGGCTTTGGGAGCCTGGCCTTTTCTTTCTAAATATGATTTGGTCCAGTGTAGAATGGGCAAAAGGAGAGAGTTTCATGAGATAATTCATTCTACAAACTACAATGACAAGTGAACGGCACTGAAAATTACATGGCAGAAAGTAATGGCACAAATGGCCTCCTACTTTACAGTCAGTAACCCAAAAGTGAGCCCAGAGGCCCCCACACCAAAACGTGAATTCTTTCAAAGGAGGTGAGGCCCTCACAGCTCTTGTGGGTATTTAAGTTCCTGTCTAGTTGGATTATTTACCAGGTTTCCCCATGGAGGGAGGAAGTGGGTGTTGGAGAAAGGGCAGAAGTGGTGTGTGACACACAGTGCAGCAGGTGACTCGATGAGGCAAAGTTCAGTTACACTTTGTAGGTCATTTAAAAATTTGTTTTTTTTTTTTTGACTAAAAACATGCAATTTGTTTTAGAATGCTTTTAATTTGATAAAAATATTTCACCCAACACTTGGGAGGTTAAAGCACAAGGACCAAGAGTTCAAAACCAGCCTTTGCTACATAGTGAGACCCTGTCTTAAGAAAAAAAAAACAGTTACAAAAAAATTAGATGGAAAGTGTTTGTTTCAAGTAACCTAGAAAAAAAATTGGGGTCAGACAGCCCTCATGTTACCCACTGGAGCTTTATTATACTTTATTAAGGAAAGTTGGCTCATTGGTTTGTAGCAAATCCAAAATAATAATAGTTTAATGAATGCCCACTCTGCAATTGATTTAGAGTTGATGTGTTTTCCAATTTAGTCCTCAAAAGCACCCTATAGGGCGGGTGTCATCCCCATCTCACAGATGAAGTAGAGCCTGAGAGATCCCCAGGAACTCAGGCAGCGTTGTGGCAGTCACCTCAGAGACCCGAAGCTTTCCATCCTGAGTGGGAAAATGGACACTTTTCTTCTCCTGTGTTGATCTGGTTTGAAAAACAATTTCAAACCACATTTCTTCCCAATGAAGAAACACTTTCTGTGTTCTCTTTCCCCCTTTCTTTTGTTTTCCCTTCTTCTACATCTCTTCCTTTTCTTTTTTCCTTCTTTGTTGTGTTGTAACTTGTACATGAGGCTCTTACAGTCTGGGCTGCCTGGATCAAAGCATGATTTTGAAACACACTGCTCTTGCCTGCACCATCGACGGAAGATGTGTGTGAACAGTGCAGCGTCCACCCCCTGTGTCATGCCCGCGCTCTGATCCCGCCTTGACACTGTGTGGGACGCTCTCTCTGTGCTTACAGAAAACCTTTGCACACTCTCAGCTCTCACAGCAACAAAAGTGCTCAGCTAAAACCCACATCCTTCCTGAGCAGAGCCCCAGTGCAAGCACAAAGCACCAGTGACCTCCCACAAAGACCCAGACAGGTCCAAAGAAATTCCTTTTGAATGTGTATCCTTATTGTTTGACTGATTTCAAGAGTAATGGATGCTTTTTTGCAAACATTAAATTATTATAGAATTATTACAAATTGAAAACACCCCTAACTCCTTGAATGACCAAGAGATCATCTCTGTTGAAAAATTTTAAAGAATTCTAATTCATGAATTACTTCTTCATATCACATGGTTTTTTTTGGTTTGGGTCTCTCGTGCTCTCTCTCTCTCTCTCTCTCTCTCTCTCTCTCTCTCTCTCTCTCTCTCTCTCTCTTTCTCTCTCCTGTCTGTATATTTGTTAGGAACATTGTGTAGCTGCAGTCCTCAGGATTATGAGAGAGGTTGGCTTTTTTCTTTCCACTCTTTGTGGTGCAAGTGTTCAAGAAGTGTGCTTGAAAGACAAGCAGAATAATCAGAGTAGAGAGTGAATTGCTCACTGAAAATGTGAGTGACTTAATTGTAAAAACTCAAGATTGATGACTTGTGCCCTTTATTGAGCAACTTACTGAGCACAGACAGAACTTCTCTTTGTGATGGTTTTGATTTAATTTTTGGCCAATAAGTACTGCTTAGTTGATTTTGTATACAAAAATGAATGAAGAAATTGAAGTGGGAATTTTTAGCTAGCTGGGACCTGCCTTCAGACATCCAGGTTATAGATGAAGCTTTAAGAGTTTGCATCTGTGCCCTGAGGCCTCCACTGCAGCTGGGCTCACTCAGTACTCTCTGCAAAGGTGCTGTCCGTGCAGCTCTTAAGCTGAAGTCTGTTTTTATTCAGTGACCATCAAAAAGAACAAATAAGCAGTGTTCTGAGCATGTGATCTGTCAGAGACCATCCTGTGTGCATGAGGTGCACCTGTGTAAGTACACAGCACACCCAATTGTGCAGTAGCTATGAAGCTTGACTGCAGTTGAACTGTGCAGGTTCAAACCTGGGTTCCAACACTTCCTATTCACCTTGCTTAAGCTGTGTCACTTATCTGAAGCTCTATCCCCCACCAGTGTGAAGGGAAAAATGAAAGTGCTTCCCTCGTTGGGAAAGAGTGTGACTTGTTGAGATGAAGTACATAAAGTTCTTACCATACAGTAAGCTCCCATAAATGTTTGGACTTATTCTTTTTCTCACAATTGAGATATTATTACTTGCACTAAGAATCAGTACACAGATATTCCAGTTTGCACACAATTATTAATGTACATCTTGAAAATTCTCAAAAAAAAAAAACCACATGAATTGTGATCCTTTTTAAAAGTTATTCCACTGATTTTCAAGCCTTGAATTTGGAGGCAAATTTTTCTTAAGAGGTTATCCAGTACTTATCTTCAAATAGTTATAAACTGTGACACGAATCCCACGGATTCCCAATGTAATATGACATATGCTACACCCTCAAATGTTCAATTTTTCACAGCACGTAGACAAAATCATTAGAAAAACTGGACTTCCACAAACCAAGGCCACTGCAAGGTGCACACAGCTCTGACAGAGCGACAGTCAAGCAGCGCTTTTTGTGGGAAACGTGACTGAAACAGCCACACAGACACAGGAGTGATAATGTGTGTAACCATTATCTGCTCATCTTGTGTCAGAGCTTAATTTTTAAATTATCATGAACACACAACTACATCATTGCTTTTATGGCTGCAACATAACCACCTCACACAATACAGCATAATAGAATTCATTCTTGAACTGATGGAAACGGTCACCTGTGAGTCAAAGAACTGTTTGCTTTGCCCATTCCCAGAAAGCAGGGCTGTGTTCTGATGTCCACATCTGGGGAAGCTCTAGACCTTTAGGTCCATAGAACAAGAATTAGCCTTCTTCTAACAAATGTGTAAGAGTCTTTCCACTTTCAGAAGATATTCACTTGCTGAATAGGTAGATGTCTGATAAGAAGATGTCTAGGCCTGGGAAATCGTTCAGTTACCCTCATTTTCAGCCTATCCCCTGATATCCATATGCTTATTTTCTGCCCTGATAAGTGGATAAGTGCCGGAATGTGTCACCAGCTGAGCTTTGGCTGGCACATTCACATGACTGGCTTAATTAGAAGAGAAGAGGCGGCCAGAGTTCTGGCCGAGTTAACAATAGAGCCACAGCGGGAGTCCAGGAGACCTTTTCTTATTCCCAGGCTCATGGCTTCTTGAATAAAGTGGATGGCTAAGTATGCCGGTTGCAGTAAGAGAGATTATTAGCTGGGGAAGACACATTTGAACTTGCTGAAAGGGCCGCCTTTGTGTCCAAGAAGGCGACACTCGGTAATTATTAGACCAGGTCTTCGCTTTATCCCCACACCCTTTCCCTCTTTGAGTTTACTGAGAAGTCTGAATGGCCGACTGTTGCCTGTTAATCCCCACAGGAATGTGGCTTCGGCTACGGGGAGGACGCGCAGTGCGTGCCATGCCGGCTGCACAGGTTCAAGGATGACTGGGGCTTCCAGAAGTGCAGGCCATGTCTGGACTGTGCACTGCTCAATCGCTTTCAGAAGGCCAACTGCTCTGTCACCAGCGATGCTGTCTGCGGGGATTGCTTGCCTGGGTGAGTTGGGCGACTTCTTCCCTGCAGCACTATTAGTTAAATGTTTTCAAAGGCATTTCTCTGGTTCCCTTGAATGCACACTTACACTAACCTGAAGACATATGCAGAATGATCCACATCCACCTCTAGAGTCTCTGCTTTTCCCGTGCCATGTGTTGTTACAGATGCTAGTGACAAATGAACAGTTGTGTTAACCATGGAGCAATGTTATGAAAACCTACTGAGTTCCTACAAACCAGTGCAAAAGAAAGCTCCAGCAGTCATAGGTGTTCATGCTTGCTAGCACTGGAGAAATGCAAGTCATTCCATTAAACCTTTCAGCAGAGTCACCAAGCAGCCTTATTTTCAGTCCTAGGGATAGTCAGAGGAGAAAGTAGCCAGAATCCCTGCCCAGGTGGAGCCTAGACCCTCATAGCACTTGAAAATATGCCTAAGTAGTAAGTAAGTAATAATTAATATGAGGAAAGTCAAGCCGGAGAGAGAAGGGAGATCAGGCCTGCCCACAGCAACAGGCAAAGGAGATCTGAGCAGAGACTGGGAGGAGACAAGGCTGTCAGCCAGGTGGGCATGTGGGGGGGGGGGGGAAACTGCTGATGAGGGACCAAGGGAGAGGCCCTGCGGTGGCCATGAACCTGGTGTATAGAGGCCAAGGGAGCAACAGGAGAAGGAAAGAGTAGAACAGGAGAGATGAGCAGGTATGAATGGTGAAAACCTTCCAGGGCATGTCAAAACTTATTATATAAGAATTCTTCACGTATTCTAGACACAGTCATCTCTTAGCTGATATATGACTTGCCAGTAGTTTCTCCCATCTGCAGGCTCACCTTTCGCTTCCTTGTGTCCTGTAGAGCACAAAAGTTTGTCATTTTGGTAAAGTCTAGCATACCTACTTTTTCCTCTGTTGTGTGCATCTGGTGTTTGACGCCTGAGATTTGCAGCTTTTAAGGTTGAGTCTCTGCAGAAGGTCATACCTGACCCACCATATTCTTGTCAAAAATATGTGAAGAAATCTTAAAAAGTCAGTAATAATAATAATACAAATACAAATGATCCACTTAAAGTCAGGACAAAGGGTGTGAATAGACATCCTCCAAAAATATAAACAAATAGCCAATATGAACAAGAAAAGACACCCAGCATCATTTACATCAGGGACGCACAAATCAAAACCATACCTGCTAGAGTGGCCATAGACAAAACTAACCCGACAAAGTCCTGAACTGGCAAGGATGTGGAGAAACTGAAACCTCATGCACTGTTGAGGATGTGAAATGGCATGGCCACATTGGAAACAGTCTGCCATTTCCAGTTACCATAAAATCCAGCAATTCTACTCTTAGGTTATAACCGAGAGAGCAGTCTATGTCCACATCCACAAAAAACATGTACTCATGTTCACAGCAACATTGTGCATGATAACCAAAAGCTGAGACAATCTTGCCATATCTTAGATGGTGTCCCCTCCAAAATTTGGGTATTACCAATGTGAGGCTTTGAAGTGGTCATTAGGCCACAAGGGCTCCCATCCTCACAAGTGGGATTCATCCCAAAGGGACTGATGGAGGGGTTCATTCCCTTGGAGCCTTTCTGCCTCCTGCCACATGAAGACAGTTTCTCCCCTCATGAAGATGCAGCCAGGCCCCCCTTCAGAACTTGGATGCCAGCACCTTGATCTTGGACTTTGCAGTGTCCAACTGTGAGAAAGAACTTTCTGTTCTTTATAATTATCCTGTCTAGCATTCCATTAGAGCAACACAGACAAAGACAAACCCAAACATCCACCAAGTGGGAATCAGTGAACAGAATGGGCTGCATTTGAGCAATTAAATGTCACTCAACAATAATAAGAAAAAAATTCTGACACAGTATAAAGTGAATGAGCCCAAACAACCTTATGCTAGCCGAAAGAAGGCAGTCACAAAAGACTATACACTATGCGATTCCTTTTGTGTGAAATGTCCAAAACAGGCCAATCAATAGAGATAGAAAGTCAATTACATCACTTAGGACAGAGGATTGGGAAGCATTGGGAAAAACTGAGGTTATTGGTAACAGATTTCCTTTGGGGGTGACAAAAATGTTCCAAAATTGATTGTGGTGATAGATACACTACTCTGTGAATGTATTAAAAATGGCTAGAGTGCATGCTTTCAATGGGCAAATTGTATGGTATGTGAATTCTAACTCCATAAACCTGTCATTTAAAAAAAAGTAAGGGCCTATCATCTCAGGCCTATATTGCTGGATATCCCTGGTTGTCATTGTTAGAAATAAGACTCAGGAGTCGGTCAGCAAGGCAAACATTTTTACTTCTGCAAAAGGATGTGCAACTGACAAAGGTCTGGCAAACAAGCTCGGGTTTTTATTCGGACGCAACACTGCCCCCTTCTCCTATTGGTAGGAGTCAGGGTTCACATCTTTCTCGATTAGCTATAGATGAGGTAAAGGGCAAGTTAACATTTAATATTTCAGGAAGTCACGAGTTAAGCAAGGATAATGGGAAGCTGCTTTAAAGTGGATTTACCTGTTGAGTCTATAATTCTATTTCTTTGAAGGAAAAGACAAATTATCCCTCACATCATCACTAAAGTTTTGATCTTGTGCAAACCTAATCGAGGAACATGACCTGGATATATTTGACACATCTCAGTTGTTCATGGTCTACAATTCTCTGATAAAAGCATGTCTGTGCAAGTCTGCCTCTTTATGGAGAAAAAGGAGGTCCCCAGTGGATGAATGGCTGAGGTAGGCAGTCCCCTGGTAGAATGGTGGGGAGGCAGGACCCAAGGATTCGCCTTTTCAGAGCCACCTCCTGGGTGTCTACAAAGAGAACCCAGGGACCTAGTGTGAGAGAGCCGGGCTCCTAGGTCTCTCTCCATCCGTGGTTCCTCATGCTTAATCCATTGTTGTCATCTGAGCCCAGTTTCTTCAGGGTTAGCTCAGCTATGGGAAAGTTAGAAATGAATAGACACTTGAATGATGTTTCAGTTTATTTATGTGATTAGTTTAAAGTTACATCCGTTCTAAGCCAGCAGTATTGAGTGAGGCAGGTGATAATTTTATGGTGACTTGTACCCAGGTCTTTTCAGAGCATTTTAAAATTACGCTTCCATCTTGACTGTGTTTCTGTGAAGATGGCAAGTAGTTGAAACCCATTTTGCAGAGAGGAAACTGAGGCAGAAAGAAAATCAGCAAAATGCTTATTGCTTCCAGGAAACTGATGCCAAGGTCAGGGGACATTGTTATTTCGAGTCCCACCCCTGCCTCTGCAGCCACAGCCTCACTCTAATCAAGACCTATTGCTGCCCAGAGGCTCAGTCCCTGCAGGGTCCAGCTACTACTTCCTTCCCAGGAGCTAGGAGGATGTAGAAGTCATCTGTCCTTGATGCCTACAGTCTGAGTGATGAGAGTGAGCCAGTCTTCCTGTTCCCAGATACTTTCACGACTGTAGGTCAATGACACCCATTCTTCCCACTTACAAAATTGTTATCTGAGAATTATAAGAACTTGCAGGGAATTAAAAATATAATGCAAGTGAAGTACCCAGCACAGTGCCTGGCCCATAATAAGCACTAAATAAATATTGGCCGTGATTGCACATTGGTGCTTTTGGGGCCAGCAAAAACCTTCTGTGGCTTTTTTTCAGTGTGACCAAGGGACCTTCCCTTCCCTTCCCTGCTCCTGGGGAACCCAGCCCCGATTTTTGCTTCTGTTGGTACCCATTACAGCTAACATTTAATGAGCATTCATCATTAAAACCACTCTATAAAGTAGAAATTAGTGTCATCCGCTCTTATGAAGGAGGAAACTAATCCTTAGGTCTATAAATGACTGGCCTGAGGTCACCCAACTTGTAAACAGAGGGGTGGAGATTCAACCTCAGTGTGAAGTCCCCTGCTGAAGCAGGTGTCTGGTTACTAGGCAAGGGGGACTCACAAGGACTGATTACTCCACCCTCATACCTGCACCCCCTGACTATCCCCATCTCCCCTTGCTCCTGAGAGCTGCCTATTGCCCGGGTTGCTTCTTCCTCGTCTTGCCCAGGTCCTTCTGCTATTCCCAGGTTTCCTTCTAGTGACATGACACTGTAGGTGAGGTCGTGGCCACCCTAACACTTCATCATGTCATTAGCTAGCATTCATTCCATTTCAAATTGCTGTGGACAGCTGCGCTGTGAGCAGCAAGGGAGACAGCACTGTCAGCCAGACATCCATAAGCTGACGCACTGCAGGAAGTTCCACCATGGTTGATACAGATTCACAGGACATAGGAGCCACCCTTGGTGCAGTATTAGACAAGGTCCTTAGATTCTTCCTTCGAGCCATTGGCTGAAAGGATTAAAAAATATTCACTACATATGTTACAATGTTTAGCAAGGCATACACCTTAGAAAAGAAAGTCCCTTATATTGTTCCATCTTTTATACTCTATTTTAAAACTTTATATACATTTTTTTATTGTGGCAAAATTGCATAACATAAAATTTAACATTTTAAGTGCATATTTCAGTAGTGTTAAGTATATTTAAATTGTTGTAAAACAAATCTGCAGGTTTTCTCAGTTTCCCAAATTTCCACTCTACATCCATAGCAAACAATCTCCTCTCTTTGTCTCCCACCAGCCCAGGTGACCATGACTATTCTAAATACCTCATGTAAATGGGACCCTACAGGATCTGTTTGTGACTGGCTTATCTCTGATAATATAATGTCCTCAAGGTTCACTGGAGTGGTAACCGTAGGATTAACTTCCTTCTGAAGGCTTATGAATATTCCATTGTATGACATGGAATAGTGGAATGTATTGTGTGCATTGTTTATCCAGTTATTCGCCAGTGGACATTTGGGCTCCTTCTATTTCCGGACTATTGTGAATAGTTCTGTAATGAACATGGATACGTAAATAGCTCTTCAACACCGTACCTCAAAGTATTTTAGGTACACATCCAGACATGGACATTTTTAGTATTTTGAGAAACTGTAATACTATTTTCCACAGTGGCCACACCAGTTCACAGTCTCTCCAACACTACCAAGAATCCAATTTCTCTACCCTCCTCAACATCTGTTATTTTCTTATTTCTTCTTGTTGCTTTGTTTTTGATAGTAACCATCCTAATAAGGATGAAGTAGTATCTCAGTACTGCCGTGACTTGCAGTTCCCTGGGAACATCTTCCCATAAGCGAGTCTGCCATGTGCACACCAAATTTAAATCAGGTTATTTGATTTTGTGGTTGGGTTGTGGGGGTTCTGTATATATTTTGGATATTAACTCCTTATCAGATATCTAATTTGCAAACCTTTTCTTGCATCCATAGGTTGTCTTTTCACTTCGTTAATGTGAGTTTTGGTGCACAGAAGTTTTTAAGTCGGATATAATGTCATTTGTCAATTTTTGCTTTGTTGCCTATGCTTTTTGGTGTCATATGCAAAACCTTTTTGTCAAATCCAAGGTCATGAAGCTTTTCCCTTGTTTTCTTCTCAGAGTTTTATACTTTTCAGTCTTATTCTGGGGTCTTTTATTCATTTTGAGTTGAACTTTGTATATGGTATGAGTCCAGATTCATTCTTTCCCACATGGATATCTCATTTTCTCAGTGCCACTTCTTGATGAGATTGTCCTTTCTTCATTAATTGGTCTTGGCAAACTTGTCAAAAATCATTGACCATATATACAAGCATTTATTTCTCGGTTCTCTTTTTTATTCCATTGGTTTATTTATCTGTCTTTATGCCAGTACCACACTGTTTTGATTATTGTAGCTTTGTAATGGGCTTCAAAAGCAGGAAATGTGAGTCTTCCAACTTTGTTTTCTTTAATTTTTACTTAATAAGTTCCAAAATGAATATTTTTGTTAAAAATCTGGTACAAAGTCACTGTACTAGATATCATTTGCACATATTTTCATAGTCAAATAAAAATAGAAGTTTGAGAAATTACTGAATGAATCTGGACATTTGAGATAATTTACCTAGTTTCAAATACATATTTTGCTTCAATTATAAATTATCAGATTTCCACTGGGCACTGGTGGCTCACACCTGTAATCTCAGCTACTCAGGAGGCAGAGATCAGGAAGATCAAGGTTCAGAGCCAACCCAGGAAAATGGTTCAAGAGACCCTATCTCGAAAATGGCCAATACAAAAATGGGCTGGCAGAGTGGCTTAAGTGGTAGAGCACCTGCCTAGCAAGCATGAGGCCTGAATTCAAACCGTAGTACTGCAAAAAAATATTTAAAAGAATCAGATTTCCTACTACATCATCCAGTTTCACAAAATAATGGTGTCTGCCTATCCTCTGTAGACTTGATCCATACATTAGTCTCCATACTACTATTTTTATCCTGGAAAAGTTATATATCTAAAAAACGAAAATCACTTGAATCTCCACTATTAGTAATCATTAATATTTAGTACATAATTCCCTTCAAAGTGTTTTCAATGTGAATATATATGCAAATATTTTCATATGCATTGGTGAGTAATCTGAAATAATGTGCGCTGTACAAAATAGAATCACATTATATACACTTCTTTTTCCACTTAATGGCATTTCATTAATTTAAGAATTGTGTGTGGGGCTGGGATGTAACTCTAGTGGTAGAGTGTTTGCCTACCATTCATAAGACCCTGGGTTCTAAACCCAGCACAGGAACACACACACAAAAGTCTGGGGGTGTGGCTCAGTGGTAGAGTGCTTGCCTAGCATGCATGAGACCCTGGGTTTGATCTCCGGAGCCATAAAAACAAAAAGTTGTGTGTGGGAGACCCATGTCACCACTACCCAAGGTCACCTGCACTCCATTGGCTTGAGTTGGTTATTTCTACTGTTAGACATTGGGATTGTGCCTCGTGGGCACTTTTTCTCTTTTATAAACAACACTATGATTACCCAGGTGAGTATCTTTTTAGGATAAATTTCTAAAAATGAAAGTACTAGGTAGAGTGTGAACTATTTTATTGAGTTCTGATGACACATGGTACATTTCCCTTCTAAACCTGTCGTTCACAGTCCTATTGGGAATGTATACACATGCCTGTGCTTACACCAACACTTCCCTGTTTTCACTTCAGCTTTCAGCTGCTGAATCATTTAGAAATTAAGACTTTTGACATCAATTTTAAGCATCAGTTTTTGGTTTTCATTATGAAGTGCTCTTTGGGAAAGACAACAGATGCTCTGCCCATTCTTCAGTTGAGGCATTCCCTCTCACTGTGATGAGTTTTACATTTGCCTTCAGAGACTTAAGTTACAAACAGTAATATAATTAGAATAATTCTTAGTTTTTTGTGGACCATAAACTATGGTCATCTTCATTTTTGCTTTCCAGATTCTTTAAATTTTTATTTGTTGGCTTGGCTTGTTTACTTTCATTAATTATTTTCTCATAAAAGAATTAATATTTTTAGTAAACATTAATCGTACAAGGAGGTTTCCTTGTTTCCATGGATGTATGTAGTATACTTTGAATGAGTTCATCTCTCTATGACATTTTCTTAACTTTTTTCCCACCCTTCTTTCAAACAGTGTTTGCTGGGTTTCATTACTCTGTCTTCATCTATATCTATCTATATCTGTATCTGTATTTATACCTGTATATGTAGTGTACTTCAATCCTCTTCATACTTATTTAATTTTTAATACAAGGGCTCTCCCTGTAGCTCAGGCTATCCTCAAACTCCACATCCTCCTACCTCAGCCTCCCAAGTACTAGAATTACAGACATGTGCCACAATGTCCCATGGTTTATTTTTTTTAATTGAAGCTGTCAGCCTCTTCCACTCTGGCTGCTAGGTTTCTTGTCATGCCTAGAAAGGGACGCCATATCAAGATTATAGAGTATTTGGTCTCTCAATTTCAAGTGTTGAAAAATAGCACTTTATTTATAAGGTATTTGGTAGTTTAAATTACAACTGACTTCACGCTTTCTCACCAGCTCTGCCACCCCAATATGGAAAGAGAGTGGACCAAAGAGAATCCATGAGGGTCCATGTAGTGGAACTGATGTTTCTGATGTGTTCACTGCCAGCTCAGGATGTGCCTACCTCAGGCACTATTCTCTTTCTGCTCCATGCGACTGGCCCTGATGATTTGTGATATAAATCTTGTTTGTTGTGCCTATGAGCTTAAAAGACGGAACTAACCAGGATCATTTTCCTCTCTTTTCTAGATTCTATAGGAAGACAAAACTTGTTGGATTTCAAGACATGGAATGTGTGCCTTGCGGGGACCCTCCTCCTCCCTACGAACCACACTGTGAGTGAACGCGTTACAAGTGGAGCACAAGGGGCAATGGTCTTTAAATTTTGTTTCATTCTTTGACTTTTCTCCACTTGGCAAATGGACCAAAACCTCTCTTTACCATGGGCTCATAGGGCGCTCTCTTGCATCAAGCTTAGTCACGCGCCTCAGTCAACAGTGTCCACTGACTTGAACCCCAGAGTGGAATGCAGACGTGTTGCTGCCGTTGTGTGCCATTCAATTTTTGTCCTTCGTTCTAGATACCAAACTGGGGGGACTCCAGTTAACTGGGTGGTCCAGGTCCCCATGCATAACATCTTTGCACCATGGCCCCATGAGTTGCTGGATTTCCCTTTTGTATGCCCCGATTACAATCACATGGTGGTGTCTGCCTGTTCAAAAGTTATCTGTGTGAAACCCCTGCCTTCCTTGACTGGAACCCGTGTTCATACGTCCCTTCATTTTTCTCACTTCACAAATCAGTGAGCAAGGACTCATTGCATGCTGGGAATACCACCCTATCTGAGACAATTTTGCCTTTCCTCCTTGTGCTGCCATTAGTTCATATTTTTGGCTAGATGTTTCCTTAGAGATAAAAGGTATGTGTTGTGAGTTCTCAACCGGCATGCCCTTGGAACAGGAAGAGTGGCTGCTCTCCCTTCTCAGTGCTACGTGCAAACCTGGCTAAGTGAGGGATGAGGTTTCACAAAGAGGAGACAGCTCTGTTCAGGTGGCAGTGGGGGAGTGAGCCTTCTCCCTTGTGTGGGTTGCTCCAGCCTTTCTGGGAGCCCCATTTTGCTATCAGTTCCAATGCATGGACATCTGTGCTCACTTCTTTCTGTGACAAAAGTCCCCTCCAAACAAATGGGAAGTTGCAGTATCATTTGATTAGGCCACACAGCTCTTCTCTTCCCAAGAATGCCATGACATTTTCCAGTGCACATTATTGTCCTTTATCAAAGTACATTACTTTCTATTCTTCATTTGAAGTGATAGAAAAGCAAAAAAATAATAATCAGAGGACTCCAACCTTTATGGAAAGTGTATGTTGGTTCTCATTTTTATGATATGTAAACATTCACCAATAACTCGTTACAATTAGCAAATGCAGTGTGGAATGCCTGCTTCATGAGCTACCCATGGTAAAGGTGCTGGATTTGTTTGTTTTTCTTACTTCTCTCAAGAATCCTGTCCTCAGCTCCATTCTGTATATAAGAACACTCGTCCAGAGGTGTTGATAGACACCTCAGTGTCCCAGCCAAAGTCTGCCTAACTTTGTTGTGTGCTCTCTCACCGTATTCTACTGTCTCATACAGAAAAACAAGTCATCTAATCTGTCCTACAAGGTCACCTTTCCTTATGTCGTAGGCTTTAAACTTCATCAGTTGACTGAACTCTGAATCTATCACATAAGAGATACTGAGGGATCCTCTTTATGCAGCTATCCAGCCCCTGGAAGGACCCGTCCTCGCGCTAATTACAGCACAGCCACCTGGCCTTGCTGGGGTGGCTGAGCTGTTGTTTTGTTTAGAAGGCAAGTTCATCCTTTGTGTATTGGGTTTAAGTTTATCTTAACGTAGTCAAAAGTCTGAAGCTCTGAGATGTTTGCCTTCAGGGCTGTGGCTAAGCTTAGACGCCATAGCCGAGCCTTAAATGGAGGTCTACATGCAACCTTTGCTAACTAAGCACTTAATAAGCATCATTTTGAGGAGAAAATTGATTAGTTTAACATATATGGAGATAGATTTCCCCATTGTGAGACTTTTTTAGAAAGTAAAGTTATTCATCAGAGTTAGAAGTGCAGGGTGCCCAGCTGAGAGTTTTTCACATCAGCACAGGGCAGAGTGACTGAGAGCTCTCATGAGTGTTGAGACTCATTTCTGTCACAGAAAGTTGGTGCCTTCACCACGGTTCTTTGCAGAACATTCTCCTCCATGGCTGCACATGCAGTGGTGGAGGCTGGGGCTTCCTGGGCCTTGGGAGCTCCTCTGAGCTCTGAGTGCTATAGGTGGCTCTGCAGACAGTGCTGCTCATCGTCCCACCACACCTGGTCACATGCCTTCAGGGGACAGTCTGACACCAGAGCCTTTCTGGTCATTGATAGACCCCTAGTCAACAGAGATCCCAGGGGTGAGCTGAAACACTCCCACCATCGTCGTTTAGAGATATAAACCCTGAAGCAATGGTGTTACAGTCTCCAGAGCAGTCTCTGAGTAACACTCCAGCACCCCTCTCGCCTGGGTGTGCAGAGGGGATGCTGTGAGTCTGAGTGTGCTCGAATGTTTCACAGTGACACTCCCTTAACTGCATTTCTCAGAGTACAACCCCATCACCACGTGTGACAGCACACCAGTCCCAGACACCATGGAAAACAATATCCTTCAGGAGGTATAGTGCGGGAACTGTTGATACTTGTCCTGTGTGAACAGTACTCCCAATCCACACACAGGTGCACATAGTGACAGCCCTGGGCCTGGCAGGATCCCCAGCACTCTGAGAAGGTGCAACCGGCAGTGAAGTGTCAGAGTCAGGAGTGTCTTTCCTAAACGTTGGCTTTGAACTGGAGAAGAAAAATAAACCTGAACAGAAACTAACTGAGGAGAGCCAGAAGGGTAGAATGGTGCCCTGCAGCTTTAAGCGCTGCATGGGTCAGGTCAGTTGATATGAGACATGTTCTTTGGACTGGCACCTTGGCAGTCTTTGATGACAGCAACAACAGCCATTCTGGCGGGTGGAGGATGCCAGATTAGATGGAGCAGGAAGCTAATGTCAGGATGGGGTAGGGACGGCCATGTAGACAACTGGGTTCGGATGTTTGTGACGTGACAGACACCTGTCTCACTGTAGGGGCTTTTTGTCTCACGATTACACATCATTTAAAAATGGGGATGCATTCTGAGAATTATGTCATTCAACAACCGCATCCAACAACATAGGTGCACTGCCACAAATAATGTGCTGTGCCGTCACTAGACGGTGTAATCTTACAGGGCCACCATCACACATGTGGTCTGTCGTTGACCACAGCATGGCCATACAGTGCATCGCTGTCTTTTATGTTCTTGGCCACCTGTGTGGAAGGAGAAGCACTCCCTGATGACCAAAGGGACGAGGGGCCAGGCAGACCAGCAGATGTGGGCTTTTGCATTCAATGGCAGGAGTGCAGGGGCTTCTGGATCAGTGAGCCATGAAGGCACCACGCTCCATGGAGTGAGACAGAAGCCAAGGATCTCAGAAGCCCAAAGAGCACAAGTGTTCCAGGTCCTCATCACTCAGAGGGGGAATGGAAGTCGAGTCAAGAAAATAGCGGGTGTCCTGATAGCACGAGAGCCTAGCTGAAGCTTGTGGTCAAAGTGCAGTATTGGTTTGCTTGTCTTGGGACCTTGCTTGTGGGGAAGACTCAGGCCAGTTCTGGGGCTGCCCCAAGACATACATATGTTACATCCCAATTGTGTATGAGCTACAAACGAATCTTTAGAGAGGAGAGCAGTCTACATGGTAATAATGCTTCTAATTATAAGCTAATTAAAATATAACTCCATTTTCTTATATTTATGCAATACCTAAAGTAAAACAGAAAATACAAGGTTGAAAACTTACATCCTATTTCTAGCAACCATCCAGGGCCACCCTGATTCCGTACCTGTTTCTGGCTGGTATGAGTTTGGCAAGTGGCCTAACTCCCCTGTGGGCACACTTCTCCCCCAGTAGAATGGAGAAGGTTGCTGTAAGTGCTAAATGAGACCAGCTATGTGACCTGCCACACCCAGTGTCTGGCCACCTGCAGGGTCTCAAATCTGCTGCCTCCTTCCTGGCTCAGGCTTCTCCTCTGGCTGGGAACACTTTGTCCTGGACACTAAGCTCATCTCTCCTTGTGGTTCTAGATGCAGCAGGTCCAGGTGGTGTGGTGCTAAACGCAGGGGGAGTCGTTCAGAGATGAGCAGTGTGGCATGCATACATAATGAAGAATGTCTAAAAGTGGTGCCACGTGCCTGCATTCCGAGTTACTCACAAGGCTGAGACAGGAGGAACACTTGAGACAATGAGTTGAAGACCAGCCTGGGTGACTCCAACTCAAAAAAACAAAAATTTTAAGAGGGCTTGGGATGGAGCTCAGTAGCAGAGTGCTTGACTGGCATGCACAAGGAGACCTTGGATTTGAACCCCAGCAGTGAAGGAGGAGGAAGATAGGCAAGCAGGAGGAGGAGGAGGAAGCCTGACTAAATAGAAGTCACTCTTTATAGAGTATAACTATGCTCCCCATAAAGTGATTTTACAAACAAGAAAGAAGTTGCCTATCCCTCACGATTGGTTCTCTGTATGGCACAATCTTAAGAAGTCCAGAAAGAGGTGAGGGCAGTAGAACAGTGTAGAGCACAGCTTGGATCTGCTCCCAGAGGTTTTGAGTTCACAGCCTGGCCCTGCCTTGTACCTATGGTGTCATCTCCTGCAGGTGACCACTCAGAACCTCTGTTTACTGTCTAGAAAATGGGAATACTAATACCCTCACCTGGGATAGGACTAACTGCAGTATCTTGTGTCAGGAGACCAGCCACTCAGGAGACCAGGGCCCGATCAGGAACCACGGTCTGTGCTGGGCTGCCTTGTTTGGGTGGCCACCTCCCCTGCACTCCATCCCCTGGCTCCACCTGCCTGCCCCGGGTGTGCTCAGAGCAGACTACGTGGACCCCTCCTGGAAGGGTAGCGCCAATGCACCTGGCTCTGAGGAGGTCTGTCTGGCCAGGGGATGAGCTAGGAGGGACCCTGAAAGGGACACGGGAGCCTGGTGTTTAATCAGCTGCCCTGGCTACATTGCCAGGCTAAGGAGTCTGGTCTTTCCTTGCTATCCCACACCCCCAAACAATGCTGGCTTGTGGTAGTGATCACTTGGCCACCTTCAGCCCCTTTGGTCAGGTCCTAATAGCACTAATTGCTGTAATGGCTGCGTGGGCACCACCATTAGTGCCCCTGCAGGAAATTTCAGATGAGTACAGACACCTTCTGTAGAAATCCTGGCTGCAGGCTGTGCTCTTTCTGGGCCTTCCATTCTAATAACGTGCTTCTGTTTGTTTGGAACATTCAGAAGAAATAGAAAAACACCCAAGACATTTTAGAACTATATCCTGCCTCAGGTCTGATAAGAAATGAAGTTTTATGTGACTTCTTTGAGCAATGTTTACTTAAGTTGGAACAAATACTGCAGTTGGAACGAATGGTTTTGGAAAAATTCAAAGTGGTCTTCAACAGAATGCAACTATATTTAAAGTGTGTTTAACTTCCATATTTGCTTTGTTCTTGGGGGTTTTGTAAAACAAACCATGTGATTCTAAAGAGATAGCCATCAGATAAATCACTGCGTGTGCGGGAAAAAGCAAGAGCTGAGTTGACCTGCAGCTAGTTAGGAATTTCCATGGTTCAGGACTCAGCAAACAGTTACCACTCCTTCTCCCAGTAAGTGATGGATTGCATCATGAAAAAAAATAATTCTTTTCCAAAGGGAATTTAAAGTGTCTTTGTGTTTAACAAATACAGGTAGTTTCAAAATTAGCTTTAAAAGAAATATGTGCTCATTAAAGTAACTTTTAAAGTTTATGGAAAAACTGGTAGGACACCAACAGTCTTCCAAACAGAACTATTCCAGCACTTGAGCGTTACAAAACATAGCGAAACAAACAAGCATACAAGAAAACCCCTGCCAGTCAGATAAACAACAAAGTTTTTCTTTCTAGTCTTTTTTCTGCATATACTGATTTTTCACAATCTAGATGTGAGGACTGGGGATGCAGCTCAGTGGTAAATCATTTGTGAGGTCCTGGATTCAATCCATAGCATCAGAGAGAGAGACCTGTAACCCCAGCTTCTCTGGAGAAAGACATAGGGCTATCTTAGCTCGAGTCCAGCCCAGGCAAAAAGTTAGCAAGACTGTATCTCAGAAACAAGCCAGACATGTAGATGCATGTCTGTAATCTCAGCTACTCCAGAGGCAGAGATATGAGGATCATGATCTGAGGCCAGCCCCAGAGGAAAAGCAGAACATCCTACCTGAAAAGTCACTAAAGCAAAAAGGGTTGAGGGTGTGGTTCAAGTGGCAGAGCATTTGCCTAACAAGCAGGAGGCCCTGAGTTTAAATCCCAGTACCACCAACATGACAGAAAGAGAGAGAAAGAGAGGTAGTTACGCTGTATGTACTGTTTTATCCCTGTTCACTTCAGATATAACTTCCCACACATTACTCATAAGCCTTATGGCTTTATTGAGTACTGCATGGCAGAAGCACTGGGATTAAGGCTATCTCTGTTCGCCAGGTGGAGAGGGGTACATCGCTGTCATGGATAGAGTGACCAATCAATGCCCACAAGTGTCTATTGTCCAAAGATACTAAGACTTTTATCTCTTGACAAGCAGTGCTCACTTATTTTATAGTGAGTGCCTGCTAAATCCATCTCTTGAGGAAAACAAAAACACACTTAGAAGGAAATAAAGTGGTTGTCCTTTTGAAATCAATGCCAGTGTGGGTTTCAGGCTTTCTTTAAAGGAGAGGGAGGGGAGGGAGGCGTGGCGTGGGAGGAGAAGCATCAAGGTCCTTGTGGTGAAGGCCAAGTTGGCCTCAGCTTTCCCCAGAGGGCTTCAGCCAGCTCAGTCCCAACTCCTCCCAGCACCCAGTCCTCGTCTTCCTTGGGCTTCTACCCTTGCTGGATCTGATCAGGAAAGGACCCTTTAATGGGACACAGAGCCCCATGTCTTCCATGCTCAAGATGGGGTTTGTTTCTGCAGCAGAGGTTTTCTGATGAGTTTGCTCAGACTTAATGCCTGATTTTCCAGAATGCTCACTGGAGCCTGGCATCAGAGTCCACAAAGCCAGCATGTAGTAATGAAGGGCTCAGGTTACTGAGGGTTTGGAGTAGTCGCTGGTCCTCAGCCAGGCATGGCTGCTGTGGATACTGTGTGTGGAGCCACACTGTGCACTGTGGGATTATCTCAGAACAGAGGAGTTGACTGCAGACTTCAAACACTTACTTCTGTCCGGAAGGACCTTCTTATAGAGCAGCCTGAAAACTGAGCCTTTTCCTGCTAAACAGAACTTTTAAGGGAGGGAGGATGAAGACAGATCAAAGGAAGGTCAGCAGACACCAAGTGGGCAGCTGAGAATCCAGCCACAGAGCCAGGCTCCCTGGTGACATGGTGACACACGGGGACCTCTCCAAGTTACAAGTGAAACGAGGAAAGAGTTACTTGTTTCACGTGTGATTGCTCCTTCTCCCCTTCCTCCCGTGGTCTGTGTTTCCTTGCTTTTCTCTGGTATGTCCCTTTCATTCTGACAATATTAAGTGATTTCATTATTTTATTGAAACAGAATCCAAACTGGTATAGCCATCAAAGGTTGCTTATATGAAAGCCCAAAAGACCTTGCTGATGCTCAAAACCCAGCCAGGATTCCCTGCTAAGGAGGCAGAACTAAGGCTCTCTGTTGAAGGGACACCTTTAAGTCCTCCCTTGGAGCCCACTTACCTGTTTTATTTTATTTCATTTTTGGGTTTTTGAGACAGGGTCTGATAATCTTCCTGTCTCAGCCTCCCAAGTGCTGGGATTGCAGGTGTTTGCCTCCACACCCAGCTTTTCCACCTATCTTTTGTTGGAAGTGTTGCTGAAGCCAACTAAAGCAGCCGTGGTGGAGGGAATGAGAGAAGACCGGATGGAGTATGAGCGCTGAAGGCAGCAAGAAGCGAAAGGGCAGAGCAGCCACACAGTGACTCAGACCCCCGCAGAGTGGCCTCAGAAACCCACACTAAGTGTCACTTAGTGTAGAACAAACGGTCCCACTCACCCTAATGACTGACCCGGAGGCTTTCTCTCTAATGCCGCTCAGGACCATAATTATAGTTCTCATTATTATTCCAGACCCCAGAAGGGTGTGGGAAGAATGATCAAATGACAGTGGTGAAAGGTTTTTTTTTCCTTTTTTTTGGTAAAGTTCTGGGATCTGAGGCAAGTGTGATACCATGGAGTTATACTTCAGCTAAAGCCTTTTTAAGAAAGCTGAGAACTCCTGCAATTCATTCCAAATGACTTCCACCAGTAACATTTCATAGCCAGGGGCAGTGGCTCAGGCCTGTATCCTAGCTGCTTGGGAGGCTGAGATTGGGAGGATGCTGGTTCGAGGCCAGCCTGGGTAACTAGTTCACAAGACCCCCATCTCCAAAATAACCAGAGCAAAATGGGCTGGAGGTATGGCACAAGTGGTAGACTGCCTCCTTTGCTAGCACAAAGCCCTGAGTTCAAACTACAGTCCCACCAAAAAAAAATCATCATTTTTAAGGCTTATTTGATTATCATGGTCAACACTTGTTTTCTGGCCAGGCAGTGGTGGCTCACACCTGTAATCCTTGCTACTCAGGAGGTGGAGATCAGGGGGATCACAGTTCGAAGTCAGCCTACGCAAATAGTTCATGAGACCCTATCTCGTTAAAACCCATCTCAAAAAAGGGCTGGTGGGGTGGCTCAAGATGTAGGACCTGAGTTCAAGCCCTATTACCACACACACACACACAAACAAATTGTTTTCTGAAAACGTTGAAAATTTGCCATGCCAAACTTCTCATTGTCTTAGTGGCTAGACTGTGTGTGTATGTTCTGGCCTCTTCCAGGAAGCAAGCACATGGAGCGTGTGACTGCTTTGGATGCGTATTTTGCTCTTTCAAACCTGTGTCCTCCAAATGTCTTTCCTTTGTCTTAGTTTCTTTAGGGTTACAGGAAGCAAAGTTCTTTTAAAAGTGTCTCAAACTGAGATGTTCTGCTTTCCTTCCTTTTTCCTAGTATAAAATCGCTCAATATTGGTGAGATGTCAACTTTGTCGAGACAGGAAGTGAGGTGACTAAATCCTGCCAGGCCTTGACACCGGAGTGGCCATAGAGGGTCCCCTTTGCCACCGGGTGGCTCAGCCCTCTGAGAGCGGGGTGGTCGGCTGTTACCCAGTCCCCAGTAAATCTAACTACTTTTGTCTTTTATCTTCAGTCTCTCTTAGACATTTAAGACCAGCAAGCTAGTTTAAATATTTACTCATGCAGGCTGTGGTTGGCTAAAGGGCATCGCTAAAGGAAATGAATTTGAGATTGAGTACAGTTTATTTAAAAATATATAAAAGCCATTTGCCTGTTTTACCAAGTTGTGGACGTTTACCAATGGGTGGGATGATTCATGTGTGTTCCCAATGAAGCCAAGACTATGTAGCTGTGAGCTGATAGAGAAAGCAGCCTAACAGCTGAAATCCTCAGTGTCCCGCTGACATGGGGGCCCAGGCCATGGCCTATTCGCATGAGCTGGGATGTGCTGGGGAGCCCTGCTGACTCATGTGCTAGAGGGGACCAGGTTGAGTAGCCTTTAAACTCAGGCATCTGGCCACCTCCAAGTCAATTCCCTAAGGAAGGTGGTTTGACTTGAGCAACACCATTTGGAGAAGGGAAGAGAGAAAATAAAACAGCAAATTCATCTTGGATTCTGAGAGATATGGTAGTCCTCAGCTACATTTCTCAGCCTGGCCTATGTTTCTGCAGCCCCATGAAGAGGGGGAGGTGGGATTCCAACCCAAGCCCACCTGGCAGTGAAGCCTGTACAGCTCATCTCCAAGAGGGACCAGACTAAGAATCCAGCAGAGAAATACAGTTGGGCCTGGGGTTGCTCAGTGGTTGAGCACTTGCCTAGTATGCCTGAGGCCCTGGGTTCATCCCCAGCACTGCAAAAATAAAAATAAAAATACAGTCATCTTTGGGTCCACAGGGAATTGGTTCCAAAATCCCCAGATGCTCAACCCTTTTCTACAAAACAAGGAAGTATCTGCTGCGTCCTTTCAGGCCTCCTGCAGATTTCAAGTCATCTCTAGATGGATGGGGTGTAATACCTAATGTAGTGAAAGTGTTATGGAAGTAGTCGTTACGCTGTGCTGTTCTGGAAATAATGACAAAAAAGTCTGCATGTGTTTACTACAAATACTATAGCATTTTTTTCAAATTCTATAATTTAAAAAGTAAAAAAATTTGAAACTATAAATGAAATGTCTGAGTTGCTGTACTTAAAGTAGGCTAACTAACTCTAAGGCTGAAAAAGTTATTAGAAAGTTAAAAATGGGAGCATAAAGTTGAATTTCAAGTAGGAATTCATTTTTAAAAGGATGATATTCCCCTTTGGGTGTTTAAAACATTATCTTAACTGCTTCATTTATTTTTAGCATCTCAGAAATATTTTAAGTATCCATGAGGGGTTTACCCTTCGTGTGGTTCACATAGCCATTTTCTTAACTAAATAGTCAAGAAACATCTTTTCTTAATTCCCCTAATACTTAAAAGGAGAATGACTCACCTGTTTTAATGTAAACATTATCTTAACTGCTTCATTTATTTTTAGCATCTCAGAAATATTTTAAGTATCCATGAGGGGTTTACCCTTTTTGTGGTAAACATAGCCATTTTCTTAACTAAATAGTCAAGAAACATCTTTTCTTAATTCCCCTGATACTTAAAAGGAGAATGACTCACCTGTTCTAATGTGAATTTTTAGTTTTACTAAAACATAACTGACATAAGAGAGGACACACTGTTTTAAGTGTGTCACTCAGTGAGTTTCAGACACTGTCACTGTCTCCCCAGTGAAAATAGAGACCATGTCTGTTACCCCCAAAGGGAAGCCATTCCTTTTACAGGTGGCTTTCCTCAAGCAGCCTCAGAGGGGTTGTCTTTATGAACAGTCTTGAAATGTTTTTGTTCTTTGCTATTTGAAAATTTACTTGTGTATATAATATTGTCTTTCTGTCCATGTCTCATTTTCCATCAAGAGAGCAGGGGATCTGGGTGTGAAATTTTACCTAGAAATGATTTCCTGTAACATCTCCAGTATTGAACTTTTTAAATGTCATTAGAGATGGGTAATACTGAAAACTTTGTCAGTAGGCACGCTTTTGTTCAGAATGAGGACTTGCTCCTGGACATTTGTGGTAGGTGGTAGCTGGCCATGTGCCCCAGGAAGCTGTCAAAGGCTGCTTTGGATGCTGGAATGCACAGTGTTCCTGAAGAGGGCACTGGGGACTGCAGTGAAAACCAGGCCCAAATTCCCACCTCTGTGGGAGCACAGAGCAGGGTTGTTTTACAATAAAGTATTGAGGGAAGGCCTATCAGTGACATAGGACAGGGACCTAGCGAAGGGTGTATGGCTGCAGTGGAGGGATTGGGTCTGAGAGCCTCCTTGCTGTGTGTGTGTGTGTGTGTGTGTGTGTGTGTGTGTGTGTGTGTGTGAGAGAGAGAGAGAGAGAGAGAGAGTGTGTGTGGTGTGAGTGTGGGTGTGAATGTGAGTGTGTGTGGTGTGGGTGTGAGTGTATGGTGTGTGTTGAGGGTGTGAGTGTGTGGTGTGTAAGTGTGTGTGGTGTGGGTGTGAGTGTGTATGAGTGTGGTACGTGGGTGTGTCTGTGTGTATGTGTCTGTGCAGCGTGTGTGGGTGTGTGTGAGTATGTTTGTGTGGTGTGTGTGAGTGTGTGTGTGTGGTGGGGTGAGGGTGTTAACTACAGGTGGCTTCAGGGGAGCAGGTAGGAAAGTAGGACCCTGACATGGGAGCTAAGCGAGTGTTCGCAGCACACTGAAGCCAGGCACTTTTTACCCCTTTCTCAAGGCCTGATTACTTAATTAATTTAATTAATACAATTCGATTAGTTTAACTTAAACACTTTTCATTTGGTTGATTTAACTATATTTTAAGAACATGATATTAGTTATACAGCTTGCCATCCATGTCTGTGGGAACCATTGTCTGCAGGTTCAACCAACCCTGAGTCAAAAATACAGGAAAAAAATGTGTCCACATATAGACCGCTTTTTTCCTTCTCATTCCCTAAAACAATACAATATAACAACTGTTTACACAGCATCTATGTTGCATGAGGTGTGGTAATTCACCCAGAGATGGCAAAATGAGGAGGAAATTGGTAGGTCCTACACAAATGGTACACCATTTTACACAAGAGCATCTTTGGATTTTGGAATCTGGGGAGCAGGAGGTGTCCTGATCCTCCCAGAATACCAAGGGACAACCTTTTTTTTTTTCTTTTTTCACTCCTTGTAACATCAGTGAAAATTATAGTGTTTGGCTCATTTTTTTCTAAACTCAGGCAAAACACACTGGATGAGATTAATAGGATTTTATATCATACCACAAGATTTTCCATCATCACAAATGCTCACTGTTACCTATGCCCTGGGGACACAGTGAGAGGTCTGAGAGTAAAATTGGGAACATTCTCCTGATCTAGAATACCAGTAGTTCCTGAAACTAGTAGTTCCCTGTAACTACCTCATTTGATCATCTCAGGACTATTTGAGGTCATTCATGGATTGACGAGTTTCATCTTCACTGTGAAGAAGGCTTCATTTTGTTTGTTCATTTTTGTTTTCTGGTTTTGTTTTCTTTTTTGAGACAGGGTGTCACAATGTAACATAGGCTGGCCTCATACTCAGTCCTGCCTCAGCTTCCCAAGTGCTGGGTTTACAGGTGTGCACCACACCAGGCAAGAAGGCTTGATTTTGAGTCCAAGTCCTAACACCTAGCTCTCAAATAATGTAATTTTTGTTCCTCCATTTCTTCGTGTACTAAATGAGAATTCTAATAATTATAATACAGACGACAAAACTTGGGCTGAATTCCTGAATCAGGTTCATGTTCCAAGCTTCAAGAAAAGTGTACTTTTTGGAACCTAAGCCTGAGTTGTTTGCTCTTTTCTCTAAATCCTCTCATTGTAAAATTATTGACAAATTATTACAGTAACAATTCTGCTGAAAGGAAGAGGTAGCAGGAAACATTGATGAAAATCTAGATTTTTTGTCTTTTCAAGTAGACTCAATGTTCACATATACACAGTTTTTTCCTTAGTTGGGGTGAATGGGCAGACATAATTGTTTGAGTTTTGTCACCTGGGAATAATCTCACAGATGACTTCAGATGTGGCAGTGAGGTTAATGGGAATTGTCCTCTTCCTAGTGCCAGGAAATCTGAGAGCTGTGGAGTCGTGGGCTGTGGTGGGCAGAGTAGGGGAAGGTGGACGTGGCTGTGCTGTCCTGGCTGGAGCGTGGCCCCGAGGGGGTTAAGGAGAGCGGGACTCAGTGGGGAGGGCAGGGCCTTTGTTCAGTTCCCAGATGGCAGGCCGCCCTAGTCCTGGTGAAGCACAGCTATTTTTGAGCTTGCTCTCCCTCGGCCCAGATGTCCAAGGCCTGTGTTTCTTTTATGGTGTCCTTGCTGCTTTTTGGTGCAGGCATTTTTAAAGCTCCCATTGTTTCACCAGTCAAATAAACACTGCAAGACCTTATAAACCGGTGGGATTAAAAAAAAAAAAAAAAAAGAAGGAAAGAAAAACATCCTCGAAAGCAGGAAAAATGCCTGTAACTTTATTGTGTTTGCAGAGCAATGCTGTAGGCTGGCCCTTGCCATTTTGTGACTTATCATTTTTCAGTGATAATTATGGTATTTATGGCAATTAACGTATAGAACAGTTCTACTTACAACCCATCAGGAGGCAAAGAGGGATGTAAAGGAACGTGCTTGCTCCTGACAGGCTCTTTGAGCGGCTCTTGGCGTAAAGGTGGCCAGTCAGTCACGTGGCCGTGGCTGTGGCCACCGATGGCCTGTGGTTCCCTCCCTGCCTCACCAGCCTCTCTCAGTGATGGCTGCTTTTTCTGTTTTCCTTTCTTCTTCCCTCTCTCCTCAGACATGCATGACAGTACTTGGCCTAAACGAGGCCTGTGGAAGACCCATCCACAACTGTGGAGGCCGAATCTTGGCACCAAGCCTCACCACGTGTCCTCCAGACTTCTGGGAGCAGGGGGCCCTAGCCTGGGGTCTCCCCAAGGACCCCATTGTTCTCTTATTGCCTCCCCGTCCTCCTGGATGTTTCCAGGTGCAGTCCCGCATGGGTCACCCCAGCTCCTTCCAGCAGCCCTTCTCACTGCTTATCCCCAGCGCCTATGGTGGCCCTGCCCTCCCTGGGCTGCGAGGCCACTGGATGATTGACAGCTCAAACAGAAGGACACTTTGTGTCTTGTTGCTAATTTTCTTTTGTCCTGCGGCTCAACTCCTTATGAGGATAATTAATTTTTATTTCCTAGGTAGAAACATTCACATTTTATACTAAAGAAAGGCAAAGAGGAGGGGAAGGCAGGAGAGGAGACGGGGAGGAAAGTGCTCCAGGGTTTGGGAGCATGGTTTCAGAAACAGTATGCACTGCTGGATTTGAAGGGATATGCTAAAATATTCTTTATTTTTCTAGAAACAGATACAAAATACTTATTATTATAGTCAAAATGAATGATGGCACTGTGGTTTTCGGCTTGGGTACAAAATAAAGCTTGGTTGGCAAGTGACATCGACTTGCTTTGTGGCCTTCAGGGTGTTTACGCCCAATGCCACGTGGGTGACGACACGTGGGACAGTGGGGGCTCTGGGGTGCTGTCTCAGAAAAGAAAGGAGTTTGGCTGCCCGAGAGACTCGTTTATACAGCTGGAGGAGGCCACATGGCAGACAGAGAACCAAGACCATGCCTGCACACACCAAGCGGGGTCCCAGTGACTTCTGGCTTTCGTAAAATTGGTTTTAGTAACCAGGCAGGTTAGCGATACCAGTCGGGCTGGCCGTGTCGATGAGAGTAACTGGAAACTGCGACGTTTCTATGTGCCCCTATCCTGCTAGCTGCTGATGCACAGATGCTACTGTCACAAACACTGCTTGGGGTGCTTTAGCTCCATCAGATGGAAACTGTGAACAGCAAAAGCAGCTCCTTTACTGTTACACCCTGAGTGCCAGAGGCTGCCAGGCTGGGCTTTCAGACCCCGAGGCTTACAGTGCTAGGTCCTGAGAACTAGAGCCTATGGCTCCACGCTTTAAAGGCCAGATAGTTACCCCTACAGCCCTACCTACTCGGAGATGGACATGGGGGAGACAGCAATTCAAGGCCAGCCTTGGCAAAAAGTTAGCAAGACCACACCTCAACAAACAAGCCTGGTGTGGTGGTGCACATCTGTAATCCCAGCCATAAAGGATACATAGGTAGGAGGATCATGGTCCAAGCTCACCTAAGCAAAGTGTGAGACCCTATCTGAAAAATATCTAAAGCAAAAAGGGCTAAGGGTGTGATACAGCACTTGCATAGCAATAGCAAGGCCCTGATTTCAAACCCTAGCATCATGAAATTTTTTTAAAAAGCACAACAAAAGAAAACCAGACACTTACAGCTCAGATCAGAGCATGCTCTGGGCTTTCAAAGCCAGGGGCTTATAGCTCAGTTCAGAGACTTATTGGTCTGGGCTTTGGGGCCAGTGGTCCAGCAGCAGCTCCCGCGCTCCCGGACTCAGGACGCTTGGCTCGGCCTCCGGCCCCTCACAGCCTCTCATCCTCCAGTCTCAGCTCCGCGGCTGTCTGCTCCCAGCCTCTCTGGAGATTTTTAGCCACTGCTGCCGCTGCCCCTGCTGAGGCTGGAAGCCCCGGGGTTTGGTCTGCTCTTTGTGCAACCAGCCCATCCCACTCTACCCACGATGAAGGCCACAGGGCTGGGGGTACTGGAGGGAGGTCACACAGGAGGGAAGCCTTCCAGATCGACCCAAAGAGACGGAGAAATAAGCCTCTTATAGGGCTAGAAAGGGGGCGTGGCGTGGCATGCCACACACACACACACACACACACACACACACACACACACACACACACACAGCTTCCAATCACAGCCTCGCTTGTGCCCAGCTTCTGAGTCCACCAATCATGAGCCTAGAATGAGCACCAATCGCCATCGTTTTGCTGAGTCATTACCGGAAGTGCTCCTCACCTCCCGCCCACCACGCAACCTCCAGTGAATAGACGCAAGATGGGCAGGGTCACTGGAAGGTCACTAAGGCCTGGAGTGACCAAGGCGAAGTCTCCCATGGCCACGAGCGGGTCTGGAGCAGCCATGCCTGGAGCAGGCCTCTGACTCAGAAGTCCTGGCTTCAGCAGTAGCCATGCTTGTGGTGGTCTTTGCAGCTGGAGTGGCGTTTCCTTGGAGCATCTGTGAAGTGTGCAGAATGGCTGGGCTGCCACGAGGACAATTGAGCCCATCGTCTCTGATTGACAGCTCCCAGTTGAGGAAGCTGGGCACACGGGAAGGATGGTGTCTGTCTGTCGGTGGCCATGTGGCTTGGCCATGACAGCCTTGATCATCTAAAAAGGGAGAATCATCGAAAGGCGCTTACCAAGAGCAGTCATGGAACTGACACTCTCAACCAAGCTCAACGCCTAGCCGGTGACCCTTCGGGAGAGCTGGGGCCCCACATCCGTGTCACTGTCACCACTCTCCTTGACTACTACAAAGGACCCAGCTTTGAGTGACAGCTTGATTCTCTCCAAGTAAAAATGGACGGCACAGCGTAAGGGGGCGCGGGGCATTGGGTAAATAGCACTACCCTGGCTGTCATCTTTACGGCCCATAAATGCAGTGCTGAGCTAGTGGGCTTCCTGTTTCCTTTCTCCTCACATCCCTTCCTCTTAAGTAGGAGAGTTTCTGTCCCTGTGATAGTCCTCCAGAATGTCCGAGATGTTTGTCTGTCACCAGTCCCCTCCTGTGACTTAGTGAGTCACATCGACTTACCCACAAAGAGAATCACCGAGTGCCTTGTAACTCATGCTTCTTACTGTCATAATTTTGCAGTAGGGGACTGGACAGACATGTAGGAGAAATTACAGATATCCCTCCCTTTCAGGTTAGATTCTGTCAATCCCTTTTCCTTCTAGGCCCCTGTTTTGCATGTGAGTTAAATATTTAGTGTGATTTCACTTAATGTTTATATTTGCTTGTAGTTAATAAGTCCAAACTATTAAAAGACAAAATCATCTCAACCTAGCTTTGCAGATCTTAATTAGCTTTGTGATTCTACCATTGGGCAGCAGTCCCAACCAAAGCACTACAACCCACCCCATCACATGGCAGGTTATGTTTACAGGCACAGAAAAGGAACTGGCACACAGGAAGTGAAAGTGACTAGACACAGCCCAATTGGCTGCTGTGTCTGTCTGTCTTGTTACAGGCCCAAATTCCTCAGCTCCAGAGGTCAGGTGCAGCCACTTACCCTGCTGTGCCACAGGAGAGACAGGTAATGGTGGGGGTCACAGACAGGAGGTTTAATTAGCGGGACACAGGCATGCCGGGGGAAGAGTCAAGGTAGCATTTCGCCCATCTCCCTGCTTTAGATTGAAATCGAGCTAGAATGTGTAATTATCAAACGGTCATAGGTGGTTAGTAGCTCATTGTCTCAGGACAGGTGACCTGTCCTGTGGAGGCTTTCCATTCCTGTCCTCAGGGACAGTTTCTGTGGTACAGATGTTATCAGTTAGTCCTGTCCTTCCTCACACCCAGGGTGATTGCAGGAGAGAGACTGAGTGAAGGAGACAGATGCAACATGGAGGCAGGGTGCCAAGCTTTTCTCCTGCTTACAGTGAACTCCTGGCCCCAAGTAGGGGAAGGGGCCAACAGTTGAGTACTCGTTACAGTCTTTTTTGAACTTGCTTTGAACAGTTGGCCACTGTGATTGGCTGAGATTGGGCTATTTGTGACAAGAGTAGGTTGCAATGCCTACACAGCGTCATTCTTACCTATAATAGAACTCTGGCGCCCATTCTTCCTGTCGCTGGGAGAGCGACCTTGTGCTCTCCCAGCTCTGGTAACTAACCACCATACTACTTTCTGCTTCCATGGGATCAACTGTTTTAGATTCCTTAAGAGTGAGACCATGCAACACCTGGCTTATTCCACACGCTGTAATGTCTTCTCAGTTCATTGGTGCTACCAAAAATGACAAGATTTCCTTCTTTTATACAACCGCCTAGTATTCCACTGTGTCTATATGCCACATTTTCTTCACCCATCCATGTGTTGATGGACACCAAGACATGCCATGTCTTGGTGGTTGTGAACAGGGCCACAGTGAACCTGGGGGTGCAGATGTCTCCCACATATCGTCACTTCCTTAGGAATATTCCCAGTAGTGGGATTTCTGGGTCACATGGTAATTTATTTTTAGTTTACAAAATACCTAGAAAGAGGACTTTAATGTTCTTATTATAAAGAAATGGTAAGAGTTTGAGATGACAGATTTGAACATTATACAATGTACACATGTATCGAAACATCACCTTGTCCCCCATAAATATGTCAATTAAAAATACAACTTCAGGCTGGGCGTGGTGGCTCACACCTGTAAGCTGAGCTAATTGGGCAGTAGAGATAGGAAAACTGCTTTTGGAGACCAGCCCTGGCATAAGATTAGCAAGACCCTATGTATAAGAACAAGCTGAGTGTAGTGGTGTGCATCTGTAATCCTAGCTACAATAGAGGCAGACACAGGAGGATTGAGATCTGAGGCTGACCCTGCACCAAAATGTGAGGGCCTATTTGAAAAATAACTAAAGCAAAAAGAACTGAAGGAATGGCTCAAATGACAGCACACCTCGCCTAGAGTACAAGTCTCTGAGTTCACACCCCAGTATTGCCAAAAATAAATGAATAAATAAGTAAATAAACCAAACTTAAATAACCTCCATCCCATATCACCACAGTCTCGAGCCCATCAGTGCCCTTGCAGTATGTGATGGACTCCATTTGTTCCAGGGAGCTGTCGGTCCGTTTTAGGTAAACAAAATGTGGTATATCCATTCAATGAAATATTATTTAGCCATAAAAGGAAAGAGAGTTCTAATACACTGTGGATCAATCCTAAAACATTGTCAAGTGACTGAAGCCAGACACAAAGGCCACATAATATTGGATCATTATTTATATGAAATATGAGAATAGGCAAATCCATAGAGACAGAAAGTAAATTAATGCTTGTCAGGGTCGGGGGTAGGGGAGGAGTTACTGCTTAGAACATGGGGTTTTGTGAGTGAGGAAAATGTTTTGGAATTAGTGGTGATTGGCAACAACATTGTCTCTAATGGTAAATATTAAGTATATTTTGCCACAATAAGGAAATCAGTCAAAAATTTTAGATATAAATAAGGCTGTAGGTAGAAGAAGAAACAAGAAAATCTCTTTTTGAAATAGCATTTCTGTCAGTTGCTGAAAAACCATGAAGACCAAGGTCTACAGTGAAGAAAGTGCAAATGATGAAGAAAGGCTTTCTCTTTCACCTCATCCGGGCTGAGTGCCTGGAAATCAAGTGGATAAGAAAGGTGACCATGTTGATTACTGGCACCACTTTCGTGGCATCTGGAATTCATATGTTGAATGTTACCATCCACATTTTTGTTTAACCAGTTTAGATGAACAGGATAAAGTCTACACTCCAGGACTGTGGCCCTGCCTCACCGAAGATTGTACAGAACTCTTTGTTAGTGCTTTTTTTAAATTAAAGAGCCCAGCTAGAAATAGATTCACTGTCAGGATTTAATTTTGTTAAACCTCTATTCAGTTTGGGGTTTGTGGTGGTGATGATGGATGAGCACAGAAAAAGGGATGGATTGAAAGGCAGTTTCCTTGAATCATACTTAAAAGTCAAGAGATAACCACTGTAGTGAGAAATGTTGTTAAGTTCCACATTGTATGCTTATATTCCAGAACTGGCTGTTAATTGAATTATGTGTGCCAAAACAGTCACCATCAGGTAACAGTTCGCACATACATTTCCAGTTAAGTTGCTTTCATAGTGCGGTGCCATCCTGCAGGAATCCCGGTGTGAGCTTCTCATGTGCTGAGCTCTCCGTGATGTGCCAGGCCTTAGTGGGACCTGAAAAATGGGAGCCTAGACAGAAAGCATCACAAATTCATTTGCAACTTGTTCTGCTCTCCAGTATTCACTCAGCACTCATCTAGTTACATCATGTAGACTTTAAACATAACACCTTATTAAGGTGTAAGAGTTACATGTTGTTTGTCAGTACAATATAATACGGTCGCCTCGTCAAGCTCAAGGATGAAGCAGGTTGAATCTATGGCTTGATCAAGCCATACTGTGTATGCAAGACCATTAGGTAAAGCTTACTCTGCCTGTATAAAACTTGAGTCAGTAATCCTCCACTCTGCATTATAGATAAATATATCTATATTGTCTGTAAATATATGTGTATATCACTCTAAATGGTTAGAAAGAACATAGCAAAATGTAAAACAAAAGAAAGCCTAAGTTTTAGAGTCATGTAAACCTGGGCTTAAGTCTAGATCCACCCACCTAATGGCCGAATGGTTGAGATGAAATGCCATCTGTGGTCACAGTTGGGCTTCCTCATGCATAACCATCACAGGGCAGCATGCCTGTGATGCCCGGTAAGACAGACAGACATATGGGCTGCCCCGATGTCGGACATGGGTGCTGCGTGGTGTTGGGCATGGGGTTCTGTGGGTGTTGGGTATGGGGTGCTGTGGGGTTGAGGGTGACCTGGGCCAGGCTCTCTGGGGGATCTTGTGTTCTCCCTCCCTCGGGCTTGTGTGGACATGAAAAGCTAGCCTGCCTAATTTGATAAAAATGATATGAATGCTCAGTTGTTTCCTTTAGTCTGTTTACCTAACAGTGGACTTCGCCAGTTTACCTAGTTAGGAGGACGCCATCATGAATGGTGTCAGCAGTGCACACGTGTCTAAGGCAGCTAGTGTCCCCATGCAAATGGCTCCTGATTTACAGCTTCTGGGCTGTCCAGGGACAGTCTCTCCAGCATGTCTCCTGTCTCTCCAGCTACGGTTCCATAGCTCTCTAAAGGGTGAAGGGTAAGGACAGAGTGTGGATTTCTGTACCTTGGTCACACTCCAAAGAGGGTCCAGTCAAACTTCGTAAAAACTCTTGCTGGTGATCTTGGTGTCCTTGTGTTCCGTAGAAGTCGATCCTCCTTCAGTTTACCTTAATGCCTTGTACAATGTCTTACACACCCTGGATACTTCGCAAGCAATTGTTCTGTCGAGATGAACTCCTGAAGAGATAGATGCATAATAGAAAACCTAGCCTATGGAATGTTTGTCACATAGTTTAAAATTTAAGCTAAAGAAGCAGTTTGCTCCAAGGGAATTGTCAGAAGGCATGCTCAGAATTTAATAGCTTCATTGGTTCAAATCAGAGATGCCTTTGTATTAGGAAAAGGTAAAAGTTTCTGAAATTGGCATTTCTATTCTGGTCTTTCAGAAGTACTGTGAGAATCCTGATAAGTTTGGGCAAAATCCCTTGCAGGCATTCAGTGTGCTTAGGGAACTGAATGGGAAGATTCAGTCCAGATAAGCGGTAGAATGCATCTTTCTTAGCAGTACCAGGGTTTGAACTCAAGGCCTCCAGCTTGCACTCTACCACTTGAGCCACTCCCCCAGTCCTTTTGTGTTTAGTTTGTTTTCCAGATAGTTTCTTCTCCCTTTCTGAAGAATTCTCACTGCTTCTCAGTTAACCAAAACTTAACAGAGCAGAAGCCATTTCATACAAACCTATCCACTCCCCCGCCCTTTTGTTTTCATTGCTTAAGTTCAAAGAAAATAGACTTCTTAAACCAAGAACTTTCTGCAAATGAGTTTTTGGAACTGTTATAAAAAAAAAAATCAAGTGATACTCCGCCAACCTCCCTAGCTCCAGCTTTCTGTCTGCATTGAAATAGAGAAGGAGCATGCTCGATGCACTTTCTTTAAAACTGCACCATATTCAGCCTCCTACACCATTTCCACTATCTTCCCTCCTCCCACTGGTTCCAACCCCCCAGATGGCACCCATTCTTCCCCCCACCCCCCCATTCTCTGATTTTGTAAAAGAAAAAAATGACATTTTTGTTTGTTTAAGATAGCTATACAGGGAGTTTCCTTGTGACATGTCCATGCATATATGTATTCAAGACAAGAAAATTCTTACTGATAAGGGCATAACTTATCAGAACACATGGTAATAGTGATTGTTAAATGTATATCAAATTGACCTTAAGCTAAATTAGGAAGTTATTTTAGCTTTGATTGAATTCAAAGTAAAATAAATGGCATATGGTTTTATGTACACGTTTACATATGTCTTAAATATGACTACTTTATGTCGTTGAAATTAAAGCATTAGTGCCCACCTTGGAAAGACATGTATTATGGAGACTTCAATATTTAGAGAAAATAAATCCTGAGTTGTAAATCACAAATACAAAATGAATTATTCATTTTGGGGACATCTTAATCCATTTACAGGTTTATGCTAATGCTGTTAGTGGACTAATACATTTTGGAGAGACTTTAAACAATGAGAATTTAAAGGATTCTTCAATCCTCTTCTTCAGAGGGTTTTTCTGGACATTCAGGGTTGTATCAATTCTGATCTTAGCAGTTACAACCTCGGAATGGAGAATCTTCAGTTCATATCCCTTGTGATGCTTGGTTTTGGTGACAGCTTATCTGACCAACAGCTTAAGCCAAGGAAACTTCCCTCACTCTGAAATGAAAAAATGTCAGTGAGATGCCAGTTTCCACGAGCTCACCTTTTGGCCCAAATAGATAATGCTTCCGTTTCCAAGTCACTTCCCCTCCAGTGTGGCCGCCAGGGACACGGCTCCAGCTTGCCTCTCATCTGTCAGTGTTTGCACAGCTGGCCTGAGATCCAGCAGCCCTATGTGACTGATAGAGGCTGCTCCAGACTTAGATTTAATCTCTGTCAGGTCAAGGCATTTGTTTAACTTGCTGCATGATGAACATCTATATGTCCTGTTTGATTTTGATACCATTTGCATACAACTCTGGGTGATAAAAGTATTTTATATATACTAAACACGTACTACCAATAAATGTCCCATAAAATGTACAATTGAACTGCGACCCCTGTTAATCTAAGCCCAGGGCATACAACTCATTGAAGAAGCTTTTGTGTGTGTGTGTCACACAGTACCCATCAAGACCAGAAATACCAGGACCGACTCATGCCCCAATGTGATAGATACAGCAGTCCTGTTCTTCAATTCAGTAACATGAACCTGAACACTTCTGTCTGCCTCTAGCTGCATATGTCATGCTGTAGACATGGGGCTAATTAGGGGAGGAGGGCTGTGTAGCCAAGGACAAGGAAAAAGGCACCAGATGACCAGCTGTCTTGCATTGAGACACCAGGTTGCACAAATGCAGATCTGAAACCCTAGTCTGCAGAGTCTTCACAGCCATCACAGCGGCCGTTAGCCACATGTGATTACTGAGCCGTTGAACTGTGACTGGTTTAACTCAAAATGGGTTATCCCTATAAAATCATACTGACTTTTGAAATTTTGAAACTAAAATAGAGAATGCAAAGTGCATCATTCATAATTTTTATATTAAATATGCAGTATTCATGGATTGGTAGAATCAACATAGTAAAAATGTCGATGCTCCCAAAAGTAATCTACATGTTTAATGCAATTCCCATCAAAATTCCAATGACAGTCATTAACGAGATTAAAAAATCTACCGTTAAATTTATATGGAAACACAAGAGGCTACGAATAGCCAAGGCAATACTCAGTCAAAAGAACAATGCTGGAGGTATCACGATACCTGACTTCAAACTATACTACAAAGCAATAACAATAAAAACAGCATGGTACTGGCACAAAAACAGACATGAAGACCAGTGGAACAGAACAGAGGACCCAGATATGAAGTCACACAACTATAACCAACTTGTCTTTGACAAAGGAGCTAAAAATATACGATGGAGAAAAAGCAGCCTCTTCAACAAAAACTGCTGGGGAAACTGGTTAGCCGTCTGCAAAAAAACTGAAACTAGATCCATGTATATCACTCTATACCAATATTAACTCAAAATGTATCAAGGATCTTAATATCAGACCACAAACTCTAAAGTTGATACAGGAAAGAGTAGGAAATACTCTGGAGTTAGTAGGTATAGGTAAGAACTTTCTCAATGAAACCCCAGCAGCACAGCAACTAAGAGACAGCATAGATAAATGGGACCTCATAAAACTAAAAAACTTCTGTTCATCAAAAGAAATGGTCTCTAAACTGAAGAGAACACCCACAGAGTGGGAGAAAATACTTGCCAGCTATACATCAAAGGACTGATAACCAGAATATATAGGGAACTTAAAAAACTAAATTCTCCCAAAACTAATGAACCAATAAAGAAATGGGCAAGTAAACTAAACAGAACTTTCTCAAAAGAAAAAACTCAAATGGCCAAAAACCACGTGAAAAAAATGCTCACCATCTCTAGTAATAAAGGAAATGCAAATTAAAACCACACTAAGATTCCACCTCACCCCTGTTAGAATAGCCATCATTAGCAACACCAACAACAACAGGTGTTGGCCAGGATGCGGGGAAAAAGGAACCCTCTTACACTGTTGGTGGGAATGTAAACTAGTACAACCACCCTGGAAAAAAATTTGGAGGCTACTTAAACATTGATCTACCATTTGATCCAGTAATACCACTCCTGGGGATATACCCAAAAGACTGTGACATAGGTTACTCCAGAGGCACCTGCACACCCATGTTTATTGCAGCACTATTCACAACAGCCAAGATGCCCCACTGCTGACAAATGGATCAAGAAAATGTGGTATCTATACACAATGGAATTTTATGCAGCCATGAAGAAGAACGAAATGTTATCATTCGCTGGTAAATGGATGGAATTGGAGAACATCATTCTGAATGATGTTAGCCTGGCCCAAAAGACCAAAAATCGTATGTTCTCCCTCATATGTGGACATTAGATCAAGGGCAAACACAACAAGGGGATTGAACTTTGATCACAAGATAAAAGCGAGTACACACAAGGGAGATACAAGGATAGGTAAGACACCTAAAAAATTAGCTAGCATTTGTTGCCCTCAACACAGAGAAACTAAAGCAGATACCTTAAAAGCAACTGAGGCCAATAGGAGAAGGGGACCAGAAACTAGAGGAAAGGTTAGGTCAAAAAGAATTAACCTAGAAGGTAACACACATGCACAGGAAATCAATGTGAGTCAACTCCCTGAATAGCTATCCTTATCTCAACTAGCAAAAACACTTGTTCCTTCCTATTATTGCTTATACTCTCTCTTCAACAAAATTAGAGATAAGGGCAAAATAGTTTCTGCCAGGTATTGAGGAGGTGTGGGGGAGAGAGAGGGGACGGAGTGGGTGGTAAGGGAGGGGGTGGGGGCAGGGGGGAGAAATGACCCAAGCCTTGTATGCACATATGAATAATAAAAAATAAATAAATAAATATTCATTATTTTAGGAGGTATTGGTTAAGTAAAATAGATAAAGTTGATTTTACATTACCTATTTCTTCTTATTTAATGTGGTTTCTAGACAATGTCAAGTTTGTGTGAAGCACGCAGTGAACCTCCGCTGGGCTGGCTGGTCTGGGGTCTCCTTCTGTGAGAGGCCTGGAGTGGCAGCAAAGACCTGGGGGTGGCTGAAGGGGAAAACAGCAAGACCCACCTCAGCTCACTCAGGAAATAGCCTAATTGCCCCTCTATTTAGACTTTACTCCTCTCTCAAATTCCATTTTTTTTCTTTTTTTTTTTTTTCTGATTCATTTGGGCTAAGTTGAATAGGATATACTATGCTCCACTGATTTAAATCAGGTTTCTGATTTACATAGGTTTGTTCATCCGGATGATTCCAGTGCTGACTATCATCCCCATCACTACCACCACCACCACCATCATCATCACCACCACCATCATCACAGTAGCTCATGATCCTCCAGCACTAAGTGCACTTAGGCCCATCCTGAAGACTTTCCATGCTGACTCATTCACTCCTCTAAACAGCTGGATGAGACCGTACTGTTGCCAATTCACTTCAGCTGATTTCAGCCTGAGACTCAGAGACACCATGTCCCTGGCTCAAAGTCCTACATTTGATGTTGGCCCAGGCTCTGGGCCCCTAGGATCTGCCCTTGACCACAGAGCAGCACCACAAGATGAAAGGGCCTTGCATCTTGACTTTCTTTATGTGCTGCCTTGTGTGCCACCCAGAGCAGTGCTTCAGCCTAACATAGACACTCTTACGTAAACCAGCAGCTAAAGCAAATGTTTCTGTCTCAAGAATCAAGGGCCTGCTACTGTAAGGCTGTGAATCATCCAGCTCTTTATTTTCTCCTAAAGTTGCCCTTCCATAGCATGCTGTAGTGCAGTCTGCATAAAGATACAGACAGTCTGATCCCAATTAAATAAGAAATACTGGGCAGGGATGTAGCTCAATGTTAGAGCACTTGCCTGCACATGCGAGGCCCTGGGGTCCATCCCCAGCATCAAAGACAAAAAAAGGAAATAGAAACTGCCTACTGAAGGAGTGCGGTTTCCTTCAGAACATCACCCCAAACTGTGGTGCCTGCTCTGCAGGTTATTTTAAATGGAAGACCCTGAGGGCCAGCAGATGCTGGAAAAAGCTTTTCTCTGGAGTTCCTTTGTCCACCTGGAGATCGGATCCACCTAACGGGAGCACAGTTACTTAGACACTGTCCTGAGATTTTGTTAACCAGAGACATCACAGGACAAGTGGCAGGCCTTTTTCACAAGGCACATCTACTCTTTGTCCCATACAGTTTCCAGGAATCATTTACAAACCACTGCCTGGGCTTTTGGCACATTCATTTCCCCCAAGAATCATTTGCTACCCCTCAAAAATAGCCTACCTTCCATCTCACTTTCCTGGCTGGGTAGATGAGCTTGTCTGCCCTTTTCCCCTGCAAATCTATCTATTGTCAGCTCCTGTCAGCGAACCTTCAGAGCCCAGAGGGGAGGTCCTCTTCACCCAGCACTGTCAGATGGTGTGGAGACAGAGATGAGGCGGCCTCAGCTTTTTACTCTGGTGGACAGGGTTCCGGCATACATGCATTAAGGGCTGTGGGAACAGAGGGGGAGCACACACAACACATTGTGGGGTACAAGGTAGAGATGTGGTGTTTTAAAAAAAGCCTCTGGAAAGAGAGCACTGGAACATTTTAAAACCCATCATGCTACTTTTCTCTGGCTTTATTTTTGTTGCATGAAGGCTGTCGCTGATGGTGCCACCAGCTTCTGACAGTGTTACCAGCTTCAGTGGAAGCATGGCAACTTTGGGGGTGCCAGGAGCATTGTGACCACATTCCTGTGCCTTTCAGGTACCAGCAAGGTCAACCTTGTGAAGATCGCATCCACTGCCTCCAGCCCTCGGGACACAGCCCTGGCTGCCGTCATCTGCAGTGCTCTGGCCACCGTACTGCTGGCCCTCCTCATCTTGTGTGTCATCTACTGTAAGAGACAGTTCATGGAAAAGAAGCCCAGCTGTGAGTTCCCAGCTCCTTCTGTTTTCTTAATTTTTGATGATGTCTGCTTGTTACCTTGTCATTTAAGCGTTCACAAGAGATGAGGCTAAGACTGTCAAGAGGGCACAAACATAGTCCCATGGCACGGCTTCATGGGGACGCTGGCAAGGCTGTGATGCTCCCATGCCATGAGGCAGAAATGCAAATTGTTCTGAGACCTGGCAACTTTACTACCCTACATTCTGAGCTCCTTAATTATTCTAAGAACAATTGTTTTGTATCTGTGCCTCCTTGTGGGAAATACAGGCAGTCCTCACCTTTTACCGCTATTCCACTGAACAGTTTGTCAGCCTTAAAATGATGGGCAGTGTCCCCGCACTGTCGTTCAGTTTCTCATGTTTAGTATAGCGTTCAGTCGATTACGCAGTAGTATAAAACATGCCTGGTACCCCGTGCTTTTCCTGACTGTAGGCTGAGGGGAGTGCTGTGAGCACATGTGAGGTTAGCCAGGCCATGCTAGGGTGTTTGGTAGATTAGGTGGATTAAATGCATTTTCAACTTAGAATTATCTTCAAGTTACAAGGAGTTATCAGGATGTTACCTTGTCATAAGTCAAGGAACATCACCTATGAACAAAAATTGTAAAGAAAGCTGACTTTTTCTTTAAGAACACAAAAGCTAGAATGGTAGCAATCTGCATTTTTATGTGAATGGGCTTCTTAGAGGGGAAGTTGTGTTCACGACAGAATTCTCTCCTTCCATCCGGTAGGGTCTCTGCGGTCACAGGACATTCAGTACAACGGCTCTGAACTGTCATGCTTTGACAGACCTCGGCTCAGTGGCTATGTGCACAGAGCATGTTGTCAGTGCCACCAGGACTCAGCCCAGACCTACGGTGAGTTCAGCCCTGCCAGGCCACCAGACGGACCAAGGCAGGGCAGAAGGGAAGCTGCAAAGAACTGCCAGAGTTCACCTCACATGGGTTGTGGGCATACTTTGACTTACAGCTAGTCTCGTAAAATCATTCTCCTCTGTCTCCTGAGGGATTGGCTGCATCAAGGCTCCTCTGTTTTAAAAAGAAAGATGCATCTCATGAAAACTCTAGAATTCTTCAGCAACTTTGTAGGCAAGTTTGCTTTCTTGTGTTGAGTCAGTTTGATTTAAAATCGTGTTACCCCATGGCAGTAGGCTGTGTCTCCCTGCGTGGCCTGGCCATTCGAACAGAACATTAATGTGTCTGTTTCAATATCTTCTTTGATTTTGTGAAGAAGAAGAAGGAGAGAGATCCTTGTCAGGGTTTTCCACAAACCTTAATTGCTTTTTGGATTCTTGACAGAAGTGACCATTTAGGAAACTAATTTGAATGGAAACTGGTCTCTGACTTGGGCAAATATGGGCAAAGGTGATGGGACTTTCTTTGCCACTTCACTCACATTCACCAACACGAAGTGTTCATACCACATGTCCCACTCCATTCCCTGCCAGATGACCTTCTCTGAAAGTTAAACCCTGCATGGCTGACAGCCCAGCCTGCCTACAGTCAGCCCAGTACCTCTCTATCACTCTGCAGTTTCTCTCACACCACAGGTGAGGCCGACAGCCCTGTGTCATCCCTCAGAGACATTCCTTATCTGCTTTAACTTAACCACATCCCAATTAAGTTGGAACCACCCAATCCTTCTTTTCAAAAAGTTGTAGGATGATGTGTTTCCATGTCATATTGCATGCGAGGTATTCAAAGCTTTCAACCTGATTCTTTTCCTACTGATCTCTATTATCTCTGTTTTGGAAATGGGTTAAGAGCAAAGTACAAGGCTTTCTGGTGTGTGTGTGCACCTAGGGTTGCCTTTGCCTGAAGATGACAGACGGAGCTGACAGCTCATGACAGTAACTGTGACCCCCAAACACTCCTAAGCATGTTTCTTCCCACACTCTGCCACTAGAGGCAGAAGAAGTGGAGATCATTTCTTGAGAGATGAACTCTAGTTTTAAATGTAATAAAACACAGCCTTGTATAATTTCCCTCATCTTAACTTCACTCTGAAAAGACAGGTTAGTTCTCCACCTGGCCATACTATATGTTCTCCTCAAGAGCACATGCCCTGTTGGAGGGGGTCCCCATGAGTGCCCAGGTACAGGACAGCCTGTCTTCTCAAGCACTTCCTCCTGAACTGTGTTGCCTTTTCTCTTTCAGCATTTTATCTTAGTATAACTTCAGACTGCCAAAATGTTGAAAGAGTAGGAAAAAGAATTTCCACTTATCCTTTACCCAAAATCAAAAATATTAATATTTGACCTCACATGCTTCATTCTCTCTCTCTCTCTCTCTCTCTCTCTCTCTCTCTCTCTCTCTCTCTCTCTCTCTCTCTCTCTCTCTCTCTCTCTCTCTCTCTCTCTCTCTCTCTCTCTCTCTCTCTCACACACACACACACTGCTTTCATTTGCCACTTGAAACTTGGTGGCAGATATGGTGTTTCTTCACCCCTTAACATGTCAGGCCTGTTTCCTGAGAACAAGACCATTCTCTCATGGAACAATCACACACTAACCTACAGGCCATATTCAGAGTTTATCATTTATCCTCAGATACCTTTCATTGCAAAGAAAATCCCAGATAACACTGCTGCATTTAGTTGGCAAGTCTTGTTGATCTCTATTACTGTGGGATTCTTCCTTAATATTTCTTGGTGTTTCGTGACACTGATGTTTTTGAAAAGCACAGGTAGTAACTTTGCAGGTTAACCATCAGCTTTCTGAGGGTCAGATTCAGAAATACTGCAGAGAGGGTACTGTGTCCTTCTCTGTACACTGTGTCTTCCCAGGCCACTTAGTAGCCTCTGCACTGTGAAGTCGTTGTTCTCTTCATAATTAATGACTCCCTTGTGGAGAGATACTCTGGGACTCTAAAATGTCCAGTTACTCTCCAAACTTTCGCTCAGTGGTTCAGCAACTCTGACAGTCCTGCCTGAGTCAGTGTTATTGTGATGGTTAACAAAGGCTGGTTTTTAATTCTGTTACTCTCTCCACCGTCACTTCTTGGCTTCCTATAGCAAGATGGAAATTTCCCTTCTTAATTTTCTCAATTAGTGTTTATTCACAGTCCCTATTTGATGAATTATAATCCTTTGGCATCATCTTTTATTTTGATGCTCATATTCTCCTAGGTGTGGCCAGTGGAAGTCCCTCAGACAGGCTTGTGTGCCATTACTGACACATCTCCTTCCCTCAGTCTGTTAGCACCTTTTACCTTCTGGCTCATCTTGCATTTTCTCTAGAATCAGCCATTTCCAAGGAATGGTACCACCTTTTGCTTTTAAATAATTTTGAAATGTCTTTAAGCAAGCATGACATATTTGTTGAGTTAATTGACAGTAGATCCACACAAAGTCACCAGGGTCATAGTTCCCGGACCCCATGGTGTGTTCAGATGGCACAAGATGGAGGCTTGCTCTGGCAGATTGAGATGGTGGCTTGCCGGGTGGCTGTCCTCGGCACTTGTTTGAAGTTGCATCTCTGTATTTGACATTCATTTTTTGAAAAGGAGATATTTGTTTCATAGTATTTTTCCTGGTTATAAAAGTAAAGAGCTATTCCTCATAGAAAGTTGGACACACACACATATATAGATACATCATTTCTTCACTTTTCTCTATACACATATGTATGTCTTTGTATTTGTTTGTGTGCTTTTGTGTATTTATAATTTTATGAAACATCAGAATATGTGTATACAGAAATCTGGAAGACCATTCATCAAGTGTTATGGATGTTTGTTTCCAGTTCATAGGTTTGGGTAAGACTTACTTCTATTCTTTCTCTTAATTTTTTAATATTTTTCCCTTCAGTAAGTTTCTATTACCTTTGTAACCAAAGATGTATACTGCTTCAGTGACCACAGTGATTTGTAAAGCTGGGTGTATATATCCACTTGCTCCCTAAGTTACACTCCTAGCAATATAACAGTGGTGTGTGTGTGTGTGTGTGTGTGTGTGTGTGTGTGTGTATGTTAAAGTAAAGGCCTGGGACATTTTAATGCTCTTCTCCATATCACCAGACCATTGACAGAAAAATCATGCTATTTTTCCTGTCTTCAGTGTGCCAGAGGCCCCTCACATGCCCTCTTACAGATGGCATCATTACCGTTCACCATTTTTTATCATGGTACAGCACACACAACACACCACCCATATTCCTACCCATTTCAAATGCCCAGTTCACTGGCAGGAAGCACAGTCTTGTTTCAAGGAACCCATCACCACCTTCCCTCTCCAGGACTCTTCCTCATCCCAGACTGACATTCTGTCCCCTTCCCCACTCCATGGCCCTGGAAGTCCCCATCCCACCTCTGTCTCTGAGAGTTTATACTCAGGGACCTCACAGATGTGGCCCATTAGCTTTCTAAGATAAGGAAAAAATGAATGTTAGGTCTCCCTTACCCTAAAACAATACCTGAGGGAGAGCATTAAATTCACCAAAATAACAACATTGAACTGGTATTAAAAAGAAAGTTCCAGAGAAGATCACTGTGTTTCACTGGCTTCCGCAGGGCCTGTTCACCTGATCCCATCCTTGTGCTGTGATGAGGCCTGTGGCACCACTCGGGCGGCACTTGGCTGTGGGGCACATTCTACGGTCAACCATCAGGAGAGGTAACTGGGCACTTCTCGTGAGCCATTTCATATTCTGTGTGCAAATGGGCCTTCTCCCCAAATATCAGCTTTCTTGTGAACCATAGGGACATCACTTTTTACATATTATTAATGACACTCCAGGAACTGGGCAGGAGCGACCCTCGGCAAGAGTTGGGTAGGCCTCTCAAGGTTGCTAATTTCCAAGTCAACATTCTTCACACTTCCCACTGGTTTTAGTTTTGTTGTCTGTAAGAACATTTAACATATCATGTACTGGTGACTACTATCTTAATATTTTAGAACAGCATTCAAGGAACTAAGAAACTGCATGTGTCAGAAGTCGGGTATACCTATGTCAAGTAGAAAGAGATGTAGAAAGTCAGCTTTGAAGTAAGTGGAGCAGTTTGACTCACTGTATGGAGGAAGCATTAGAATGCTGGCCTGCTAAGACTTGAGACTATCACTGAAATGATGCTTTGAAGATAGTGAAAGATCTCTTTAATATCTTCAGACACACAGCTCCAGTGGGGGAGACAATGCCAACTTTCTTTGGGTCCCTTTCCCGGTCCATGTGTGGTGAGTTTTCCGATGCCTGGCCACTGATGAGAAATCCCACGGGTAGTGACGACATCTCTTTTTGTGACACTCATCATGAAATTACTGAAGAAGATGGTTCTGAGAATCCAGAAAATGAAAGCTCAACATCGACATCTTTGGATTCAGGCAGTGGTCAAGATGTGGTTGGTGGAGCTGTTCCAGTTCAAGCTCATTCTGGAACCTTCACAGAAACCACCGGTTCATCCAGATACCATGACTCAGTGACAGAACCAACACCAGCCCAGGATGCTGCTCGAAGCCAGCTAGGTTGTGAGGCCAGCAACACCACACACCTAACCACTCCCACCTTCCTACAGGTAAGATGACGACGGGTTTCAGTGAGCATGGCATTGACTTTGGGCAGACCGGGGGCATTCAAACTCTGTTCCCACCATGAAATTTGGGGGAACCCATTAAGGTTTTTCCATCTTTTTTAATTTCTTGTCCATTGCAGAAGAATGTGTTTTAAAATAAATTTCAAGAGTCTTTAAAAATGAACAGAGCTGTTCTCTAAGACCGTGAGGGGTAGCAGTGCCCTTCTTCTCTCTTCCTAGCTCTGCCCGTGTAGCATGGCCTCCTTCCCTGATGGATGAGCTGGGTATGGGGGCACTTTGCAAACAGCTTCTGATCTTCATTTGTGTCGTATGACATTTGTATGCTCAATACTTCAGTGCACTTCACACTGACAAGTTGTTTCTAATTTAGTTCTAAAATGACTCCCTTCCCTTCTCACTCTTTTACTAATGTTTTCTGATTGCTGGGCTTTGACTAATTGATTGATTTAGTTAGAAATTGATTGGTGGTTGTGATCTGGACTCAAATACATCAAAAGACCCTCCTAGGTAGAAGGGGTTAAAATCAGATACAGGGGTAGGGAAGAAGGGAAGGGGTGGCAAGTGCACAGAGGTTGGGGCTACAAAGAGGTAGGCAAGCAAAATTCAGGGAGACCAGGCACTTTCTCTGCTTTCTTCTCCAGGTGATGATGTGGTCTCGCTGAATTTGCCTTACTGCCTGTGAACATTTCCCCAGGTAGAAGAGCATGCACTGTTAATATAAGCTGTAGAATGAGGTCAGCCTTGAGTAGAAAAGGGCAGTCTGAGCTATGGGCCCACAGGCCCTGTCCCTACACAGACAGCCTGCCTCCTCTGGCTGCTGGGCCCTTGCTGCTCCATGAGTACCAGCAGAGCAAGTGCCAAAAACACCACCTGTGCCCCAGGTGGAGTCTGGACTTTGAGGAGACCTTGCATACTTGCTGAATTGTATCAGGCACTTAGCTAAAGTCAAAGCTTGGTTCTGATGTGCTGCTTTGATTATCAGTGCATAGGTTACATGTTTTTCTAAATCTGCCACACTTGTTTTCTCTGTTAAACTACAAAGAAATTTTCTAGAGAATTCTATAGAGAAAATCTTCATTGTGTTTGGAGGAAAATGTTGGTTTTGGTCTCACAATGGGGGAAATAGAGGAGATATCAATGAAGAAAGGAAAAGCAAACGAATGAGGCAGTTAAAAACGTATAATCTGCGTACTTCTGAGCTCTGTAGCTAAGAAAGTTGTTTACTGATCTTGTGTAACTTTCATGATGAGAAATAAGACTTAAGAATTCCCCTAAGTGAGCATAAAGCTCAATCAAGAATGGACTGTAAACCACAAAACTTCCAGGGTTGAGAAGGGACAGCCATCTCCAGCAGGTAACAAACTTGCATCCAGGCTGGGCTTCCACTTAGGAAATGGGAGGGTGGAGAAAACAGGGTGGACGTCCCGCAAATGAGTTATTCAGACCCACTGAATCCTGCAACGCCTCAGCAGGGAAAAGACTGAGTAATAAGGATAACTGCTACAAGCTGACGAATGAGTCTTTCAGAGTCCTGTGAATGAACAGAGTTACCATTTACCTCAATTTCTTGTCCCCAAGTTCACAATGTAAATTGCTGAGCCTGAGGAATGAAACATCTGGACACAAAGTCACCTCAGAACCAACTCATTGTCCACCTGTTTCTGTTTATGCTGCTGGCATAACCACTGTTAATGTTACCAATCAGCTGACCAGGCCTTTTGCTCTACCCAGATAGGAATCATAGGTAGACGCTCTTTCAGCGCTGGCAAGCCCGGGTCCCTGAGTGCCCAACGCCTAGGGGCCAGACTGGCAACCCAGAGGCAAACCCAGAGAGCTGGGAGCCTGTTACTGCAAGCCTTAGAAGCCAGAGACTTAGGGCTGTACACTCAGGTGGAGGCTCATTGTTATGCCTTTAACCAGCAGTGACTTCGGCATTTGGCAGCTGGTAATCCTCAGCTTCCAGCGGCAGTGAGCAGCAGTAAGCAGCAGTGAGCAGCAGCAGCAGACAGCAGCAGCAGCAGCAGCAGGCCATGCCTGGCAGCGCTACAGGTCTCAGGTGCTAGGACCAACAAGTTTTACGTTCTCAGGTCTGGGATGTCAGGACCCCCTGCCCCTGACAGCTGCTAGTATTATAGCTTTGGACCTATGGTGTTTGGGACCTTTGGCCCTGACAGCCTTAAAGCTTGGCAGCGCTCGGAAACTCCTCTAGGGACCAGGGCCCACAGTTTCTTGTCTTCAGCTCTTCATGGCTCCCATTGTCTTCGTCTCCTCTGCTCCCCATCATTTCTGCCCCAGTCACTCTCTGGATCTTTTCAGCTGCCACTCATTACTGTTGCTATCGTCGATGCTGTCGTGTTGCCACTGCTTCTACTGGCCTGTCTTCATGTTGCCAACTCAGCCGACTCTACTACTAATAACGATCTTCTGATGTTTAGACAAAGAAAAAGCCACTGGAGAGAAACCTTTTATTGGGCCTCATGTTGCCATACCTGGGGTAGCACAGGAGGGTGTCTCCCTGCAGCCTGCTATGAAGCCAGCCAGCCCTTTATTCAAGGCAGCCAGGGCCCCAGCGAAGACTCTCACAACTGCTAATTAGGAAGTCACATGGCCCCAACCCCTACATCTGAGCTTATTTAAAGGGAAAATAAACATTAAAGGGAACGCTTAGTATAAAGGCCTATCATTAACATTACCAGTGGCTTAACAGTATTAACTAGTATTCTAACAATGCTTGCATCCCACCCCGTGACCCAGGAAGAGGCCATCCTTTTACTGTCTCATTAGCACAGCTACATATGAAAGTAAGATTTTAGAAACATATCTTAGTATGGAAGATTGCCGTGTAAAGACATATTCATTGCTTCTCAAAGTCAGTTTAGATAATTACGATCTACAGAAAGATAATTTTCAACTCAAATCATTGTGAAAAGTTGTAATTACATCTAAAACGAATCTGAGGAGAAAATGTTACTTTCAAATTACACAATATATTTTATCAATTCAAGGATTTTATTAACTTTCCAAAATGTGTTATCTTATAATTATTAGCTAATTTAAGTAAATCTAAGTATGACATTCTGAATTCAGAAAAGGAATTGTTAAAATATAAATCTTTTCTATTCCCCCCCAACTGAAAATAGTAAATAATATTTTGAGACCATTTTAAGAGATAATCTTTCCATATTCTAAAAAGCACTTTCTCTCCAGTTGCATGTACTCCACCTGTGAAATATAGTGAGCAAACCTTAATCTTCAAAGGAAAGTGGGAGGTGGCAGCCATGGTAAGCTGTTGTGGGCTTGGCCCTCCTCTTTACTTCAAGGGACAGCCAAGTGTTTAACTCAGCTAGTGTTGTTACTCAGATTTCTTTCTTCAGACTCATCTTCCAAGGCAGAAAACATATTTCCTTCTCACTTCTGCAGACTACTATTAGAAACCGAAGCACAGGCTTCTGGCTAGCTCTGTCCATTCCTGGAATTCATGGTTAGTTAGCTTGACTCCGTTACACGGGCTCATTCAGAATTCAGGAAGGCATTGTGTTCCTGCTTGGAGGTTGTTAAGGGGGCAGATAAAGCCACAACAAAACTTTGGTCTTGATTTGGTGTGAGGCTGTGATTTCTAACACATGATGCATTTGTTTCTGAAAAGTATATTTTTATACACTAGTTTGTTTTTTTTTTTGGGTGGTTTAAGACCACCCAGAATTTGATGATGATTGATAGTTCTGGTTCAGAATAAAGCAAGGAGGTGTGAGAGCCTTCTTTTGTCCATATGACTCAATTTTCTTCAAATGTTCGCTACACATGTCTCTGTGCAAGGGATCTGAACTAAGAGGTGTGTGAGACATCATTTGCTGAGATTTTTAGGAGAAGGAAGCCAGCCTCTTTACTCTGGTTTAACTCAGGGCTTTGCACTTGCAAAGATGTGGTGATGCAGACCTGCAATCCCAGCTAATCAGGAAGCAAAAACAGGAGGATTACGAGTTTGAGGCCAGCCTGTAGCAGACCCAATCTCAAAAACAAAATGCAAACTAAAGAGCTGGAGCACAGCTCAAGTGATAGAGCACTAACAAGATCTCCTGAGTTCAATCCCCAGTACCACAAAACAACAAAAAAAATGACACTTTGTTTAAAAGAAGAGTAGATAGAGTCCCAAAAGCTTTACCCACAGATACTTTAAAGGAGCACAACACAGAAGAAACAAGCTTCAAATGTTCGAATGAGGTTGAAAATCAGCAAGAGAATTGTTTATTAAATCATTTTGATTGCTATGGATTACATAGTCATCTTTTAAGTAATCTTGGCAAATACTGAGTGACTGCATTGTTAAGGAAACCTTTATTTGATTGTTAGTGGCCATCGGTACTGGGATGATCCAATCCTGCAAACGGGCTTCTTGTCCACGGGGCAGTACATTCATGGACATTACTACTAATAGGCACGCAAGATCATTTTGTATAGGTAGGGAGTAGCAGCTTTCACTGGGAAGGTATTATCTTTAAAGCTCTCCTCTGTTGCTGTTTTAGGAGGCCTAAGACTATCTTCTTCCTGCTGTGGAAGTGTGCCTGCACACAAAGGGAGCCCTGTGTTAGACTTATGGACTGAGCGGTCTGGACCCTGTGTGACTACTGCGAGGAAAAAAATAAGTCTGAACCAAACTGATGGCATTTTAAGCCTTTCAACCAGTGGCTTCTGAACTAGACCTGCTGTAAGCTGAGACCTCACTGAAAACAAGAGCAGGCTCTAGCCACACTCGCAAGTCTTCCCTGAACCAGAAGCTTTTGGCTGCAAGAGTGACCTCAAAGACTGACAAGATCACAGACCAGGGGACCTGCTCGTTCTCGGTTCTCGTGGCAACCCAGAGTATAAATTTGCATTGACATTTTCTTTCCAGAAATAACCTCCAATAGCCCATCATCCTCCTCAAAGTCCATGTTGGGTTCCATGCCTTAGTGTTTCTGTAGTATGTGCTCAAAGGTGAGGGTTTCTGTTGAAGTCACTTTTCATCAGCTAAAACTGATTAGCCTCAGTGGTTAGAAGTGGCTTCGTACCACCTGCTTAAACCTTGGGCTTATCAGATGACCTTCCCTGGCCTCACCAGGAACGGAGAGAGCAGCTCTCTTCCAGAATTTTCACTTCTACACTTAGCCTCTGAGCACATGCTGGAGCACCTGCAGGGCACCTGAGCTACAGGATGTGGGAGTGTGGCCTGGGAAGGGTGGCCCTTCACTCCACACACCTCCTAGAGGCCTGCACACAAACCATTAAAGCTAGTCCACATGGAAGCTTTTGTTACATCAGGCATTTTTTTTTCTTTGCATTATACCTTATACTAAAGGCTTTAGAAACTTCAGCACAGCAGGTTGTCCTACGATTGAAGTATCTTCAGTGAGAATGTGCTGCGTGTGAGAACAGAAGAAAAATCATGAGCTGGAGACCGTCCATAACGGTGTGGTGGTGTTCCCTCAAGTCCTGAGAGATTGCCGCACTTCATCGCCAGTTTTAGCTGGTTGTACTGGATGTGAGAGTTGTGCTCTGTTAAGGTGCCCCATCTCACACCACCTGGGTGTTCATGCACTGGGATTGGATCTAGGGATAAGAAAGAAATTAACCCAGTTGAGTGCAAAGCAGGGGACACCTTATTGGCTCTTAAATGCATGCCACAGAGAGAACTTCATGCAGCAGGACTTTTTTTTTTTCTTTTTCCTGTTGAACCTGCATGATCAGACCTGGCCGCTATCTTTTGACTGCTTGCTATTGCTCTGTCACATTTATGCTTAAAAAATAAAGAGATCTTTGAACACCAATGTGCTAGAATGAACTTAGACATGCTCTGAAATTGCCCTGCCAAATCAGGGTTTTTGCCTGCCATTTATACCGAGCATTGAACTTAATCTGTCTTTTGTTGGACATTTTCATCTTCTCACTTATCCCCATGCTTTTCTCTCCTTGCAAGATACTTGTAGAATTTAGTGAGCCCTCTTCCTTGTGACTCTGACATGTCTGTGTCATTTACTTCTCATGACTTCCATTCCTTTACCTGAAAAAGAGAACTAGAGTGTTCCATGGTAACCTACATCTATGTCTACCTAGTGCCCAGTCATAAATGACTGACCTTTGCTTTTTTGTTTCATTTTTTAGCATAATCCAATGGTTCTTAAGCTTTGGTAGTAACCAACTCTTAGGAGAATTGCCTTTGGGGAACTTGTGAAATATTTAGGATGTGACACAAGACATCTGTCAGGTTTCTGAGTGGCTTTACTGTAACTTATATATGCTGCCTCCGTTTGCAATCTGACGGCCTTTCTATGACAGAGGCGTGATCAGTCGGTGGATTCGGTGGCTTTATGTAACCTGAACGCATTTCCCACATGTTGAGCCCTGGTGAGCTTCAAAGACAGACACTTGCTGAAGAAAGCCGGGCGGATGGGTGTGAGAATTTGACCCCAAAGCCTGAAACATACTTTTGATCGTAGGAAAATGCTTAGGATTGAAAATTGACATCACTCGATGCTGCTTTTGAAAACTCCTGCGTTATTTTTATCAACATGGAGACATATTACTGCCACCCACTCTAGAGATGTACAATATTGTGTTCTGATTTACTCTTTGTAAACACTCAAGAACAAATCCAATTAGCGGTTCACCTTGTTGGAACTCCCTGGAAGGCCTGCCGAGCTCAGCAACTGTCTGAAAACCCACACCAAGAGGCACCCCGGGCCCAGGGGCCTCCAGCTGCCTTTCACACTGCAGAGGCCAGGCAACAAGAAGGGGACTAGGATTTTGAAACCAACCAAGCAGTCACGCATCATCTAATTTTGTGTATACAGAATATATTTTCAAATACCAATTTTCCTACTTTAGGTAAAGTGTTAATGTTGCTATTACTTAGGTTAAGCACTGTTGTCTGTGCTAACAAAGGAAAATTAAAAAATCATTGCTTTAATATAGTTTGAATGAATTTAGATTTTGTCATTTTGCATACTGGAATTTATAAATTTGTAAATTATCCTATACAAATAGTTTTGTAATACGTTTTTTAAAAATTTGTGAATAAAATTGAGACTTGTTCTTATCTACCTGTAAGAAAATGATCTTGTGGATATAGGGTATGTTTCTCTCACCAGCAGTCCATGTGAGGCTCTCACTGAGCCCTGCTCCTTCAGAGAGAACCCTCCCTGTCCTCCTCCACGTTAGGACAGTGACTTGAAATCCTTACACGTGGCCTACTTATCTGTCACCAGTACATCAAACTATTGAAAGGTGCTGTGAATTACCTTGAGAAGCCTAGGTATTACAACTTCATCATGATCTCATTTTTCCCCCTTCATTTCATGACACAAAAAGAAGGAACTAAAAATAAAAAACTTTCACAGTCCTTTCTTTTGGAGGAAGGACAGGGAGGGAGGAAGGAAGGGAGGGAGGGGGGGACGGGAGTCCTCAGAGCAACAGTGGTCCCTATAGAAGTTTCTCTTTCCTTCTCCATCTCCTTTTTTCCTCACTTTTCTTTCCCCTCAGCAAAAAGGCCATTACTAGAGTTCCAAAGGGGAGTTTATGTTTCTTGGGAAACTTTTTTTAGTTTTTTACTTTAAAGTGATACCATACTCTTAGTTGGTGAGTCTGGTGTTCGGTGGCACTGATCCCCTGAGGAAATGATACTGGTTTCTTTCCATTCCCCACCCCACCCACACCCTAGCCCTCAGTTCATGTGGGCTTTCCCAGCATCCATGGAGATTGGTGCAGCTTGTGGGTAAGCCATAAATCCATCAACTCTCAGAAAAATAGCTCAAAGTTTATGAGATTCTCACAGGAGGTCTGAACTATCTGCAATAATAACTGGATATTTTCACTGTTGCTGGCATTATTAAGGCCTCTGCACCTGGCCACTTGCTATTCTGAATTTGTCCATCTGTCTTATTTTAATTTGAGGTGGTATTACCTGCTTTTTGTTTGTCTGTTTGTCTGTTTTTACCAATTTGGCACCCACAGAGATGGGTCTTCCAACTAAATTGTGGTCTGAGAGTTTCCTTACCTAACACAATCCAACAAGATCTGGTGTGTGATTGCATGGATATACTCATGTTGAATCAGGTCACATGTCAGCCACAGGAGGATCCCAAGGCTTCTGTTCCAAAGACTGAGGGGGCTGGGGCCAGTCACTTCATAACCCCAGTGGCAGTTGAATCAATGTGACTTACGGCTGCTTTCAAATTTAGAAAACTTGAATTTTTTAAACTTTGCAGCAAAAGCACTTTCTCTAGAACTGTGGATGGGCTTCTGAAGTGGGTTTCAGTTATTAGTTGATAAAGACAGGATTCTTCTTGATTTCCAATGGCATTAGCTATTCCTACTTAACATTGAAGTGGCTCCATTGTACCATTTTGTTTAGGGTGGGATTTATCAGCAGAACCATGCAAAGGATTTTTCCTTACCTATGGTGATTATTTACAGTAAACACTTCTCTAGAACACTCCACCAGCAATCTCTTAATTGCAAGTTAGGAGAGGCAGCTGCCCCATGCCCCGCTATGGCCAAGTACCACACTACGACCTCACTGTGTCAGACACAGAGTTCCCCTTGTTGTTCTGAACACAAGTCTAATTTCTCTCCCAAGACTCGCTTGGATTAGAGTTCATCTCCTATGTCAATCCGAATTTAATCACTCAACACACTTTTATCTAGTGGTAGAGTGTTTGCTTAGCTCCAAATACAATGCCAGGGCTGAATCAGCCTCTGAGAAGCTAGGACACAGTGGGTGAGGGAGATGTCTCACCAGGCAGGCAGAGGTGGAAGGAGCTAAACTGCATGTGGAAAGGCCCAGCTCCTATGGGAGGGTGACAAGTTGATCAGGCCTAGAGCACAAGGCGGCTGGGGCCTGACAAAGGTCCAGAGTGCCCTGTCCAGAGCTCAGCGATATCCTCCAGAGGACACCCTCACCACTTAGCACATGACACTTGAGAACTCTGAAATCTCTTCTGGAGCTTGGAAGGCACAGAACAGGGGGAGTTCACTCTCCTCCAGAAACAGACATCCCCACTAGTGACAGGAAGTAGCCCCTGTCCAGGCTAGAGGTGGATGGTCAGTCCCCTGGTTGGAAATTCTGAGCCTGAGCTTGCCCGCTGTCATCTGTGGCACCACGGTCTAGTTCCAACTTCCAGTTGACAGTACTGAGCATCAGGTTTAGAACTTGGCTGAACCTCCTGCTATCATCAACCAAACATCCCACCTATCCCACCAGAGCCCTTGACAAGAAGGCTCAAGAAAGGGATGACAAATCTCCCCTGTGACTGCCATCCTCCCCTCCCCCCCTTCACCTGTAGACAACATCAAGCATCAGTCGTGGCCTTTCACTCCTAAGCCTGGGTCCTGGGTTCCTGCCAACCTGCACTTCAGGCCACCCTGCCAGCAGGTGTGAGTCAGCCTTTGGGGTGGAACCTACTTGTCATCCATGTCTAAATCTCGGCCAGTCAGCCTCCCCTGAGAGCTAACATCTTACCTGGTAATTTTTCTCAACCCCCACCCTTGTCCCAGAAACCACTGCCTTTGCTGCTTGGTCCTTGCCTTTGAGCAGTATCCTCAGTAAATCCAGGGGCCAGGGGACCGGCCTCTGCCCTGAGAGGGAGCAGCCTGTGCATCCTGTGCTCACAGCTTTCTGTGCCTCCTGCCTGCCCTCCACTAACCCTTCTCCCCAGGGTTCCAAGGCTCAAGGCCTGGTACCCAACACATGGGCGTCACCAAAACCGTGAGAAGCTTCTGGCCAGATCTTTCCTGATACTTGAGCCACACAAATGCACCAAGAGGCAACTACATTCCTAAGTGGACCAAATAGAGGAGGGGCCCAGGCATGAATTTGAGGGAACCCAGAATCCTTCCAGATCCTGTTTTTAGACCTGAAAGCCCCCACGTGCTCTCAGAGGGCCTAGGACTAAGCAGCAGCAACTGAGGCAGATGGTATTCTGTAGAAGAACGTGTTGATTCTAGTGTCCCAGCTCGAGAGAGAAGGAGGGTCTACATGGGCATCTTTTCAAACAGATTCAGGAAGAATGTGACCAGCGTGGGGAGGGCAGGAGTGCGTAGTGCAGAGGGACAGCACCCTCTCACTCACTGCCTCTTCCCTGTGTGTCCCTCTCACAGTTCTGAGAACACCCTGTGTCTTGGTCTGCAGCTTTGCAGTAACACAGCTCCCAGCAAATGTGGCACTGCCTACACAGTGGTCTGTTGGCCATTGGCTCCAGTCCTACAGCAACACCCAAAATGGAACAAGGAGAGGGAGGCTGGGCCGGGACTTACTGTAGGCTCTGTTTTCCCTTGAGGAATCTCATGCTGGATAAATTCACAAGAAGCCTGAGCTGGTTGTCAGGCCTGATAGCAGAGACTCATTCCCACACATCCTCCCCTGATGGAGCTTGGCCAGGTGGGGATGGAAGGCCAGGTCCCCACTAAGACCTCTCGAAAAACTATCGCCTTCTCACAGTTATAACTGCCCATGACTCTACATTCTAGGTCCCTCTCTGAGTGGATCCCAGTTAGATATTGTGAAGGGGGACATAAGGGCTAGCCTTGTGTATATTCTTGGTGGGACCATGGCCCCCAGATACAAGGTCAAACATTAGTCATCATCAACGTTTTCTTTAGATGCAACTGACATTTAAATCCATAGACTTTTAGTAACACAGATGATCCTCCATAACACAGGTGGGTCTCGTTCAACCAGTGGAAGGACCTTAAGAGTAAAGACATGGGCTCTCCGGGAACAGAGACTCACATGCCAGATGGCCTGTATATCCTAGATTGAGTCTCCAACCCTTTCTTGGGTCCCCAGCCACCTGCACGCTTCAGACTTGGCAGCCCCCCATTGCCTGAGCTGACTCCACAAATCATCCTCACATAGGTCGATACATACACAGATACATGGAGAGACAGGTATGATAGATGGTAGATAGGTATGATAAATAGGTATGATAGATTGATTGATAGATATGATAGGTAGGTATGATAGATATGGTAGATAGGAAAGATAGAAACAACTGTTTGCATACACACACACACATACATTATTGTCTCCCTTTCTCTGGAGAGCCCTTGGCCTGCAGGGACCAGTCAACTCTTTAATAACTCCACGGGCTACATACACGTCAGTGGCCCAAACTAGCAATGTGGCAACACAAGGGAACCATTTTCTGTAGGGCAGACTGACAGGATCCTGAGGGGATCAAGGATTTCTTAAAAGCTCAGGCCCCACAACCCACAAGCAGCCCAGCAAGCTGTCAGGCTGAAAGCCTTGCCGTTTCCTTCGGGGACATGGTCCTTTTCCCTTTCCCCTTCTTGACAATTCGGATTCAGTTCCCAACTCTCCATTCCTGCTTACTGTGTAGACTTTGCCCTCACAAAGATGAAAGGGAAAGGCCTGGCTCAAGTCGGCATTCTGTCTATGCCTAGGGGGAATAAGGGAAGGAAGCCGAGGTTATCCTCTGGAAGAAGGGCCCGAGTGACTCCTTTGTAGTGGCCTCGCTTTGTAGTGAGTGGCCTGCCATGAGACGCGCAGTACACCTTGTGAGCGTGAGTCCTATCAGCCGAGAGCTGCAGTCTGTGCATCGGTCATCTTCTCAGCAGTCCAGCACATGTGCTCCCTCAGCGGTGAAGAGAGTGATGTCACCATAGCCTGAAGTCTTCCAGTGACTCAGGCCCAATCCAAGAACCTCCATCTCTTGAGTCCAGTACATACTTGTTCCCTGACACTCACAGCAAATGACATCTCCTAGCCCAAAAATCCACCCCCACCTAGTTAATCGTGTAACTCACTCCAGGGCAGAAATCTGTTTTCATGCTAAGCACAAGTTTTGTATGGCTCTTTACCTTTGGGGTTGGGGACTCTGGTCACTGCATCCTTCAAGACATTTCCCTTATTGTTCTAAAGGCCCAATATGCCATTTCTTGAGCAAAGCGTTCAGTTGTGCATTTCCACAATTCTTACACAAATGGTGTGTGTCAGTCAGCTTTCTGCTACTATGACAAAATACCTGAGGTGATAATAAGCTAGAAGGAGGAGAGATTTGCTTTGACTCACAGTTTCAGAGTTGCAGTCCATTGCCACTTGTCCAGTTGCTTTGAGACCTGTGGTGGCACATTATATTATGGCAGGAGCACATGGAGGAGGAGGCCTGTTTTATCACACGATGACCAGGAAACAAGAGAAAGGGGAAGGGAGCAGGGCCAGGATGCCAATGTCCCTTCAAGGGCACACCCCCATGGCCTAACTTCCTCCCAAGAGGCCCCATCTCCTAAATCACTGCCTTTCAATGGCCCCACCAGTGAGAACCACACTTTTAACATGCAGGCCTTTGGGGAGATGCTTAAGACAGAAGTTAAAGCATGGTGCTATTTCTCAGTGTAGATGGGGAACTTGGATTTTAGCAAAATCATACAACACAAGGAAACAAGCATAGAAGGTTTCCCTTTTTTGTTTTTAAATACACGTGAGTTATCTAGCTTGATTCATACTCAATAGCTTGGTTAAAATTAGTGGTTTTCCATCAAACTCAATCTAATCTAACGAGGAGAGTTAGCACCACCACGGGTCTCTCAGCTCTAGAGACAACAAAAGTCACATTTCTAAGAAGGTTTGAGGTTCTGGGGATGGAACCAAGGCCTGTGCCCGGCAAGACTCTGCCACTCAGCTACACCTCAGCCCTGGGCTTTTTGAGACAGACTGTCAATACGTAGCCCCAGCAGGCCTGGAACTCACGAGCCTCTTGCCTTCTGAGTGCTGGGATTACAGGTATACACCACTATGTCCAGCTTCAAAGAAGTTGTAAGTGAGAATATTGTAAGAATGAGTTTCCCAACCAAAAAATACAAAAAATACAATGAAGCGAGCTTTTTCTTGCTCCCTGGTTACTACTGAACCCAACTGGGCCTAACTGGGCAGCAACAGGAGATGCAGAAAGGACACAGGATAGACAGACAGACAGTGAGTAGGATCAAGTGTGCTGAGCACTGGGGTGGAGAAGCACAGCAGCCTCATTGCTTCTTTTCTCTATTAGTCTCTTCATTTACTCTGCTTCTTTTCTCTATCTTTATTCTTTAAAGCCTTACTCCCTTACAGTTCTTTAAAATCTCCCTTCTAAAGTCTTCTTTTCTGTTCTTTAAAGTCTCTTTCCTTGGACTCGCTCTGTCCCATGTTTTCTCTTAGCTGTTCTTTAGCATAATCTCTCTTAATTCACTGCTTTCACTGTCCCATGTTCTCTCTTTAGCTTTCTTAAAGTCTTAAGCTTTCTTAAAGTCTCAGTCCTTAGACTTGCTAGCAATTCCCCTTTAGCAATTCTCCTTTAGCAATTATTTTCCCTTCAGCAATTCATTTTCCCCCTTCAGCAATCTCCCTCCAACAATCCTCCCTTCCAAAAGCCTCCCACATCAAAAAGCCAAAAGCCAAAAAAGCCAAAAGCCAAAAGCCCTGCATCCTCCTTCAGCAAGTCTTTTATACCCAGTGGTAAACAGGGGGAGCAGTGGTTCTCGGGGAGGGGTGTGACATTGTAACAGGAGAAAGCTGTGTCCCTGCTTGTCTGAAAGTAAACAACTTAGGAAAAGCAGCTGAGCTGCATCTCGCCTTCTAGCTCTCTTCTGCGGCTGGGGCTGTGCCAAACCTCAGCCTACAGATTATTTCTTAGGAAGATGCTGCTTTGCATCTTACTCCAGCCTTATTCTGCAGCTGGGGCTGTGCTGAACTCAGCCTACAAAACATTGAGTACAACTGTGCTAATGTCCTCATAGGCTTCTTGTACTCCACTCTCCACAGGTCAAAACTTAATTATTAAAATACACAACAAACAAAAACAATTTGAATACTTAACAGTTAAGCATTATATACTTGACTTTTCTGTCCAAAGTGATTTTGTTTTTTCAAAACCAGGTTCTTGGCTGATGCTTTGCTAATAACAAGGTGTAAGCTTTAAAGACAGCATGTCCCTTACTGAGTCCTTTGGCATGCACCATTCATTTGATCTTCACATCTGTCCTGGAAGCAGTGTTGTTAGTTTCATTGTATAGAACAAAACTTGGGAGAGCTGAAGTACCTGACCCTAAAGGTAGAAAGAGGAAAGATCACAGTGACAATGTCTTTGGGTGTTGCCAGCCAGAGTTGAGGAGCTGGGATTTGAACCCCAGTGGCCTGAGCTGCTGTGCCACACAGTTGAAAACAATTTTCCACACCACAGTGACAGGGACAGAGCCCCTGGTTTCCATGGCCTGATGTGTGCAGAATGAAGTTGATGGCCTGTTATAACAAGCAAAAGACCCCTGCTTCCCCCGGCAGTGCTTGGAAAGAGCTGGAAGGAAGCTTAGTAATCACCTGCCTAGGGCTTTCTGCACAATGACCCCTCACATCCCAAGACTGAGAAAAGTTGTTCCTGAGGTGGGGGAACTCAGAAGACCCTGTGTTTGGCCTTGTTCTACACACAGGAACATGAACTTCTTCACAGTGCACATGGAGATACTTGGACCAAGAGAGTCCCAAGTTCATCCTTGGCCTCCAGGTTCCAAATCCACAGATCTGCAGGCCACTCTCATGTCATCTCCATCTCCTGTCCTCTCAGTGAGTAGAAGAATGGTGTCCTGGGTGCTAGGGATGGTCAGGCCCAGCCATGTGCAGCCTGGGGCAGAGCCATAAGCAGCAGCACCTGTGTGATCAGGAGCAAGCACTATATCTTTGCTGAAAAAGACTCTGTGCTCTCCATAACACCAAGATCCATTCCTGTGGCTACAGGTCGGGTACCCCTGGACACTGCCTGACCTGCTGTACCTTCTACACTACCCCTGATCCTGGCCCTTTTAACATTTATATGTGCGTGGGTACAGTGTTTCATGGCTATAATCCCAGCTACATGTAAAGCAGAGATTGGGAGGATCAAGGTTTGAGGTCTGCCTGGGCAAAAACACTAGTGAGACCCCATCTCAATCAACAATCAGAATTCAAACTTGGAGCCTCAATCATCAATCCTTATGTGAAGATGTCTCTGAACTCTCTTCACAGTCTAAAGTACTCTTCTCCCATAAGCTTCTGTCTGGGCGGGTTCATGCTTGTTTGTGCATGTCTTCCCCCTCCTGAGTTGCAAGCACAGTTTTGCATTTCCATTTTGACATTTGGCTATGTGGATTTTTCTCCCACCAAAACTCAGGCCAAGGCTGATTTCCCTATGGTAATGGCTTTGAAGTAGTGGAGTCTGTAGTAGGCATTTGAAGCCTGAAGTAGCCACCCTCAGGAATGGATTAGTGTTTTTCTCCAGAGACTGGGTTGGGTCTTGGGGACTGGATTGGGTCTTGGGGACCAGGTAGATTAGGTTAGGTCTTGGGGATTGGGTTGGGTCTTGGGGTCCAGGTTGGGTCTTGGGGACCAGGTTGGGTCTTGGGGATTGGGTTGGGTCTTGGGGACTGGGTTGGGTCTTGGAGACTGGGTTGGTTGCCACATGGGCAGATTGCTGGCATTCATGGCCTGCTCTTTCTCACTCATGCTTCTGCAAGGTGATGGTACCCACCACGAGGCCCTCTCAAGAAGTTCATGCTGGGACCACACTCCTGGACCTACAGGAGTGAGCTAAGTAAACCTCTTTATTTTATAAAGTACTCAGTCTTCATTATTTTGTGATAGTAACACAGAACAGCTGAGGACACATTTCTAACCTAGAATAGTGTTTTGGCACATGGTAGGTGTTTATTACATTGAGTAAATGAAGCCCAGTGTCTCCTAGAACAAATTACAAGCCCGTTATTCTGACTCTGACCTGCTGTGTTGACTCCCTTCTCTTCTACCCTTAGGCATTTGCACCTGCTCTTTCCTTGGACTGTGATGTAGCTCAGGTGCATCCTCCAAGAGCCTTTCCCCGGCCCCACCTTATCTTATTTTGCACATCACCCCATTACAGCCCTATTGACGTAATTATTTCCTTCACAGTGATCAGACTACTTATTGTTCATAATCCGGAATTAGAAATAGGGGAAGACCTTATTACTTATTCATTAAATCCCAAGACTGAGGTTCTCAGGGCACATAGTGGATGCTTACAAACATTTGTTGAACAAATGATTAAAGTGAGGAGTCTGTTTTACCAAGTCACTGCCTTCACATGGCCTCCCCTGACTCCTGATGCATTTACTTCTGACCTTCATCGATGTTTTCTGGAAACAATTTTCACATCAGCTAGCATCATATCTCTTTGGTATTTGAGGACAGTACATTACCTATCAGACAAACGACATTTCCCCTCCAAACAGAGGATAGATTTACTCACAGGCAGCCTAATGGAGTGGTTGAAAGCTTCAGTTTTAAGGTCAGATGGATAAATATGAGTTCTGACCACAACACAGAATAGCTGTAGGACACTGTCAATGTTACTGAGGCTCTGGATTCCTGGTGCCTCCATTGTCAAGTGGAAACTAACAGACCTTACCTCATTTTTTAGCTTTGAGAATTAAATGAGAACTTAATGTACAAAAGCCTGGAGTTCATGTTCAATGACTTTTATATTCTCATGGATTTTTTTTTTTTTTTGGTCCCCAGTGAGTACAGTTCAACAGTGGAGGCAATGGCTTGATGAAAATGATGATAAGACAAAGAGCCAAAGACTAAGTTCTAGTCTGAGTTCTGCAACCAACCAGCTAAGTGAGCCTGGGAACACTCTCCATGTCTGCTGATCTAGGAAATGAAAGAGTTATATTTCACAAGCTCTCTTGGACCTTGTGATGTGAAACATCAGGTTACAGAGACTCTGCAGGGTCACATGAAGTCCCCTCACTGTTTCTGCCTCACTCACTCTCCTCCTCTACCACATGCCTTCCAGTGGGAATTTCCTGTGCTAATCCAGGCACTTCCTGTACTATCCCAGGCACTTCCTATGCTATCCCACAGTACTTCCTGTACTATCCCAGGTACTTCCTGTACTATTCCAGGCACTTCCTGTGCTAACCAAGGCACTTCCTGTACTATCCCAGGGCCTCATCCTCCTGTTAGAGTTATCACAGAAAAGCAGCAGGACTTGGCTATGATCTCTTTCATCATTTCTGGTTGCTGTTAGAGCAGAAACTCCAGACTCCTATCAAAACATTGCAGACAACAGAATTCAAAAACTTTCAGGTAGGGGGCCCTGGGAAGTCATTCAGTTCTTTTTTCTCTCTCAAAAATGCATGGATAAGAAAAATGTGCAATATACATATACTGGAATGTGATTCAGCCTTAAGTAGAATGTTGCTCTGACACCTGTTACTACATTGGTTGAACCCTGAAGACATTGTGTTGAATGAAATAAGCCAGACACAAAAAGGACAGATACCATATTATACACTTTTATGAGGAACCTAGAACTTTCTGTATAGACAGAAAGTAAAATGGTGGTTTCCAGGGCCTGGAAAAAGGGAAGAAGGGGGAGCCACTGTTTGATGTGTACAGACTTCCTGTTGGGGAAAATGAAAAGGTTTTGGGTATAGATGGTAATTAGCAGGAAAATTGTCAAACTTTGTGTTATGTCTAATTTACCACAATATATGTTTTTATTTACATAGTTTTATCTTTAATCAATATATAAAATTGTATATATTTACCACGTACAACATCTTTTAAGCACAGATACACTATGGGATGAGTGCATTGCTGCACTCTTAGCATGTTTTGAAGAGCACGATATTATTGCTAACTACAGTCATCGAGTTGTACTTGAACTTATTCCTCCCATCTTCCAAAATGCTATATCCACTCCCTCTCTTCCCAGCCATTCTACTCTTCACTTTCTAGTCTCTACTCTTATGAGATCAACATCTTCAGAGTCTATGTACGAATGAGATCATTTGGTATTTGTCTCTGTGCTTGGCTTATTTCACTTTGCACAATATCCTCCAGGCTCATCCATGTTTCACAAATGACAGGTTCACTTCTTTTTATGGCTGAGTAGTGTTCTATTGCCTATGTGTACCACATTTTCTTTATCCATTCATCTGTCAATTGACAGGTTATTTTCACATCTTGGTGATTGTGAATAGTGCTGAATGAACATGGGAGTGCAGATGTCCTTCCAAATGCCAATTTCATTTCCTTTAGATATATACCTAGCAGGAGGATTGCTGGATCATATGGTCATTGTAAGTTTTATTGGGTTTTTTTTGGTTTTTTTGTTTTGTTTTGTTTTTTGTTTTTTGCAGTACTGGGGTTTGAATTCAAGGCTTCACATTTGCCAGGCAGAGTTCTACCACTTCAGCCACTCCCCCTAGCTATTTTGGAGCTAGGGTCTTGCTTTTGGCCCTGATCAGCCTGGACCATGGTCCTCTTGTTTAAAGCGTCTGCCCTTGCTAGGATGGCAGCTGTAAGCCACCACACACAGCTTTTTTTCCACTAAGATGGGATCTTGCAAACTTTTTTCCAGGGCTGACTTGGAACTGTGACCTTTCTGATCTCAGCCTCCCAAGAAGCTAGGATTACAGATGTGAGCCACCAGCGTCTGACTATTTTTAATCTTTTGATGAATCTCTATCCTGTTTTCCACAAAGGCATTCCCACCAACGTGCAAATAGTCTCCTCTCACCATATCTTTGACAGCACTCATTACCTTTATACTTTTAATAGTCCCTGCTACAAATCAGAGTGTCCCCTAAAGGCTTCATCTCCAGCTGAGCCCTGTGGCACTACTGGAAGGTGGTGGCACCTTTAGGAGGTGGAGCCTAGTGGGAAGAAGGTAGGACACTGGGGATGTGTCTTTGAAGGGATTGTGGGATACTGGCCTCTTTCTCTCTCTCTCTCTCTCTCTCTCTCTCTCCCTCTCTCTCTCTCTCTCTGTCAGCTTTCTGGCCACCATGAGGTAAACAGGCCTTCTCCACCATGCACTCCTGCCATGATGTACTGAACCACCACAGGCCCAAAACAACAGGGCCAAGTGATCATAAACTAAAATCTTTAGAGCCATGAGGCAAGATGAACTTGCTTGTGTCAGGTACTTTATCAAAGCAATGAAAAGCTATAGAATCTAAGAGATGTGAGGTGACATTTTTATAGTGTAATGTATTATTAAATCAGGACTCCCAAAGGACCAGTCCAGCCAGACAGAACCACCCTGCCCTGCATCTGCAGGTGGAGCAAGTCCTCCCACCCCACCCCCAGTGACTCCAGTGAGGTTTGGGAGCTGCCCTCCCATCCTATCATTGTACAGATGGGAAGACGAAGGCTGAAGTTCTGGAGCTATTTCCTTGAGGTCACAATGGGTAGTTGGGGAAAAGCACTGCACTGTCATTGGGGATCACACTGCCACCTCCAGAGGATGCCAGGTCCCCAGCACCTTGCCAAGATATCTTAACAGGGGTCCTGGCTCCACTGAAGAGCCAGCCTGGCTCCACTGGCTTGGAGAACAGAAGAGCCCTGCCTCCATGTTGCACATTGGTGCCCACTCAGGCAGCCAGAGGGAGGCTGAATGGTGCCAGGCGGCAGTCGGTGAAGACAGCTGCTGCAGAGAGTTCAAGTTACCTCAGCCACCGGGAGCTGACAGGAAAGCTTCCTTAAATTAAACCCTAGCCATGAGAAGGGGCTGGGAGTGCAGTCACTTCCTCCTTTAGGGGCTCTGTTTGAGTCTTCAGAGGCCAGGGGACACTGGGGGTGAACACAGAACAGTAGGAGATGGCATGGGCACAGTTCCCAGGGTCTGCAGCCTGGCCTGCCCTCCAGCCCAGAATGACTGCTGCTGTTCAGGGCAACTTGTGCTGGCCACTGAGGGTGTGGGGAACAGGGCAGGTGGCCCACAGAGTTCCCTCAGCTCTGGGGGCCCATCCTAAGGTGAGTACATTAGGTCCCAAGATGAAGTCAGAATAGCCAGCATTGACTGAACACTACCGAGACCAGATTTAGGGTGCCCTGGACCTGGCGGGCATGCACCTCCTGGAATTCCTTAAGACCCTATCTGTCCCACACAAGGCCAAGTTTAGAATGTATAAGAGCCACAAAGGAGCCTCCAAAGGATCCAGGTTCCTGAAATAACATAGACCTGGGCATGGAAGCAAGTGTATGCAATGATCACCAACACAGAACTGTGGAAAATACGTGTCCTGCACACCCCGTGCCCATCATTATTCCGCACACCTCTGGCTCAATTCACCCTAACCCTACTTTTCTATTATGTTCCTAGCCAACCTGTTTATAGCTGTTGCGCCTGTTCAATTGGAGGTGAAGGAAAGGATGTTCAGACTATGCTTTTAGGACCTGGTCTCAGGCCCTTCAAGGCGGTGTGTGCAGGGTTGGAGTGGGTGGTAAGGATTCGGGAGGTGTCGTCTCTTGGTCCATGGTAAGTTTCTGTATCTAAGTTAATAAATAGCCCCAACATTGTTGCAAGAACCATTCTAGGCCTGGAGATAAAAGGTCACCAGAGATGATTGCCAGGGCTTTCCACCATCATGCAGGAGGGCAGAGATGAAGGAAGAGGTGTGTGAGGTTTCCCAAGGAATGGCCCAGCACCCATTGGGAAGGCACCTGAACCTCTCCAGGAAGCAGAGGGCAGCAATGAAATGGCCCTGTCTTTGTGTGTGTATTGGGGCAAAGGCTGTGTTGCAGGTTCCCAATCAGCAGGTGTGGAGGAGGAGTTGTAGAAGAGGCACAAAACAGGCAATGCCTGGAAGCAGGTGTCAGCAGGTGAGCCAGCGTAACCTGGGTCCAAGTGTTGCTAGGACTGGTATGCTCTGTGAGGAGCTAGGATTCTACCATTCATTGTGTATACTCTCTCAGAGAGTGAAAATTGGTTTGGGAAAAACTCATTACTAGGATACATTTAGAGAGCCAGGAATAGCAGTGACAGGTGACTCACTTCAAGCTGAGGCTTTGTCCATGCAAACCTGCCATAGAAGTCTATTTGTAAGGACAGAGGAGACTTTGAGCAAAAAAAAAGCGGGGGGGGGGTGGAGAGAAGGGACCTAACAGGGTCATTCAAGAAACAGAAACACAAAACCCTCCTCCCTGTCTTCCAGAAAAATATCTCACAAGGGGAAACTGGCCACCATGAGCAAGAACCAGCAGACATAGTGAGGGCAAAGTGGACCACTTTTACAGAGAGAATAGAGCGCCAGTGTAGAAGAGAACAGAGAATACATCTTGTTAAATAGATATTTTAAAATAAAAATTATTGGAAAGAAAAACAAATGTATTTGGGAAACACCAAACAGAATTTCTAAAAGTGAAAACTACAACATAACTATCCCTCATTATCTTTAAGGAATTGTCTTCCAGATCCCCAAGGACCCAAAACCCAGGGAAACTTATTTAAAACATATAAAATGAAGTGGTAATTACATCTGAGTTATGTGTATTCTCCCATAGTCTTTAAATAGTCTCTAGATTGCCTGTAATAGCTAACACAATGTAAATATTATGGCTGATATGTGCTGTATTGCTTAGGTAATAGAGACTAGAAAAAAATCTATACACATTCTGTACAGATGCAATTTCTTTTTCAAATATTTTCCACCCACAGTTGATTAAATTGGTGAATGCAGAACCTGTGGATATGGAGAGCCAACTGTAATTGAAATTTAAAACTCAACAGATTCAGGAATTGGGAGAGGGGGGAAGAAAGAGAGCAGTGGAGGGGGTGAATTCAAGTATGATTCATTTAATTCATTGTAAGAACCTTTGTAAATGCCACAATGTACCCCCATCCAGCACAACAATAATAAAAAATAAAACTCAACAGATGATTACAAAGCAGAAGAGATGCAGTTGAAATGGAAATTAGTAGATTGGAAATTAGGTCTGAGGAAAGGACAAGATGTATAATAGAATGCAGAAAAAATGAAATGAGAATTCTAATATAAATCTAATAAGAGTTCCAGAAAGAAAGAGCAGAGGAAATGAAGGAAATTTTCAAAGCACATTTTCCAAGACAAGGTGCGCATGTCTGTGGAACTACTTGCAGACTCAGTGGAGTAGGTCCCTGCCCTGGGTCCTGAGCCTCAGGGAGCTCCAACACTGTGGAGTGCCTGTCTTGATGTTTTCTATTTTGAGACTTTTTGTTTTGTTTTGTGTTTGTTTATTTATTTGTTTGTTTGTAACAAAACTCATGTGGGCACAGACCTATTTCTCCCCATCAGCAGACTCTCTGCCTCTCTGTCTGGTGCAATGGACAATAGACATTCTGACAGACTTCAAGTTTTGCACCTATGGGTGATGCTGGGGCTCTGTGGCCAGACCCTGGCTTCAAGACAGTGACCTGGTGGGCAGATCTCTTTCTTTGGCCAAAGGAGAATTCCCTTCTTAAGATTATGTGTGACAGGGCTGCCACAGTGATGCTGACGCACTGATTTTGGTGACTCAAATGATTGATCTAGACAAGGTTCCCCCAAAAGTATTTTCTCAGGCGCCCACATACCCTGTTATTTATCAGCAATTATAAATATCCAGGAATAAAGCTAGCAGAGTGAATTTATAGCCCATCACTAAAAAAGACAGAGAGAAAATCCCCAAAGCAGCCTGACAGTGAAGTCTTCTGAGCTACAGAGGTCAGACAATGTCAAGTAACATTCTTAAAATGCTGCAGAAACTGTCAACCCAGAATTCTGCATCCAGATAGAGCCTCATCAACCATGAGGATAAAGACCAATGTTTACATTGTTTACAGTGTGTTGCCTCACCGAACAGCAAGATGCTTACTCAAGAAAAAAGAAATTAATCTGGATGAAAACATAAGGTGGAAGAAGCAATTGGGGGTGCAAATAAATAAATACAATAAATAAATGTCTGGGAAAATCAGTATGAGCTCACTACATGATAACAAGGAAAATTCTGACTGAATCAGTTTGGAAATAAAGTACACATTCATGATCTTGATTGTGGTGAGGTGCACAATGTGTTAAAATACATCACGGTTTATACTTTAGATAGGTCAAAATATTGTTATTGACAATTACACATCAACAGAGTGGTTTAAAAAAAGAAAGAAAAGTGAAACTCAAATTCTCAACAGTAATATCATGAAAGGTAGAAAATAAAACGAGAGTTAAAGCTTCCAGGTTCTTTGTATTATTCAGAAGAAAGTTAAAGACACTAGCATTACACACTGTGAAGTTGAATTTATGGATCTACAAACTTAACTCTGATTTACTAACACACAAGAAATAGATTATACAACTTCCAAACTACTATAAGAAAATAAAACTTGAAAAGTCCAAAAATAGATAGAAAAGGAGAAAAAGAAAGGTATTAAATCAAAAACACAAAAGAAATTTACTTATATCTTAATCACCACAATAAAGTAAATTATCCAAAGTTAATATTTAAATGCAGACTTCAGATTAAATAAAAAACAGCATCTTGTTATGGATTGTGTATGTTTACAAAAGGCAACCTAACAACAAAGAATGAAAGAAAGTTTAAAGTAAATCAATAGGAAAAAAATACCCAAGTCAGGAAGAATCCAAAGAAAGCTAGAATGTTGAATTTTAAGGCAAGAAATCTTCGTTAAGGTCGTTATAGAAGGTCATTATATAACCACACGCCAGAAATGACTGTAGGAAAGTGTAAGATATATGACCTAATGGCATAGGCTCCAATAAAATATGGGCAGCCTGCACAGTGGAATGGAGCAGGTGGTCAATAAAGGTCCAATCAAAAACCCTAATCCTTTTTAAACTGAGCTTGACTCCTAAAAGGTTTTTTTGTGGAAGCACAAACAATAGCCAGACATTCTTGAAGTCACACGCAGTAGAACGTGCACAGATGATGCTCTGAAGAGAAAATAATTGTGACAGTGCAGTGTAACAGTAGGCACAATGTACAAGGAGAACCAAGCAGTCAATGTATGAAAACACACGAGTGACAGGTGGCACTGCCCGTCAGAGGTGCTAACACCGCTGTTTTCTCCATGAACGTTTAAATAAAGCTGGAGGTCTAGTTCACTCCATGCCTAAAAGCAAATTCAATGTGAATTAAAGATCTAAATGTCTAAAGCAAAACTTGAAACTTTTAGAATAAAATAAAACAGACTATCTTTTTTGGTCCTGGGTAGGGAAAGCGCTCTTTAAGGACATGTTGAGTAGCTGAAACTAAGTCCATTTAAACTCTCAGAAGCACATGGAAAATGTTAACATCTCTTGAAATCTCTTCTCTCCAGACATTCATAGACAGTAAGAGAGGCGGCAGGAGGTGCTTTGTGGGGGAAGACAACATGGTGGCCTCATTGGAAAGTCGCCGAGCTAGAAGGAGAAGACTCTGGCCTGAAGCCAAGGTTAGGTTAGGGTCTAGGAGTCCCACAGCCTACAGCCCCCAGACCCTCTGCAGAGACCTCATCCCTGGGACTCTGCACACAGGAGTAGCTGGCACTTTCTTGCAAGACCTGTTCTAATGGTTGTATTTAAAAGCTGGGCGTTTGGCCCATACATCCTGGCTGTTATGGCTTCATTTGATTTTGCTTGCGATAGGACGACTTAGAGAGGGCATCCAGAGAAAGCTGCTTGCTTCCTCATGCACCATTAAGAGGGCTAGGCCAAAATTCCTCACCCTTGTCATAGCCTGCGGGGACCAGCTCTCCTGGAGGAGGAGGTTGGACTGCAGGCACCCAGCTAGGAGGTAGCAGTGACCAAGCCAGTTACAGCCTGTACCTTAGGAACGGCCAGAATTGCCCAAGGGTGTCTTTCCCAGGACTTCTCCCTCCAGATGTCCAGCAGAGAGCCCACTGTGGTGTCCAGGGAGGCCCAGATCCATCCAGCCCTGTGCAAGCTGTTAAAGTTAGCATGGTGCTTTTTGCTTTCATCATGGCAATGAGCAGGAGTGATGAATCTGATACGGGCCTCTTAGCATGAGGCAGGTAGGGAGAGGAGGAATGTCTTCCTCATTGTGGCCTCTTTGAGGGCCTTTGGCTAGTGTTCCTGTGAAGTCTGTCCAAGTAGCAGGCCGTGTGAGTGCCTGGCTCTCCCTTGTTCTGCCTCTGCACTTGAGTCTAGATTTCCGCTACATCTCACTCCATCACAGACACTGTGTCTGTCTCATCTAACAGGAGCCCCTCGGAGGAGGCTGGGCCGCCACTGGGCCTGAGGAGGGAGGAGAGGGCAGGGAAGGGCCTGAGGCCCTTCAGGAAGCCTGATTGGTGCACTGGGCAGGCAGGCAGCCATGTATTTAATGCTTATTGACAGACTTCCCGTGGCCTCTCTAGGGTCACTCAGCTATTGTAATGATGACCCCAGGTCAGAGCTGGCTTCAGGGTTCATGGTCTAGGCCCAGAGCCTGAGTTCATGCTCAGCTCACTGTCACCTCCTGACACTTGGAGTCATTTTGACACAAGGGATTTCCTATTTTCATTCCTAATTGGGCCACAAACCATGCAGTGGGTCCTGCTTGCCCGGGATGGGGGCTTGCCCAGTAGGAAGGATTGTTGGGAGTATTGTCTGTTGGTCAGAAGACAGCAACATTTTCATTTGAGTGGCAAGATTAGGAGAATGCCCAGGAAAGGGGGCACTGAAGGGACATGTGCAAGGAGGTCAGGGGTGTCTCCTGTGTCATTTGATTATTCACACAAAACCAGAACAGGTGCTCTGTTATCATGCATCCCTATCACCACTTCTCTACCATCTCTTGGTCTTCTCTGCATAAACATGGCTGTGACTAAGACCCCAGGTCTGCAAGGGCATTGAACAACCTGTCTGCAGCAGCTGTCACACTTTGCTGCCCAGAGGACAGGAAAAGACACCCCACCTCTGACTTCAGTGAGTTTAAGTATCTCAAATCAAAGTAACGTGAAAATGAGCAGGAAACCCTCCTTTGATTTCCTGACATTGCTTAATGTAAGGAACTCAAATGTTTTTCAAGTACAGCAAAAGCAGTGGGCAACAGCTTTCACAGGTGGAGTACTTAGAGAGTGAAGAACCCGGTGGCACTGGCCATGGGTAGTTCCCAGGCCTGGGACATCTCAGGAGAGCCTAACTTACATCCAGTAGCTCTCCGCTTACCTGGCTTTGGGGTCCTCACTTCCTGAGCCTTACGAATAAAGCAGTCCCCAGAACCCGCCTGGGGAGACGGGCTAATAAGGCAACAGTGGTAAAAGAAACTGGAAGAAAGGCATGGGAATCAGGGGACCCGCCACAGAGGAACCTCGTGGCAAAGGAACATGAGAATCCAATCTTCCACACCTTAAAAGCAACAAGGCCACAGCAGTGGAACTTTGGGACTAGCACAGGAAATACGGGACCAGAAGCATTTTGCATTGGGGTTTTGTTTTGTTTTTTGAATACTTGCATCTACAGCGTGAGAAATCTCAGGAATGAGACTAAGTCTAAACAGGAAACTTGTTTCTGCTTCATATGTACTCATACATGCAGCCTGAAGGGTTTTCTACAAGTTCAGAACACCTGGGTTGAGCTGCCACTGGGGTCAGATGTGAATGGAACCTTCCACTTGCAGGTTCATCAGAGCTCTGCAAGTGACAGATTTTGGAACATTTCAGATTTTGGATTTCCAGGTTAGAGATTCTCAAAGTCCACCCAATTTTAAAGATCCATCGCATTCTATGAAAACTCACTTGATTCTGTGAGCCACCGTCGTGGTGGAATTAGGGTGGCGTTTTCTGCCTCACCTGTTAGTAAGTGGAGCTGGAAAGGACGTTACATGTAATTAAGTCCTAATTCAATATGGCAGAAGGGAAATGGCTCACAGCCCAACTGAGTTCTTACCATCACCACAAGCCATGCACACGTACACCAATTCCTGTGATTTGTCTCGAGCACCGTATTCCCTATCTTCCCAATAAGCGTCATGGTGGCAGGATTTGGAGGTGCAGTAGTTAGGAACTGTGTAGGGATTCAGCTCCAATTGTCCCACAGCCACGATCTCTCTCCGAGTCCCTGACTCCAGAACTCTTGGTTCTGAAGCCGTGAGTTTCGGGTGGGAGATTTGGCCCTGGGATAGGGCCACAGGAAGCCATCTGCAGCGTCAGGAGGAGATGTGTGCAGATCAAAGTCAGATCCTGCATGAGGAAAGCCTGTTATAACCTGTTGAGGCTCATTTGCTTCTACACGAAAATAGCTCTGAAGATCCTGAGATAAACGGCTAACAGAACAGAAGGAAAGAGCCGTGCTGAGAGCAAACTCCACAGGGCTGGAAGGAGAGCCATGAGATGTTGAGTTGGAATGTGTTGAGGAGCCCGTTTCTCAAGGCGGGTATTTAAGACCTCTGGCTCTAACAATCTCTGCTTTATTTCTAGAGGAAGAGACCTCCCCATTCTGCACCCCCAGGAAGCCTTCCTCTGTGTCCTACCCATGCCTCAGGGTTAACTGTTGCGAAGATTTTTCTAGTTTGTTCCCCAAAGGTTCACATAGGAAGCTTGGTCCCCAGTTGGAGGTGGTGGGACCTCTAAGGAGCGGGGAGGTAATCAGCTCACTGAGGCATCACTTTCAGAGGAGATTAATGTAGTTCTCATAGGACGCTGGTTAGTTCCCATGAGAGTGGGTTATTATAAGATCAAGACTGAATCTCTCGAGCTTCCTGACTACCATATGATCCTTTGGGCATGTGGCTGGTTATCTTTCCATTTCTATTTCTCTGCCATGTTGTGGTGCAGCTAAAAGGGGATTCTTGCCAGGACACCAGAACCATGCCCTTAAACCTCTAGAATTCTGAGCTTAATAAACCACTTCATCAAGTTCCTAGCTTTGGGTATTTTGTTACGTCAACAAAAAATGCCATAGGGCAGTCTCTTGTTCTAATAGTAATCAACCTACAGCCTGCAAAAGAACTGGGGAAAGAGCCCATCTCCATCCATAGCGGATGACAAGGAACATCTCACCCACAGAAAGAACACAGAGACCTTTCCATCTGCTTCTCAGTGACGTGTCCATCCAGAGCACTTTCCTGAGTCCTTCCACCAGCCTCAGTTGTAGGCCTTGGTGGGCACAGGCTGGACCTACTGAACAAGCACTCACTACCTGGGGCAGAAGAGGGGAGATGGTCATTAGCCCTGGAAAGTGAGCTTCCCTTGCCATCATCTCTCTCTTGAGAAGACTGGGGTGGGCAGCTGCCCATTACAATCAAATCAGCCTCCCACTCAAAGAGAGCAGGACACAAGGAGTAAAAGACAATGACTACGGGCAGTAGAGAAAAGGAGGTCCGATGTGGGAAAAATGCAAGCTACTGTCCCAAGAAGGACAAGAATCCCAAGCCAGTGTTAATACCAAGGAGATAAAGTATTGGAAAACACAAACAACCAAGAGGCCTCGGGGGAATGAGAAAAGCTAACAAATTATATGAGAGCTTGTAACCCCATACGGCCAAAGTGGCCACACAAAACACAAATAATTCTGAGGTGCGTAGTTGAGAGATCGAGTCACTGACTGAGGAAGTGAGAGAGCTCCCCACGAGTCCCCAGGGACGATAGCCAGGGTCCTCATTCCAGGGGGTTTTAGATGACATGGAAGGAGTTGGAAAGAAGGTGACCGCAGAGGGCTGGCTGTGGGCAGACGGGCTCTGGACACAGCCAGCAGAGGTTGTGCAAGTGGTGACAGAGGAGGGTAGAGCTCAGGCAAGCAAGGCCCCAGTGGCCACCTTGATGAGGAGGCCTGCAGAACTGGACAGGAAGACAGCTAAGCCAGGTGGCCTCAGGATGTAGGAAATGACTGGCCCTGGGGACACTAGGAAGCCTCAGGGCCATGAGATGGCCTTTCCAGATGGCCTTCCCAGAGGGGAAACACCTGGAGGCCAGTATTGCAGCAGGGCAAACCTCTGTAGACCTGCAGGGTGTAGTCGGTCCCCTGGGAGTCTCAGGCGTGCTTGGCAGGAAGGAGACAGGTCTTCACCATCTGTCACTCTCGTGAGACCATCTGCAAATGCACAGGTTCCAGTTCTCAGGGGCCGAGCTGTCTCTTGCAACCCTGCTCACCAGAATCCTAATCCTGAGAGGTGCTCAGTGATCCCTACTGGTCCATCCTCCCAGTCACCCTCCCTGCCTGTGCCTGCCCTTCCTGTAACTCCCAGCCACGTGCTGCCTGCAATGTCACAAAAAGTCCCGAGGAGCCGAAAGCAGAACCTGACCTGACCCAGAGGGCAGAGAGGTTGACAAGCACAGGCAGGCCTGATGGGGCACTGGGTCCAGGGCTGGGGCAAAAAAAGCCACTGGCCTCCTGGTCTCCAAGGTGTCTGAAGGCAGGTGACCATCACCTGACTGGGCCCATGTCAGCTTGGACTCAGCAGCTGCGTGAGGCATGCAGAGAAGCCCAGCCCTCGGTGGGGACAGGACATCTTGATTGAGCCCTCCATGCCCAGCGCAGGCCAGACGCTCGTGATGCAAACAACGAAGGGCAGGAGACTTCCTTCGTGTGGACCCTGGGCTGGGTAGGAGGCAGAAGTGGCAGGGGACCAACCTGGAAGCGAGAGCTGTCAACTCCCAGGTGTGAATGGAGGAGGGATGTAGGCGCCATCCCGGCAGAGGATGGGATGAGGGTCCCCGAGACAAAGGGGGCAGTCCTTCAAGATGTGGGCACAGCGTTGGCATGAAATGCGCAGACGCAGGAAAGCACTGGATTTGACACTGTGCCCCAGCAAGCGTCAGCTTCCTCTTGCATAAAACAAGGATCAGAACTAGAACCTGGCTCCCCTGTGGCTGTGTGTTACACGTTAACACACACAAGTCCCTTAGAACCGGTATGCACAAAAAAAGTACAACCAGCCCTCTCTCTCGACAGATTCCACACCTGCAGAATCAACCCACTGCAGGCAGAAAGCAGTCACTTCCTCAAATACAGAATTTATAAACCTGTTAAAATCACCATAAGAAGTGGACTATGGTAGAAAGGAGAAAAATAGAATGGATGAACCAATTCTGGTTACAGTACATATATACATGGAAATGTCACAGATGTCACCCTGTATAGCGATCTTAAACAAAAGTGGAGAACAGGAAGGTAAATCAGGTCCTGAGGGAGGATGGAGGAGATAAGGAAAGGGTGCAGGAGGGTGAATGTGCTGGAAATCTTATGTACTCATGTATGAAAATGGAAAATTGAGACCTGTTGAAACTATTCCAGGAAAGGGTGGGGGGTAAAGGAGAGTGATGGAGGGGGTGAATTCAACCATGATACATTGTAAGAACTTTTGTAAAGGACACAATGTACCCTCAGTACAATAATAATATAATAAAAATAAAAAACACTTATTAGGAAAAAACACATGCCCCTCCCAAAAAAAACAAACCCAGTGACTTCTGTACAGAGCATACGTGGACACTGACCCTTCTCAGTTCCCACTCAGTGCAGTACAGCACCATATGGCAGTGGCATTGCAGCCGTCAGCTGGGGACGATACAGCATGAAGGAGACGTGTATAGGCCCTATGCAAAGCCTACGCCATATTACAAAGGGACAGAGCTTTCGCAGATTTTGGTGTCACCGGGCCCTGGGACCACTCCCTCTGGATGTCTTGGGGTAGTTGTGCTCATTAATATGAGTGTTGTATTTTGTTATGTGCTCCCGGGGAACTGGGAGAACTGAGAAAGACTGGGAGGGACCAGGGGCAGCAGCACAGGATGGAAGCCACCTGAGTGCCTGAGAGGCCCTCGGGCCATGTTTTTGCTGGGCGAAAGGAGAAACTTTCTGCGTGTCATTTTACCATTAGAACAGATTACACTTTTTTATTATATGTGAAATTATATTCCCATTACATAACCTACAAAACTAAAATTAAAACACTGGTATTTTTGAGACTGCACAATTCAATGGCTGTAGGAAGCTATTGCTTAAACCTGTGCTTACTTGTGACCAAAAGAACAACCAAAAAACAAATGTCACAGTTTAATTATTTGGTTCATAAAATGCAGAATGGTAGGGCAGCTTAGGGACAAAAAAAAAAAAAGGTCACCCTAAATAGTAAAATCAGAAATCCAAGCAAAACAGCTGCCGCTTTATTGTTTGTGTGCAGTGCTAGGGGAGCCCAGGCCCCTACGTGCCAGGCAAGCCCTCCCCCTTAGCTGCACTCCAGCCCCCTGACATTGACATTGAAAGCGCATGAGCCAAGTGCCCAGCAGCCCAGCCATTCTTTCAGGCTCTTGGCCCAGTGGTAGCGGCCGAGGTCGGGAAGACGCCATTCCCACGCTCTGGCCACAAAGTCTGGGCAAATCTCTTCCATAAGGAAGAAGCTCCTGACTTTTTCCTGTTCTTTTATTGAGGTCAAGTACATGTAGCATGAAAGTTCACCTTGCCAGGTAAGCGTGCAGCTCAGGGCTAGCAAACACTTTCCTGGTGCTGTCACTGGCAGTACTACCCATGTGCAGAACTCTTCATTCTATGAAAGGGAATGCTATACCTGTTAAATAATCGTGCAGAAGTGACTGCTGCTTAAACCAGTGTACAACACACTCACCCACACTTCTTAAAAATACATACATCCTTTCCTAAAGTCTCCACTGTTTATAATCACACTTGAAGGGGGCAGTGCTGTGCACTCTGTGAATGGGGCCGGTCGCTCTCTCCTGGGATCCTCCTTGAAGGGCAGTGCACCACCTGGGGTTCCACTGGGTTCCTGGTGGGCAACGCTCTTGTTGTTCATTTCCTCCAATGTCCTGCTCTGGGCAGTGACCCTAGGTGGGCCTGGCAGGCCCTCTAGTCCACTCTGTCACATGGGCCTCATCCCTCTGTTCATGCAGCTGGCAGAAGATTTGGGGCTAGGGTTGGGAAAGAAACCCCATCAGGCCTCAGGTCTCAGCCTCACGCTTCTAACTGAGCCCAGAGAATAGCAAGACACCACTCTGGGCTACATGGATGTGGTTTTGGGGGCAGAGGGTGGTCTCCTTCCTGGAGTCCCTGCCCAATCTCTGTGGATCAAGTCAAGATCTGATAGGCCCATGTCAATGGCCACAGTAGCCTCTTGCACCATCAGAACTAGTGAGGATCAAGCACATGGGTCTTTGATCCCAGCTGATCATCACAGCCCTGGACGGTGCCCGCAATGGGGGTGTCAGAAGGACACACAACTGCCCAGAGAATGAACTCCACCATGACCAGGCCCCATTCCAACTCTCACTGGGTTTGGCTCGGCAAACCAAATACCTCCCAAGCCACCCAGAAAACTGTCCTGCTATTTGATGGCATTCCATCCACTGGGTGATTTGCCACCTGGAAGGTGAGGCGCAAGCACTTTTCACAGGGCAGCAACTATGAGGAAGGTGAACAAGGGGTTGTGAACACAGAGGGACACAACAGACATCAAGTACTAGGGAAAGAGCCCCTCTGCAGGCCCAGGGCTGAGATCCAGGAGGTCAATAGAGAAGTGGTGGAATTGGGTCCCACGGATGCCCACGTGGACTCTTGCAGGAGCATCATGGCTTTCCTACTTCTATCCCACTCTGTGCAGGCTTCATAAATCATGTCACTTTATCTACGGGTCTTTGGGAATGCTTGAAGCCCCTGGAAAGGCTGAGGTCTGAGAAAGGGACCTCAGAAGGACAGGAAGCCTTGAAATGACTAATTGTCAGGTGAGACAAATGCTGCCTGTCCTGATGCTCTCAAAGGAGGTGGGCGAGTAAGAAGGAGGCCTCCCTCTTCTCACTGCAGCTGCTGGGAAGTAGAGAGTTAAAAGCTGCTCTGAGGTCAGCAGCAGCCTTCCATCTGCCCACACAGCCCCAGTATCACCCAGGGACGGGCTCAGGCCTCACCAGATGCGTCTTGAAAGAGTGGTACACTCTTGCACTGCAAGTCGGTACAATGAAAGCCTTTGATAACCGTGATAGACATGTCGCCTCCCCCCTCCTCCAGCCTGGATACAGCGCAGGGCCCGGGACTCTTTTCCACAGAGCCTGACACAGGTCCACTGTACCTGTGGCTAGCAGCCCCACCAGTAAGTGCAGAGACTGATCCTTGTGTCCCACACACAGTGTGGCTGTGTGTGCTGAGGACTCAGTGTGTGACCATCAGTCCTGCCTGACGCTTCCATGTGATGTGATGGAGCATAGTGGCGCTTTGTCATCTAGGAATACGTTAAATGATTTCTGATGCCAATGAGTGCTGTGAAGGAAATGGGTGCCTGGGAAAGCGAGTGGCCATGTGTGTACAGACAGTGCCCAGCTTACCATGGTTTGACTCACAATGGCCCAACTTGTGGTGCAAAAGTGCACCAATACAGTCAATTCTGTTTTGCACTTTCAGTAGAGAATTCAATGAACTATACTGAAAGAGACATTCCACACTTTAGTATAAAGTAGGCTTCAATGGTAATGTTCTGAGCATGTTTAAGGTAGACCTGGCTAAGCTAGGATGTTTGGTAGGTTAGGTGGAGTGAATACTTTTCCACTTAGGCTATTTTCAGTTTATGGTGGTTTTGAGGGGACAGGTCTTCCCAGCAAGACGAGGAGCATCTTACAGTAATAGTGGGGCTGAGAGCAGGAGGCCTTGGCTTTGAGTTGACCCTTTGCAGAAGGAAACACCCCCAGGGAGACCTTGGGGGAAGCTTTCAGGCACAGGGGAAAACAGTTAAACTCCCTAAGACGTGGTGTACCACATCCCAGGGAAAGATGGTGCCCAGTGGTGGCTGGAAGGAGGCTCTCCTGGGGTGCTATGGAAGCAAAGTCACGAGTTTGGATTTGATTCTGACCTCACTCTGGGTCCCCACATGCAATCTTTATGGCACCTGCCACTGTGCGCAGCCCATGACTAATTCATAGTCATTTAACTCACCTGTAATGCCTGGGAAAGGCTGACCAACACAACCCATGGTGCATTTCAGAAAGTTTTTGAAATATTGGCATAACATAATGTGATAGTTAATTGAAAACTGTGGCCTGCATGGAAATTATAACTGCTGGTTACATTTTTAGACTTATCCCTAAGTCCCCATCGGAGACAACTGGATCTAATGCCAACTAGTCATCTACAGAGAGGCAGATCACATAACCTCAAAGTTTCCAAGAATCCAAGAATTTCAAGACTCCCTGGCACATGGCTGGGTGATCACTGAAACACCAAAGCAGGAAAGGCTTTGGGGTCAGACCTTCCCTTTCCTCTTCCCTCATCCTCCCACCAGAATATCCAATAGGCACTGTCAACACTTCTGCCAAGCTGGGCTAAACAGGACAGGAGCCACTCCCCCCACAGGCCTTAATTGTGAAAAGCACGTTCTTGATGTGGGCAAGCCGAGTGTGGCAAAATTAGAAGGGACCCAGGAAGAACTGCACCAGAGCAGGGCTCAGCATGACTCAAATAATGCTTTACAAAGACATCCTGGCCTGAAACGATGCAGCCACGTTCAGAGCTGGAAGAATAGTTAATACTCTTCAGAAAACTTTGAATCTGGGCTCTACTAAAGAACCTAACGACCCCATTGGTCCTCCTAGATTTGGCCTTCTCAGCCTCTCACCGCCTTGGGCCCTGGATGGCCTCTGCTGTCTTTCCCCACCAGCTTCTCAGTCCTTCCAACCTGGGTGGTGGGCTCGAAGCCCAGTCACAAGCCGTGATTAGGCAGCTTCCGCCCTGAGCAGCAGTGGCTCAGAGCTCAATGTTTCCATGGTGATAGTGCTGCACAGTCTTGCTTAGCCTTCTTACCCATCAGCTGCCCCTCCATTCATGTCTCCCAGTCTTCCTTCCACCATTCAGGATGACAGCCTGCCCTGAGTCTCACCTCTTCTGCTGGGGAGAGGAAGGAGGCTGGCTGGCTTCCTTCTGAGCTGGGGGACGGCCCACCTCCTCCAGCTCAGACCATGGACTCATGCAAGGGTACAGTGGGCAACCAGGAAGGGATGCTGGGTCTTACAGAACTTTCTACCCAGGTAACAACTTGGAAAGTACTGAAAATGTCCATGTGTGGCAATTTTTCAATCACACATCCCCAGCCATAAGTCAGCTTCTGAAGCACTGGTTGTGTTTGACAACCAACTCTCAGGTAGGAAAGTTCACTCTAGTGTATACTGAGTGCTTGAGTTTTACTGACCACCAGCAACTTCCTTTCTAAAACAGTGAAGTCATAATCCAGTCAGAATGTTATCACTTTAGAAAAAAAGAGTTGTTTCCAAATTCTCTTTGACACAAGATTACTTCTCTTGGAAGGAAAACATGCCTGAGGGCTTGTTACGTGTTGGGAAACAACACTGCTTCAAATTAAGACTGGTCCATTTCTATGAATTTCAGTATCTGAAGGAGTCTGTATGATTTTTATAAGATGGATAGTGTGATCTAAGCGTATAACAGAGCCAGGCATGGTGGTTCTCACCTGTAATCCTAGTACTCAGGAGACTGAGGCAGGAGGATCATGAGTTCAAGGTCAACCTGGGCTACACGGTGAGACCCTACCTCAAAAAACAGAGTATAACAGTGAATACAAAGCCATCTTTCTAGGATTTTTTTTTTTTAAATATGACCTTTTGTTTATAGTTTGGGGAAAACTAAATGTAAAATATAAAACATGAGGAAGCTTTCAAAACATTTTCATATCATTTATGAGCTATTTTGATTGGCTCATTTTCTCAGATCTCAGTCTTCTTGCCTTGGGTTAGCAGGAGAGTGGCAGTAAAGGCCCTGGTTTGGGACTCCCTGTGAAACGATGCTAACCTCCTGTCAGGGACTGTGGCAAACAGAGAGAGCAGTGGGGTCTGGCTCTTCACTGACACCCTTGTTTAACACCAGTCTCTGCTCAGGTGAATGACAGCAAGGATTTAAGCATGAGAGAGAGAGAGAGAGAGAGAGAGAGTTTGTGTGTGATGATTGTGACTACTGAGGGTGGCCCTTCCACATGAGTTCATCCCTCTCCATCCAGAGCCAGGGCTTGGGAAGCCAGGACTGTCGGTCATGGAAGGCTTCCTGTCACAGCACATCCTTGGGGCAGAGAGGAGGGGGCCTGGGTAGACTTTGTTGGAGATACAGCATTTCTCAGACGGTCTTCCAGCACCCCTTATGAGCAGATAGACACTGGTTTTTGCATCACAGGGACACCCTCAGACTCTGGAATAGCTGAGATGACATACTTAGGGAAACAGACTCTTAAAAAATTTCTCTCCATAAGCTGAGCTGAGATTTTTAAGTGCATTGCCCCTGGCTTGCAATGGTTCTACTGAAGATAATTCAACTTTACAACTGTGCAAAAGCAACTCACGCTTGGTAGAACCTGCGCTTGGAATTTTAAGTTTGGATGTTTTTCCTGAGCTTGCTATGAAGCTCCAGTCACCTCTGGGGACTAGGCAGTGACAGCAAGTGTGGCTCCCAGTCAGCCCAGGACCATGAGGGGAAACTACTGACACTCTACAGTGTGTGGTGTTGCCGGTGTTTTTTGGGTACAGATGTTCAGTGAATTATAAGAGATACTCAACACTCTATTATAAAGCAGGTTTTGTGTTTGATGATTTTGCCCAAGGGTAGAATGGAAGTGTTCTGGGCATGCTGAGGTAGACCAGCTAAACTATGGTGTTCAGAAAATTAAGTATTAAATACATTTTCAACTTGCAAAGATTTGTTGGAATGTCCAGAGAGTATCTGTACTTGTAAGAACCCCACTACACACACACACACACACACACACACACACACACACTCACACACACAGTACCCCCGGGCCTTGTTGCAACTTGCAGGAATCTTGGGCTCCATCTGATATTCTGAAATCCAGAAGGTCCCAGGAAATTCACAGGCTGGTACCTGTTTTTTATCCCATAGCTCCAGGATGACCAGAGCCCACCAGAGGCTCCCTGGCTTGGGGGAGGCACGGGGTCACAGATCCCTCTGAGAATCAGAGGCTGGAGAATCAGGTGGACTCCATCCTGGGGAAATGCACGAGCAGGCAAAGTTTTGCATGTAAAAGGAGATGTGCCCTGAAGCCCTCTGTGCAGTTGAACTGGTCACCAATATGGAGCAGTGCTCATTTCAGACCAAGGCAAGGCATAGCAGAAGTGTTCCCTTGCTGAATCACGGTTTTCAGGTAGCACGGTGAGTCAGGCTCTCCTCTACAGGTGGGCGAGGCCTGCTAGAGTGTACCCTTTAGCGGGGAGCCGATGGTAGATACATATTGCAAGAAGTCCTGTGATGCCTGCAGACTCCATCAATGCTCAGGGTGCAGAAGGGAATAAATGAGGCAGGGAGAAAGTGGTCCATCCCTGGCAGTCCTGATGAATGAGACCCTGGGGGCTATCGTGGTGGACAGACCTCCCTGAGCTGATGGCACGGGGTCAGAGACCTCAGGATGAGAAGGACTCCCTATGGGCTGGGCAGGAGGAAAGTGCTTATGAAGAGGAGGAGAAGAAAGCCAATGTGGAGTCGATGGGGAAGGGGGAGGGCCTTAGTCCTGGCTGAAGGTATGTGTCAGGGTGTAGCTGTGACAAGTTCACGGCCAACCTGGGGAAGGTCGGTGCCTCCTCGATCTACGGCTCCCCACCCCACCCCCGGCCCTGCCCCACCCTGCAGCCTTGTTCTCCTGTGCTGACTTTACCTGGATGTGGCCCTTTCTCTTCCACACTTTTTCTCCCGGAGGACAGCGGCTGGGTCCCAGAGCTGCAAGTTTCCAGGGACGTGCCAAAGCTCAGCTCCCTGAAAATATCTGTTGAAAGGAAGCAGCCTTGACCTTGGGGGCCATCCCTCGGCTGTGTTGGTGTTGGACTGGTGTCTGACCAGCCCCAGGGCAGCCTCGGGAAGACAGGGACACCTGGAGGACCTGTGGAGGAGGTGGTTTCTTTACAGTTGTGGTATACAAATGTTTGAAACACGCCCTTGTGCCAGGTGGTGAATTTTACAAGCCAAATTATTAACCATGTAAATAATGAACCGTGTAAGTAAATAAACTGCTGGTGTTCTTTGTGGCAGAAATTTCCTTCAGTGGGAGATGAAAATGTGGCCCACGGCACTCATGAAGACCCCACCTGTGGCCAGCCCCTGCACCCTCACACACATGCCACGCGTGTGACGTCCATATGAGCACACAGCCTGCGCACTGATGACACCAAAGGACATCAAAACAGTCAATGAGCCCACACCCCACAACCAACCTGGCCAGTCCTCCACCTTCTGTACCTGTCTGTTCAGAGGGTGCCCTGAGCTGCTTTGATATCCAGCCTCCCTTTAGGTTACTACAGGTCTTCAGGAGGGCCAGTTGTAGGGAGGTTTCTTACCTTCTTTTCCTCTCTGACTTCCAGAAAGGAACGAAAGGGATTTAAAAACTCTGAGTCCAGCAGTTCCCTAGGAGAGGTATGTTGAGAACAATGAGTGAGGAGCTGGAGCCTGGGGCTGGGCTGCCTCCCGCTGCGGGATGCTACACCACTGGAGGGGATCCAAGTCCTTGCCTAGGTCCTTGTCTGAGGACAAAGGCAAGTCATAGGAGGGAACCAGAGTCAAACAAAAAGGCAGCCAGACCTGGCATGCCTGCCCTTTCCCTGAGTTGGCCTTTTATTGATTCAAGTGTGGAGGGGATGGGAAGAGAACACTTGGCAAAGACTCCACATGGTTGTGGGATGGATCTGACTAATAGATCCTGAACCTCACCATCTGTTCTCAGCTATGAGGGGCACAGGGGTGGGTTGATCTGATTACCAGGTTTAGAAATCTTGGGGCCCAGAGAGTTACTAAGCAGTGCTATGTCAGAAAATCAGGAAGTGCCCAAACTACTTTCAGCCACCCCTCTTCCCTGTGCAGTCTGGGGAGACAAGTAAACACACACAGATGGGAGGGAGAAAGAGGACCAAACTTCCTCACCTGTGGCTCCAGAGACTTAAAAATGATTCCAGAATGGTTGCAATGTATTCCTTGCCCACTGTGGCCAAGCACTGCCCTAGGGACTCGTTCTTATTGAGTGATTTAGCCCCATTTTATGATGTGGACATTGAGATTCGTCTTGCTTCAGGCCACAGAACTATTAACTAATGTATCTTTCCAGAATCATCTTTTCCAAATCCACCATGATACCTCCATGGTCAGGAAATAAAATCTATGCTCTGTGCATGGGGTTACAGGCCTGTAATCCAAGCTCTTGTAAGGCTGAACCAAGAGGATCTTGAGTTCAAGGTTAGCTTGAGCTACATAGTGAGACACTGGCTCAGACGAACAAGAACAACAACAAAGAAAATATATATACAAAAGTGGGAGGAAAACAGATGACTTCAGGCCTCTAAGCCTTGGAAAACACAGCTAAGCTTCTTCAAGGAGTTTCTCTCAGGCTGGTGGAGTGGCTCAAGTGGTAGAGTGTCTGCCTAGCAAGCACGAGGCCCTGAGTTCAAACCCCAGTACTGCCAAAAAAAAAAACCAAAACAAGTTCCTCTTACATGTTCTTCTTAGACGGAAGAGAAGCATGGAAGGATAGACACAGTACAGGCTCTATTTGAGAAAGAAACTGCGGAGGGGGTCTCCAGCAAGACAGCTAGAGCCCACTGCCACAAACAGGTTTGGGGCAGATATAGTGGTATAAGAAAAATGATATTTTCTGTCAAAGTATTTGTTACCCTTTTAGATTACTTAAAGATTCCTCAGGTCGCCATCTTAGGTGACTTGCATGTTTAAAGGGCCCTTGCTTCTTCTGGATTCCTGTACAACTCCATTGCCCGCCAAACTGCATGTCCTAACCCATCCCCCAAGCCTTTCAGCCAAGCAGGAAAGACTGTGAACCTTTGACCTGGACAAATCCCAGGTGAGGGGCAGGTACGACTGCATCAGGGATGTAAGGAGGAGCCACTGTCAGCCATTTTGTGCTTGCATGCTTGCTTAGCTGGAATGGGCACATGCTTGCACGCTCTTGATCAAGAGAAACTGCCTTGTCAGGATTTTCTGTCTCTTGTGTGTCTGTTTTCAGCACCGGAGGGTTATCAATTCCAACAGTGGGAGCTGGTGGAAAAGTACCAGGAAGGTCACTGGGCGGGAAAATTTCATTGTGCATCACCAAGAAACGTTGTTGCTGGGTAACCAAGGAAAGTAAGTTGTGGTTAGGTCACTCATCTGCTTGACTGTCCTTTGTGCCCACCTGAAGATAAAGGTTAACAACTGTCCCTTTGTCAGTCTCTGGGATCGGGTGGGGAGTTTCCAGCAAGCCACCTGTGAGGGGGCTGCCATTACTGTTGACTCTAACAGTTCTACTTTGTTGTCTTCTAGAAGAACTCTTCCATTAAGAGTGCTCACAGATGTTTTGCCCACCAAGTTCACAAAGATCAGAGACAGGACTAGACCTGAGTGCGTGTGCGTTGTGGGAGGTTGTTCTCATATACTGCCAGCAGTGGTGTAGCTGGAAATGTGGCCACGTGTGTCGAAAGCTTTAAGCGCATATTCTTCAGCCGAGGAATCCACTTCTAGAGATTTACCTTACAGAAGTTACCATAAGTGTGCTCAAAGATGTTTAAGTCCAGTGTTGTTTGGAAACGGCCTATGTGCACAGTAGAGGAGTTCACAGGTGGGTAACTGGACCTTCGCCTGCTCTGGAGATGCCTCTTGCCTGGGTTCTAGGGGCTTTTCCATGGTCCCCCTGGTCTCTTTCCCCATCCCTTCTTCAGGGGTAGGCTTTGTAGTGGTTACTGGTTGCAGGCGTTGGGTGAAAGTGATCACAGCCTCTCTGTTTGAAAAAATTGCTCCTTTCATCCTTCTAGCCAGGGTCAAGATGGAGCAGGTGAAGAGCCATGGACTCCACAGACTTAAGTGTCCTGGGTGACTTCTTCCAAGGTCTCCCCTAACTTCCAGGGAACAGTCAGAAAGCTCTCGTTGTTTCCTGTTCTGAGTTATGCCTTCCAGGTTTTCCTTAAGTAGGAATAAATGTGATATAACAGTGATATTTTGGCTGTCTACCTGCTGTTTCTTAATTGGTTTGGCAAGGAAGATGGGTGTTAGTTATGGAATCCTCTCATACTCTTAAAAACATTGAGTGGCATACTTACTAGCATTATATCATCTATTTATTTATTTATTAGGATTTTTCCCCCCCAAATGCTGGGATTACAGGCATAGAGCCTCTCTCCCACCCCCTTTGTAGCATCTTTAAGGGGAGAGGGAAGCAATTTACAAATCAATATGTAGTAAGTATCCTTACTACAACAGTATATGGGATGATCTTCTTGTGCATTCTTTATTCTCTAAATTCTTCACATAAATTTGTGCTACTGTTAAAAATAAAAATCTCTCTTTAGCACACTAGTCTATCGAAAGGAAATGTCCCCCGAAGTCCTTGGCTTCCTCTGCACCCTCTCTCTGCCCACGTAATTGTCTGTTTAAATGTCTTTTCCACTAAGTTGCCAGTGCCCTGGGGCACGGACCTGTCTTATCCGCTCTGGGACTACAACCACCTGCACCTGGTTGGTGTTGAGTTCGTGTTTGTCCCGTCTATAGGTGAGCACAAGGGTAAACCACACTTTCCTGAGGCTCCCAGAGCCTAAGGCTGGTGACATTGGCAATGGCGAGCAGTTCTGCTTTCACACTAAAGAAGGGGAGGTGGACTGAAGTTCAAGAGTGAAATAAACCCTTCTCAGAGGCCTAGAGGATCCGAAAGCCTGAAGCCAGCATCCAGGGGCAAATAGGTGTGTCGCTGTCTTAAGATAAGAGGTGGCCTTGGTAATCCGGGGGAGGCCTTGCCAGCCCAGGTTACACAAGCAAGGCCTTGCTGCTGCTCCATAAGTGGGCCCCTTGCCCTAGCCTGCACAAGCCTCTGCTCAGGCCTCCCTGGAGTCCTGCAGCCTGACTCTTTGCTCCAGCTCCTGGGCACCACACCAGCACTTACAGCAGCATTCACTCCACAGCTCCAGCCTCCCGCTGGCAACTGGGCAGCCTAGTCCTGCTCCCCACACCTGCTGCACCGATGGCAGCCATCCACGGTTTCCATCTGCCCCCCCACACCTCTTGCCAATAGAGGGCACACTGTAACCTTGGCTTTGGGCAACTGCCTGGGTCCTGCTCACACTACGTGAGCCTCCAGCATGTGGAGCACGTGATCCAGGCCTCACCTGATCACGTGGATATTCGTAGAAACTTTATTTTTAATAGCCAAAAGCTAGAAACAATGCATAGTCCATCGACTAATAAGTGAATAAACAAAATATGGTATACATACAATGGAATTATTCCACAATGAAAAGAAATGAAGTGTTGAGATATCTACTTTGTAGATGTACCTCAGAAAACATTGCCAAGTGAAAGACCACAAATCACGTGACCGTAATTACATGAAACACCCACAAGAGGCAAATCCATAGAGACAGGGAGATTAGTGGTTGCCTAGGGCTAAGGGTAAGGGTAACTGGGGAGAACGCGCTAATGGGTGTGGGGTTTCCCTTACACGTTTCATATATACACACAAACAACGAGTTATATACATATGCATGCATATTTCATTTTCCTGAGTCATGCAATAATGCTGTTTAATTTTTTGAATAATCACTGAACTGATTTTCGAAGGAACCGTACCATTTCACATCACCAGTAATACATGGGACTCTAATTTCCTCACGTTCTCGCCAGCACTGGCTATTGTCGTTTTTATTCGTCACCCTAGTGAGTTAATAGCATCTTGCTGTGATTTCGATGCTTTCTTTATGGATGGTGAGTCATGTAGAAAATCTTTTCATGTGCTCAGCAGCTGTTTCCATATCTTCTTTGGAGAACTATCTACTCAGATCCTTTGCCCATTTGAAAGTTGGGTTGTCTTTCTCTTGATGTGTAGTACATCTTGAAACCGGGAAGTATAAGTCCTCCCACGTCATTCACTGTCGTCAGGACTGTTCAGGTGACCAGAGTTCTTTGGGACTCCATGTGAGTGCTGGCCAGTGCCTGTGGACATGGGGTCCTCTGACGAGCAGTGTTGACTTGGCACTCCCATGGCCTCCCCAATGCTTGCTCAGTGCTGTGCTGAGGCCAGGACTCTTTTTGCCTGATTTTCCTTCTTATCCCCTCCTTTCACTAGGAGCAAGGCCCTGTCTGCCCACTTCTGATTCCTCTTGTTTATCCTTCACAGGCCTTGCCCCCACTGTAGATCTCTTGTACATCTAATCATGTCTCCATGGTTACTCCTCAAAGAACTGACTCAGTTTCCTAAGCTTGAATTTTCTAAATCCCACTCAAACTCTTTTGATAGGCTTAGTGATATATCAATCAATGAAGGAAGGGAAATTTCAACTAGTAGACAATTTTTAGTCCTTTTTGTAAAGACTTAGAAGCCCGGGATCCTCCTTATGAGCCCAGCAGGTAGGTGTAGCTTTGAAAGTCCCCGCTGTAGAGTGCCCAGTTTCTCATTTTCTTCAGGGCTGCTTGTCACTTCGTTGACCATACCACGTGACATGACAACTTCTTTCTTGTAATTTAACACAGTTTGACTCTAGACTTAGCTTCTTTGCACCCAAAGCACCCTCACCACCGTTGGCAGTCCTTGGATGCTCAAAGTCACACTAAGAGAATCCTTGTAAGGAAACCACTGCTGTGTGCAAGCCGTTTCTAGTTTGTGTTCTGTCATTTGCAAAGAAGAGACTGAACACGTGTCTAAAAATCCTGGAGAAAGACAACACACTCAAGGAGTTGCTTTGCATAACAAGAGAAAAGGCAACCAATATGCAAGGGTTCCATCAGTTGAAAATGCATACAGAAACCAGGGCACCTCCACAGAACCTTCCTTTTGAAGCCCACCTAGTGAGGAAGGAAAACGAACCTCACAGAGTCAAGAAGGAAGCTTGTGGCAAGAGCTCATTTAGCAAGAGCCAGCTACCTAATTATCACGGAGATTCGGCCAGCTGGGCTGCCATATGCCAAGCCACCCAAAGGCTACTGGGTAAATAAAGATGAAAGGACACGTCTGTTCGCGCTGAAGGGGGAGGTAAACATTGATAATGTGTAACTGCAAGGTTCCTTTATAAAAACCAGAAAATTGAGATATAGTTCACATATCATAAAATTCACCTATTTAAAGGGCATAATTCAATGGCTTTTAGTATATTACATTTTTTAAATAGTGGTAAGTAAATTGTAACAAGATTTGCCACTTTAACCATTTTAAGTGTTCGATTCAGTGACATTAAATGAGTTTACACTGCTGTACAACTGCCACCACTGTTTCCAAAAACTCATCACCTGAGACAGAAACTCTGTGACCATTGATTCTGCCAATATAGTCTCCAATGCATAGTGACAGATAAACAGGCATGAATGAGTGAGTGCTAGAGGAAACAACCATCAATAACTGCCTCATTACATTGCTCCATTGTCAGTCCCTGGGAACTTCTAATTATCCCTACAAATTTGTGTATTCTGGATATTTCATATAAGCAAAATCACAAAATACTGCTTTGAGTTTTGTTTATTTCATTAGCATAATATTTTCAAGGTTTACCCATGTTGAAACATGTCAGAACTTCATTCCTTTTTATGGTTGAGTAATATTCCACGGCATGGATGTAGCACATTTTGTTTATCCATTCATCAGTTGATGGACACGGGTTGGTTCTACCTTTTGGGTATTTTGAATAAACCTGCATCGAACACTGATGTATAAATACTTGAGTTCCTGCTTTCAGTTTTGGAGTTATATAGTCAGGAAGGGAGCAGTAATTCAGTCTCTGAAGAAACACTGAGGGTCCACAATAGAGAGGTGTGAGCAAGTACGCTGCAGGTGTGTCAAGCATGTGCCTGACCATCCTCTCAGGACTGCAGGGCCGCTGTCCCTGTGGGCTGAGGCTGCTTACATGGGCACTCTGGTCACCATAGTGCTGAGTGACAGGCCTCCTGTGTATCTAACCCAATGTTTGAGGATCAAGCCAAAGGATTCCTCGCTGGCCAGTGGGGATCAGGGGATTCCCCCCTTTCCAGAGCCTGCTCTAGGTGACTTTGCATGGTGTGAGCATTGCTCTGGAAGCTGGGGGTTATCTGTCACCTGATGTTCTGGCTCTTTTTCTTTCTTCTTTCCAAACTAATAAGCAAAAGGAGATTGAAGGACACAGGGTGAGCCCTCGAGAGCCACCTGTGGCATGGAGCTGGCATCTTAGCACTCTGAGAAGTATGCTTGCTGTGCTGAGGTGACGACCCTGTCCATCTGATCTCAGGCCTCAGCAGGCCTTGCTTTGTGCACAGGTGCAGCAGACTGGGAAGTCGGCTTGCCTCTCCTGGGGTGCACTGCAGATAACGTGGTGGTCCCCGCAGGGGTGAGCATGAGAAAGCCTGGAACACGCAGGGCAGAGCTAGCATGGCAGACAGCGCCCTTTAGATTGAGCTAGCACTAACTCCTGAGCTTCCTTCCTGCTCAAGTCTGTTTCTTCAACCGGATGCTCTTGCTGGAAAATGGCTCTGCTTAACCTGCCATGGTGGCCTCTGTGACTCTTCTGTGACATGTGTGGTGCCTGACCCCCTCAGGGTTTCCCACCAGTTCACAGCTTAGTTTTTCTTTTTGCAAAAAATGGGAAATTCTTCTACCAGCTATGTAGAGCATTTTCTGAAGACTGAATTTGGAAACATCTGAAGAAATAGAAATACAATTTGGTACTTCTGCTGAGTTTAGTGAATTTTAATTAATTCACCTGGCAACAGTTTTTTAAAACTTGGAAAAGCTCAAACTGGGATCTTCAAAACAGGTTGGCCTGAAAGCACAGGCTGAGGATTTGACAGTACATGGTCCTTTGTAAGAGGAGCATGATTTAGGTAAAAGCAAAATTAACTTTGCACTTGATGCAGAGTCAAGGTAAAGAGCTATGGAACATTTCCCGCAACATTTGTCCACAGTGTCTGTCCCTAGGAGGCTTCGCTCCCGTGTCACATAAATCAGCAGGGGACCTGTGCTTGAGTTGGAGAGCTGCACTGTGTGGCAGAGCTCCCGTGTGGTGGGCAGTGTCTCTTCTCCACAGAAACAGCTCTAGAAGCAGCATCTCGGCAAATCCTGATGCAAGCATATGCTGGGCTGAGGATTTTTTGCTGAGGCCAGTTTGGTTCTCTTTCCTTGATGTTTGATTTGTTCTCTGTCAATTTCAAACAGCACCACATTTCTTCATGGGTTGCTTGTATCTGTCAGGGTTTTCTAGACCAACAGGGTTTATATAACTAGGAGGAGGTTATTATGGGAGTCAGCTCACATGATCTGGGGACCGAGATGTCCTACATCTGCCATCTTCAAGCTGCAGAACCAGGGAAGTGCTGATGGAATTCCGGTCTGAGTCCAAAGGCCTGGGCCCAGGGGAGTCAATGGAGCTGAACACAGTTCACAGCAGGTGCAGGAGGGAGGCAAACTTTACTTCTTGCTCTAGTGAGGTTTCAGGAATCAGATGAGGCCTACCCAGCCTGGGAAGGGCCTTCCACCTGCAGAGTCCACTGGTTCCAATGCTAATAATTTTCCGCTGAAATATCCTCAGGACACACCCAGAAACAATGTTTAATCTGGGCACCCTATGACTCAGTCAAGTTGACACACAGAATTAATCCTCATATAGGTCTGCTCTTGTAAATTCTTCTGAAAACAGGGATAGGAGCAAAAGGGAAAAAAAAAGTCACACTTCTCAATTACTTTTAACGATAAGTATATTGGAGTCTCTCTGTGCTGCTGGGGATTGAGCCTAGGGCCTTGCATGTATCAGGCATCTAATGGAGTTTTAAGTTTCCAAAACTGGGCCCCAGTGCTTCCTTCCTTCTATGGCCAGCCTGCCACACAGTACTTCCTGTGCCTGCCCCTCCTCTCATTCCCTGTACCCTTATGACATCCAGCCTACGCTGGAGGGCTTTTCTAATTTTCTGATACATATGTCTCTGGCAACTGAGCTTGGCAAAAAGGAAACTACAATGAGGAAGATATGCACTCTGCCTCTCTGACAGATGAATACATTAAGCACAAGGATGAGGAGCAACTCACCCCTTTATCGGGTCTCAACTTGAGCAGCTGGAAGACTGACACCATTAATCAAGAGAGGGCCTAGGAAGAGCAACTGGGATAAAAGATGAGTTCAATTCTGGATATTGAATCTGATGTGTCCTCAAGACACACAGGACAGCGGTGCTACAAACAGCACGCCATTTGATATTCTGCATGGCATCCTTAAAAGAGCATGACTTCTGTTTGCTGCCAGGGAAAATGAGATCGCGTTCTGCTTGGTACTCTGGAGCTTGCCAAGGTCAAGTGCATTCTAAATTGATGCAATGATGTGTTTGTGTTCTTGAGCCCTTTGTTTGTATTATAAAGACTCTGACTTCTTCTTTCATATACGCGCAAGTTAGAGATTCATATGTTGTCAAGGTGAACTAACTGCACCAACATCATGAGCTCTATTTTGAGTAAGTTTCTCACCTCACACCTGTCATTTACTTCAAGTTCTACCCCTAACCCGCAACCTGCAGGGGTGACAGCATGCACTCAAGAGCTGTGTTTTGTTTTTCCTGGGCTCAAGCAATCCTCCCACCTCAGCCACCCAAGAAGCTGAGACTACAGATGAGTGCCAGCACACCTGGCACTTTCACAGGCTCTCTCCAACAGTCATGCTAATGGTGATTCCTTCACACACCTGAAGGATTGCCTGAGGATGCAACATTTGAAAGCCTAAAATACACAAATACACTATTTGACAAGCCTTGTTGATACCAATTAACCTAGGCTCAGGGAGTGCTGGGGCCTAACATAGCTAAATTTCAGCAAGGCACCAGAGTTCTTGGTGAGTTTTTTGTAGATGAGGTAGAGAAATATACCTAGGGAACAGATCATAACTGCTAGATGGTACGCTCAAGGACACAGATCAAGAAATACACAACCTGAAGGCCCACCGTGACTTGTGCCTGGTTTCATTTGCCCAAACATCCCCTACATCAAGTTTGAGTCATGATTTAGATAACAGGCAGTTGCCACATTATCCATTCACACTTCACCACCCTACTGTCTGATACCAACTTCACAACCAACGTTCCAGAAGGTCTCTGCCTCTCCTATTCACCCCCTCACCCTATCCTTGCTCTGATTCAAGTTTGTCTCTTAGTCTGATGTGGGACCCTCATGCATTTTATTTCATCTTCTGTCTGTCCAAGGGCACTGACCTCCTCAAGCAGAAAGATGGTGCACTGCATGTGGCCACGTGGCCGCTGGGTACCCTGCACCCTGTCTGAGCTTTGCAAGCCCACAAAAGCACGGACAGACACATGTGAAGTAAAAAGGACAGGGGACAAGGAGCCAAGAGTTAGTTCTGGTGGTGGCTCTGCCTCGCTAGGGACGTAGTTGATACTCTGTCCTCTCACCAGGTGATAAGCCTCATGGAGAGAACTGATGAGAAAGTTTTTTTGTGAACTGAAAATGCTGTCAAGCACTGGGCACCAATATTTTATCTCAACTTCTTTCACCAAATCATGCTAAACTTTGGGTATTAGTAAAGTTTTGATTGTAAAAATTGCTTCCTGAATGACCCAGAGGGATTTTGTGAATTTGCTTACATTATTCAGAATTGGAATAATGCTTTAAATTTAGCTGTCACAATTATTAAACACATTGTAAGTTTTAAATTATGATATAAATGAACATATCACCTACCTTCAAAAAATTTTGAAAAAGAAGACAGGAGAACAAGAGACTGAAATCCCAACATGAAACACAATATTGAGGTTTAGTCATCATTTTCTTTTTCTAGGTTATTTTTGGTGTTTACATATTCATACAAAGTTTAAATTGGATTTTGGGAAGATACTGGTAAACTGAAACATGGGACAGAATTTTTGCCACAGGAATTGCTATGTGCTTATATCTTTATTCTCATCATGAGGGAAAACACTCATAATAAAATTATTTGCTATTATGACATCAGCTATTGTGAAGAACCAATGACTCCTCCACTTTCTTAGGAATTCCTTAGAGATTTCCTTTGCCCTTATTATTGGTCAAAATGACTCATTTTAGCAATTTTAAAAGAATTCACAGTAGAGATGTTTCCTCTACCCTCCTAGTCATCTGAGAATGTCATTTTGTATCTTAGTCTTTATCTTTCAAACCTTTTTTCACTATCCCTTGGCTTTTGATGGGGATTACTGATTGCATTCTGGGATGACCTTAATTTTTCTTTCTGTATAGGCAAGTCTATGATTTCTAGTGAATGTTACTAGCAATTATTTCTCAGTGTTTTGAAAATTGTCAATAGGTACTCCAGAAGAGGGGGGAGTACCATAATCAAATATATTTGGGAAATCTTGGGTCCTGCATGCAAGGACCCGAGATTTGTGTGATCCACAAATGGTATGGAAGGACCCAAACCTTGTGACTGTAGGTTTGCTGACGTGCACAGCGGGTTTTCAAAGTGTATATTTCCTAAGTGTATTTAACAGGATCTTTTTGAACTGACAGAATACTAAGTAACAGCTCCTGAAAGATAATCAGCAAAGCCTGGTTATAATTCTAATTATATACATATTTAATCTCTCAAAAAAAGGAGACTGTGTCTAGGTCTAGGATCCAGAATTATTTTTTGAAGAATCCTGCATAATATGTGTACTATAAAATTTTCCACCGTGACCATTTTAAGTGGATACTCCAGTGGCTTAGGGATGAGATGTTCCTTGTACAGCCACTGAGGGCCTCCTGTAAACTGCACACTCGCTTTGTTCTTTACAGCTCTAAATTTTAACTTCATTGAGCAGCACTTATTCCCAGGACCATGGCTCAATGCTAGTTACTGTGGTGGGAACACCAGAGCACATGAGGACTTATTTTGGCCTGTTGCATTTGTTTGGGTGTCTCAGCTTCATCCTCAGGAATTCTGTATGGGAAGATGTGGCCCTGCAGCCGGTGTTCCTGCCATCTGCCTGTGTCACCTCCCAGCAGTTGTGATCTGAGCATGTTTTGAAAGCTCATCATTGGTGATTCTGCTCTCTTCTGCTTCCTGTACCATTCTCCACCACCGAGCTCTGCCTTTAGTTTCTCTGCATTTTCTTACCCCACTTACCTTGTTTTATATTTATCTTATCTTACTTTTTATTTTTGCTGCCTCTTACAGATTTCAGCTTCATAAATACTGTTTTTTCAAATCTCAATATCAGAGAAGTTTTCTTCAATGTGCTAAAGCACATCCCTTTAAGATGTCACTTTCAAAGTTGTCACTTTCCAGCACCTTCCAGGTGATGCTCCCTGTGCTCTCTGAAGAGGGTTTGCACCTTGGCTCCCCATAGATGTCTTTGTCTGCTTATTGGCCCTCAAGTGAGAGTTGGGTAAATGAAGACCAGGGGTTCATGGCTGTCGGGACACCTGGGGGTGGTGCAGGCACCTTTGTGGATTTCCCTGGAGCTGCTGGCAGCTGGGTTTTCTCCAGGCCCATTTCCCACACAGAGCTGACATCTATCAGCACAAGTCTGCCAGGATAAGATCTTTCCCTCCCTTAGCTCCATGCTGAGAATAAACAGGGCGGACCCAGCCCAGTCACTCCCCAGGCACTGGCACTGGGGCCTCTGCTGCTGACAATAGCTTCCAACCCCACCCATCCCTCCTGCTTTGCGCCTCACACCAGGTTGGTCCTGCTTGCTGTTGTCCTGTGGAAAGAAACTGGGGCGGGAGGATCAGGAGAACAAGCTGCAGGAGTGCCACAGCTGTTGGGGAGCCCAGGTCAGCGGGATCAGCTGCTCTGTTCCCTGCTTCTACAGACCTGGGTTTGTACATGTGAGCAGGAGGTAAGAAAAGAGGGCAGGGCAGGCCACGCCACCTTCACCCAGGGGACCCAGCATGGGTAGCTCACCGGTGACATCTCTCCATCCGGTCTCCCCTGTTCATAAACTCGTAGAGATTCCTTTATGTTCTCTGAACAGGCTGAATGTGTGTCCTAGTCTGAGTTTTTGAAGTCTTCTGTCTGTCACTAGGCACTGAGTGAGGAGCAGGAAGAAGCCATCATAGACTGAAAAGCTGTAATTGGCTTTATGACTCTGATGGTGGGAGACTCTGTGCCAAGGTTTCCTTCCTGATATTAACAAGTATGTGAGAAGGTGGTACACTACAGTGGCAAGCAGCTGGCTCCCAGTATGCCAATGAATCTGCTGCCTAACCTTTGCATGTCACATCAATATCTCCAGAGCCAAACCAGAAAAGCCCAAGTTCAAATCCTCTGCTCTGAGCTCATCTGGGTAATGTCTAAGTCCTCAGCAAAACAATAGAAATAGCTCCCAGTACTTAGGGCCATGCCTGCTTTCTTAGTTGCTGTAACTGACTACTCAAAGAGTCTAGGATAGCCATCTAAGAAATGTAACCACTCCTAAGAAAACCTATATGTGCTCTTTCTGAAGACTGCTTCAAATGGTCCTAAAGTGAAATAATTTCGGTTTTAACTATGTTTCTTATGTAACCAATTAAAGATCAACAGAAATTTGACAGGTTTGGGGAGAGTGTCATCCTAAAGACTGTAAAATGACTGCACCATACGTGTACAATGCCATGTGGAAGAGTGGTTTTCGCCAGCTCACTGTGGAGATTTCCACATGTTCAAAAATTTGCCAAACAGGCCAGAAGCCAGTAGAATTCAAACAGATTATTTATTCCAAGTTCCATTAGTTGAAAGTTTGTCAGAAGTTACTACATTAAGTGCATATTCGGAGTTGTCACAGCTGTGGCACTTCTAACAAAAGTTAGCATCTCCTCAACCTGATTCAAAAGACTCAGGGACTCAGGGTATCTCCATCACTCAGAATCCATGAGGAATGTTTCAAAGTCCAGATCCAAGTCAGAAACCAGGGCACCCACAAAGTCATCGATGGAAGGGCACTTCTGAAGCATTCCTGCAACCAAAGGAAAGACCAGCTTAGCAACCACAAAGGGCAAGGACCCCATCACATCTCTGGACATTTCATTAAAGCTGTGGCCCCTGAGGCTGTTCCTGAATTTAAAGTATTTTATTTTCTAATCAATACTTAGAGATTTGGGGGCAAATAGATTTCCCAAGAAATTCTGCTGCCGCAGATATCACCATCCACTTGGAATGATGTTATAGGACTGATTTTTTTTTTAGTTATCGTTAACTAAGATGACTCAGAACTTAGTTAAGTTTAATTATTTATTGTTTTATTATCAAGTTGTATACACTTCAAAAACAATCACTACTTCTTTTGCAGAAATCTTACACTAGAATCAAGTTTCTGCCTTTCCTCCAGATTCCTGACTTAGGGAACTGCTCAACTTTGCAACTTAAGGTCTGTGTAATGCAGAAGTCACCTAAAGGCCTGGTACCCACCTTTCCTTATCTGAAGGCTCTTTAAAGATAGAACAAGAAGTAGGAAAAGCAGAGGCACCAAGTCTGGCATGTAAGAATTCAAAAGCTGAATTTATCTCCAATCTTCACTTCAAAGCAGCCAAAGACTTTGTTGCTTCGACCTATGTTCCTGAGCAGATAATGCTCAGAGGGTGAGCAGGCTCTTCCACACTGGCATATAATTTGGGAGGTGGATTCTGCAAGACTACTTCCAATAACAAGATGTTAAAAGATTGCTATAATCTTCAATCACCCTCTAAATCTTTAATGCAGTTCAATTAGCATGTCGTGAGTGTTTGCGATGTTAAGCACTGGCCAGGACATGAGCACAGACAGGAGCAGACCACATTGCAACTCACAGGTATGAAGGACACAATCACCAGAACAAATGGTGTCGAACCAGGATGTCCCTACGAGGGCCCTAACTATGACCTCCTCGTCCCCGCCATAGCCACTTACAAGAACTAATGTCAGATGGTGACATGCCTAACTAAAGGTTGAGATTACAAAATGTCTACAGTGGCACAGAACATCTTTGTGATTCTAGGGTAGGCAAATGTTTCCTAGGATAAAGAAAGCAATAACCATAAAAAAATTGGAATGTTAAATTTCACCAAAGTTAAAAACATCTATTTTTGGGGTGGGGGGGGCACTGGGGTTTGAACTCAGGCCTTGCACTTATTTGCTAGGCAGGCGCTCTACTACTTGAGCCATGCCCCCTGTCCTTTTCTGCTTTAGTTATTTCTCAGGTAGGGTCTTGTACATTTGCCCAGGCCAGCTGCAGACAAAGAGTCTCCTACCTAAAGCCCCCCATGTAGCTGGGACCAAAGGTGTCAGCCACCAAACAGGCTTATTGATTGAGATCCTTCAATCTCTACTTCCTGAGAAGCTGGGATTATAGACGTGAACCACAGTGCCTGGCGAAAGCATCTACAAATAAGAAATGAGGGGGAGAGAATACTCACAAAACTTTAAGGCACACAGGACTGCTATCTGGAACTCTGAACTGTTGTACGAACTTTAAAAAGACACAAATGACAGCAGTCACTGGGAAATAAACTAACATCACCATGAGGTGCCATCACATACCTGCCAGAATGGCTGAAAGACGAACGTCACTAAATATTAACAAGGCTGCAGGTGACAAGCCTTGTAGTTGTGAGAGGGTAAAATGATATAACCCCTTGGAGAAAGCCCTAGCATGCTCTTGCAAAGCTAAACACACACCTACCCTACTTCCAGGCAATTTTACTCCTGTGTATTCACCCAAAGAGGAATAAAAGCATGTGTCGAGAGAGAGGACCTGTCTAACCTCAGGCAGGAAACAACATACGTGAGAACAGTCTGTGGTAAAGAGCCTCACTGCCCAGCCACAAGGAAAAACAAGCCATTCAAACCTGCACAAACACAGATGGATCTCAAAACCCTGACACTGAATGAAAGACGCTGTACACGCAGAAAGACACACTGTGTGATTTCACTTACATGAAGTTCAAAATCAGGTCCCATCAATCAGGGTGGTGGTTGCCTTGGGAGTAGACTCTGGCATGCTGACAAGGGCATGAGGGAGTGATCTAGTGCAATGGTGATGTCCTAGATCTAGATAGGAACTGGAGTTGGGCAGGGGTATGGCTAGGGCAAAACTCACTGAATGGGACATGAAGATTTGTGCATTTTCCTATCTAAAAATTTTACCAGTACAAAAGTAAACCAATGTTGAGTGCCAATGCTATGTGTGCAAATGTAGCTAGTGGTTAAGTATACTGATGTCTGCTACTTTAACTTTTAAATGCATTCAAGGATATGATTTATTGATGGACAGATGGAGAGAGATAAATATTTCAGAATGTTAATTATAACAAATTTTTATTTTGTAGAATCAAAATGGCAAGCCATCAATATAAAATTTTGGGAAAAAGTAAATTGTAGATGTTAACAGCATACAAAGTGCAGTTGGTGGAAGAGAGAAGAAAGAGCTCATGGGGATCTGATGGTCACTGAAGGAGGGAGCGACAGGTTCTATAAGGATGGGAGTCCAGTCGAGGAGATTCCATGAGGGCCTGAAAGCATGGGGAGGCCATGGGATCTGGGTAGAAATGTAACAGACATTTGGCCCTAAATTTGGGCCTTTTAGGGGAGAGGACATATAAGGCACAAAAGTGGTAATCTACAAAATGTTTGATGGCTACGAAGTAGTCCAGTGGGGCAATGTGAGGCTGGAGGGGAACCAACAAGACAATCTAGACCTGTACACCAGAGGCCAGCAGGAAAGGAGGTGGAAGGTGAGTCTGGCACAAGAGGAGCAGGACAGCACGAACAACTGCTGGTGGAGTGTGAGGTGCAGGATATGCTCCTCAGAGGCGTCCAGGCTATGGCTGGCAGTAAGGACAAGAGTTCAGGGTGCAAAGACCGGTATGGGCATTCTAAGCAGACAAGCACAGGGGCGGGAAAAGAGCAACATAAAACAACAGCTCCAAACCCAAGCCTGTAAGCCATCAACTAGGACCAGTGTAGCTGAGAACAATACCACAGTATTCTAGTACTGCAGATCAAGATATTTGCATCCTCATTCAAGTTCAAATTCTAACAGCCCCATCTTAGGGAATATCCAAGAAATAAGGGGTAGTTACTAGGAAGGAACCTTATGGTTTACCTTTATTTGTACAACTAAAATTCAAAGTACAGCTTTCTCTTTTTTTTTTTTTCATTTTTCTTTTATTATTCATATGTGCATACAAGGCTTGGTTTATTTCTCCCCCCTGCCCCCACCCCCTCCCTTACCACCCACTCCACCCCCTCCCGCTCCCCCCCTCAATACCCAGCAGAAACTATTTTGCCCTTATCTCTAATTTTGTTGTAGAGAGAGTATAAGCAATAATAGGAAGGAACAAGGGGTTTTGCTGGTTGAGATAAGGATAGCTATACAGGGCATTGACTCACATTGATTTCCTGTGCATGTGTGTTACCTTCTAGGTTAATTCTTCTTAATCTAACCTTTTCTCTAGTTCCTGGTCCCCTTTTCCTATTGGCCTCAGTTGCTTTTAAGGTATCTGCTTTAGTTTCTCTGCGTTAAGGGCAACAAATGCTAGCTAGTTTTTTATGTGTCTTACCTATCCTCACCCCTCCCTTGTGTGCTCTCGCTTTTATCATGTGCTCATAGTCCAATCCCCTTGTTGTGTTTGCCCTTGATCTAATGTCCACATATGAGGGAGAACATACGATTTTTGGTCTTTTGAGCCAGGCTAACCTCACTCAGAATGATGTTCTCCAATTCCATCCATTTACCAGCGAATGATAGCATTTCGTTCTTCTTCATGGCTGCATAAAATTCCATTGTGTATAGATACCACATTTTCTTAATCCATTCGTCAGTGCTGGGGCATCTTGGCTGTTTCCATAACTTGGCTATTGTGAATAGTGCCGCAATAAACATGGATGTGCAGGTGCCTCTGGAGTAACAGTCTTTTGGGTATATCCCCAAGAGTGGTATTGCTGGATCAAATGGTAGATCGATGTCCAGCTTTTTAAGTAGCCTCCAAATTTTTTTCCAGAGTGGTTGTACTAGTCTACATTTCCACCAACAGTGTAAGAGGGTTCCTTTTTCCCCGCATCCTCGCCAACACCTGTTGTTGGTGGTGTTGCTGATGATGGCTATTCTAACAGGGGTGAGGTGGAATCTTAGTGTGGTTTTAATTTGCATTTCCTTTATTGCTAGAGATGGTGAGCATTTTTTCATGTGTTTTCTGGCCATTTGAATTTCTTCTTTTGAGAAAGTTCTGTTTAGTTCACCTGCCCATTTCTTTATTGGTTCATTAGTTTTGGGAGAATTTAGTTTTTTAAGTTCCCTGTATATTCTGGTTATCAGTCCTTTGTCTGATGTATAGTTGGCAAATATTTTCTCCCACTCTGTGGGTGTTCTCTTCAGTTTAGAGACCATTTCTTTTGATGAACAGAAGCTTTTTAGTTTTATGAGGTCCCATTTATCTATGCTATCTCTTAGTTGCTGTGCTGCTGGGGTTTCATTGAGAAAGTTCTTACCTATACCTACTAACTCCAGAGTATTTCCTACTCTTTCTTGTATCAACTTAAGAGTTTGGGGTCTGATATTAAGATCCTTGATCCATTTTGAGTTAATCTTGGTATAGGGTGATATACATGGATCTAGTTTCAGTTTTTTGCAGACTGCTAACCAGTTTTCCCAGCAGTTTTTGTTGAAGAGGCTGCTATTTCTCCATCGTATATTTTTAGCTCCTTTGTCAAAGATAAGTTGCTTATAGTTGTGTGGCTTCATATCTGGGTCCTCTATTCTGTTCCACTGGTCTTCATGTCTGTTTTTGTGCCAGTACCATGCTGTTTTTATTATTATTGCTTTGTAATATAGTTTGAAGTCAGGTATTGTGATACCTCCTGCATTGTTCTTTTGACTGAGTATTGCCTTGGCTATTCGTGGCCTCTTGTGTTTCCATATAAATTTAACAGTAGATTTATCAATCTCTTTGATGAATGTCATTGGAATTTTGATGGGAATTGCATTAAACATGTAGATTACTTTTGGGAGTATAGACATTTTTACTATGTTGATTCTACCAATCCATGAGCATGGGAGATCTCTCCACTTTCTATAGTCTTCCTCAATCTCTTTCTTCAGAAGTGTATAGTTTTCCTTGTAGAGGTCTTTCACATCTTTTGTTAGGTTTACACCTAGGTATTTGATTTTTTTTGAGGCTATTGTAAATGGAATTGTTTTCATACATTCTTTTTCCGTTTGCTCATTGTTAGTGTATAGAAATGCTAATGATTTTTCTATGTTGATTTTATATCCTGCTACCTTGCTATAGCTATTGATGATGTCTAGAAGCTTCTGAGTAGAGTTTTTTGGGTCTTTAAGGTATAGGATCATGTCGTCTGCAAATAGGGATATTTTGACAGTTTCTTTACCTATTTGTATTCCTTTTATTCCTTCTTCTTGCCTAATTGCTCTGGCTAGGAATTCCAGTACTATGTTGAATAGGAGTGGAGATAGTGGGCATCCTTGTCTGGTTCCTGATTTTAGAGGGAATGGTTTTAATTTTTCTCCGTTAAGTATAATGCTGGCTGTAGGTTTGTCATATATAGCTTTTATAATGTTGAGGAACTTTCCTTCTATTCCTAATTTTCTTAGAGCTTTTATCATGAAATGATGTTGGATCTTATCAAAGGCTTTTTTGGCATCTATTGAGATGATCAAGTGGTTTTTGTCTTTGCTTCTGTTAATGTGGTTTATTACGTTTATTGATTTTCGTATGTTGAACCACCCCTGCATCCCTGGGATGAAGCCTACCTGGTCGTGGTGAATAATCTTTTTGATGTGTTGCTGAATTCGATTTGCCATTATTTTGTTGAGGATTTTTGCATCAATGTTCATTAAGGAGATTGGCCTATAGTTCTCCTTTTTGGAGGTGTCTTTGCCTGGTTTTGGGATAAGTGTAATAGTGGCTTCATAAAATGTGTTTGGCAGTTTTCCTTCCCTTTCTATTTCATGGAACAGTTTAAGGAGGGTTGGTATCAGTTCTTCTTTAAAGGTCTGATAGAATTCAGCAGAGAATCCATCAGGTCCTGGACTTTTCTTTTTGGGGAGACTCTTGATTGCTGCTTCAATTTCATTTTGTGTTATAGGTCTATTCAGGTGATTAATTTCCTCTTGGTTCAGTTTTGGATGATCATATGTATCTAGAAATCTGTCCATTTCTTTTAGATTTTCAAATTTATTTGAATATAGGTTCTCAAAGTAGTCTCTGATGATTTCCTGGACTTCCATGGTGTTTGTTGTTATCTCCCCTTTTGCATTCCTGATTCTACTAATTTGGGTTTTTTCTCTCCTCATTTTAGTCAGGTTTGCCAGGGGTCTATCGATCTTGTTTATTTTTTCAAAGAACCAACTTTTTGTTTCATTAATTCTTTGTATGGTTTTTTTGGTTTCTATTTCGTTGATTTCAGCTCTTATTTTTATTATTTCTCTCCTTCTATTTGTTTTGGGATTTGCTTGTTCTTGTTTTTCTAGGAGTTTGAGATGTATCATTAGGTCATTGATTTGGGATCTTTCAATCTTTTTAATATATGCACTCATGGCTATAAACTTTCCTCTCAAGACTGCCTTAGCTGTGTCCCATAGGTTCTGGTAGGTTGTGTTTTCATTTTCATTGACTTCTAGGAACTTTTTAATTTCCTCTTTTATTGCATCGATGATCCATTCTTCATTAAGTAATGAGTTATTTAGTTTCCAGCTGTTTGCATGTTTTTTGTCTTTACTTTTGTTGTTGAGTTCTACTTTTACTGCATTGTGGTCAGATAGTATGCACGGTATTATTTCTATTTTCTTATATTTGCTGAGGCTTGCTTTGTGCCCTAGGATATGATCTATTTTGGAGAAGGTTCCATGGGCTGCTGAGAAGAATGTATATTGTGTAGAGGTTGGATGAAATGTTCTGTAGACATCTACTAGGTCCACTTGATCTATTGCATATTTTAGATCTTGGATTTCTTTATTGAGTTTTTGTTTGGATGACCTATCTATTGATGATAATGGAGAGTTAAAGTCTCCCACAACCACTGTGTTGGCGTTTATATATGCTTTTAGGTCTTTCAGGGTATGTTTGATGAAATTGGGTGCGTTGACATTGGGTGCATACAGATTGATGATTATTATTTCCTTTTGGTCTATTTCCCCTTTTATTAGTATGGAATGTCCTTCTTTATCTCGTTTGATCAATGTAGGTTTGAAGTCTACTTTGTCAGAGATAAGTATTGCTACTCCTGCTTGTTTTCGGGGGCCATTGGCTTGGTAAATCTTCTTCCAGCCTTTCATCCTAAGCATATGCTTATTTCTGTCGGTGAGATGAGTCTCCTGTAAGCAACAAATTGTTGGATCTTCTTTTTTAATCCATTTTGTCAAACGGTGTCTTTTGATGGGTGAATTAAGTCCATTAACATTAAGCGTTAGTACTGATAGGTATGTGGTGATTCCTGCCATTTAGTTATCTTAGTTGTTTGAAGGTTTGATTGTGTGTACCTAACTTGATGTTACTCTCTACTGTCTTGCTTTTTCTTATCCTGTGGTTTGGTGCTGCCTGCCTTTTCATGGTTAAGTTGGGTGTCACTTTCTGTGTGCAGGATCCCTTGCAGAATCTTTTGTAATGGTGGCTTTGTGGTCACATATTGTTTTAGTTTCTGCTTATCATGGAAGACTTTTATTGCTCCATCTATTTTGAATGATAGCTTTGCTGGGTAGAGTATCCTGGGGTTGAAGTTATTTTCATTCAGTGCCCGGAAAATCTCACCCCACGCTCTTCTTGCTTTTAATGTTTTTGTTGAGAAGTCTGCTGTGATTTTGATGGGTTTACCTTTGTATGTTACTTGTTTTTTCTCTCTTGCAGCCTTCAATATTCTTTCCTTAGTTTCTGAACTTGTTGTTTTAATGATGATATGTCGTGGAGTAGTTCTATTTTGATCTGGTCTGTTTGGTGTCCTGGAGGCCTCTTGCATTTGTATGGGAATATCTTTCTCTAGATTTGGGAAATTTTCCGTTATTATTTTGTTGAATATATTACGCATTCCCTTCGCTTGCACCTCTTCTCCTTCTTCGATGCCCATGATTCTCAAGTTTGGTCTTTTGATGGAGTCGGTGAGTTCTTGCATTTTCTTTTCACAGGTCTTGAGTTGTTTAATTAGTAGTTCTTCAGTTTTTCCTTTAATTACCATTTCATCTTCAAGTTCTGAGATTCTGTCTTCTGTTTGTTCTATTCTGCTGGATTGGCCTTCTGTTTTGTTTTGCAGTTCTGTTTCGTTCTTTTTTCTGAGGTTTTCCATATCCTGGCTGTTTTCTTCTTTATTGTTGTCTATTTTTGTCCTGAGTTCATTTATCCATTTATTCATTGTGTTCTCTCTTTCATTTTGGTGTTTATACAGTGCTTCTATGGTTTCCTTTATTTCTTCTTTTGCTTTTTCAAATTCTCTATTTTTATTGTCTTGGAATTTCTTGAGTGTCTCCTGTACATTTTGGTTGACCCTATCCAGTATCATCTCTATAAAATTCTCATTGAGTACTTGTAGTATGTCTTCTTTTAAATTATTCTTGTAGGCTTCATTGGGTCCTTTGGCATAGTTTATCTTCATTTTGTTGGAGTCTGGCTCTGAGTTTCTGTTCTCTTCATTCCCCTCTGGTTCCTGTACTAATTTTTTGCTGTGGGGAAACTGGTTTCCTTGTTTTTTCTGTCTTCCTGTCATTGTCCTTGGTGTTGTTACTGTCCCTGTACTGTGTGTAATTAAGTATTTTCTAGCTTGTAATAATAACAATGGTAATATTGAGAATGGAAGAGTGAGCTGAGATGGAAAGCAAGAAGTTAAAGAAAAGGGGAAAACAAATATACAGACAATCGGGAGAAAGCAGAACAAGGTATCAGACAAGAGAGTTTCAAAGGTATAAACAGGGAGTGTTAGTGTACTAATCGACAGTAAGCTGAACAGACAATAGAGTGACAGAGAGAGGATTGAAAATCAAAGATAAAAAAAATAAAAAATAAGTATATGAAAGTAATATCTATTTATAAAAATGAATTAAAATAAAATGGAAAATAGAAAATTAAAAAAAACAAAAAAAACCAAAAAACCAAACAACTTCCAAGTTTATATGCAATGCAATTTCAGTCTTAATAATTTGGATGTCCGTCTCAATCTCCAGTCCTGGAGTTGGTGCCTCAGATGTTGTTCTGTAGTTGTCTCATCAAAGGGGATGCATAAAGTAGAACAAAACTACACTCATACACACACAGAAGAAAAAAAAAAAAAAAAAAGCCCCACCAAGTGTCCCCAGATCAAATGCAATACAGTTTCAGTAAGTTTTTCGGCTTGCAGGTGTAATTCGGTTGTTCTCTCATCAAAGGTAGGGAGAAAAAGAAAAAAAAGCGTCTGGAGGCAGTTCTGAGAGTGGTATCTGCAACTGTGGCTTGCCTGCCTGCTGCTCTCAGCCTGTAGCTGGCCGCGTTATTTATGCAGATCTCTGGGGTGAGCTTAGCACTCACCTGGTCCCACAGGCTTTGTTTGCTCAGAGTTCTCCTGTGCGGGGGAGGGGGGCCTCTGCTACAGGCTTTTCCCTTTCCAAGCACTGGGAAAGGCGACACTGCCCCGCGTTGTCAGGCCTGCGTGTTTATTTACAGTTCACTTGGGAAGTGGGTCTTCCCTCCTCTCACAAGCGTCCCCGCTCCTGGTTGCTGGCGCGCCCCGCTCCCGCCAGAGCCTCTCCGGCCCGCCCGGCTCGTTTATTTACAGTCCCGGGAAGGATTCCCTTCCCCCAATCTTCAGCGCTCAGGGCGCCCCACCCTCTTTCCAGCGTGTCTTAACTGTTCTTATTGCTTAGTACTCAGTTTCTCTTTTTTTCCCGGGTGGAGGTCAGTCTGTCCAGGGGGCTATGCTGCTCTGGCCCAGGCTTGTCTGTGGGGGAACCGCGGTACCGCGAAGCTCACCTGGTCCGCGTCTTCCCAAGCCGTATCCAGCTTTCTCTTTACAGTAAAATAATTCCCACTAGTAAGGCTTTCATTACTAATGTCACTAGTAAGTGACATATTGGTCTCTGATGACCTCTAAGGCAGCCCACTTCACACTGCGCCTTCTACATGTAGGTCAAGGGTAAGCAGACCCAGTCTGGTGGTAAACCAGGCTTCACACATTCCTCACGTGCCAGGGCTCCTTTTCAAATACATAAACATGGCTTCCAATCAAATGTGTTAATCTATTACACCCTTTCCTCCCTTTTAAGATTTGAAAATTTCTGTTAATTATATGACTGGCTGTTTACAACTGCATGACTGTAACTGTCAGAAGGTAAAACCACTTGTCCAGAGCCAACCTATTCAGGTAAGTATGGCCATCCTGTTCCTTTGAAGTGGTTCACTTCAACTCAACAGACTGCCAACCTAACCATGACCTTGCTTTCTCCTTGTCATCAGACAGGCCTACCAGCACATGGACTGCTCCAGTTTCTCATCAGAAACCATTCCTAAGCCTCAGAATGGCAACTGTGGCATCAGAGAAACATATATACACTCCTGGTGTTTTCTCATAAAACACGTAAGTGACAAGTGGCCTTGGAATTTTGTATGGAAGGTAACTGCTCAAGATGAAGGTGCAAAAAGACAGAAATCAGGATCCAAAGGGATCAGGGTAACACTTTCTGGGGCAAAAATCCTCTGGGTACATCATGAGTGTGCCCTTGTGGTAATTAGATTTAAGCATTTTGCAGGTATCAACATGAACTAACCCCTACACTGAGGACCAAAAGAAAAACCCAGTGTTTCATGCAGTTTCATGAAATAAGAAAAACTAAAGTTGTTTTTCATATACATGTATATTCAAAAAATTCCAAGAATACTTTGATTTTTTAGAAAACATGTCCCCCTTGTAATCAAGACCTAATTTTTAAAGGAGTGATGATTAGATTTCTACTTTCTTAGGAGCTCCGGGAACTTTCTTAGAGCTGTTAATTCCATAAGTGGGTAGAGCTGACACACATATTTGGAAATCACCAAATGTGGAAATTACCTAAATCAGGGGAGGAATGGGCGTATTTTATCAGAAAGATTCAAACAAACGACTGATAACTTCATAACTAAGAAGAGAAGATAAAGTGTCAACCGTAACAGAGCTGCAGTAGGACACACCTTGAACATATTAGTTCAAAAAAATGAAGACAGGAACTTGAGATTCATCTACTTGTCCTATTTAGAAGCTTAGACAGTATATAAAGAGCAGTTTATTTTTCTCCTCATTTTACCTGAGAGGCAGAGGGGCTATTAGACAATGGTACAAGCCAGAACACCTTTCTGCTCTGCTCAATGTGTGTCACAACCTTGAAGCACAGGGTGAGTATTTTAGGCCCAACTAAAGTAAATCATGGTGTCAGATGCATTCTGAGACTGACTGCTGAAGCAGTAAGTTTCCAGACTGGGGTGTGTACTGCTATCCCAAGTGACTGCTGACATGGAGCTAGAAAGCGTGGAGATGGGAAAGGGGGCCAACTCCACAGTGGACAAGAAAGGGTCTATTGGGGTGATGGCCACACCCTCAACAAATGACAACAGCTAGCCACAGAATGGAGCATGTGCCAAGTGCTAGACACTGTGCTAAGAGCATGATCCCATTGGCTCTTTAAAACACACCTGCAAGAGCTCAGTCTTACAGAAAACAGACGGCACACAACTCTCATGTTTTTGGTTGCTTTTATTTATTTTTTTGAACCCTGACAGTTTGATTCCAGAGCCCACTCTCCTTAGACCCTATGAAATATTTCCCATGCTCTGAAATTCTGGAAGATAACATACATTCTAAAAAGTCCACATTTAACATCCTTCATGTGATAGGACCTAAATGTGTAGAGTAACCCTGGGAAAAGGTTTCATTGCTTCTGGATGCCACTCTCGACCTCAAGAAAGGAACTTATTCATTACTCCCTTACTGCCTCAGTCAGAGCCAGGATGTCACTGATTTGGGACAATTCACTGCTGTTCTATGGAGCACACTTTATGAGCAACTGTAATCACTTGATTAACTAACTGGAGGCAGAGTCAGAAAAAAACCAGTTTCTGCTGGAAGGGCAGCAGGCTGGTATTGACAATAGTTTGGCCAGCAGCATGTGGCTTGAAAGACTTTAGAACAGGCCTTCACTTCATGACCAAGATCTCTTCTCATGGGGGAATGATGCCTGCAATGCTCAGTTGCGGGTGGAATTCTGGTCTTAGTGTGATACAAGGAGAAGTGCCTGTGAGTTCTGTGTTTCAGGATGTTTTCTGGGTGACATCCAATTATCTGTGGCAACCTCTGGCAAACAGAAACCCTTACATGATCAAGGAGCTCCTTCCTCTGTGTTTCTGTACTTCACCAGGAAAAGGTTCCATCAGCTTCAGGCTGAATTCAATAAATGTTCAAGCTATGAGAGCACACCTGGACTTTGTACCCTACAGTAAAAGCACTCTAACCAGTCCTTTGTCTAAAACCCAGCATACTCACGCCTGCAGTCTTCAGCCCCTCAATGCCCTTCTGGACACATACCTAATACAATTATTTGCAAACATGATGCAGAACAACTGTCTGGCAGTTGGAGTGTGCCTCTGAACAACCCTGCCAAACCAGAGTCTTGTTCTAAGTGCCTGGGGTGAAATGGCTGGTATATCGTTGAGTTTGAAAACATAGGATTATCGGGGGAATTAAGAAACATTAGAATTATTTCAAGGCTTGAAAGAGTTGCCTCTTCCCTCTGAATCTGTTTCACAGATCACTGTTTTATACTGACCAAGGCTGCCCAATAAAATAAATGTGTGACTGGGTTTGATCAAAGTTTTATGAAAGACAAAGAAAGATCAATGAATTAACTATAAACAGAACCTTTGTAAGAGTTTTCTTGCCTGTTCATTCACTTATTTTCTCTACCTGTACCTGAGTGCCTAATGTGAATTAGAAGACTGGCAAAAAAAACAAAAAAACACCCAAAACACATATTCTTTATTAGGAAGAAATTATACATAAAAGTTACTGAAATCACGGTGTCATCTGGGAGGTAATGTAAATGCCAGAAATGTAATTTTTTCCCCCTGTGGTGCTGGGGATTGAACCCAGAGCCTGGGTGTGCTAAGAGCTCTACTACTGAGCTATACCCCTAGCCAAGAGATGTAAGTGCTTAATCCTGATCCCAGGCCTCTGAATCAGAACTGGGGGTGGCCCAGGACCTGTGTTTTAACAAGTCCTGCCAGGACTCTGCAGCATGCTCAGAAGGACTAGAGGAAACATTAAACTTCAATGAGAAACAGTTGCTCTCAACTGATAACTATAACTTGTACAGCAGTGAACAAGAAAGATGCACATGATTTTCCATTTAACTCAACTAGAAAACATTTGTTTCTTGAGTGAAACAGGAAACAATCTATCAAGCGAAATTCAAATTTGGGACACCACTCAAAATCACGGTGGCCATGAGCAAGGACAGAGGTGGCTGGGGAAAGCATCTGATTTGCTCAAGCAGCTCTGCATGACGGGGCCAGAGTGTGGGTGAGGGAGCAGCACAGAGGGCTCTGAAGCCTGTGGGTCATGTGCTTTTCCCTTGCTCAGGAACCTCTCAGGTGGCCCTCAGCAGTATTTTTAGTTAAAACATTAAAAAGCAGGCTGTATTTTGATTGGCAGAAGCAGGCTGGGAGCAATTCTCTGGTGATAAGCTCAGAAATGCATCTTGGGAGCTTCTTCCCTGTTGTCTATCTGCCTGCTCTGAGTGTGAGAACTATAATCACACCTCAGGTGGGTGAAGCCAGCAGGAACCCAGGTAGAGTGGCCTCTCTAAGAAAGGCACAGCTGTCAGCACTGGTGGCCTACAGTGCCCTGGGTTCTGCTGAGAATGGGGTCTTCTTGGCATGATTCCTGGTAGAAAGTGGATGGGAGTTGCCTGGTGCTGACACCCTCCCTGCCAGCCTTGGGACTCTCCCAATGCTGGGGCCCTGAAACAACCACCACCAGAATGCTGGGCTCCATGCGACCTTGCAGCAGGCAGGGACATAACTACACCTTACTTCATGCTGGCTCAAAGTCTGCTCATGCAATTATTGAAACAAAATCTCCCAACTATCCCTGTGCCAAGCACTGTGTGAGACATGAGTGAGGTCCAACTTTGTTCTCAGGTGTTCATGTGGACACAAGTGTGCATAGGCAACCTGCGTAGTGGGGATGACTGACAAATGGCTGGGCAGGCAGTCAGGAGACGGAAGATGGACTTCTGTCAGGGGAGAAGTGTGTGGAGCCAGGTACCCCCATCAGCAGGAAAGGGAGACAGGCTGGACAGAACCCTAGTGGGTGCTGATGGGGTTTGCCACTGGGCACCCCTTTGCTTCTCATTAGCAGAAGAATTTTACTATTGGTTCAGCTGAGAGTGACTCCATTTTCCAGAGGACATTCTGCAATGTCTGAAGACATTTTGTTTGTGACACTGTGTAATGCTACTGGTGGCATCTGGTGAAGCCATCATCCTAACGTGCACAGGACAGGCCCCACAGCAAAGACATATCCAGTACCAGATGTCTGTGCCAATGATGAGCGTGGCAGAGACCCTGGTGAGGAAGGCCAGGTGCACTCAGGAACTGAATGTGAACTGACAGAAAACACCTGAAACCACTGGCCCATCCTGGCACCAGAACCTTACAGAATACCCCAGTTCCTTCTGCTGCTCTTTCCTAGCCCTGTCCTGACTCCCACCAATTCCACTGCTTCCTTTGTACTGCTCCCAAAAGTGCCTTTGCTGCTTTGGTAAGGCAGAGTGGGTTCTATTTTGTTCAAAAAGATCAGTTCACAAGCTACTGAAAGAGATTTAATGATACAGGGAGACTAGCTTTGCAGACTGTGCTAGGAGATGGGTACTCTTCACCAAGTGATTCTGCCTTTCCTGTAATTCATGAAGTCCATGAGATAGTAAGCAGGCTCTGATGCCCAATCTTTCCTCCCCAAGTTCCTCTTGGAAGCAGAGGTTGTTCCTGACCAAGGAGGGAGACAGCATCTCATGGCTGGGCAGCGTGGCCAGACATTGGCAGGAGGCATCCAGGGCCCTGCCCAGCAAGATGCAGGGTGGGATCATTTTGGTAGTTTGTGGGTCCTCCTAGAACTCGTTCTTTTCTTGTGGAGTCAAGGCAGGAGACAACCTGTATGTGGGTTTCACAGGTGCAAGAGGGAGTCTGTGGACTAGGAACATGTCCCCTGGAGAGAGGAGGCCCAGATGCTCTGCTTTGGGGGACCAGGCAGATGAAGCCCTGACACCAATTAGGTAGGGCCAGGTTCAGAGGCCAAGATGGTTGGGACAAACAGCTCATCAGGTCTTTAAAATCAAAGCAAAAGCTAACCATGCTCTTACCTTTCAGCCATAACATGGTTCTCAGTTTAAATTAATAATCAAATTTCTCAGCTTCTATCTAAGGCCTAAAGTGATCACTTATTTAGGGACAGTCTGGTGGCTCAAGAGGAGCTTCAGGCTCCATAGTGGAAATGTCCTGTGGGAACCCCTCCCAGGATAGCAGCTCAGCCTCCCAGCACTGTCCAGGCTCGAATCTGGGGCTGAGTGGAACATTTATCTTGTACTGCATGGCATTTTACAACTTCAAATGTCAGTCTAACTCTTGGCTCCTGACAATAGTGAAGTTTTCCTTTAAAGAGATGCAAAGGAGGAACAGAGAGGAAAATGCATTCTTTCCTTTCTAAATACAGCTTAGATGCCGCTAAAGGCGGCCATGTTTTCTGATAGCTGGAGCACGTGTTTGGCAACAGTTGCCCTGGGCTACCAACCGGGGAAGGGACTTGAGACCAGTCACCTCAGTTCCCTAAGCCTCTTTTCTGAGGCAAAGTGAAATGCTGGCGTTTGATCCAATGTTTGAAGCATGCTGAGTTGGTGTAAGGCCATCTATCCACTTTGCTAGACTGTCACAAGGATTAAATAACACAGGGAAATGCTTTGTAACTGACAATAACACTAAACCCCAGTTTTATGAACACCTACTTCCCAGTTCAAGAGTTGAAAGATGAGTTTGCCTATTATTTTCATCTATGATTAAGTATTTAGGTTATTATCATGAAACTCATAATCATAAGTTAATTACCCAGCTCATGAATCACTGCTTATGTTTTTCTGGTTTTTGCCACCTGCTTTTTTTGTTGTAATTGCTTATCTAATAAAGTATACTAACAAAGATTTAACTAAAATCACTCATTTTCCTATCTGTTAGCAGCTGTGAAAAAAGGTTACTAAGAGGAGATCACTGGGGTAATCCCAGTTACTGGGGAGGTGGAGATAGCAGGATCGAGGTTTGAGGCCAGCCTGGGGGTAGGGATAGGGAGGGAGTTAGCAAGACCCTATCTCAAAAATCAAGTCAGGCATGGCAGTGCACACTATACTCCCAGCTACACAAAAGGCAGAGGTAGGAAGATTGTGGTCCAAGGCTGGCCTTGTGCGAAAGCAAGACCCTATTTGAAAAATAACTAAAGCAAAAAGGGTGGTTCAAGTGTAGAGTGCCTGCCTAGCAAGCACAAGGCTCTAAGTTCAAATACTAATACCAGCAAAAAATGAATAAAATTAAAATAGAGGTCATTGGGATGGTGGGAAAGTTCTAGAAATGGAAAGTGGTGAGGACTGAACAACTGTGAGAGTGTAAACACTGTGAGTACTTCTGAGCTACCTACTTAAATGGTTAAAATGTAGATTTTATATGACATATACTTGACCATGATAATAAGGATCAAAAGTACCACCCCAGAAGCCTGGACTCATCCAGCTGTGCAGCTGCCTGCCCCTCCCCCAGTGCAACAATAACTCACAGCTACAGAGAAACAAATGATCTACTCAGATTCAGGATTCATGAACAGGATGTCTGAGTATTTCCAACACCACTACCTGTTCTGAAAACACACTGTAATGCTTCATAGCTATTTTTCATGCTGAAATAATTATATGTGTCAAACTGAGCTCAGACTGATTGAGAATTATAGCTACGAAGGCTGGCCTAGCACTTTGAACAGTCTTAAGTGAATTTTATGAGATCAGAATTCTCGTTCCAGATCTGTCTCTCCCAGGCCTGGGGCAAATGTACAAGCCTGCCTTCTTGACTTTGAAGTTTTTCTCTACTACAAGGCTATGGGGCTACCCACACCTCCTGCTAAAGGTGAATTCCCACTATCTAAGATCAGTTCCTGGGGAAGTCAGCCCATCAAGCCAGAAAGTGAAATTCCTCTCTTCCTTTGAATTGAAGAACTCCATTTCTCCTCAGTTGGGATTAGTATCTGCCGCTCTTGGGAGAAGGGCTGTATCTATCTCTGGATCCTTGAATTGTTGCTAGGGAGAAGTAGAGACAGCCAAGCACTGCCCCAACGTATGTGCTCTGTTTGCGTGCTAGTTATTTTAATTTCATCATCAGATTTAATAATTCCATTAGTGATTACATTTCTGGGTTACAAAACATTCTGCCTTTTGAAGCTCAATGTCTTCCCTGGACCAACACGCCCACACATTAAACACACACACCCTCTTAAAAATCAGCACATTTACAAAAGAGAGGCCTTAGTCTTGAGAACACAGGTGCTCTCTTGCATTTTTTCCTTCCAAAAAGCTCTCAGCTATTTCTGAGGCTAGGCTGGGTAAATATCTAAATAAGCTGAAGATTAGGGCTTCTGTTTACTTGGCTATTATTCTGGCTTGCCATTTACTCTTACTGTTGGAACTGTTGCAATCCTAGAGCTGGTGAATTCTAACTCTGGTGCCACAACATGCTTTACTCATCCTTCCTCCTACACTGTGTACAAAAAAGGCGGCTCCTGCCAGTGAGCATGCTCTGAGGTACCAAATCTTTCCTGCACTCACCACTCAGGCCTTCACAGTCCACACAGCTTTTTTGCTATAAAACCAGTGTACAGTATATAAGTTCTAGTGGCCAATGCCACTCTGCACATCTGTCCTCACGATGGTGTCTCTGAGAGCGGCATGGCATCTTCAGTACCACAGTTTCTCACAAGACCATTCAGTTGCCAAAAATCATAGATGAATAAGGGTTTGGAAAATATGACGAGCATGCTTGCATCTACTTTCACAGCAAGAGCTCCCTAGTGTGATCTGAGAGCAGTTAGGAACTACCGGCTCACATAGGGTAAGTCCAAGTTCTACTCATGACTGGCTGACCATAGGCAAGGAGGGCACTAGGCACCCCTTGGACAATTTAGAGAATTAAATAAACTAATATGCACAATGCACACAGTACCAGCATATCAGACACACTCAGCAGATGCTTTTAGCTGTAGCCATCATTACTGCTCTCTGTACTGTTGTTAATGTCACTTTTGTAACTCTCTCCTGTCCAGTCAGCTACAGCGACAGAAACTAGTCGTAGTAGCTAATATCCAACACAATTACTTTACCTTTAGAAAATTGGTATACAAGGCTATTACATCATTTTAATAAAATCCCCATTCTAATGCGAGATATGTATGTGAAAAGGAAGACAAAGACAAATACAGCATTGCAATTTCAACTATTTTGAGTGTGACTACTTAAGATTTGCTTGAAGGGGAACTGCAAGTGGAGGCTGGTGTTCCTCCTGGCCCTACAGTTTATGCAATCCAAACATACACACGAGACTCTACGGAGGTTAGAAAAAAGCATGCCACCTGAGGTGCTTGATAATGCTAGTCAAATATCTGAGAAGGGCAAATTCTAAGATTAAGGAGGATTATTCTACAAGAAAAAGCTTTAATGTAAGATGAACTACTAAATGAAAGTGAAAATCAGGTGTTAGGTACACTAATGCAGTTACCCTATTAATGTTACCTAACAGCCAAAAGGACAAGGTTTCTTTCAGAGTTGAAAGACTCAAACACTGGGAAACAGTCTGCAATGATCATTCAGAAACCCATCCACTTAAACCAGATATCGCAGTCTCTGTGCTCTGGGCAACATTTATAACAAATCTGCCCTAAACCTTTATATTATCATTCCACCTTTCACTGCTGAGCCCTTCAGTTGTGTATCCATCAGGATGTCCCCAACATCAGGCCTGCTGAGGTGCTCACAGCTCCCCTCTCTGCAATAGTTATAATGTGACAGTATGCAGTTAGCTATGATGTGTTAAAACACCAATATTCCACAGGAATTAACTTAATTCCCAGAGTCAATTTATTTAGAAAATCAAGACTGCTACTCTTCCTGTGAGGGCCTTTCACTTAGAGCAGCCATATATTTTCTCTTTTGTGTGTCTGAACCTATGAAATACTGACTTTGTATTTTAGCTGTGGCTCTTGGATCTCAAATCCTATAGATCTGTGCAGTTTAAAGTTTGACCCTCTCCTTCCTGTTATAAGCAAAGTGTACGCAAGTCACCACTTGAAGGATGGGTACACTGGATCTTTACAGACCACCACATGCCTCTAGGACTGGACACAGCTGGGAAACAGTGCCTGGAGAAGGCAGGCTACGGCCTCCAGATAGCAGTGAGGCATGGAAGGAAGCCTCCTGAGGGCAGGCACCCTGTCTGTTCTACTTAAATCTGCATCCTCAGCACCTCAGGTTCCTCCAGCATTTGCTTCATCTGGTCAATTGATTGGCACAGAGGGCAAAGGCAGCTGGCTAAGGTGATCAGGAGAAGCTGAAGCCCAGGACTCCCTCCAATCCCCAGCCCTGTGTCCTGAGGCAGATGGCACAGCCCACAGCAAGCACCTTTTTGAAATTCACCTTTTAAAAGGGGGCTCTTTTTATAATTCTCACAGGATGCTCTGCCCCTCACATATATACCTTGTGACCTACTAAATAACACACACTAAGCTTAAAGGAATTAACATGGTCAACAATGAACACAGGCTTCTTTCATTCCATGATCCTTCCTAATCACTAACCTAAGAACAAGAATGCAATACAGCTAAATGAAAGACAGTAATTTTGACAGCTGCTGCAAGCTCTCCTGGGGGCCAACACACAGGTCTCCAGGAGGAGGATGAGGCACTGAGGGCCGAGACTTCAGGGACAACTGGACCTGTGTTACGGTTTTGCGGGGGTTGGCCTTGCTTTAATTAAGCCCCGGGACTGACTTGGTGGTCTTCCACTGTGAGAGCTCTAAAATAAAAGAATCTGTATTTTACTTTCCTCAGAGAACACCGCTTACAGTGTGGGAAGCATGTGGCATCTAGACACTGCTCTACAAAGGCAAGAGCGTATTCTACCCAGACACCTGACTTGTAGCAGTCATTCAAATGCTGTAGCTCACTCGTTTCTGCTGACAGACTCTATGACCAAAACCAGACAGAGGCCAGGAATGGGCGGCAGAGGTCCTGTCGTGGTGAGGGGGAAGAGGGTCTAGGTAGGTGGCAGGAGGCAAAGGCTGAGGTGGCACATTTGTCACAGCTCATGAGCCAGCACAGAGTGGTACTGCCTAAATGTACACTTTATTCACACCCCAGGGTGCCACCCAGGAGACACTGCACTGGCTCGCCCTGTCTCCTTAGGCTCCTCTGGCTATCAGTTTCACAGACTTCCTTTATTTTTAATGACCTTGATGATTCTGAGTGCTGCTCAGGTACTTAGTAGACTATCCTCAACTACATTGTCTGAAGTTCCTCCCATAATCAGACAGGGCTACAGACAAGTCTGGGGGAAGACCACAGAGCGACACAGTAGCTAAGGCACACAATGCCTGCAGGACTTGTCACTGTCACTGACCACCTGCTCAGGCAGCATGAGTGTCAGCCTTCTCAACTGGAAGGTTCTTCCTTCCCCTGTCCATGCTGTGCTCTTTGGAAAGAAGTTGCTCGGCACATTAATTACTTAGAACACCTCTCCATGGGAAATTTGTGTATTCTTGCCATTTATTCATTCAATCATTTATGCCAGTGTGGACTCACAGATCTGCGGTTTATACTCTGGGTTACATGTCAGTACCATGTCATTTGATTGCTCAAATGGTCCCAGCTCTGGTCCCTGGAAGCTTTGTCAGCGGGCCCTGACTGCCTGTGATATACCCACCCAGCACAGGGTAGGAGTCTAGCACTTTCTTGTTTTCTGGCATGAAAATATGTTCCAGGCTCATCTTCCCCAGGCCTAGAACCAGCCATTTCTCCAGAGTCCTGGTTCCTTTTACTGGAGAATGGCGTATACCCTATATATGGATGCTGGGTCCATTCCATGTTACTGGAACCAAGAAGATTTTTTTTTGGTGGTGGTGGTAGTACTGGGATTTGAACTCAGGGCCTCATGCTTGCTAGGTTGGTGCTCTACCACTTGTGCCACTCCGCCATTCCTTTCTTTTGTGATAGGATTTTTCGAGATCTCTTGAACTATTTGCCTGTGGCTGGCTTCGAACCCCAATCCTCCTGATGTCTGCCTCCTGAGTAGCTAGGGTTAAGTCATGAGCCACTGGTGTCCTGCTTCAACAAACTCCTTTTTCTTGAGCACTGGGGCTTGAACTAAGGGCCTCATGCTTGCTAAGCAGGTGGTCTTACCGCTTTAGCCACGCCGCCAGCTCCAAGAAGCTTTTTAAGGAAAGTAAATGTCTTTACAGATTGCTTGGATTAAGCTGCTTGGGGCAGGGAGTGAGTGACCTTTGAAACACAATCTCTGGTTTGTTTCGTTAACAAAAATAATATTCAATGACCTAGAAGGATGATGTAGGCTAATCAGGGAAGGGACTGTGTTTGGGCAACTATAAAGTTCTGTAGAAACATAAAGCATTAAATAACTTTAATTAGCTTAAGGTCTGGCCCTGCAGGCTGCTAAACCTTGGTTATGTGAATCAGCTTGGAAGGAAGTTTTGTTCTGGGGAGAAATGACTCACTTAGCTCCTACTTCTCATCTGATCTGATCTTTGGTCCTGTACAACTCTGCCAGTTATTACTTGGTATCTGAACTTGCCAACTGTTTTTGGTTAGAGAGACTTAAAAATAAAGCTAAGGCCAGCACAATGGCTCAGGTCTGTATTCCCAGCTACTCGGGAAGTGGAAATGGGGAGGACTGAGGTTTAGAAGTCAGCCTGGGCAAAAAGTTCTCAAGACCCCATCTCAACCAATAAAAAGCTAGGCATGGTGGCACACACTCACCATCCCAGCTATGCAGGAATCATAAATAGGAGGATCATTGTCCAGGCTGGCCTAGACATATTGTTTAACATTTATGAATAGCCTCCTGGAAGGCTAGACTCTGGAATTTTGGCCCTCACCCTCAATTCTTTGTGGGAGGGTTGCAGGGGAGCACACAGGAATGCTGGACCCAAGGCAGAGCAAAACCTCCCTATAGCGAGTGGCAGGCTCACTGGGCTGGTGCCCCGTGATGGGTACAGGCTCACTGGGCTGTGGCAAGAACCTTCCCATCAGGCACTGTGGCTCCACCAGATGTCTGGGATGCTCACAGGAAATGGAGGAAGGGAGACTTTCCTGCTGATTGTAGTGTCAGGCAGTCCCCTTCCACGTCCCTGGAGAAATAGTCTTGGGGAAAGTGAAGGAACCAGGAAGCCTGGAGGCTTGTGTTACTTACAGATCAATTTCAGGTCAGAGTTCTCAAGGGCAAAGCAGCATGAACAGTGGGAACCTTGGCTAAGTTTCATTACTTATAAAAGTAGGGAAATAAATGAAGTGACACAGCAGCAAATGCCTGGCTGACGACAAGTTTTCAATATATTAGTTTTTTTCTAACTATTGAAAGGCATGTAAAATCAAAACCTAAAATCACGGCCAGGGCCATTTGCCCAAGACTTGCAGATAACATGGAGGACAAACAGTTGGCAGAGAAAGGGCATGGACTTGCATCGCACCAACTGCTGGATTGTGTTGCTTCCATCCCTTGTGGCTGTGAACCATGCACTTCTTGCACTGCAGGGAGAAGTGGCTCTGCTTCCTGTGGACACAGGGAGGATTCCTGGCTGCATTCAAGTCTCAGCACATACTTCTCGTTCTAGAAAACTATGCATTTGCTAGAATGATTGTAACGGAAACTGAGCTTTGGGTCACGCTCACCATAGCACAAATTGAAAAAACATTCCAGTATCTATTTTATAAAATGGCAAAGTGAATGAAAATGCCATATCATCATGGTTTATTTGAAGCAAAAGCTTTAAGTTCTCTTATTACATAGAAATGTGATACTGTGCATAAGCCAAAAACCACTGTGGGGTAGGAATGGAGCCACTGAAATCCTTCACAGTGACAACTGAATACATAGGGCCAAACCTCACCCAGAAACTCAGCAACTAGAATGCTGGTTTCAGTCAGCGTTGCTATATTGTGTTCAGTGCGGGACAAGCAGCTAATACTGTGTTTATGATGCATATCATAAGATGAGCCGTGAGTGTGCTGGGAAACTGAAAACCATGCTGTCTACAATGCTATGTCTTTTTATTGCCGTGTGCCTGTGAACACATGTACACCCCTTCATGGATTGGAAAAGGAGAAGCAGGTTAGAAAGAAGTATTCTGAAGTTAAGTTGCATCCTCTCTTCCCTAGGGAGACTAAGTGACTACCCCAGGAAACTCAGGGGCAGTGCTAGGACTGCAAGTCACTCCTCTTCCACCCTGCTTTTCTGTCTCTTCAAATGGTATTTAGGAAAAAAATATTTTTCTTTAAGAAAAGTCTACTGTTTCCTATGAGGCCCCCTTGGTAGAGTTAGGGAAAGAAATGCTGAATCAGCACCTTACACTGGGGGACGGGGGGGGGGGGGGGGGGGGGGGGGGCTGAAGAGCAAAGAGACAGGGTTGCCTAGCACTGATGACTGTGGAGCAAACAAGAGGGAGAAAAGAAAGGCAGGAATTGTGGGTTCTCTAGGACCCCCTTTAGATGGGTTCTGACCACTCAGGCTCCTCCACTGACAGGGGCTAAAAATAGTGGAGGGACTCAGAGAATAAGCAGAGCCAGGCCCTGGAAAAGATAATAATCTAAGAGTGTACCTAGTTTTTTTAGTGCAGTATTTATTATTCAAAGACTAAAAGCTGTTTCTGACTCCTCTGAAGGTCTATCTTCAGAGGACTATAAGTACCATGTGTGGACACCTGGATCCTATGAAACTGCTTGGGGTACATCTGAAACCCAAGACTTCATTAGGGAAGTAAATAAAGCTGTGATTTGGTCAGGGAGGTACACAAGTTGAAGGACAAGAATAACAAGTTGAAGACAAGTTATTTGTCTTCTGCTACATAAATCTTTGTATTTATCTAGTAAGCAGTTAAATATATAAAGCACCTATAAAAAGTCACATTTGCATAGATTAGGAATACCAACTAGACTGAATATGCTTTTATATCACAAATCTCAGCAATTTTACCAGTCACACCTAGGGATACCCCAAAGTTAAGGGTATGCCCCACCATCCATAATTTTTGGGTGCAGGCTGGTAGCATTCAAGAAAATGAGAAGCCACTACAGATTCTGTCTTATAAATCCAACTCTACACAGTGACAAGAGGCATGACCTCTTTGCAGGTCATAACTGACAGGCAACAAGTCATGCGAATTAATGAGATCTGATGGAACAGTATGGATTATTCCACTGTTGTGTTAATCAGAACTGGAACCTGTTAGCACCTCTGGTCTCAACTGTGGACTTGTTTTTCTCTCAAGAGTGCATGAATTTGAGGGAGAAAAATTTTGTTTCTTAACAGAAACATTTTAGATAAGGAACAGAATTTGCAGCACAGAGGTTGCACCACTGTCTGCTTTAGAAGCAGAGCAGAAAATTACACCAGCCAAAGGAAAGACCAAGAGAAGAAGGACTTATCTGTTTTGTATGATGAACTAGATGGAGATTAATATTTACATGCAGACAGCATTTAGAGTCTGGTCTCAGAAAGGATAAGGTACATGGCTCCTGGGGACCACACCTAACAGAAACCCTCTCCAGAACAGAGCAGTGTGCTGTGTCACTGCCATCCTCAGCCCACAGTGGCTGCACACCACAAATGCACACCACCAGCCAAAAGTATACAACTTAAGTAATCACCTGCTTACCATGATGAGCCAATTCATTTAACTCTTGCCTGGGTCCATAGCAGATCATTAGCTAGGTGTCCTGTTTTATAAGCTGCTGAAAAACTTGGTCACTGCTGCTGGAAGTCTCAGGTTCAAATTCTGACCCTTCCATTGACTGTCTCCTAACACAGGACAGGACCTGGCCTGTTTTATCAACTATAATATGAGGATAATGAAAATTCCTGCCTCAACAGGTTACTAAGGAGATTAAAAGTAAACATTATGTGAGACTCATTTAAAGTACTTCTACCTAGGTGTGGTGGTGTGTGCTTGTAGTCCCATGTACTCAGGAAGCTAGGGCAGGAGTCACTTGAATCCAGGAATTGGAGGATGGCCTGGGTTGCACAGCAAGGACCCATCTCAAGAAAGCAGCAATAACAACAAAGTACACATGTATGTAAATGGAAAAAAGATATCTATTCCAGGAATGGGGAGAGGAGGGATGAAAGAGAATGGTGGAGGGGGTGAATTCAAGTACGATATATTGTAATAATTTTTGTAAATGCCACAATGTACCTCCACCCAGCACATTAAAAAAAAAAAAAAAAAAAAACCAACAACAACAAAACAGTTGTGGATATAGCAAAGTTCAAGAAGGGCCAACATGAATCAATGAGGATGCAGAGGCAGCATCTCACGGCTCTTCATCAGAAAAACACAATTCTGGGCACATTCCACCAATGGCTCTGTGGAAGTGTGGCATCACTGGAATGGCTGATTTACTTTAAAAACCTGCTGTGGTGTGGAGTAGATGGAGCCTAGAGGAACGCACCACTCATCCAACCAGGAAAGCCGATGGAGTATATACACGTTCTATAAGAGCAGAAAGCTGTGTACGCATCTCTCACTGCCCCACCTCACCCAGGACGTAAATAGAGCTCATTAGGTGTCTGAAGAACACATGAAGAGTTGAACGTAAGGATCTTGCCTAATGCTAGAAATGGCTACAGGCTTTAGAGTCAATAGCCACAGACAAGGAGATGCCTGAGTCAGACCAGTTACCACCAGGACTCTCGTAATCACTACAATGGAAACATTTCCCCAATCCCGGGAGTTATTTCTAAAGTTATTTGTGAGAGGATTTGGCTACGTTATGATTGCCAATGTATGAAGAGCATTCAATAGAAGACTTAAAACAAAAGAGCATTCAATAATATTCCCATTTTCACAGACGTATTTGTGGGTACTTTCTATGAATGTTCTCTGTGATGATCAATTCTATTCACAATTAGATTTTCCATAAAAATACTTACATAAAATTGCTCTAAAATCACAGGAAAACAAGCATTGTGACACAAAAGATTATTTAATTAGGCTTTAATTTTTCAATAAGTAAAAAATAATCTACCCAGATACCTTAAAATTTCTCAGAAAAAAATAAAAGAATAAGAAATAAATGAATTCTTTAGGCTAAAAACAAAACAACACAGCAAAAAAAATTTTTTTTAAGATGTAAAATCTAAATGCAAATTTTCTGGGAATTTATGGCAAATTAACAATTTTCTATTAGTGTATTGCTGGTACTATTTTGTAAGTAGACACTGACATACATAACCTGAAAAAACATTGAGAAAGGAGCCCATAAGTGAGCACCAGGTCAGGAAAGGCAGTGCCTTTGCTTTACCTTGCACCATGAGCATGGGCTCCTTGCCGCCTCCGTGTGCCAGCATCTCCCTGCGGTAGCGCTCCCCGGCTGCCCTGGGGAAGAGGACACTCATTAAGCGCCTTGAGCATCTCACAAGCCTCACGCTCATGCCACCCTCAGAAAACCTGCCACCAGGCAACAAGCGGATTATTTTATGTTTGTCATAAAAGGCCAACTGCATTTCTGGCTGTTTTGTTAGCAAGCAGCCTCTCTTTGTAGAAGGGCTTATTCTGTTCATATCTTATGCATTAAGTAAAAGATGCTATCTTATTCTGTCTAATTTTTATTTTTATTTACTTATTTTGGTAAGCAGTTTAAAGTTTATTGACCTCCCAGTATTTTTTTTTTAAAAGTTAAATTTAAGGTCACATCTCTAAACTTGATGTACTATATACAGATCACGCAGAATGAATATGAAGAGATACAATATTAGTTCATGCGCAAAAAGATTTACTACAATACAGAATCATCTTCATAAATACATATAAAATTCTTATGAAGACAGAGGGGACTGTCCAGGCTATCTAAAATACTTTCCAAAGTAATTTAAGGCACAAAATGTACACTATTGTGAATATACACATTCTAGACTTTGTGCCTCTGATAAAGCCCTTCAAAGATTTGGCTTCGGCTTATAAAACTAAATGTACTGAATAAGTACTTTATTTTTAAAAGTAAATCCAAAAGTATTTAAATGCTTCCAGTTTGGATAATTCGATTAAGAACCTATACAAGTTTATTTCCAGAAGCTAATGCATCACTAGTCTCTACTAAGGAAAATGGGTTCTAAAAGTAAACATGGTTTTTAGCATTTCAAATTTCGCTATTTATGTAAAAGCCTAGAGAGACCAAAATATTCAATAGCTTCAAGATAGCTAGATCTTTGATGTAATCAACTTTACCAATGTTTGTCCAGGCCATGTAATTTTTAGGACTATTTTAAAGGGAGGTTTGAAATCATTTTCAGAAAAAAACTCAAGATGGCACAGAACAGAGAGAGAAGAAAAACACTGTAAAGTACGAGTGCGGGACAAGGCACTGAGAGCAGAGGGGGACAGACAGCAGAGGCCAAGCAGCTCAGGGGACAAAAGCCTGCTCTGGCGTGTGCTGCCAGCAAGGGCGAGAAGGGAGCACTGCTTTTTCCTGTCTTCTCACATCTGTTGTCAGTGGTTGCATTCATGTGACCCTGACTCCTATGAAGAACAGTGTCTATACTGACATGTGAAGGCAGGTTTTAGAGAATTTTATAGGCAGAATTCCCCCACATTAATGGTACCTAAAAATAAGCTATTTTTTAAATTTTATGGAAGATGTATCTCTTTTAATGAAACTGACAATACACTCTGATGAGATGAGTTAAAATAATTTTGGGGGAGGACGTGGGGGACCTTGTGCTTGAGGCAATCACTTCACTATGACACTACACTCCTGGCCCTAAGTTAAATAAATTTTAGTATTCTTTCCATTTCACTGGCTCTGGAGCATCCTTACAATAAGGTAATTTTGTGAACGTAGTCTCTAACTGGACTCTTTCACAGCATCACAGCATTGGAAACATGTTGGCCCTGAAAAGCAACTGTGGTTGGGTCTTTTGTAAGCACTAAGGAAAAGCCCTGTCTCACCCTTGGCCTGGGAGATGGCTCTCCTTTCCCTAAATGAAAGCCCTCCTCGAGCCTCCTCCCCAGGAGAGGCTCTTGGTCAGAAGTGAGATCAAAAAGGACACTTCAGCTGGGCATGGTGGTTACAAGTAACCCTAGTGCTTGAGAGGCTAAGGCAGACAGGAAGTGAGTTCAAGGGGCTACACAGCAAAATCCTGTCTCAAAAAAAAAAAAAAAAAAAAAAAAGAAAAGGCCTCTTTGACAGAATTAAGAATTTCCTAGCCTAGTAAGCACTTTTACTAACTTACTTTTATATATCAGTAAATGTATGGCAACTGCATATCTAGGCAGGAATGCACATATAACCAGGATATATTTGGAAATACATGTTTTCAATAGTATGTGGTTTTCTGATAAAGTACAGCTCCTTCAAACAAGATGATATTTTGCCCATTTTATAGAACTCTCTAGTAAAGTGTTGCAATCCCTGAAATTGATTTCTTATAGTCCAGTTTGGCTGCAGATCCTTTGCAAATAATAAAATCTGAAAAGCAGACCAAGTGTCTGCAGTCTGCAAAGGGCAGAAGACAAAATAATATGTGGGCACCAAGCTGTAAAACATTAAAAAGGTCTATGACTTCAGATTCAAGTTCCAAAGATCTTGGAACTTAACTGCTGAGGAAACGCAAATCTGCTCAACTGCAGTGCAGGAGAGGCTGAGGGTGTGGAGGAGGCCAGCAAGGACCAGGAGCTGAGGTAGGACACCCACAGGATCACCCCAGTCCAGTCTGTTAACTGTGGATCCAGAAGAAACCACTGCCTTCTCTGAGCCTCCTACCACGCTACTGTGAGCAATATATGTAAACTCCAGGGCACTCTAGACACCAAGAGGCAGGTAAAGCAGTGAAGATAACAGCTGTGTCCCAGAACTGTTGAGAGGTACTGTGTTCACTGGGTGGTGAAGATTAAGTGCTTTAAACAACTATGACACGAGATCATAATTACTGGTCTGCTTTCAAAGGAAGTGCCTTCTAAGGAATCATGAGGCCAAATCCTAGCTTGCTCGGGGTTCCTATTGTCACAGGGAGTCCTACAAGGAGTCAGGAAGTCAGCACAAGATCCCCGGCCTCAGGCAGTCCCCGCTGCAGACCACAGTGCTACGGAGTAAGGTGGCAGTTTAAGGCAGTGGTCTTGAGGCAGGAGGGGCTTGCTAGAGGGAAGGAACTGGAAGACACTGATCACAAAGACCCCACTTCTCGCCGGGGTGGGGGGTGGGGTCGGCTAGTCTATGAACTCCCCACCCTTAATACCTGTTAAAAGGATCCTGTAGGAAACATTCCTTCCAAACCATGGATGCTACGGCCCTGGACATCAGGTACGAGTAGTATTTGGCACCATAGCCCACGAGGTGGCTGAACCGCAGCTGCCAGGCCTGCCAGAATAGAAATAGCGGAGAAATGATTCATTCTCTGTATCTGGGGATGTCATGCGTGAGAACACAATGGAGGCTTGTAAGGAAACCCGCAAATGTTTGAATTTACATTGCACCCACAGAGTCACGCCATTCATGATTCAAAGATTTTCACATGTTGTACACCAGTACGGGCTCAACTATTTCTCCCTCAGATTCTGACATTGAATCCCTAAGCCAGTACCTCAGAATCTGGCTGTATTTGGAAGTAGGCCCTTTGAGGTAACAAAGGTGAAATGAGGCTGATGTCTTCACAAAAAGGAAGCTGAGAAACCAGAGGAAAAGCCATGAAGGCACAAAGAAGGTGCCAACTGCACAAGTGAGAGGCCTTAGAGCAACAACCCTGCCGACACCTTCACCCCGAATATTCAGCTTCCAGAGCTGCGGCACACACTTCTGCTGCTAAACCATCCAGCACAGTGTGTTTTGTTACGGCAACCCAAGTAGACTCACACAAACAAAAATGTATTGTATGTGTCATGTAAATAAAATCTTCAGACATATGTGGTATGTATGCACATATATAGAATACATATACACACTCTACATACAAGGTTAATCTTCTTAGCTGAATGAGTTTAATTATTTTTACCAATCTAATACATTTCAATTCATATGACGAGCGAGAAAAAAGACAATGCCATGAGTTTACTTAACCATTTACTTAGTTCAAAAAAATTTACTCTAAGTCTGGAGGGGTGGCTAAGGCAACAGAGTGCTTGCTTTCCAAGCACAAACCCTGAGTTCAAACCCGTCTCAACCAAAAAAGAAGAAAAAAAAGGTTTACTCTGTTGTGACTATTTGCTACATGTCCTATTTTCATATGGGCTGTTTTTTCTAAAGCTAAAAGGTTTCTAGATTTTTTTTATTGTAAAAGCCAAAAGGTACAGAGTAGAAGGAAAATGGGAAAGAGTTGAAAAACTAATACTATATGAAGAGAGAAGCTGGGAATACTTTTGGTTTTTTTAAAGAAAAGACAAATGCTAAGAACAAAGATAACCAGTAGCCACTGTGGCCTCTGTGCAGAAGAGTGAAGACATGCCCAGGTCCCCGTCTTCTGTAAGCTCACCCAGCTTACTTTCTAACCACAACATGGAAGGAAGAAGTGGCCCATCTGTCACATCTGTTCCGGCCAGCATGGACGCTTGGAATTCCAGAAGAGCACCGTTCTTCATGAGCACAAGGAAGGAGTTATACAAAAGGCAATGTGGTTCTTCACAGGAGAATCCTTGTCCACTGAAAATGTCCTTTCCTATGAATACCACTCCTTCTCTCAACCAGAGCAGATCTCTGGTCCACATTTTGTCAGATCAGCAGGAGGAAGCCACGCAGGTATAGACACCAAAGCTTGCCACAGGCAGCCTGTGCTGTGTAACCCTGGCCAATGGAAGCTGGGTTATGAATGCTTTTAGTTTCTACTTCTCTGAAATAAGTCAGACATGCAGTCAACCACTTTCTCCTCACATAAGCTTTATCCTTATTAAAGAAGGAAGCTTTTTTGAATGATAATCATTCCCTAACAAATATAACTCCCTAGAAAATAAAGTATAGGTTTTTTTATAAACTGATAAGCATATTCTAGTTAATATATCAAGAAACAAAGACATACGATAAGCACGTCCCTTCATCAAAGGGGGTGGCAAGCCTCAGGACACTCTGAGCCCCATACCCACCACATGCTGACTTCAAAGACAAGGTCATGTGCTAATTACACTGTGATTGTATCAAGGGCTCTAAGACAATTCCTGCCTGGACTTGTCACAGAGAGGAATGCAGAAGCATGGAGCCGCTGTGGTTGAGACAGACAATAATCCTCACGTCTACTCTTTGAAAACATACAATTAGAAGTAAGGTGGGCACCAGAAGAGTCACGTCCCGTGGTCTCCCTGGGGGTATGCCATGTGGGCCTGAGCACCCAGTGATGGGGACACAGTCTGTTGGCAGTGGGAGTCTGAAATCTGGGCTGCCATCCAAACTGAGTGCATCTGTACAGCTGTGGTTTTGGGCAGGTGCATGCACCTGTGTGGGCATCGTGTTAAGTCTCTGTCATCATAACCAGGCCTGCATCCAATCTAACAAGCCACTATTCACTCTCTGCACAGGTATAGTCTCCACAGAACCAGGAAAACATGAACAATAAACATGGGGTAAGGATCACAGAAGCTCACGGGAGGCCGTGCCCTTGCTGAGAGGAGCTGAGCACCAGAAATGCAGCCTCCTGCCTCCTGCCAACAAGGGCCCTTGCAGCAGGTAGGCAGACATAGACTTTTTGCCTTGTTTGGATGCAGTGGTATTTAGAAGAAAGTAACTGGCTTGGGAAATGGCCAAATTTCAAATAGCAAACTTTGATTCACTACATTTTTAGGCAAAGGATGGGGGTCTTTGGAATTCATTTACAACATGTACACAGTTCTGTATACTCCTATTTTAAAGGGGGGGTCTTGCAGGTCCTTATGTTCTACTGAGAACACGTGGACACTTGTGTTTGTTGTCATGCACAGTGACTTGGAAGTGATGCTATCTTTGGTAACAATACAGACTGCTGTGATACTGGCTCCACCGCCATGGGTGATGTATTTCTCTCAGAGTAGAGGCCTCAGTACTAGTAGTGTGTGGTCAACAGGCTTCATTTTTGGTGAAACTGTCTTCTTGGTCATCTGCCAGAACTTTTTTTTTTTTTTTGCAGAGTAAAGCAGAATTTAATTGTGTTTGGATTTGACCTGAATACAGTTTTATATTGAAAGAAGGCCTACTTCAATAGTGAATCTACTTTTTTTTTTTTTTTTGGTTGGACTGGGGTTTGAACCTCAGGGCTTTGCATTTGCAAAGCAGGTGCTCTACCACTTGACCCGTATCTCCAGTCCAGTGAACCCACTTTGAGCTAAGAAATGTCTAGGTTCCTTAGATGTATCAACTCAAAAGTAAGCGGCCACATGAATAGAGTAATTAAAAACAAGACCTTTCAGAACTGCAGGAAAAGACATCAGGATCTGTGCGGTAGCATTACCTGAACCAGAACCTCTCTATCTAGACACAGGTGCTCTCGCTTGTCCTGCTCGTTAATTATAGGTTTCAGTTCAGTACTACACCCTTCCCTTACCTCAAGAAATTATAGCTGCCTGATACCCTTCATCAGAGGTTTCTAAGTTTATGGCTGACTAAAACCTACAATTTCACTGTTGTTTGAACACAATTGCTGAATTCCTGCTAATTCAACCTAATATTAAGTTTTGTTTCCATTTCATCCACTTATCTGGAAAAATAAAAGCATTTCACATTAAGCTCTGGAATTATACATTATCTTCCTTTTAAGATGGAAGTTTTCTTCCTCCTAAAAAATATCTGTCAGATAGGCAAAAGTTCCCACCCATTCTTTAATGTTTAATGAGCAGGTCTTGTTTTAAGAAACAAAGAATGCACAAACACCTTTGCAGTGTACCCTACGTAATCGCTACAGGGTAGACACTGGACTCCTCACACACACCATCCCGAGGAACAGTTATTTAAACTTGTCTTGGGTTGGATAATCTTAGCAATCCCACCTGAAAAACAAAACAGGCAGCTGGGAAAGCAGCAGATCACTGACACTGCTCCCCAGCTTCCCTTTCAAACCTGGAGAGGAAACTTTGCGCAGAGTAATCACTCACTAGCCTCATGCTTAGTACTGATGATGGAGCAAATCATTTCTCTTTAGTCATACTAGTAAAAAGAGGGCACATCATTTAATTTCCCATACATATATATATCCTATGTGCATGTGTGTGGGTGCATTTACTTAAAATATATTTTAAAACAATCGCACCACTGGAGCATTACAAACTGAACAAGAACAGAAATGGTACCTGTTGCTTCTGTGGTGTGTGCCACTCTGAACTAAAATTTCAAGTCATGGGCCACTTGCTGTGTCCAGGTCTAGACTCGGGCACATACCTGTTGTAGCATAACAGGAATTTGTGCTCAGCCAGCCAGCTGGCTGGCGGGCTGAATGCTATGGGATTCATGCTCGCTGCTATGAAAGTCTGAATTTCTGACTGAGATGCGAGTCCTGAAATCATATTCCTATCACAGAAAAGAGGATGTCATAGGGCATCCTCTCTTGAGACTCCTTACCCCCTAACTCTGGGGCTCTACTCTCCCACTTTATTCTTTTATATCTCAATAACCTCTCCTACTTTATACTTACAAAAAAAGGATACGATGGAGCTAAAAACAATTTGGAGCTGGGCTATTGATAGCATTTTAAAAATTGTTCTTTCACCTCATTATCTGATAGATACATGACATTCTGAGACTAATTTTGCCACCAGTTTCCCAGGTGTGGATTGTGTACAGATCTGAGCAGTGCTCCTTGGAGTGTGATTCAGTCTCCTTCAAGATTAAAGACCTTACATCAGCAATGAGCTAGCAGCTCTGTACAAGCACATGGAGGCCTGTTGTAACCAGAAGAACTAACGGGCAGAAGACAGGAAGAAGCAAGCCAGTATTTGTAGGCAGACCGTTCTGCTTCTTCATGTTCTCTATGTACAACACTGCTGGTGTGTGAAGTATTTCTTATGATACCCCCAAATGGCTGACATACAGAGTGCCTTAACTCTTTGATTCCAATGGAGAGTAGGAGGCAGCCCCCATTCGCACCCTCCGCCATGCTTGTAACTCACTCTCTCTCTCTCTCTCAATGTTTGTATGTTTCAGGAACTAATGTAGACTAGGATTTCTTTTTTTGGGGGGAGTGGGGTGGTACTGGGGTTTCAATTCAGGGCCTCATGCTTGCTAGGCAGGTCTCTACCACTTGAGCCACTCCACCAGCCCTACACTGGTATTTCTAATTGATAAAAACTATCAAAACCCATGAAACAATAGCACCAAACACACCGTAATTCTCAGTGCAGAGTATGAAGTGACATTTAATTGAACAATTATTATACAGCTCCTCTCTCAGGTGGCCCCATAACCTGTCCTCCTGGTCAGGCCTTTGTGAAATTCCCTCTTTTAAGTGCAGACAGAAACTGTCCCCGCCTTCCAGACAAGAGGAAATGGCAATGGCACTGGGCATCAATCTGTTATCATGCTACACTAATGTCTCTCTTACTAACAGACTCACTCTAGAACCTTCCTTGGTAGCTGGAGGAAACCCACTGTCAGAGGTGGGGTAATTGGTACGGGGCTCCTCTAGGGCCCGAGGGCCATGTATAGTCAGCCAGCAAGAAGCCTCCCCTTGGTCCTACAAGCCAAAGGAAATGACATCTGTCAGCAACCTGAGTGAAGCAGTCAAGACCCCTGACAAGATCACAGCCTGGCTAATAGCCAGTGGGTCCCCAAGCACAGGAAGCAGCTAAGTTGTGCAGTACCACCCAAGAAAACTAAGATGCACGTTGGCTTATGTCACTCTGCTGTGGTAATTCATTACACAGAAACAGAAAGTTACTATCATTATTATTTTGAATAAGCACGGGACTCATAAATAGTATGGGAAATAACCCCCTGAAAATATGGAAGGGATACCTGTATTTATTAAAGATATATTTTATGTTATAATGAAAACCTTTTAAAGATGGAGTTACTTTGATATATTTTTAGTTTGTTGATAAATATTAAAATGTTTATTAAAAATAAAAATAATTAAAAGCTTATATTTTTACAAGCAAACTAGAAAACAGTAATTTATCCAAGGCTACTAGCAGAGACTGCTAAATATGTCCTTCCTTCCTCCCTCTTCCCACACCCACTCCTACTAATAAGTTTGAGCAAGGCACCTGCAATTCAAAAGAATAACTAAAAGCAAAAAGTGATAGGAAGCTTGCCTGCCTAGCAAGCACAAGGCCCTGGGCTCAAGTCCCAGCAACCTCTCCCCACAAATATATTTATGAAAGGAAAACTGGGAAAGGGTGTTTGTCCTTTGTAGATAGTGGGATTTCATGAGCTCCCATGATCAGCCCGAGGTTTACATGTGCAGGAAGAATGCAGTACTCAAGCAGGTTCTTCTTTAACAGCCACGTGACTGCACCTGGAATTTGGAACCTGGTGACTGCATATTTACTCGCCTCTTTCCTTTCAACCTTCACCTGAAAATGTTAAATGCCATTCACACTTCCTTGGCTGGATAATTGCTGCTCCCCACACTTACTTCTAACCCTCCAGCTCATCTGAGACAAGTGCTCTTTAGACACGGGCAGGGAGGACCTGCATCTTCCATGGACTGTGCTTCTGGAATACCAAGCCAAGGTAATAAAGATGATAACAGCTGCCTCCCCACCCCACAGTCCGGTGGAGGCCTTCCAGAAGTTTCCTAACTGTTCACTCTCAGCTGCAGTCAGGGGTATGGTTGTCTGACATCTGCAGGTCGTGTCACCACCTGTATTTCAGTACTGCACAGCTGACATAAACAAAACCACAACTGATCCACTGAAATTACTCAGGTCACCTGCTTTCTATCAACATGTCATCAATCCTCCCTGACTATCTCATCTGAAGAATTTCCAAAATTCCCCATGGAATGGTTTTAACCATTTTTTCCTAAGAAAGAAAGAAAGAAACAGATACAGTTGTGGCTGAAACCACTTGGGCAATGCCAAGCAGTACATGTGACTGAACTTTTTTTTTTTAAGTGTAAGATAAAAAGAATTAACACACATAAATACAGAAAGACTAGGGTATTATTATAACTACTCATATAAAAATACTATGAACTAGCAATAAGCTACAATGTTAACCTTTTGTTATCTATTGGGCTTTCTTTTAACATCTCCTAAGTTTGAAGGTTCAAGGTATAATGTTAGAAAGGGTCAGCAGGTAAGAGATGGCTTAAGGCTGAAATGACCTGGCAGCCTTACATTTCCTTCTAGATCTACAGGTTAGTAAGTAAAGTCTTATCCCACAGAACACTAACCAGAACTCCCTTGGAGGTAGCTGATTTCACCTTCTACAGAAATCCTGTCTCCTTCTTCATGGGAATGAACCAAGGCCATCAAGTATGATCCCCTGCCCCACAGCTTTTTCTTGCTCTAAGACATTATGTCGACACTGACTTTTAATTGAGATAAAAGTCATATACTACATACTTCATTCTTTCAAAGTTCAATACAGTCATTCTTAGCATATTCACAAGATCACACAGCTACCACCACTGTCTGGCTCAAAACCATTTTAATCACACCAAAAACAAACCTCATATACACTGGCACTCAGTCAAAACTAAAAAAAGAAAAGGAAAAAACAAAAGAAACTGCTGCCTAATCCAAGGTGAGGAATACTAACTTAGATCCATATCTCCCTCTAAGAATTTTTAGTTTGGGATCTCTAGTGGACCAGATGGTTCTTTAAAGGACAATTCTCTCCCTGTTGACAATGGTCAATTGACTATAAATAAACAGGCCCACTGCTGGTATTTTGGTTGTGTTCCAGTGACCTATGTAACTACCCAGGTGTGATCACTGTAACTATGTTGGAAGTGCTGAAAGTGGGAAGGGTGAGCCCTCCAACTTGGCTCTTTTCCAAAATTGTTTTGGTTATTCAGGGTTTTTTAGATTTCTATGTGAAATTTTATGATAAAACTGTCAATTCCCGCAAAAAAAAAACCATATATATATAAAAATATAAAATAAAAATAATAAATAAGAAAGCCGAGATCTTCATGGGAGAGTGTGCTGAATTAATTGTAGCCAATTTAGCAGGTACTTCTGTGTAACATACCTAAGTCTTCTAATCCATGAGCACGAGTCATCTTTCCACACTCATGTAGGTCTTATTTAATTTCTTTCAAAGATATTTATAGTGTTCAAATTTTGACTTCTTTTCTTACATTTATTCATAAGTATTTTGTTCTTTATGATGCTAGTCAAAATAGAACTGCTTTCTTAATTTAATTTTTGAATTGTCTACTGGTAGAGAAGAGAAAAAATAACTGATTTTTAAAAAATTTATCTTGTATCTTACAGCCTTACTAAACCTTTTTATTAGCTCTAATACTATTTTTGTGGAGTCCTTTGGATTTTCTACATACAAGACCATACCATCTGCAACAGAGATAATTTGTCTTTGTTTCTTTTTCTTTTTCTTCTTTTTTTTTTTGCAATACTGGGGCTTGAACTCAGGGCCCACACCTTGAGACATCCATCAGTCCAACTTTTTCTAATGGGTATTTTCGAGATAGGGTCTCCAGAACAATTTGCCCAGTCTGGCTTTGAACTGCAATCTAACTGATCTCTGCCTCCTGAGTAGTTAGGATTACAGACATGAACCACTGGTGTCTGGCTGTGTCTTCGTTTCTAATATGAATGGCGTTTCTTTCTCTTGCCTAGTAACCTCTAGTTGTTCTTTTCTCTTTTTTCTAGTTGTTGCGATAGCAGACAACATTGTCCTAGTCTTTTGCCACCTTCATGATGTCAGCTATAGGTTCAGGTGCTCTTCATATGGTAGAGATTAGCCCTAACTGGAATCCTAGCTCATTACTGTATATCAGTCCTCCAGTGCTGATAATTTTAGCTCAAATCTTCTCCTATGGTCCCCTTTCATACATGCCTACCAGCAGTGCCCAAATGGCTCATCTCCTGCCTAACTGTCAGACCTTTAAGGCAGTGTGTGTGGTTGTGTGTGTGTAGTAACCAAAAAACTCCCATTCATTAAGCAGGACAAAATGCTACAGAAAAGTAAGAAAAGAGCGGGGTGTGGCTCACACCTATAATCTTAGCTACTTAGGAGGCAGAGATCAGGAGGATCGAGGTTCCAAGCCAGCCTGGGGAAATAGTTTGTGAGACCCTATCTTGAAAAAACCCATCACAAAAAAGGGGCTGGTGGAGTGGCTCAAGGTGTAGGCCCTAAACACAACAAGGGGATTAGACTTTGATCACATGATGAGGCGAGAGCACACAAGGGAGGTATAAGGATAGGCAAGAAACCCCAAAAAAACAAGATAGCATTTGATGTCCTCAATGCAAAGGAACTAATGCAGAGACTTTAAAGTGACAGAGGCCAATAGGAGAAGGGGACCAGGAACTAGAGAAAAGGTTAGTTTGAGAAGAATTAATTTAGAAGGTAACACACATGTACAGGAAAGCAACACGAGTAAACTCCCTGTATAGCTATCCTTATCTCAACTAGCAAAAACCCTTGGTCCTTCCTATTATTGCTTATACTCTCACTTCAACAAAATTAGAGATAAGGGCAAGATAGTTTTTGCCTGGTAGCGAGGGGGTTGGAGGGGAGAAGGAGGGAGCAGGGGAAAGGAGGGAGAAATAACCCAAACATTGTATGCACATATGAATAAAATAAATAAATAAATAAATAAAGGTGTAGGCCCTGAGTTCAAATCCCAGTACCATAAAAAAAGAAAGAAGAGAAAAGAACAACAAGCTACTGAAATAAAAATATAATTGTCAAAACCAAACCAAAGTAGTGGGAAGACTAGGAGGGTAGAATCATGGCAGACTCCCAGCATAGAACAGAAAACTAAAGTGTGAGAACAGAAACAGCATGGAGGAACTTCTGCTCTCAGAGCCGACAGGTCTGGTTCTTTACATCAGCCCTCATGAATCAAACAACTAAAATGTTGCATAAAATGTAATTTAAAAAAATCTGTAAATAAGACAAGAATAAGATATTATCAAAATGATGTAGTAGACCACTTTTGTAATAAAAATGCTGTTTTTAAGTATATGGAAAACTCCCTATATTTCATATTTGTTTTATCCTATCATTTGAGTAGATCCTTTTCTTCCTGCCTCTGTCTTGTCGTCTCCAGACCCCCTCCACACTAAAGCCATAATGTTTTTGTCCATGGTTACACCTGCCATATCAGTAGTCTCCTCCTTACCAGTCTCAAACCTCCATGGGCTCCGCATTCCCTCTAGGGCTGGGAATGAGCCCCTCAGCAGATAACAGACTCTCCACTATTTGATCCTGGTCTTATTTTCGGCCTCCATGGTACAGCCCCACTTACCATACCAAGCTCCCTACTGGCAGGAAACCCCAGACTAACAAATTCTCTAATCACCTTCATCATACCTCAGTTGTTCCTTATTCCCTCCTCCCAACCATGGTTCAAATGAGTATAAAAATCTGGATGACTCCACCCAGATGAATGTCTGACTCCATGAGGTAAAATTAAACACTTCCCTAACAGAGTTCTCCCTGTTCTAGATAGTTCTCTCAGATCATTTCCACACTATCTTATATACATTTATACTCACCTGCCCAGAAAGAAGTCTGCCACACATCAGGTGAAACAGGAGTGCTGGGAGTAAAGAGAACTTATGGTTTTATTGCTCCAAATTATTTAATTCTAAAATTCCCTATAGGAAAAGCATTTTATGACTGACCCAGCTGAGAAGCAAAATCATAGGGCAAGATAGGTTAACACAGAGTCTTCAAACTGAAGGTCATTATCTATGAGTAAAAATAAACACGGGAGGTTGAGACCAGCCAGCACTAAAGAAACACAGAAACAGGAGAAAGCAGCAAGGACCCTGTCCACAGCTGGGTCACTTGCTCTGGTTTCAGCTTTTTACTCACATGCATGCACATACACATTTAAACACAGACACACATATTTATAAAATAGATCATAATGTAAAGTGTGTTTCTTACTGTGGGTTTGGTCAAAATGCTTAAAGCTACTGGACATGGAAAGGCCTCTGCAACCCTGCACGAGCAGTACTTAAAATACCTGTGTTTTTCTAACATTGTGATATGACACAGACTCTCAGTGGTGAACGAGTCTCTACTGATCCCGCTTCTGTACTTCCTGTCTTTACACTATACATGAAACCTGGCTATCATCTAAGCAGAGCCAAAGAATGTGCAGGTCAGAGATTACATGGAAAAATCAGTTATTAGCTGACCATTCTGAGATGTACCATCCTAGAAAGCAAAAGTATGCTTCAGAAGTAACCACAGCTGGGTGCCAGTGACTCACACCTAATTCTAGCTGAGGATTAGCCTCCTTTAGAGGCTGAGATTGAGAGAATCATGGTTTGAGGCTAACCTGGGCAAATAGTTCACAAGATCCCATTTCCAAAAGAACCAGAACAAAACGGACTGGAGGTGTGACTCAAGCAGTAGAACGCCTGCTTTGCAAGAATCCTGAGTTCAAATGCCAGTCCCACCAAAAGAAAAAGAGGGGTGGTGTGGGGAGAAGTAATTATAATGGCCAAATTCAGAAAATAAAAGTAACCCAAATCACCAAGTTTAGTTGCCTGGATTTGGCAATGCTCTGTGGTTTGGCAGAAAGAGCATGGGAACTACTCTTGCAACTTAGGGACATCAGCTATTTCAAATAAGTGATTAGGAAACAGCTATTCCAGTTGTGGTTTCTAAAGAGCTTCGATTCCTAGCACAAGGCTAGGAGAGGCTACTTTGAGAGGATGGCATCAAGTGACTGCATTAGTCCTCCCCAGGGACACAAAGCAGCTTGCAGCGAAGCACTTGTTTCCAAGCAGTGAGCACCCCAGCATTTGGCAACCCCCCACTCGATTCACTGCTGTGTCTTGAAACCTGGGCTGTGGCACCACAGGATTCTAGTCTTTTAGTGTGCTTCTTTATTCACCTTAATTTTAATTTGATACAGGACTGCTTAAAGTTTGTAGAGGATAAAAAGCCTTTCCGAGGGAAAGCGAGTTAGAAGGACTGGTTATAGAATAAATGTAAGTTATTACATGATTTACAGACAACCACTGCTTCCATTTAAAGGATTTAGCAGTGTGAAAGGGTTGTTTAGACTGGACTTTAGCTTAAGTGGAAAAAAGTTATTGCTGCAATCATACAAATCATTTCAAATACTGTTTGATTTTGGCTTTTAAGTGTCTGAGTTTTTAAAAAATGTTCTGAGAAAGTTTGGTTCACTTTTCACTCTTCATAAATCAGCAAGTATTTCAAAGCTTCCCTGAGACACAGAAAAACACACACATAAGAAAGAATGATTGCATCACTGCTAAGTCAGGGATTGAAGACAATATTGTTAAAGAGTGCAACTAGCTGGGTGCTTTCTTTTATAATTATTAAACATACACGTTGCCAGAGACACCAGGATAAGCCACTCCAATGGGTTAACAGTCAGAAATGGTCCTGGAAGGCCATCTGCCACAAGGCAACTAGCTGTGCATTATTATGAGGACCTCTGGTGGTCTGGCAAGTGGGTGTCTTTGTGAAGCAGGACCACCCTCAAAACCCACTGGCGGAAGTATGCTTTCCCTGCTCTGACCCATTCTACAATAACTGATGAAATTCTTTTCCCACACATCATTTTTATCATTTAAATTCCTCTCTCAAGTCTACATCATTTATCATGCTACCAATAACTATACTCAACATCTGTGTACTGCTTACCATGGGCCAGGCACTGGGCTCACTACTTTTGAGGTACCATAGGTCTATAGGTTGGCCCCTCCATCTTACCATGTAACTCAGGTGCACAGGATCTCCTAGATCATGAGGTTCTAAGGCTCCTCCTCTACATTACTCCTGAGTTACCCTGTGTATCTAATTTAGCTCCCCCAACTCAGCAGAGCCACCTCTGTGCAGGCTGGGACTCTACTTTGTTCAATCTGTTTTCACACAGAATTTTCTCAGTCTTGCCTCTAGAATTTGAACATGCCACTCTTTACCTGACCTTCTCTTTTTTTCACAAATACACATACTAGCCCTCTTTCAATCACAGGTCAAACCAGAAGCATTCCATTAAAAATATGGACACAACAAGGACAATAACACCTCCATTATTACTTATCCTTCTCTTGAAAGTTCAAGCTAATGAACCAGTCAAAGACAAATGGAAATGTATAAATACTGGCAGGAAAAATATTATTTGTAAAAGTTTTGAGAGATATAGATCTAGAACATCTGAAACCATCTGGTGAAGTGGCTCAAGTGGTACAGCGTCTGCCTAGCAAGTGTGAGGCCCTGAGTTCAAACCTCAGTTCAATGGGAAACTAATATACTCTGACCTCTGAGTTCATTAACCTGCTCTCCTTTGTGGTGCTATCCTTGGCCCTAACCCAGCCTTTCTTGTTACCATGGTGACAATCTAGACTTTGCCATCCCTGTAAGGAAAACCTTCCAGAGAGCCACCTCAACACTCCTCTTCTGGAACATCAACTCCTATCTTTCCAGCTGAGTCTTCAGTACCTTATCTCAAGTGCCTTGGGTCCTTAAATGCCCTGGGACCTCGGCTCCCTGGGTGCATGTCCTTTTCACAGGAGGGGACCTGTGACCTTTGATGTCCACCCACTCTCAAGGTCATGCCCTCTTGCATCACTCTGCTACTCACAAAGTCACAGCCCAGGTTAAAGCAACACCTCAACGTTGCTAGGAAAAGCACCCAATATCCCCACAGTCTCACAGCCCTCCAGCAGACCCTTCTGCTGTCTACAGTCACACCTCACTACTGGGTATCTCTCCCTGCTCCTCCAGCACCTTCACTACCACCCTACCTGCCCTCTCACAGAGTATGGACTTCCACCACTCCGTCTACCCACTGCCTACATCTCTGCTCCCATATTCCAGGGGTGATCAGCTGGTGATGGTCTTCTCACCTACTTCAGTGTTTTTCCCCCCTCTCTCCTGCATCACCAGCAGATCCTAACAGACCTTTCCCATCAGCTTGTACATGTTGTTATTCCTCTCAATAAAAATGAAAATGAGAGGCTGGGGGTGTAGCTCATTGGTAAAGTGCTTGCCTAGCATGCACAAGGACCTGGGTCTGGTCCCTAACACTCGAAAAAGAAAATAAAATGAAACCAATCAATTAAACAACAAAACTAAAATACCTTTATCCCGTACCCCTCCAGCTTTGATCCTCTTGCAGGAAAACACCAAGGCTGCCTCTACTGCCTCCATTTTCTCAGCCCACTTGGCCTGGGTTCCAAACACTACACTGAGACTGCTCCTATCCAGGTTGGTCATGGCTCCCTCCTGCCAAACCCACTGGCTAACTGTCCTGTACAGCTCTCTTGACCTGAAGGTATCAGTGGTACAACAGACAACTATTTCCATGAAACCCCTGCTGTGGAGTTTCCAGGCCACACCTTCTCTCACAGCTTCCTTTGACCTTCCTCTGACCTCACTACTCCTCCTCCTCCTTTGTTGGTTCCTCCTCATTTTCCAGCCCACTCCCTGTGGGTAGACCTTAGGCTCCTCATTTAGTCCCATCAGTGACACTGCTGGGACTGTTGGCAGCCAGTTCTTTGGCTTTTATGTAGTCTGATATGGTAACACCAGCCTGCCCAACCCACCCCTGTGATCTCTGCTCTCACATATTCAGCCCCAACCCTACCAGCCATCTCTTTCTTCCTCAAACTTACTATTTCCCAAGCTGACCTCCTGATCTCTGCAGGGACCTGTATGTCCCAGTCTTCTCCATCTGAATGGCAATGCTATCCTAAGTTGTCCAGTTCAAAACCCGTGTAGCAACTCTCAAGTCCTTTTTCTCTTACACCTCACGTGCCACCCAAAACCCTTCAATGGCCCCCCCATCTCATGTAGATTACAAACAATATTCTCACATAAAGAGAGGCCTATAAACGTCTGATGACGGCCCGTGTCATTAGTCATGAAAGAAACGCAAATTAAAGCCATATGGAGAGTGCTCCATTCCCTAGAGTGACTGAAACTGAAAGGACTGGGAACTGGCAAGCAGTGGACCCCCAGGAAGGTGATTCACAGTAACTACTTTGAAAACTGTCTTGTCGAGCTGCACTAGATTAACCAAAAGTGTACAACGTTTCTTTTAATAGAAATGGATGCTTCCATCTACCAAAAGACATACATAAGAATACTCGTAGGAACTTCATTCATAATAACCCCAAACTCGCAGTATTTCAAATGTCCAACAATACTAGAAGAAATGAAATGTGGTACACCAGAAATGGAGTGTTGTAAAGCACTGAAAAAGAACAGATTATTGAAGTGTGTCAGAAATGGCCCGATCCCACAGAAGACAGACATGTACTGAATGGTACCGCATACTTCAAGTTCAAACAGGAAAGAAACCAGTTGTACCATTTGAAGAAAGTGCATCGACAGGGAGGGGTGCACAGCCTCTGGGATACTGGAAACGTGTCTCTTGATCTGGAAGGTAGCCACACAGCTCTAAAATTCTCAGGGTGTATATTAGGATCTGTGCAGTTTATTTTAAGTCATGCCTCACTAAAAAGGTAAAAAAAAAACCCTTCCATCAATATTTATTGGGCACCACCTACAATGACAAGTAAGTGTGCAGGGCTCTGGAAAGACAATGAACAAATCAGAAAGGGGTCTTGTTCTTCTGTGACTCTCACTTCCTCTGGAAAAGTGCTATGAGATGGTATGACAGAAAAGGCCTGGTCAGGTCTGGAGACATGACATTTCAAACAGAGGCAATGTGAGCAGGAAAGGAGAGAACTCTCCAAGCAGAGGGGACAGCATTGGTGTGTATAGCTGGAAGAAGCCTCCTGAACAGACCATGCAGGAACGGGATGGGCAGGGGCTTTGGCCTTTAGTTTAAAAGCAGTGAGAGCCACAGTAGGGCTACAAGGGGAGAGGCATCATAACCAAATCTATTCAAAGACTTGCTCACTAGGGGAAGACTGACTGTCCAATTTGGAGAAAGGCAGGAAGTGCAGCAAGAGAGGGACTGAGAGCTGCAGACTCCATGCCTTTGCACCTTTAAATCAGTGCCAGCAAACAGCAACCCAGGCTGCTTGCAGGCAAAGGACTGTAGGCTTTAATGCTGTGAACCCTCCCACCTTGTGAATTCTCAATCATGTGCATATATCACTCATTCAAGGTGCAAGCAGGAGTCAGAATTAATGCACTCAACTGGAACCCTCCTGAGAGTGCTAGTGCTGCTCCGGGAGGCCCTGGCTGATGACACAGGCGTTATACAGAGCCCCTTTGGCCACTCGTTACCCCATGAGTAACAGTAGGTCCTGTGTCCCACTAACATTCCTGTGAATGAGAAAATCATCTCCCTCAGCATCTCACCAGAGAAAAGGCTTCTGGAGTGCAAACAGCCTGAACCTAAAATGTACGCACATCATCTAAAACACAAAGGCTCGCCAGGAGAAGAGAGAGCTTTTCACAATCTGGATTTTTACTTGTTTTATCCAGCCCATGTCAACTGTAGGCCCCCCAAAAGTGCAACACTACTCAAGAAAACCAAGACAGAAATGAATATTGGTGACTTGGCTCACGAGACCATATTGTAAAAACAACCCAGGCAGTCATGCAATTTCCTCATGTTTTAAATCAACTGAAATCAAGAGTTGCAGCTGTCCCACAAACTGAAACCCATATACATTTTTAGAAAATGAGTCAATCATGAGATTAAAGTTTCAATTTATAACACTTCTGTGTTTTAGTTACAAAGTCATAAATAAATCTAGCATGACAGAGAAAGTAAATATCTTCTCAATTGTTTATGCAGCCAGAGAGGAAAGGAATTTAGCATGCCATTAACCACTCAGGTGTTTCTAGATATGCACCAGATGGTCTTTGTACTCAAGATAAGAAAAACAAAAATAAATATTGTTCTCTTTAATCTAACATTTGCTTAGCAACATCAAATACTGTAAGGTAGCTGAGCCCAGGCAGCATGTCCCTTATGGAAGAGATTTTCCATTCTCAGGAGAGCTGTGGCACAAGAGGAGGAAGCAGAACTTTCCCAGGGAAAAAAATTACAGGACAAATACACATTTTTACCAAATAATTGAAGGTGAATTCTTCCAGGGCTTTTGTCCATTGTGTAATGGATGATATATTTTTCTACACATTAAACAAGGAGACCTCATGCTCTTTGAGCCAACAGTATGAGGTAAGAACAGCAAAGGTCAAAAGTAGACTACAGATATCTACAGAAAGACCCTGTGTGATTGGAGTTTCTCTTACTAGCCTCACTCAAAAAACAAGCAAACGAGCAAAAAAAAACCCAAACAAACAAAAAACAAAAACTGGGAAAAATTCATTTTAATCTAGAAGGTAGAAATCATTTAACAAATAAGTATTCCTTATCTTCATGCTTCATCAATAATTCTAAAACTAAAGTTTTAGAATAAAATCATTAATACTTGGTGCTACATAAGGTCAGTAAGCAGTGATGCTATTTCATATTAAGAATTGAGCAAAATTGTGAAATCAGGGAGCTGGGGATGTAGCTCAGTGGTAGAGTACTTGCTGAGCACTCGTGAGGCCCTGAGTTGGGATCATCAGTACCATTAAACAAATAAATAAATTTGTGAAATTGCCTGTGAAAAGCTTTGTATATTTAGAATTGAAAAGAAAAAATAATTTTAATATGCTTGAATGTACAAATGTCAGCTATCTTCATGTATTTCTCTCAAAATATATGCACATATTTATATATGTGTATTCATATATCTATATCTATCTATTTTTTTTTAAACAAAGAAGCTCTTCAGAACTGACCATCAAGTGAACAAGAAAAAAAAAAAAAAACTTGTAGCCAGGCGTAGTCCCATGCCTGTAGTCCCAGCACTCAGAAGGCTGAGGCAGGAGGATTGTCAGCTCAATGTCAGTCTCAGCTACAAAGTGAGAGCCTGTTTCAAAATTAAACAAACAAGCTCTGGTAATATACATCGTGTATATAACAATGCTATTTTCTCATGGTGTATGCTGTTGTTTTTTCCAGACTATCAAAAAACACAGCTGCACTCAGTACTCTCAGCCTCTCTCTGCACTCTTCCATCATACGGACACCCTCTCTCTACCCCACCTTTGATCTGGGATCACATACTAACTAAACGACTGGCTTTTCCACTGGCTGCACTCCACTGGTAAATGAGTGGTTGCTTTCTCTTGCACATAGGGTCGCGGCCTTAGCAATGTCAGTTTAGGAATCAGCTCCAATTTCAACATGAGAAGGCCTCAAATTACACAGAAGTTGTATGGCAAGAGTGCAATTTATTAGTGCACACATTCAAAAACCAATGTTCTATAAACAATGTTTCAAGTTACCAGATAGCCAGAGTAGCCCTAAGATAACAGAAAGCAGAAGATAATACTGTTGTGATTGTAGTAATAGAAACAGAAAATGTTTAAAATGTAGGTTTCTGCTGATCCTTAAGCAGAGGTTGTGGTGACAGGACTAACCAGCCACACTGGTGAGGCCAGGCTGCCCTGGCAGTTGCTCCTGCCCACCTGTGGTTAAGTCATTCTGGGTACTCTGGTCTCACCCAGCACTTATCCTGTTCCCACAGCCCCTCCACTTTCTCTGGATGGTAACTTCCAAATCTACAAAGATCCAGACTTGACCTGTTCATTTCCAACACCTAGATATTTTAGAGTCAAACCAAACTATGATCTCTGCACCCCACAAAGCACCTGACTGTCATCCTGGGCCCCCAGATTGCCCAGTGGGTGTGCCTTCACATTTGTCACCACCTCAACCTATGAGCACCCAACATTAGGTCTGTCTGACGACCCAGCTGAACCTCTAAGCCACTCTCCAATTCTGCGCAGCCTTCCTTTTTCTTTTCTTCAACCTCCCAGTGTCCAGCGGGTAGTGTGCCCGGGGAATGCCATCTTCTATGACACCTGTACGAACAGGTGCAGGTCACTTTGTGGACAGGGGTACAAGCATGCAGATGCCTGGTGCCTTACACAACAGAATGTCCCAATCTTCTCAGCTTTTAGGTTCAACCCATCTGCTCACAACTCAGAGCAATTTGATGGGTTCAAGAAATATTGTATGTTTAATAATGAAATGTCTGATGGGGCAGCCAGACATAGACATCTAAAAACAAGCCACACCTGACATGAGACCCATGAGGGCAAGGATCTGGTACCTCTCCTTACGTGGACCATGTACAGTACACAGTAGGCACTTAACAAAAATAACATAAAAACATATATCAATTATTAAAAATACTTTGTACATATTATCTATGATAGTATAAACAGAAAGGAATTAATGTGTAAATATATAAATTGGGATTTACAAATAATGTAGTTTTCTTTATACTAAATAACAAAACCATGTTTTTTAGTCATGTTTCTGACTAAATTTAGTGCAGCTGCTTTTTAGATAGAAAGCTATATATACCTAATGTGAAATACACACATCATTTGTATATCACTAGACTTAATGCAAGTAAGTCTCTGGTAGCAAATGGCAGCTTATCCGGTCTACCTGCTGTTTCCCCAGCCAGCCTTCAGCCTAAATCTACTGGGAGAGACATACTGGCAAGCAGAGTACAGATTATATACATGCTCACTTGCCTGACATAAGACACCAGGGACAACCGTGGTGTTAACACACTGCATCCCTGTAACAAGACTGCTGCTGGATACACAGTGGAGTGAATGTCCTTGCTCTCTTCTTGTTCTAACAAGCACAATGTCTAAATATCCACATATGCATAACTGGTTTCCTGAAATAGCGCTTTCATCTTAGCCTTAAGCAACTTGAAAGCCACAGGACAGTGAGCATGAGTTGTGAGTTGAGAAGTCAGTGTCCCCAAACATTATGATGACACGTTCATGTATAGGAGAGACGCATAGCCACCGAGAAATCAAAGATTCCTGGGGAACGAAATGGTCATTAATACAAAAACAGAACAACAAATACTGCACTCTAAATGGAGAGAAGGAGCAGAGACAGAAGAACACTCTAGGATGCTCTCGAAATTCTGTTTCCAGTTTCCTTTTCTCATTGTTTCACTTGGTAGAATAAAATTATTCATTTGAGAGAAACAATTTTTGGAGATAAGTTTAATAGGGGACACTATCAAGTCACAACAGTCATCTTCTACCCCACACAGATGGTAAAAGCCTTGAATTTACCCCTTGCTCCTGCTTGGCACCCTGAAATGCCCACACAGCCCTGCCTTGGTTTCCTGCACCATGTCATGGTCCGCCGTGACCTGTCTTCCCCATGTCACACCACTGTCAGCTGTGTCAAGGCGCTGACCACCTCCAACAGGTCTCCTCACATCCACTCTGCAGCCCAAACCATCTTTTAGCACGTGGGAAGACTTCTGTACACAAAGACTGCGTTTCTGCCAGTGGAGTGGATGGACAAAGTCTCCAAGCACTTATCCACTCATCATTTAAGAAGCAGAGGTGGCTGAGATTCCCACGGCCCTTCCTTGGCCAGGGTGTCAACCGGCACTTCAACTCCCTCACTTTCCTTTGTCACCCCCTTCTTGTTCTTCACGTGCACCTAGGTCAGTGCACTGCTTAGTTGTACACGATTTTGACCTTTCTATGAAGTTCTACTTGATTCTTAAGAACCTTATTTTTTACTTTACCTTCTGCCAGTCGGGTTCACCATCCGTGTTCTTCAGTTTCCCCTTCTGTATAGTATTCTAGTTTGTGAATATGCCAAAAATTATTTCTCTGTTTCCCTGTGCTCATTTTGTCCAGAATCCTCCCTCATCTTTCTTTGTAACCATTTACAAACTGTTTTAAACCCTCCTATTTTTACTGCTGGTACAGAATGTACATCTGGGTAGAAAAGTATAACCTGGCCCTATGCCAAATATAGGAACTGTGTTGCTGGGCACAGGTGTGAGCGCATCCAGCTTCCATAGATAAGGCCAGACTGCTCCTTAGAGTGGCTGTGCCCATCTGTCTCCCGCCTAGGGGCCCAAAGAGCCTGTGGCTCACACCTTGCCAGCGTTTGTTGTTTTCAACTGGCTTACATTTTGACAAACTTGTCAGAATAAAATGGCAGTCCAGTGTGGGTGTAAACATCATTCCTTGGTCAGTACAGGTAATTTTAAAGGGATTAGTGCACGTCCACGTCTATGTTCAAGTTCTTCTAAATATATTCTTTCCATGATGGAAATTTCATGTTTTTACCTCAATTAAAAAAAATTAGGAAAACACATGTTGAGATATGTTTCACTATATAGTTTTTTTTCACTATTTTAAAATGTTTTTTGATGAACACATTTTCATATCTTATTCCATTTATTTATTTGGTGGTACTGAGGTTTGAACTCAGGGCCTTGTGCTCTATCACTTGATCCATACCTCATCCCTTTTTGCTTTCGTTCGCTTTTGAGATAAGATCTTTTGTTTTGCCTAGAGCTAGACTCAGACTGTGATCCTCCTACCTCTGCCTACTATAGGCTCCTCTGCCTACTCTGCCTAGCTGAACCACCATGCCTACCTTTTACTGTTGATATGCAGTTTCATGAACTACTTGCCTGGGCTGGCCTCAAACTGTGATCCTCCCAATCTCTACCTTCCACCGTAACCAGAATAACAGGCTTGAGCCACCATACCTAGCTTATTTTCGTATATCCAACAGGGAATGGTTATTAGTATTTATTCTCTGGGTAAATTGTTTCTATTCCTACAAATTTTCACTAGCACACAGAATCAAGAGCTCAGTAGTTCACAGTATTAAAACAATAAACTATATGTGAGATCAAAAACAGGCATTTAGGGCTGGGAGCAGGTCAGTGGCAGATGTCACACTTAGCATGCTTAGCATGCTCGAGGGACCCAGGGCAGGAGAACTATCTAGTGTGAGCAACATTCTGCATCTGCAGATGACTCAGCTTTTCAGATGCTCACAAACTACCGGCCAGATGTACTGATGGGAAAATGCCCCTTGCTTGTTTGGTAAGCATGAACAGCTCCTATGCATGTGTAAATGTTATGGACTAACAATTCAGAGGACAGTTATAGCTTAACATCAACTTAACCTCCAGCACACGTGTTTCACTGTTCACTCCTGTAGCGAAGAAACTAACTGGCATTTTACAATTTACAGGACACTTTTACACGAACTTATTATTGTACTGACAAAGCAGAAAGGACGAACCTGGACCCAGCTGTAGCCATCATATGGCCTAGCTATGGAGGCTGCCCAAAAATGAAAGGATTGCAGAGAAAAACAGCTGAGAACTGGACAGAGAAACATTTCCATCGATGCAACTGGAGACTTGGATCAGGCTTAGCTGCAGCCAGATCCACCCTGGCCAGTTCGGCTTAGGCTTCCCTGGCTTGCAGCTGAGAGTTCTGGGAAGGCAGGAGCTAGTCACACCACTCCCTGCACCAGCAGTGCAGCTTCCCTGCAGGAACGAGGGAGTAGTGAACATAGTCTGAGTTGGCGCTGTATTCTAGCACAATCGCTTACTACCTAAATTATCTCAATATGAGCCCTAAATATTAACTAAAACAGACAGCTGGTTTGATGATATGTTGGACATCTTTCCCCAAAGCAAGTAGGAGAGTCTGGCACCTAGAACTCAATGAAAGGTAACAATACGCCTGCTCTCTGTCCTGACAGGGCATTAAATAAGGTATGAAGCATCTGTTACAATCCTTAGGACAATATAAGGTACTCAACAAATGTTAATTCTCTTTGCAATTAAAATCATTAGGCACTGAAGAATGGATGTGGTAACATATGTGTGTAATATATAATTCCAGCTACTCAGGAGGTAGAGACAGGAGGACCAAGGTACAAGGCCAGCCCAGGCAAAAAGTTAGTGAGAACCCATATCAACAAATAAGCTAGGAATGCATACCTGTAATCCCAACTACATAAGAGGCATAAGTAGGAGGACTGCAGTCTGAGGATGGCCCAGGGTAAAAATGAGACCATATCTGAAAAGTGAAAAAAAAAAAAAAAAAGGGGGGGGGGGCTGGAGACACAACTCAAGTGACAGAGCACCTACCTAGCCTGGGCAAGGTCCTGAGTTCAAACCCTAGAATCACTAAAACAAAAAAATACTAATAAAAATAAAAACATTAGAGACTGGTAATCATGTTCATCTTCTATCAGTATTTTTCTCATTATTTAAAAAAAAAAAAAACAACTAGGGTTGTAGTGGCTCACGTGGCAAAACGTCTGCCTAGAAAACATAAGGCCCTGAGTTCAAACCCTAGTATCACCAAAGAGAAACTAAAAGGAAGAACACTGACTAACTCTGAAGGACTTTTTAACCACTACTTTCCAGGAATCTAGAAAGACTCCATTAGAGGAAGGAAAACAAGGACCTGAGTGGGTGAAATGAGCCAGGCAATCCTAGCATGTGCCCTATGTGAAACCTCCACAGTGATTTAGGAAATCCAAGTCCTCCAAGGGCAAGGTAACTGCAACCCAGAGATGCAGCAGTCATTCAACAGCATATAGCAGGGGCGATGTTGCACTCACAGTGTTGGGGACGTAGGGTAAACCATAGAACTGCTCCTGTGTCTCCTTGAGAATGTCTGTGGTGGACTTCCTCAGGGGATGCCTGCCGTGGTATATCTGATCCAGGGTGGCATAGAAGACCTAGGCAGAAGAAAGCACTTATTCAATTTTGGTGTCCACTCTCCTATGGACGATGTGGGCCACCAAAGATATCCTGGGTACACCAGAATAACAATGACAAATTACAGATGAAAACACAACAAATATAAATGTGGAGATCATGCCTCAACCTTTCACGACTAAGGATATTATAGAATTCTGAACATTAACATAAAGTACTCTTATTATGTACAATGCAGCAGGTTAAATCTGTGGCCACAAAAATGGAATTTAGACAATATATGTTTAATAAGAAATATGAAAAAGTAGTTACAATTTGTGACCCCCTATATCTAACAAATCCTTTTTGCTTTCTTCCTGGAATCCAGATATATCTTCCGTGAGATGTGAAATAGTTGGAATCCTGGCTTTGTGACTAGAGGAAAAAGACAGTAAGTGGGTGGGGTAAAAGAGGAAAAGGAAACAGCAGCCTAATGTCTGGGGAGTAATGCTGTGACAAAGAATTCCCACTCAGCCACTACAGAGTTTGGGATGAGGCCCATCAGCCCCCAGGCCTGTGTGAAGAAAAATTCTGCTCAACTAGGGGACCAGGAGAAAGGATCCCTCACCTCTGAACACAGGACAGAGGCCACCAAATCACAGTCAGAGGACAGAGTATTTTTATTTACAAAATACTGAGAACTAAGTTTCGCATGGAAAATCCAAAGTAAAGACAAAGTGCTTGGTGCCACATTTGCCTGAATGCTAGCATGGACTGGAATTTACCTGACACAACAAAGTAAAATGCTTGCTTAAAGGCAGAACTTTGAGAAGCAGCTATGACTGATATGCATCTCCCTGATTCCCAAATCGCATCTGCAGAGAATGTACAGCTGCAGACTTGAAAGAAGGGAGGATTAGTCTAGATAAAAGACAGAATTTAAATTACCTCTGGCTCTAGGTATAGAATTATGGTTCTAAATTATAAAGTCAAGTTTAGACCTTCCCAAGAAAAATACAGACATTTCCTCAATATAAATATTGTGTTCCTCTAAACTGGTAATCTAAACACACAGCTAAATACATACACCTTTCAATTCTATATTCTATAATGAGTAACAATGCATAAGGGTAGTCAGAGAAGCCAAAACTATTCCTGTGTCTCTCTTATATTCTAATTATTAGAAAGTGAAACTTTTTATTCTAACCTGAACTATAAACAGTTTATAAACAAGTGGAATTCAAGACTTTCATTTCGTCACTTGTGCCCTTTAAAAAGGATGTAAACATAGAACAACTTTTTTGAATTATACAAACAGCAAAAATAAATGTACATTTATTTCATGCTTATCTGCTGATGGACTAAACAATTCTAGGTGCCATCAGCCTATTTACCCATTCAGTGGGTTATGCATTATTGGGACCAAGAAGTCCAAAAGACTCTATCTCAACCAATAAAAGCAGGGTAAGGTGGTACACACTTGTCATCCCAGCTACCTAGGAAGCACAAATTGGAGAATTGCAGTCCAGGTTGGCCTGGGAATAAACTCAAGACCCAATTTCAAAAATAACAAATGCACAAAGGGCTGGGGGAGTGACTCACAGCAGTAAAGCACTTGCCTTGAAAATGCAAAGCCAAGTTCAACCCTCAGTACCACAAAACCCAAAAAAACCCAAAAAAAGTCCCCCAAAATTTACAATTCCTCAAACACCGTTTTTAGAAAGCGGAAGCAATTCACTTCCTTTCCACCCTCACTTGTCTCCACTGGACAAGCATGATATGAAAGCACTAGATTGCTCTCGGGCTTCTTGGTCCTGGAGGGTGGAAGAAAGGAAAGGATAGTTTCCCATTTTAAAAGATCATTGGAATAATTGTCTAAAAAGAAATCCCAACACAGACTTCTAAACGAGAGGTCCTTCTACTATTCATATAAGCAAAATCAAAAGACTTGCACCATGGGTGAGGTGGTACACCTCTGTAATCCTAGTATTTGGGAGGCAGAGACAGGAGGATTGCAAGTTCAAGGCCAGTCTGGACTACATAGTGATATGCTGTCTCAAAAACCAAAAAGTAGTATTATCTTTTGCCAAGTAATATTAACTTTTAAAAAGTAATCCACTGAATAGTGCAAATCCAATGTAAACTCATGGTTTTGCTTTTCCTCACTGAATAAGTCAGTGGTGCTCGGGACTACACCCAAGACCCCATGTATGCTCTACCACTGAGCTATAACCTAGTCCTAGTCCTGAAATACCTAGTTTAAGGTACAACAAAATTAGAGCTCATTCCTTACTAGGGACTCAATTTTACAAAATTATAAATCAGTAAAAGAGTGGTTTCCCTCTTTTAATAGGTAACTGGGTCACTATAAAGTGTGAACTGCTTAAGATGAAAGGTGAGAATTCAGACCATGGTGACGAGACTGTCAAGATCTGAGAAAGAATATGAATCCCATAAACTGTCTCAGGAATTACAACAATCCAAACATCTGGGATCATGCACATCTGCCGTCCAGAGGACTAACAAAATTTTTGTCTTTATCTGGAAGCCTGAGAAAATGGTTGTGAATATTATCTAAAACTAACTGTAATTACTGTTTAAACTTCACATGTAAGATCACGAATCTTTTTAAAAAGATACACAATGAATAGGAATGTGTGTGATTGCATTTGAGCCCTAATTTGGTTGCTGAAATGTCTGATTTTGGAAGCTCTGTACACCTTGTAGGCTTTGATTTCCCTGATTGACACACCTTGTAAGGACAGCGTGAAGGTGGAATGAGCCAATTTTGGTCAAGTTCTTTGAACTCAGATGAAAGGTGTTCCAGCAGTGTAACTGTGACATGACTGTGCAGTGCTGGTAAGAACTTAAGGTTGTGCCTTTAAGTGGGAGAGTGTCGCTGAAGGACCAGCATGGAGCCAGACACCTACCTGAAGCTGCATGTCGGCGGCAGCACAAACCTTCTTGGACTCACAGAGGCGAGACACCATGTGCCTTGGCAGGCGCTTGATAAAATAAAAGAAGATGTATGTGAGCACAGTGCTTAATAAGCCACTGCACCATATATCCATGTGAGTCAGGAAACTTAAAAATAACATCAAATGGAAATAAGTAATAGAGCCTCATTACAGTTTAAAAATAATAACTTTCAAATATTTTAGTTGACAAGACAACATGAAAACATTCCACTAAAAAAGTGGTAGCTGTCAAATGAGGGTTTGTACTCAAGAAAAACAGGATTATAGGTCAAATCGATGCTGATCTTTAAAATCTATTTAAAACCCAAAGCAGGTACTTCTTCTGTCCCTTTGTTTCCAGTGAGGATCTGCTCAAGTGCTTTCTTGGCTTTTAAGCCCACACAATAACCGCTGGTAGGCCTAAAAGATTAAGATGTCAAGAAGTGAGTGGTAATCCTCGGAGCCAGCCAGTATTAAAGCTGAACTGACATCCTGACAAACGTGCGTGGGAGGGCACCACAGGTTCTTTTTTTCCAAGCTGACTAAATATAGAGTGGGGACATTCTACAATGTCCCTTCATGATTTCAAGCATTCTCTACAAGGCTAATTAGGCCAAATACTAGAATACACGCCTCTTCTTGGTAACAATCGATCTTTAAAATCATTAACATCGACATTCATTGAAGAAACCTACCAGTTTATACAACTCTACTTATAATATAGATTAAGCTAAAAGCCCCTCTTGAAGAGAAAACACATTATACAATAGACCAGTGGCAGGAACTCAATAGTCCACTTATGTAAATTACCAGCCATGAGTTAGAAGATGGGCTCACATTCTAGGAGAGAAACAGTCACTTCTTTTTACATCTCCAGGCCCCCGCACAGGGCCTGGCATATATACTAGCCCTTCGGTAAGGATTGCTGAGAAGTGACTGACTATAATAGGATTTGGTGACAACTCAGACACAAAAACTGCAAAAATGTTTTCTCTCCATTTACCTATAAGAAAAGCAAATCAAACCAGGAGTGGTGAATCACTCCTGTAATCTCAGCCCATGGAAAAATGAGGCAGGAGGATTGTAAGTCCAGGGCTAACCTGGACTATGTAATGAGCTCCAGGTCAGCTTGTACTACAAAGCAAGACCCTGTGTTAAAGAAAGAAAAAGGAAGGAGAAAGGAAAGAAAAAAAGAAGGAAAAAGAAAGGGAGGAAATGGCAAGAAAGAAGAAGGAAGGGAGGGAAGGAAGGGAGGGAGGGAAGGAGGGAAGGAAATAAAGAAAACCCAAGAGAAGAGGTGATTTTAAAATTGCAACACAGACCGCAATATACCATGCAGTGTAAATTCTGGTACAGGGTAAAGGTCCAGGACTTTCTGACACTGAAGCACTCATAGGAAAGAAAACTGTTCTCAAATGGGATTTTTTTTTTTTAACACAAGATTAAGTCACATCTGCCTTGCTTGCAGCAAAATCATTGGGTTTATTTCAATGTTGCTTTATATTACAGCTTCTGCTGACAGGATTTGAGATGCTCACGCTTCGTAACATTTTAATAGCTTTACTTTCACATTACAAGTGTACATGGAAGAATGATATCTTCTCGTTTAACTAACAAATATGAAAATTACTATATAAGCCCTCACTGTTGGGCACCAGGGACCAAAGTGGTGACGGGCAGACAGGGCACCTACCCAAGAGCTTCCCAGCCAGCATTCTCCATGTAAGCGCTGATTTCAATCACTGCCAAGAGTGCCTAGCAGAAGTGGTATAGGACATGGTGAGACCAGGTAAGAGGAAGATGTGCATAATTAACAAACCTTAATTAAGACACAGAAGCTGGGTGGGATGGAGGAAGAAAGACACATGCATTTCAAGCAGAAGGAACAAACAGTAGAAGTGACAAGAATGGGCAGAAGAGAGCAAGGCTGCTGGCAAAGGTGGGAAGAGCACAGGGCAGGGAAAAAGCCCAGGAGGAGAAGCTGGACCAGGCAAGGACCCTGGCTCTACCCTCGGGCTCCACTCTAAGGGAAGGTGCGGGAAGTTTTAAAATTCCCTTGGCAGCAAAGTAGATACAGGATAGGAGGAAGGCAGAGGTGGGTCAGAAAAAACCCCTTAGAAGGCTACCGTTAGCAACCAGGCTTAATACTCTAGCAAGCATCCACAATGTTGGAGGGAGGAGCCCAAGAGAGTGGGGAGAGGTGAGCAGAAATACAGACCTCCCTCACTGGGCTCTGGAAGTACCTGAGAGGTTCACAGAAGAGGGCAGCAGTGGGAAGGTAAAGGTAGAGAAATTTGTTTTGTTAGGAAATGCTTAAACTGCTTTAAGGAAAAAATGTTGATAGGGAAGGTTGCAGAGGGGACAAAACCTTGTTGGGTCTGGAGACCTAAGGCAGATGAGTGAGTATCCCACCCACCCCCCACCCCCACACAGCACTATCATTCCTGCATCCTAAAGAGATGGAGGCCTGCACCCTAAAGAAAGATACAGGGTCTGACAGATCTGCCACAGGGCTGATGAGCAAAATACTCTCAAGATTGTTCCTTTCCCCCAATAAAGGTGCTAACTTATACCAGTTCACCTAAGAAAGTAGGTGAAATGCATGACCAATGAGAAGCAACCCCCCCCCAAACCAGAGTTAAAATGTCCATAAAAACCCCAGCCTTCACCTGAAGCAGAGAGCTACTGGCTTCTGGGATCCACTGTACTTCTCTAGCTATAGCTTTTCCTTTCTCTCTAATAAATCTTATTTTTTATATACTGGCTTTGGCTCATCATTCAGCTGCCTGGCCCGTGAAGGCAAGGATCCTCAAGACCAGCTTGCAATACTTTTGACACTGGCATGTAACAACCTCAAGAAGAAAGAAAGAAGCGATCAGGAGAACACAAGATAGGCTCCTGAGAAGGCAGGAAAAGGAACTGCATAGACAACTGGAGAAAGGGTAGCTTAGGTAGAAGGGAGGGCGGGAGGGTCCCAGAAGGATCCTTTTGAGACAAGAGCCCTTCTTGAGCTCAGACAGGAAGCAGTGGGGAGGGAGCTGTACCGAGGTTAAGGAGATGAGACAAGCTGTGGAGGGTGCCGTGGAGAAAGGTCCACCAGGCAATACAGGGATGGCATAGTATACTTGGGAACAACCCAGGTGCCTGCCTACAGATGCAGGTCAGAAAGGTGCTAAAGGTAGACAGAGGGAGGGAGTAGAAGGGCCGGGAAAAGGTGCCCTGCTGAGGTGGGAGAGAGCAATAGGGAATGGGGGGAGGACAGGCAGGCCAGCTTCCTGCCACAGCTGTGGTCAGGCCTCTGTGGAAGGCTCAGTTCCCTGCTTGATTCACAATCACGGGGACCCCAAGTCTTAGCTCAGACAGCCAGGCTCCAAATCCCCCTTTCCATTCATCTACAGGCCAGTATCCTCAAGATCCAAACCTCCACAGTGTTGGAATTAAAGACCCTCCGGTGCTGAAAACAGACACACAAGAGACAGAAAATCTTGACAAGGCAGTTTCTCTTGATCAAGAGCGTGCAAGCATGTGCCCATTCCAGCTAAGCAAGCATGCAAGCACAAAATGGCTGACAGTGGCTCCTCCTTACATCCCTGATGCAGTCGTACCTGCCCCTCACCTGGGATTTGTCCAGGTCAAAGGTTCACAGTCTTTCCTGCTTGGCTGAAAGGCTTGGGGGATGGGTTAGGACATGCAGTTTGGCGGGCAATGGAGTTGTACAGGAATCCAGAAGAAGCAAGGGCCCTTTAAACATGCAAGTCACCTAAGATGGCGACCTGAGGAATCTTTAAGTAATCTAAGAAGATAACAAATATTTTGATAGAAAAGATCATTTTTCTTACAACAGAAAATGCCCCACGACAAACTCAGTGAGACTTAATCCTTTCCTTATTAGGTTTGCAGTAATGCCAAAGATGTGAAGAGAAAGTGTGTGCAAGGACAGGGACAACTGAAAATGGTGCATCAAAAATTATGTAAAAATTACATATTCAAAACTACATGGTGTCAGCAGCAGAATGCACAGCAGTGGTGTGTGGTCCTCTACCCAGCTGCCCTCCATTTCTTCCTTCCTCATGGTGTCCTACAACAGATCCTCTTTCCTCTAAAAAGCTTCCCAGACAAACTTTACAGCTACAGCTCCACCCTCTGCCTGAGGGAAAGTCTTGGACTCTTCTCAGACTCTTTTTTTCCTTTTTGTGATACAGGTTCTCAAGTCTCCCATTTGTCTCATCTTGTTCCCCAGACTATCAGTTTAGGTGAGTCCCTTTAATTGGTTCCACCCTCTTCAGCCTCTAGAGCCCCCCCCTGCAAACTCCCCACTGTTTGTTCATTGGTTGTATGTTGTATGCAACATAGCTTCCTGAGTCTTCGTTGAAATACAAAGTAACTATTAAAGAGTATTTTATCAAAAAATTTTTGTTCAATGCCAGACACCAGTGGCTGACGCCTATAATCAATCCTAGCTAGCTACCTGGGAGGCTGAGATAGGGAGGATACAATCTGAGGCCAGGAGGGGAAACAGTTTGCAAGACCCCTCATCTCCAAATAACCCAAGCAAAATGGACTGGAGGTATGGCTCAAGTGGTAGAGCGCCTGCTTTGCAAGCGTGAAGGCTTGAGTTCAAACTCAGTACCACACACAAAAAAAAGTCTAAATTCAAAATTTTGTAATAATTATTTCAAAATATAAATTAAAAAAAATTAGCTAATAGGCCTGTCAGTGGCTAAACTGTTTTTCAATATTCTAACCGTGATGATGCTAAGTCTTTTGTTATTACAGTTTTAATCCTTCTGGAACATTGCAAACAAACCCATGAAAAATGACTCTAGCAAGTACTTAACTGTCAAATGGGTTAGATTTAGAATGCTTGCTTCAGTTAGGTTTTGTTTTGTATTTTCCTTGTAAAACTTTGTAAATGTTGTCTATTAACATTGTGCAGAAGTACAGCTTCTAACAGTAACAACTAGAGCAACATTATTTATGAGATACTAGAACTTCGCCTAAACAACAGGCAAAATTAAACTTACTGGGTCCAGGTAAACCCAGATTAAACCTCTTTGTTGCTTAGATTTGGCCAAAAAGGGTCTTACTGGCATTGACTCCCACGAGTCCAGTCTGTCACATCTCCTACAGTACCTAATCAGATCAGACCAAATGGGACATGCTAACAATGAGGAAAGACCTATCGGGATGAAGTTTATCCTGGCAATGAGGGACCATTCAGAGACAAACAGTTCAGAGAACTGCTGAGACAAGAGGAGAAGTTTTCAGATCCCAAATGGACTCATTTGCGCCAATCCTTCCAAAGTAACTATTTTGAACCAATGGAAAGAAATGGTTCATAAGCAAAGTTCCCCAACTCTAAAGCCCAGGCCCATCTACCTTCCAATGGACAAAAACTAGTCTATTACCCGCTAATCCTGTAACTTCAGAAAAAATCCAGATGCCCCTCCCTATGTTCGGAATTCACAATCTCTTAACAACAGGAGGGCTATTCAAAATGACATAGGCATAGGACAAGAATGGGATGAATTATTTTTTCCTCATCATCTACAAAATCCTGTCATTATAGGTAGCCGGTGCTCTATACACCATAGCCCAAATACTCATGGACTTATAGTGTAAAATTCACTTTCTTAGTAGTTGTGGTCCTACAGAACAAAAGGGTTTTAGATATGTCATTGCCACTCAAAGGGAAACCTGTGCTATGCTTGGGGAAGACAGCTGCTTTGGGGTTAATAGATGAGGACAAGTTCAAACTAACATTCATAAACTAATCAACCAGACCTCTCAACTTCAGAGTGAGCCACCCAAGGATGGCTCTCATCACGGTTATCCTGACTTCTCCCCTTCTTGGGACCTCTAGTATCTATTTTACTACTTTTCACCATTGGTGCTTGCTGTATTAATGTCCTAGCCAGTCAATAGTGGCCTAACCTAAAGTGTAAAACCAGCTCTCAATATTGCCTTAGCACTCTGCTCCTTTGCACACTGCCCACCATTCTTTCCCCTTTCAATGTTGTCCTAATAAATCTTTTCTTCAAACACACACACACACACACACACACACACACACACACACACACACACACACACACACACAAAACCTGTGGGTTACTAAAGAAATGATACCATCAAAGGAAATTAGTAAAGTGGTCATGGGGCCTCTCTAGATTATTCTTTGCAACCTTCTATGAATTGATAATTATTTTAAAATACAAAAAAAATTATATATCCAAAGACTGCTATACTACACCATATACATTATAATGAATGCGAAGAACATTTCCTAAAATATAAAGAACCACATAAGCAGGAGATACAATTCTAGTACACTAATTCAGAGGACAGATCATGAACCCAGCAAGCCACATCTTAATAATAACATTTATATTATATGCAGTATAAACAGCAAAATTATTTTTTAAAATATCTAGTGACTGTTAAGTCAATTGGAATGCATAAACATATTTCATCTCTTGAAATTGTTATACATTTATTCACCTACCAAGTACTTCCTTTTTAAATAAAAGAACAATGGAAATTTTAAAACACCAGACTTCCTTTTTAAGTTACAGGTAAAAATTTGTTACACCCCCAGTACAATAATAATTTTAAAAAGATTAAGAAAAGATTTTTAAAAGTTATTATTAAATACACAATATTTAGAAGTTAAATCTTAAACTTCAAATTAGAGTAAATGTTTCCTGATCAAGATTTTCTTCTGTAAATAAAAGTCATGAAAACCAACACTGAAATAATTCAATTTGGCTGTAATTCCCAAAGCTGCTCTATCTACAGAAAAGTGCGTATGTTTCCTATTTTTGTCTCCTAAACTCAGGAATCTCACATTACTGCGAGGCAAGGAAACGGAATGAACACAGTGCTAAAATGATAGGTAATGAACAAGTATTTATAAAAGAAAATGCAGTTAGAACACCTGACTCTTGAATCACATTGCATTAAAATGAAAATTTACCAGTCTGTGGCATTAAAAATGACTTCATCACACACAATCAGCTGTATGTTCTACCAAGATTCTACAAGCTCCATGATTTCCAAGACAGAAAATTCTTCTCCCACTGATCTCTCAATCCACAACACATAATTTCTTAGTTTTTCTTCAGATCTGGACACTGCCATACCTGTCACAGATTGAAGAGGATGCTCAGGTATATTAGGAGCAAAAGGAGTCAAGGATAAAGCTGCCATGAACGAGATACAGTCAAGAATGACCATGTGAGGGTGCCGAGCTCCGCCAGGCCTGCCAGCGTTCACCTTCCCTCCTGACCACTGAACAGTGCTACCCACATCCAACTAGTCCAGAGACACCATCCATTCTCTGACCTTCTTAGACCTATAGAATGGAACCGAGAGCTTGGGCTGCCCTGAAACCATCAGCTGCTTGAATGGCAAGCTCCCACCCTGGGAGTGATTCACTGTAGCAAAGAAAAGAGCAGAGGTTTTGGAGCCATTTGCATCCTACCCCCACCACTTACCAGCTTAGCGGTATGGCATGGAGTACTATGCTGACCAAACCATACTCTCCTCATCTATAAACTGTTAACACTTTCTTTACACAGGACTGGGTGAGAAGCAAATGGGACAACACATTTTAAAAATCTAGTGTGTCAGTTTTAGTAAAGAATGGATGCTGAACAATTGGTAATTACTGATATTTACTATTACTACTGACCTGTGTAATGCAACAAATCATTTGACTTCCACACTTACATTTTACTGTTTCATCTACATATTCTATAAAAGGGCTCTGTTTTGGATTTACAAGTTCTTAAGAGGCAGGAATGACAGCTAAGCAGTATTTTCTTTTTAACAAATTACAATAAAGTTCTAAATAAGGCATTTTCATAGTTTCCTGTATTTCTTTACATTAATAAAATAGCCACATATGCCTCCTCAAATTACCCAGTTTCAGAAAATTAATCACCAACCTGGTGATTAAGGTTTTTACAAAAAAATCCTGAAAACTATATTTAGTTGAGTAGTTATCAGTCCATATTCGATATTTCAGAATGTGCCACAAAACTTGGTCGCCCACTCACTTTTTGAAAATATTTTTCTCAAGGGGACCAGGAACTAGAGAAAAGGTTAGATTAAAAAGAATTAACCTAGAAGGTAACACCCATGCACAGGAAATCAATGTGAGTCAATGCCCTGTATAGCTATCCTTATCTCAACCAGCAAAACCCCTTGTTCCTTCCTATTATTGCTTATACTCTCTCTACAACAAAATTAGAGATAAGGGCAAAATAGTTTCTGCTGGGTATTGAGGGGGGGAGCGGGAGGGGGTGGAGTGGGTGGTAAGGGAGGGGGTGGGGGCAGGGGGGAGAAATAAACCAAGCCTTGTATGCACATATGAATAATAAAAGAAAAATGAAAAAAAAAAAAGAAAATATTTTTCTCACCGCTAAGTATGAGTAGTTATCAAAAATGAGCTAGTTCTTCATCTCAAGTTCTAGTGCATGCTTAGAAAATCCTGGTGCTAACTACAAAAGGTCCCCTTCTGATGCTGTTTTAGTCAAATACATTTCATGCTGCATACCTGATAGCTGAGAATTACACAGCTTCTGGTGAGACGCTGACTGTAATTCCTACCTGTGTCTGTGGTATCTTTTTCAATCTGGATGCCTACATGGATTTCTACCAGTGCTTTTCAACAGTTTCTACAGTTCATCATATACAGGCATGTCTGTCTGTGATTTATTCTGCTTGGTTTCTTGAAGCTTCTTGCATCTCTGGTTTGATTTTTGTATTATTTTTGGCAAATTCTCAGCTATCACCTGTTCGAATATTTCTTCTACTTTGTTATCTCTTCTCCTTTTTGGAACTGCTTATATGTCGCATTGTTTGATACTGTCCCAAACTTCTTGGATGATCTGTCTGGTTTCTCCTCTACTCCTTTTCCCCTTGGTCTTTCAGTTGGGGTCATTCTTCATTCCTCAGCTGTTTCTTGTATTTCATGTCTCTCATAGTTCACATCTCTCCTCCCTGTCTGTCCTCATGTTACTCATCTTTTCTGTGATCTCCTATGAGTGCTATTTAAATTTCTGTCTGCTATTTCAGTTGTTAGCTCTTTTAAAGTCCCCAAGTCTGCTTCTGTCTTTGCACAGTGAGTCAGGTCTCCAAGCTGCTCCTGCATCTCCACAGGCCTGATCTCTTCCCCAGCTCCCTATAATTCTCAAGAGCACCCATCAGAGGCCCAAAGAAAAACGACCAGGAGCAAATTCACATCGCCCCCTCCCCCATATCAGGCCCTCAATTATCCCATGCTGAAGGCCAGGTCAACAATCTGTTAGAATGTTACCTGTTATCTTCTTACCCTGTCCTCTGCCTCAGGGATGCTTGTCTGTATCTCTTTGGATTCAGACACTACAATGCCCTGTGACCTCAATCCTCCGAGGAAGAGATGAAATTACACATTCCTTTTCCAGCAGCTAGGTAGGCACTATGCTCTCTGAGCTCTCTACATCCTCAGTGCATGGAAAAATTCCAACAGTTCAGATTTTCATAAGTAATACTATTGAGGCTTTTAGCTTCCAGAGAAAGGAAGAAAAAAAAAAATCAAAGGCAACAAAGCCTTTTGAAGTGTGAACTACCCCCTTTAAGTCCGGAATTACAGTTGATTAAAGACTATGAAGATAGTGTGCAATGCTTCAGCGTCTATGACTAGGCAGCCTGTTTGAATTCTGCCAAGCAGACGGCCATGAGAACTGGAGCCAGTGGGTTTTAGCCAAAGACAGTCACTCAACAAATATTTGCTGACTTGACTGCCCTTTATGGGACTGGTAGAGTTGGTAAACGAGTGAACAAAACAGACAAAAATCCCAGTTCCCAAGGAACTTACATTCTAGTAGACCCTTGTTATTTTAAAATACACTATTGAAAAAAGACTTTTTAAATTATTATTTCAGTTCCTACAGGCTCAAGGAACCAAATGATAGGGTTAAAGCCCCTACTTCCTCTAGGGTTTAATCTTTTGATTAAAGTATCAAACTGTACTAATTATAATGATGCAAATGTTAGTCATCTTAAGTTCATTTGTGAGGTTTCTGCTCCTTAACCTAAATAATATCAAATAGTCAACAAACATGAATGAGGGTCAGATATGCACATATTTACTTTCAAAGGAAATTGTAAAATGCAAAAATGTAAATATGCTGAAAGTACCAACCAATCACTCACCTATTCAGTCAATAAATTCCTAATATAAGGTTCTGTTCTAGGCACCTTGGGAAGAATAACAATTTTCTCTTTCACCAAACTCTAGTGAGGCTCCATCCTACTCTTCTCAACTCAGCCCTGACTTTTGGGCTTTGGTGTTCATTTAAGCATTGTCCAGTTGTAGAAGAATCCTGCTAACACCTATAATCCCAGCTACTCAGAAAGCGAAGATCAGGAGGATGGTGGTTCAAGGTTAGCTCAGGCAACAAATTTGCAAGGCCCCCATCTCAAACAATGTTTGGGAGAAGGTGGCACATGCCTGCCATCCCAGCTACTCAGGAAGCATAAACAGGAGGATCAAGGTCCAGGCCCTCCTGGGCATAAAGCAAGATGCTATCTCAAAAGTAACCAAAGCAGGGAGGGGCGCCAGTGGCTCAGGCTTGTAATCTCAACTATTCAGGAGGCAGAGATCAGGATTGTGGTTTGAAGCCAGCCTGGGCAAACAGTCTGAGACCCTATCTCGAAAAAGCCCATCACAAAAAAGGACTGATGGAGCAGCTCAAGGTGGAGGCCCTGAGTGCAAGTCGTAGTACCACAAAAAAAAAAAAAAAAAAAAGCACGGCTGATGGAGTGGCTCAAGTGGTAGAATGCCTGCCTAGCAAGCATGAGACCCCAAGTCAAGCTCCAGTACCAATTAAAATAAAAATAAATAACCAAAGCAAAAAGGGCTGGTGGAGTGAACTCAAGTGGTAGAACACCTATCTAGCAAGCACAAGGCCCCATGGACCAAAACAAACAAACAAACAAACAAACAAACCCTATGGTTGGGTATTTCAAAAAGAAAACAGGTTTGTGTGGCCTCATGGTAGACAGTGTCCCGATGGAGGAAGCTTGGGCAGCAGGATGCTCAGTGTCCAATCTCGCTCTCTTTGTAACCATCCACTCCCACAGGGGCTAACAGGGCCCCTCAAAACCTATACTAATCTCTACTGAGCGAGGCACTCCAAATGACCTAACCCCCTCTTAAGGTTCTACCACCCCAACACTCCCCCATGAGGACCAGGCTGCCAACCCATAAACCATCAGGGACCAAACCATCTCCAGACACCAGCAGTCAATTCCGATAGACTCCCCTCCTCAACCACCCTTGGTAACCTACCAGCTACTTCCTCATGAGCCCAAATACCCTGGTGATGTCCAAACACACAGGCCTTTCCCACAAAGAATTCTCTTTTACCCCTGACCTCCCCTACCCTGCCCCTTGGCTGTAAATTCCACATTTCCTTCTCCTATGGAATCAAGCAGATCTCTCCCCTACTATAAAACCCCAGTGCAATTGGCCCCTTAGAATCAAATTTGCTGACTGCTTTTTAACAAGTATCATGAGTGAAAAAAACAAAGATAAAACATCGTTCTCTGCCTTGGAAAGAAGGAAACCACAAAGAGATGAGGCTGTAACATATGTGGTAACTGTAGCTTCACGTGTACAGCTGAAGTTTGTTTTTGTTTTTAGTTTTTTTTCTTTTGTCTTTTAAGGTTTGAACTCAGGGCTTCATGCTTGCAAGGGAGTCCCTCTACCACTTGAGCTACTCCACCAGGACTTATTATAGCTGAAGTTTTCAATTTATTTATGAACCCCTCAAAATGTGATCCTGAAATCAAGGCATATTGCCACTTGATGACAGAACCATTCCCACGTAAAACTTGTCTTGTTAACGCTCTAACAAGATCTCCATGTAAATTTGTTCTGTTAACACTCCAACAAAATCCACCCCCCCACACCAAAAAAAAAAGAACCAGCAGTGGTAGTAAAAATACAACAAATATAACTAAGTATTCAAGTAGGTGAGTAGTATACATATAATAGATGGAAGAGGCTAGAGATAAGGGAAAATGGGAGTAGGAAAATAAAATGAGGCCAGAATTGAGGTAAAGCACACACAAACATGTGTTTCCTAATTCTTCTTTGGGCTTCCAGCAGGAAGAGAGAGATACTCGATGGTATGGCACATTCGCATAGCTCTGAGAACAGATCTCGACCTCTTCTCTGGAATTTGATAATCCAGAGAGATCTCAAGACTGAAAGCTTCTTATAAATTTCACATAAATACATTTGACAGTAAAACTTGCCCTTGACAAATATGACGCTATAAAGTACTGATCTTTTGAAAACAGTTATTTCACTTGGTGAATGTGTTTAACTAAGGGGTATGTGACCAACCCCACTAAGTTTTTAAATTCAAAATTTCTAAAAATCCATAAAATTCAGAATTCTAAAACTTGAATCCCAATGTTTAGATCAAGAATTATAAATCTCTACCTGACACATATTTTGTCTGAGACAAAATATACACTTTCCAATTCTTACAAAAAAAAAAAGGAAAGTAGACAGTCTAATATCAAGTTTCACTCAAAGTGTTCCATCAGTAGTATACTGTGTATCTCTTTGGGGGCTGATGTGGGTGACATTCAGGAAATGGGTAAGCAGCTAAGCTATGTGTGAGAAACTTCTGGACATACTCTAACTGTGGATCTACATGATTGAGTGTGGCTCTACATGACTGGGTGACTGAGGTGCATGGCCCTCGCCTGCTGTCCTTCCCACAGGCCCTGCCCTGGGGCAGAAGAGAGGCTGCAAAGGCAGGCCTAGCTTGCCAGGAAACTCACTCAAGCAAACTCCCATATTGGAGATTCCCAGTTCAAACCAGCACATCACAAGTTACTGTTGGCCAGGTATGGCATATGCCTGTAATTGGGCACTTGGGAGGCTGAGGCAGGAAGATCCTGAGTTAGAGTCCAGCCTGGACTATAGTGAGACCCTGTCTCAAAAGATGAAAAAAGTTGTGCATTGTCCTTGCTTCTTGAGTATAGAGACCTGTTTAATTGCTATGCCCATTTCCCAAAATTATTTGTGCCCATTTCCCAAAATTATTTGTGCCCCTTTCTCTAATCCCATACATCTGGGTGATTTAATATAGGCTGGGAAATGATTTACTAAAGCAACTAAATGTAGATCTTCACTATGAAAAGAAAATATCCTTAAGAGTAAAACTTGTTAAAGAAACAAAGGTGCAAGTACAGGTGTGTTAGTCTGCTAGCCCCACAATTCTTTCTCATCCTCTATTCATTCCCATTTTCTTAACAAAGCTCCTTTGAGTTCTGCTAAGTCCTCCTTAGCACTGGCCTCTTGGACAGACTTTCTGGTACCTTCCCTGCAGGAGTCCCAGTGCCTATGTTGGAGAGGTCATCTCTAACTGAAGCCACTGGCAGAGCTCAAGACAAGAGCAGCAGGCAAGGCACAGGAAGGGGCTGCATTCTGGTGGCCTCAGCAGGTCCACAGGGCCCCTTCTCACTGCTCTACCCACCCCCCAAACCTCACCGTAGCCCCACACAGTCAGCTCCTGCAGAAAGCCACCAAACTGCAGCAATGAGAGCCCATGCCTTGCACCCTCCCAAGAACTTGGCTCTGTCTAGGAGAACGAGGCAGCTCCTGTGCTCATTCTCAGAAACTCCCTAGTGTCAACTCTGGCTTCACTTAAATCTACAGTAAATCTACCTCTGGCTCAACAAAGCTTAGCAAAGGACTGGGCTACAGAGAAGGTTCAGGAAAGTGCCAGGTCTGGAGCCCTGGTGTGAAGCTGGCTGCCTGTGCTGACTGAATGCAGACAGCCCTGCCTGGAAGAAGACAGCCGGAAAGCAGAACAACAAACCACCAAGGATCCCAGCTTGTCTTCACCCATCACCTCATCCTCACTGCAGCACACTGCCTCAGGGCAGCTTCCAAACAGCTGGGAGACATATAAGAGCAAGAGCCAGTGACCCTGCCACCAGCCACAAGGAAAGGAAATGAATGAGGCAATGAGGGAACTCGGGACAACAAGAATTGGCAGTGCTTGAAGGCAGCCCCCCGAGCCCTTCATGATCAGCATCACTTCAGAGCCACAGATCTGCCTTTGCTCTAAAATACAAGAACACTGAGGAGAGGCACTCCCCTAATCCCCCCACCCCCGATTTCTGCCACTGATAAACGGGAAAAAGGGAGAAATGCTATTTCTGTAATTGGAACCTAATATACCAACAACTGCAGTAACCTTGCTTGTTTATTTTGCTAATTCAATCTGAATTTTTCCATGGTTACCATTGTTCTTAATTGAAAAGGAAAAATGTCTGCACTTATTTCTGGAAAGTTGAACCGTGGCTTCCTCTGACTCCAACACTGAAAACATAGCCCATGTGATCATCAATGCAGGCAGCCTGCACCCTGAAGGGCAACAGGTCTCAGCACCAAGGCCTGGCTAGGCCAACAGGAACTCCTGGGCCTAGCATCTAGCTAAGTTATTCATCTTACAGCCACTGGTGAAGGCAATGGCTGTCGTTTTGGCCTCCATGAGGTTCAGCCAACCCTCCTGATGGGAAAGGCATCCTTAAGGCACCCTGTGTGCCCCAGTGCAGGGTGACTCCCTCCAGGTACTCGTTCATTCTTTTTATTTTTTTTCCAATGCCACAATACAATTGTGTCCACAAATAATAAACGACTATAAAATTGGCCCCCTTTTCTCATGTCAAGAAGATAAAGTCCAGTTTCTTGCTCAAATGACAATGTTTTTTTGTCTACGTGTGAGTTATGTGAGCAATAGTTAACCAAGTCAATGAAGCCAAAGCAAGCAGCACCTGGCAGCATCCCAGCATCTGGATGCTTCCTGGAAAGACACGGATGGCCCCATTCCACACCCGTTAAGTCAGGATCTGAGCTTTAAAGGTGTGTTAAAGGTGAGATGCCCTGACTGAGAATGACCTGCACAGCAAGGGTAAGTGCTGGAGATGTCTGACATATTCCAAGCAGAACAACTGCCTACAGTAGGGGCAGTGCACTGCCAGAGACGGGTCTGGAACCCAGCTTGGGGGTCATAGGTGTCCTACTGCTGCTCATGTGCAAGAAGTCTGCACGATACTGCTTTCTCATTTGCAAAACAAGAATAAAATACCTCCACAGCCAAGTCAGCACAAAGATTCCAAGAGGTAATAGCCATATGAGCAGCTTGTACAGTGTCTTAACCACGCCAGAGACATGCAGGTCCCTGTGGCAAAGCCTGACTTTCTAAATGCAATCGAGGCTCCACAGTCCTGGGTCAGAATCTGGCCTTGTGTGATCTTCTTCTGGTTTAGGCAACTGGTCACACTATTGTCCTGGTCATAACAAACTTACTAAGCAATGTATGTGAGCCAAAGACTGTCAGAGGGCCACAGTTGTACTCTGCAAAGGGACAGAGCTACTGCCATAGTCTCTGGACAAACCCAAACACAGTACCTGCTGACCACACATGTAAGCAAAATATGCAAATAATAACAGCTTTTCTATTATGCCAATGTAGCACAAGCTTTGGGAGGATTTTAGAACTAACATAAAAAAAAAAAAAAAAGAAACAACATGAAAAAATGCAAATGCTTTACCAGTCTGGCCTCATTGAATTTTCTGACTGTGTAGCCAAGAGCTTCACTTGTGACCATGTAACCTCATGAACTTGCCAGACATTTCTATCACGTCACAGCTGGCCAGCCTAATTTAAATAAGGTTATGCTAAAAGTTTGCCGTCAATTCCTACAGAGCCAAATCACTATGATAAAATGCCTTGATTTATCGGTGACTACTTAGAAAATGTATTACTGTAGAAGCAATATAAAGATGAGAAGAAGTTAAGTCATTCTCTGGGGCAAATCCTCGCTAGCATAAGAATTCATCTCCTCCTGAAGCAAACAACTCTGACCTGGACATCACTGGGAAGGCTGGGCCTAACAGTAAGACGGGTCTGTCCAGGCGTGATCACCAAAGCAAGAACATGCCGCAGAGGCATAAGACCCAGCACCAGGGCTGGCCAGGCCAGGCGTGTCCATTCGTGGCCCAACTTCCTGGCTTGACCCCACCCCAAGCTGTGGGTCACAGCAGCACTGCATTTCCACACTCGTTTGTAGCAGGGCACAGTGGGCTGATTTTGCTGGAACCAGCAACCCAGGTGGCATACAATCAATATAATGGAAATGCTGCCTTGGCCCAGAGAGACATGACCTCTCCAAAATCCACAGAAAGTAAGATTTTTCACTCACTTGAGTTTTAGTGGTATTTTTTTTAACAAACTAAGGTGATCTGAGGAACAACAACAAAAAACTTTAGAAATGCTTACATATTATCATCATTGACAGCTCAAAAAACAGCAGAAAAAGGCTTGAGTTTTACAGGCTCAACATTAACCATTTTAAGGATTGGTGGTGTAGCTCTGTGGAAGAGTAAGTGCTTAGTACATGTGAGGCCTTGGGTTCCATCCCAGCACCAATAAAATAGAAATAAAATGCCACAGAGCAAAGAGAGCAAGGAGGATACATATGGCTCCCACTCACATAGCCACTGCAGCACCTGGAGGTCCAGAGACCCCAGGGCCAGGGAGAAGAGATGGCTACTGAGCAACATTGCCTCCCTGAGGAAAAACAACCGAAGTCAGGCAAAGGAGAGTTTATGAAGCCCTGCTCATTTGCATTCTTTTTTTTTTTTTGGTGGTACTGGGGTTTGAACTCAGGGCTTCGCATTTGCTAGATGGGAGGAACACAAGAAACAGGTCCTCAGTTTCTAAGAGGTGCACATAGAGTATGAGACCTAATGTACTGAAGAAGTGGCAAGGGTGGACACGGCACCGATTTAAAAGACCTGAAAGCCATGTCCTCCTAAAGGGGAGACACAAAGCAAGTTCAAGGATGCCAGTACACCCTAGAGGGCTAAAGGCATAGCTCACACAGCAGAAAGCCTGTGAAGTAAGCATAAGGCCATGAGTTCAAATCCCAATAATTGCCAAAAAAAAAAAAAAAAAAGAAAACGACCAGTGCACCCTACAGCCCTCCCTGGTCCTCTTCTTGTTCTGTGCTGAGTCCCCACAAATCAAAGAGAACATGCGGGCCTGCCCAGTGGGTACACAGAGAATCTGGAAAGACAAGGAACAACCCTACTGCTTGCGCCAGCAGCCTCTGAAGGAGCTGTTCGGCTAGAGGACAAACACAGAACAGACTCCGCTGCCTCCCAGCTATGGGACAACTGAGGAGGAGGAAAGGGAGGACAGTGAAGAAGACAATGGTGAGGAAGTTGGTTCCAGCACAGTTGTCTGCCTCATCTACAAAGCATCTAATCCTTCTGCACACAACTCATGCCCTTCAAAGAAAACAACTGAAGGGCAAGGCTGTGTAAGACTTGTTTTTAAGTTGTATTGTCTTCTTTTGTACAGGTAACACACTACCCAATGTGTCTTCAGATAACCCTGTCCTGGAGTTATTTTCAGTAGCCACTAACCTTGCCTGGCACAGTATGGGGTTGTAAACTGGTATGGAAATTTAAAGCAGGTTCTTGCTGACGGCCAACAAAAAATAGTTATGTATAGGGATCGTAGATTTTTCATTTTCAGTTGTCTGTTAACTGAACACCACTCTGTAATTGAAAAAAAGTTGGATGGGCACAGCAGCTCATACCTGTAATCCTAGTTACTGGGGGAGTAGAGATCAGGACGATTAAGGTTTAAAGCCAGTCTGGGCAAAAGGTTAGCAAGACCCCATCTCAACCCAAAAAGTCCAGGCATGGTGGTTTATACTTATAATTCCAGCTACTTGGAAAGGATAGGTAGAAGGATCATGGTCCAAGTCCACCCCAGAAAAATATATGAAATCCCATCTGAATAACATAAAGCAAAAAGGACTGGAGGTATGACTCAGCACCTGCACAGAAGAGTTAGGCCCCAAGTTCAAACTCCCACACTTGGGGGAAAAAAAAAAAAAGAAAATGTGGCTGCTGCTGCTTTGTGACATTCTGAATGCTGCTAAGTAAATACAACTTTATTAAAAATAGAAAAATAAAAGCATTTTAGGGGGAAGGGGGATGAAGGAGAATGATGGAGGGGTGAATTCAACTGTGATATATTGTGAGAACTTTGGTACATGTCACAATGCACCCCCAACAATAATAAATGCACAATAAAAAACTTAAAAAAAAAACATTTTAGGGCTGGTGGAGTAACTCAATTAGTAAAGCACCTGCCTAGCAAATGTGAAGCCCCGAGTCCAAACCCCAGTGCTGCAAAAAATAAGTAAATAAAATAAAAAGAACATTTTACTATGTGACAGAGATCTAATTTCCATTTCCACTCTTAAAAATGTTCCATTCAAACCATATTTTAGTTTTCACACATTATTAAACTTGGCTACCAAAATATCTGAGGGAGGTTTGTTTCAATGTGTTACTGATTTTGAATTTCTAAATATTTCATTTTAAAAGCACACGAACGGAGAGCTAGCAGGCTCAGGGCTGGTCTCAATTTTGCCTGCACATGGCCCGCCTGGACCATGGGTCAGTGCTCCTATCTGGACAGGGAGGACAGGTCCCACACAACGTACCTACACCAGGAGAGCCACCCTACCTTTGGCCACGCGAGGTCGTCATGCCAACCCTACTTGTACGTTGGGAAACGTTCATTCCGTGTCTGTGACTCCTTGGAAATGCAGCCTGAGCAACTTAGCCTTGGCCAATGATGCAGTTCTAAAACTGTGCAAATGTGCATCTGTTATGTTGTGAGACGACAGTCAGAAGCATTGGCCTTTTTCTCATCTATTAAGGGTGTTTTAACTAGGAATCACTGCAGAAGAAAACAGCCACAAAGTTCTAACACTGACTGAATCAATGTGACAGGTGACAGAACAGCAAGGAGTTCTCACGTAAACAAACGGTGTGGTGGGCTCCAGGTTGCTACTGGGTGACCTGGAGAAGTCTTCTCCAAGTGCCAGTGACCACCCAGCTGGTAACTGGTACCCACTTCACAGTCTGTTGGACAGGGTTAGAGAAGAGGAAACATGAAATAGCAAGTGCTAATCTCCACTACTCATGGGTGAATCAGTTTTGTGAGCAGGCAACTAGCACAACAAACACTTTAGTATAAGGGCTGATGGGTGGAACCTGACGAAAAAGCCAGTTTCACTCAAAAATCAACTGCCTACATTTGGTGCTTGGTAATGAGGCTGGGGTTGCAAAATTACCAGGAAAGACTTGAAAACAATTATGGGGGGCGGGGGGGGGGGGAAGGGTAGGTGTAACTCAGTGATAGAGCACTTGCCAAGCATGTACAAGCCGTGGGTTCAACCCTGAGTACTGCAAATATAAATGTGATACATACATAAGGATAAAGTGAGTGGACAGAACTAGAGGGAAATACATACCCACCATCCTAGAAGAGGACTTACACCTCTCAATTTTTGCTAGACTAATATAATTAGTTAATATCAAAGATCTAAACAGAATTAAAAGGTTGACTTAACAGACTTGGATGAAATCCCAGACCAAACAGTTACAAAATATACAATCTACTCAAGCACAGACTGAATATTTCCAAAACACTGTTGACAAGCCAGGCCATAAAATAATCATCAATAAACTACAAAGAATGGATTGGATATCAGTAACAAAAAGAAAATCCCAACCCTCGCCATGCTGAGAAACTTTAATTTTTAAACAAGTCTTGGTCAAAAAAGGAACTGCAGTGGAGGTCAGCAGCGTGCTCAGTATTTTTGTGTAAAGCCTAAGAGCACTGCTAATGGCTGCATCATGAAGATTATCTAAAGGTGTGTGCTGCGTACAATGAGAATGAGGAATGAGAAGAGTAATAACCAAAGCAAAACCCACTAATGTCCTACAACAAAGCAGAGAGAGAGAAAGTCAATGCTACTTCCCTGAAAATGCCACAAAGAAAACCAGTGCCATGAATGAAGATAGGACATAATTACAGATTAAGCAATTTGAAAGATAAGAATACTATAAATAATCTTACACCAATAAACTTAAAAACTTGGATTAAATGAATACATTTCTAGAAAACTACAATTTACAAAGTTTATTAAGAAAAGAGGAAGGCCCAGAGTCCTATGACTATTAAAGAAACAGTCATTTAAAAAAATCTTCCCACGGAGAAAATAACAAACCATGAAAGTTTTCATAGACAAATTTAGACAAGAAAAGAAACAGATGACAACAATTTTATAAAAAATACTTGCGGAAAGCAGAAAAAGAAGGAACACATGCCAAAATGCAGATCCCTAGTAACAATGAAGAACTCAGGACCAAGACAAGCGCCAGTCTGTCTCCCAGAAACACACATGGCCTTCAGACACAACATCTCAGCAAACACAGAAGTTTGCTCTGTATCAAACATAATAAAAATTCAAGACCAAGGCTGTTGAATCCTGGAATTCACAGGTGGTTCTATGTGAATGGTTATAATCACTACATTATCAAAGGAAAAGAATTTTCCTCCTTAAAGGATGGAGGAAAAATCTGGTAAGATGTGATGCTCATTTATTATTTAAAAAGAACTTGCAAATGAAAATGGCAAGGAATTTTCTTTTCCTGACATCTCCACCATACCTATAACAAACATCTTTCTTTATAAAAACCATGAGACACATTTCCTTTAAGAATCAAGATGATCAGGCATGGTGGCACATGCCTCCGTCCCAACACTATGGAGGCAAGACAGGAGGATCACAGACTCTGTCCAAAAAAAAAAAAAGGAAGGGAAGGAGGAAGGAAAAGCAAGTCATGCACATACATTGCCTCTTACTCAATTGCTTCTTCTGTGAGAAAGGCTCTAGAAAGTGAAGAAACAAAAGATATATATACTGGAAAGGAGGGATAAAAGTGTCATTTGCAGCAGAAGTAATTAGTTTAAAAATGTTTAAATTCTACAGGCAAGTTATTAGAATTAAGAAGAAAGTTTAGAAAGGGAGTTGAAAAGAAGAAAGACATACAATAAAAGATAAGTTCCATTTCTAAACACCAGCAACAAATACAAAACACCTTTAAAACTCCACGTTCATACCAGTATTAAAAAGTAGGGCTTTCAGGACTAAGTCTGAGAAAAGTCTAACAAAAGTTGAGAAAGGCCCTTAGGAAGAAAGCATTAAAACTTTATTCAAAACCTTTTTCAAAGGACTTATCATTTGGAGAGCTAGGTCATAGTCATGTATTTGAAGATTCAATATTCAGAGATATTGGTTCTCTTCAAATTGGTCTATAAATATAATGTATTTCCCACCAAAGACTTATTAAAGGTTTTCCCAGAAAACAAATAGCTTGATTTGAAAATGTACAGGAAAGAACAAAATCCCAAGAAGAGTCAAGCAATTTTTGAGGAAGACCAAGGCTTGTTAGAAAGCTGTGGGAATTCGGACGTGGCACTATCGTGACAACAGATGACTCACACAGCAGGATAAATGAAATCCCACAGACTGACCACCCCATACACGTGGGACCTTGGTAGATAGCAGATCACCAGAAAGGGAGAGCCACCCCTGCTCCACACCACAGAACAAGGGCAAGGACAGTGAATAAAGGTGCAGGTGATACAAACTGGAAACTGAAAACTGGGGGACAAAGGGGACAGAGGCAGTTACTGCTAGAGAAGGACAGGGTGGGTGATCCAGTATTTGATCTACTCAGGAGTGTGGCCACCTCAATTCAGTTACATCGAGTCAAGAGTCTAGGGGAAAACCATTCTGAAGCAGACCAGGAACAGAACCTCAGAAACACAAAAGTACTGACTGGCCTTTGGCTTATTTTCAAGCATTTATCTACAACTTGATGTGAAGAGATCAGAAATCTAGATACGCAAAGATGAGCCTGCTGGTTAAGAATCAGTACCTGGGTCAGTGAGAGAAAGAAGTTGCAGGGCACCCAAACCATCTGGGCATCAGGAAGAGCTGGCTTCCTCAGAGGGGTATTTGGGGATGGGGTCAAGGGTCAGGCCTATAGACTGCATAACAGAGGTGCTCAGCGTTTTCTGTATTGGGTGCAGGGGCTATGTCTATCCTCTCTCCTTGAATCCAAGAACCAATAATTATAAAAACTCCTGTGTTATAACCAACAAGGGACCTGTTTCAGAAAAAAAAAAAAAAGGTTGCCCATTAGAAAGGCTTGGGCACGATGAAAAGATTCCGTGCTCGCTCGCAGCAAACAGAAGTCTTAAGGCCAGAACAGCAAGTGTGGAGAGACAACAACACCCTTCAGGCCTCACCACTGCAGCCCCAGCCAGGCTTGCTTTGTGGGGAAACACCACCAGACTGACCACAGGAAGAGTGCCATGCGAAACCTGAGCTGCTTCCAGGCACCCCTCTATGCTTGGGTGATGATGTTAAGATCAATTTCTAGTAAATTTGACTTGGGCTTTGATGCAGCTTGGGCAGTGTTGCATCTCAAATAAGCTCCTCTGGCATCTGGTATCTGACATGTGTTATCTGCATGGCATCAGTGAATCTGATAAGCATACTTCTAATTCTTCCAAAACAAGGAATTTATTGGCTATGCTGTGCTCTGGTTCAGATAAAATCCTTGTGGGCATTAATGAATTACTGACAGATTTTCATGGTCCCTCTGAGAGCTCTGGAATATATATCTCTCGATGCTAAAAAAAAAAAAAAATCCTTTCCTGAAGTGCATGAGCGTAAAGATCCTGCCCTATTTTTCTTCTTTATGGGCTTAAATGTCATTTATTTACAAAGACTTAGATTAGGTAATTCCTTACCCTGAAGGCTAGGACTGCCTTAAAAATAAAAAAAAGAGGAAAAAATGTCAGTTGTTGTCTTAATTAGCAACAAGAAGAGGCAAGCCCATTGTGAAGTTTAAAGTATTTATGTCTCTAGCCTTCCGGCACACTTTCTCTTCCCCATGAAATCACAAAATTATTTTAATTCTTTAGTGACAGTGTCTGTAAGCCACCCTCAGGGCACTGGACAGGACTTCTGACTCTGAGAGTGCAAGTGAGTCAGAGGGGCTTCATGCTTTCTTCCTAGCTCATCTATCTTGGAGTGTATTTTGGGCTTACTGTTTTTTTTTAGTTTGTTTTTTTTAAGACAATGTCTTGCTATGTAGCCAGGCTGGCCTTGAACTTGAGATCCTCCTGCCTCAGCCTCCCACATGCTGGGATTTTAGGCCTATACCTCCATGCCTGGAAAATTTAACTTTTAAAAACATATTCACCAGCAAGGTCTTTTGCAGTCACCCTGAGGTGTGTATGTCCTTGTCCTGCCTCGAGTTCAGACATTCACTACTGTGAACAAGGCTGGCCTCTGTAATTTCTCTGCATTTCTCTCCACGGCACACTGCTGGTCTTTCTACCCTTCAGCCACTATGGCCCTGGATTTACTCTGTATGGCTGCAGGGCCTAATCAACTCCTAAATTTCAACTTGTATTCCAACGTCCACTGACGTGTTCCAGCAAGAGCTCAGCAACTCCCTCCCAAATTGGACCTTCTTCCTGAACCTCCTGCTGTGGACTCTGCACCTTCTACTCCCCGCTCTCCCTCTCTGCTATCCAAGTAGCCTCAAGTCCTTCCTTAGTCTGGCAAAGCTTTCTAAATAAATGGTATTTAAGCCCATACAGGAAAAAATATAGGACCATATCCTTGTGTTTATGCACGTCAGGAAAGGATTGATGTATCATGAGATATACGCTAGAGAGTTCTCAGAGGACCCATGATAATCTGTCAGCAATTGATTACCCCTGAGGGGCAGAGCTCAGAGTCGCCCTTGTTGCCTGACTGCAGTGTATGAGCCTCACTGGAGCCCTGCTAAAGGCCAGCCAGGCCACAGCTCACAGGCAGAAAGCAGGGAAGCTGGTGGGTGGGGCAGAGGTGTGTGACCCAGAGTTACAAGGAGCAGATGCACAGGGAAATGAGACTGCAAAGCCTCATAGAAGCAATGCAGAGAAAACTCACTCTAGGGACCAGAGCCAGGCTGGAGGGTGGGTGAGGAAGAGGATAGCAGAGTCTAGAGATACTCCTAGAGACGAGAGTGAACAGGTGAGAAAGCAAGAGTCAGACAGAGCTCCAGATGAGCCAGGTTCAGAGAACAGGGATGGGTCCTGGGCAAAATATCCTCAGATAAGAAAAGGTGGTCATGCCGCTCAAGTGTAAGCCCCTCCAAACCTGTTCTCCAGGAAGGCTGGGCAGCTCACTAACACAAGCACTTCTCTCAGCCTCCAAGCCCACCCTCTCTCATCTGTATTCTTTTCAGATACCAGAGTTATTTTCCAAAACCCAGATCCCTGTAATGATGTCCCCATGTCAGGATACACCACAAACTCCTGCTGAGGATCCAAGCCCTTCTTTGCCTCACCCAACCCTCCATCCCTGCACTTTTCTGCCCCCAACCCCTACTTCTCCTCTGGCCATACCCACTGCCCTCCCAGGCCTCCATAGCCCTCTTGAGGACCTTCCCAGGCCCTTCAGGGACTGTTCTTCTGGCCAAATGCCCTGTCTTTGGCTGTACCTCAGTTCCCCCTAAGAATTAAAGGTATGAGTCCTGGGGTATTGTCAACTTATTCATGGCCATCAAGTGTAAAGACTGGTACCATAAACTCCAGAGAGACTACTGACTGAGGCCTCTTGTTCCTAGTAACTCCTCAATACATTTTTTCAGTACTTTATTTTTGAGTTAGCATACACTCATAACACAAAGGAGATTCTCTATGATAATCCATGCATGCGTACAGTGTACCTTGAATAGGTTCACTGCTCTGTTATATTCCACCCCCAGCCCCCTCTCAAACAGTACTTGGTGGGTTGCCCTGAGCTGACTGGCAAACTGCCCTATCTACTTTTCCAAGACCCGGGTCCCCTAGCGCCACCTCTCCCAGTGTGCCTAAGCAGCTGAGCTAGGCTCTCCCTGTCGTGAGCAGCCTGTACCTGGCACTGCTCCAGCAGGCCTCATGTATAGAATAATTTCAGAATTCCTAATGACTGACAAACCCCAAAACATGCAGCCATGGATAGGTCACAGTACAGGCTGGTGGGGAATGTGCTTCTATGCTGCTGACCACATCTGCATGGTGATGGACACATCATAACTAAATCATAATAACTGTTTCAGTTTCTCCAGGGTAACTGGAAGAGATGACGACAAATACTCCCTCAGATTGGTTACTCAGAAACTTACTGTTATTCTACACAGGACAGTAACATTTAGATAGAATTGAGCCCCAAAAAAAGAAATGACCAAACCATATTTTGCATCAGGAGACATAATTATGAAGAGTCACAAAAAAAGTGGTTGGGGCCCCTCCTTTCCTAATTCTAGTCATTTAATTTTTTTTTTGACTATTCAAGAGGCTATGGTGTAAAGAGCCGAATATGCATGTTTATAACAGGGAGGTACAGGATGAGGGGAAGTAGGACCTAACATAGCTCCACATGATCTGAGTTCCCAGGGAAAAGGAGGATGTATTTTCCAGTACATGCATAGACAGCACACTGCACAATGTCAATATCCATCCTTGTGGCTAGCTTATTAGAAAGCATCCCTCATTTTAATTTTAAAGTATTTAAGGTTACAAAGCACCAACGGAATCTAAACCTCAAAATTACGGACTATTCGGATTTAGCATCATATAAGCAATAAAGATGCTAAGAATATGGGAAAAAACACATATAACAACCAAGGCCAAGAGAGCGAGCATTGAGAAGCAGGGGGTCTTTGAAGTGAAATGGCTCGACAGTCTGTCCAAATGCACTCCATTCCTCACCTGGAAAACTGGGCCCGTGCTCACTGTGAGAGGATGAGGAAGACTGAAGAGTTATAATAAAGAGAGGCTGGGTCATTATTCTACACATGACTACATGCTAGGATTATGATTCTACAGCTTAGGAAGAGTAAGATAAAGAATCAGAAAACAATAAAAACAGGAGAAAACACCAATCATCACATCCCAAAGGACAGTATATATGATAATACCGGTGAGTATTCCTTATCCAAAATGGGTGGATAAGTAAAACAAGAGTCAAACAAGAAATCCATGTATTTTCCACAGACGACTCACCTACACATATAGCCTGGAGACAATTTTATATGATGTTTTTAGTGCACCTGGGTTTTGACTATGACTCATTACATGAGGGCGGGTGTGGAACTTTCTACTTGTGGTATCATGCCAATGCTCAAAAAGTTTTGCATTTTGGAGCATTTTAATTTTTTGGATTAGGGAAACTCAGCCTGTGCTAGTGCTTCCTACCTGCCCAGTCTGATAATGTCTGGCAAATTGGTTAATCACTCGATAGTCACTTGAAAAGTACTCCATCAGAATAGAAGGAACCTCAGCAAAGTCAGTGGGGCACCTGGTTCCTAAGGTGGAGAGAAAAACAAAAACTGGTATGAGTTAGATCAACATATATACCTTCCTTTTATTTGTACTTTTGATGAAACAGAAGCTTTCATTTATTAAATCAATATTTTATGTCACAAAAAAGCTTATTATAATCCTACATATTTTTCTTTATATCAAAAGTAAAACAAAATATTTGCCTAGCTGTTAAAATACCTTATAAAGTGATGGCAAACAGACCTGCGTTCTGCTATATTGGCCATATAAGAAATGCAAATTAAAATATTCTTACAACCAATATGGCATTTGTGTTTAACTGACCCAATTCTGTTATCACATGCCTTTGTTTTGAAAGTACTATATTTATCTATTCATTGCTTTTTTAAGATGAAGTCAATATTCAGTGAGAAAAATCAACATTTTAAACTAAAAATTCCTTAAAGCAATAAATCCTGTGAGAACTTTTCGTGTCATTTTGTGATTCTGTTCAGCCCACCCAGTCTTTGCAAATATCTTCTCTTTGCCTAAACACTGTGTATGTAAAGTTAGTTAACCAGTAATGTATGCAAATGGTTTACCAGGTGGTCAAGTGCTGATTATTTATGGTAGTGAGAAGAAAGTCTAGAGTATAGGAAAAACAAAAAAGACTTTATTTTGGTTTTTAATGAAATAGATGGAGATTTACTTTAGATAAAGAAGCAACATTATTCACTTATTCACTCAATAATCATGTGCAAGGGACTACAGAGATACATATTTATTCTCACACACAGCCACAGACTTAAATGCCATGCAAAACACTATAAAGTATAAAAGGTACAAACTCAAAAGACAGACAACTGAGACCTATTCCTGATGAGAGCAGTTAGCAAGGATGGAAAAAACATAAAAGGATCTCAGGTTATATAACAATAACAAGATAAGGCAATCAGAGATAAAAGGACCACAAGGCATTATTAAATGGTCCCATTTTCCAATTTAAAATATTAATGTCTTAAGGGACTATATTACATGGAAGCCCTCTTCAAAGCTCACCAGTGACGTGTTGGTACCGAGTCCGTCCCAGCATGGAGTGCATGGCATGGCCCATTTCGTGGAAGAGGTTCTCCATCATTCCGGGAGTTAATAAAGTAGGTGAATTCCTTGAGGAATGAGGAAGACTCAGCATGAGAACTACAACTGGGAGTTGATAGTCTCCGTCTGCCTTCAGTCGGCCTCCTCGAATTGTAAAATGGCAATCCTTTGAGAATGCAAACACAGGAGACAAAAGTTTCAGTACTCTAAATAGTAGCAAAGTCCCAAAGAAACTAACTGAAATATGTAGGATCAAGCTTGACCTTGTTCTATGTCGATATAGTCACTTTATCTCAACACTTTTTATTCTGTTAACATTTTAACTTTTAAAACATTAACAACACATTGACCTGATTTTGATTCTTTCACCCACTCCAAAATCATGCACTGAACTGAGGCTGTTTCAGATGCTATCACCACAGCCGTAAGGAGCTCAAGGTGTTCACGGTAGGCGGGAAATGAGATATCAGACTCAACTACATTGAGTGCCTACTACATGTCAGACAATCAGAGGACTTCATGTCTGCTAACGGACCACGTGGAAGTGGTGGCCCCAGTATCTAAAGCCAGGAGTCTAGAGCAGGTACTATACCGTGGTCACACACTCATTACTTACTTCTCACAACAACCCAAGGAGGCAAGTGACAAAACTAAAACTGGGCCTTGGAAATGTTAAGTGCCACATCCAAGGGCACCCAGCTGGAATTGCTGCATCTTGGGTTTGAGCCCGGGCTGACTACTGAGAGTCAGGACTGCTGATTACTAAGCTGGTACCTCTGCCACCACTCAGGTAGAGGGAAGAGCAGGTCTCAGAGCCAAGTGACCTGCACTCTGATCCCCTCTTTGACACCTACTAGCCAAGTCATCTTGGAAAGTGATTTGTCAGAAAGTAGAAAGTGACCCTGTCACAGCCCAGAGAGGTAACAAAGCCTTCCTAAACTTACATCTGTTAAAATGCTTTAGAGACAGGCATGGTAGCTCACGCCTATAATCCCAGCTACTTAGGAGGCAGAGATTGGGGAAATCACTGCCTCAGAGGGGCTGGGTTCAGTGGCACATGCCTGTCATCCCAGCTACTCGAGAAGCACAAATAGGAGGATGGTGGTCCAGGCCAAGCAGGGCATAAAGTGAGACCCTGTGTCAAAAATAAGCACTGCAAAAAGGGCTGGCAGAGTGGCACAGGTGGTAGAGCCTGCCTAGCAAGTGCACGATCCTGAGTTCAACCACAATACCATCAAAAAAACCCGAAAAACAAAGAGAATACCGTAGAAGTTGTGAATAACTATTTGAACTAAGATACCATTATTTCTGCTGTAACTCATCACCTGAACTCTTGACTCTCCCAGCAAGTGGGATGAAACTATTGAAGCTGACCAGATGGCAATGCTAGTATTCAGCTAAAGGAAGGAAACCAGCTTCCCATGTTCCACGTCAAGAGCTGATAGACGGGTGGCACAGATTCCATACAACCACACTGTCTGCAATTTCTTACTTTTTTTTTTTGTTTTGGCAGCACTAGGGATTGAACTCAAGACCCTCATGCTTGCTAGGCAGTTGATCTACCATTTGAGCCACACCCCCAGTCCTTTTACTTTTTGGTTTATTTTTCAGATAGAGTCTCATGATTTTGCCAAAGCCAGACTCAGACCATAATTCTCCTACCTCCATCTCCTCCATAGCTGAGATTACAGGCAGGAACCACCCCACCTGGCTCTGCAATTTTAAACTGGGTTCATTGCTGAGACTGGAAAGGGGTTGAGAGCCAGGGCTCCAGCTAGAATGTTTGGGTTCAAAGCCTAGCACTTCTACTGTGCCTCTGGGAAAGTATATAACCTTTCTGGCCTTAGTTTTCTCGTAATGTTGGAGCTTAGCTCAAAAGGCTGAAGTGAACCTTAAAAGGTGTGAAAGTATAAAGGGTCCCGTGCAGTGGTTAGTGAAAATAAGTTTATAACTCGTCAGCTGTCATCATCATTTTCCATGACTCCATCATTTTCAATTCTGAGGTTCAAATTTACCATTTTAGTAATTGCTTAATAATATTATAGAACAATAAAAGTGATACATAAAGTTCACATTAGTACAAGTGCTGGTCACTTCTAGGCAAAGCAGTCTGTAAGGAAAGGCTCACCTGGTGTGGTTTGCCTGCTCGCTGGAAAAAATCACAGTAAATGTACCCCAACAATCCTTCAGAGTCATGAACGACAGCCTAGAAAACAGCTGTAACGTTAGTGGTGAGCGAGACCATCAGAAACTCTAAAAATGGAAAACAGCCCTCATTCAACCCCCTGTACAATGACCATCCACAGGCACACATGTGTAGTCACCTCTGTACCCCCACAGTACTTCAAGATTGTCTCGTTGCCCTGTCCTCTTTTGCTCCATCTCTTGCAATTTTCATTTGGGATTCCTGCATCCAGGAGAGGAAACCTGCTTGTGAAGCCTTTGTCCTAACTGCCTTTACGTCCTTTACCACGTCTGTACCAACCACAGCTCTTCACAGAAGACTGTTGTCGAACAACCCAAAAGACTTGGGAACAAGTGCTGGCTGGACAATTTTAGCAGCAAAATTATTTTCCCTGCATAGTATCTTAAAATGCAATCATATATGCACTTGAAAATTACAACTGCTGAATTAAAAAGCAAGTGCAGTGGTCAGCTTTCATGAAACTCAGTAATAGTTACTTATTCTCTCTGAAAAGGAGCCTATGAAAGAGGCACAGCCGAGAGGAGTCTCTGCCTTGTTTTCTCTGAACTTGGTGACTTTCATCAGAGAGAAGCCCTGTCCTGTCAGTCTTGCTTCACCAGTTTTCTTTTCATACCATCTCTGCGTTTTACTAATTTCTCTTTTCAGTAACAGGTACTTAGTGGGTACTTAGTGAGATTCTTTCAATCCATCTACCACATCTAGCCCATGCTCAGAAATGAAGCCAAGGAGCAATGGAGCAGCATACACTACATGGAAGAGGGAAATGAGTAGAGCATGGTGAGCAGGCCAGCTACGAGCCACACCACACAGACTCAGGATAGACGCACGGGTGGAGAATCCTCCAGTTCTGAGGAAAAATTAAAATTATTCACATCCCAAATTCAGGGCACCTTATAGGAGAAGGATGGACCGGGGCTTAAAGTTATTGTGGGAGAAGCCAAATAAATCAGGCCACAAAATAATGTTCCACTTCCCTACAACACAGGAAGGCGGGTGGAAAGAAAAGATTGGATTTTGGACATAACTGAAAGGGACACTTTGCACTGAGGTGAACACAGAAGTAATGACAAAGTTTGCTACAGCTGGAACGAGTGGATGTATGCGGGTGCATCTAGGAAGATTCACCCTTCTACCTCTGCTGTTGTACATTTCACTCCTAGTCAGACATGGCAGTTGGAACACCTCCACCAGTGCAAGGCTAATGCAATGGGCACTACACAGACGGGGCTCACCAGCTTTCGGACATCCTCACTCCACACCTCTCCTTTTGCAGGCTGTTCTGCATACAACGAAATGCCCAGCAGCTTGTTAAACAAAATGTTCAGACCTTCCATGCATGCTCCCAGTGAGAAAAATGGGCAGTATAAACTGGGCTCAATATTGTATCTAAGAGAAGGAAAGAGAGGCAACAGTCATTGTGATTTCTCAAGGTAAATTCAGTTAACTCTTCACTGAACTTAGAAAAAGAGGATGCAAAACATAAGGTATACAGCTGGCTGTCCATATCCTTAGGTTCCACATCAAGGATTTCAGCAACCTTGGCAGAAAACATTTGGGGAAAACTTTGTACTGAACGTATACAGACTGTTTCTTCTGGCCATTACTCCTTAAACGGTTCAGGACAACAACTATTTACAATGTATTAGGCACTACCAGCAGAGATGACTTAAAGTCTATGAGAGGATGTGCATGGGACTGTCAAATACAATTGCCATGTTATAGAAGGCACTTGAGCTTCCTGAGATCCTGGACCATGCCCCAGAAGACACTGAGGGAGGACAGCACTCCACCACTGGAGGGCGCTCAGATTCATCTTTCTCCCAAAGAATGGGACTAGGGCTATTTGAGTGGCTCAAGTGGTAGAGTGCCTGCCTAACAACTATGAGACTCTGAGTTCAAATCCCTGTACCACCGCCCCCTCCCTGCAACAAACCTTCTGAAGAATGGAATGCTGGCCATTGCTAACAGTACAGTGATACCATGGCTCAGGTGGACATGGCAGCCCCCAGGCTTGATCTTTCTCTGACTTACTCGCTCCCTGACCTCATCACCCACACTGCACATGCTTTTACACAGACTGTATTCAAAACGTGACCGCTTCCAATTATGACGACAAACTTCACTTTAAGAGTGTGCTATATTCTTCAAAAAAAGTGTGACTGACAGTACACAAATATTAGACAAATAAAATCCTGAGGTACACTAAGTGAATTTAAAGTTCTCATCTGGAGAAATATTTGTTTATGGGGAAAAAATGCCTGAAATATAAACAGATTTGAATGTATCCATTTTATAGTTATATATCTTGAATTGAGGGTGACATAACTAGTAAGTCTAATTATCCTTCATCCAAAAGTAACTTTTTAATGCCCTACACACTCCAACACAAACTAAAGCAAATTCAAAATATGTGATTCAAATGTTCATTTTGAGTCATTAAATCATGCCAAAATTTATAATAACCATAGCCAAAAATAATGGCTCTAGGAAAATTATACTCATTACATTTCCACTGAGTTTAGCAAATTTATATACAAAATATATGTATATAATAATAATGATGCATTCTTATTATTTGTGACATTCTTATCTATTTGTGTAATAGGTTTGCACAAATATATTACTAAATGAATGAGATTTTGTGAGTAAACATGGGTTGCACAAATGAGATTTTGGTGACAGAAATTCACAAATGTCCAGCACAACTTCTGATCCAGTTTTCCTAAAAGCAGAACTCTGGTACCAAGGGAGACTTCGGTGATCTGAGCCTCCCTCACTGCTCATTCCCTCCCATCTGTTGCCTGGATGTGGAGGAAGGGGAAAATGAGTCCTGTCTCTCCAGAGCTCACAGTGAAGGAGGCAGAGGAGTGAGTCTGACGTGTGAGCATACAACAGGTGCTTAATAGCTGGTGCTGAGGGAATTACCAGGAGCCAGGGGAAGGGAGAGAGTGATTGCTGCACTGGGGAGGGAGGGAGACCAAGCAGGGCCTTACAGACAGGATGGGAGGTGGCTAGAAGAAGCAGCAGAAGTATGACAGTAACTTCTAGAAAAGATATGGTTTATGGTACAGAGACAAAAGGGGAAAAGCCTGAAAAGAGTGGAACAAACAGGCAGGCCAGAGAGCAGATGCCTGGGCCAGCACTGAGGAGCTAGGCCTGTGCATAGCCGGTACTTGGTCACTGAGCCTCTGGCCATGCACTCCATCAACAGGGTACTCTGGAGAAGTCAGCCTTCCATCCGTGTGGTTGTAACTTACGTGCACATGCTATCATTCTAGCAAAACAGAAAGGACACGTCTTTAAAAGCTGAGCTAAAATGAACGTAAACAGAATTCTCACACTTTATGTCCGCACTCTCAGGCAATGTCAGCAGATGCCTGGTGGGGGCCACTTCTACAGGCCACAGAGTACTTTGACCTGCTCTGTGGCACAGTGGCAATGGGGAGAAGGTGGAAAGGGTTAGCCCAGGGCTTCTCACAACCAACTCCTGAGGGTCTGAATGTGGGCTGTGAGGTGAAGGATGAGAAAGAGGTTTGAATTTATTTTCTGGTGAGAGGTAAAGGTATGTAAGCACTGAAGTAAGGATGAGAAGACAGAAAGTCTGGGGTAAGACACCCAGGTGTCTGGTGTGAGGACAGGGGAGGCAGGGGTTTTATACAAACTACACCCCTGGTGGTTGGGGAGGGCGGCACCAAGTTTACAATGAAAAGCTCCAGGGTTGCCCAATCGTGTAGGGACTCCCGTACTTGGGCGAGTTTATCCCCAGGAGCCCTCCTGGCTCACCACAGTTCAGATCCAGAGAAATTTCCATCAGGAGAAAAGGAACCATTTTGAAATATGCCAGAATATTCTGGGGTTGTTTGCATGTCTGTTTTTTGTTTTGTTTTTGTGGAACTGGGGTTTGAAACAGGACCTCAATCATGTGCTCTGCTACTTGAGCCACACCCCCAGTCCTTTTGTTTGTTTTTTGTTTCTGAGACAGGGTCTCCCTGACTTTGCCTCGGCTGACCTGGAACTCATGCTCCTCCAACCTCCACCCCTGGGTAGCTGTAATTACAGGCATGTATCACTATGTCTGACTCATTCTGTTCTTAAAGGAAACTACTTTACCAAAACCTAGCGGAACTGGAAAGGGAAATACCTAGACCAAACATCCTCCAAAACTCCCAGCACTGAGAAGCACTTGTGAAGGCCACAGCCCAGCACACAGGCACCAACAGACAAGACCTGACCACTGGACTCAGAACACACCCTTTCCCCACACTCTTCTATGTCCCCAACAGCACTCCATACAACACAGGGTATATAACTGAGAGAGCGGTCCAGGTCAAGTCTACTTATGAAGAAATCTCTAGGGAAACAAAAACACAAGTCAGACAAGAACAAGGACACCAAAGGAAAGCTCGCCTCCAAAACCACAGCTACCACAAAGAGTAAACACAAGCAACCCCAAGCAGAAAACATGAACATGAGGGCAAAAGCCAATTGACCTGGTACATCACGCCATGCATTTAACAAAAGATACAGGGAAGCCAGGTGTGGTGGCACAAGCTGCAAACCCAGCACTCAGGAGACTGAGACAGGAAAATCTCAAGTCTGAGACCAACCTGGGCCACAAGAGCAAGTTCAAGGCCAAACTGGGTTACATAATAAAACCTTGTCTCAAATAAAAAAAGCTAGACACAATTGCTTACACCTGTAACTCCAGCTACTTGGGAGGTAGATGAGGACAGTTTAAGGCCAGCAGGGACAAAAAAGTTAGTGAGACCCTATCTCAATAACAAGCCAGGCATGGTGGTGTCCACCTGTGATCTCAGCTATAAGGGAGGCATAGGTAGGAGGAACTTGGTGCACAGGTGATGCTATGGGAAGGTGCTGTGGACCTTCAAATGTGGAGCCTAGGCTAAACGTAAAGAATAAGGTCATAAAGTCAAGTTCAAGCCGTAGATAGAACATGAATGAACAGAAACAAAAATTTAATGGCATAGCGTTTCCTAGATTAATCTGATTATCAAAGACGGTTGAATACACCTTTTTTGTTGCCAAGTGATTAAATAACCCCTACAAAAAAGTAAGAGAAGAAAAACAAGCTTTATATCTTAAAATTGAACTTTCTTAAGATTATAATCACCAAGTCAGGCACCGGGGCTCATGACAGTAACCCCAGCTACTTGGGAGGCTGAGATCAGGAGGCTCGAGGTTCAAGGCTAGCTCAGACAAATAGTTCATGAGACCCCATCTCCAAGTAACCAGAGCAAAATGACTCAAATGACAAAGCATTTGCCTTGCAAGCAAAGCCCTGAATTCAAACTCAAGTCCCAAAAAAAAAAAAAGATTGTAATTGCCAGGCATGATAGAGCACACGTGTATTTCCCACACTTGGGAGACTGAATTAGGAGGACTATGAGGTCAAGACCAGCCTTAAAAAAAAAGTTATAATGGATACGTAACATTTTATAGAAAATACACCTAGTAAAGCTAATGGCAACACAGTTTATTTTATTAACCTGTAACCTAAACTACCTAATGCCCATGTGTGGCAGTCAGGCATCACTCAAGGAAACAATTTAACTTGAACAAAGAAAAACATGCTTGTAAGTCGTGCAACTTCTAAGTGCAACCTCAATTCTGTCCACATTGAATGAAATTATGACTGTGAAAAGCAACCGGTACTAGCACAAAATGTCAGTGAAGAAATGTAGTGATACAAATTCCCTGCTTTTGAAAAAAGGAACCACTCAGTGGGACAGCCACATGTGCTCAGCCCACACAAGGCCCTGGGCTCAACCCCGAGCACCACCACCTCATACAGCAAGAAGTATGCCAAGGGCAAAAAAGCGTGTTGTTTCTCTCCCTGGCTTACCATCCTGTCCCCTAGTCACTTTGTATGTGGAAGCCCTTATGGTGTTTTCCATGCACATCCCTACCAAGTTTTACATCCGAAGACAATTTTATACAAATACAATCACAACATTCACACTAGTCAGACTGTAACTTCCTTCTTTAACTAAAAATACACAAGCAACATGTGTACTTTCATATTTTGGTATTTTTTCATAAAAATACCATTTGAAAAATTTCCCATTTCAGGCAGGAAGCTCTACCTCATCCTTCTTCCCAAGTGCGGAATCAACTGGAGCACACTTAGCACAACTTCCATCTCCTTCTCTGCGGTGCACGTGGTCAAGGGAGGGAGGCCAGGGACAGCGGAGCCAGAGGGGAATGGTCCCTCATCACTGACTTTCTTGCGATTGCCCCGGTGATAACAAAAGGGGAGCAGGCTTTAATCCTAACTTCACTATGGTAGTGCATCTACATGCCCACGCCCAGAGCTCAGCTCTGGGTCCACCTGATTCCATTCCTACCAGACCCAAGCACTTTAGTAATGCCACCGTGGATGTCTTGTCACACTGCGCAAGCCTACAAGTCCATCTGTAAGATAATCCAAGGAAATGATTTCAAACCTTCTGACAGGTCTTGCCATATTCCCCAAACAGCTGCTGTCCCAGCTGACAATGACACTCCCATCACAGCGCCAGAAGCCAAGTGTCCCACTCCTGCCAGTGTAATTCAGCTATGCTTCTTGTATTTTCCCCCCACCTCTGGCTATCTGGGCTGCTTTTCTTTCCCTTTCTAGTAACTTGGAACTTCTATGGTCTGTGTTTTAGCACCTATGGTGGTTATCTGCATCTCTTTTAAAAACTAAGCATTGGGGGGAAGGGTCAGGGAGGGGAGCAGGGTGGAGAAATGACCCAAACAATGTATGCATACATGAATAACAAAACAAAACAAACCTAAGCATTATTCATTGGTTCATGGATTTTAGTAGTATCTGTTGATTGCCCTCACTTGTTCTGTTGTTAGGTACAGATGCAGACACAGATACACTGGTGTTCTTTTTGTTAATTTCATTAGGTATCAGCAAGAGGAGGACAGCCACTGGCCTTTATTGTGCCACCACAAACAGGATTCCCCCAGATCACACAGAACGTGAGAGTAGCCCCCGTTAGAAGGAAGAAGAGAAAAATGAAGAACTCCTGGGCTTTAGTGAGATTACTCTACAGTGGTATATAGGAAAGAGCCTAAAAAATACAACAATGCATGGTTATTATGGGAAGAGAAGGTGGAATACCACAAAAGTGTCCATTTCCCTACATTTAATCCATAAACAGTAAACAATCCCAATCAAAGCCAGATGGCCCTATCATGATGATAGCAACTGACACTTGGAGCCCTCACTGTGGCACTATTTGCGTCTCATTCAACAGCAGAAAGTTATCATTATACCCACATTACAATAGGAAACATAGAGAAAGAAAACAGGATTTGCCAGATAATCCCAATGTGGCAACAGTAACAAGGAGAAGGCTGAATTTTCTTTTTCATCTCGTGATGGTCTGGGAGTTGTACTGAAGCAGACCCTCTCACAGATGCTCCTTAGAAGCCGAGCGGTACGAGAGGAAGCACTGTAGTTGTGTCATTCTTACACATCCCAAGACTGCTCTCCTGCCCGAGAGCAGAGGGCAGGGCTGCTGACCTCACGTGGCCACTACTGCCCAGAACTCACCCTGCAAAATGCCCAATGGTGAGTAAAAGATCCAGAATCAACACCCAAAAGTAAAAACTGGAATAAGTGTGGTGATGAGAAAGTGGGGAGCAGGAAGTTTAAGGTCTGTGCTCAAGAAAGAAGTTTAGGAAACAGGAAGTTTCCTGTCAAACACTGCAGGTGTCAGGGATGTTGAACCTTATGAATGAAGGCAGCTGAAAATTGAGAAACTAGCCCAATAGTCTGGTAGGGCTACATCTGAGACTACCATGTCTAGAAAGAGAAGCATCCAGAATAAAGCACTATTGCCAGGAAAAAAAAAGTGAGGACCACAATCTCTAAGGCTCAAGGAAGATGCAATCATTTGTGTTTTGAGATAAGAGATGTGTTCGAAGGTCTGTGGGCGAAGAAGAAGCCAACAGAAAGGAATACGCTGGTGGTGATGGTAAAGTCAGAGTAACTGGTGAAGCAAAGCCTGCAGTGGTCTGACATAATACTATCTGATATTGTCACAGTGCTTTGCAGCTTGCAAAGCACTTTCCCATCACAAATCTCTCTACAGCCTCCTGATCCAACCTCCTACATGTCTGGGGTACTTTTTTTTTTTTTCTTCTTCTTTTTTATCTTTATTGTATTCAATAATTGGGTCATTTCCATATTAATATAAATATATTTACACTTAAATAATCTGTGTAAACACCCATTCAGATTGGTGTGGGGTACTCTTTTTACTCCCTTCTTCCTGCTTTACCAAATAAATCCATGCTAAACTTAAAAAAAAAAAAAAAACAACTCCCTTCTCTTATCCTTATTACTTTCCTAATTCTGTGAGGCAGGTTAACAACAAGAATGAATGCCTAATTTCACTTAAGGAAACTGAGGCCCAGAAGTTGTGACAGTCCAAGGCAGACTGGAAAGGAGGAGTTCTGGGCTTGGAGTTAAAACATTGGCTCCACTTTTTTCTGATTCTGTGCTTTCAGCAGCTTGCTTGGCTTTAAGGGGAAGAGCAACAGTTTCATCACCAGGAAAATGGGAATAGTACTTCTCAGGCTCCAAGGCACAAAGACAGCATGGCATGGCTGCTGGGGAAAGGCCAGAACCCAGTGAACTGCAGCCCTTTTATTATCATGATTAGAAAGCAGCACAGGTAAAGCAAACCACAGAGAGGTTCCTATCTAGCTCCTTCCTCCTGCTCAAAGCTGCCTCTGTCTATAATGGAAGTGCAGGAAGCACTCATCAGCTATGTGCTAGTGTCAAGCAACACTTCCAGGTAGAAAGAGTGAGACTCTGTAACCACTGGGGTTAGCCTAGGCAGTAAGGGAGCAGGAGCACCAACACAAGGCTATGGCTAACTCCAGCAGCAGCCCAGAGAGGGCTACAGTACTACAAAGAGGGGGCCCTGGAAGGATGAGGCTCCTGGTGGAGAAGGAAGACGCTGTGCAGAAGAAAGAGGGGTATCCAGGACTCCAGGGATGGAAAAGGGTGCACAGCTCAGTCAAGCTCAGACTGCTCTGGACCCTCTCAGCCACCTCACACTACCTGCACTTGTGTGCATCTTCACACCCTTAGGGAGAGACAGAGAGCAGGTAGGTTAAAAAAAAGTCTAGGGTACCTGTAGCCATGGGAGTCAGAGAAAAACTTTCCTAAACAGTACAGATTAGCTGCAGAGTTCACTGCAAATCCTGATTAACAGAATCCACACTAAACACAGTACAACTCATCACGTCCTGGAATAGCAGGAAGATGAGTCACCAGACTTGACTAAGGGGAGAAAAGATGCTAACTGCACCCTGAGGTGCCACCAGCAGGCAGGATCCGCACAGAGAGGCTGGCACCACATCTATGACAGCAGACACCTCTACTTGCAACTCTCACTCTCATTCAGCTTTTCTGCTGTAGGAAGGATGGGGTGGGAGATGCTGCCCTGGGTCCTGGGGTGGGATTCCCCAGTGGGAAGGAACAGGTAGCAGCTGAGAGAAAAGAAGGCAGGATTTTCTCCCCAGGATTTTCATCTCCAAGGACGATGAAAGGCAAATGGCCTTGACGACAGCTGCCCAGGGCTTTCCCAGTCCCTTCCAAATGTCCAGACCAGCCACCTCAGCCCCCTCCCTAAGCCACAGAAGCTCCTGGAGAAATCACCACCCCTACTGTGCAGAACAGAGAGGCAACTGTTTCTCCTAGCACCAGGTCTCCCTGAGCAAGCACCTGACCCTTTGGTGTCACAGCCTATTAGGACAACTCTGGCATTATCCACCATGACTGCAAGGGACTGAAACACCCTAAGTCAATGAACACTAAATCGTAGACAGCACTTTCAAAACAGAAAGCCAAAACTACTTACTGCTCATTTCAGAAAACTGTTAAATCCTTATTTGAAAATTGGTAATTAAAAAGGAAGATGTCCTAATTCATATAAGGGCTATAATGTTGAACCCTATAACACTATAGGGGATCTGTATGCATTCATACTGCCAATAACACCACACAGGTCAGTCTCCAGCTGAGAAGGAAACCCCAACTGCAGGATGCAGAGGTCAGGAGGCCCCACTCCATGTAGGACTCAATCTCAGCACTGCCAGTGGGGGGTAGGGGGTGGAACAGATAATCTAGGATTGCTGGTGTGATATGAGAAAGTACACAGCATCCCTACAAGTGACCCTAACAAAAGTGGGAGATATTAAACACTGAGTCTTTCACTTTAGCCCCTCACTTACAGGACCCATAGCCAGTGAGGACAACTTTGAAATGACACCACCACAAGGAAACAGCCAGATGAACCAGAAGGTGGGAAACTACAAGGCAGATGCTAAGGTCTCTTCTGTAATTATGTTGATGATATGAAAGAGACATCAGGTATGGGAACTGCTGTAATAGACTTAGCACACAGAAAAGCCAAATCAGCTGTGTAGGGTTTGAGGGGACCTTGATTCCAAAAAGCTGACTAGGAAGAAGTGGACCCGATACACTGCAGTTTGGATCTGCAATGTCCTCCAAAAGGCTCATGTGTTGAAGGCTTAGCCCCAGCCCATGGCACCACTGGCAGACTGTGGAACCTTCAAGATGTGGGGCCCAGTGGGAGGAAGCTAGGTCACTGGGGCATGCCCTGAAAGGGGATGTTGGGACTCTGTCCTACTGTCCCTCTCGTTGCCTCCTGGCTGCCATGAGGCTAATATCTCCTCCCATATGTGCCCCCCACCTGATATGCTGCCTTTCCACAAGCCCAAAATCAGTGAAGCCAGGGACCATGGACTAAAATCTCCAAAAGCGAGCAAAACTGAGCCCTTCCTCCTTATTAGTTGTTTATCCAGGCATTTTGTTACTGCAGTGGAAAACTGGCTAACACATACTATAAGAGAAATATGAATATAAACTAGATATCAGATGGTGACAACCAACTGCTATTACATTAGGTGATAATGATATTGGAGTGATATAAGCTGTCCATGTTCTTTAGAGACATGATACGTACGTAAGACTAAGATGCCAGGAGTTCTAAGGTTTACTTTAAAGTACTTTAGTAACAAGAAAGGAGGGAAGGGAGGAAGGGAAAAAAACGGAAAAAAAAAAAAGAAAAGAAAAAAAGGATAGACGAAGCAAATACAGTAAAATCTTGATGCTTATTAAATCCAAGAGGTGGGGGATATTCATGTTATTCTTTCTACTTCTGATTATTTTGATGGTTTTCACAGTTACTTTTTAAAAATGTAAAATCACCATGTCTATAGCAACAAATAAAATTTGCACACGCCAAACCAAGTACTTCTGTGACCAAGGAGGGCTTTGCGAATGATGTAGAACGTGAATGCTCCTGAGATCTGGAGAATTTGTCTTAACAAGGAGCAGACAGCACTGAATCCCACTTTCTACATCTTAATGTGAAATAGCATCAACAGCATCAACATAAACGAAATATGATTCACTGAAATTAGTCACTGGCAGAAAAAGCGGCAATATTGTTCCCAAAACATTAAGCCAAAACCCAAATTCTAAGCCAAAACATTAGAAGGGTAGATTAAACAACTTTAAAATGATGACCCCTGGGGGCAGAGGCAGGGATGAGATCTGCATTTCTTAGTGAACGTTTTTTGAACATTGTTTTGATCTTTTGAACCATGTTAAGTGTCTTGCCTATTCAAAACTAAAACTTCATTTCAAATGAAATTGTTTCATATATATTTCTTACACTTGGAGGAATTAGTTCTGGTCTTCTATGAAGAATCTAGCATTGAAACTAGAGGACGCGTAACCTCCAGTCCTCTACCCACCACTCTCCCAGACCACTCTTGCCAAATCTCCAAATACACTGTTTCTCCCCAACTTCTACATGCATTTTCTTCTTTAGGAAGACATTTAAGAAATGTGAAATAAATCTGAAGTATTTGACAAAAGAAAACAAGTTCCTGGGGTTAGCCTGAAGAAAGCTCAAATCAAGGAAAGCTATACTTCCCATCTCGTGTCAAAAACAACACATTTAAGTCTTTTTACTTGAAAGTAGATGAACTTAACAAGGCTTTTGGAATCTTTACGTTCTTCCACTTCTCTGACTTCACACCCAAACTACTGCATTTTCCCTTTCTTTCTCACCTATTACCTGTGCTACTCTACCTACACCTGTCAAACAAGACAACTGCAACCTCACACCACAGCTCAATCATCTGCCTATAAACAGCTTAAATAGGTTTTAACCTTTCTCAGAGTTCCTGCCACATCCCTTTGCCTGGTTCTTTTACTGAGTTCACAGACAAAGAAATGAACAATTACTGAAACTTTAACTGAAAGAAGCCAAAGCAGTATATGGCTACTACGCAGGTTGCACTGTGTTCCCAGTATAACTGGTGATTTCTTTTCTTTTCTTTTCTTTTTCTTTTTTGGGGGGGGGGGAGGTGTGTGTAGGGGGTAGGACTGGGGTGTGAACTCAGGTCTTTATGCTTGCAAAAAGTAAGCACTCTATTGCTTGAGCCACTACACCCCAGTCTATTTTGCTCTGATTATTTTGGAAATGGAAGGGGGGGGGGTCTCATCAACTATTTGCCCAGGCTGGCCTTGAACCACGATCTTCCCAATCTCGGTCTCCCAAGTAGTTAGGATTATAAGCATAAGCCACTTGCGCCTGGCTGATGTTCTTAATTAGTGCATATTAATCGTAGAAAGGGGTTTTATTGTGATAGCTGGTGATTTCAATGAGGCACGGAATAGAGTGGAAGGCTCTGTCAACAAGTGTGCATTACAAAGACCTCTCGAGGGCTACAATGCTTTCAACAAACCTCCTGGATAAAAAATGCTATTCAAAACATTATGACATTTTCTTTCTTAAAAAAAAAATCTCATTTCCTCATTGCTTCTCACAGTGATTTCCAATTACTGGTTTAGATCTAGGTTTGTTTATACTGACAGCCCAGAGTGGGTGTTCCTCAGAGCTCTGGAACAGTGTTGACAAAACACACTGAACACTGTGAGGCAGTGGCATGTCCACCAGAACAAGGACAGGACACCAGCAGGCCAGAATGGGCTGTGGGAGGAGCAAGCATGACGCCTGACTAAGAGCATAGCTCTGCAACGCAGCTGAAAACCATCGGTGGGTCAGAGCCGACTGTGCTGGCCGAGGGACGAGCCTGAGGTTTGTGGTGTGGACACCTGGAGGACAAGAGCAGTGCACAATCACGCCTCTCTGAATGCTGCCTTCTCTTTCCTTCTCACATGGCATTTCTGGAGGAACTTACCTCTCTGCACGAATGACTCCACTGTAGTAGGGAGGATCCCAAGGCATTAACTCCTACAATGGAATAAGTCACTGTTACGAAAGCTATTGATTTCACAATTTTCTTCAGTAAGAGCCAGCTTATAAAATGTAAACCAGTTGTAATAAATCAGCCAGCTTACAGAATGAAAACAACCTATTATTAACATAAGTCAGAAAAAATTATAAAATTTCATGGTCTGGCAGAAGTTGACTTCTCTATAATCAATGGATAGAGAGATATTATATAAATAAAGCATAACCCTAGAATTTGGGGGAAAGGTAAACAAATGTTATTTTAAAATGTAAAGTAACAAAAGCCAACATTAGTGAATTAAAATGGCCATGATGAAATTTTTTACAAAATGTAACCCACATGTTAATCCATAAAACATTCCAGATAGATGAGGCCACTAAAGGTGAGACTGGGTTCTTTCTAAGTCTAAGCAGGAGGCCTATGGTGTATCCTCAAAATGAAAGCAATAATTTAAAATGTAACTAGGGCAGAATTAACTTTATCTTGGCAAAGAAAAAGCCAGAAAAAAAGTATTAAGAGCTGTTTTGATGATTTGTAAGGAATCCTGAAAGGAAGGAAAGCTTGACCATCTGAATGGATGGCCCGCACCCAGATGTCCAGGTGAGAAATGGCTGAGCAGGCTGTGGAGTCAAGCTTGCAAGCTGCATGAGGGCAGTGATTTGTTTGCATGGTTCCCTGTTATATCCTCGAACCTAAACAGCACCTGGCGCACGGCAGTCACTCAGTAAACACCTGCTGAATGTATCACCTGAACATCCCAAATAGAACTGCTGAATGTACTAGGCATAACTCCTGCACTGGATAAGCACTCAATAAATGTCAGCTGCTCTCATTAACACTGCCCTTCAGGACTCCAGCTCAGCCTTTCCCCCATGAACAACCAGGGGTTCCTTCCCACATTACAAAATCTTACTTCCATCTTGGGTGGCTGATTTACTTTCTTCCTCCCCGTGAGTGCCCAAAGGACAGGGACAAGAGCATGGACCTCCATCCCTGGGGTTCACTTGCTGGTACATGTTTGCTCTATCTGAAGAGAATGCACGATCTCCAGATGCCAGAATACAGGCTCCCAAGCCACAAACAAGGAAGACATGGTTCCTATAGCATAGAGCTGATGATGTAGGGGTGGAAAATGACTTTATGTGAGAAAACATTTGTGATGCTGTGGCATCTACGACTAGCCCTTTGGAAAAGTATTCTTTTTAAACAGGAAAAAAATCTATTACATGCAAGGCATGGGATTACTAGACTCCAAGAAGGGTATTTAAATCACAATGGAGAGACAGGAATGTTTTGGAGGAAGAAAGCCCACATTAAGTTTTGAGAGATGGAAGCAACTAGTCCAGGTGAGGAAGGAGGGGACACAGTCCAATGAGCAGTACTTGTGAAGGAGTGGAAGCTATGTACTACACCAGATTTATGAGGCTGACATGTAAATGTCAGAACTGAAGAATAAAAAAGCAAAGCAAGTAAAAAAAGTACACAATATCACATAGACACTGGGAGACAGCACAGAACAAGGACTCAGCTTAGGGAGCAGCAGAAGACGGGACTGGAGACCTGAACCCAGGCCAAATTCTGAAAGGCTCAGTGGAAGATGGAAAGAAATCTGAAGCAAAATCTGAGAATTAAAGGGCGCTATTAGAGGATTTAAAGAAGAGAGTGATTCATCACATTTGCTGTCCAGAAAACTCTCCGATGGCATTTCATTCATTCACTCATTGTTCAAATAAGTGTTGAGTGCAAACTCTACGCCTAACCCTGAGCTGGGCACATCACTAAGAAGTTTGAATCCCGGACAGTTTTGAGGGAAACAGAACAAAGGCCAGAAAACCAAATGGGTTCGCAGCTACATGGGAAGGCAGAGATGGACCTGAAGTTCAAGGTCAGACTAGAGAAAACAGCAAGACTGTCCTGACAAGCTGGAGCTAGTGGTGCATGCCCGTGACCCAGCTGCACTGTCTAGGAAAAAGAGCATGGCCCTATCCGATAAATAACTAAAGCAAAAAGGGCAGGTGCTGTGGCTCATGTGGCAAAGCTCTGCCTAGCAAGCATGAGGCCCTGAGTTCAAGTCCTGGTAATAAACACACACACACAAAAAAGATTAACAGACTGACATGCTACTCTAGTCCTGTCTGATCCAAAATTTCTAATTTCTTAGTGGATATATCTGGCGGGCTGGCAAATCTGCAAGGTCTTTAAATCTAACTCTTCCCTGTGCCTTATGGATCTGGAAGCTGCTATCAAACCAAGAATTAACAACAGTGCCTACAAGAATGGTATGGATATCCCCAGAAATCTTGCCATGCCTTCGAACCACATGGGAACATGAACCTTAGTATCTGCAAACCATCACTTTCAGGGAGTTCAATCACTTGGGTAGCATTCTGGTCACAAGGACACTTACTCTGCACTATAAGAGCAGATAATCACAAGACTGTACTATTGAAAATAACAAGTAAGTGTTTTTAGGATCAAGTATACTGTGTTAGTCAATACTGATCTACTTAACACGACAAATTAGCAAACAATTAAATGAGCACACAGCAGGCAATGTTTACACTGACAGCTAAAACTGCCACGTTCTACATCAAGCCTACACTGAGCCTCATTAAAAGCTGTTCAACCCAAGACACAAACTAAATATACACGCCTCATGTGTAAATTTAGTGGGTGTGCGCGCACGCACACGCACACACACACACACACACACACACACACACACACACACACACACACAGACACACAGACCAAGTGTCAAAGACACTGGATGCCCAGACCACGTCAGCCTCGGATGGATGGGCCAGATACTTCAATACCTTTCTTTATTCACCAAAACCAAGCATCAGAAAGAAGAGAACACAGACCCCTAGCATATCACAAGAAAGTTCTAGAATAAGAGATAATGATTTCAATTGATGGTCTGTTTATATTACAATACAAATATTCCAACAATTACTTACAGAATTTTGAGGATTTAGTTTCATTTTCATTCCTCGCATCATTTCAAAATCTTTTATAGTTCTGTAAAATAGGTTTATCATTACTTGTTATGGTAAAATTTTAATATTTACATTATAAAAGAACTAGCTTATTTATATTGCTTTCCAGTATTTATGATAAAATTAGATGTGACTTGTAGTCAGGTAAATAACTAATAACCCAAATTCCACTAAAGCATTAGTAGAGACAACAATTTATGCCTCTATGGATCACTGATTTCTTCCTCCAAAAGCATTGTGCAACTACGTCTACAAAGTGCTAAAGCTTAGAAAAAATGAGCCTCAGAAATACGCAAAGCATTAACCAGCAAACTTGAAACCACTATTTTCTGCTGTATCTTAAAAAGGTATGAAACTAACAGATTACTTCCTCTAAAAGAACATTAACATAGATTATATTTAAGATTGCTATTAATAATTTTCCCCAACAGAAAAACAAGCTGGGCAATAACTCAATAGATACTTAGTATGTGTAAAATACAAAGTCTCCTTTAGAATTAACTCCTGTAATTAAAATTATGACGATGTTTGCTGAAAATATATGATCTAAAGCCACATGCAAGTAGAGAAAGAATATTAACACTTAACCAATAAAACAAAGTAGAATAAGTTCTTAAGTAACTGCATAATTAGCATTCTTTCTTCATTATATCATAGTGGTTTGCTGAGACAAAAATGATTTTAAAATTGACAAACTTAAGCCAAACAGAAAAGAATCAGGTTCAAAGACATGAGTACATAATACAAAAGACCAATCTGAGCTAACACTGAATGTGTTGCAAAAAAGGCCAATGAAAGCCAAGAGCCCACTTAGCCCTCTTTATGAACCATGCCAGGTTTCCTCTGGAACCCTGGGAATCTCAGTATCCGAGCACTGGAAGGGGCCAGTCAAGGACAGGGACCTGATGGAGGGGACTGCTGGGAGCAACAGGGGTGGCAGCCAGGCAACAAGGAGACCTCCAAACAGAGGACAGCTCTCCAGCTGGAAGAGCTGAGGCAGAGCACTCGTAAGTTCAAAGTCCAAAATACATCCGTGAGCCTCCTGTGTTTAGTCCAAAAAAAGAGAAATGCTACTTTATGAACCTTTATAAAATTAACGCTACTGGAAACCTTCTCAAGTTGCACATGAATGACAGGATGCCAAAGACAATGGGTTAAGGAGAGGGGACAGACTAGGTTGACAAGACAGGGCTGAGGAAGGCAATGGTGTCCTCAAAGCATACCTCGAAGTGAAAAATCCCTTGCTGAGTGATCCATGGGTAGGATTAAATTCAAACTTATAGGCACCTGCACACCCAAGTTTATTGCAGCACTATTTACAATAGCCAAGTTATGGAAACAGCCAAGATGCCCCACCACTGACGAATGGATTAAGAAAATGTGGTATTTATACACAATGGAATTTTATGCAGCCATGAAGAAGAACGAAATGTTATCATTCGCAGGTAAATGGATGGAATTGGAGAACATCATTCTGAGTGAAGTTAGCCTGGCCCAAAAGACCAAAAATCGTATGTTCTCCCTCATATTCGGACATTAGATCAAGGGCAAACACAACAAGGGGACTGGACTTTGAGCACATGATAAAAGTGAGAGCACACAAGGAAGGTATGAGGATAGGTAAGACCTAAAAAACTAGATAGCATTTGTTGCCCTCAACGCAGAGAAATTAAAGCAGATACTTTAAAGCAACTGAGGCCAACAGGAGAAGGGGACCAGGAACTAGAGAAAAGGTTAGTTCAAGAATTAACTTAGCAGGTAACACACATGCACAGGAAATCAATGCGAGTCAACTCCCTGTATAGCTATCTTTATCTCAACTAGCAAAAACCCTTGGTCCTCCCTATTATTGCCTTCAACAAAATTAGAGATAAGGGCAAAATAGTTTCTGCTGGGTAGTGAGGGGGTGGGGGGGAAGAGGGAGGGGGCCGGGGGAGGGGCAAGGGAGGGGGTGGGGAAAGGGGGGAGAAATGACCCAAACATTGCATGCACATATGAATAAAATAAAAATTAAAAAAAAATTCAAACTTATATTCTTAATAAGTCATTCACTAATTTTTGTATAAAACTTTTTTAAAAAAGTAAACACATAACAAGAATACTAAACAATAATAAGCACTGACCTTTGAGAAAGCTTGTCAGATAGTTTCTCAAGGAACTGCATGACAGTCTCTAAAAGTGAAACCCAAAGAAAAATCTCTCTTCAATGACATGAAGTAAAGTGAACACAAAGATGTGACCATCATCACCACATGTTCCAAGTCTCCCTCAAAGTCACCATGCTCAAAGGGAAGGGCACAGCTGACATATATAGGTGCATAGGTATCTCTAGGTGATGGCAATCTCTTAATAGAAAAATAAGCTGAACTGCCAAGTAACAACCCAGTGAACCCCAAGTTAAAAGCAGTAATGGGAGGCTAGAGGAAAAAAAAAATCCCAAATGTCTAACACATGCATGAGGGAAGATAAATATCTTAGGTGCATTTAATTTTTTTCCTAAGTTTAAAAAGATAGTTAGACCCTGGTTTAATTCTAAAATTCAGTATAGTTCAGAATATGACTTACTAAAAATTAAATTTTAGAAACTGATGTTTTCCTGGGTAACTATTTTTATTGTTCACAAACAACCATGAATCATCTATTCAGAATCAATACCAAAAGAAACCAGAGCAAAATTAGAACTTTTAGAATTTTAAGTTTTAATAGAATTTTAAGTGCTTATGAAAATACTTCAGCAATAATATTACAATTTATAAATCCAGAAAGGCGAGGCAGAACAATGACGGTTATTTCCCAGGAGATGAAATGTTTCATGTATACTTTTTATCTAGCACTTTGACAGTGACTTGTGTGTAAGCTTCCATGTGTGCTTCGGTTTGCCACAAACACTGGTTTTATATCTTCCAGATGATCTTTATATGGTTTAAGTTTCTTGCCCTCTCTTTAAAATTATCTCCTTTCTGAGTGAAATGAAAGGCTAAGAAAAGAAGGGAGGTTAACATCAACCTAAACCACGAAGCCACAGGGATTCTTGCCACTGCTGATTCTGAACAGCTCCCGGATAGACACAGCCTTGTGTGCCATGTCAAATGGTGCCAGGAACTGCAAACAGACTACTATGTAGTCACATATGAATTTCCTTCAGGATATCATACCAGCTGCCACACAGAACTATTCGCAACTAAATCTCTGAACATATGCTTTTGATTCTTGATAACCATGTTTTATTCACATTCACCCACTTTATTTTTCTAGTCAGATGTGAAGAATCTGCCTCAGCTAATCGACCTGGAAAAGTCATATTAAAAAGGATGACCGTGAAATCTCCTGAAAATAGTCATTTCCTAATTCACTGTCGTGTGAATGTCCATCTAAATCTCGCCTGCCACTCTCTCGCTGACCCTCTTTCTGAGAAGACTTGCCATTCCTTCACTGGGCAGCTCAAGTTTCACCTTGCTCATGAAACAGCAGCCATTTAACATCTGAGAAGCTTCCCGACTTCTACAGTCCTACGGCATTGTTTTGTATTGCTGCTCTTTTGGCACTGAAGCTATGCCAACCTGTGTAATATATAACTTAACATGGATATGTCTGGGCTCAACTCAACTGTAAATCCCTCAAGAACACAGTTCACTCCAAATGTCACCACACTAGTCACTTAGTACACAGGGTGATTTACCACGAATGGGTTTCACTACTGTGGTCCTAATGAATGCCAATAATCTTCGGTTGGGCCAATGTCAGTCCCCCATCCTTTTCACAGAAACCCACCCACAGCCCTTCTTAGGCCCTTTGTCTTTTTTGGAGGGGTGGGGTGGGAGGAGGGACCTCCCAGGAGCACACACCTGCTCACTTTCCCTCTTCATCAGTGACCACCACTTCTCAGGGCCATTAGTGGCCTTTCTCTACAGCCCAACCCCTTATTCTCCAAGAACCTCAGAGCTCAGTCTCTGGACTTGTTCTTTACATTTACTCCCTGACAACCTAATCCAGTCTCAGGACTAAATGAAGAGTCAAACTTACATCTCTGGCTTGGAACTCTCTCAGCTCCACAGCTGTATTACTAATTGCTCAACATCTCCACTTGGATGTCCACTGAATCTTAACCTAAACTGGAACCATACAAACTTCCTGGTCTGTCCCATCTGAGTTAAGAGCAATTCACAGTCTTTCTGGCTGCTTTGGTCAAAATCTTGGGCTTTCTCCTCAAAATACTAAATATCCACCTGACCAGCTGCACTGTTGCCACCCTGGTCAAAATGCCTTTGTTTCTCATCATGACTGTCCAAAAGGCCTCTCCTCACCGTCACCCTGCTGTAGGCTGCTCTCCGTGTTGATCAGCAGCACAGCTTATCATAGAATTCAAGTCTGATCTCTCTGCCCCAAACCCTCCAATCCCTCTCATCTCCCTCAAATCAAGCAGCCCAACACTTCTGTTTTCACTTCTTCCCACTCTGCCCTTACTGACTCCACTGTGTCCTCTCTGCTTCTCAAATATGTCAGGCACTTTTCTGCATCAAGACCATGGCATCTGCTTGTGCCTCCATCTGGAACCTTCTCCCTGATGGCTCCAGACTCATTCTTGCACCTTCGCAGGCCTGTGATCACTCACTCTCTGTGACAGTTTACAACTGCAGCACTACTCCACCCTCACAAGCCACATCCCCTCCCCGTTCCATCTCTGCCACAGCTTACACTAGCTGGGGAACACACTACACACCTGAGCCACTTACTCTGCTCTTCTGGCTTCCCTCCCAAGAATGCAAAGTGCCTAAAGCAAGCATTCCCATCTGCTTTCCGCACCAATGTATGTCCAGGGCCTGGAAGAATGTCTGGTATACAGCAGGTACTCAGTTATCTTACTCAATGAATGAAAAAAAGGATGCTAAAGGTGGAAACGAGGGAGCACTAGCTCCCAAGGCCTATGGAAACTGTTTGTTTAGATCATGGGTGTGGATCCCAGCTCTGCCACATTCGGCAATATACCCTAACCTGAGATTCCTTATCTATAGCACGCATACCTGCTTCACAGGTCTGTAGAAGAATTAATGGAAATAAAGGAAGAGTAAGCACTAAGAATATTATAATATTAGAATTTTGTATAATAATATAAAAATAATCAGAGTATTATAATAAAACTGGTGTTAATGGTGACTATAGAAAAACACAAAAATTTTAAAAAGATATATGCTATCTGAGCGTGGTGGTGTACACCTATAATCCCAGTTACTCAGAAGGAAAAGGCAAGAGAATCACCAGTTTGAACACAGTCTGGGCAAAGTTAGCAAGACCCTGTCTCAAAAACAAAATACAAACAAAAGGGCTGGAGTGTGTCTCAAGTGGTCTTGCCTACCAGGCTCGAGGTCCTGGGTTCAATCCCCAGTACCATTAAAAAAAAAAAAAGACATACACAACACATAATGAGCACATAACATCTGAAGAGCTAAATTATATGAAACAAACTGCAAGTGCTAGGTTGGGGGTGAGGGTGCAGCTCAGTGGGAAAGCACTTGTCCAGCATGTACAATGCTAGATTCCATCTCCAGCATGGCAAAACTTTGTTTTAAAGGCTCAAGGACAAAGTTGACCAAGAAAGTGAAAAAGCTCAAAGGCTTCATGAACAAGGTGGGATTGGAGCTGAGCACTGAGAAAGTGGAAGCATAAGCAAAGGCACCCAGGCCAGAGTAAACGTGACATGGCAGGCCTATGGCCTGGCAGAGCCTTGATGGATCAAAGAAAATGGTTGTGTATGAGAGAATGAGAAATAAGACTGGGTAGGCTGAAAAGAAGTCTGGGGAAGATGACAACATGCTAGAGAAAGAAAGGACAAACTGGAAGGAACAAAGCCAGGATGGAAGGATATGACCTTCTCCTCACAGGTTCCTTCCCCGTGTTCTCTCTTCCCATGAAGGTCCCCTCCAGGTACATGACCAAAAATCCTACACTGCCTCCTCCTCCTCCCACATCAGCAGAACTAAGTCTTGTCACTTCAATCTTTGGAATCTAAAAAGCTCCAACATTCCCACTACCCTAATCCTGACTCACCGGCTAAATTAGAACTGTAATTTTGAAATGCCTTTGAAAAGGATTATATACATTTATACCATCATCGTAGACATCGTGAATCATAAGGATCTCAGCATAGCACGGGGCAAGGTTATTATAAACCCAAAGAAAGACACCTCCCCTCCCACCTACCACACACCTTCCCATGTAAGACTCGTCCCTAAAAGGCAGGCTACAGGTCTCTGTGTTTTTATATGACCTCACCTTCAATTAACCTTGACCTCTGTAAAAACACTGCTATTTCATTCTCTCACCCTGATTCCAACCAATCACTAGACTGAGCACAGCAACTAACTGAGAATGAAAAATAATTTAAATGAGCATCAAAGGAAAATTTAGGTATGATTTACTCTAAATATGCACACAAAATAAAATACCTTGGCTGGACAGAATATATGCCAAATTATTAGCTCTATTTAAAGACCATTCATCTCAGTAAATGGTTCTCTGAATGTATTAAAAACAAAACAGTGCTGTGTATGGGTGGTATGTGCCTATAACTCCACCACTGGGAAGACTGAAGCAGGAGGATCGCAATCAAAGGCCAGCCTGAGACACACAGTAAGTTCAGGGCCAGTCTGTAGTACATAGCAAGTTTACAGCCATACTGGACTAACTAGTAAAAGACTGTCTCTAAACAATCAAAATAAAACCCCACTCTTTTCAGGACTTCAAGACAGGAGGCATAGCTCAGTGGTCTCTAGCACACCTGCCTAACAAGCATGCATGTGGTCCTGAGTCGATTCCCCAGCACAACCAAAAATAAATAAATAAATAAAATAAATAAAGAGAAATTCAATTTCATAAAAACCCTATTTTGTTCTTAAAAAGCTAAATAGGCTTACCTGGATTTTGAGCTATTGTTCCTTGCAGGGCCCTGTGAGAAAATGTAGAATACCCTACTAACTTTGCCAGAAGATCTCTACTGCTGAGCAACTGTTCTAAACATTTCAGTTGACCAACATTGGGATAAAGAAAAATTTTATAAGCAGCTTCTCGAACCTATATTTAAAAAGTAAAAGAAAAAAGGTAAGAGATATAAATGCCATGACACAAAGTCCTATGCAACAATAACACAGGCTAGCTCTCACCACTTTGTCGTAGACAATAAGAATCAAAATTAAAATCAAGTAATGGCTTACATAGAGTCACAGGATCCAATAGCACACCTGAGTGGAACCCTAGGGGACTCTTCCAGGATCTGGTGGGACTAACTTTTACACGATGCTTTTGTGTCTATGCCAGAAAGCACCTTTAAAGTAAAGACTTCATGCATGAAAAATCTCAGTAATCTAGAAGGTCAATCATGGATGTTATTTATCAAATTCTAAAAAGGAGTTCTTTATGAGACATGAATAATTAAACCATCTTATTATTCAACGAATTTATGGCATTAATTATCCCACAAGTTCAATTTTTAGGGCTTAGTAACACTAAAAGATTAGAAGGATATTATAGTAGTTCCAATAAATTCCGTGTGAAAAAAGAAGCAAGACATGTTACTTAGTGTGCTTGAACGGGAGCTACACAGTAGAGCACGCAAGGCACATACCAAGTCATCTGGGGCTTCTGCGTGGAGACCATCAATCACCACATGCTCCCCATCCCGTGCAAAGCTGCGGGAGATATGCTCGGGCAAGAGACGCTTCTCAATCTTGTTTGGAAAGTTGGCTCCCATGAGAAAGGTGCTGCTCAGATCCAAGATTTCAACATTCAGATCCACTGCTCTTCTACGCTACATGTGGGAGGGCTGAAGTTATTTAAAGGCATTGCAAGTTAATATTCTTCAAGTAACTTAATAGACAATTTGTAAAGGTAGGAAATCAACATATATGTTGATACATAACATTTAATACCCTGATCTGATATTTACTATCTCAACAAAAAGTTTACCGTTATGATTTTATAATGCTTCTAGATCTATTTTATTCCAGGTTATAAACCTAATCTTTGAAATTAGCAATGTACCCAAAAGACCAAAAATCGTATGTTCTCCCTCATATGTGGACATTAGATCAAGGGCAAACACAACAATGGGATTGGACTTTGAGCACATGATAAAAGCGAGAGCACACAAGGGAGGGGTGAGGATAGGTAAGACACCTAAAAAACTAGCTAGCATTTGTTGCCCTCAATGTAGAGAAACTAAAGCAGATACCTTAAAAGCAACTGAGGCCAATAGGAAAAGGGGACCAGGAACTAGAGAAAAGGGTAGATCAAAAAGAATTAACCTAGAAGGTAACACACACGCACAGGAAATCAATGTGAGTCAATGCCCTGTATAGCTATCATTATCTCAACCAGCAAAAACCCTTGTTCCTTCCTATTACAGCTTATACTCTCTCTACAACAAAATTAGAAATAAGGGCAAAATAGTTTCTGCTGGGTATTGAGGGGGTGGGGGGGAGAGGGAGGGGGCAGAGTGGGTGGTAAGGGAGGGGGTCGAGGGTAGGGGGGAGAAATGACCCAAGCCTTGTATGCACATATAAATAATAAAAGAAAAAAAAAAAGAAATTAGCAATGTAAAAATGTATAGGCCCTCCCTCCGTCCCCTGCCAAAAACCCTTAAGTCGCCAGAAGACCGTAAGCTGGATAGATCTGATCAACAGCACTTACAAAGTACTTTTAGACTAAGACAAATTAAGTATTTGAAGGACAGATAGAAAATATATGTAACCTTAAAAGATTAGAGTAAGGGAAATAAGTAATATGCTCCTACACAAAAGAGTAGTGACCACCCTCGATGGGGAAACCTACTTCAAATGTTCAGATTTTGGACACTCCAGAGCTGCTGTGCAATAACTGACATAGACCAAGCCACATGCAGAGTGCACATGTAATCCCAGCACTCAGGAGGCCGACATAGGAGGATCCCAAGTTTGAGACCAACCTGGGTGGGCTACATAGTGAGACCTTGTCTAAAAAGAAGATCAGTGAAGCCTTCAGGGCAGAACCCTGTCTTTTCTGCCCCCAGGCTGTGGTCCAGGGACAGCATGCCTGCCATTTCCTCACGTAGTGATGGGGATGGGGATGTGCTGGCAGCCACACCTTTATACCACAGCCCTGACAAAATGTGTACTGCCAAAGGGGTTGCCACAAATATCTTAAGACGAAATATAAAATACAGTCCACATAAACAGTCAACTCTATTAGAAGACTAGCTATGAGTTTTTAGTTATTCACTATCAGACTTCTGAACTGGGCTCAGGATGGCCTTCAGGTGAATCCTATCAAAAGCTTTCTGGGAAGGGGTCAAAAGCTATTAATAGGTTCTGCAATGGGTTCTCCTTGAAAAATTATTAAACAAGTTTTTAAGATAAATATGTAAGATGCAGATGAATGCTTGATAGGAAGCTGAAAAAATTAAGTATATAGTAATAGCCCAAAGTTTTCAAAAGAAAATTCAAACTTCATGGGGAAACTATGTATGCAGAGACTCCGATGCTTTATAGTCCGGAGTGCTCTTTGCCTGCTTGTTTTTGATATGGCCATGTATCACCACCTACAGGTAACCAGTGGAATAACAAAAAAATTAGATCTAAAAAGTTTCCCCAAAGCTTTTACTAAGAAAAAAATTAAATGTGATGAAACTAATTATTTCAAACATCTCATCAACTAGAAAAATCCCAAGTCAAATAAAAACTGAGTTCATTCACTTCAACAATCTGCTAGCATACCATCTCATTACTGTGATGAGAATTCATTGTGCAATACACTGAACTCTAAAAATCCTATTAAATCGCTATATATTGACTGTTAAAATGCACTTCTATTAATTTTAAACTTTTACACTACATTTACAGAAGTACACACTTGTAGTCAGAGTACTCAGGAGGCTGAGGCAGGAGGATTGCTTGAACCCAGGAGTTTGAGACCAGCCTGGGCAATACTGCAAGACCCTCCATTCAAAAATAAATGAATAAATATAAAGAACACGTAACTTTATGATCTGTACATTATGTTGGTGGTCCACTTCATGATCTCTCATCTAAAAGACATGTACCCGGCCACAGACCTTTGAGAGCAGACATGGAAGTGAGGAGAGAAGAACTAAGCAGATTTACTCTTTTTGCATCCTTAATGCTGATTGGTGCCAGAGAGTTACTTGGTAGGAAAGGCAGCTATACTGTACTGGACATGTGTTGGACAAAAGCAAAACTGAACACATGATTGGTCAACAAAATTTCAAAAGCCTCTTTTATACAGACTGTATAAAACATTAAAGTTGTTCACATAGATCACTACTAGCAATGCTCCTTTTACAGATATCAAACTCAATGTCAGCTGGCATTACATTGGTTTAGCTATTCACTACATTCAGTATTTTATCGAGTCCCAAACTGAAATGCATTAAAAACATGATCCATGCACACCTATCAGTAATCCCAGCACTTGAAGGCTGCCTTGAAACTTGCCATCCTCCTGCCTCCACCTCCTGAGTAGCTTGGATTACAGGCGTACACCACCACGCCTGGCCCTTCCAATACCTGAAACCATCTCTCAATGACTTACAATACCTAATACAATGTAAACACCATGTAAGTAGCTGTACTACATTGCTGAGAAAATAATGACAGGGGAAAAAGTCTGTTTCCATTCAGTATGGACATAATTTTTTTTTCCTGAATATTTTTAGTCTACAGTTGGTTGAATCCAGATGCAGAAGTCTCAGCTATGGAGGGCTGGTTCATATTCCCAGACTGTCCATTTACTTTCCAAGATATTCTACGCAAATGGCATAATTACACAGATTGGAGAAACATAGGTAATTTGGAGGTGCAGGGGGGACATAGGAATTACTAGACTGTGAGCAGACAAAGGAGACTCTGGGGCAGCAGATTCAGTGGTGCCTGCTGACTCCCACCTCCCAAGGAGTGCTCACTCCTGACAGAGGCACTCAGTCTCGTAGGCTGCCATGTTCCAAGGAGGATAGGGAGAATGGACCCATGAACTCCCTGTCTTTCAATTTGCAGTGAGGTAGCCTTCCTAGTCACCCGGCAAGTTTTCCCACTCATCCTTATTCCATGACATCTAAAACTCCCCAAGTGTCTCAAGTCATTTGTGAACTCTGAATTGTCAGGGAGTGGGAGGCTGGCTTCCAGAGAACACTACATTCACACAACACCCATAGAACTTCATAACAAAAGACCTGAGCATTTTTGCAATATGCAAATTCAAGCAATATGTAAAGACAACAGTAACAAAGATATAAAGTCAAAGCACTGGAAGGGTTTACCTTTTCTTCGTCTAGATGGATTCCACTGATTTCAAAATCAAACATAAACAGTTCAGCCACTCGCCTGGAATGAAAGGAGCCCCAGGTAAAAAATATATATACATATTAAGAAAAAACAGTGTTTTTGTTAAAATCAGCATTTTTGAAACATTACCAAAAGTTGTTTCAATACACACAAGCATACACACAATTTGTTTTTAAACAAGGACCTTAACATCTCAGAAGTCAGGAAAACATCTAGCTGAGTGACAGTTACGATGAGCTTGTTCAGAGACTGCAAACCTGTGAAAGCCGTCATTGTAATTTCTTATTTATTTAAACTTCATCCAAATCCCAATAATTAAAAACATAAAATGGTTTGTTTTACACTTGGACAGTTTTTCAAAGGCCTCTTGCACAAGGTTTCAGTTTTCTTCAACTAGGCACAGCCTTTGAACACTCCATCCCCTGAAGCTGGCTGGAGGGTGAGCTTCTTGGCTAAGGAGAATTGTTTTCTTTCTTTTTCATCCTGTTTTTTGCTTGGAACCAATTTCCAGTGTAACACACCTTTCTCTGGCAACAATATATATCTTTTAATTACTTTGTTTCTGGAGGTAGGCTAACTAAATACAGGATATACTCTTAGGCTTTGACTTTTCAAAATGGAAATATTTATCTTCCTGATTATTTGGTGAAAATGCATTTTTAAACTTTTCTGGTTTTTTTGTTTTGCTTTGTTTTGTTTTTAAAGACAGTACCTTGCTATATAGCCTCGGCTGGCCTCAAACTCATTATGGAGCCCAGGCTGGGTTCAAATTCACCATCATCCTGCTTCTGCCTCCAAAGGATTACAGGTGTACACAGCTGTGCACACCCAGCTCAAATATATCTTAAATGAACAAAATTAATGTTCTTCTAAACTTCTTTATCTCTCCTACCACCACCACCACTGTGGTACTGGGATTGGAACCCAGGGCCTTACACATGCTGGGCAAGTGCTCTATCAACCATCGACATCCCAGCCCAAGTTGTAAAATTCTGAAAATTCAACAGACCACATTAATAATGTAGTCATTTATATACTTTCTTAAATAAGAAATAACTAATAAGCCCGCCTAACTTGCAGATTTTTCACACATTGTTTTGACCAAGCACAGTCCAAATAATAATAAATTTTAAAAATCAAAAGCCATTTCAAAAACAGAAATTTCTAATTTCCATGTGCGTTACACAGCTCAGCTGACACGGAGAAGCTCTCAGTCAGTCTCCGTTTTCATCAGCTATATTTAAATCATTGCATAATCCTGTGAGTGCTTTCTTGCCTTTCATTTTGTGAAAAATCTGCCTTCCAAAAAAAAAAGCCAGGCAAATGTGCTTAATTAAAGTGATAAAGTAACAGTCTGAGATTGGTGGGAAGGTGCATGTCTCTAGGGGAAGCTGTATGGTACGATAGAAGAATGAATGAAGCCTCCTCAGTCCTCTGCTAAACTCTGCATTTTTAAACGTGTGGGTTTTCCTCCACAGCAGCTCCCTGGAACCACAGATCCAAAGGTACCAATGGTCTACTGAAAGCTATGAAGTCAATACCCAACCCTGGTAGTCTAATTCTAGAGACCGGTTGAAGACTGTGCACATCCCAGCCACCAGCCACCTGCTACCAGTGTTGTGCCAGGACATAATGGGGCATCTGTCACTATTCCTTATTTTGTGAAATGAGATTATCACAAAAAGAATTTTGTGTCTATTTTTCTATAAGGGGATTCACGTTCAAGTAATTTACGAGTTCTTATTAAGGGAGGGGGTGGGGGCAGGGGGGAGAAATGAACCAAGCCTTGTATGCACATATGAATAATAAAAGAAAAATGAAAAAAAAAAAAAAAACAAAATTTCCAAGTTTTATGTAATCAAGTAAGCAAGCTTTCCCTTTGGGTATCGAGGTATCCTATTTGGCATTAAGCTTTCCTTTTTGATCCAAAGTCAAGAAAGACCTTTCACATTCCAAGATTACCAATGCTTTTATGATTTCTTTTTGAAAAATATTTAAATCTTTAACCAACCTGTTTTTCCTTCCCCAAATTCTTGTCCACTGGCCCAGCGTCATTTACTAAAAAGAAAGTCTTTTTTCCTATGGATGTGAAACGACACTTCTACCACATCCTAAATACAGTCTTACATGGATCTGCAGCTGTGGCTGAAATTCCTCCATTCTTTCATTGATCTACTTGGCTATTGTGGCTTAGGTATAATGCTCTCCGTACAGTATCTTTTACTGTCTAGGTCCCTTGGGTACTTCCCCTACTGTATTTCTCTTGCCCATTGTGACATACTTATGCTTTATGACTCCAAAATCATTTTAAGTAACAAAAAACCACTTCTACAGGTATAGACTTGATAGCATTAAGCCAACAGAACATATTTGAGCTTTCTTCTTTTTGTATAAGAATACAGTGTTTCTCCATCTTAGGCAATTTTCCTGTTTCCTATTCCTACTCTATGTGTGTGTGTGTTCATTCAGGTTCTGCACTCTGCCTTCCAGAGTTTATTCCAAGGCACATCACAGCTTTTGTTGCCAATGAAACAGGAATCACCCTTCCATTTACTGTCTAGAGAGTGTCTGTTGCATGTAGAATATATGGTTTTAGAAAACCCCAAGTTAAACAGGTTTCATTATGGCTGGGATTCTCCAAGGGGAGCAAACAATAAATCATACATCCAAACTTATGGACCAGTGGGGCCCTTCTGAGAAAAATGTGAGATTTCATAGGACTAACGTGTCTAATATGATGATGAGCTCCAATCACTTCTAAACACTAACTTATCCCAAGGTACTTAATTACATCTACATTCTTTGTTTCAGCAAGGTGCTAACGTATAGCTCTTTCTGGGTGCAAGCCAAGACTCTTGATATACAAGTACTGTGATAATTCATTATTACTTCAAATTCTAGCTTCTCTCATTTCCAAACCTTTTCCTTTCGAAACTATTGGTACTTCACCTAGCTTAAAATTCTCAATATATTTATCATTTTGTTATTCAAAAGTTCCTACTGGTGTTTTTAGTGACAACTAAAAATGTAGAGTGTCCTTTTAGTACAAGTCCTTTGTACCTAATATGGTCTGCTAGTCTACTACAATTTTTATACGGTAAACATGGAAATGTCAATCTTTAGTAAAATCAGATCAGGAATAACATTATTTTTAATATTTTTTATTACTTACGATAAACCATTAATCGTATTAATTACGATTAAACCATTAACATTCAATTTTCAAGGCATTCAACTTTTACTTGCTTTTCTAATGAAGACAACAGAATGCTCAAGTTTCAAATTACAATGAAACAAAGAATCCTAATGACACAAATAGCTGCAGTAATACACTGAGCATCAGAACCAATGAGAGGAAGCAATACCAGGCACCTGCATACCTGCTAGCCAGGTGGAAGTATGACCCCAATCTCTGAGCCTCAGCGTGGCACTCAGGTTGCATGGGACTCAATCAATAGCAAGATCCCATTAGCAAGTGGCCACTGTGGAGTTCTTTTAGGGACACAAGACACTTATGAAGACAGCCAGGAGAAGGAAGAGGAAGAGAAAACTAGGCAGTGAAGGGAACTAGGCAGTGAAGGAAAATGTTCCATAAACAAAAAGCAGTTAAACAGGTACAAATAGGTGAGAAAAAATAACCTCCATGCTATTACATAAGAACCATGAGCCAACAAACAGCAAACATTACTGCACTATTTTATAAACAAATTTGAGCAAAGGAGCAAGGTATCCAAGTGTATATGTCAAATGTGCCTATGTACTGACTTGGCAATCAGGCCTTGCCTTTCAGATGAACAAATGTAATCAAATGAATCCACGTGAATCACTGCAAGGCTCTAGATACCTACCAAGCAAACAGACCACTCTGCTTCCAGCTCCTGATTCTGCATTATGGGATTTGAGCATAAAGATGCCTGTAATGGTTAGCTGCTCAGCAGGGGCCACTACTGGCTAACACTTCCTAAGTATAGGTGCTGAGGGCAGCTAAGGTGCTCAGGGCACTCAGACAAGACAGCAAGACAACAGATAAGGCCTTGTTGGAGTGATTAGGGCTGTGAAGAAAATCACAGCAGGATGAGAGGATGGAACCCGACCTGGTGTGCAGAGAAGACAATATGTCAGAGCAGGAGTCCTGCAGATACCCAGGGAGAACAGTGCAGGCCCAGGGGGGCTAGAGGCAAAGACTCCCAGCCTCACCCTAGAACCACAGTCACAAGGAGCCATGAGTACCTGGTTTCCGCATCCAGGGATTCCACAAGTTTCTTATCAGCTAGCAATTTCTGCAGGCTCTGATATAATTCCACATTTGTGTTCAACCTAGAAAAATTTTAAATGAAAGTGAAAATAAAGGATTTCTAATACCTTATTCTTTACAGCCAGGGGAGCTTTTTGTTTCTTCTTTTGGATCAAGACTAACACAGCCATGCTTAGAAGCTCAATTCCTGATACAGGGACAGGCAGTCTGTTAGGCAAAGTGCTAGAGGTCCTAACTGTGCAGGAAGGCAGCAAGTGTATAGTCACATAGCTGGGGCATGAAAAGAGACAGGGAAAAGGGAGGGAGAAGAATACGGAAAGTGGCAATTTCATGGAGAACCAGGTCCCCTCAGCAAGATGTCAGCAGCAGCTAGTCATATTTTTAATAGGAGGAAAGGAGGATAGTAGGGAGGCTGAACCAACACGATGGTGTCCCAGCCTTGGACTCAGCACCCTGGAACCTGGGCTGAGAGTGGCAGGCCCATGGTGGACAGGAGAGCTCAGGAAATGGGCTGTGGTACCATACCCACATGCAAGCCCAACTGCTGCACAGTGACCTCACACACATTCTTTGGATCTCAGGTTGCCAGGGATTGAATGAGATCGCATGTATATGCTTCACCCCAATGAACTGGTGCCTGCACAGCTGCAGCTGCTTGCCCTGAGCCAAAGCTGGAGAGCAGAGTCCACCACCCAAACCCTGGCCTCAGCAAGTCCTCTGCATCCTCAGAGATCACTAGTGAGCAGGGATCCTGCCTGGTGGATGCTCAGGGACAGACAAGGTTATAACACCATCCACAGACTCCCACCCTAGGACTCCAAGATAGACCAGCTCCCCCCCAAAATAACCAAAGGTTTTTATATAAATTGAAGGGGTTTTTTTGCCACCACTCTCATGGGCCTTCCCAAATACCCGTGGAACCAAGGCAGTCACTGCCGATCAAAGACACTCAGCGGGCATGGCCATGCCACCTGTCCCACTGCCTGTTCCCAGGAATCAGGAAGCTGCTGCCTACTTCTTACTGGACCTCTCCCCCTTGAGTCACTCCTGTGTAGAGGACAGCAGGTTAGAGGTGGTCTGAGCTCAGCCCCATGGAACTTTAAGCATGTCTCCCATGCCAGATTTTATAAGGAAAACTCCTGGAACAAATTTATAATCTATATTTGCCATTAAACCTAAATTACACCAAATTTTAGGCTTTTTCCCCAATTCCACACATGCACTTGAAATCATCCTGAGTTTTCAAACCAACAAGAATAGTTAGCTATGATTCAGTTAAAGGGAAAACCGAGTCACAGTGCTCAGAGACAGCAGCAAAGCTCTGGGGACTCAAATGCTCTCTGGGGAGTGAAGGTCATGGATAGACTCTATACCACTTCACTACTAATTGTGGCTCTCCAATGACCCCCCCTCCAAATTAAAAGTGCTCGTCCTTGCCATACATCCTGAGGTGTGAGGTCCTCCCAGAAGCATGTCCAGCTAAAGAAGCCACCTCCTTCTCCAACTTCTGGTTTACAAACAGTCTTACTAGGCTGCCTGGCCCCAATTTTCCCATCATAAATTTATGGCAGGCGGGCCAAGGGGCTCTTCCTAGCTCTAAACTGTCTGGCAGAGTGTTATGCATCTAGTGCTTGGAACAATACTGTCCAGTTACATTATTTTAACAAGCACTCTGGAGCTCTCACAAGAGGCTTTAAGACATTTCAGTTTTAAAATCACTTTAAAATAATTCACTTCATCACAGCCTCTGCCTGCAGTCTGCCTCAGCCCTCTGTTTTACAGTCCCCAAGTTCCCCCCCCCCAACCACCCTAACCCAACAGGGACTGCGAGGCCTGCAGCTCACAGCCATCTAGGCCACTGCAATTGAATCCTGTGAGAGCCTCGGGACTCCAACTTGCCATGAGGACACTAAAGAGCCCTTCCTCACCACAAACCACGGTGACAGTGATGAGAGTTCCCAGGTGTCTGCTATGTGCCTGGTGCGTTAGAAGCACTGTACACTTATCGCTGCAACTGTAAGAGGCAGAGACTGAGTATCCCATATGCTGATAGGGAAAGGAACCCAGAGGAGAGAGTGCTGGAGGTGACCTGCTGCCGAGCCCACCCACCTTCCCTACCCCCCACCCAACCCCCAGCAGCAGGCTGGCGGTCTCACACCCCTCCTGACCAGGCGGGACAGCACATACTTTTCTACCATGGTGCCAATACTTCTACAGGCTTCTTCAGCAGCCATTCTGAAGGAGGGCTCAGGGTGTGCGATTTTCACAAAATCAGCCTAGTAAAGGGGAAAGACAAAACCAAAAGGGAATTTGGTGGACAAGGTGCCAATGGGCCTGCCCCGTGCATTTCCATTATTACATTTCCCCTTGGCTGGTAAGGCCAAATGCCCTCTTTCCAGCATTTACTATACTGCTATTCCTTGGAGTCACGTCTGTTTCATTACAAAGAAAACTTTCATGAACTTTAAATTTTAGAAAAGTTTTTCTCCTTCAAATGAACAATTCTATGGTTGCAATAAGCAGACCCTGGTTTCAAGTATTTTAAAAGTTTGTAATTCAAGTGGGAATATGGTTCTCCCATGTTAACGGGACCCCAGAGAATAACTCAGAGGCATTTTTAAAAAACTGAAACGGAGTATAATTTCAAAACCAATTTAACCACATTCTAGGCTTTGTACAAAAAGCAAAGGCAACTCTCTTTACAGTCTTTTTCATAAAATATGAACTCCTGGCTCCATCGGGTACAGAACACAGCCATACTGCAGCTGCTGTATAAGGACTTGAATCAAAATGAGCATGAACTCTTTTCTAAAAAATGAAACTGTGTAAAACTAGTTTTCATGCTAATTGCAAAGCATAGGTAAAATGCAGGGTAACTATGCAACACTATGTATTTTCTTTAGTCTCCAGAAGATGTGTAACTATAACACAAAATGAAATCACCACAGGGAGCTGGGTGTAGTGTTGCACCCTTCTAATCCCAGAACTCAGGAGGCTGAGGCAGGAGGATCATGAATTTGAGGTCAGCCTGGGCTACACAGTGAGACCCTTTCGCAAAAAATAAGAACAAAAGCAAAACAAAATTCACCACAAGGTAACATTTCCTGATTTTATTATCAAATAGCTTCTAATGTAAAAACACTTTGGTCCATAGTTTGACACATTTATTGTAACAATAGCATCAGGATAATGTACTAAGGCACTGTGATCAACGAACTATGTAAAATTCGCCCAGTATTTTATAAATTACAAATGTGCATGTTGTGGAAATTATAATCAATGTTCAAACTCAAGATACCAGTGTTCATTTTAAAAGTCTATTTGAAAACAGTTCTATTAGAGAAAAACTGTATTAAAAAATGACTGTTTCCCAAGAAATGGTTGATAACACTATTGCCTTACAATGGGATGTTGATCAAAAATGAAAAAAAGTTTGTATTAGTTTACCTGCAGAACTACACATAAAAATCAGTTTCTTAAAAATTATTTTACTGTAATTTTTACATAGTTAAACATATACAATGTAGGGTTTATTTATTTATTTATTTTGCAGTTCTGGAATTTGAACTAAGTAAGGGCCTCATGCTTGCTAGGCAGGCACTCTACCAGTTGGGCCATTCCACTAGTCCTTTTCTGTGATAGGTTTTTCAAGCTAGGTTCTTTCAAACTATTTGCCTGGGCTGGCTTCAAACCATTCTCAAACTCAGTCCCCCTGCCTCAGCTGCCCAAGTACTGGGATTATAGGCATGCACTACCACATCCAGCTTTAAAATGAGATGCTGTTACACATCACAAACATTTTTTTTAAAGCCTCAAAAGTTCTATAACACCGCTTCATTAACTGGAAGCTAGGCAGCAAATGAAGTCACTTCCAGGATTCTCACCGCCAGACCAATCTTTGGTTATGCAAAAGTAAAATCCAGTTTCACACATTTTCCTTTCTAGATGTCAGAGCTCCTGGGCCCTGTCACTGAAGAGGCATTTCCTATGTACACACCAAGGGACAGCACAAACACTGGGGAAACTAAGAACTGACCACCCAGGGACCAAACATCACTCCTGGGAAGTTTAAGCTATTTTATCAGTTTTCTTTAATTAAAAAACAAACAAACAAACAGGAATACATAGTGAATGTATTATCATCTGAAAGGTATTACCACTCAACTCAAGTATAAAAGAAAATTTTCTGAAAGAAGAAAAAGTACAAAGACAGGAAGGTAGAGGCTGAGTGAAAGGAGTCAGTCTCAAAGGCATATATGAGGGGCTGGTGGAGTGCCTCAAGTAGTAAAGTGCTTGCCTAGCAAGCCTGAGGCTCTGAGATCAAACCCCAGTACACCAAAAAAAAACCAACCAAACAAACAAAAAAAAACACTCAAAGGCGTATCTGATTCCATTTTCATGACCTTCTAGAAAAACAGAAGTATGGGGATGTAGAACAGATTACCAGTTGCCTGAGGTCAGGGAATTCAATCAGTTAATCCAGGTGAAGCTACCACGGGGTGTACTGCCTCCTGAGAGCTAAAACCAGTCAATAGCAGGATATGAACTCCGTTGGGCAAACATGATGACTCCTCTATTCCTGACTGTGCTCCCTGTACCTAGAACAGTGCGTGGCACACAGCAGGCACTGGACGCTGGATGAGTGTGAGGGAACAAGCTACGCAGTTCAATACTACACAGTCATGTGAGTCACAGACACCTGGCTCTCTGCAGATGGTAGAAAACTGTGCTTTTGTCCCAGCAGTGGGTTTCGTAGTTGATGGAGAAACCAGGTATACTTCTATTTCCTCTCTAAACTATAGTTTTAGGTTTTTTAGCAAGCATGAATCTCCAAGTTCAAACCCCAGTACCACCAGAAAAAAATTTTTTTAATGTGATCAGTTTGATAAAAGGCATTCCTAAAGAGGTTTATATCAACTTTATTATTCTTCTTATGGAAAAAGAGAAATTTTGAAGCCACACATGGTGGTGTATACCTGCAATCCTAGCACTTAACAGGCTGAGGCAAGAGGAATGAAAGTTTGAGGCAAACCTAGTAACAAAGAAAGAGCCTGTCTCAGAAAAAACAAAATAAAACAAAACAAAAACGGGGGAAAAAAAGAAGAAATTTTGGTATCAATGTACACATAAAATGTTCAAAACCCAGTACCACTAAGCTTTGGTGATTGAAGGACCTTTGCAAACAAAGAATCTTTGTTGTATTAGTAATCATTTTTTTATTACACATTACATGTGTTTTATTACACATACAAACTAAAGTACAAGTTCTCCATACTTACCTATCCCTATTCCTTTTTCCCATTCCTAATGGCATACTTCAAATGGCAACTTATTCCCGACACGTGTCAAGTCATTGCAGGCATTTTTAACCCTACTGTCTAATATTCATGTTAAACAATGAAGGTTAAACTTCTTTTCCTGTCACCAGCTGGAAGGAGAAGCAGTTCCGGTTCTGGAACAAGGAGCCTTACCAGGTCGGCCACTCTGCACAACGCATCAGAGAGCTCATCAAAGATGAGCACTGTCTGCATCCCTGGGGGGATGGAACACACACGCTCCACCAGCTGTTCTGTCTTTCTCAAGGCTTCTTCTTGAGCAATGCGAAATCCTTCAGGGGCACAGAGTTCAGGAACTCCAAAAAGACCCTTAAATCCAAAGAGTATGTCAAGTTTATAACCACAAGTATGATTTTTGTATCAACTAAAAATATGTTTCATAAAGGAAATCTTTGTTGTCATTGGTGCATCACGGTTATACCTGTGACCATGGAAATCATCTTATACTCCCTGTAAGTTCTTGATTTAAGAACTTAATTTTTCTTCAATTTTTACTTACCTTTCAAAAGACGAGACTGAAATGACAACAGGCTCAAAATCCAGCTCTGTCCCAGTGCAGAGTCTAATTCCACCATACAGTGGCTGAAGGATTAGGTTAAATAACACATGTAAAAACTGTAACAGTGCCTGGCACATACAGAGCTTAACAGATGTTAGCAATACTCATTTACTTCTCTCCTAGGCTTGAATCTCTTCATCTGGTACAGAGAATGACTACATATCTCACCGCATGGATACAGACGCTAACTTATGAAGCATGTTACTGCACTTTGGGACCAGGCCTAACCTAGAGCAACGTCTCAGTATCTAACGCCAGTCACTCCACAGCCACAAAACAGGAGGAGGACTTGTTTATCAAGCACAGAGGTACTTTAGAAAAACTTAATCAATACATTAAATCAAGTCATAAGCTGAAACTGGCAGCAAATTTTACATTTTCCAAAGGCAATATTTTGGTAAAAAATGACCATCTTTTCATACACTTCAATTACACTTGTCAGAGCCTGTAGGAAGGTAAGGAAAAACCCAAACATTTAGCATGTGAATGCCAGGAAGTGTGCTATATGGACTTTACATGGGAGCTGGGCTCTCATTTAAACCACACAATCCTAGAACAAGAAGCGTCATTCACTTTTACAGATATGGAATTGTTTCCTTTGGAGTTTTTTTCTTTGAGACTGAGTGTCACTATGTAGTTCAGGCTGCCTGCAACTCTTAATCCTCCTGCCTCCACCTTTGGAGTGCTGGGATTACAGGTATTCATCATAATGCTTTAAGAGGTTAGCAAAAACACACTGAGGTCACTAAATAGTGAAAAAGCCAACTTGCCCCTGCTTTGGACTTCTCTGAAGTCCATCCTTTTCCAAACTTCTTAACTGAAATCTCTCTGTATTAAGTCTTCTCTCCAGAGTGACCTGCCCGTCACTTTTTAACCAGCTATTCTTAGCCCACTGTCTAACTCGTGGGGAATTCAATGAAGGAGACATATCACTGGGACAGATGCTTAACTCTGAGATGTTTGGAAACACCAACAGGTGACACTTTCAGGCCTAGTGAGGCCTCTGTTTCCACAAGAAGGGATGTAAAACATTAAGATGCCAAATTCTCTTCAAAAACGTTAAGGAGTTGAAGGAAAGACAGTTGGGGCAGAGAAGACTCAGAACCAAAAATAAATGTAACTTTCTACACTGATTGAATTTGATCCAAGAACAGACTTTCCTCTTCCCATATCCCACACCACGTCCCCATGTTGTTCTTGTGAACTCTTGGACTACCAGTCAAGGTAACACTAAAGAAACTACAGAAACCTTATATATTTTTTGAGGCAAAAGCCAACACACAAATGTGAAAACCTTCCTTAAATACCTAAAATGATGATACATAAAGAAAAGGCAAGAAGGCTTAAATTAGTTGTATTTCATCTACCCACTTCACGTCCTTCTGCTCAGCACTTTCAGGCAGTTCCCTAAGGCCAGCTACGCCACACCACCATCAAACTCCTTCTGAGAGTTGGCATAAGAATTCTCAAGCCATAGACAAAGCTAATGATGGGCTAAAACACACCATTAAGCTCTCTGCAAGCTATCCCTTTATAAGGCAGGCAATGGTACAATGAGGAAAATTTAAAGGGCAAAAACTCAAAGTAACCCTTAATCTAAAGTGCGAAAGATAGATGTGAGGGAAATCCCTTCCCAACTTGCCTTTCTTTCCCCTTCTATTCATTCCCGCTCATTCATCCCATCACTAGAGTGCTGTGACAGGCAGGCTGGATGCAGAAGTAAGGAGGTGAGAAAAGAACTCCAAGGCACGTTAGGAAATCTGACACCTCAACGGGGATTTGTTTGAAGAGAAACAAAACAGCCCTAAGCTTTGAAATGATGGACTCAGGAGTGATGGCATTCCCATGGAATAATTATCCTTCAACAAGACAGCCTGATGCTGCCAGGAGGACTACGGACCACGCAGGGCTGATGCAGAGTGGATTTCCGCGGGAGGGCGGGGCCCGCGCCGAAACCGCCACGTGACGTTCACGTGGAGCACGCGGCTCCAGAAGCGGCACTTTTACCTCAGCCCGGCAAACAGGAGGTGACAGACTAGGACACCGAGAACGCAGACACCACCCCCTGTGCACCACGTGTTCGCTGCCCTGCTCCTCCCAGACCCGACGACCTTGCCCGGACCCCCGCCGGCCGTTTCGGCGCTGCTCACCCCGCGCTCGCCGAACAGGTCCAGGCGGTGGCCCTGGGGCTTGACGTTGAAGGCGGCGCCCACCGGGGACCAGCTGGTGCTGACTCCTCGGGCCCGACCCCGGGCTCCGTGGCTGCACCGGCCTGCTCGCCCCGGCCGCAGAGCCGCTACCCCGGCTCCGAGGCTGCCCAGCCTTCGGGCGCACAGCATCGTGTCCCCAAGCGAGTGTCGCCCCAGGCCCGAAGTCCTGCCCCAGTGCAGCCTGGCTGGGAGACCGCGCTCCGCGTTTCCAAGGCAGCGGCTAGAGCGCGCCACGTGACGCCGCACTTCCGGGTTGGAGTGCGTGAGTACGTAGACCTCCCGACGGCAAGAGAGCCACCCCGCCGCCTTTTCGGCAGCTGCTGCGCTGTTTCGCCCCCGTGTGTCTGGAGGATGAACATCCGCGGGACTTGTTAACGCTGCGTGATTCCTCCAGGAGCCGAAGTGGACGGACAGGGAGCGCAGCCGCGTGGGGTCCTGATACCTTCTCCCAGGTGATTCAGTGACCTTTCCTGTAGAAGGATCCAGGAGAGACGACACAAAGAGAATCAGCCTATCCAACCCCTGCCTCCACTTGAAAAGAGGGTTTAAGTCAAATACACGGTGTGACTGTCAGCTATAAGTGTGTGACTGCATGGGTTAACTATCCTTTAATATTCGTGTATTTTGATTTGTAAAATTATAATAACCTTGGGAGAAAATTGGGATTGCCCCAGACCTCAATCAGCAATGCAGAAAGGGGTGGGGGAGGAGGAGGGAAGGCATGCGGTGCTGGTTCGGGAGGCCCCTGGCGGGTGCAGCGCTCTTGCCAGGCGTTGGAGGGACTTGGGCAGGTGCAGCAGGTCCCTGAGGCCTGCTACTGGAGGAAGGCAAGGCGGTCCTTAGCAGGAACGTGACCTAATCTTGAGAGACTTCTGTGGGTAGAGGTGGGGAAGAGGCTGCAAATATCCCAGCCCTGGGTAGGCTAAAGAAGAAGGTCCTGAGTTTGAGACCAGCCTGGACCACATAGGGAGTTCAGTGCCAGATTGGGCTAAGTAAGGAGATCCTGTCTCCAAAAAACAGGGAGAAAAACCAGGCAGTGGTGGCACCACCTGTAATTTCAGCTACTTGGGAGGCAGAGGTGGGAAGATAGTGAAAGCAATGTTAGTATGAGAGCCCTCTGAAAACCAAACCAAAACAAAAGATCTGGGGGTGGGGCTCAAGTGGCAGAGCCAAGCAGGGGTTCTGAGAGGGAGGGAGAGAGATGAATAAGGGAGAGAATAAATGAAAGAATGAATGAGGGAGAGGGGACTGTGGTGCTAGGAATGTGTGTCTGCCCAATTGAGCCCTGTCACTGTGCCTGGACAAGCAAGCCCTGGGCTCTCCCCAGACACCTGCCCCCCTGGTGCTCAGTGGGCTGCTGACTGGGGAATCAACATGGGACTGGTCCCTGAGAACAGCCTCTTTTGCAGAAGTAAGGCAGGGTGGGCTGGAAGGGGACAAGGAGACCCAGGAGAGTGGACCAGTATAAACACTTCACTGCAGCCTGGCCGCCCCCTCGCTTAAGGCAGGAGCCAGATTCCCAAGGGTTCGATGCCTGAATGGTAAGGGCTTGAGGCTGACTGTGGGGTGGACAGCAGAGGAACCAGAGCCAAGGAGCCTTGTGACTGCACAAGCCGCAGTCACACTGATTTTTTTCAGTGTGCTGCACTCAGAGTCCTCTGGGAGCTTTTCTCCTGTAGCTCGTGCTGTCCCTTGTGGGGTCAGGCTGTGCTGTGTTCACACTGTGTCGGGGCCAAGCAGTCAGGAACATGCCCTGAAGGCGCAGTAGCCACGGTGTGCAACCTGCAGACGCTTCTAATCTTCCCCACAGCCATCTCATTTTAAATACAGTGAGTTTTCACTTTAGCCTCACAGAAAAACCCCAACTGATGATGGTGATAACAATTGGAATTCAGTTAAGAAAAAATACCATCGTGTAGCTTAAAAGTTAGGTATATTTCTCTAGTATGTATTATATGGTAAATTGGGATTTTGTTTTCTGCTTTTTTAAAGTTTTTGAAGCTGAGCATGGTGGTACCTGCTTGCAATCCTAGCACTCAGGAGACTGAGGCAGGAGGATTTCGAGTTCCACCTAACTCCACATTGGTTACTGTCACACTGTGTGTGGCTGATTGGTTCTCAAGGGCCGTGTTTCCTCATGGTAGGCACTGGCATGGCAGATCTCGCACCCTGTAGAGCAAACAGGCCCTTACAGAGAGATGGCAAATGTGTCATGAGAAAAAATTCAATCTCCTGGCTAAAAAAAAAAGCATATTTCATCATCTTTTTTAAAAAGAGGAGTTTTGAGACTAAGAGCCTTTCTTTAGCCCAGGATGGATCTTACACAAGGGTGCACAGCCATTTACAGTGCACAAAGTCCCTCAGAGGATTATAACCAGTGCTAAGACAACAAGGTGTCTTGTGTCTCAGAGGGTTTGACATAGTCAAACTGCATTCCCATGTTGGGCACAGTCGCACATGCCTGTAACCCCAACTCTTGGGGAGGCCAATACGTGAGGATCTTGAGTTCCACACTACCATGGTCTACATAGAGAGATGCTATCATTAATTAATTAGTAAAACTACTTCATTCCAGATTGCCAGCAACTAAACAGTAAGCCCACAAAGCAAATTAGACACCCTTATGTCTACTTTATCTGTCAAAATCCTTTAAAACATGTTTTCTATCTCATCTCTGTGTTTGTCCCACAAAAAGAATTTTGTAAGAACTTGTTTTCTGTGTTCTAGTCATAAATTGTTTTTTCCTTTTGTTGTCTATCTCAGTCTAAAGTTTCCTTAGGATAGGTTTTCTCACTGTGGAGACAGTAGCAAAGCCAGACTTTGCTCTGGGGAATAACTGCTGGGTTACAATGATTCAAAACAGCCAAAGCTTAGGAGGCTGTGCTCAGTGAGTGCAGGGGTCTGCAAGCAGGGCCAGGCAAGCTGGGTGGAAATTTTAAGGAGGCCACACTCCAGGGGCCACGCATATGCTGGACATTGCCCCAGTCTTTCAGTCTATCTGCCTCACTTGCTTTGCCCTATCCTGGCTGGGTTCAGAGCGATGACTTTATCTTCCCAGCATTTTCTGTCACCACCATGTACAATTGTCCCTTGTCATCTGTGGGGAGTTGGTTCCAGGACTCCCAGAAGTATCAAAGTCAGAATACTCAAGTCCCTTATGAAAAATGGCACAGTGTTTGCACAGAACCTATGCATGTCCTCTGTGTACTTTAAATCAGGTCTAGATTGCCTCTGACACCCAAGGCAACGGAAACGCCATGTAAAACCTTGTTCTGTGCTATTTAAAGAGTCAAAATGACAAAAAAAAAAGTACATGTTCAGTAAAGACAAAATTTTACTTCCCAATATTTTTGATTTTCAGTTGGTTGACTCATCAAATACAGAGCCCACAGATATGGGTGGTCAATGACATTTTAAAGTACGTTGACAGTAGTGCTATTGCTTTCAAAGACACCACCTTGCTGCGCTGGCTTAGTTGGTGATAAAATGACTATAAATCCTATGACTAGGGGACAGTCCCAATCTCAAGTGGCATATCCTATCAGCAGGTATATTCAGGTTGTAGCTTAAACAAGCACTCAGCTTGAGTCCCTGGTTTCTTTTGGTGTATGGTTTCAGAGGTTCCCATGCACAAGCAGGTGGACCCATAGCTTTGAGGTTTGTGTGGGACAACTTGTCCTGGCCTGGCGGAGTGGTTTGTGTGGGACAGCAGAGCGTCACAGCCAGGAAGCCAGGGACACTCTGGGGGCATGCTTCTTCTCCACTAGTTGCTCTCAAGGAGTACCGGGGATTAGAAACTACCCTTAGAACCATGTGTGTGGGGTAATTCTCCACCACCCCCTGGAACTACATGACACATCACCCCAGTGGTCATATTTTGGGTTTGAAGAGCCAGTCCTTAGTAAGATCCAGAAGGAATCACAAACATTATAGCAAGGATGAGTCTTTCTAACTCAAAGGAGCACAGAGTCTTTATTTGCTCAGACAAATCTTATGAATACCTAAATTGAAATTCTCAGTATAGACAGTGTATCACATTAGCTTAATTGTAGAAGAGGTTGGGGGCCATATGAAAATTACTCAGTTCAGCCTCTTTTGTACAACAAGAAACCAGAGCACAGCAAAGCTGAGTAAGTAACCGCCCAGTAGAAATTCTTTTGGGTGGTACTGGGGTTTGAACTCAGGCCAGATCCCTTAGTCATGGATGGAATGACAGTGGATGTACCTCAACTCTTAGGTTTTTCCCACTAGAATCAAGGTGCCTTTATTCTGGGACCATCGGCCCAAAGAATACTTTGGATTCTTTTAGATGGAAATGGCCGAAAGGACAACACCTTCATCGCACTGGTTAAGCACAACAGAATAATCCAGGAAAGTCCTGCCTTAGGGACAGCTGGATTTAGAGGCCTAAATGATGCTGTCAGAACTGCTGTCTTAGTCATTTCCTGTTGCTATGACTACCTGAGATTGGTCATTTATTTTACCTTACTTTTGTGTTTTGTTTTTTTTGAGACAGGGCCTCACTGTGTAGTTTAGGCTGGCTTCAAACTTTCTATGTAGCCCAAATCACAATCCTCTTGCCTCATCCTCCTGAGTGCTGAGTTTACAGGTGTGAACCACCATGCCCTGCCTAAGAAACATATTTCCTATGGTTTCAAAAGCAGAAAAGCCCAAGAGCCTGGCACCAGGTCTAGTGATGCCTTCCTGTAGCATCATTGCGTGGAGGGCATCACAGGGAAATCCAGCAGTCATACTAGCTCAGGTCTCTTCTCTGCCTTTTCTTATAAAGCCACCAATGTCATTATGGAGGTCCCACCTCATGACCTCATCTAATCTTAATTGTTTTCTAAGACCCCCCCCCCATCCAAAATCAGTTAATATATGAATTTGAGAATGAAGTTTCCAACACCTGAAATTTGGGTAACCTATTTCAACCACAGCACTGGGTTTTCTCCAGCTCTGCTTCATTTTCAGGTGTCTGTGGATTAGCAAGGTGGCTTCCAGAAGCTTCAGGCCTTCATCCTCCTAGTTCTAACTTCATCAGAAAAAGAACCATCCTGCTGATGAATAGCCCTGCCCAGACTACGGGTTGCACATCATTGGTTCTGACCTGATCAAGGACCGTCTTGCAGATGTCATCTTGATTAAAGGTGCTGCTCTGATTATCCAGACCTGACTCTTGTGTGCACCCCAGAGTCTACACCATCTGGAAATGTCGGCCAGAGAGTAGACATTAGGATACTTTTACAAGACAACAGGAAAACAGATGAAACAAATGGTACCTATCTAAACAAAAATGTCGCTAAAGTTGGGGTGAGAGAGACTCTCCCTTAGAAGTACTCTCTTAGTAAACTCTCGGCCATCCTGCACCTCCATCCAAGGCTCTGTTTGATGTTCATGTCCATTTCTCTTGCCGAGCTCATTTAAAACTCACCTGCAGTTCTGCACCCAAGAGGCCAATGCAAGAGCACTGAGGTCAAGGCCAATCTAGGCTACAGAATGAGAGCCTGCTTCAAAAACAAAATTAAAAAAAAAAAACAAAACTTTAGAAACTAGTGAAAAAAATTGAATTTTTTCTACTGGGTTCAGACTGGCTTGAAACCTGTGAACTCTTTTTCTCTTCCATCTGTTTCTCTCCTTTGGAATGGAAATGTCTATCTGTGCTCACCCTAACATTGTGCATTGCAAGTAGGTAACTTGCCTGGCCTCCTAGGTTTGCATATGGAGAGAAGTTTTGCCCCCAGGACAAATCACACAGAGGGTCTCTTGTATCACTGATTTATTTCAGAGGCTCAGGTGATGAGATTTTGGACTTAAGAATTGCCGTTGAAATTGTTAAAACTTTGAGAACAACAAAAAAAAAACTTTGGGGACATTGGTATGAGCTAAATGTATTTTGCAATGGCAAGGAGGCCAGAGGACAGACTGCTAGGGGTTGAATTGTGTCTCCCAAAAAGCTCTGTGCTAACCTTTGGTTCCTGCGAATGTCACCTTATTTGGCAATGGGGTCTTTGCTTGACCAGTTCACAAGGGTCACACTGGATTAGGGCACATGACTGGGGTCCTTGTAAGAAGAGGAGAATTTGGACACACAGGCAGTTACAGACTGAAAATGACTATGTGCATCTGGCTACCAAGACAGGAATGCTGCTGCCACAAGCCAGGGGAGACAACAGGGCTCCTCAGAGCTGAACGCAGCAAGGAAGGACCCTCCTTCACAGGCTCCAGAGAGAGTATGGGCCTGCTCACGGAACTTAAGCTTCTAGCCTCCAGAACTCCGAGAGAGTACAGTTCTGTTGTTTTAAGCCACCCAGTTTGTGAGTCTTGGTTATGGCAGTCCTACAAAATGAGTACATATTCAAGTCTGGCCAATGATTACCAAACAACGATTTGTAGAATTCAGTACCAATGAACGTCTAAGGTAAAAAATAAGCAAAGTCTCTACAGTCTTCTATAGTGTCCTGCTGCACCAGTAAAAAGCTAATATTAGTCACTAAATGCAATAAACTTTTTTTGCAGTGTTGGGATGGAGCTCAGGGCCTCATGCTTATGAAGACAGGTGCTCCACCACTGAGCCACACCCCAGCCTGCTTCCCTTTTCGTTCTCCCTCATGTTCTCAGAAACACAGCAAGCAACAAATCAGCATGGTTCCTTTGAGCACTAAAGTAATAGTAGAGCTCTCCTCCCAAAAGAAACACTCCTGCAAAGGGTTCCTCAGTAACCATGATGAGAAGTTTTAAGTGAATTGTAACAGTCAGGCAGGGGAGGTGCCTCAGCTTCCATCCCCAGAACTGCGAAAAGAAAAACTTACAATTAGCAGAGCAACTGAAGTTTTACTCTTGGAAAAAGACTGTAAGTTATACAGAAACAACTCTAGGAGTAACGCTCCCATTTTCACCTTTTTTGGATTATTGCAATAATTGAAGGAATTAATACAGTCAAATCACCAAGTCATCTAGCAAGTGTGAAACCGCGAGTTCAAACCCCAGCATCACTATAAAAAAAAACCCACCAAATTTCTTCTTCCCCAGGCTAATTCTGCCAGTTGGCAAGGCAGATGTGTAAAGCCTCCATCAGGAGCTGCTGAACAAGAGGAAGCCTGTGAACGTGGTGTCGTCATCCTGATCCGCAAACAAGCCATTGAACCTCTCCCCTCCCGTCACCTGCATCCACACCTCATCCCCAAGCTTCAGCTCCAGGACAATACCCCCGGAGGCCTGGTCCTCAGAACTCATGTAACCATCCTTGGTGTGCAGGATTTTCACCCCATTTTTGACCAAAGATACCTGCACGTTCCTGGAGAAAACAGTGACGTGGTAGGTGAAGTAATAGACCCCGGCAATGTGGCAAGTGAATTTCCCTGTGGTTATGTTGTAATGGTTGAATTCGTTGTACAGGATCTTATCAAATCGAATGGGCGCATCCGGTGGGGGGAACTTGCTCAGCACCGTGAGCCCCACTGTGAAAGCACTTTTTGGCAAGGCAGGAGTCTCACCAATTTTCCCTTTTTCTCCTCGATCCCCTTTCCAGCCTCGTATTCCTCGGGCTCCTGGCTCACCCTGGGGCCCCATGGGTCCAGCTTCTCCCTTGGGACCTGGCTTGCCAATGGGGCCAATAGGGCCAGGTAAGCCGCTGGGGCCCAGAGGTCCAGCATGGCCTGTTTGACCTTCTGGACCACGGGGACCCATGTCCCCCTTGCTCCCCTTGTGCCCTTGAGGGCCAGGTTCTCCTCTGAGCCCTTGCTCTCCCGTGGCACCAGTAGATCCCTTTGGCCCATGCTTCCCTGGGGATCCTCGGGAGCCTGGATCACCTTTGGCGCCTTTCGCTTCGACTTTTCCATCTGCTCCTAAACAGGAAGAGAATAAAGAAGTGGTTTATGAAATGTCCTCTCGTGAGCAGCTTTGGTTTTTCTGTCACTGAGGGTGTAGCTGGGACAAGACCGCACACAGCTTAGGCACTCTCAAGTTCCATGCACAGAAGCGTTTGTCACATGCAGACACAGACTCTGACTCCTGAGTCAGTGTTGGGCTCCTGTGAGAGATGATACCTCGTTACTGTCTAAGTTGACCATGTTGACCAGGAAGCAAAGCTGACCTTGTGGGAAACTCCAGAGCAGGGAACAACACGAGGCAGGTTGACTCAGGCTCCTTAGTTCATGCTCAGCAAGGGATGGAACAGCCCCTCAAAACCTCCCCACTGGAGATCCCAGGGCAAGTCTCCAGTGAGGCGTGGGTCTCTCCCGCTGTCCAGCCTGACCGCCATCTCACCAAACTTACTGTGCTTCTCATTCTGCAAAAGCATTCAGCGCTCCACTGTCTATTCTGCCCAGATCCCAGAGCAGTGGTGGTGAACGTAGCTTCTAGACTTGAACTGCACCCCCGTGGCCATGGACACAAGGACAGCTAATTGGCCCCCATCTCTCTGCTCTCTCCTCTACAGAACTGGGACAGTAGCGTCACTAGTTTATAGGGCTGGTGTACTCACAGAGTAATATATAAAAAGCCTCAGAATGGCACACAGAAGGATATGTACTGGTTTGACATTGTGGTCATCTCTCTCCCCATCAGTTGTGGTGCCAGGGTCTTCCCTACCCAGGTCATGCTAGGCAAGCATCCGCCACCAGGATCTTCCTGCAGCCCAGGTCCCAACTCAAGTGCCACCCCCTCCATGCAGTGGGGCCAGATGCCCTGAGCCCAGATCAATTCTCCCACCTCAGTGCTCAGCCACAAGTCAGGGCTCGGCACACTGTGTCTGACAGCCAAACCTGCCCTCCAGCCAGTGGTTGTGCCTCTCACGAGCTAAGAATGGTTTACACCACGATATGTGAAAACTGCGAAGTTCAACTGTCACCCTTCACCCCCACAGCCTCAATGGGATGCAGCCACACATTTATAGAGCTTATATGGCTGCTTCTTGGTATAGTGGCTTGTTGCGTTGTGGTGATGGAGCTTGCCTGGCCTACAAAGCTGAAAATACTATCTGGCTCTTTCCAGAAAGTCTTCTGACTCCTGCACTCATCGTGAGCTTCTGTAGGACAAGAATGAGTTGTGGTTGTTGGTTGATCCTCAGAGCCCCAGACAGGATTCCAGAGAAGCCCTTAACAACTGTTGCCAGCCTTTGACAGTTCAAGTTCATATGAGAGCCAACTGCTGACCTCGTTCTCCTTTTTCTCCACTCATTCCATCCTTCCCTGGTTCCCCAGGATGTCCTGGTTCTCCTAGGTGGTAAAGAAGAAAACAGACAAGAGTTGAAATTCCCATTCCAATCTTGCTGGCCTTCAGTCTCCATGGGTGATGGAGGGTCCTGGGGATGACCCCAGACCTCACTGGTACTGCTTCCCTCCCACAGGTGCAGGTGGGAGAGTCAGATGTGGCCAAGCATGCAAGGTGTTGAGCTGGTAGAGATGAGTTGTGAAATGAACCAGGTGAATTCCCAAACACTGAGGGTGCTCCTATCAGCAAGGCAGGCAGAGAAGGGGGTGTGCCTGGAGTGGAGAAGCTGCTGTTCATAGCTGCACACATCTCCTGTGATGAGGACTCAGGCTGCATCTATCCAAACACCTCTCTCATGCTGGTCCTTCTCACATCACTCATGCAGAGAGCGGAGTGGAAGTTTATTAGCTACCATGAAAGCAGTTAACTATGGTGATGTGATCATTGCGGATGGAAAAGCAGACTCTAGAGGGATGTTTCTGGTATCCTAGAGTAGTGATGAGTGTCACTGATCAAGCTGTCATGAGAGGCCCCAAGGGAAGGCCATGTGAATGAGGTTCTGCCCATCACATGTTGGGTTTTTTTTTTTGGTGGTACTGGGGTTTGAACTCAGGGCCTCACACTTTCTAGGTGGTCACTCTACAACTTGAGCCACTCCACCAGTCCTAGTAGTCTCCCCTTAGTGCTGTTTCACTTTTGTACAATTTTAGTTACCCAGGGTCAACTTTGGTTCAAAACATTAAATAGAAAATTCCAGAAATAAGTATAAGTTTTAAATAGCATGTCATTCTGAGTCATGTGAAGAAAACTCTCCTGCTTTCCCACTCTGTCCCTCTGGGATGGGAGTCACTCTTTGTCCAGTGTATCCATGCTGTATACGCTACCCGCCCTGCACATGGGTGGATGGCCACACGGTGGTGAGTGAGTAGAGAGGTGAAGGGGTGAAGTAGGAAATGAAGGCAGCAGAGGCAAAGTGTGTGTGGGGGGTTGAGTACCTGTGTCGCCTTTGTCACCCTTTGCTCCATCCCGTCCATCTCTTCCAGGCAGACCATTGTGACCGGGACTCCCAGGGATGCCAGGGTGCCCTTGCTGGCATGTGTCCTGGGAGTTCACGCGTCCCACACAAACTCCCATGGCAAGCAGGAGCCACCAGACCTTCATGGTCAGACGATGGAGTCCGAACTGAAAGAGGGAAGCAAAAACCTTTGTCACTGGGCCAGGGGCCGCACCCAGTCAGACTGGGGCGGAGTGGTCAGGGCTGGTAGCTGACCATGCTGGCTACAGTCAGAAGGACACTGTCACTTGGAAGGCAGAAGCAAGAGGATCATGAGTTCCAGGCCTGAGCTGCATAGTGAGACCCTGTCCCAAACCAAGCAAAACAAAGCAAAGCAACAAGAAGAAAGGCATGAAAGAAGGGAGGGAGAGGGAAAGGAAGAGAAGGAAAAGAAAGAGAAAAAAGAAGGACGTTGTCTTCAGAAGGTAACACGTGGGGCCGGAACCACTCTTACTGAACGAATGTGGACTGCAGGCTTGGGATCAGGATGCCCTTACGTAGTGTCTTGATTTGGGTGAGCCCCTTTCTTGAGCCAGAGAAGAAGGCTTCCTTACGTGGCAGGGCTGATGCAAAGACCAGCTCTGACCACAAGGTCCGTGAGAACGCACACTGTACTGGTGAAGCAAGCACAGTTTCTGCCTGATCTGCAGCTCCACTTTTTGGGTATTTGGACTTGACCAGGCACTTGTGTCCCTAGCAGGATGCCCACAGCAGCCAAGAGGTGGGGACAACGCAAGTGTCCATCAGTGGATGAATAGGTCCACGCGAGGTGGCCTGCACATGCAATGTGATATTATTCAGCCCTAAAAGGAAGGGAAATCTAATCCATGCTATGTGGATGCAGCTTGAGGACATCATGCTAAGAAAGACAGCTCCTACGTAAAGGAGCCACACACAGAGTAAGTGGAGCTGAAGGGGGCGCGGTGAGCCAGTGAGTTCTGGGGACAGTTTCAGTCTGAGAAGATGCAAACGCTCTGAGCTGCATGGTGCTGACGGCTGTACAAAATGTGCAAGTACTGAATCCCTGACTGTGCATCTCAAATGCTTGCACTGGGGAATCTTACCTTATACCTATTGTACCACAATAAAAAAATTAAATAAACAACAGCGAAGATGCCAAGCAGTCCTTCTGGGACTAGAGATTATCTTTGAATGAAGGTCTTGTTTTCACAGAGGGACACGATAAAGAAGGGAGCACAGGGTCACATGGTTTGGAGAAGCATGTTTTCAAGTCCTTTCCTCCATAAGCACTGTCCCCACTCAGGCCTTCCATCTGCTTGCCAACCTCAGCAGGGACTAAGACAATGCAAGGTCAGGTCACAGCTGAGAGCTGAGTGAGTAAAGGGATCAGCAAATGCCAATCCCGAGGACTGGCCTCCTGATTCAAGCCCAGTCCCCCGGTAGGGTGTGGTACCCATTTGATTATGTGGTCATAGGACAAAGAATCCAGCTCCCCTCAGTACCCGGTGTCAAACTCTGAGCAGCACGATGAACAATGTTTGCCAAATGCAATGACTGTGTCCTGCTAGATATTTTAGGACTTAAGAAACTAACCGAAGAAAACAAACACATGGGTTAGTGTACCCCCATGTGCTGGGAACAGTCACCACAATTCTTCCTCATCACCCAAGACTTCCGTGCCAAGCAACGACATCATCGTCTGTGACAGTGAGGACATGCACAGTGCCAAGCATGTGACAGGGGAGTGACAAGAAGTAGAGTAGTGTCGAGCTGCTGAAGGGTGATGGAGGTCAGGTGAAATATTTAAAAGGTATCTGTAGTGTTAAATTTTAAAAGTAGACTAAGTCAGGACTGGTGGTTCACTCCTATAATTCCAGCGCTCAAGAGGCTGAGGCAAGAGGATCTTGAGTTCAAGGCCAGCCTGGGGTACACAGTGAGACCTTGTATCAAAAAATAAACAATAAAGACCAAAATGTCATGCACTTCATGAAGATATCTATTGTCCATCTGCATATGGACAGAAACTGGAAGTAAGTGTATACAAATGAGCATGGTTTATTTAGGATAGTGGGGTGGTGGGAAGTTTTTCTGTTTAAAAACCGCTTTTTGTACACTTTTCACATATTTCTAGATAATTTTTTTTTCTGGTATTTTTAAAACCCATCCAGACTCTGTCATCCATGGGACTCTATTGCCCTCTTGTGGCAATATCACAGGGCACAGCCAAGTGCAAAAAGCGTTTTAGAAAAGGATGCAGGTGTTTCCCTTCAGTCACAGCTTACTCCCTTGCGGAGATTGCTGAGCATTCTGAGTCAAATCCGTCCACAGCTGCTTCTTCTGTTCAACTAAGAAGTTAGCAGGGAAACCTAAGTCCACCAGCCACCCTTTGTTGGGGGTTGTACAATTTTCCTTTCCACTCCTCACTACAGGTTATTGGAGTGACAGAAAGATCACAAGATCATGAAGGTGGCCAGGTGGGGACAGGCTCCATTCTGTCCTCCACCTGAGAAGAGCTTTCATTCATCCTTCTGTAACTCTTTCACTCATGCTGGCACAAGTAGGAGAGCATGTTCTGCATCCTGATGACCCAGGCTTAGCTTAGCGTGCACACAGTCTTCCCCACGTGGGATTTAAATAGCAGTGAAGACGTGATGTTACTGAGGACTTGTACAAGGAATAGAGCAGAAATTAGATTAAGGTACTTTGAAAAAAATGACACTGTGGCCCCTCGCAAAGCCGGGGGTTGTGCTCAGTGTCACTAGCTCAGCCTTGGCAATCACGTCAACTTTGAATTCTATGTCTGCTTTTCCTTCAGGAGCCTAGGGCCAGGGCCTTCTAGGTCTCCCATCTTTCCCTAAGATCAGTGTCTGCCTGTCTGTCTCTCTCTCAGGACTAAGGGCTTTTGAAGGTAGTGACAGTCTTTCCACTTATTTTTAGTACCTCAAGACAAATGTTTGTTGAATGAATGAATGAATATGTCCCTAGTCCTAACTGTGTGCACAGGGTGATGGGCCATAATGGCCCCCTTGGGGAGGGCAACTGTTTGGAGTCAGAAAAATCCCAGTGTCTTAGTGACTCCATAGACCAGCCCTGCCTTCCCAGCCCAGCTATGACAGGAGAGAAATCCATATGCAACTTGCTGAAGTCATTTGGGGTGCGAGGCCACACCGCTAAGCCCACACCCTGACTACTGCAAGATGTCTGCTGCTCCAAGTGTGGCCGCTCCTCAGAAGTGAGGCTGTGGACAGTAGCCAGTCAGCCCAAGGGGCGGGAGGCCGAGGACACTGGGCACACGCCCCTCAGGTGCCACCCCTGCCTTAGACAGATGGAGAGGCCCATGTGGCTGCTGAGAGCAGAAACTGACTTTCTGGCTTGGTGAGAGAAGGGGACAGACTACAAGTGTCACCTTGGGAGGTGTTGGATCCCCAAGAATGTGGTTCTGACTTAGGTTATGCCCTGCTCCCCCTTCCCTTCAGAATCTCTCAATGAAGGCCTGCCCAGGGTCCCTTCCTGATTTTCTCAAAGTCATAGCCAAGGTTAAGAATTTCTACTCTTCAACCTTCTTACTTCTCCCCAAATATTAAAATTTAATGCAGATCTGCCAGGAATCAGCTGAGCCACCTTTTTTGTTTTTTTAGTTTTAGCAAGAATTTATTTTAATATAACAAGATAAAAGTAGGGAAAATTTTGGAGAGGCAAAAAGCACCTCATGCTAGAAGTGCAGTGGTGGGAAACAAGCCCCTAAGAAAGCTGTCCGTGTGTTTGTTTTGAGATGGGGTCCTGCTTTGTAGCCTTGCACTCACTATGTAGCTCACATTTTTTTTTTTTTTTGTCTTTTTGGCAGAACTTGGGCTTATGCAGGCTAGGCAGATGCTCTACCACTTGAGGTCACTCCACCAGTCCTTTTTTTGTGTTGCATATTTTTGAGCCAGGGTCTCTTGAACTATTTGTCTGGGCTGGCTTCAAACCTCGACCCTCTCTGCCTCCTGAGTAGCAAGGATTACAGGCGTGAGTCACCAGCACCCGGGCTGACCTCAAACTCGATTCTCTTGCCTCTGCCTCCTGAGTGCTGGGATTACAGATATAACCACCATGCCCGACTTGCTGAGCAATGTCTTCTGAGGCTCAGCTTCTTTGTGCACGCAATGCATACCACCTCCACCCTGCAGCCTGAAAACACAACTACCCCTCACCTGCCTTTATTGAATGCATTTTCTTCCATATGCTTTGTATTTTGTGCACTTCATGGTTTTCTTCTTCAACACAAGAGGTTTTCTTCACTACACTGTATAAATTAGCGTAGTCATAAAAACACACACTTGAAAATTTGTGCAGAATAATCTGCACGCTTCTGCATGCAGCTCTCTGAAAGTTCTGCCACTCCTATGGTTTATTCTCCAGTTTCAACCCCCTCATGGCTGCCTTGCAGCTCTCAAAAAGGAAACTGAACACTGGCTTTTCTCTTTTCCTCAAGAAGAAACAGGTCCTGCCTGGGGTGTTGGTATCAGTGAGAGGGCAGAGGATATGGGGAAAGGGTGCAGGAGGGCGAATGTGGTGGAAATATGTACTCATGTATGAAAATGGAGAAATGAGAACTGTTGAAACTATTCCAGGAATGGGGTAGGTGGGATAAAGGAGAGTGATGGAGGAGGTAAATTCAACTGTGATATATGTCACATTAATAATAATAATAAAACAAATGGCACAAAAAAAATGAACTGTGGAATCAGCTTATCCCCTTCCCTCCCCAAAGCTTTGTAAGACACGGACTTAGGGTTGCCAAGGCAGGCTTCTCCCACATGGGTAGCACAGGGACGTTTTAGGACCCAGACACCTTAAGCTGAACCCCTTCCCAATCAGCTTACCTGCACGCCGTACTGTGGACCCTGGTGCTGTGCAAATCAGGAATCAGGGCAAACTGAGGAAAACCGCGCCTTCCTGCCCTACTGTTGTCTGGTGGGTGTAACTGCAAAACAGCAGGAAGGGGAGGGGACAACGGAGGCACGAGTGTCTTGGAAGGGCTTCAGGAATCAGCTGCACAGTCAGGTTGCATCCTCTACCCGCACCATGTAGTGTCAAACACTTGGTTCCTTTAAGAAAAAAAATTTGTCTTTTTAAAATGAAACGAGGAAACTCAAGGTGTCCCTCCAGGTGGAGTCTGGAGGAAGGAATCCCCTCCGTGACTTCCCCTCGTCATGTGATGCTTGTGCCTGAGGGCTTCTCAGGGGGCTTTGGGTCAATCCTGGGCAACAGGACGAAAATGAAGATTGTAGTAGTGGCCGTGTCATTCGGATGCTGCATGGTTTGGAATCACGACCTCTGCTAGATCTTGGTCCCTTGGTCATCTGGGCCTGCACACGTCCGTGGGGTTCCTTTAGACTTTAGGCATTCAGGTGGGTGAGGACTGTGCCCACCACCTCATGCCCCTGCCTCTTTACCCTTTCCTACCAAGTGCTTAGTGAGACTTAAAACACGGTTTCAACAGGACAAAGGGCCCCTACTCTGTTCTGACAGGTGCCAAGATCTCTGTAGGGAGTGGGATCTGTGGGTGCCTGAAAGCCTCCGCTCAGCAGAGCTAGCGACACCCCAACTCTACTCTCCACTGGCCGTAATTTCTCTCTCCCTCCTTGTCTTTGACAGGGTAGCCCAGACTGGCCTAGAACTCATGATCTTCAGCCCCAGCCTCCCAAGTGCTGGGATTACCAGTGACCCCACTAGTGATGGTCACTAGTCCCTCCTCCCACCCTGTCTGAGACTTGCTGGGACAGCTGAGCAGCCTGCACTCCTGTCCTCCTGACCAAGTGATTGTCTCCCAAGTCATCCTCTGTCTTGGATTTGAAACCCGGTCTCTCCACTGCAACCAGACCAGCTCCCAATTTAGGCAACACTGACCACAGCCTGCCTGGAACTCTGACCACTTTAGGAAATCCCAAATGCCACCACGAGCCAGTGGATCACTTGGCTTCTACTCACTACTCTAGTCTCACTTCAATTCCAGCTTCGTCTCGGCGCAGGCCCTGCCAGGCTTGGCTGAGCCCCATGGGCTCCTCTCCCCAGGACCCTGCAGGGAAGCCCTCTCAGGAGTCAGGTTCCCTGGCCTGGCTACTCACCAGGGGAAAGGGCCCCATTCCCCAAAGTCACTGTGTGCCTGTCTCCCCACCACTCCTGCTCCTCTGGAGGAGCTGGTGTCCTCGGTGTGTGGGGTAGGCAGCTAGCATCACTGAGCTCACTTCCCCCAATCCTCCCACAACTGAACACCGCTCTTCACGTCTACATATGGAGTCATCTTGGGCCACCATCCTGGTGTCGCCGACTTCCACCCAAGCAGAGCCTCCCCAGTCCAGCCCAAGGAGGGGGCTGGGCTCCCTGAAAGCTGGTGGTCACTTAGGAGTACACAAACAAAAACAAGGCGTGGCCTTGGCAACACACAGGAGCCCTTTTCTTATTAGTCTCAGCAAACAATGGGCTATTTACTGAGCTTGTCCAGGCTGCTAATTACAGAAGGAAATTCTTATCTGCCCCACCACAAAGGGTAAGGGCAGCTAGGGCAGGAGGGTATACCTCCTAGCGAGGGACAGCCCCAATCTATGTCCTCATAGACTCATGCATGTTCTGGTCACCCACCCCCCACCATCCAGGACCAAAGCTGTGACTACAAACTGAGATATCCACGGCTGGAGATGTTGCTCAGGGTGGAGGGCCTGCCTAGCCTGTGGGAAGCCCCTGGACCCTTCCCTAGCAGCAGAAGTAAAAAAAAAAAAAAAAGCCCCAGAAGGACTTCATGGAACGTGTGGTGATCGTCTCAGTTTCCCTAGGGCCTTGCTGCACACACACCCACCTGTGCTTTAATCCGGCCTATCCCTGGATGGCTGCTTCTGGGATCAGTCAGCCCAGCAACACAGGGCAGGACGGTGTGCAAATCCCACTGTCCCTGCACTCCCAGGCTTTCCTTTGTCATACTGTCGCTATCCCATTTTACTATGGAAATGCAATACTAGAACCAGTCTGGCAAATGAATTTTAATATACAGATACAAAATGACAAGTACAGATTCACAGCATTTACAGAAACTATCCAAATAATGTTGTAAATATTTTTTTTACAAAAAACTTTAGTCAACAAAAATACATCTCTTATAGAGCCTACTTTGGCTGTCAAAGGTAATTCACCGGGTAAGAAGTGTCATTTCCTTTATACAGACACCTTCATGTGGATAAACGAAAAGTTCACCAGAAGCCTCGCAAAGCAGGAAGCGAGTCACACACTATAGGTACTAATATGTACAAAATGACCAATTATTAAGTTACAGAATCAATTCGAAGTATTTTCTAAATATAAATGTCAATGCCTATGAGACACGTAAAGGCAACGATGAACAGCATCTTGTAGCTAAGTAAACTTACATAAAATGTGTGGGAGCCTGGGTGTACCCCCTCAACACACACACCAGCTACAAGTTTCCACTTACTGTGCCCAGTCTTTTCACCTCTACTTCCGCTGCTCCCTGAAAAGCAGCATGAGAGAGAACAATTTGTGGATTAAGTGTGCAACAGGGAAAACTTTGCCAGCGGTCAAAGCCAGAAGCTGGGTCCAGTATCTTGGCCTGTAAGCCACAGAAAGGACATTGATTCATGTTTACTGGCACCGAACTCCAAGGGACACTTCTGCTGCTTCTCTCCTTGACAAAACCATGCAAAACCCCTGGCGCAGCTCCAGTACGCAGGCTGCTCTCTCTGGTGGGAGCCAAGGTTGACCCAGGTTGTGCTGAGGAGTATCAGCGACTTTACACCTGCGGAGCAGAGCTTCCCAGCCGGCCAAAGGCCAGCTCACCTGACTTGGACTGATGATTTCCAGTGTGAACTGAATTCTGAATTGAATGCACTTTTGCTTTGTGTCTAGCCAACAGCAATGTCTATGGTACTAAACTGCAACTGGGTCTAAAAAGGCACCACATGATTCAGAAATGATGTGAGATGGTGTCAACATGTTTTCAACCACAGCGTCCCACCCAGCAGCAGAAAACGAAATTCACATCTGATGAACACAGCCATCCTAGCAAACTGCCCAACTCCCTCTTTTCAGTTTGCAGGGCCAGAGACAAGGAATGTTATTTTTCTAGGATTCTTCAGATTTTGCTTATAACTACCATCATAGACTTTAGGGCTGTTACACACTTCAGTCATGATCAGCAAAGAGAAGGCTGCTTTTGACCCAAGGTCACTTCAACTGTCTCTCAATAGGGCTGGCAATTCTGCAACATTAAAGATAGGACAAATGAAATTCATCAAAATCTTCAATTATCTTTCTTTTTTCCTTTTGGTCCACTCACAGGGTGTGTGTGTGTATGTGTGTGTGCGTGTGCGTGTGTGTGACAGAGAGAGAGAGAGAGAGAGAGAGAGAGAGAGAGAGAAGAGGGAGGGGAAGGGGGGAGGATTGGATTTTCCCAATGAAATTCACACAGAATTTAGGTAAGAAACTTTTTGTTGATTTTTTTCTGGTGAACATGTGACTTAAATCAAGAAGGAAGCCTGGCAAACTGAAAATAAGAATACTTGAAGCCTTCTTACTAAGAACCCAGGCATTTAGTAGCAAAATCCAAAACAGACATAAAGTCAAAGGATGTTCTAGCTTTTAAAACATACATTAGTTTTCAAAATCCAAGAAGGATCTACCCATGACAGACATTTGATCCAGTGATTCTTACACTATATAAAACTGGGGAAATCCAGGGTTTTGAACTTGATGCAATAAAAATGTGCCCCGATGTTCATGATCCTCTGTCAGGAAGTCCATGGAGGTAGGTGGGAACTGGAATTTAGGGCCCGGCTGGGAATTACCTTAACAAAACAGAAAGCATTTCTTCACTGTCCACCAGTAAACACTCGCTGATGGAAACCCTCTCTCTATGTGACGTCTACTTGAACTGGTCCTCACTGAAAATGTAGCAAGCAAACATTCTCCTCATTTCCTTAGAGCAACTGTCTTGTATTAAAACAACAAAAATTGTTCCAATTATTGTAGTAAAACTCTAGCACAGAAAAGCATGTTAAATAGTTTCCAAAATATATCATTACATTTTGTTAGTAAAAACGTCAGTTATATAAATGGAACAAGGACACACACACACGCTTTTATATAAATGGAACAAGGACACACACACAACACACACACACACACACACACACACACACACACACACACACACACACACACACACACACACACACACACGCTTTTGTGCCTGAGGCCACAGCACCTCTTCTGTCAGGGTGGGGTGCAGCATGGGGGTGTTCAGGAGTCCACAGCAGCAGCCCTGGGCTTTTGGCTACATGACCTCCCAGCAATGCTGCTTTTAAGTAAACTCAAAGGTACCCCTGGCAGGGTCAGGAATAGCCACAGAATGCCCCAAGGGCCCACCAGAAGGAGTCCAGAGTGATGTTTTCCTCATGTATGACATCACTTCCTTCAGGAGTAGCTCTGAATATTGGGGAACTGCCCCCTTTGTCTTTGACCTCACAGACTGGTTTATTCTTAAGCACAGGCCTATGAGAGAAGAAAGCACTCTGTAGCACACAGGAGTTTCTAAAGGGAAACCCACAAGTTGTGTAACATAATACCCCCTGCAGTGTACTGAGTGGATTAAAATGCAGTAACTTCCATCACACTTTACATCACAGACAAGGATAGGGAGAGGACCAGCTGCACCGATCAGCCTGGGTGGCCTGCAGGCCTGGGGATTCTGCTAAGGCTGCTTCTTAAGGAAAGAGTCTTCAGGAGCCGCTGGCTTGCTGGCTAGCACAGCCATGCACTACTGGTTTCAGGTCAGAAGAGAAAGGCAGTTGCAGATCCCCAGGAAGCTTTGCCCTTGTTTTCTCCATGGGATGTCCATCTTTGTTGCATCGCTGGCTGGAAGTTAGAAACAACCACTGCAAACTGTGCAGGGATGCTCTTAAGAATTTTTCTGACCAGTGCTTCTTCACATTGCCCAAACCGAACTAAAAGAGCCTTCATATTCCAAGCCGTGTGATGGCATCAGTCTCTCAGGCTGCGATGAAAGAGCAAAATGTGACCTTTGCTCAAGGCGCTACCCATAAAAGGCACTCGAGGACAAAGCAGCTTGCAGCCCTCCACCCCACCCCCCCTCGCAAAGCAGTGCTGCAGGTGCCTGCTGTATCATGTCTCTCCTGGTGAGAGGAACCGTGAAGGATGCAGCTCACACTGCTGTTTGGCACCTGTGTGGACAGAGGTGACATCAGGGAACACCATGGCCACCTCCCTGAAGGCTACAGAAGGGGTAAGGGCTCACCTTCTAGGGGTGACCAGACCTAATGAGGGAGTATACCCTGCCTTCCCCTGCCTTCCCCTCCCCTCCCCTCCCACGCGTCCTTCAAAGTCAAATGCAGAGACTGTCCTCAAACAAGTTATCCCTTAGGGACAGGAAGGTCTTGGCGCTCTGACTGAAAGCACAGCAGGAGTATGCTGGTCCCTGTTGTCAGGGTTCCCTGGAGAGCGTGACCTTGGCTCCCAGGTCCCAGCCCCTCAGAGAGCTCCTGGTTTCCCTGTGTAGGATGAAGCCATGTGTGCTGAGCTCTCTCCTCCACCCCATAAAGGATCTCTGGGGTGAAGATGAAGCCAACTCCTTCCCTCCTTCATCGATCCCCAAAAGCCCAAGAAACACACATGTCCTCCTCGCCGTGCCTAGGGCGGCCTCACTTCCTGAAGGGGGCCAGTTTGTGGAAGGTGTGCCAGAAGAGAGAGGGCTTCCTCTTGGGCTCAGCCAGGGCAAAGACCTGCTGCTGGGGGACGCTGGTGGGCACGGTGACGTGGCGCTGGTGCAGGGGTGGCAGGTTCTGGTGGGGTGGGGCCACGGGGCATCCACTGTAGCCTAACTCAGGAGGGGAGAAAAAATGCAATGAGTCACTCAACAGCCACAAAGGAAACCAACATGCCAGGACTGAAGTTCCCTCACGGCCGTCCTAAGAAACACCACCTTCAGACACCTGCTGCATTCAGAACCTGAATCTACCCAAAACCCTCCACGGAAGGGAAGCGAGACACAGACTGTGTGAATCATCCGTGCTGCACAGCGTCTGTCCACACAGGAATTAGAACTGCACTGCCAGGAGGTGAGAAACAGTGAGATGCTTTCAACAGGGCCTGCAGCTCCCCTAGCCTCCAAGTCCCTCATGGCCACACACACGGTGGAATTATGTGTGTGGGGGAAATTCTTTGATCTCTCTGTGCCTTAGTTCCCAAGTCTCAAAAATGAAGGTGACAGTACCCACTTGTCATAAGAATTAAATGAGTGTAGGTAAAGCGCTTAGAAGAGCGTCCCACACTGTATGATATTAATCAGAATGGTTTCGTTAGAGAAGGCATTTTAAATCTGCACACAGGGAATTACAATCAGCCTTAAGAGCAAAGGGAACCATATAAGTCAACATGATATCATGAGCCAGGTGCTGGGGGCTTACCCCGTAATCCTAGCTACTAAGGAGGCAGAGATCAGGAGGATCAGGGTTCGAAGCCCGGCCCAGGCAAATAGTTCAAGAGCCTATCTTGAAAAAACCCAGCACAAAAAAGGGCTGATAGAGTGGCTCAAGTGATAGAGCGCCTGCCAGAGCTTTGAAAGATGATAGGATGCAGTTCAAGTCTGTCCCTCACACAGGCTCTCCTCATCCTAAGGGAGACAGAGGATGACCCAGGGAGAGGGCCCAATGCGACCAATGCCTAAATGGTAGTGTCTTCCCATTCTTTCAGAGCCTGGCTGCACAGTGAGTGACTCAATACAGACAAGCTAGAGAATTCCAACAAACTCATATTTACTAGTCTTCTGCCATTAAAAGTAGACTCACAAAAAATAAAACAAAATGTCTTGAAGATACTTTTTACTTAGTAAGGCCAAAAAAAAATTGCATTTGCACCAAGAAAGGGGGAATGTGTCATTTGGTAATGACCTTTTCTTGGTCCATTAGCTGGGGGCCTCTCAACACAGTCCTGGGCTTGAATGGTTCTTGCCTCTGCATTTCCAGTTAGGAAGATACTGAAAGGGACAAATTTCATAGAATTTCCTCCCAGAATGGAAAAGTCCATCTGAATAAAGTTTCTTGGAATAAAATCGTTATTGAAGCCAGGGGTGGTGGTGCAGGTCTGTAATCCCAGTACTTAGGAGGCCGAGGCAGGAGGACAGTGCATGAGGCCAGTCTAGACTACAAAATGAATCCCCACCTCAGAAAAAAACAAAAAAGAAACAAAAGCAAAACCCATGTTACTGAACCTCTGGAGGGCTAGGTCATTTGTATTATCTGTGCTGTGGAGATATCTGTGTGTGGCCTGGGGACTCACTCTCCCAGAAAGCCCCACTGACTTCTTTTTGTTTCCCTCATTGTCTGATGCATGGGACCTGGAGATCACTGTACCTAAACCAGGTGCAGGCTATGGTTGCCAAGCAATTTGGGGATGGAGACCCCAAGAATGTGACAGTCCCTGCTTTACCTCAGACTGGTGACCCGGTGGCCCAGTGGTAACACCATGAGGGTCCTGGCAGAGCTGGGAGGTCTGCAGCCCCCTGGCACCACCTCAGAGAGGTGTGTTTCCACCTTTAAAACCAGACCCAAATTCTCTAGCGACTCGTGACTTTGGGTCTGTTCTTCCCCACTGGCTTCTCCTCCCAATACTGTCACCATGTGACCCAGGCTAGGAAGACGAAGGCTTCTCCACTCCTTACCTTTGGACTTGCCTTGTCCTGCCTTCTGAGCATTTAACATGGCGAGTTTCTTTTGATTTTCTGGAATTTCCATTCCTGGATTTAGAAACAGATGTGAACTAGATTCAGAACACACACCAGACATATTGCAGAACAAACCCTGAACCACGGCTCACACTGGTGCTGCGGTGTTTGCTGCAACCTGTAGCAAAGAACCCGAGGAGAGATGGAAAGACAGGAAAGAAGTGGAAGAAGCTGACACAGGCACACCTCACAGTTATCCTCTAAACCAGGATTGCTTGCTCATTCATCCATTGATTCACTCATTCATGTATTTATGTATGTTTGTTCATTCGTTTTTTGAGACAGTGTTTTGCTATGTAGCTCAGGTTGGCCTCAAATTCCTCCTCTATCTGCCTCCCAAGTATTGAGATTACAGGCATGTACCATCATGCCCGATGTTAAGCCTGGACGTTTAAAAGAGTGAAATGGAGTGCTGTTGCTAATGACATGCAGACTCTTGTATAGAGCTGGCACTTCTGGGCACAAAGTCACCCTAATTGCAGCTGGAAAGCCCCAATCCCAGTATGGAGAAAGCATAGCAAAGGGACCCCAGGCCTGCTCCCCTGCATGTGATGGGAGTTCTGGGGGTTGTGATTCTATTTACACAAAGGTTCTGCCTGAGGACTGCGAGTGGACTCTGTACCCCAGCTGTGAGCAGTGTGTGCCCTGAACTTGCCCCAGCATAGTTTGGTATTGGAGGGACTGGGATGGATGCTGTCTGTATATAGTGGGCAAACTAGGGGAAAATGAGCCATGCTGGGAAAACCGGGGACGAGAAAGCCTTTCAGCTTTGGAGAGGAGGAAGGACAAACGAGCAGTGGCTATGGCTGGTGCTGGCTGGTGCTGGCTGGCCTCCTGCAGGTGAGGAGCACCTGCTCTACTGTGGCAGGCTGACTGTTCTCTGTTCCACTCCTCACTTGACCTGAGTCACTGCCTGAGCCCCACTGTGCACCTCTGTGTGCTCTGTTCCCTGGCCTTGGTTCCTGTGTTTGCCTAGAGTCTGTCCCTGAACGGTCTTGATGTCTCCTGTGAACTCCATGCCCTGTTCCCTTGACATCTTCTTCCTCCTGGGCCCAACCTGGCCAGCCTGGGCTTGGCCCTCTCCAGCCTGGTTCATGAAACTGTCTCCAGGGTCTGCCCACCTAGAGTGCCAGTTATTGAGACTGGCATCCTCTTCCAGGCAAGGGCCTGGGGCCCACTTCACCCACACCCTTCCAGTTTCCAGACCCCTAGGCCTTGCTCATTCCCCATCACCAGGCCTGCCCTTCCTTCCTTCTACGTTGAAGGACAGCTGAAGAGACTTTAGGATGTCCTCTCTTGTGGAAATCCAAATCCAAACACTCCAACTCACAGGTGAGTTCAAGGCCTGTACCAGACAACATGGAGTGACAGGTCAACTGGGGATTTGGTGGTTCTGTCACTTTGCATTTTGTTAACTGTCACTTGCACCTATCTGAAGAACTCTGGAGGGCAGGGTGATAAGCTCACTGCACAGGGCCAGTTGCTGGGAGTCAGGTTTCCTCTGAGTCCAAAGGACACCCAACTAGGGGAGGAAGGAGTCCCCTGTGAGGCGAGGTCATGCCCTGGCAGTCATCTCAGGAGACTCTTGCTTCTGATGCAGCCCAGCCTAACAGACTTGTAAATCCCTTCAGCTCTAACACAGGCCAGTGAAACCTCCCGTGGGCATTAGTAAAACCCAGCCCAAGCCTCGAGGTGCTGGCTGAATACAGGCAACACTGGGCTGACAGGTACAGTATGGTTCCTTGTTTCCTCCCACAGTGAGGGAAGGACAGGGGCTATGCCTGCCCCACCGTCCTGGAGCACATGGGCCAAGGTGGGCTGCACAGACCAGTGTCTCTCATCCAACCTCCATCTCCCATTGGACAGCTGGTGTTCACAACCCTAATTTGTTTGGGAGGCTCTGGAACTCAGGCTTGCAGGCCATGGGTGCCATTACTGTCACTGTCACTGCCACTGCCACTGCCTTGGGGCAGCTTCAGTCCTACAGCATCATGCAATGCCAGGGCCAGCAGAAGCTGGATGGTGAGGCAGAGGTTCAGGTTGAAGATCCCTCATCTGAAACACTTTGAACCAGAAGTGTGTCATGCTTCAGACTGATTTTAGACTTTTTGATATCTTGGGGATGAGATCAATGTCTAAACATAAAACTCAGTTACGTTTCATGTACACCTTAAACACACAGTCTGCAGGGAATTTTATACTGTATGTTCAGTGCACCTGCATTCCATCTGGGACCCCTCACTCATGAGTCAGGTGTGGAATTTTCCACTTGTGACATCATATTGGTGCTCAGCCAGTTCCAGATTTTGAAGCATGGGGAGCTCAGCTTTTCCGATTAGAGACGGATGCACAGCCTATACAAGTGTACTACTAAGTACAGGGACATTGCTCTGACTATAATGCATGGCACGTGGTTCAAGGTATGAAAAGTGGGGAATACGTAGGCAGAATTAAGTGTGAACTGACCAGGGCAGCGAGGGGAATTCGAAGTGCTTTGCAAGGCACTGTGGAAGAGGAGGCCTCGAGACTCACCTGGGGGACAGTCAGTAAAGTGTGGTGTGATCCAGAGTCACCTGAGCTGGTCTTAACAGGGTCTAGTTCCTTATGGTTCAATTTCCTCACCAGTAAAATGGGTTTGACAGAAACCACACCCTAGGAATCTATGGAGACAGTCTCTACACGGTGCAGCAGATGTAGAGTTACTATGACTAGGCTCAGAGTAAATAAGGAATATGTGTTGCTTGTGCTAGTGACATCTGCCATGGTCTGTCTTATGAACATGTTTGGGATTTGTTTTTTTTCTCTTTTCCCATGGCCGAGGGCTGCTCACCCATCTGCTGGTCCTCCTGCACCCGCTGCCTCTCCTCTGCACAGGCCTGCAGCCACCTGGCCTTGTCTTCTTGTTTTTTGGCACAGAACAGATGAACCTCATCTGTAGTCCTGCTGACGAGCTTGAAGGCATTTCTCACACTGAGGTTCCAGTCCTTGTCCCGCCCATCCTCCACGTCCACGAGCTCCATCTCGTCCATGTCCGTACGGCCCTTGTAGTAGAGCATGTCCCTGCGCAGCAGGTCCTTCTTGCAGGCCACCAGCTGGTGGTCAAACAGAAAGAAGGTTCGCTGCTGGCTCTTGCCTTGCCTAGTGATTTTGGTCAGCTCCCCAGAGTGAATCAGCTCCGAGCTCCGGTCCAGAAGGTCCAGTCCCTAGAAGGATGAAAGCACACGTTACATCTTCCAATTCAGATTCCTTTTGGCGTCAATGACCTGGGCACAGTCCTTTAGACTGTCTATTGCCTGCCCCCACACACAGGTGGGCAGAGCCTCAAAGGCCATTGTAACCTCAGTTTCCTGGTTTCCCTGGCCATAAGATGTCTCTCTTTTATTTCCTACAGTACCTCTGTATTACCTAGCCTAACCCTCTGGTGAGAACCATGCTAAATCTAGCCAAGATCTGTAGTCTCTGATGAAGACTGGTCTTCTATGAATAAGGAGGCATCAAAGAGGTCTTAATGTACTAGACACAGTACCAAGTCTGTGGCTTGAGCCAGGTGTGTAGCAGCTCCCTGGAACAACTAGTTTGAGATCTTGGAAACAAAAGGCCAGGCAGCAAACTGCCAGCAAGAAATTAGCACACTAGCTCTCTAACCTATCTCCTTAGAGTCTGAAATTGGAAAGAAAAAGCACACTTTAAAAAAAAAATTTTTTTTTTTTGCGGGGGTGGAGGTAACTGGGATTTAACACAGGGCTTTGAGCTGGTTAGGCAGGCGCTCTGCCACCTGAGCTGTGTCTATAGCCTGAAAATACACTTTTATAATATTTAGCTTGGATCTAATCCAATGTCACTTTATGGCATTTGGTATAACATTTGCCTTCGTTTTATAAGATTTTATTCTTTAATCCCAGTCATACACGGTATGTTTTGGAAGCCAAAAAAGCTTGACTTCAAAATATTTCTTCTATTTATTTGCCCGAAGCAATTCTGTGTCCTACATTCTTCACTTACAAAATAAGTGGTCAGATTTGGTGATCTGGGGTCTTTCCAAGCTTCCCAAGTCTACACAGCTCTTGAAAAATAAGCATTTCTCTCCATCTTTCACTGCTATGATCTATTTCAACAAAAATCCTAACTTCTCACTCCAAACCTGCTTGCTCTTCTCAGAAAGTCAGTTCTGACTCTCCCAGGAGGAAGCAGGGCAGATCTTACTTAGTCCAACTACCACGCAGTCAAGATTAGCAGGGGTTGAGCACAGAAGAGACCAGTACAGACTGTGAAGTCAAGCTGCCTGCCTGGGTTCAAAGCCAGATCTGCCACTTTCTCACTATGTGGCTTTGGGCAACCTACTTACCCTTTCTGTTCTTCATTTTCTTCATCATTAAATGGGGGTGACGATGGTGCCAGATGTGTGGTAAACAATGCAGGCACTATCTCTTGTCACCGTATGAGTGTGTGTGTAAACAGGTAACAGGGAGTGTATCTGCTGGGCCATTTTTGTGGGCTCTGTCACGTGATGTATTTGTACTGGATTACATAATGCTCACAGTAGCCTGAGGTAGGTAATAGTTTCTTCCGCAACTTAAAGATTAAACAAACAAACAAAAACCACTAACTAATTTTCCCACGTTATATAGGAATGAAATGTACCGTATATTCCTACCACTGTGCCCTGTGACTACCTGTGCACTGGCCCCCTTGGCCCCTTGGGCGGAGCGGGGGCGGGGGGCAGGTAATGGATGGAAAGCTCACTTACTTTCCGTGTCAGGGGAGCCAGAGGCCATGAGATCAATTAATTACGGACACTCTTCAGATTTCGCTCTTCATGGGAGTGAGGTTTAAAGTAGCTGGTGGTAAAATGCAACAACATGTCTCCAGATACCAGGCCATGTGTAGCATGTACACAATTGAAGCCAAGACTGCACAGTATCAATCAGCATGTTAACACAGGCCATCGCTAGGTCAAGGGTCAGGAGGGGTGTGTGGCACTAAGTGTGTATGTGTGTGTGTGTGTGAGAGAGAGAGAGAGAGAGAGAGAGAGAGAGAGAGAGAGAGAGAGAGAGTCCCACTCACCTCCCAGCCCACGATGGACACCTGCCAGCGAGCGATCTTGTCGATGCTCTCCAGCTTACGCTTTCGCTCATTGATCAAGCAGGCCACGTTCTTCATGGCCTCATAGGCTGCCTTGATGTTGTTGTAATCACTGCAAAATGCAAAGTTAATTGCAATCATGTGACATGCAACTCCAAAATGCGGGCTGACAAAATAATCCCTTATTTGTACACCAACAGTCTAGACCAAGTGGCCTTTGAATAACAGCCACTGTTTCCTTTTGCTTGTCTCCTGTGAATAGACTCCAGTCTGCATAGGTTGAGGGAGCCGATGGAAAGCAATTCACAATTCTTTCAATAAGAATGTTTTCACTCATTTCCCAGAAATCACAATGAATGAAAGTAAATGCCATAAGAAACAAAGTTTTAGTTGGTGACTTTGGCTTATTTTTGATAATACAGAAAGAATGGTCTTCATTATTGCTTTGATTCTGACTTGATCAGTTTTGCTATATAAAGCACTTTAAAAACCACTACCACGTCAAGAGTGATTATGTGTAGCAAGTCTCACCTTTTACCCTGGTCAGGAAGGGATGCGAAGACACAAGCTGCAAAGTCTGATCTGCTGAGCTGTGTTGGTAGGTGCTAACAGGCTGCTTGCCTCACCAACAAGTCCTCATTTCTGCACATCACAGCCAAACCAAACTAAAATGTTTCCCCCAACAGGCTCTTGGCCCGGTGTATCTAAGACTAATACTAAAAACCATGAACTGGAGTTCTAATCTACACACAGGCTAGAACACAGCTTGCCCAGAGTCTGAAAATGTTACAATCAGGTTTTGCTCAGTGTCACTAATTTGGGGACATGTAAACAGACTGAGTTTTTTACTTTCCTATGTTGTCTTGCAGGACAGACAGAGCCATGGAGTCTCAGAAAGACTGAACTAGGATCCTCCTGCATAACTGGGAAGAACACCTTGAGGGCAGATGCTATGGGCTATGTACCAAACACAGTTAACACGGCTCCCGGGATGTCCCTGGTGCTGTCCCTCACGCTGACAGTGTCTGTAGACAGGCCTCTCACAGAAGCAGAGCGCAAAGAGGAATGAAAATCATACATGGGGGCTGTCCTAACAACAGGAGCAAAACCCCACAGAGGGGCCTCTAGCAATGGAAAGGGTGCAAAATTCTCAGTGTAATTCCAGAATGTAAGGGCTTTGAAGAATCTGTGCTCTGCTTTACTTAAGACAAGGAAATGGGTTTTTCTCATTTCCTTTGAAATAACTCTTTAAAAAAAATAGTCAAAACTGCAAATGCTCATAGGGAAAAATGCCCTTGAAAAGATGCCACATGCCTATGATCCCAGCTACTTGGAAGGTGTAGGTGGGAGGGTTGTAGTGCAAGGCCAGCCTAGGCACAAAACCACAATACGCTATCTGAAAAATGACTAAAGCTAAAAAGGTCTGGGGACATGGTCAAGTGGCAGAGCATCTGCCTAGCAAGTGTAAGGCTCTCAGTTCAAAATCTAGTACCAGTGTGAGAGAGTGAGACAGACAGAGAAAAAGGCAGAGACATGGAGAGACAGACAGAGACACAGAGAGAGAGAGAGAAACATCACCTACGGCAGAAGACTGGGGTGCAGTGTTCTGGCCACAGCCTTCCCATCCTGGAGTGTGGTGCTCTGAGCTGCTTGCTCACATCTTTCAGGAAGTCCTTGCTTCTTAGTTCTCTTATTTATTTTCTCTGGACCCTCATCATAATGCCTTTATTCTATTTTGTTTTTTCTAACTTCTACTGATTTCTGGTTCTCTTGATTTCTCTATTTTGTCTGCTGGACTGTTCTGATTTTCCCATTAAAGACAGCTCTTTTTTTTTATATGTATTTCAAGAGCTCCTTGCTTGTGTTCCCTTAGTCTTACTTTTCTGAACTGACACCCATATCTGTGGTCTATTGTTCAGTGGCCTGCTCTTGTTCTTTCAAGCCTGATCTCTGCACAGTAGTTCAGAGGCAGGGAAGACAGGGAAAGATCTACTCTCCGTGCCCTGTGGGGTGATACTTTTGTTCTGCTTATCCAGATACAGCAGTCCTCCCTTATGTAGTTTCAATTTCAATGGTATTGGTTATCTACGGTCAACCACAGGCTGAGGACATTAAATGGAAAATTCCAGAAATAATTCCTAAGCTTTAAAAACCTGTATCACTATTATTATTTATTGTATTTACCTCTTCCTGTGCCTAATTTATAGATCAATATTTTTCACAGGTATGTTTTTCCTAAACAGCCAGGTGTGATGGTACACATTGTAACTCCTGCACTACAAAGGCAAGTGCAGGAAGATCACCAGTTTAAGGACAGCTACAAAGCAAGACAGTATCTCAAAAAAACAAGGTTAAGAAGGTAGACTAATAGCATTCACCAATCCCTTGAACCTCAGAGAAATTGGCCAGGAACAGACAGCAAACAGCTATTTTTTGAGCTAGTTCACTTCTCTCTAAGTAGTGCTGGGGATCAGGCACTGTTCTTAGAACACACTTGGCAAAGGTTTTTTTTTTTTTTTCTTTTATTCATATGTGCATACAAGGCTTGGGTCATTTCACCCCCTGCCCCCACCCCCTCCCTTACCACCCACTCCGCCCCCTCCCTCTCCCCCCCACCCCCTCAATACCCAGCAGAAACTATTTTGCCCTTATCTCTAATTTTGTTGTAGAGAGAGTATAAGCAATAATAGGAAGGAACAAGGGGTTTTGCTGGTTGAGATAAGGATAGCTATACAGGGCATTGACTCACATTGATTTCCTGTGCGTGGGTGTTACCTTCTAGGTTAATTCTTTTTGATCTAACCTTTTCTCTAGTTCCTGGTCCCCTTCTCCTATTGGCCTCAGTTGCTTTTAAGGTATCTGCTTTAGTTTCTCTGCGTTAAGGGCAACAAATGCTAGCTAATTTTTTAGGTGTCTTACCTATCCTCACCCCTCCCTTGTGTGCTCTCGCTTTTATCATGTGCTCATAGTCCAATCCCATTGTTGTGTTTGCCCTTGATCTAATGTCCACATATGAGGGAGAACATACGATTTTTGGTCTTTTGGGCCAGGCTAACCTCACTCAGAATGATGTTCTCCAATTCCATCCCTTTATCTTTGAATGATAACATTTCGTTCTTCTTCATGGCTGCATAAAATTCCATTGTGTATAGATACCACATTTTCTTAATCCATTCGTCAGTGGTGGGGCATTTTGGCTGTTTCCATAACTTGGCTATTGTGAATAGTTCGGCAAAGGTTTTCTATAGAGCTACATCCAGTCCACTGGTGAGAAACTGTACCTCAACCTTGCCACTACCCAGTCCGGCCTGAACACTGCAAACAATTCAACTGAAAGAATACAGGAGACTAAAAGTTCCAACCAACAATCTGCCACTAGATGTGCAAATCCCAATGCAGGAACACAAGATATATGAAAAAATAAAAATTAAAAAAAGAAACAAAAAACAAGGCAACATGACTCCTCCAAGACTCAGTAATTCTGAAATTGTCTACTGACAATAAAAATGGTGGTGGATGAAATTCCAGATAAAGAATTCAAAAGAATAATTGTAAGAATGATCAAGAAAATCAAGAGGATATGAATAAACTCCTAAATAAATTAAAAGAGAATACAAATAAACAGCTGAATGAATTAGGGAAGATAATGCAAGGTATGAAAAAGTTATTAAAAAAACAGAAATTCTGAAAAAAAGCAAATTCAAATTTTGGAAATGAAAAGCTCAATATATTAAAAACTCAGTTGAAAGCCTTACCAGTAGACTGGATCAAGCAGAAGACAGAATGTGAAGGGTTGAAGACAAGGTAGATGAACTAAAACCTTTGAACAACAATAAAGAAAAGCAAAGCAAAACAAAAAAACCTAATAGCACAACATTCAAGACCTCTTGGAGCACCATTAAAAGACCAAACCTACAAACCATAGGTGTAGACAGAGAAGAACAAACTAAAGGCATAGAAATCATATTCAATAAAACAGTAGCAGAAAATTTCCCAAATCTTGGAAAAGAGATCTCTAAGTACAGGAGTCTTTTAGAACACAGACAAGACTAGAAAAGAAACTCCTCATGTCATAGTTAAAACATTAAAAATACACAAGGAAAGAATATTAAAAGTTGCAAGAGTGAAGCACCAAGTCACATACAAAGGCAAACCCTCCAGAATAACAACAAATTTTTCAACAGAAACTCTAAAACCGGGAGGGCTGGAACAATGTATTTCAAGCCCATCAAGAAAACAACTGCCAGCCTACATTACTGTATCTAGCAAAGCTGTCTTTTATAATTGAAGGAGAAATAAAATCCTTTCATGATAAACAAAAACTAAAGGGATTCATAAGCACTATACCAGCACTGCAGAAAATACATAATGGAATCCTATACACAGAAGAGAGAGATAAACACAACTATGGGGAATTAAGAAAGAGTAAACTCCATTACAAGAGCAGATTAGCAATTGAGGATAAGGAAAGAACTAAACATAGTTAAAAACAACAAAATGACAGGAATTAGAACATGCCTCTCAATAATAACTCTGAAAGTTAATGGTCTCATTTCTCCAATTAAGACACAGGCTGGTGGACTGGGTTAAAAAATAAGACACACCTGTTTGTTACCTACAGGAAATATACTTCAGCGGCAAGGACAAACACAAGCTTAAAGTGAAAAAATGGAAAAAGATCATCCAAGCAAATGCAGCTAAAAGGCAAGCAGGAAGAAGTGTACTCACATCTGACAAACTTCAAATTAAAGTTAGTCACAAGAAACAAAGGAGATTATTTTGTACTGATGAAGGGAACAAACCAATCAAGAGGATTTAACAATTGCAAAGACACATGAGAACAGCAGCACACTCAATTTCATAAAACAACACTACTGGACATAAAAGCTCAGACAGACCTGAACATAGTAACGGGATAACTTCAGCACCCCATTCTCACCAACAGATAGGTTATTCAGACAAAAAAATGAACAAAGAAACTTCAGAATTAAGTGACACTATAGATGAACCTAACAGACATCTACAGAAAATTCCTATAGAATACACATTCTCAGCAGGCCATGGAACATTCTTGAAAATAGATCATATTTTAGGACATAAAGCAAGTCTTACAAATATAAGGATATTGAAATAATTGTATTTTATAGACCACAATAAAATAAAACTAGAAACCAATAGCAAGAGGAACTACAGAAAATATACAAGCACATGGAGATGGAACAATACTTTTTTTGTACTGGGAAGTGAACCCAGGCCTTGTGCATGCTAGGCAAGTACTCCACTAGTGAGCCATACTCCCAGTTCTTTTTGTTTTGTATTTTGTTTGTCCGGGCTGTCCTTGAACTCATGATCCTTCTGCTTCTACTTCCCGAGTAGCTGGGATTACAGGCATGAGCCACCACACCCACTTGACCAACACGCTTTGAAATGATCAGTCATCAAAGAAATTAGGAGGGAAAATAAGAAAATCCTAGAAACAAATGAAAATGAAAACACAAAATTCCAGAACCTATGGGACAGGATGAAAGCAGTTCTAAGAGGGAAGTTTCAGTGACATATGCCTACACTAAAAAATTAGAGCAATCTCAAATAATCTAACGATGTACCTCAAGGTCTTAGAAAACAAGAATAAGTCAATCCTCAAGTTAGTACAAGAAAAGAAATAAAAATAGGAGGTGAAATTAATGCAATGGAAACCAAGGGAAAGGATTAATGAAACTAAGAGTTCATTCTTTAAAACAATAAACGAGATTGACAGACCCTTAGTGAAATTGACCAAGAAAGGGAAGGAAAAGACCCGAATTAATAAAGAGATTAAAAAAAAAAAAAAGGTGTTGTTACAACACCACTGAAATCCAGAGGGTCATTAGGGAAACCTTACATTCCAACAAGCTAGAAAATCTGGGAGAAATGGATAAATTTCTAGACAACGTGAGCTACCAAAACAGAAACATGAAACGCAAATAACTTAAGATCATGAGTCATGACACTGAAACAGTGATTAAAACACCTCCCAGTAAAGAAAAACCCAGGATAGGATGGATTCATAGCCGAATTTTACCAGACATTTAAAGAACTTTCAGCAGTGCTCCACAAACTAGTCCACAAAATACAAAAGCAAGCAACACTTCGAATTCATTCTATGAGGCCAGTATTACCCAGATAACAAAACTGAATGAAGACATACACAAAAATGAAAACTACAGGCCAACTACCTTCATGCAAAAATACTTAATAAACCAGGCACCTGTGGCTCATGTCTGTAATCCCATCTACTTGGGGGGCAGAGATCAATTTGAAGCCAAATAACCAATACAAAAGAGCTGGTGGAGTGACTCAAGTGGTAGAACTGCCTGCCTAGCAAGCATGAGACCCTGAGTTCAAATCCCCATACTGCAAAAAAAAAAAGAATACAAAAAAAAAAAAAAAACCTCAATAAAATACTTGCAAAGAGCATTCAACAACACATTAAAAGGATCAAGGACTAGTGGAATGGCTCAAGTGGTAAGAGCACTTGCCTAGAAAACATGAGGTCCTGAGTTCAAACCCCAGTACCTCCACAAAAAAGATCATACACCATGATCAAGTTGACCTTATTCCAGAAACTGGAGGGTGGTTCAGCACATAGAAATCAATAAGCATATAAACAGAAGGAGCCAGGTATGGAGGTGCCCACATACAATCCCAGCGCTCTGGAGACAGAGGCATGAGGATCACCAGCTGCAGGTCAGCCTGGGTTACATGGTGTCTCAAAAAATCCAAAAACGAAGCAAGGACAAGAATCATATAGTCAGCCTCACGCCGTTGCTATCACAACACTTGTCTCAGAATCAAAGAGAAGAAGGTCTCAGTTGAATTCTCTGCTTGTTGAGATATCTATTGGTGTGTCAATTAAAGTCCTCCATGCAGGTGTGGCCACACTGTGACATGTGAGACAAGAACCGGTGAGGGAAGCTTGTTGAAGTGGAGGACACCAGGGACGGCCAAATGTCTGACATCATGGCCACATACAGAGATGGCCTAGTGGCACAGCTGGACCAAGTGTACACCCGTGGCAGCAAGATTTGCTTCCTGATTTTGTATAACATGCTAAAAAAATGCACCAATGTTAGAGAATGAAAAATAGAAACCAAGGCTTGGGGCCACTGGGAGAAAGCTGCTATTCTAAAGGCCCATGGTTACAAGAGAAAGACACATGTCCGCTGGGGAATGGAGACACCTTCCAGATGCAAGGATAATGTTCTCTGTCGATCACAGCCTTACCCTTTTGGTTTTACTTTATTTATTTGTGTTAATTAATTAGTAACTTTGCTCTTTGTTTCCTTTAGGTTATCTGAATTTGTGGGGGTGGGTACCTGTGTGTATGTCCTAGAATTTTTTTTGTTTTTACATCCTTCTCATTAGGATTGAACTAAATAAATATGATTGTTCTGTTTTTTGAGAAAGAATTTCATAATTGTTTTAATAGATAAAGAAAAGTCTGTAACAGAATCCAACAATCCTTCGTGATAACACCCCTAAAGAATGTAAGGTTCATACATCAGCATAATAAAGGCAATATGTAATAAACCTATAACCAACATTATAGCAACTGGGGAAAAACTGAGAGTACTTCCCTCTTAATCAGGAACAAAACAAGGTTACCCACTCACCACTCTTATTCAACATGGTGTTGAACTCTTAGCCAGAACAATAAGGCAAAACAAAGAAATAAATGGGACACAAACAGAAAAAGAAGAAGTCAGACTATCTCTGTTTGCAAATGATATGACAATATACTTTAAACACCCTAAAGACTCCACTAGAAGATCCGGTGTGTACTTTCATCAAAGTAGCAGGATAAAATTCAACATACACAAAATAGTCACTTTTCTACACTCCAACAACAAACTCACTGAAAAAGATGCCAGGGAAGTAATCCCATTCACAATAGCCTGAAAAAAATAAAACCAAAGATGTGAAGGGCCTCTACAATGAAGACTAGAAGACACTAACGTCACAAACAAAAACCACAAAAGAAGGTGTAGAAGATACTAGAAGACAGGAAGACCTCCCATGTCCATGTTGGCAGAATTAATATGGTGAAGATGGCCACGAAACCAATGCAATCCCCATCAAAATTCCAATTACATTCTTCAAGAATATAGAAAACAATCCTAAAATCCATACTGAACCACCAAAGACCAAAAACATCCAAAGCAATCCTGAGCAAAAAAGAGTAATTTGCTGGAGGATTTCAAACTACACTACAGAGTGCATGATACTGGCACAAAAACAGACACACAGGACAATGGAGCAGAAGATGCATAAGTAAGTGCAAGCAGGTTCTACCATCTGATTCTCAACAAAGGTGCCAAAAACATGCACTGAAAAAAAAGAAAAAAGATGGCCTTTTCAATAAGCAGTGCTGGGGAAATGGCTATCCTCTTGCAGAAGCCTGAAACTAGGCCCCTACCTCTCGCCTTGCACAAAAGTCAACTCGAGCTCAAGTTGTACAGCGCTTGCCTAGAAAAAGAAAGAAACAAACAAAATGGACCAATACCTTGATATAGAACCCAAAACAATGACACTAGAGAGGAAATCATAGGGGAAACCCTTCAAGATACAGGAACAAAGATTTTTTGAAGACTCCAACAGCTCAGGAAAAAAAAGCAACAAATGACAAATGGGATTGTGTCAAATTAAGAAACAACTGACAGAGGGAAGAGACAAGCCTGCAGAACAGGAGAAAATCTTTGCCAGATATTCATCAAAAGATGAATTCTCACATCCTAGGGCAAAAAGCAAGCCTCAGCAAATATAAGAAAATAGAAATTATACCATGCATTCTATCTGATCACAATGCATTAAAACTAGACCTCAACAACAAAAATAAAGACAAAAAACAGGCAAACAGCTGGAAACTGAACAACTCATTGCTTAATGAACAATGGGTCATTGGTAAAATAAAAGGAAATTAAAAGGTTCCTGGAAGTCAATGAAAATGAAAACACAACCTACCGGAACCTATGGGACACAGGAAAGGCAGCCCTGAGAGGAAACTTTATAGCCATGAGTGCATATGTTAAAAAGACTGAAAGATCTCAAATCAATGACCTAATGATACATTTCAAACTCCTAGAAAAACAAGAATAAGCAAATCCCAAAACAAATAGAAGGAGAGAAATAATAAAAAATAAGAGCTGCAATCAATGAAATAGAAACCAAAAAAACCATACAAAGAATTAATGAAACAAAAAGTTGGTTCTTTGAAAAAATAAACAAGATCGATAGACCTCTGGCAAACCTGACTAAAATGAGAGAAAAAACCCAAATCAGTAAAATCAGGAACGCAAAAGGGGAGATAACAACAAACACCATGGAAGTCCAGGAAATCATCAGACACTACTTTGAAAACCTATATTCAAATAAATTTGAAAATGTTGAAGAAATGGACAGATTTCTAGATACTTATGATAATCCAAAACTGAACCAAGAGGAAATTAATCACCTGAATAGACCTATAACACAAAATGAAATTGAAGCAGCAATCAAGAGTCTCCCAAAAAAGAAAAGTCCAGGACTAGATGGATTCTCTGCTGAATTCTATCAGACCTTTAAAGAAGAACTAATACCAACTCTCCTTAAACTGTTCCATGAAATAGAAAGGGAAGGAAAATGCCTAACACATTTTATGAAGCCAGTATTACACTTATCCCAAAACCAGGCAAAGACACCTCCAAAAAGGAGAACTATAGGCCAATCTCCTTAACGAACACTGATGCAAAAATCCTCAAAAAATAATGGCAAACCAAATTCAACAACTCATCAAAAAGATCATTCACCACGACCAAGGAGGCTTCATCCCAGGAATGCAGGGGTGGTTCAACATACGAAAATCAATAAACGTAATAAAACACACTAACAGAAGCAAAGACAAAAACCACTTGATCATCTCAACAGATGCAGAAAAAGCCTTTGATAAGATCCAACACCATTTCATGATAAAAGCTCTAAGAAAACCAGGAATAGAAGGAAAGTACCTAAACATCATAAAAATTATATATGACAAACATACAGCCAACCTTATAGTTAATGGAGAAAAACTGAAACCATCCCCTCTAAAATGAGGAACTAGACAAGGATGCCCACTATCTCCACTCCTATTCAACATAGTACTGGAATTCCTAGCCAGAGCAATTAGGCAAGAAGAAGGAATAAAAGGAATACAAATAGGTAAAGAAACTGTCAAAATATCCCTATTTGCAGACGACATGATCCTATACCTTAAAGACCCAAAAAACTCTACTCAAAAGCTTCTAGACATCATCAATAGCTATAGCAAGGTAGCAGGATATAAAATCATAATAGAAAAATCATTAGCATTTCTATACACTAACATTGAGCAAACTGAAAAAGAATGTATGAAAACAATTCCATTTACAATAGCCTCAAAAAAATCAAATACCTAGGTGTAAACCTAACAAAAGATGTGAAAGACCTCTACAAGGAAAACTATACACTTCTGAAGAAAGAGATTGAGGAAGACTATAGAAAGTGGAGAGATCTCCCACGCTCATGGATTGGTAGAATCAACATAGTAAAAATGTCGATACTCCCCAAAGTAATCTACATGTTTAATGCAATTCCCATCAAAATTCCAATGACATTCATTAAAGAGACTGAAAAATCTACTGTTAAATTTATATGGAAACACAAGAGGCCATGAATAGCCAAGGCAATAATCAGTCAAAAGAACAATGCAGGAGGTATCACAATACCTGACTTCAAACTATATTACAAAGCAATAACAATAAAAACAGCATGGTACTGGCACAAAAACAGACATGAAGACCAGTGGAACAGAATAGAGGACCCAGATATGAAGCCACACAACTATAAGCAACTTATCTTTGACAAAGGAGCTAAAAATATACAATGGAGAAATAGCAGCCTCTTCAACAAAAACTGCTGGGAAAACTGGTTAGCAGTCTGCAAAAAACTGAAACTAGATCCATGTATATCACCCTATACCAAGATTAACTCAAAATGGATCAAGGATCTTAATATCAGACCCCAAACTCTTAAGTTGATACAAGAAAGAGTAGGAAATACTCTGGAGTTAGTAGGTATAGGTAAGAACTTTCTCAATGAAACCCCAGCAGCACAGCAACTAAGAGATAGCATAGATAAATGGGACCTCATAAAACTAAAAAGCTTCTGTTCATCAAAAGAAATGGTCTCTAAACTGAAGAGAACACCCACAGAGTGGGAGAAAATATTTGCCAACTATACATCAGACAAAGGACTGATAACCAGAATATACAGGGAACTTAAAAAACTAAATTCTCCCAAAACTAATGAACCAATAAAGAAATGGGCAGGTGAACTAAACAGAACTTTCTCAAAAGAAGAAATTCAAATGGCCAGAAAACACATGAAAAAAATGCTCACCATCTCTAGCAATAAAGGAAATGCAAATTAAAACCACACTAAGATTCTACCTCACCCCTGTTAGAATAGCCATCATCAGCAACACCACCAACAACAGGTGTTGGAGAGGATGCAGGGGAAAAAGGAACCCTCTTACACTGTTGGTGGGAATGTAGACTAGTACAACCACTCTGGAAAAAAATTTGGAGGCTACTTAAAAAGCTGGACATCGATCTACCATTTGATCCAGCAATACCACTCTTGGGGATATACCCAAAAGACTGTTACTCCAGAGGCACCTGCACATCCATGTTTATTGCGGCACTATTCACAATAGCCAAGTTATGGAAACAGCCAAGATGCCCCAGCACTGACGAATGGATTAAGAAAATGTGGTATCTATACACAATGGAATTTTATGCAGCCATGAAGAAGAACGAAATGTTATCATTCGCTGGTAAATGGATGGAATTGGAGAACATCATTCTGAGTGAGGTTAGCCTGGCTCAAAAGACCAAAAATCGTATGTTCTCCCTCATATGTGGACATTAGATCAAGGGCAAACACAACAAGGGGATTGGACTATGAGCACATGATAAAAGCGAGAGCACACAAGGGAGGGGTGAGGATAGGTAAGACACCTAAAAAACTAGCTAGCATTTGTTGCCCTCAATGCAGAGAAACTAAAGCAGATACCTTAAAAGCAACTGAGGCCAATAGGAAAAGGGGACCAGGAACTAGAGAAAAGGTTAGATCAAAAAGAATTAACCTAGAAGGTAACACCCACGCACAGGAAATCAATGTGAGTCAATGCCCTGAATAGCTATCCTTATCTCAACCAGCAAAACCCCTTGTTCCTTCCTATTATTGCTTATACTCTCTCTACAACAAAATTAGAGATAAGGGCAAAATAGTTTCTGCTGGGTATTGAGGGAGGGAGCGGGATGGGGTGGAGTGGGTGGTAAGGGAGGGGGTGGGGGCAGGGGGGAGAAATAAACCAAGCCTTGTATGCACATATGAATAATAAAAAAAAAAAGAAAATGTGGTATCTATACACAATGGAATTTTATGCAGCCATGAAGAAGAACGAAATGTTATCATTCACTGGTAAATGGATGGAATTAGAGAACATCATTCTGAGTGAGGTTAGCCTGGCCCAAAAGACCAAAAATCGTATGTTCTCCCTCATATGTGGACATTAGATCAAGGGCAAACACAACAAGGGGATTGGACTATGAGCACATGATAAAAGTGAGAGCACACAAGGGAGGGGTGAGGATAGGTAAGACACCTAAAAAACTAGCTAGCATTTGTTGCCCTCAATGCAGAGAAACTAAAGCAGATACCTTAAAAGCAACTGAGGCCAATAGGAAAAGGGGAACAGGAACTAGAGAAAAGGTTAGATCAAAAAGAATTAACCTAGAAGGTAACACCCATGCACAGGAAATCAATGTGAGTCAATGCCCTGTATAGCTATCCTTATCTCAACCAGCAAAAACCCTTGTTCCTTCCTATTATTGCTTATACTCTCTCTACAACAAAATTAGAGATAAGGGCAAAATAGTTTCTGCTGGGTATTGAGGGGGGGAGAGAGGGAGGGGGCGGATTGGGTGGTAAGGGAGGGGGTGGGGGCAGGGGGGAGAAATGAACCAAGCCTTGTATGCACATATGAATAATAAAAGAAAAATGAAAAAAAAAAGCTCTAACAAAACTAGGAATAGAAGGAAAGTACCTCAACATCATAAAAGTTATATATGACAAACATACAGCCAACCTTATAGTTAATGGAGAAAAACTGAAACCATCCCCTCTAAAATTAGGAACTAGACAAGGATGCCCACTATCTCCACTCCTATTCAACATACTACTGGAATTCTTAGCCAGAGCAATTAGGCAAGAAGAAGGAATAAAAGGAATACAAATAGGTAAAGAAACTGTCAAAATATCCCTATTTGCAGACAACATGATCCTATACCTTAAAGACCCAAAAAACTCTACTCAAAAGCTCCTAGACACCATCAACAGCTATAGCAAGGTAGCAGGATATAAAATCAACATAGAAAAATCATTAGCATTTCTATACACTAACAATGAGCAAACTGAAAAAGAATATATGAAAACAATTCCATTTACCATAGCCTCAAAAAAAAAAAAATCAAATACCTAGGAGTAAACTTAACAAAGGATGTGAACAATCTCTATAAGGAAAACTATAAACTTCTGAAGAAAGAGATTGAGGAAGACTATAGAAAGTGGAGAGATCTCGCATTCTCATGGATTGGTAGAATCAACATAGTAAAAATGACTATACTCCCAAAAGTAATCTACATGTTTAATGTAATTCCCATCAAAATCCCAATGACATTCATCAAAGAGATTGAAAAATCTACTGTTAAATTTATATAGAAACACAAGAGGCCATGAATAGCCAAGGCAATACTCAGTCAAAAGAACAATGCTGGAGGTATCACGATACCTGACTTCAAACTATATTACAAAGCAATAGCAATAAAAACAGCATGGTACTAGCACAAAAACAGACATGAAGACCAGTGGAACAGAATAGAGGACCCAGATAAGAAGTCACACAACTATAACCAACTTGTCTTTGACAAAGGAGCTAAAAATATACAATAGAGAAATAGCAGCCTCTTCAACAAAAACTGCTGGGAAAACTGGTCAGCAGTCTGCAAAAACTGAAACTAAATCCATGTTTATCACCCTATACCAATATTAACTCAAAATGGATCAAGGATCTTAATATCAGACCACAAACTCTAAAGTTGGTATAGGAAAGAGTAGGAAATACTCTGGAATTAATAGGTATAGGCAAAAACTTTCTCAATGGAACCCCAGCAGCACAGCAAGAGATAGCATAGATAAATGGGACTTCATAAAACTAAAAAGCTTCTGCTCAACAAAAGAAATGGTCTCTAAACAGAAGAGAACACCCACAGAGTGGGAGAAAATATTTCCCAGCTACACATCAGACAAAGGACTGATAACCAGACTATATAGGGAACTCAAAAAACTAAATTCTCCCAAAACTAATGAACCAATAAAGAAATGGGCAAGTGAACTAAATGGAACTTTCTCAAAAGAAGAAATTCAAATGGCCAGAAAACACATGAAAAAATGCTCACCATCTCTAGCAATAAAGGAAATGCAAATTAAAACCACACTAAGATTCTACCTCACCCCTGTTAGAATAGCCATCATCAGCAACACCACCAACAACAGGTGTTGGAGAGGATGCGGGGGAAAAAGGAACCCTCTTACACTGTTGGTGGGAATGTAGACTAGTACAACCACTCTGGAAAAAAATTTGGAGGCTACTTAAAAAGCTGGACATCGATCTACCATTTGATCCAGCAATACCACTCTTGGGGATATACCCAAAAGAATGTGACACAGGTTACTCCAGAGGCACCTGCACACCCATGTTTACTGCGGCACTATTCACAATAGCCAAGTTATGGAAACAGCCAAGATGCCCCACAATCGATGAATGGATTAAGAAAATGTCATATTTATACACAATGGAATACTACTCAGCCACGAAGAAGAATGAAATGTTATCGTCTGCAGGTAAATGGATGGAACTGGAGAACATCATCCTGAGTGAGGTCAGCCAGGCCCAGACCACCAAAAATCGTATGTTCTCCCTCATATGCGGGCTTTAGATCAAGGGCAAACACAATAAGGGGATTGGACTTTGATCACTTGATGAGGTGAGAGCCTATAAGGGAGGTATAAGGCTAGGCAGGAAACCCAAAAAAACCAAGATAGCATTTGATGTCCTCAATGCAAAGGAACTAATACTTTAAAGCAATAGAAGCCAATAGGAGAAGGGGACCAGGAACTAGAGAAAAGGTTAGTTCGAGAACAATTAATTTAGAAGGTAACATATATGTATAGGAAAGCAATGCGAGTAAACTCCCTGTATAGCTGTTCTTATCTCAACTAGCAAAAACCCTTGATACTTCCTATTATTGCTTATACTCTCTCTTCAACAAAATTAGAGATAAGGGCAGAATAGTCTCTGCCTGGTATTGAGGGGGTAGGGGAGAGGGAGAGGGGGCAGGGGAAGCGGGGAGAAATGACCCAAACATTGTATGCACATATGAATAAATGAAGAAAAAAAAGATGACTTTGTAGGACATATAAATAACTCAAAAAATTAAACACTGGGAACTGTTATTTATTGCTGGTATGAATGTAAATTAGCCCAGCCACCATGGAAATCAGTAATGGTGGCTCCTCAAAAAATTAAAAACAGAATTTCCATATGATCTAGTCATCCTACTTCTGGGTGTAGAACCAAAAGAATCATTCAGCCCACTACAGAGACAGCTGCATCATGGCAGCACACACAGCAGAGAAGTTATGGAGTCTGCCTAGGTGCCCACTGAATGAATGGATAAAGAAAATGTGGTATATACATAAGGGAGTCTCATTCAACCATTAAGAAGAGGGCAATTATGTTGCTTGTTGGAAAACAGATGGACCTGGAGATCATCATGTTAAGTGAAATAAGCTAGTTCCACAAATACAAGTATCACATATTTTCTCTCATTTCGGGAAGCTGGAGTTGGGGGGAACAACAAAACCCCCAACAAAAACAAAAACAAGGCTATAAAAATAGCGTGGGGATGGCTAGAAAGGTGGAAGGGAAGAGGAAAAGGGGGAGAGGGACAAGAGAGAGCAATGGAGAAATGATATGGTCAAAGTATATTGCATGCATGGATGGAAACTTCATAATAAAGCTCCTTATTAATGTACAATTAACGTACTCTAATTTAAAAAGAAGGCTGGGGAAGATGGGTCACGCCTGTAATCCCAGCTACTCAGAGGCAGAGATTAGGAGGATCAAGGTTCAAGGCCAGCACAGTCAAAATGTTAGTGAGACTCCACCTCAACCAAAAAGCTGGGCATGGTGGCTCATGTCTGTCAGTCATCCTAGCTATGTGGGAGATGCAAATAGGAGGATCATGTTCTAGAAAAATTGAGAGACCCTATTCAAAAAATAACTGAAGCACAAAGGGCTGGGGGCAGGCAAGTACACCTGCCTAGCAAGTGTGAGGCCCTGAGCTCAAACCCAAGTACTGCCAAGAGAAAAACAAAGGAAAAACATAGCACATATAGCATATAAGTACGACCTGATGTGTCAGACACCTGCCGGGAGTCTTGGAAAGTATCCTCCTCAGGTAAAGGGTGGGCCGCTGTAGTCAAACACCACTATTTCTTCTAGAAAGTGTTTAATTAACCACTGAATAACCACAAAGGAATATCTATACGGATAATGACCATAAGACCCCAGTGTACTTGTGACTCTGTAAGAGCTATACCAAGTTCACATCTTTGCAGATTGCCCTCTAGAGCCTAGTCAATGCTCCATGTCAGCGGCTGATGACACTCCACCCACCCATGCCTACCCCTCCAGAAGCACTGGTTTCTGGCCCCCTGGGACCAAGTGTCCTCACCTGTGTTCCTGAGTGGTGTACTTGAGCAGCTCGGCCAGCTGCAGGGGGTACTTGCAGATCTTCTGCACGGGCGTGAGGAGGAAGCCGTCCAGGGCAATGTCAATCATTTGTTGCAGCAGGCGGCAGGCCTCAAAGAAGTGCCTGTACTTGCCCTGCTTCATGAGCTCGGACAGCTCCACACAGGCGCCAGGGTGGTTGTTGCAGTACTCGGAGTAGATGGCAAAGCCCTCTTGCTGGAAGGAAAAGCAGCCTCATCAGAGTGTGGGGGCTTGGGACTGGCCGAGGGGACACTCCTGGACAGGGCATGACCCTGAGGATGGCCACCTGGTTCTGTCAGGGTAGGGTCTGGTCTGCAGCAGAGATGGGGAGGACGCCTATCTGAGGCTCAGATCTCCAGCCTGTTTCTCTTTTCTTCTTTCACTAACAAATCCTGGCCAGGAAGTACCACACAAAGTCCCCATTCTCCCAACAAGTCTCCTCTAACTCTCCACCTGTCACTCCCAACAAGCGGAAAGGCCCACTTGTTTCTCCCAGACTTCTCATTTCAAGGCAGTGCCACGCTGCTGCCCATCTCCCTACCCCCGCCCCCATCCCAAGGCTGTGTGGGCACTAGCTTTCAGAAAAGGCCCTGTCCCTGGGCATTGCTCCACATTCCTGACCGTGGCCTTCCCCCACCCCCATCTTCTGGGCCACCCCCTCACCGGTGTCCACCCCTCTCCAGAGCTGCCCTTCCCTCCTGCCCTGCCTGGCTTGACCCCATAGGCCTGTGTGTACTCAAATGCAGCATGTGTAAAACCAAGCCTCTGTTTCCCCAGAAAACACATTTTCCTAACCCATATGTTCATCCTCTGAGACCTGAAACCGCTCGGGCAGTTTTGATTGCTGTTCTTTATTTGTTGCCTACAACCAGTGTTCTTAGACTTTCTTCAAAAATGCCCAGTTCAACAAATCTCATCTCCCTCATCTCTCATGCTATCACCTCGCTGGGCCAAGCACAGCACCCTCCTCAGTGGCCTCTCTAGCTCTTTCCCCAAAGTAACCCACTGCCTGCCCATGTGGATCTACAGCCTCCCACCCAGGGTTTTATCCTTCCCCTGCATTCCCACCCAAACACCATGCTCAGTGATTTCAGGCCCTCCTATCCCCCAGGACCAGCTTTAGCCCTGCTGCCCCTAGAAACCCACTGGTCTAAGCATTTGGGAAGTAGGGGAGTTCTGCTCTCATTCTTATTATTACTGTGATTGATCGCTAAGTATTGTGTCTAGAAATAAAATCTTCCTCCTCCAAAATCTTTTAGTATTAAATAGTAACAGTCACCAGGGCTTTACAGCCCCGTCACTGTCACAGCAACACTCTGAGGTAGTTACTGGCACACTCCTGCTACCCCTGAGTGTGTGACTTGGGCCTTAGTTTCCTCATCTGTAAAACAGAGAAAGAAGATAGTCCTATCTGCTTAAGGCAGTACAGGAGCCCATTTTTAGTGGGGACATTTCAGCCTCATTCTTTAACCAGATGTTACTGATAAAGAAGAAGTGCTGACATACATGTTGAAGAAAGCAGGATCCTATTTCACTTAAGTGAGGCTCCTCTTTGTTGTACCGTTTCTCAAGGTCTTTCAGGAACTTTCTTTGGAATTTGTAAATATCTTCAATGTTTCCAAAAATAGTGGCGAGCTGCGCAACAGTGAACATTGTCGTGTGCTTGCGACACTGTCGAATGTAGCCCTGCAAAACACAAAAACAAACCTTTGTATTTATACAGAAGTTATTTATTTGAATAACACAGGGATATTTTTTTTTTGGTTTTTTTGATTGGTTGGTTTTTGGTTTTGAACTGAATTTTAATTACAGAGAATTATTTTTACCTCTCTGGGTTCCCGATGAGACCATCACACTTCCTTAGCTATAATCTGCCATAAATATCTTAAAAATAAAACTAAGCTAAAAGTTTCCATAAACAAGTTTCAAATTCCAGCATTTCAAATACCATAGCTTGTCACACTTTTTCTAAACTCTTCAGATAGCCATTCTCCCATCCCTAATTCCATTTCCCAGCCCAGAAGGCCTGTCAAACACAGAATGTCACTGCTTGCTGAACAGTGAATGCAGTTCTGCCCACTGCCAATCATGGCAAACAGCCAAGAACACCACCCCAAGGACTCCACATAGTGTAAGTCTACAGATTTAATTAGAGGTCTGAGCTAATTAAGAGCACTGGCTAATTCTCTATGAGCAGTAGCACGGTCACACTAGGGCTTGGTGAAGTTAGTGGGACAGGAAGAAAAGGCTATCCACAGTTCTAATAGTTACTTCCAAAATGGCACCACATATTTAAATGGAATAAACTGACTACTTAATAAAATATATACCACTGACTTTTGGTATGAACTGTAATAGAAAAATAACAGACTATAGTAGTTTAGAGTACAGGTTCTGGACAGTACCTGGCTTTAAATCCTAACCCAGCACTTAACTTCTGGGCCTTAGGTTCCCTATAGGCAGCAGGCAGGTAACAAGGCTGGCCTATGTCACTATGAGTTTCCTCCCTCCCCATAACAAATATATCCTATTAAAAAATGTATTTAAAAAAAAAAAGACTGCCCAGTGAGGATGTTGTCACAGCTGAGTTAAGCCAGGTATACGATGGCATATGGGCAATGCCCAACAATTAGTGTTGGTTACTCTTTCCCAAACATCACCCTTTCACCACACATTTCTCATTTATGACTGCCTGGTCAGTCCAATTACAGGACAGGCAGTCCTGACTTTAGCTTGTCTCCAGTGCTGAACAGCCACAGTTAAATGGCTAGTGCAGACATCAGCAGTCACAACTAGACAGCTGGGCTGACTGAGCCAAGAGAACAACGGTTCACTGTGACACTCAGACAACAAAGATCCATAAAACTGAAAAGTTGCATGGGCAAAAACAGTCTTCTAGACTCATACCTACTACTAATGGTTGATTGTCTGAAAACAGGAAAAGGCTACAAAATAAGGGGCCTTTGTGGTGACCCATACCTGTAATCACAGCTACATGAGAGACATAAATGGGAGGGGAGGACTCTGAGGTCAGCCCTGGGGAAAGTGCAGACTCTGTAGGAAACAAAACTAAAGCAAAAGGACTAGGGGCATGACTCATGCAGTAGCAAGCACAAAGCCCTGAGTTCAAACCCCAGCACCACAGAAAGACTATAAAACTTATAGCCTAGGAGAATATCATGACTATATCCTTGAATGTCACCTGATAAAAGCTTTTTATAAAAATGACTCAGAATCTCATCTGGGAGTCAGGCATCAGATGCTGAAGGAGTGTAAAGTTTAGGGGAAGTCACTTGAGGAGCATTGGCTTCTATAGGCCTGCACTGGGATAACCTCAGGTGGGAGAAAGTTTCTTGGGACCCTAAAGGAGGAGTGGCTACAGCAGTCACCACACAGCCACGGCCAGATAGCTCAGCATGCAGTGGACGGTGCGGAACGGTGTGCACAGGCCCGAGTGGACAAGTGGAGGGAGGAAGGGGGAGTGCAGCAAGGCGTGCAGTGTAAGGGCTGGGGAGGGCGGAGGACCCCACAAGGCACGTTAGGCAGCGGGCCTGGCGTCTGCTCACCTCACAGATGTCCTTGAGGTGCTTGATATATACCCGCTCGGTGCTCATGATCTCCTGGATGACATTGGTGCGCATCTGCTGCTTGCTCTCAGGGTGCTTGTGGCGGGACTTGCCAGTATCCTCCTCCTGCTCCTCACCAAGGGGGCTGCTAGAATTCTCTGGCAGCTCTTCCTGGTTGACTCGGAGCTGCAATCCACACACAGATGGCAGGTGACGTGGGGAAGGGGCAGTGGCACAGAAGCAAGACAGAGTTCTCCCTGATTTCACTTCACTGTGACCAGGTATGAGGGAGCCTGGCCCTAGTTAAGTCTTCATGTACTTAGCAGAGCAACAGAGCTGTCCCAGGCCCAAGAACCAGCAGCAATGCCAGGACTCATTTGCTTCATTACAATTTACTCTGACCAACCTAATACTTAACAGGTCTGACTTGAGTGCATGATTAAAAACAATTGCAAAAGATCTGAATGTAAGTGAAGAGTGAGCTCTGCCTGGGCCAATTTGAGACACCCATGGAAACCCCTGAAAAGGCACCCAGGCCACACTTACTCTGACGAAACTGGCAGGGAACCAGGCCTCCTTATCCTCGTTCCGACCCCACCACCAGTCCTTGTTAGAGGCTTCCAAGACCTGGATGACATCCCCAGCCTTGAAGCCCAGTTCCTGGTCATCCATGGTCACATGGTCCCACAGCGCTTCTGCACAGACTACACTGCCATCGCTGATCAGCTGGGGAAAGACAGGCAGGCGTGCTTAGCACAGAACACAGAGCACAGTGAGCAGGATGGCAAAGAGCAGCAATAGGGACTTTCTCAGGGTTAACACTGACACCTCCTAGTCTTTGTGTGGATACCCTGGGGGCATCCAGCTTGATTGGTTATACAAAATTAATAGAAGAAAACATACAGGAGAAATGAGTACCAGGTGGGAGTTTCTGACCTGCTCTTAAAGGAAAACCCAGATCTACTTCAGAAAGACGTACAGATGCTCAGGTGTAGTGGTGGCACCTGTAATCCCAGCCCTTGGGGGGCTGGGGCAGGGGGATTGCAAGTTTCAGTACAACCTGGGCTACATAGTGAGACTCTGTCTCAAACAACCAAAAAAAGAAAAAAAGATGTATAGATGCTCCTCAGTTTACAATGGGATTACAGCCTGATAACCACTGTAAATTGAAAATGCATTTAATGTACCTAACTTCCCATAGATCCCATAAACATGCCTAGACAGCCCAATTAACCTACAGTTGGACAAAACGCCCTAACACAAAGCCTATTTACAATAAAGGGTTGAGTATCTCGTGCAATTTACTAAATACTGTACTGAAGGTGAAAATAGACCGGTGGTTTTTATGCTAGCCCAAGGAAAGATCAAAACTCAAAATGTGAAGTACTGTCTCCAAGGAGGGCATGCAGGCTACCCTCACTTCATGCTAAAGTCAAAACAGCCTAGGATAAATCACTGTAAATCCACCCCATCTGTGTAAGTAGCTCACTTAGCCATGGGCGAGTTATCTAACGAATTTGAATACCTGGCTCATTGGCTCCAAAACTGGAGCAGCCAAACCAGGTGTCCTGGCAAGCTTCCTGACGTGGGGCACTTACTGGAAGCCCCTCCCACCTTTGCCCACAGCACACCAGTTACTCATGCTTTATTTCCAGTTGGTGTAAGCCTTGTGTCTAGCTGTATAGTACTGCAGTTAAGAGAACACACACATGACCTTGGGGCATTTAATAGTTACTGAAAAAGTGAAGAACAGGCATAGCTCGTCTGCTCATAGGGGCAGGAGCAGGGGGTGTGCAGATTTCAGAGACTTTGGATTTTCCAGTTAGGGCTGCTCAGCCTGTGTCGGGTTACACAGTGATGCCTGATGATTTTGGGGTCGGGGGGAATGTGGACTTGCTGCAGTCATGTTCCACACACTGTGCTCAAGAGCACCAAAAGCTGGAGGTGCCTTCTGCAAAGATTTCTCTAAAAAGGGGCAATGCTGCAGTGGGGTAGAAAAGATCCACCAGATCGAGAGTGAGAAATACAGGGTTAATTCCAGCTCTGCATTTGCAAATTGTCCCACCTCTTCATCTCCAGGCTTTAATGAAAACGTGGTTCACAAAGGTTAATGCTCACCTCTTGATCAGTAGTGAGAACTGCATGATGAAAGGGAGAACAGGTAGGAAAGCAAGCCCAACTGCTTATCAACCCCTGAGTACATACAGGAATGAGCATCTGTTATCTGTGGAGCTTAATTATAGACATTTTCCTCACCCACAGCACTGTTCTAATCAGAGCTCAATATCAAAGCCCAAGGTTGTTCTGCACCTTGGAGACCAAGGGTCTGATATTTGTCATGTGGAATTCCAGTACCTCGTTGATGGCCAGCTGCTCCCCTCCTGGCTGCAGATACCGAGGGTTGGCCTGGCAGAGGTCCTCATAGCTGAAGTCCTCCTCACTACCGTTGTCATCAACTAAGGCAGAGGACTCAGTCCCTCCATCTGAAGAAACTGAAATAAAAAAGACAGGGAATGTTTTAAAAGACACATCTAGCCAGGTGTGGCTTATCAACCTGGCACCTGGGAGGCAGAAGCAGGAGACTGAGAGTTGCAGGTCAGCCTGGACTACACAGACAGACCCTATCTCAAAAATAAACAAACAAAAAAACCTAACTAAATAAGTAAATACATAATAGACATAGGTGGCAGGCACTACCAGTAGCTCATGTCTGTAGTCCTAGTTACTTGGGAGGCTGAGATTGGGAGGACTGAGTTTCAAGACCAGCCTGGGAAAATAGCTCATGAGACCCTGTCTCCAAAATAACCAAAACCAAGATAGACTGGAGGTGTGCCTCAAGTGTTTGAATACCTGCTTTGCAAGCTAGAAGCCCTAAGTTCAAATCCCAGTCCAAACAAAAAAAAAAGACACAGCTAACAAATTTTTTTAATGACAAAATGAATGACCTTTGGCAGCATATTCTCCAGGAAAATAATCAGTTTTATCTTACCCAGAACGAGAGGTTGTTAGAAAATTTCTAGTGACATATTAATCCATAGGTAGCAGTGAATATTCACAGGAGCTGGAGTTAAGGATTACAGAACGTGAGAAGTAGGACACTCCAGAGTACAGCCAACAGTGTTGCTTTGTGAGCCAAGTGAATTATTTGTGACTTAGTGGGAAACTCTTGCTCCACAGCAGACAGGAAAACTAGATAACAATGTTTCTAAGCAACATACCGATATGCTAGAGGAAGTAGAGAATACAAACATTTTAATCATTTTTAAAAAGTAGTCTGCTTCCATTGCAAGGCAATCATACTTCTGAAGCCGAAAGGTCCTACTGGTATGCTAAGGGACAGTCATTCTTAAGATCTGTCCACATTGGAAAGGACTGCAGCTGTCAGTACCAGAATTACAATTATAGGACTCTTCACCTGGGAAGAGAAAGACCTTTGAGGGCGGGCGCAGCACTGTGTTTTGACAACTGTGGTATTTATGTGCATAGGACACAGCATCCGCCTCTGGATGAGACATGTTGGCTCAGTGCTCCCATAGAAGCTCAGTGATAGCTCCATCATTATTTTCTCCAGGGGAAAGTCTGCAGGTGCTGGGGGACCCAAAACTAAGTCCATCTGTCCTCAAGGGGCAGCAGGGGCCGTACTCTGGTGAGCCAGAGTGGAGACTGCAGTTGGAGGTAACGAAGGCCAGTGCTGGTGACTAAAGTGAAGTGCGAGCAGATCTTAAAGAGAAAGGCAACGCTGTGGAGGGCACAGCGAAAGGTTTCAGGGAAGGGTAGGTCTCTCTCCTCAACACCAAGATGGCCCTTGACTGCAAGCAGAAGGTGGCAGAATGTGAAGCCCAGGCCACTGACTCTAGTACCCAAGTGTCCCTCACCTGTGATTACACTTTCCAGGGGTTCCATTACCAAAGGTCAACCATGGTCTGAAAATAATATGTGAAAAATTCAAGAAATAAACAATTCATAAGTGTTAAGGAACACTTATCAGAACACATATTACCACTCTTGTTTTATTATTAGTTTACTATTGTTAATCTCTTCCTATTCCTAGTTTAACTTTATCACAGGTGCGTATAAATAGGAAAAAACAGCATATCTAGGGTTTGGTATCACCTCTGGTTTCAGGACCTGTGGTAAGGGGGGGGGGCTACTGAACAAAATCAGAGACTGGGAAAACCAGGGCCCCCGAGGGACACTGCAAGCCATGTGTGCTCTTTTAGGGTTTAGGTTTTCTTTGTTTTTGAGACAAGTTCTCACTACATAGCCCAGGCTGGCCGGGACTTGTGTCCGGAATGCTGAGATGACAGGTGCACACCCGCTTCTGTCAGGGTTTTGAATGGAGGTCCCCAGATGCTGCAGAAAGAAAAGAGGTGTTGGACTACAGGCCACATTCCAGCCCTGCTCCTCCATGGGCATGAAACTGGAACAAAGCTTCAGGGACTCCTGTGTTTTTGAAGAAATAGGTGACAATGTGTGGAGCTCCAGCATTGTTGATGCATAGTTGAGACTGCGTAAGAGAGTTATTGTGGTGGTGGCATCAAGTGTGAAGGGGCTGGAGACAGAGAGAACAAGTGGCTGTTGGAGTGAGTCGCACGGAGGTGCTGCCCCAAGAAACAGCAATGAGAACTGAAGTCCACAGACATTGTGCTTTTGCAGGGAGCAACAGAGAGGATGACGTTGAAGTTTCAGAACATCCAGACTCCTAGGTGGATGGACAAAAGGCCATCAGAGAAGCAGCAGAGTGGTGGGAGGAGGCAGCATGAGATGGGGATCTCCGGGGCACAGCAATCTGCCTGCCCTTGCCTCTTTCAAAGTCTGGCAATCTGTTTCTACCAACTGTACCCTCTGTGGACAGGTCCTCTTTCTACACTTGAGAACTTTTTTTTTTAAGTTTTTTTTTTTTGTGTGTGTGTGGTATTGGGGCTTGAACTCAGGGTCTTTCGCCTTGAGCCACTCCATCAACCCTTTTTTGTGAAGTTTTTTCAAGATAGGGTCTGGTGAACCATTTGCCTGGTCTGGCTTTGAACCATGAGTCTCCTGATCTCTGCCTCCTGAGTAGCTAGGATTACAGGAGTGAGCCACTGCTCCCAGCTAAAAAAGATATTTTATATTCTGATAAACCCAAGATGTGCTTTCTATTCCCAGCTTAACTCAATGGGACTCACTGTCTAGGAGCTCCAGACACGCCCAGCCCAACCCACCCCAGAGACACCTCTAGCGCTCTGCCTATCCTGACTCTCACCTTCCCTCATCACTGCAGCCATGATGTTGTAGAGATCAACAGATTTTGCTAATAGTCTTTACTAAAACACAGAAAAAGATTTGTGACCATGGGGGGGTCATACACACTGAAAACCAGCCTATGGGCTGCATTTCCTGCAGTGGGTCCTTAGGTTTTCCTCACCAAGCACAGCTAGCATGTATTCAAGATAGTAGCAGAAGACAGAGCAGGCAGTGGTGGCCACTTGGCTAGCCTCATCTCAGCCCTCCTTTCAGTCTCCTGAGCTCTGGAAAGCATCTGTCAGGGGGTGCTCCACGCGGCCAGTCTGGTGACAGGCTCATGCTTTTCAACCACTTTCCCTGATGCTGGGGTGCCCTGCCACCTAGACCCCCACAGCAGAGCTGCAGTCTCCTCTTTCCCAGAGCCCTCCTGTGAGTCCTGAGTGAGCCAGCTGTGCCCACCTGTATAACCACCTACAAGGTACTTCGAACATCAAGAAGTCAGCAAACCCTGGATGAACTGATGAGGACACAGTTGCACTTGAGCTTCTGTGGGGACCCAGGTGGGGCTCTGGACTCTGCCTGCAACCCTTTCACCTCAACTCCAGCGTCCTGTTTCTACCGCGGTTCTCCTCAGGGAAGGCTGGGCCTGGGCAGGAGGAGGAAGAGCTGTGAACGTGAGCTGCCTCAGAGGGTTGCAGGGGGTGGGGGGACTCCTGGACCTGAGCCAAAAGCCACAGTGCAAAGGAAAGCTCTCCAGAGCTTCCTCGTTAACCAAGGGCACCAGGGTTGAGAGGGCAGAGGACAGCCTCATGGAAGTGAGGGCAGATAGCAGATAGGCAGTAGAAAACCAGCTCTGCTGTGTGTGTGTGTGTGTGTGTGTGAGAGAGAGAGAGAGAGAGAGAGAGAGATGCTCCTACATGAGCAGGATACACTACACACACCCTTAGTCTGTGAGGGGCCGAGGGGCCTGACACCGCAGGAATCTCCGGATTTCAGCCAGCAACAGTCTGGCACTGCCTGGCACCACCAGCATTTCTCCTTATCACATTTCAGCCATGGTGGAATGGAAAAAAAAGTAAAGGTATTTTGGGCCTCCCAGTCAAAGCAAAGTCAGAAAATGACCGCTGCCTCCCTCAAAGACCACTGAATAATGTCTGCCAGAGAGAACACTGTCACCTCCCCTGCCTGTCACAGGGAAAATCAGTTAAAAGAAAAGCCAGTAGTGATCATGTACAACCTGTAACTTACACAAGTCTAAGGAAAAGGAGAATCCACTGGAGAAAGTATTGTACCAGAATGGAGCCCTAGAGAAAGAGACTGAATTATCTGGGCTTGTAAGAAACTAGGTGGGTCACAAGACAGACGTCTGCAGTGACATTTCAACATCATGGATGAGCATGCTCAGAGCACAGCACAGGTCAGCTGACTCAGTCTCCCCACAGCCCAGTAGGGTGGGGCAGAGATCAAGGGTGGAAGACATGGAGACATGCAGTGTGAAAATGCAGCTCACTAACTGTCCTGAGTTGGTCATCACAGGATGAATGCATGTATGTATCACAATACAACCCAAAGACATGTATGGTTATTATAGGTCAATTACAAATAAAACGAGAATTAAGAAAATACCTGGGTAAATGTCCTAGCTTCACTACCTTTCTAGCTAAATTACCTTGGAGCAAGCCACTTAACTGCTTTCAATCTTAGTCTTCTCATCTACAAAATGGGAGCACAGTATGTGTTTTATGTACTCCAGGCTCACTTGTCTTCTGCTTTTCAAATCTCTTGTGCTACTCACCAGCAAACCCTGATTCTACCTTCCCTTCTAAAGGTGACCAGAACCTGGCCATCTCTTACCTGTCTCCCACCACTGTAGCCTGGGTCACCCTGTGTGGCTTACTCACAGCCCCACCCTGCCCACCGAAGGCAGGGGATTCTCACCAAACAGCCCAACCCTAGCACACTGTTACACCACTCACAAGCCAGAAGGTATCACTCTAGCTGGGCACTGGCAGCTCAGGCCTGTAATCCCAGCTACTCACGATGCAGAGATCAAGAGGATGGCGGTTCCAAGCCAGCCTGGGCAAATAGTTCACAAGACCCTATCTTGAAAAAACCCATCACAAAAAAAGGGCTGGTGGAGTGGCTCAACGTGTAGAACCCTGAGTTCAAACCTCAGTACCACAAAAAAAAAAAAAAAAAAAAGGTGTCACTCTCAAGCTCAAGCCAGCCACAGGGGAGAGCCGAACTCCCAACGGCATCCTGAACACGCACTGAGTCTCCCACCTTCCCATTCTACACCAGCTTTCGAAGCATTCGGGTTGCCCCGCACCTGACAAGCCAGACTTCTGAGCATCCCATTTAAAACATCTTTGTTCCCAGCAAATTTCTCTTCACAGTAGTTGCCACCATCTCATATATTTTATTCATCATCTAGGATGTTAAGTTACTTAAAGGCAGTAATTCTGATCTGGTTTATCACAGATTGCTTTCCCAAACCAGACAACTGCCTGGCAGGCAGATGCCCAGTATGTCCTGGACGAAGGGAAGAAACAGCCACGCACTGCATGACTACATTTGCCTTGAGATAACAGTGTACCACATGGACTTAAGGTAGAGATTTGGCATCAGGAGACCTGACTTCAAATGATTGCGCACCCCCCCACACACCATTTGACAGTCCTTGGTCAAGTTCCTTTCTGTTTTTACACCTGTGGAATGTGGATGGCAAAACCCATCTCTTAGGGTTGGCGGCAAATTCCCAACAGTAATTGCTCCTGGTTTCCTGAGAACCTCAAATGAAATGTTATTCAAATGCACTCTGTAAAATCAAAACAGTACAGCAGTGCAAGGTATTTGTTTATTGCCATTTAGGACGTGCCAGGAACTGGCTTGGGCCATGTTAGGTGTGTCAGCTCACAGCATCCTCCTGGTATTGCTGCATGGTGGGCACTGTAGGCGGGTGCCCAATCACAGGCAGTAAATGACATCCTGCTATGTATGCGTCTCAGGCCCCACACATGTCCCTCTCGGTAGGGCTGCCTCCTGTGAAACTGTGTTACTAGTCATAAGGCAACCACTCCTGGCAGATAGATACTAAACACAGCCTACTACCAAAACCTCAGCACTTCTACACCCGGCAGAGAGCCACACAGTTGCTGATTCTGGGCTCCTTTGCTAGGCCTGTTCCTACTCCTGCTTCCAATGCCCTGTCAATGACCTGAAGCAGTTTGCTGTTTCAATCCTTTCCACCCTGACTTGACTTTATCTACAACTGTGACTCATTCCTTTTAAGCTAAGGACTCCTTGTGTTCCCTGCCTATAATCTGAGTGCGTCTAAAAGTGGGGTTTGCCAGTACCTAGATGAGAGGGATTGTAGTGTTCTTTTGTAACACTGGAGCACAGTTTCTGCTATTCTCCACACTCACGTCTTCTGTCTTTGTTCTCTCTTCTAAGAGGGCACTTTCCATTTGGACAAGGATAGACTCTTTGTTTTCCATTTGGACAAGGATAGACTCTTTGTTTTTGTATTCCTAGCACCTAGCAATATCTGACACTTGAGAATGCACTCAGTGTCTTCCAACAGAACGGCAAACTGCCCTTCCAGAAGTTATTTAACTGAGCCTCAGACTCTAGCCAGAAAACTCTCCAGCTAAGTCTTTTGTCTCTCTCCCCATTACTTCTAAGATAAACTTAAAACAGTGGTTTCATAATTTTATAAGAAACTATATCATAGTTATCTATTGCATCAAAAAAAGAAAAGAAAGAAAAAAAATTCTCCTGCCCTATTCCAAGGTCTTCCTGTGCTGAGTCCCTGTATGTGCCAACTGATGTGGAAACAGCAACTTGCAGTTCAGTTGGAAACCCCGTGCAAGCCTTCTGCATGCCGACAAAGCCCACACCCGCCCGTGTAAGCAACCTTGTCCTGTGGCCCAGGCCCAGTGAGCTGAGCTCCTGCTTCTCTAACCCCTCTCCAGTCACTTCCTACCAGCTGCAATAGGTTTCAAATTCCTCCACTAGCCAAAAAAAAAAAAGCTAATAAGGGTGATTTTGGGGGGGGGGGATGGGGGAGACATGGTCTCATGTAGCCTAGGCTCACCTCCTATCTCCACCTCAATAAGTAAGTAAAACTTACTATTTTCTATTGAGCTAAAAAAGTACAATAAATGTTATCATCTTAACCCTTTTTAGTTTATAGTTCAGCCCTGGTGAGCATATTCATACAGTGGTCTGACAGATCTCTAGAAATTTTTCATCTTGCAGAACTGAAACCCTACACCCATCAAACACTAACTCTCCCTCTTCAAGGCTGCCCTGGCTCCTTGGCAACTGTTACCTTTCTACTTTCTGTTCCCATGAGTGCGCTGACTGTAGGCAGTATATGTGTGTGGTGGTGTTCAGTATTTGTGGCTTATTTCACTTAGCATAACGGTCCACCCATGTTGCGGCAGCTTGGGGGAGAATTTTCTTCTTTTTAAGGCTGAATAATATGCCACTGCATGTACATGTACAGACTCCCTTCGGCCCATCTGCTTATGTGTGGATAGACATTTTGGGTTCCTTTCCCTGTTGGCTATTTTGGGTGTGCAAATTACCTGAGACTCTGCTTTCAAATCCAACTTGGTTACATATTTAGAACTTAGAGTGGAGTTTACATGGGCATTCTGGTTTTAAGGTTTTGAGATGTTTGCATGCTAGTTCTCACCAAGAGGAGATCAGACAGTGCTCTCCTTCCAAGTTCTTGCTAAGGCCAAGAAAGGAAGAGTAGCCTTCTAAAGACTCCACATACTGATGTCAGCACCAACCTCAGGCTGGAGTCCATTACGGGAGCACATTCTCCCACACGTGAAGCCAGATCCGAATGTGTGATCCAGCAAGTCTGCATTTCCTGCTGAATCATCACTGTGAGCCACTGCTCCTGGACATGATGTCTTCCCAGTCTCTTCAGCACTGCTCTTGGGCTTCTCCATCCTTTCTGAGATCTGTTTTTACACGTTGGCACCTTGAGGTTTTTCCTCAAAAGTCTCCTCTGCCCTCCAAGTCTGTCACCTTCCTGGACAAAGGACCAACTGTCTAGCTGCAGCTGCTGTCTGAGGAGAAGCCCAGTCCATGTTTCTAGCCCTGGCCACACACAGCCTCCAGAACGTGAAGAAAGCAGTGTGGTATCTACAGAGAATGTGCCACTTTTTAGGCCAATAGGACTGTCGTAAATACAATTAGAGAAGTCACAAAGCAAAACAAAACAAGTGCCACAGGAAAGCAGACGATTCTGAGATTTTGATTCTGTCTGAAATAAGATTTTACACTTGCCGAAGGATCACCTCCACCCTTGGTTCTTAAGGTGAATTCTGATGACAGGAAATGTCAAACGGCACCGAATATTCACACACACACAGAAAATGCCTGGTGGACTTTCCTCTCAGGACAAGCAATGGATTTCTTTCCCATTTGCTGGTTTTTGAACACGTAAGTGACAGGATTTTACAAGCACTGTACAAGAGTGTGGTGGGAGTCCTGATGAGGTCACCTTAAGAAAGGTGAGACCTCTCTGAGCCTCTGCTTTCTCATCTGCAACTGAGAAATATGCCCCTACCCCAGCTGTGTGAGGGAGGGGTGGTGGCAGGGTGGATGTGGAGCATTTGTTAACAAAAGGAAGGTGAGGACTGATGCAGCCAGGCTTCTGGTTCATAAGTGGGCTTTGGCCTGCATGCTAACACAGACATGAGCCCCTTCCAGTCATGGGTCAGGCCATCACCACACCACTTCACTAATGAGCAGCACCCATTCCCAGCCAGTGGGCTCCTCGGTGGGGATTTCCCCTTGCTTGCTTCAGGGAAATTCCCATGCTCAGAATAGTCTGGTAAAAACATACCGTTTCAGAAAAGCTCCTGTGATCACCCAGACTTCCTCAGGGTTGAGATAAGCGTCCTGGCTTCCCATCTCAAAGGCGGAAATGGGTGGCCTGGGCAGGCAGCTGTGTTCACAGCCCTGGATGGCTTCACAGGCTGTTGCCTGGGGACTGGAATCTTGGGCTGAACCCCTCATCCTAGAGAGTGAACTTTCAGCCACCGAGATGCACACAGGGGGGAATGAGCAAGGTCAAAACAGGCCACGCAGTAGCCAGGGTACCCAATATTCTCCTCTGCATTGGTTTCCAGACACTCAGGGCCATGGCTGCCAATCACTTGGAGAATGTTTAGAAAAATAAAGATCCTGCTCTGCTCGGGACCACCGAACCAGGAGGGGTGCTGAGAATCTGTTTGCAAAAGCTCACTCAGATGATACTGATGCTTAGGCAAGTTTGGACCAATGGACCTGTCGATTAACCTCACTTTTAAAGCACACTGCGAGCTCAGAGTTGTTTCAGGGTGTGTGCCTCCACTGCCTATCCATGCAGCAAGCCACAGGCTGCTGGGTGATGGGTCCTCATCACCCCGAAAGCTCTGCTTTGGCCACTTGGTTTTACGCAATGTCCTGTTCCTATGAAAAACTGAAAATCCAGCCAGGTGCCAGTGGCTCACGCCTATAATCCTAGCTGTTCAGGAGGCAGAGATAGGAGGATTGTGGTTTGAAGCCAGCCCGGGCAAAATAGTTTGCAAGACCCTATCTTGAAAAAACCCATCACAAAAAAAGGGCTAGAGTGGCTCAAGGTGTAGGCCCTGGAATCAAGCATCAGTACCACATGTACATGAAAAAGAAAAGACAAAAATCCTCTGCTCCCTTTCCACCTGGAGCAGGTAGATCCAACTCTGAATCATCCTTCAAAGTCCGACAGCTGTCACTCCTTGTTGATGGAACCACCACTTTTCACCTTTCCTCCCTATTATTCCCTGATCGCTGGCAGTAATGGCTTCTGTCTTCAGTGTTGCAGGAACACAACTCTTTTGAAATTCTGGTTACTTACAATGCATTCTAGGCATTACATGTACATTAGCCATTTACACGGCTCTCTCTCCCTGCCTCGGCCCCATGGACTTTCTCAAGGACAAGGAACATGCCATAACTCAGTGCAGGCTGTTGAATTAAAGCATGAAACACTTCTTGTGCTCAAGAATGTAAAATGCCATTGTCACAGAAGTTACTATCATGTTTGATCTAGACTTCTATCTAAATCATTCTCCATAAATAGTATTCTTGAATCTTTTTTTTGTGGGACCAGGGTTTTGCACTTGCAAAGCAGACTCTCTATTACTTTGCTCTAGTTATTTTGGAGATGGGGTCTTGAGAAACTGCCTGGGCTGGTCTCAAACCACAACCCTCCCAATCTCAGCCTCTCAAGTAGCTAGGATTACAGACATGAACCACTGGTGCCTGGTATCTATTTGAATCTTTTGAACATATTGACCAACAAAAAGATTTTTAAAAGGGGAGGGGGCTTTGAAATGGACATCTTTTTTTTTTTTAAACTCTAGTATAGTTTTATTTTATAGAAATGGACATCTTAATCTTCCCTGATAAGTTTCCATAACACCTAAGGATTCTTAAAAATAACTTTCCCAATGTACATAACTACATTGGCATTCAACTTGGGGCTGTGTTGCCTTTGGCTGCCCAGAGATGGCAGAGTCAAGTTACAACATGACTAAGCTTACCTTACATCAAAGTCCTCAAAATGCACTTTTATACCACAAACAGTTTGGAAAATTTTAAATTTCATTAAGTAAGCTACCAGGGCATACTCCTCGCCTTGATTTCAAATTGAAGCTTGCTCTGGAGTTGTCACATGCTTTAGGTCACTGTCTGCTCATCTGCAGAATGGGTCTTGAGGGCCCTGTAAGGACAGGAAGGTCTGGGCCAGGAGCCCAGGCAGTTGGCATGGACTCCCTTGCCCTGTCTGTTCTGACCTGGGGCTCAGGCCATGGGTTTCTTTACATCCTGTACAGGTCCTGGGTGTACCTTTGGCCAGTTGCCACTCCTTGGTTTTCTGCCTCTGATGTTGGCTCCTCCAGTCCATCCTTGCTGACACCTGAGGATCTGTCATCCCTTCTAGATCTATCCTTTCTTTCATGCTCAGCTGTGTCCAGCTGCTCCTCCCAGCTCTGGGCTGCTGCCTCGCCGGCTGGCTGAACCTCACAAGAACCCCGCCAGCCCACTGCATCCACCCAGGCATCTAGTGTGCCTGGTACACGCCTGAGTCAGTCGCCTCTGAGCTGCACCGCATCCTGGATTACTACCACCTGTTTACTGGGGAGGAAATTGTGGCTCACCAAGGTTAACTGCTCCCAGGTTGTGGGGCTGGACTCAGGGCAGGTGTGCTCACCTGCAAAGCCAACCTGTCAGTACCTGCCTCAGTCCTGGACTCCCTTAGCTCCCATCGACTCTGCTGGAGTGTCCCCAAGGGCCCCACTCTCTCTTCCTGTCTTGTTCCTTATTTCAGCTGGCTTATCATCTGTAGCTAGGCCATCCTGTTCCGCTGTCATTTCACTGCACACAGGCATGTGGTACTGCAAGTCTCCAAGACGCATTACATCAAGGAACCACAAGCCAGGAAGAGACAAGACAGAGCTGCCCTCCTGGGGGCAGAGATGCCTGCTGGCCCTCTAGAGCCCAGATGACCACACAACCACAGATGCTGAGCCCTGGTGATAGCAGCACAGCCCAGTTCCCCAGGGGTGTGCTGTCAGGGGTGGGAGGACCCCATCCTCAAAAGTCTCCATGGAATGCTCTGACATGCTGTAGATTTCTATCAAATGGAGAGAGCTCTGCCCTCAAAGCCAGAGGTTTGGGCAGCTCCCCGAAACCCAACCTTTGCATGAGTGTGGGAGGAGGGAGGATGACCTCCAGGGACAATGGATGGCCAAGGGACAACAGGGGCACCAACCCTCCTGCTCTTCCCCTCCCTCCACCCTGGCCTTGCTAGGCACTCCCAAGTCCAACACTGGCACTGCTGAGCCTTGTCACCTAAGTGACCAGCATGGTGCCAATGTGTTCACAGTGTAGACATGGCGGTGGGGGGGGGGGAGCAACTATTTCCTCTTTTTCTAAATTCTGGCTAGTGAAACAGAATATACACCAGTTTTGTTCTGATAATCTGCTAGAGACAGAAGCTGTTACCACATATCTGACTTGTCTCAGCAAACACAGAAACCAATCAAAACAAGAAATAAAGCACCAATTACCAACAGCCAATAGCACTGAGGGTCCAAGGTCGCCCTGAGCTGTCATTGCAGTCGCCCTCACTTCAGTGCATGTTGCTGGCCTCTATTTAAGGAAACACAGGGCCAAGCTCTGTTTTTAAAGCATCCTACGGCAGCAAGGGACAATTCTTTCTGTCAAGTGTTTTGGGTCCCCCCTTACTTCCTTTTAAGAATGTGCAGATTACAATTTATAACTTCTTAGGATGAGATTATTACATTTCTTTCATATTAAAGTAGGAACTAGTTCTATTGATGATACTCATTAAAAAATACTGAAAAGCGTGAGATAAGGCACAATGAAATAACTGAGCAATGGGTAATATCACTTTTGAAAACAGTAAAGATAACTTTTCAAAAATCAATTGACAGCTTTCAATCTTACTCGTCCTAAATTACCAGGGAACACTTTTATAGATCCTCTTAAAGAAAGGAATTTCATGAAATATAAATAAAAGCCAGTAATAGTATCAGTAGCAAAACCAGACCCCACCACTCATCAAAGACAGTCCACACTTGATCCTTACTGTTTCTCCTTTACACTTAGTTCTGTGCCATAAGCACAACCCATTTCTTTGAAGGACTACTGTACACAACCAAAACTCTCCTCAGGACTCTTTCCTGGTAGGAATGAACTTTTTCATACTCACACCTAATTGAGGTGGGGGGCAGGGGGGGAGGGAGGGGGAGAGAGAGAGAGAGAGAAAGAGAGACAGAGAGAGAGGGAGAGAGTACACCACTCACACCTGATCAGAGGAGAGAGAGAAGAAAGAAAGATGGGAGAGTGTACTCAAACCCGATCAGAGGAAAGAGAGGGAGAGATGCGGGGCTGGGGGGGTGGGGAGAAAGAGAAATAGACACAACAGGAAGAGCGTGGAGTCGACAACATTGCCTCACATAAGAATCTGTCCTCTGCTCACATACCCATGTGAAGGCTTTCCAGACTCCAAAATCTTGCCATTTCCCCTCTGGCTACCATCCTTCTGGCTGAAAAGCTGAAAAACGGCAGCACTCTGAGCAGGACGGGGTGTGAGATGGAGGAGCCCTGCCCTCAGTGCCTCCTGGAGGCTGCTCAGGCTCGCTGCTCCGGGAACTGCAGAAATCGCTTATTCACTGCTTTAGCGCTGTGTGTCGGGCAGAGCCTGCCCAGAAACTGACAGCTCGCCCTGTGTGACTGAGGGTCAGTCGCTCCAGCGACATCACATCACGAGGCCTTTGGGAGGAAACTCTAAACTAAGGCAAATCCTACGCACACCAACCCCCCTGTGTACTCCCAAGCCTACTGGGGCAAAGGCTGCCTTCAGGGACAGGGGATGGAATGTATTGGCTGCTTTTAACTCCAATCTCCAAACCTGAGCTAGACTTTGAGAAAGCTTTTCCAGTGCTATTCATTTCATGAGGGAAAAGCACAGAGATTGCTGAGTTCAAAAATGGAGTTAGGATTTCATACTATGGTATGACAAAAATTTGAGTTATGATTTTACATTATGCTAACTGTAAATTTATGAAACCACTTTAAAAGAGGTTTTTGTTTAAAAGATATATGTGTAAATGAATATGTGGGTACCTCATCTGTGAAAGTAATGTATCTGCTACTATGTAAAATATATTCTACAATAAAAAAACGTGTTTTAAAGGAGGTTCTCTGTAGATAATACTGTGGATTAATTCTTACTTCCTCTGTACTTTTCTGCATTTCCCAAATAATCCTCAATGAGCAAATTTTCCTTACAGTGTGCATCCTTTATTTCTTCTCGACAGGAACTCATTGCCTTTCTCATGTCATAATGAATGAGATGACAAGCACAGTAGCAATCACATGGTCATCTCAGTAAGAAAGTCATGGTGATGAGCCTGTGTCTAAAATCTGTCCCACAACTAAGTACTCTACTGTAACTGAATCAGGACCCATTTCCACAGGACAGCCCAAATCCCTCATCTGCTGGGTGGGGCAAGCCCAGCACTGGTGTTTGAGAACTTATCACCAAGTATTTGAAGGAGGGGCTTTTAATTTAAAAAAAAGTGGGGATTAATAAATGTTAGCTGTCCTCTTACTGCTGCTGCTCACAAAATCTAGAAATCCCTAATTACGTGCCAGTTACCACAGAAATCATAGGACCACGTCTGAAGCTCGCTTGGAATGGCAGCACCCAGGAAGCTGAGGCAGGATCTCTTTGTGCAGGCTAGCCTGAGCTACATTATGTAATCCAACTCAAGACAGAACAAAAACCAACCACAGCACCAGGGGGTATGGCATCTGCTTACTCTATAAGAGGGCTTGCATTCAATCCCCAGTACCACACAAAAATAATTAAGAGTGACAACAAATAAAATGCCAACGCCAAGTCCAAATAAGATGCTGTGAAGTTGCACGATTAGTTATGACACCCTTGTTATGTCGCAGGCTTTTCTAACCTTCAGACACTTGTGGCCATTACTCCTGGCAGCCCACCCCTGAATCCAGCCAAGGAACATTTTCTATGGAACTTCTACTTTCACACACCCACAACAGACACGTCCTTGCTCTCAGCACATGGTGATGAAGCATAAGGTCCTCACAGACAGATGCTTCCCAGAATCCAAAACTGTGAGAAATTAATTTCCCTTATTAAATAACAGAAAACCCTTGAGATTGGGGTGTCCAGCTTCCAAGCAGTTTCTTCCATGGTGATAACGACAAAAGAACGAATTAAAGATGGGTGATGTTGAGAAAGGCAAGATTTTTGTTCAGAAGTGTGCCCAGTGCCACACTGTGGAAAAGTGAAGCAAGCACAAGACTTGGCCAAATCTCCAAGGTCTGTCTGGGTGCAAGACAGGTCAGTCCACTGGACTGTCTTACAGAATGCCAAAAAGAACAAAGGCATCACCTGGGGAGAGCATACACTGAGGGAGCGAGTGGAGAATCCTAGAAAGTACATCCCTGGAACACAAATGGTCTTCACTGGCATTAAGAAGGAGGGAGAAAGGGCAGACTGGATAGCTTATCTCAAAAGAGCTACCGATGAGTAATATCCACTGCCTTACTTATCACAAAACAGAAGCGTCTCATGGCTTTTCATGTGTGCCATCATTTAATCTCGTAACACAGAATTCAGATCATGAATGGCTGACAGAATATTTTTGTTGGACAGTCCTGATTTAAGTAAAATTGGCTTGTAGTTAAGTGAATGTGGTCTTTAAAAAAAAATCCAGTTAAGTAAATATTGTCACATTTTCCCTTTTTAAAGATATCATTGGACTTAATTAGTAATGTTCAACTTTTCACAGATGGGGAATCCTATCTCAAAACATAGTGAGGACTTGTTTTATATTTAGATTTATGTAACTGGTTATGTGAATATGTTTAAAAACTGGGAAATTCCCTTCACTATCTCAAAACCACGTAAGACTCACCTGAGTTTCAACTTGTGACCATTTGCCTTGTTCGAGGCAACACTGAAGATAAAGAAGTAATGTCTATAGTTTTGGTCTTGACTATACAAATTCAAGTACAATTCCCTGCATTTAAAAGGCTGCCTTTTACTTACTGAAAGCATTTTAGTGTGGTTTATGTAGAATATCAACACTTTTCACATTTCATAGTTGACCTGTAAGTTCAGTTGCTTTCAAAAATGAGTGTGATGAGTACAACAGCAAGTTAGACTTAACTTTTGTATTAGGTCAGACTAAATTATAATTCAGGATTTTCTTTAAACAGCTATTCAGAAGCGTGCACACACACGCACGCGTACACACACACACACACACAAACCCTGTGGAACTGCTGGGTATGTGATTGGTACTAGTGCTCTTTGACAACTCATTAGATAGAAGGATTAAAGTAGAGGGGATAATAATTTGTAAATTATGTGGCCATAATACTTAAGATAATGAAAAACAAAAATGTCACGTATAAAAAGAAAACAGACAATCTACTGTAAGAGTGAAACACACACAACCAAGTCAGCTTCAAATTCTTCCTTTACAAGTTGCTTTAAAAGAGGATTTAGTACTGGGATGGAGCTTGGTGGCAAAGCCCTGCTTAGCAAGGGCGAGGCCCAGGGTTTGACTCCTAGCACTACAAAAAAAAAAGAAAAAGTCCTTTGAATCAGATGCAGTGGCTACTTGAAAGGCAGAGGTACAAGTATCGCTTGAGCAGGAAATTGAAAGTCAGCCTGGGCAACCAGTAAAAACCCATCTCCAAAGGGGGAAACGGCCAGTTGGTACAACAAGGGCACATCTAGCCTCAACAGTGGTGGTGCCTTACTGATTCAAAGACTCCATGAAGCCATTCTCTGTGTAAGAGGACGCTCTATCGTGGAGAATGTCCTAAGTCCTAGTTGTGTAGGATGTTCCACAAAAAAAGTGGTGTCTATTTCTTGGACACAGGGTACATGAGTAATCTACAGGCCTTGTAATAGTGTGCAACACAGAATTTCCCAGGCTTCTTTGGCCACAAAGCTTTCTTCTTACTACAATGCATATCACTACTGCAAAGAATGTGTCCCGCAGCACTGGCATGATTTGGGCTGGTCAGAAGCGATGTGTGGCCCTCCCCAGTTCTGTGGACTCAGAATCTGCCTCTTCTCAAGACCCTAGGTCACCCCAGCTGCATTCAGGTGAAGGCCAGTTGTTCTAGGCAATTCTGCTGTCTGTTGTGTGTTGTTTTTGTGCAACGTATGTGAGAAACTGCTGTGAGGCAAAACCCTGAATGCTGGCCTACTTTGGCTTTCAAGTCAGAACCTGGCGTGGGTAGACCTGGGTTCAGTGGAATGAAGAGCTGACAAGCAAAGAACTTGTTGGAACTCTAACAAAGTTCCAAGTCCAGCGGAAGCACATGAAGCCACAGCACTTTCATTTTCTGAAAATTGCTTTCAGGAAGAAAAGGCTTCTGCTGCCACAGGTCCTCATCCTGCATGCTCACTTTCACTTTTCATGGCATCTGGTGCAGAGGGTGCCTTCTGTGTGCAAGGGCCTTTCCTAAATCAGATGTGGGGTCAGGGACTAGATTAGGTTGGAGCTTTGGGAATTTAGGACCTTGGTAAATAAACAAACAAAACCTGCATTTAAATGCAGCCCTTCTAACAAAGCACTGCTAATGTAGAAAAGGGTATGATAGAACAAATACAAGGATAGACTTTTAGGTTTTTATAAAATGTCCAGTGCTGGGGATGCAGCTCCGTGGTAGAGGATTTACCCAGCAGGCCCTGGGTTCCATTCCCAGGACTATAAAACAAGGGGGAAAAAATAAAACTAAACAAAAAAATGTCCAGTGCTTGGAGCCTACATTTACCAACTCTATGAGAAGCTACAATGAAAACCTTAAGCACAGTGGACAGAAGTGGTAAGACCACTTCCAACTTACCCTATTGCACTGGGTATCACTGCAGTAAGTCCCCAGCATGGGGGAGCACAGACACTGACTGCTGACAACGCGAGGAGAATGAGACAGGCAGCCAGCCTCACAGCACTAGAAATGTCCAACTTATATATCGAATACCTAGAAACCAAGATGAAGTAAGTGTTGAAAGCACTCAGTAGGTTCTGATCATGTTTGTTCTATAAACATAGGGATTTAAATTATTTTTGGCAACGTGGCCACCAAACATTTTTTTTTTTTTTGCAGTACTGGGGTTTGAACTCGGGGCCTTCACCTTGAGCCACTCCACCAGCCCTTTTTTTTTTTTTTTTTTTTTTTTTTTTTGTGAAGTGTTTTTTGAGATAGGGTCTCTCAGAACTACTTGCCTGGGCTAGCTTCAACATGATTCTCCTGATCTCTGCCTCCTTAGTAGCTAGGATTACAGGTGTGAGCCACCGGCACCCAGTTAAACCCTCTATATTTACCTCCATGTAAAAACAAAATGGCCATGGAACTGGCCAGTAGCAGTACCTCATACCTGAGGCAGCAGTCACCTCACCTTTCTAAGCACTATTTCCTGAGATTGACCAGATGGCTGTTCAGGTTCCTCCCAGCTCTGAATCTCTGGCATCTTCTCTTACACGTCCACCTTGTGATTGCAGAAAGGTTCCCAATATTGGGAATCTTCTTAGCAACCAAAACTTCTCACCTGCTGCTGGTTCCCCAAAGAAGCCACCTCCCCACGTGGTATCCCATCTGCACTCTTCCAGAACCCAGCAGATTCCTGCCTCCACTCCCTGAGCTACAGGACAGCCACCAGACAGTAGGAGGCCTTGAGGGATAGAGAATTGCTCCTCTTTGGCCCAGCACTAGTCAATTTTTCAAATCAGGCTCAAGGTGGAAATCACCTTAAGGGACCCCTGCATCTGGCTGCCATTGGCTGGGCTGAGCCACAGTCTACATTTCTTTCGGGGCAATAACTACCCAGAACAAGGAGGAATAAAACCAGGATCCATGGGCACTTACTTGCACCTCTCCGTTGACATGGGGCTGTGCTTCCCAGTGCTGGGATGAGAGAGTCCTTCACTACATTCACTTATTCAGACAAGTGTCTCCATCATCAGCATAAGCAACTGAGCACTATGAATGTATTAAAGCAGACTTCATTATGAATCCACAGGTCACAGTTATGCTGTGACACCTAAAAGACACTGAACGTCACACACAGCCTAACATTCTCCAGCATACACGGTCCACACCTAGGACACTGCTCCAGCAGGCCAACTGCACCTGGGTGGTGTGGCAGGGTGGGCCAGGTCTGACTGCAACCTCACGGCGCAGCTGCAGGCCCTATACCACAGCAGGGAGGACACAACAGAGGACAGCACACAGGGAATGGAGAAGCTGGAGTTGCCAGAACAAGCTGTGAGAACCACCCAAGGCATGCTTGAAGACAGCCATGAAGGAAAAGCTCCCCTCTGCTTCACAGCTCATCCTGGGTCACGTGGACTTGAACACACAAGACCACAGAAAATCTGCGCTCGGTGGCTTGAATGAACTCTCCCATCACAGCATACCCCAAGCTCTCCAGAATTTCTCCTACTAAGATCCTGGGAACTGAGCACTGACTACAACCTGGATTAATGCAGAGCAGGTTCAATACCCTTTAAAAGATGCTCTTTCTTCACTGAAGGCCAGGGTTTTCCTGTCCTCTAGAAGCCACTGCATGTGCTCCTTCATTCAAGGCCCAGTCTGTATTGACTGGTCCTTGCTCTCTCTGGACAGCTTGAAAGCCAGTGCCATTGCCTGCTATTGCAGTGGTGCACAACTGAGCTGCCCGTCACTGAAGGCATTCAGGCCTGAGGCTCCTTGTCAGTGACATCAGGCCAGTCACAGGGACCAGGATGGCCACTTGAGGGTTGCAGGCCAGGTGTTAGAACTGCTCTCCCTCTTCAGATGGTTAATACTCTTGTCTTATAAGAGTCACTTTTCTGAAACTTGGCAACCACATGACATTTTGAAAGTTTTTCACTTTTTAACTCTAGCAGTTTAGAAAGACTTGAACAGACATTGGTTTAGGATTTCAGGATGTTTTAGCTGCTAGAAGATGATTTTCACTAGTTTTCCAAGGAAACATTAAGTACTGCATCATGTTTTCCTGAGACAGGGATGGGAACACTATGTTCCTCTTTAAAAACCCCGATTATAGGCAATAATAAGGGCATACCAGCTAGAGCTGCCACTGCAGAGGACAGGCTTGCGGGCCACAGGGCTGCAGGCTTGCCATGAGCTTTGCTCCTGTACACAAAGGGAAGGAAGCCTTTCACAATCCCTAAATTCCTCAGGCTCTGTGGAATCCACACTATCTCCCAGCAGGGCAGAGATGAGAAGTTTGCTGTGCGGTCTTTGTTTGTTTGTTATTTTTCTTTTTACTATGTACACTCAGCAATCAGAATAACTCTCAGTGAAATCACTTGGCTATAGTAGGTAAACAGGGATCAACCGTTTTAGACATAAACGCAACCAGCACCCCAAGTCCCTCAGTATGTATGGGAAGGGAGACTGGAACTTGGTAAGACAGGGTCACCAACGCCTCAAGTAGCTCCCAAGAACTCTGTCGCTAAAACCCTTAGCAGGTGCTAAGCAAGGAGCATCTAACTGTGTATCTTGTTTCTGGCTCTTTACTGAGAGTAAACTTTTGAAAAGTGATTTGAATAAAATGCAGACGCATGCCAGGTATGGTGTGATGGCTTATACTATAACCCCATCATTTGATTGTAACCCCGGATCCCCAGCACTGGGAAGATAGAAGGTAACAGGGAGCTCAAAGCCAGCCTGGGCTACATGAGTTCAAGGCTAGCCTACACAGCCAGACCCTGTCTCTAAAGAATGAATAAACAAACAAAACCAGAGGCACAGAGAGATAATAATAATTACAAAAAAAAAAAAATCAAACCCAAGCCAGGCAGCTCATACTTATGATTTTAGCTACCTGGGAGGCTGAAATTGGGAGGATCATGGTTTGAGGCCAGCCTGGGCAAATAGAGAGATCCAATCTCCAAAATAACAAGAGAGCAAAGTTTCGAACCAAAGGGCTTTTTTGTTGGTGGTACTGTTTTGAGACATAGTCTCTGTTGTATCCCAAGCTGGCATTGAACTCTTGATTCACCTGCCTCAGCCTCCTTGGTGCTGGGATTACAGATGCACACCACAAAGCCCAGCCAAAAGTTTTTTTACGGTATATTTAATGTCTTTACAAAGGCATCACACAAATGCATGTGCATGCCTATACATATGTATGTACCCCAAATGCACCCCACACCCCACCTGCACCCCACATCCATGCCTATTCTTGAGCACCAGGGATTACTTTTCTTTTTTCCCTTTCTTGTAACAAAAAGTTTAGTTGAGTTTCTGGGCAGATTTTGGAAAAATCACTAGGTAATGAGTAAAATGTGGGGTCAAAATAATGAATGAAAAAGACTGAGCCAAGGTTTCCCCTAATAACCTGAGTGCATGTATTTTAATTAGCTTGACCTACTTTGGGATAATAATTAACCAGAACATTGTCCACACACATTGGGGAGCTGTAGGGCTTTCCTCATTTAGACTGAAGTGGCTTGTCTAGGTTGAGCCTCTGGTCAGCCCAGGTAAACAGTAACTTTTGATGTGAAGGCTCACTGTTTCTCACAGTCCTTGTCCTGGGGTAATAGTGACAGGTGCTCCCTAACGAGTTAATGGCATGTACTCAAACCTGCTGTGTGCCAGGCAGGCCTACACATGTGTGGGAAGACACTGCTAACTAACTTCCCCCTTTAGAGAGGAAGACATGGAGAGCTGGCTACGTGATGTGCCACAGTCAGCCAGCCAGCCAGCCAGTCGATGGACGATTAACAGACCCAAAGGTCTGTCAATAAGAAAATGGTCACAACAAGGACTACAACAAAACAACGGCAGAGTAGAACTGTGTGGGCGTCCTCCCCTTTGTCACTGGCTAGGTCTATCTGTCAAGAATTCTCACTGCCTTGTTCTGTTGAATGTCCTAAGGAAAAACAGAAGTATACTGCCATCTTTGTAAAATTTTTATTTCCAACAAATTAGGAATAGGACTTTTCAACAATGACCACAAAAAAAAAAAAACTACAGCAAAGGAAAAATTTTTTTCTTTGTTCTGACCAAGCAAAAAAGTCATCCAAGTTTTAATAACTTTCTTAACTTCATTAAGGACTTTTCAAAGAATTATGTTTCAATAACCTCTGACAATTCAATTTATTTAAAAATCAAATTTGAACCAGGAACCGATGGCTCACGCCTGAGTCCTAGATACTCAGGAGGCAGAGATCAGAAGGATCATGTTCATGATTGGGCAAATAGTTTTCCAGAACCAATCTCAAAAAAACTCATCACAAAAAAGGGTTGGTGGAGTGGCTCAAGGTGTAGGCCCTGAGTTCAAGCCCCAGTAACCCCCCACATAGAAAAAAATTAAATTTGAAATGATATAAGTAAGCACTTATTATGAATGAGTTTTCCCACTTCTTAAGTGTTGGGATCTTAAAATTCTAAAATCAAGGAGTGGAATTTATTTTGCGGGGGGGAGTGTGAAGCCAGAGCCTTTTGAATGCTAGGCAAGTCCATCACTGAGCCCAGTCCCAGTCCCAGCCTTAGGAACTGAACTTCCTAATCTATACATAAGACTACTATTTCTACCAAAACCTAACATTTAGTGAGGATAAATACTGCCATATTCATGTTTAATGAGATTTCAGGTATTGCAATAGAGGGCCAAAATAATTTTTAGTATGGTAGTCTAACAAATCATTTAAAATTAGTCCTTAACGTTGATCAGCTATTTTCAGCTTTAAAATCAATATAGATTAAGCAAAGCAGATAAACACTTCAATCTTAAAGTCTTAACCCTTTCCACACCCTCGCACTGCATTCTAGCCCTGCCCTAGCCCTGACCCCTAACTGTTTTTATCAAGTTCCTCCACACCCCTGCGTCCACAGGCATTTTTCACTCTGGCCACTTTGGTCACATGTGACTCCTTGAGACAAGGTGTCCCTACACTGCTCAAGCTGGTCGGGAACTCCTGGCTCAAATGATCCTCCTGCCTCAGCCTCTCAAGTAGCTGGGACTTACCGTAGACTACTCAGCCCTGCACTTGACATTGTTAACCACTCCTTCCTCAAAACCCTGGCTGCTTAGGACATCTGGGACTCTACTTACCTGCCTGGCTAGTTTTTTCTATCTTCTTTGTTAATTTATTTTCTGTTACTGGTCCCCAAATGTTACTGATTGTCAGAGCACCCCTGCCCCATGACTCTCAAGTCCTTACCTGGGTCCCCCTCCCTCACCAGAGTCTTGAAGGACTAAGCTGAGCAGTTCCAACTCCACCGGCCTGGGTGGGAAGCAGCTCCCCACCAAGTGCTCTGCTCCCATGCTCCCTGTACCCAGGCATCAGTGTCCACGCTGACTCTGTCCTTGCCCTCAATTCCAGACAATTATCTGGACTGCGCCAGTTCTTTCCCTGGCACTACTGTTATTTTACTAGTTGGGGGGCTCCAGGGCCACTTGATTCAGCACTAGACTCCTCCCACTCGTTCCAGAATCTAAGCCATAAAATGCAGATCTGATCATCTCACCACACTTGAAATCCTTAAGCAGTTCCTGGCTGGCCCAGGTTCCTTCCTGGCAGCCATCTGCCAGTCTAATCTGCCTCTTGACCCTTCACCTCCACTTGCATCCTGCCAGAGCCTCAGGGACACAGCTGAGATCCCCCGGCCTGCAGAAGCTAGGGCTGCCTGAAGTCCTAAGCCACAAAAACAGACGCATGTATTGGTGCCATAGACATCTTAACCTAAAACGTGAGGGTGCAAAGTACTCATCTTTGTCCTGACACGGGACGGGAATGCATCCTTCCTTGCACGATCCACGCCCACTATACAGCAATTATGATTTCCAGTTCCACCTTCTTTAAAACACAGCAATAAAACCAGAGACCCTGGTGAGGCAGTTTGAGTACAGATATCTTGATTTTTTTTCTGTCAATTCTCATTTGATTTTTTTGGTTTGTTTTAGCAATCCATGTTTTTTTGATTCTTTCCAAAGTATTCAATTTCACTTTCAGACTCAATTTTTTTTCCTAAGTCTTATATTTATATTTCAGTTGACCTATAACATGTAAGTTCCATTACCATAGTAATAATTGGCTGGCAGAGTGTTTCAAGCGGTAAGAGCACCTGCCTAGCAATCATGAAACCCTAGGTTCAAACCCCAGGGCCAGGAAAAAAAAAAATAACCATACTGTAAACAGTGACTGAAAAACACACTGGATCTGAGAAGCAGGTAGCTTAGGGAAGCAATCATTGGATGCTGTGGGCATTCAGCCCTCATCTGATAAGCATGGGGACTGGCCAAGGTCTGTATTGAGCTACCCTTCTCAGTTTCCCAATGAGCTCTTCCCTGGCCTCCACTCTTTGCCTATCTTGTTCTTCCTGCCTGGAATACATTCTCCTCCAACAACGAACTTAATCTAATTCCCATCACAGCCTCCAGGAAGCTCAAGAGGCTTCCTAGATCTGATTGCCATTCACCTCTCACAAGTCTGCTGCCTTACCTGTAACAACCTGGCCTTTACTCCAGCACCTCATTTATAGCAGGGGCATGATATACGTGAGTACTATTATTATTATTATCATTATTATTATTTGCAGTGCTGGTAATCAAACTCCGCAGCTTGTGTATGCTAGGAAAGTTCCGTAGCAAAATAAGAAAATATCTTTGAAAGCAAGAGCACATTTAAACAAAACAAATGAGGGGAAAAAAAGATAAAGGAAAATACAAATTAAAAATAAATGAGTAAAAGCATTTGCCTAGCATCCCAGGACCATGGGGTCCAACCCAGCTCCATGAAATAAATAAATGAATAAACCCAAGTCAGAGTGGTTTCAGGCAGCCTGCACATTTCTTGGATGACACGATTGTGCCAACATCTATCTTCTAGCATTCCCTAATGGCTTCAGCGTACCCACGCGTGGGTTTACAATCAATATTGGCGCCTGATTAGGAAAAAGTAAAAGTAAACAAATGCATACATAAGTAAGCCTTTCCATGTGAGCGCTGCACAATTTCACTGTGGCATGAGACCTGGGGGCTGTACCCTTGGGAAGATGCCATCTGTGAAGGGCACCCCAAGTGTGCCTTGAAACTCCTGGGCCTTCAGCACAATGGGAGGGTCCCGTACGTTGTCCCTTGGATAACCAACCTCACAAGTGTGCAGGGAACGTTTACCAGAAGCAGCAAGGGAGCAAGGCTCCAGGGGCCGTTGTGGGCGGGGTCCGGGGGAGGAGCAGCCACGCGACCCACAGGGGTGGGGTGGGGGTGGGGTGCAGGGGTGGGGGCAGCTCCCCTGGCTTCGGGATCAGGCCCCAGCACAGGGACAGAGGCACAGGGGTCCCAGGCACTCAAGGTTGGCGGCCAGAAGCCACGCCCAAGGGCGCCGCGGCTGCTTATCACAGGCCGGCCGGCTCCGCCCATGTAGCGCGCGGTGACCCCGCGCTCCGCCCTCCCGTCCCCGCCTTCGCCTGTTCCCCGCTCTGGCAAGGATGCGCACATGGCCACCGGGCAGCAGGAGGCCTGCCTGCACTACCATGGCGCGTTTTGTAACGGGCATTTCTTTACAACAGTCCTCAGTTTGCTCTGGTGGCAAAAGGAAATGTGGAGTATGCTGCATTTGTTTTATCATTAAGGAATTTAAGGATTGGGGTGTTGCTCAGTGGTGGAGCTCTTGCCACCACTCTTGCACAAGGCCCTGGGTTCAATTCCCAGTACTGTAAGAAAAAGAAAGAATCTTAAGACATTTTGGGTATGTCCTCATGCTTATCTTTTCATTGTCTTTTAAAAAGACCACTTTCAATACAGCTTAATACTTTGTTTTTTGAAATGGTGCTGGCTACATAACTCATCTTTCCTTCCTCCTCCTCCCTGGGATGTGCACCACCTGCTTGGATTCAGTTGCTTTCTGTGGCACTGGGGTTTTGAACTCAGGGCCTCACACTTGCTAGGCAGGTGCTTGAGCCACTCCACCAGCCCTTTTCGTGATGGTTTTTTCAAGAGAGGGTCTCTCAATATGCCTGGCCTGGCTTAGAACTCTATCCTCCTCATCTCTGTCCCCCAGTAGCTAAGATTACAGACAGGAGCCCCTTGTGCCAGGCCAAAACATGAATTCGTAAATCCTCATAGCAGGTTTTCAAAACAGTTTCTGCCTTCACCAGTCACTGGGAACACTGATGGCTTCACATCCCCTTCCCTCAGATCTGCCTTGGGTTGGTTCTCAATGCCCCCCGGGATGCCAAATCTGAGGACACTCAAGTCCCTTATGCTTGACAAGCATCCTGGCACAAGCCTATACTACACAGCTAGACCCTGTTTCAAAAAAAAAAAAAAAAAAGGTAAAAAAAATCATGTATTTATTTTAAAAATCTATGCACATCTTCTCATATACTTTATTTTTGTTTTGTTTTTGGAGACAGTGTGTCACTATGTAGTCAAGGCTGGCCTTGAACTCCAGCTCCTCCTGCCTCAGCCTCCCTGTGCTGGGATTTCAGGCTTGCAGCAGCACCTCTCACATACTTCAGACCATCCCTCGATGACTAACACAGTGGAGGCACTGTGTAGACACCCACTGCAGCATGTCGTTTAGGGAGACAAGAAAAGGTGTGCATACACAACAGCAATTTTTCTTCCAAATATTTTTGATCCGCAGTTGGTTCAATCCTTAGATTAGAGTCCCACAGCTGGCAAGGGGGCTGAATGTAACTTGGGTCATGCAGGATGATCTATAGGACCGGAGCGTTAGGGCTGGGGTGTAGGACGCTTGCCTAGCATGCACAAGGCCCTGCCCTGGGTTCCATCCCTAGCACCACAAAAATCCAAACACAAAAACAAAACAAACAGCCAGACAAAAGGACTCTGGAGTTTTAGTTGTCTCCTAATAAAGATGTGTGTGGAATGGTTTTATAAACTGGTTGTTGGTGACTCACAGCATTCCGATAAGGACGAGAGACTCAGCCTAGGTCACTGGAAGGCTAGACTGGGTTGATTTCATTCTTTTTCTTAACTTGGGAAAACTAAAATATAAATGTAAAAATTAAATCTGGCAATTATTTGAGCATGGAAAAATATTAAAAAGTTATAAAAAGTCAACATGTTTATACCTTGTCAGAAGTGCATTTTCCCTAGTTTATTTTTTAAATCTAATTACTATTGTTCCTAACCTTGTTATTCTTTCCTTTGTCATCTGGAATTATTATTAAATACTCCAATATAGTACTTACTGGTTAAAGTGCTTTTTAGTTATTTATTATTATCTTTTTTTGGCAGTACTAGGGTTTGAACTCAGGGCCTCATGCTTGCTAAACAGGCACTCTACCACTTGAGCCACTTTGCCAGCCCTTTTTATTTATTTTTAAGAGATGCTAGAGACTGAACCCAGGACCTTACAGGTTCTAAGGAAGCATTTTACTGCTGACAAACACTGCCAGGACGAAAGTGCTTTTTAAAACTATAACAGATAGTTACGATTTTTTTTTTTTTTGAGATGGTCTCACTGTGTAGCCCAGGTGATCTTGAACAGGAGCTCCTGCCTCAGTCTCCTAAGTGCCAGGATTACAAGTGTTAACCACTAGACTCAGCCTAGATAAGATATTTTTGAAAGCAGTATACCCAAATCTACTGACTTTAGGGCTGGTGGAGTGGCTCAAGCAGTAAAAGCACCCACCTAGCAAGTGTGAGGCCCTGAATCAAACCTTAGGGCCACCAAAAACAACAAAAAAAACCCCCCAATCTACTGACTTTAATGCTTGTGACCATAAAAACTGCATTCAAGTTTAAAAGCTAAACTAGGTGCAGTGGCACGAGACTGTATTACCAGCACTGGGAGGCTGAGGCAGGAGGATCTGGAGTTCAAGGGCAGTCTAGACTATATGGTGAGTTTTAGGCCAGGAGCTATAAGACCCAGTGGAAAGAAAGGGAGAAAGAGGGGAAGGGGAAGAGAATAAAAATAAAGGAAAAAACTAAGGAAACCAAATATTCTTTCTGAGAGCCTATTAAGATAATCGTGGTTTATCGCACAGAGTAAATTAATCTGGATGGAATAAGTAGACAGGGAAAATGAATGGACATAAAAATGAGAATTTTGAAAAGCCATCAAATTTGACTTCTAATCAAAATATATAAACTATTTAAGGGACAAAGTATGAATGGATACATCCTAAAGAACATGGAACTCAGGGAAGCAGGTTGGGATGGGGTAATTTGTTTTGAATGCAAGAGAAAAGCGTCATCAAAGAAGAAAACAAAAGGCTGCAAAGACAGTTCCCTGGAAAAACGTTATAACAGATGTATACCTCCTAAAATCCAGGTAACAGGGAGCCACAAATACCAACAAAGCAACAGTGCTGGGCTGTGGTGTAGCTCAGTGGAGAGTGCATGCTTAGCAGGCTTAAGATCCCGGGTTCCCTTTGTTCCTTCCTATTGCTTATACTCTCTTCAACAAAATTAGAGATAAGGGCAAAATAGTTTCTGCTGGGTAGGGAGGGGATTGGGGGAGAGGGAGGGGGCGGGGTGGGTGGTAAGGGAGGGGGTGGGGGCAGGGGGAGAAATGATCCAAGCATTGTATGCACATTTGAATAATTAAAAAAAAAAAAAAAGAATCCTGGGTTCCACCCCCAGCACCATAAATAAATAAATAATGAAGACATGCGTTTTTCTAGATGGGAAGCCTTCTACTCATAAGCTTTATAAAGGGATCAGAAGTGCCACTGTGACTCATTATCCTCATTCTACTATCTAAACACCACACCCTGCAATGGCTAAGGTACTTAGGACTGTCCCATGTGACCTTCCTTTATGTACTCTAGGGGTTCCTAAGATAAGGCTCGAGAGAAAAAGGCCCAGCGCTAGAAGGAGCGTAACACGCAAACTTCTGAGGACAGCTCTTCACTGAGAGGATGCAGGTCTTCATTTCTTTTCTTTCTTTCATTTTTCTGGGGGGGTTTCTGAGACAAGGCCCAGACTGGGATCCTCCTGCTTCAGCCTCCCAAAGTGCAATGCTGGGATTGCAGGCACCACGCACAGCATAAACTTCCCTTAGGATCCCAGAACACAGAGGTCTTTGCAATTCCCTGCTTAGCACCTGCACAGCAACACGTGCAAATCCACAGGGACCCTCTGGAGGAGATGCAGCCCAGCCTGTAGTCTCACTGCTTCCTTTCTGCCCCACTGGGTCCTAACAAGATAGGGCTAAGAGAAGCTACACCTCTTCTTCAGGGTTGGCCTTGAATAAACCTGTAATTCTTCTTCCTAGCAGTGGACAGCCTGGCTATTTAATCCAGCAGCACCACCATTATCCCAACTAACAAAATGACCAGCAATTCTCTCATCTCACCAAATATCCAGTCCCTATGAAAACTTCCCCACTTGTCTCAAAATGATCTTTGTTTTCTTTTGGCTTTTTGTTTTTGTTTTTCTTCTTATACAGGGTCTCAATAAACAGCCCAGGATGGTCTTCATTTAGAGATCTTCCTGCCTTAGCTTCCCAAGTACTTGGATTACAGGTGTGCACCACAATGCACAGCTTCAAAAATTTTTTTTCAACATTGAGGTTTGAACTCAGGGCCTCATACTTGCTAGGCACGAACTCTACTACTTGAGCCACTCTGCCAGCTGCTCTTGTGTGTGTGTGTGTGTGTGTGTGTGTGTGTGTGTGTGTTGGTACTGGGGTTTAAACTGAGGGCTTTGAGCCTGCTAAGCAAGCACTTTACCATTGAACCATACCTCTTGCCCAAAATGTCCTTTATACACACACACACACACACACACACACACACACACACACACACACACACACACATATGTATAGTTATATACATAACTGGTTTGCTGGTATGAGGAGCCAAACAAGATTCACACATTACATTGACAAACATAACTTGGATTAAGTTGGTATCACTTGGGTGTCACCCGTAGGAAATTCTTCATTCCATTTGTGGGCTCATGGAGCTGACCATCCTTCTGGCACTTTGGTTATACATAATCAAACTCTCCTTAGCATCTAAAAAGAAACCTTGGTAGATAAACACTGGGAACAGTCCATCATGTGAGCCCCACACTCCCTGACTCTGTCTCCCAAGCCAGAAGAGGAAAGTGGTGGCAACATCTAGAAGTGATACACTGCTGAGCTCTAGGTCATAGATGCCTCTGTGGCAAGAAGACCTGGACCCCCATGCAGGTAGGGCACCTGTCATGGGGATGATGGGCAGTGACTGTCACAGGCAGCAGGGCCAGCTTGGGTGACAGAATGATCTCTGGTTGGGTCTGACAGGTTCTGGAGTATCTAGGAGCAAAACTGAGGAGTAACTCTATTATGGCACTGCTTGATCTGTGTAGCAGGAAAGCATGGTCTGGCCTGAGCCAGCATGACAGAGAAACTCAGGGCCTCTGTATGAAGTGGAACCAGGTTACCTTAGGTAGGCATCCTACTACTTTTAGTCTTCTTCCTAGCAAAGGGACCTTCCATCACTTACCTGGTAACTGTGTCCCCAAGACAGGAAACCCCCCGAACAGGAAAAATGTGTGCAATGCCCTTCCTAATCCTTTGTGATTAGAGGAGGCATGGCCTCAAGGAGGGCTTAGCTGGTGTGGACACATGTTTGGGAGCTGAAGGCTTGACTGAATGGCTTGGAAGAATGTAGAAAGAAAATGGGTTAAGCATTGGTTTGGGGTCGGGGTGTGACTGAGTATATCAGAAGACTGTCAAAGCATGAGAAGATAAATGTCCCCTGTGACTCCTTATATAATAATCATGCAGACACAATGCCCCACCAAGCAGACACCAGTTGATCTTTGCTCTTCATCTTGACAAGTGGCTCAATAGTGGACTCATTAAGCTAAAAAAAAAAAAAACAAACCCAAGATCTAGGGTGTGGCTCAAGTGGTAGTGCTTGCCTAGCAACACTCCTGAGTTCAATCCCCAGTATTGCCAAGAAAACCAAACCAAAACAAAACAAAACAGGAAAAAAAGGGTTATGGTGGCAGATACGGATGTGCATCCTGGGCTAAAAACCACATTAATAAAGTTAATGACTGGGTTCTTTGTAGGAACCAGGCAGGTACTTGTGGAAAGCTGACTGCAGTGGCCCTTTTCCTCAGAGGGGCTGGGTCTCATGAAGGCACCTGGGCTGTTGTGGCCTCCCACATAGCACTGCTCCTCCCCAGAACTCCCCAAAGACTCCTCCCACCCAACAGTAGCTGAATGTCATGCAGGTTCTAGGCAGCCTATAAACTCGCCTTGGTGCTGCCTTGCTGCCCAGGAGGGGCACATGCTCTGAACCTGTGACTAATGTCACCACCGGGGAATGTTCACCATAGCCGGAAACCATAAGTAAACACAGAAGTAGTTTCTTTGGTTACTTCATGACACATCTGCAGAACATTTTCCTCCCCTCCAGCAACTCTGCTCTGTGTAAACTTGAGTTTAGTCCCCCAAGTGGAATTCCCAACCCTGGTCCCACTGAGTCAGAACCCAGGCTGGAACTTGGGGAGATGAGCACCCAAGGAAAATGTGATGGCCTTTGTGGTCACTGCCACCATGGGTTCTCAGTGGTACTCATGCAGTAGCCTCCACATCATGTCCCTTCTTTTGCTTTGCCTCCCCTGAAGCACAAATCAGAACCTACCACCCTCCCCTGGCAGCCCATTTCCACTGTACTCACAGTAACCAGCTGCTGGCCTGAGATGCCCTCTGTCTAGCCAAGGCCCACTGACTGCAAACTCGTCTTCTGTCTCTCACTCCCTGAACTCCAATCTTTCTGCCTCCTTGCTGAAGCTCAGATATACCAAGCTCCTGCCTGTCTTTGCACATCTGATAAACCTGCTGGGACCACTCCTCCTTCAGAGCTTTGCCTTGCTGTCTTTACTCATTGCTCAAGCCCTCTCTTGTGTCACCTCCTGCTTCTACCTTCTAGAGAGAAGCACCCACGTTCCTCTTCCCAGAACCACTACTCATGCCTTAGGGAATCCTATTTTATGAAGAAGTACTTGTTGAAATGCTGGCATGTGCAGACCCCCCTCTGTATGATCTGGGGACTGGTTCCAGGACACGATGGATTCCAAAATCCTTGGATGCCTGAGACCTTTCTATAAAATGGCATGGGATACACTTCCTCCTGCATACTCAAAATCATTTCTAGATGACTGACAGTACCTAGCACCATGTAAATACCATGTAAATAGTTGTTATACTGCATTGTTTAGTGAGTAAGACAAGAAGGGAGTGTAGCCTCTCATGCACAAGGCCCTGGGTTCCATCCCCAGCATGGGGCGGGGTTGTGTACATTTTCAGTGAGGATGCAGTATTTTCCAAATCTTTTCTATCTGTGCCTACTTGAATTTGTGGATGCAGAACCCCCAAATATAGAGGGCCACCTGTATACTTTTTGAAATGCTTTCTTTTTGCTTTGTTGAGGAAGGATCTCACTATATATAGCCCAGAATGGCCCTCAACTTGTGATCCTCCTGCCTCAGCATCTCTGTGCTGGGATTACAGGTGTGTCCTGCATGTCAGGACTCTAATGATTTATTCTTGGTTTTATCCCAAATGATAAAAACAGTACCTAGCTCAGAGTTGATGCTCCACACATTTTTGTTGGTGAACCAATTTTTGACTAATAGTAAGGAGGAGAGGAGCCAGTGGCAACTCTAGACAAGGAGGACCACCTCCTCTTGCCACCAGAAAAGGCTCTGAGAGGTGGGGGATCAGGAGTGGGAAGAATGTGTGCACAGTCACAACCAGCCAGAGGAAAAAATGAAGCTCCCTTTCATGATGTCATGGGTTCCCACATGCTATATTGTGTGTCTTCTGTGCCTTTCCCCCACCCACTTCCCATTCTGGTGCAGTGCTGCTCCAGTGAGAAACACTGAAAAGGTGGGCTGGGGGTGTGGCTCAAGTGGTAGAGCACATGCCCAAGAACCACAAGGGCCTGACTTCACACTCGGTCCTACCAAAAAAGAAAGGAAAAGATACACCGAAAAGGCACTGTGAGAGAACTAGAGAAGAGTTAGTACTCAGGGTCCTGGACCTGCTGTAACTGATGAGCCTCTGGGTTCTAGGGAGGAAGGTGCAGTGGGGGGAGGGTGCTTGTGTGGAAATGGATATCCTCCCTGCTGCTGTCTTTTCATCTCTAGCACTACCTGCCCAATTAAATACTTGCTTCTTAATCCATTCTCCTGTCCTGTAAGTGACTGAAAGGGTTTGTTTTGCTAATTGTTGTCACTCGATGGGTAGTGAGTCAGTGAGTGAGTGGACAGAGGCAGGACCTGTCCAAAACCTGTTCTCAGCCTCAGCAACACGAAGCCCAAAGACCTGCCCGGAACACAGAAGGCAGGGGTCTCAGAGGCCCCAGTCCTTCTCCCCGTCCAGCGCCACTAGGTACTGGACAGGTCCCTAGCTTGGGGACCCAAATCCTCCATCCTGGGACCCCAACTCTTGGGAGAGTAACACAGGACAGGCTGGCTTTCACCTTTCCCCTGCTGGCATCATGGCCAATCTTCTACTACCTGACTTCTTCTTGTTCCTTGGGTCTCGGGAACAATCCTAGTGGCCATCTATATTAGCTACTTGTATCATCGCTGTGACCTGACAAACAGCTTAAAGGAGGAAAGATTTCCTTTGGCTCACAGTTTCAGAAGATTCAGTTCATGGTTGCTTGGCCTAGGCACTTGGACCACAACATCAGGAACTGTTCACTTGTTGGCAAATAGAAAACAGAACACAAAACAGGAAGGGGCCAGGAACAGACACCCCAAAGGTCTGCTCCTGGACACCTCTTCTTCCAGCAATGTCCCACACCTCTGAAGCACCAAGCCCAACACATGAGCCTTCTGTGGAGACACTAGATAATCAAACAATAACACCATCCATGTCCTGACACTTTCCAATACTTCCCCCTTTTCTTACGCTATCCAGAGCTCCTTTTTGTTGATTTCAATAAAAGAATAATATAACCAAAAAACTTTTTTTAAACAGAACAGGTGTCTTTGATTCTCAGCCATCATGAGGTAGGCAGCTTTGGTCTGCTGTGTGCTCCCTGATGTGATGGGCTGTTCTCCATCAGCTCAAAAACAACAGGCCAACCAATCAGAGTCTGAAACTCCAAAACTGTGAGCCAAAATAAACCTTTCCTTCTTTACATTGATTTTCCCAGGTATTTTATCACAGAAACAGAAAGCTAACACATTATTATTTTGAGAAAAAGTTCAACTAAGCTAAAAAAACAAAACCATAAACAACACTCCAGAAAGCATGAAATAGGCTGTTGCCTATGTGTAGGGCTGGAGAAGAAATCCTTGACCTTCCTAATACCCTCACAATACTAGTTCTCCTTCCCCGCATTCTTTGTAAATCTTTGATCTCATGTGTACACTGGTAAATCATGGAAGATTTTGGTTGGATTACGTCCCCCAAAAGCTCATGAAGTCCTCATGCCCAGGCCCCATAAATATGATCTTATTTGGCATAACTGTATTTGTAGATGATCAAGATAACAAAGTCATTAGGGTGGACCCAAATCCTGTAAACTTGGCATCCTTATAAAAGGGAGAAATCTGGACACAGAGAGGAACAGACACACATGTAGGCCAAAAGCCATGAGCACAGAGGTGGAGAATATGGATGCTGTACAAGCCAAGGAAGGTGAGGCTCTCAGAAGCTGGGTGAGGCCTGGGGCCGAGTCTCCAGCACAGCCTCAGAAGAAACCAAGTTGGCTGCACTCGGTTCTCAGATTTCCAGCCTGGCCTTATTCTTACTGGGATGGCCCTAAAGAAACTTGATACGTACACACCAGCAGAGGGGCAAGATCCCAAATTCAGTCATCTGGACTCAAAGAACACCCACTATGAGAGCTGACAACACATCCCTCCTGAGAGGAGCTTCCCTGCCCTGGGCAAGCACCGACCTGGCCTAGTGACAGGAGGAAAGTGCAGGTACGAGTCACCCAGGTGCCTCGGGCAGCAGCCACACACAGGGCCCAGGAGCCCCCAAGACTCACCGTTGGATGCTCTCATCTGCCGCCGGCGTCCTACACGGTCCAGCCCAATGGGGGTGCTCTGGGAAAACGTGAAGGGCCGGAGCCTGGCCGACACGGCCTTGTAGGGTGGCACCTGGTGCGCAGGCACAGGAGGCCTTGCTGCTGGCTGTGAAAGGAAACAAAAACTTGTGAGAAGGAGCCAGGAAGTCTCAGCTCCCGCAAGCACCAGCAGCATGTACTGCCTTCTCACCTCAAAGCCACTTACGGACCCTACCAAGAGCTGCAGGCTAGGCCAGGCTCAGTGGCAATCATCAACTCACTGGCTCACAGTCACAGCGTATGTCACTGGAGGGCGGCATGTCAGTGGGGAAGAGTGAGCGAACGGGAAGCTCTGAGGAGAAGTCAGGTTTAGGAAGCGGTGGGCTCCTGCATGGCTACAGCTGGGGTGAACGCCTTGCTGGAGCAGCTCTGGAGGAAGGAAGGCCTGCCACAGACCACAGCCTTGGTGACAGGGCTGTCCTCAGCCACTCACTCAGCCTCAGCTTACTCTCCCGGCAGCCTGCTCAGAGGGGCTCCTACGAGATCTGTGGGCTTGAGGACAATTTCTGCTTACAGAAACTAATGACAGTTGGACTTCATTTTTAAAAGTTGGTCGTCAGGGTTGGGGATATAGCTGAGTGGTAGAACACCTGCCTTGCATGTGCAAGGTCCTGGGTTCCATCCCCCAGCACTGCAAAAAGTAAATAAAAGATTAAACAGTTTGTTTTCCGTGGAACTACCTAGGTCTATTTGAAATCATAGATAATGCCTTTCTGATTTTCCACAGCTATGATTCCAAGGCACACTTGGATTATGCTTTCCTGTGTTTGTTTTTTTTTTTTGGGGGGGGAGGGTGTTAATTTTTCTATCCACCTCCCTAATTTAGGTTCCAGGATAGGAAATGATTTGATTACACTCTTATTTTTACTACACTTGAGACAGTGTCTCAAGGCCGAAGCCGGCCTCAGCCTCCCAAGTGATGGATTACGGGTATGTACAGGTATGCCCCACCATAACCAGCAATTAGTACACCTTTTTTTTGTTGTTGTTGTTACTGGGAGTTGAACTAAGGTCCTTGAACTAGTTAGGCAGGTGTTCTACCACTTGAGCCACTTTGTTTTTGATGTTCTGAAGTGAAACAGCACTTTAAGTGCTTTAGATTGCTCCTGTACTGTATTCTGGGCCAAAACAGATTATAATTTGCTTTAGTTCAGAATTATTTCCCAACAAAAGAAGCTTGAAGATTTTGTGGTATTCATCAACCTAATTTGGGCTTATTTTAGCAATTCAACCCACTTGAGTGAGAACTGCCTGCTATAATGAAGCACTGATAGGCTTTGCAGGGAGAATGTTAACACACAATCCAAGACTAATACAGAATTTCTTTTTGAAGAGAATTTTACAGGTTACTTAAGACATCACTTAGCAGTTTTTCAAAGTGAAAGTGGATATATAAACTATTCCTAGACTTTCTGTTCTGTGAATTTGACCATGGCCGGGGGATTAGCTGAGCTAAATAAGTATAAACTTCTCCAGGACAGAGCCTTTATTTAAATGTTTTATAGCCTCAAAGTGCTCACCAGGCACTTGAGAACCCTTGTCCAATTACTAACTATAACATGCCAAGGGACCAAGAGTGTTTGCTGACAAACCAGCACACCAGATGCGACTCAAAAGTAGAGTAAGGGGCGTAAGCAGCTGGGTGCTTAGCTTAGCACAGAGGACTTGTCTAGCATGCCTGCAGGGGAGGAGATGACAAAACAAACAACAAAAACACCTTCGCAGTGGATCCTTTTAGGAGATAAGGTAGTCATTTATTTCCTACCCTTTCTTCTCTTTTTTTTGCCATGGTGGGTGTGGACCCCACAGCATGCAAGGCAAGTGCTTACTACTGAGCTAATCCCCAGCCCTTCTATTTCTTCTTCATGTTCATCTTCTCTACCTTTACATTTTAACCATGAGCCCCTTTTCTTTTTCAACAATGACTTCTTTGAGGAAGCTCACTAACTACGGCCGGCTCCCCTCTCCTGTAAGACTATAGTCTGGTCATAAGTGAAGAGCAGACTGGTGCAGTTCATTGGAGATGACAGGAAAGAGGAGGATTAGTAAGAAGACGTCCAGATGACAGGTGGTTAGGCAGGAGGAAAAGGCGATGAGTAGATGGTGGTCCTCCAAAAAGCAAAAAGAAGGAGAGGCTTTCTGGCTTAGTTTGTAGGGAGGACAGAGGCAGGAAAGCTGGAGGGTCTTTGGTGGAAGGGAGGTGCACACCAGATCTTACTTGAGTCAGGAGGTTTTCGATGTCCTCTGTCTGTCTGGGGCCATAGAAACTGACCCCTTCTGTCACTGATATGGGGCGCCTTCTGCGGCCTCCTCTGCGGCTGCTTGCAGGGCCAGTGGGGTCCAGGCCAGTAGGGATGGGGATCTTGCTTGCTGGGGGTATCCCATCCACACTGTCCTCGCCTGGGGGATCCACAGCCACAGTGTCTTCAGGAATGGACAGACTTCGGCTGGCCAGCTGGCTGTAATCAGACAGTGGCCGTGGCCGGGCATGCCTTCCCGAGCCCCATCTCCTCCTGGAGATGCGGGGTGCCTCGCTGTGCTCTTCATCCTGGGTCAAGCCCGGCCTCCAGGGGTCATCAGTCACCACCTTTCCAAACCAACAGGCTGCGTGAGCTGAGATCCAGGCAGTGTCCACCAGCAAAAAGTCTGTGTCCCCTCCTCCCCCACCTCAGTCTCTTTTCATTGGTTTACTTAAAACAATTATTACCTGTGTGACACAGTGAGGACACAACTAAAGCAAAAGAACTAAACCCATCTTTCACTCCAGGACTAATCATGCCCATAATATGAGACATTAAGAAAGCCAGTAGCAGGGTGAGTTGACAAAATGCACTTAAAACTAGGTATGTGTTTCCCAAACATGCAATATGGTAGTGGTGGAATTGACCTGCCAGTAGAAGAAAGCTATGTGGAATGCAATAATGGGCCTTATTTCAAAACAGAAGGTGCTTTAAGATTATGTACAGGGCTGTGGGGTTTAACACTGGGGTTCTGTTGCTCACTGCAGCCTTGGGGCAACAGTGTGATGGGAGAGAATCCTGAGCTAGATCAGGCTAGCAACTAGCTGTGTGGGCGTGGACATCTCACAACTATATCCCCAGCCCTGGATCTCAGATTTTGGACTGGACAAATCTCACAGCTCAAGATTTTATGACCCTCAGTCAGACATGGTAGCTACACACCTGTAATCCCAGCACTCACTAGGAAGGCAGAGGCAGGAGGATCTAGAGTTTGAGGTCAGCCTGGGCTAGATAGCAGGTTAGAGGCCAGCTGCAATTTTTTTCAAAGGCAAAGCAATAGACCAGAAAAACATTTCAGTTTGGAATTGAGCACACTTCTGTGTCAGCCACTGTCTGGACCACGAGCTGGCCTCGCAACCTCAGACAAGGGACTTAGCTTCTCCAATTTGGTTCCAGGGCTGTTCACAATCCTGGAAAGATCCTCAAAGATGAAATGCAATCTTCAGCAGACAGAACCACCCCCAGGGTTTGCTCCTGCCCAGAGACAGGTAAGACTCTTATCTCAACAGATCCTAGAGGTCTGGCCACCAGGAAGGCTGATCCTGAGACCAGGCAGGAGGGCTGGCCTGCAGGCCAGGCCTGAATGTCTTCAGTTCTTCCACCCCTGTATACACATGTGCGTGTGTGTGTATGTGTGTACGTGTGTGCATGTGTATCTATGTGTGTGTTTACATGTGCATGTGTGAAGGCTGGCTTACATAGCCCAGGCCTCCCCAGTGCTGAGATTACAGGCACGTGCCACCATGTATGGCTTGTCCTTATACATTCTTTAAAAATAAAAACATGAAAGGCTGTCAGGCCACAGGTACAGGGAAGACAACGAGAACAACCAGACAACAAGAAGGTGGAGATGCCTGTATAAGAAGCAGGTGACAGCAGGGCAGGCAATGGGTGCACCTGAAGGCAGGCAGCCAGAGAATGAATGAGGAGGCCCCAGCCCACCTGCCCCAAGACTGGGAGGGCCTGTAGAAAGCTAAATGGTGGTGGGCCAGAGAAGACAGGCCTCTTGCTAGTAACACGGTGACCTGGAATGCAGGCCTGCTAATTTTCAGTCTGATGTGTACAACATCATACAGGAGTTTGAGGCCAGCCTGGACAACACAGCAAGACCCCATCTCAAAAAAAAAAAAAAAAAAGTGGCAATGTAAATACTTAATTCCCCTGATTTAGTCATTATACAATACATGTGTATCAAATTACACTATTGTACCCATAAATAACCATGGCTCATCAACCATGAAAATTCTGATAAACAGCCAAAGAAGCAGGAAGGGACTTACAGATACTTACTTCAACCTCCTCATGGAGCCCTGAATAAGTGGCTGACCCAGGGCCACACAGCCCATTAGTGGCCACAAAGATGCTCCCAGGTGGGCCTCAGAACTTCTATTCCAGCAGCTACCCATCACTCCTCACCTGCCCTGCCCCCATTGGCTCTTCCTGCCTGGAGGGTGCCTTTAACTCCAGTCACCACTGACATACTGTGGTGTAAGAATCACTACAGTCCAAGGCACTGATAACAGATTCCCTACCCCTGCCCCCAACTCTGTCACCTGCTGAAAAGAGTCTACCAAAAGAATTCCATTGCCATAAATGCCACCCTGTGACTTTCTTGCAACCAGGAAATAAAAAATCCAGGCCTACACAGATATTGTCACAAAACTATTTTCTTCCATTTATTCTCTATGGGCACATTTCTCTTTCCGTAAGTGCCCTTCTCCCCTTCTCTTTTTCCCTTTCAGGTGGCATAAACCCCCAAATGCTAATCACCTGCTGGAGTCAGACTTTCCAGAGAACTCCCAACACATAAGAATAAACACTTGTCTTTGCTTTCACTAATTTATCACAAATCACCCCAGGGACTCTACCAATGAGAGGAGATGAAAAGTTTTCCTGCCCAACACCACCATGGGAAAATGAAAGAAATCATAAAAAGTTACAATCATGTTCCAAGTTATATATGAAAAACAGATTATTATGGATGGTTGAAATAAAGTAAATCGTCTTAAGTACACAGTAAAATAAATCCATTTATATTACGATGCTTCGAAGAAAAGGTTCAGAAACTTGCTATAAAATATGAGTCCAAGAAAATCAAAGGCAAGGAATAGTCTTAACTACTCACAGATGCACAGGTAGTTTTGGGGGTTCCCCCCCCTTATGACTGGGGGATTTAGTTTGTTTTGTTTTTGCCCTTACGTAACACATAGCCTGTTTTTCCTTACTGAGGGAAAATAAGGAAATACTCCAGAAAACAAACAGGGCTGGGTAAAGGTGCCCAAGACAGGCACCACAAGGTGGGGATGGTAGAGACTGTTCCTTCACTTGTCACTCCTCTGTGTCAGCTCTGTCCCACACAGGGAGTGATCACAGATAAAATCCAACTGCGACTAGCCTTGGGACTATACAGTGCCACGGAAGTTATACACAGAGAAAACACTGTCTCCAAAGGGCACCAAACATTCTAGGAATTGCAAAAGTTTGCTAAGCAGATAACACAGAAAATTAAAACATCAATTTCATTCCCAGTACAGAACACAGGATGGGGGGAAAACCCCTTGGATTTCAGCCCACAATCAAACATTAGTTCTCAGTCAGAAGAAGAGAGTTAAATCCCTTATAAAAACAAATGTGAACCCTGGGGAATAGTCTCAACTAAGCCTTTTTTTTTAAGGAAAGTCTATGTACTTCCAAGATATGGCCCAGGTTCATTGGCTGTGGACACAAACACACGCACCACCAATCAACCTTCCCCCAAACTGGGGACCTACCTCGGACTTGGACATGGGCAGGGGCGGCCCACACACACACTGGAGGAACAGGCAGTTGACCACGTCCATGTTCTAGAGTCTTGCCTTTAAAAGGGTGTAACCAGGGCCGTACATGGCCATGCAGAAGAGCTCTGCCTCGTCCAATCCAGCAGTCTCAGCTGGATCACTCCAGGACTACATAAAACTTGAATGCCAATTCACACAAGTCATAAACCTTTGTAAACACACTCCCAGGAGCTGCTGCCCTTTTAACTCTTGTGTCTCTGCATACTTTTAAAGTATTTTCCCTAGCAGTATGATATGTTTCTTCCTACACAGAATTTCTTTTTTCACTTTACAAAAATAAAAAAGTCAATATAGACTGTACCTCCAGCAAGACACCTCAAAACATGTCTTTGAAAACAGAGTGAAAGCCAATTATTAACCCAAGAACAAGAGAAAAACTGCATGAAGTAATGTGATTTTACATTGTCCACTCTAAAGCTCAGACTTACAGTAAGCCTTAAGGGCCAGTCAAGAAGGGTTTGGGGTAGACTGTGTTCCTCAAAAGACAGGTGTTGAAGTCCTAGCCCCTGCAGAACCTGTGAATATGCTTTTATTTTGAGACTGCCATCTTTGTGGATGTAATCAGGTTAGAATGGAGTCACTCAGGATTAGGTGGACCCTAATACAAAGGCTGGTGTCTTTTCAGAGGGGGAAATTTGGGCATAGACAAACAGGAGAGGGAGCAGGAGAGAGAGGACAAGGCTCACCACAGTGAGCAGAGGCACCCACAAACCCAGCACGGGCTGCCACCAGACTCTGAAAAAGAAGGATCTTCCCTCAGAGCCAGGCAGGGAATGGGGTCTGCCCAGACCTTGATTTTAAACTTCTGACTTCCAAAACTGTGAGACAATAAATGTCTGTTGTTTTAGTCAACCACTTTGAATAATTTGTTATGCCAATTCTGGTAAACTAATACAGGAAGGCAATAATGAGAAAGAAAATATTATAGGCAAGGAAATTAAAGATGCTTTGTGAATATTTGAAAAAAATTAAACTATAGCAAAGGAATTCTGATAGAGCCAAAGGTTTTCTGAAGGTGAGTATTAATGCAATAGGCTAACCTCACACATCTTCCCTGGGGTCCACGGCCTGGACACCACCACAGAGATGGAGGTGAGAAGGGAACACACACAGCAATTAATGCTGCAGAGGACGCAGTAACAGCAGCAAGGAAAGACGCAGGACTTTTGTTGTTTGGTTTGGTTTTTGAGACAGGGTCTTCTTATGTAACCCAGCCTGGCCTCAAACTCATTATCTTCCTGCCTCTCAGCCTCTGAAGTGCTAAGATTACAAGTGTACACCACCACACTCAGCTGAAATCTGAGATTTTTGAATGCTTATATGGTCAGACCTATGCTAGGCACACACATTATCTTATTTAATCTTCACAACCACCTTAGAGGCAAGAACTATTTGTCACATTTTACTGATTAAGACATTGGGGCTAAAATAAATAAAATAACTTGCATATTTTCATAGAGTCAGAACAGAGAGGGCCCATCTTACAACTCAGTTTATCTGATTAAGCCTGTCTTTTTACTCTGCAACCCTTGGTGTATACAGAAGGAAAGAACTTCCTAACTATTCTTTCTCTTAGATGCAGAAATGGTTTGCAGGAACAGGGTGGGAATAATAGTTATTAGAGCCTCTGAGATAGGGAGCACCAGGTAATCTGGTGAGACCTACAGACCCTGCCTCAGAAATAAACTAGAGATGATGGCAAAGCAAGCTACTGACTTAGTAACACAATTGTCAAAATATCAAAAGAACTGCAATATAGCGATAAATGTCACACGTGAATTAAGAAGATTAGGGTTGGGCCTAATAAAAGCATATTCTGATGAGTATATTATATTTCATGACATGAACAAAAACTTTCACATGTGAAACAGACGTGTGATCAGAAAACATCACAAGTATTGCTAAAGTCGCTCTAATTTGATGCTTACATTCGCAATGGCAGGAAATGCAGTGTTTTAGGTAGAGGCTAAGAGAATAAACTGCCGTCCTTGCTCCCTGGCTTCTGCTAATGGAGCCCTGATGAACCAGAAAAATGAGGTTTATGGCACTACGTCTTACACAATCTCGACTGTAGCAGCTCACTATTTAGAATTATGAGTCGGGTGTTCCATACCTGAAATGCGTGGAACCAGAGTGCTGCATGTTTTTTCAGATTTTAGATATCTGCATACACAAAATGCAGAATCTCAGGGACAGGACCCAAGCCTACAAGGAAATTCACCCATGTTCATTCACACCTCATGCACATGGCCCAAACATATATATTTTTAAAATTTTTTCTTTTATTCATATGTGCATACAATGTTTGGGTCATTTCTCCCCCCTTTCCCAGGTTCAGAAAGACAGAGGTCACATGTTTTCTCTCCTATGTGGAAGATAGGCCTAATGCAAGTACAAACATTATCATATATTCATATAAATATATACAAAACGTGTTTCCAAAAGTGGGACTGTTAGAGGAGACTAAAGGAGGAGGAAAAGAAGGAAAGAGATAGTGAGTAATTGTGAATTACATCACATCTGTGTAGGAACAAGACACAATGAAACACACTGAAAACTGTTGAACAATACAAGGTAGGGGGAAAGGTGGGGAAGAGTAATGGAGGGGGTTAGACTGATTTAAGCACAATATATTTGCAGGCGAAATACCAAGACAAAAATTCCACTGAACAACAGACACCCAAATAATGAAGGACAGGAATGTTAAACAGGTTATTTTAAAGGGAAGGCACTAGCAGGAAGGGGAAGATAAATGAAGAAAGCAAACAGGGTGAATATAGTTGATGTACTTTCTATACAAGTATGAATATAGAACATTGAACCTTGTTGAAGTCACAACAAGGAGGGGACTTGGGTAGGAGGGAGAATAATGGAGGGGATGAATCAATTCCGGGTATTATACAAGCATATTTGGAAATGTCACAGTGGACCTGTATAACTATCATAAACTAACAAAAATGTTTTGTTTTTTAAATAAAGGACAGGAAAGTAAAACAGGTCCTGTCTGAGTATGGGTACCAATGGGAGGGCATAAGGACAGAGTGAAGGAAGGCAAATATGGTACACTCATATATGAAAATACAACAGTGAAAACTGTTGAAATTGTTCAAAGAAGGGGGAGAGCGAATAAAGGAGAAAAATGGGGTGAATCTAATTAAGGTATACTGTAAGCATTTTATGTCAATGTCACAATGTCTCCCCTATTCAACTACAATATGCTAATGTAACAATCAGCAACTAAATAAATAAACAAAACCCTGACAGGGCAGATGATCCTGTCACAAAATGTTAAATTCACTGGAAATACACACACTGGCAGTGCTAGGGAACAAACCCAAGGCCTTGCCCATGCCACACAAGGACTCTATTTTTTTTTTTTTTTTTTGCAGCATTAGGGTTTGAACTCAGGGCCTCTTGCTTGCAAGGCAGGTGCTCTTACCTCGTGAGCCACTCCACCAGCCCACACAAGTACTTTAACACTGAGTTACACCCCAAGCCTCAGAAAAATATTTCAAAAAAACCACAAATAACATATTTTAAAATGATCTTTCCAATTATAATTACAATTTCTGTGATTCAAATTCTAGGCTACCCTTATCAAAGAAAATGAATGAGAACTCAGTAGGGTATGGGAACTTATGATCTGTCATATAGAAGAAGAGATGGCTGAGGATATAGCTCAGTGGTTGAGTGTTTGCCTAGGACGCATGAGGTCCTGGGTTTGATCCCTAGTACTGAAAAGAGAGAGAGAGGAAAGTCAAGAGAGAAAGAAAGGAGGAAAGAAAGAGAGAGAGAAAGAAAGAAAAAAAGAGAGCCCCAGACAAGAACCACCAGCTCTGAGTTCAAACCCCAGTCCCACAAAAAAAGCTTCTACTGATAAAAAGCAGAGGCAGTTCAAAAATGGAGGTAGAATAACTGGACAGACACTCATATGTAAAAAATAGATACACAAAAATGATGAAAAACAGGGCAACTATAAAACTTCCAGAAGATAACACAAAAGACAATGTCTGGGGCTTTAGGATGGATGAATATTACTTGGCAATAACACCACAGGCAGACAAAAATGGTAACTGGACTTTCAACAAAGCTGGAAATTTAGCCAGGTGTGGTGATGCACAACTGTAATCATAGCACTTGGGAGTAGAATACTAAATTTGAGGCCAGGCAGTGAGATCCTGTCTCAAGAGACAAACTTCGGCTCAGGGGTGGAGAGCTTGCTTGGCAGGCTCGAGGACTGGGTTTGATGAGGGAAGAGAGAGGGTTACTAGAAACTCTGCTCTTCAAAACATGTGATTAAAAAAAAACACAAAACAGACTATGAGAAGATACTTGCAATTCAAATGATCATGGCTAATTGACTGGTCTAAGGCCCGGATAGTCATCATTTCTGGATCGCTGTGTCCTGTGAGGCTGTTTCCAGAAAAGATTAGCATTGACAACAGTGAGCAACGTGGGCAGGCATTATCCAGTCTGTAGAGGACTCATAACAAAAAGGCCAAGGAACAGAGGAGTCCCACTTCCCGCTGCCGCTGGGCCACAGGTGTGCGAGTCAACACCTCCAGGACGACACCAGCTCCTCATCCTCTGCCCTATTCTCAGGCCTTCAGGCTCAGACTGAAGCATACACCTGCTTTTCTGATCCCTCAGCTGGTGATAGCAGATTCTCCTAGAAAATCACATCGACCAATTCCCATGGTAAATTACACACACACCCCCCTATTGGTTCGGTTCTTCTGGAGAACTCTAACCATCATATATCGAAAGGATCTGTATCCAGAATACATAAAGAAATCTAAACAGCTCAATAACAAGAAGACAATGCAATAACACAGTGAGCAAAAGATCCAAATGGACAGTTACCAAGTACAACTCACCTGAGCATCATTAGGGAAATGCTAACGAGGCCCAAATGAAACTACGCTAAACCCTGGGGTGGTGAGCGTGTTCTAATTTGAGAATGCTGCTGGCTGCACAACCATATAAACTTACCAAGTGACTGAAGCATTCACTTCACAGAAAGCACAGAGCATAAGGCAGGTCAGCAGTGCCCTACTGTCAGGTGTGAGCAAGGAATAAGACTCCAAAAGGGCCAGGGGGAACTTTTTGGGGAGATGCAAGTGTTCTTTACCTGGATTAGGATGGAGGGAGAGCTGCACAATCCTACACATTACCCAAAATTCAGCAAACTGCAAATTTGCAGTGGGTCAATCTAATGTTATGCAAATTAGACCTCCATCAAACTGTGCATAAAATCTTAAGCAGGCTTTCTGGGACCACTACATTTACTTCTATAAATCTTTCCAGTTCAAATAACCATGGATAACTTCTAAACTGTTTAAATCTCCCAACCAGTGATTGGAGCAATCCCAAGAGCAATGTGCAAGTAGCCTGCAAAGGGCCGACACACAGCAGCAGCACCTGAGAGCAGTCATTACCCATGATACCCTCATCACCACCAGAAAGCACCGCAGTCCCAATCAAATTGAAAACAGGCCTGAGTTAGCCCCTGCTCGCCTGCTAGCTTATATCATACCATAAACTGGAGGGAGGCTTTATCTTAGTGATACGGTAGCATGCAAGTGCCACAAAAATCCCTTCCTCCTTCTGTCCAGTTCCTCGAGTTTGTGGCTGGTTTGATTGTGGCATCAACACAAGTTACCTCCCAGGGACCAACTGTCTCTTACACCTTCCCCATAAACACTCACACACTCACTGAATAGATAGACTGCTGAATCCACACCCCTTCCATAGCTTAAGCACAGGCCTCCTGACCTCTGGATGGGGGTCCTGAGGGCCTCTGCTTCCCCTTGGCCACCCCTGCCACCCCTCTCCACAAAGCTTGTCTGCTCTACCTCAGTCCCACAGTGCCCATGATCCCTGCTGGCAGACTCTAGCCATCTGCAGGGCAAAGTCCACATGCGCAGGTGGAAGCAAGGCCTGCCTAATGGTCCGGACACACGTGGCCAGTCTTATCTCCCACTCTCCACCCGTCTGCCTGTACAAGTTAGGCGGGTTAACTTGCAGTGCCCTGGGCACAGATTAGTCACTTGGCTGGACTCATTCGAGCATCCTTAGTGTGCACTAAATACACACCACACCCCGCGACAACTGCTGTGGTAGGGTCTCTGGTCAGCACAAGCTGAAGGCGAGGCGAACGCAGGTTAGAAAAGATAAACCTAGCAAGCAGCAGAGCTGAGGCCCGGGTCAGCTTCCTGTCAATGAATCCAGAAGGTCCTCAGCACTGCTCTCCGCAACCCCTCTCCCTAACTTTCTTCAAGACCCCACTCAGGGACCCTATCCAGTTCTGCCACATTTGCCCAACAGTTATTAACTCCACCTCTGGTGCCACTGTGGTACCTCGTACATTCTCTTGATGAACCCTTTTCACTATTATTATACTTATTTATATACAATCCAGTCAACAGTTAAACCGTGAACCCAGAAGAACCACAGCTTCGAAGTTTAAAAAAAAAAAAAAAAAAAGGCGGCAAAGGCCAGTTGTGATGGCTCATGCCTGTAATTCCATCTACTCGGAAGGTGAAGCCAGCCCTAGGCATAAATGTGAGACCCTGTTAAAAAATAATTTAGCCAAGTACCAGTGGTCCATGCCTGTAATCCTAGCTATTCAGGAGGCAGAGATCAGGAGGATTACGGTTTGAAGCCAGACCAGGGAAAGAGTCACAAGACTCTATCTCAAAAACACTCAACACAAAAAATGGGCTGGCGGAGTGGTTCAAGTGGTAGAGTGCCGCCTAGCAAAACTGAAGCCCTGAGTTCAAACCCTAGTATTTAAAAAAAAAATAAAAGAAATAATTAAAGCAAAAACGGCTGGGGGGCATGGCTTAAGTGGTAGAGCACCTGCCTAGTACACGTGAGGACCTGAGTTCAAACCCCAGTACTGCCCAGCTCTCAAAAAAAAAGAGTAAAGAAAACGGAAACCTCTCTTTTCCTGTGTCTGCTACACAGCAGGGCTGACAGGGTATTGTGGCTCAAGGTTCTTCTGTCCCCCCACAATTTTATTCTCTTCATTGCTTCCTTATGTATTACATGCCCACACTCAGGTTTCAAACCCATATCACCTCTCGGTGACTTGGCAGTGAACTCCTGCTAGCTTTTCTTTTGGTTACTTTTCCTTCTAATTCTCCTCTCTACAATGGATTAATTTCACCAAAACACAGTTCTGAGCCTTGGAGGCTGGATTCTCTCTCTGCTCATAGCTGTGCCTGGCTCCTCGGAGCTTACCAAGTCACTGTAGTGATGTGAACAGTGTTCACAACCTGGTCTTAATGACTTCATCTTCATTTGGAATCTTCTGCATCAAACCGAATTACACTCTCCCCACCCTCTGCAATGACAGACAACCTGCAGAAATCCCACTTCCAGTCAGGTCCTGTCACCTGGCCACGCCCTCCTCGGCGGCACAATCTGGTACAGCTGGACAAGAGCTGCAACTCTTTGAAATTCACAGCATTTGCTTCAGATCTTTGATGGGCCACATACAGCCTCCCTGCTATCACTGCGTCCTCTCACTGAGCTACACCCAACTGCGGTCTTGCACCTGGCACATGCACAACCCATTTGGTTTGGTGCACTAGGATGAACACACCAAGTCTTGTGCATTTTTAAAACAATTAATGCAACATCAAATTCACTATTTGAAGAAATCTCAGCTCCCTGTAAGACTATAATACAATGTTATATACAAAAATATTTCTGAAAAAAACTGTCCTTAATATGCCCCATCTTCTTTTTCTTCTTTTTGCAGGGCGTGGGGGGCTGTCCTGGGGTTTGAACTCAGGGCTTTGCACTTGCTAGGCAGGTGCCCTGCAGCTTGAGCCACATCCCCAGCCCTCTTTGCTCTGGTTACTTTGGAGACAAAGGTCTCACTTTTTGCCTGGCTGGCCTGGACCACGATCCTCCTATTTTATGCTTCTCACTGTAGCTGGGATGACAAGTGCGCCACCACATCCAGCTTTCCCATTGAGATGGGGTGTCTCGAAAGCTTTTTTGCCCAGACTAGTCTGCAACCATGATTCTCCTGACTTCACTTTCCCTCATGGCTTGGGGAATGACAGGTATGTGCCACTACATCCAGATGGGGTCTCACTAAATTGCTGCATGGGCTGGCCTCTAACTGCTATCCTCCTGATCTGAGCCTCCCAAGTAGCTAGGATTACAGGTGTGAGCCACTTGCGCAGGCTTCGACCTATCCTAAGAAGTCAGGTTACTCGGGGGTGGCCCAGTCATCTAACAGGGATAGAGATCAGCACACCGGGGCAGCCCACATCATGGTGCTAGGATAAATTGTAAGAGGCACAATTTCAAGGTTCCCGTGACCCTCACAGGTAGATAGTCACTCCACATTCCACAAGTTCAAGTTTACCAAGGTTAGGTATCTCCTGAATGGCAGAGCCAGGCCCCAAACAGAAGCATGCACTCTCAAACTACATTTTTCTTTTTTTGTGGTACTGGGGTTTAAACACAGGGCCTCATGCTTGCTAGGTAGGTGCGCTACCACTTGAACCATCCTCCCAGCACTGTTTTGGGTTGAGAACTTTTAAGACAGGGTCTTGTGAACTATTTGCCCAGGCTGCCCTTGAACAGTGACTCTTCTGATCTCAGCCTCCCAAGTAGCCAGAGCCACCAGCACCTGGCTCTTAAACTGCATTTTAAACTAGGAACTAATTTGAGACTTGTTCAACAGATCACTATTCCTCCAGCAGGGCTGACCACAGGTGGCAGGAGGAGGCCATGTTTGATGAATGAAAGCAGCCAGCCACTTCCCAGCATTTTTTCACAGTATGGCATACTCTTGTGGAGCTGCTATGAAATCCTCAAGGTGATATTTTATTGTTACAATAAATAGCTGACACTGTTTACAAGTAAGTGGTTCTAAATAAAAATTGTTCTCTGTTATTGAAAGTGTATGATACACTTTTTTTTTTCTTGGCAGTACTGGGCCTCGTGCTTCCTTAATCAGATGCTTTCCCACTTAAAACACGCCCCCCAGCACTTGCTGCTTTATTTTTCAGATAGGGTCTCTCATTTCTGTCTGGGTCCAGCCTAGACTGAAATCCTCCCATCAATGCCTCCAGTAGTTGGGACCAGAGGCACATACAACCACACCTGCCTTATTTGTTGAGATGGGGGGGTCTCATTGTTTGCCCAGGCTGCCCTTGAACCGCAATCCTCCCAATCTCCACCTCCTGAGTACCTAGGATCACAGGTGTGAGCCACCCTACCAGCCCATAATACTTATTTTAAACAATATCAAATAAACATAGCTTGAATTTGCTTTACATTTAGACACATACTGCCAATGGACTAATAATAAAAAGTGCAATATGTATTAAAGACCGAAATTTAATTTTGTGTAATGTTATAAAATAGACAAAAACTGCTTTTAACCCACGAAAATCAGAATTCTTGCATTTTGCAAAATGTTTACATATTTCATTTTGTTTGTGTTCTGTTCTCAATGTCAAAATTAAAGAAGGTTTCAGGTCATACTTTACAGGTAACATTGATGGTGTCTAATATAAAATGCAGATTGCTTCACACATGCAGGGAAAGTGCTCTAACAATGAACTACATGCAGACTTTATCTGTTTTTTAATTTTTGACATTTACATTAAAAACACAAGAGGAAGCTTGATGTGCTACCTAAAAATTTTAAGGAAATGGAAATTAAGAATGTGATGAGGGTCTTGACTCTGCAGGATTACGAACATGTATGCGCCTTTAATAAGTTGAACTGCAATGTCAGTGTGTCTTCTGCTTTCTGCCTGGTCTGTTTTGCTGATCTGTTGTGAATAGATGTGAGAGTATACAAAACTAAGAATAGCAAATACTGATATAAAACTATACCAGAATGGCCAAAATCACCCCAGCAAGTAACTGATGCAAATGTCTGCACATACTCAGTTTATATTAATATCTTAATGATTCTTTTAACTAATTTTGTTAAGCAAAATACAACCCCATATTTAACTAGGCTTATGCCAAGCCTTTCTTAGGGAGGAAGGGCTCTGAAACATCAGTGGGCAGGCTGGAGGGTCTGGGGAAGGAAGGCATCATCTGGACGCAGAGTGTCCTTCAAAGTCCATGTGTAAAGCTTGATTCCTGGGGTGGTGGTTCTGGGAGGTGCCGTGGGCCTTTAAGTGGTGGGGCCTAGTGACAGAGGTCATCAGGTCATTGGGGCATGCTCTTGAAGTTCTCCGTCTGTGTTTCCTGGCTAGGGATGTGATCACTCACTCTGACATCCACTCTCTATTCAGAGATCCACTTAATGTGGTGCTGCCTGATACTGGAACTGAACCACCAGACCAGGAGTCAAAATAAACCTCTCTCATTCTTATTTTTTGGAGACAAGAGTCTCACTATGTAGTTCAGGCTGGCCTTAAACTCTCAACTCCCCTGCCTCTACCGTCTGAGAGGTGGGATAATAGGTGTGTGCCACCACTCCTAGTGAAAGTAAACCTTTCTGTACATCATAACAGCCTGTATCAGGTACTTTGTTATAACAGTGAAAAGCTGACTAATATTCCCAGGAATGAGTAAAGGTTTGTACAATTAAAAAACCAGAGCCAGCAGAACTGGAATGCCTTCCCAGACTGGTAGCTACTTTTGTGCCTTACAAGACACAAAAGTCCCTCTATTAACTCAGAATCACAGGAGAAGCAGCCTCACTTTTCTGAATACCCAGAGTCCCTAGCACTAGGGTCCTATGGGCTAATTTGGATCTCCTGAAAGTATATGCGATAATTCTACATTTTTTCTAGGTCTTTCTCAAAGGTTCTATAGTAAAGCTGCCTCTGAATAGCAAATATCAAAAAGGAAAGGTGTGGAGACACAGGCTTGTAATCTCAGCACTTGGGAAACTGAGGCTACACAGCAAGGCCCTGTCCCAAACAAAAAAACAAACCAAAAAAGATAGTCCATAGGTAGTCCTGGCTTCTGAGCTTGCAAAACTAGCTGTGTAATCATTTACCCACAGGCGTTCAGACAATACTGAAGTCCGTCTAGGGATTGGTGGGGAAGGAACAGTTGCTCAGGAAGCATTTTCCAAGGCAAGTACCAATCCCACCTGTAAAACAGCCCAGGAATAGATGTGACCAATAACTTGCAATAGATATGAAAGGATGCTCCCCGTTCTTCAGCTGTTAACTGTAAAGGGACAGTAATAAATACATTTATAAAGTGAGCATTACACAGTAAAGTCAAGCTGTCTGGATGTTTGACAGGATGTGAAAAGAACATTACCCTTGCAGCACGTACAGTTATTAACTGACTCTATTCATGAGAACTTGTTCTACTCTAAAAATAAGTACAATAGCTATTATAAAAACAAGCAGTGCTCCTGGCTGACAGTACCAAAATGCGTGTTTCTAATGCATTCCTAGGAAATAAAACAGAGCTAGACATGTTATGGTCTCTCACTACAGAGAATTTCATTTATAAGGATTCTATTGGGAAGGATGCAGAAAGTTTAAAATATAAAGAAGATACAGTTAATAAAAATTATTTCAAAGTAAAAAATCTGAGGAGCCCTAATAGCCACATGGAGTCCCCATCCCCACCAATCTAACAGTCGATGCTCAATAAATGCCTTTTCAGTGAATGGTGTGCATGGAACCCCACATATTAGCCATTTGTTTCTAAAGAGATGGAAATTACTCCCGCATATGGTAAGCTGCATCTGACAACTCCCTCTCTGCTGGTCCCTGCGACTATTAGCATAGAACCACGGTCTGCAGCACGGAGGACCCAGGACAGTGCAATGTACTGGACAAGCAGCCTCCTGCAGGAGGGACCCCTCCTGTACCCTACCTCTGCCTTCTCCTCTGGACTGGCCACCCCAGGGCTCAGCTGAGAGTGGCTGCCACCATCTCCATCACCTCTGCCCTCATCACCCTCTGGGGTTTGCGCTGAGTTCTGGGAGGGAGCAGAGTCTTCTGTCCTGTCCTCACTGTCAGCTGAACTCAGGGACAGCGCGCTGAGGCTGGCGGGGCACCCGGCACTTCCGGGCCCAGGACTCTGGGGGCTCCGCGGCTTGGGCGAGGTGGGCCGCAGCGGGGTGGGAGGCTGCCCAGGGTCACAGGGGAGCTGGCTGGCAGCGCTGGAGTCCGGGCAGGCTTGGCGCAGCCCATCCTGGTCCTCGGGGCAGGGTGCAGGGCTGGAGGCCAGCGGAGGGCGCACTGCCCCGTGCTCGGAGCCACTGCTGCAGGCGGACACGCGGCGCGAGTAGTCGTCGTGCAGCCGGCTGTGCGGCCGTGGCCGCTGGCCAGTGCCACCAGTGTCACCCGCGTCACCCGGGGCCCCGCTCTGGGGGGTCTCTCTCCGCCAGGCGGCATCTGTCACATTGCTGACGAGCCTCAGGAGCCTGTCCAAGTCCTTGGCCCTCACGGGGCTCCTCCAGCGCTTCGTCCTTCTGTCCGCGTCCGCAGAGGAGCTGCCTGGGTTGCTGTCGCTGGGTCCCCGGGCCTCGGCCAGGTTGGAGGTGGACTTCCGCTTGAAGGAGCTTTTCTTCAGGAAGTTCAGGCTGTCCGTGCTCTTGCTCCTCCTACACAGGGCGCCCGTATCCCCCGGGTCCTGCAGGAGGACGGCACAAGGAGCGGGCTCCGGGGCCGGCTCGACGTCCTGCAGGCTGATGCGGCCCGGGCCGTAGGCTCTGCGGATGCTGCGGGAGCGGTGCGTGCTCCTCTGGAAAGCGTCCTCAGGGTCCTCCGGGTCCGAGCTGTCGGACACAGTCCCCTCCCCCAAGACGGGGACATCACCCGCCTGCCCCGAGGACAGGCACCTGCTCGGATTGACTCCCATGGCCGCACCATTGGAGATAGCCTCAGGCTCCCGTCCATCTTCCTTGGAGGCCCCTGAGCCCTCCCGGCTCTGAATTCCTTGCAAAACAGAGGACTTGAGCTTTTTAAAGGATCCCATCTTCCGGAAGGAGGCCAGGGCGGTCCAGGTGGAGGAATTCCCCACTAGGACCACCGAGCGAGGCCTCTCAGGGTTGACACTCATTCTCTTCCGACTCACAGAGAAAAGGCGTACAAGCTTGGAAGGGCTGAGCCTGGCCTCTGGGCCTTCGCTGTCGCCACTGGGGCTGTTTCTGTACCCTCCATTCTGACATACTGGGGACGTCACCATTTTGGAGTCCTTCAGGTCAGAGGCTGAACAGGTGGCGGCTGCATCTTGCCCTTGGCCATCCTGGGCTGTTGTCATGTTCTCGGCAGGGGTTCAGACCCCCCCACACATCTGTGTCTGTCGGCCCCAGCTCCAGGCCTTCATCTCTGAGGACACAGGTCCCACTTCCACACCTGCTCTGCACATCAGGCTACCCAGCGTGGCCACTGCCTGCAGCAGAAAACAAGGCAGCTGTTTAGTCACTGTCCCCACAGAAGAGCCATTATCATTAGAGGCTAATAATTGTGACTAACAATCGCTAACAGAAAAAAAAAAAAAAAAAGACAAGTCCCTTAACAGGGCTGATTAAATTAAAACTACTTTTAAATTAAGTTTTACTCTTCACCAACTCATTTCATAATACATTGAAGGGAAGAATGCAAATATACGTTCCTAAAAAAGAAAAAGGTAAGTTATGAGTGGGCCTTCAACTGAATTCAATGAGCTCTGTTTCAGTAGAAGTTTCTTTTTAAAGTGCTGGAAAGAAAGTGTGAAGGCATTATTGAAGACTGTGTGCTCTCACCAGGTGTATGGTCCACACCTGTAACCCCGCGGCTCAGGATGTGCCAGCCTTGGTTACATAGGGAGATCCTGTCTCAAAAAACAAAAGCAAAGTGAAGGCAGAGTGGCTCAAGTGGTAGAGCACCTGCGTAGCAAGCGTGAGCTCTGAGTTCAAACTCCAGTACTGCCAAAAAAAAAAAGGAGAAGGATTGCACCTTCCCTTTCCTTGAACTGGAAGGACTCTCTTATCATCACAGTAAGACACCAGCCTGTGTTATGTGCAGAGCAGTGAACATGCAAATGGTTTGAGACTCCCGGGAGTCGTGATGCAGCCAAGATGCGCTGGGCTGCCTGCTGTCTGAAGTGGGCTGTAAAGTACCAAGTACCAAGAAAGTCGATCGCTGCACGGTGCTGCAGGGACACTGGGCAGAACGGACCCAGCACCAGAAGGATGAGGACAGGCTTTGCAAAGAAAACACAGTTTTCAAAGATGCTAAGTGGTCAAAGAATGAAGAGATATGAGGACAAGACTGGTGTATCAGACACAAGAACTGGAAATTAAACAAACACTGTATCTTCCTCCCTCCTCTCTCGTGCCCAGACCCTTCCCACCCCACACCTGTGTCCATACCTGCCCCCACCACACACCTGGGCCCAAACCCTTCCCACCCATCACAAAGTAAAAATCCAGTTGTCCTTAACCTTTCTCATCAGGCCAAGACCTGCCCAGCCTTCACGGGCTAGCGTAAATGTCACGGTCCTCCTATTCTCAATACACAATTAGTGAATAAATAAATAACAAAGGAGGACAACTACAGAGGCCTCAGTGTGTGCTGAGCCCTGCACTATGGTCTTCAGAAGCAGCATGCCACCGAGTACTCATGCAAACCCAAAAGATCAATACACAATTCCCACTTTGTAGCAATCAAGTGAACACTTGGGCTGTGTGTCAGCGGTCCTGCAGCTGTCCCTTCACTAAACTAATAAAAACAGAGCTGGGCACAGCTGAAATTTGCACCTCAAGCACCTGACTCCAATCCCACCTCATGACCCTAACGAATGGAAACCCTGCAGTCTTCAGATACCTATCAAGGCCATTACCTCCAAGACGGTATTCATGGCAGGAGAGAAGGAGGAAGAGGAAGTTGTAGAAAGACCCCGAGGTTCAAACCTAGCATTCTCAAGTGCAGAATTTGGCCTTATGCAAAGGGCTGAAAGGCTGGTTCCACCTGGGACCAGGGAGGCCATAATGACTTCACCTGGCAGCCAACCTATTAATCAGAAGACTGGCCAGTGGGCTACCATGTACCCTCTGCAGTACGATGCTCTTGTGGGGAAATCAGGGGCCTGAGGAGCTGTGGCTGTATTTGAACCAGCCATACAAGCAGAGTCATCTCTTCACAGACTGGATAAGAAGTCCATAACAAGTTCCAAAAACAGTCCAATATTCAGTGTCTCCTGTCCACCTTCACCAACTGGGGACTGTGGTGATTTTAGTGTTTCAGGATCCTGAAATGAACCACAGCTTAATCAAACATTCAGGTCCAGCTCACGACACTGACTGGCTGTATATTAAGTAGTAATGATGGTCACATGACTTGCATTACACACATAAAAAGCAGGATCCTTGCTTGTAGCGCATTATCGACAGCACCACTAGAGGGCACTGTGAGACCTTTTCTAAACCCATGAGGAACTGTAGAGGGGACCCTAAGGTCTCAGGACATGCAGAGAAGCACTCCAGTTAATGTGGGGTAGTTTTAGATTGTTCCCTAGAAGACACTGGGCGAGGCTTAAATTCTAAACAGTACTGTCACATGATCTTCAGTACCTGTGCTTCAGTGCCATCTGTAAAATAAGAGGTACCATCACTTATGTCTATGACCAATTAATGGATTCATGATCTCCAGTGGGGACAAGGATCAGGGCAGTCCCTGTAATGAGTTCAAGATGGTGACAAGAAACTGGCATGAAGAAAGACGAGTTGGGAACACAGTACACAACTGGCGGGGGGCAGTGAATTAGGGTGACCAGTGTCTAGCTGGCATAGAAGTGAGGAGTTGCCCAGGATGTGCGAACTCTCAGTGCTTAACAAACTGAGTGCAGTAGGCAGGATGGCATAAATGGAAGGAGGGCTCAATGCCATGAAGTAGGGAACTTAAGGAGAAAACAGTTTTAGAAAAGTCTGCACACCTTTTTGTCTAACACCTTATCACTCTTTGAGACCAACTGCAACGTGTTACCTTCTCTGGGAATTCCTTCCTGGATGCCCTAGAATGAATGCACTTCTGTGCGTCCACAGGGCCCCTGGCACCCCACCCAACTGTGTTACCATATTGTATGACAGTTTTACCTGGCTGCCTTCTAACAAGTCCATGTACCCTTTGAGCATGTGTGCCTTTTACACTGAGATTATTTAAGGTTATCTTGATTGTGTCAGTTTCCTTGACTTGTCTGTATCTGTACCAAAGTGACAAGCCATCATTATATGCCACTATGTAATTTGTAGATATAAAACTTACTTAATTTTAGGATTCAGACATCATAATATTCATGCAGAAAACCTGAGTTTCATATTCCAAGCAAATGGAATCCCAATGCAAGCAGGAGTAGCTATATTCATATCTGACAAAGCAGACTATCCCTCAGAAGGGATAAAAGACTGACTACATATTAATAAAGGGAACAATCCATCAAGAAAATGTAACAATTATAAACACATATGCACCAAATGTTGGTGCTCTCAATTTCATAAAACAAATAGTACTGAACACACAGGGACGGATAGGTCCATCTACAATTGTAGTGGACATTTCGATACCCTACTCTCATCAGTAGATAAGATCATCTAGACCAAAAAAATCAACAAAGAGAAAACTTCAGAACTAAATGATACCGTGGATCAGGTGGACTTTACAGACAGAAACAGAATATTCCAAATAGCTGCAGAATATATTATAAACACACATTATATACATGTCTGAAAGTGTTATAATGAGACTCATTTAAAATGTACAACCCCCCTAAGGTAATTGGGCAACATGCTTTTAAAATACTCATGACTTAATATTTTGTTTGTGAACTGAACAACACAATTGTTGTGCACTGCTTAGAAAGAAGTGAAAATCGCAGAAAAAAAAGCTCTTCCTGGAACTGAGTAGCATACCAAGTTGCATTACTGGGAACTAATGCGTTGACCTCTCTTAACTTACAAGGGCTGCAATTCAATTAGTGGTATTATAGCAAGCCTTCTAAATCATGGGAGTTCTGCCAGAGATATTTATGAAAGACTACAAGGACAAATTTTAGATGGGATATTGTGAAATTCAGTTGTCTACAAGCTGCATTCCGGGTGTGTGAACTTTACAGTAGAACATTTCTCCCTGGCAGTAGCAAGAATTCTCTAAAAACAAGAGTGACCAGCAAATTTAAATTTGTACTTAAATTTGAAATTCCGGAATATCTATAAGGTTAAATGTGCAAGCAGGAATAGTACCATTATGTTGATGTAAGTTAGAGAAAATGTGACCCCATATGGGAACACACTGAACCCTGAGATGCTACAAGAGTGATGTGCAGATCTGAAGCCCAGTGCTTGGAGAATACCACCTCCCATCTGGGACCCGTGTGACTGAGGGACTGACTACCACCCATCAACCAGCTTAACCTTCCACCTTTCAGTTATGCTCACACAAATGTGATCCAAAAAAATCTTAAGTGGGATATTTCAGAAGTAAACAACTCATGCGTGTTACATCGCATGTTTTTCCCTGTCGTGTAATGAAATCTCATGCCATCTTTATCTGGCCTACCCAGAACAAGAATCATCCCTTTGTTCACACTATACACACTGCATACACTTCCCACCCATAAGTAACTTAGGAGCCATCTAGGTTATCAGCTCAACCACTGTGGTGTCACACCACCTGTGTTCAAGTAACCCTTATTTTACTTAATAATGGCCCCAAAGCACAAGAGTTACAGAATTGAAACATGCCAGAGAGAAGCTATAAAGTGCTGCCTGTACATGAAAAGGTGAAACTTTACCATGGTTATGCATGTAAAGAAAACATTGTGTGTTTAGGGTTTGGTACTATCTGAGGTTTCATTCATCCGCCAGGGGTCTTGGACACACCCCTGTCCAAGGGTGCCCACTGCTGTGCTGTGAGTGAAAGCACTACAGGCCAGGGTGCAGAGGGATGCCAGTGTAGCCCCAGCACTGCCACCTACTGGTCAGAACTGGGGGTCACCCTACATCACTCCTGCAGATCCCAGGGGCCACCAAGTCTAAGAGATTCTACCACCCATCTCAGCCAGCCTTGCGCAGCTTAGAGCTGCCACTACCTCAGTTCCTGCCCGAGGAGCCCCATCCTGGACAGCTGCTGTGGCTTCACAACTCTCCCATATTACATTCTGGTTCATCTGCCACCCAGTGTCCTCCCAATCTGCAAATGGAGCTGGGTCCTGAGCCCAGTGTCATCAGCTGTGCTTAGATATAAGAAAGATGTGATGTCTTTCCAGCCTGGCTTTCAACACCATTCACCGGCCCTGCTGGGTTATTCAGTGACTCTTTCTGTGCTGCTCTGTCTCTGCCCATGGCCTTTTCCACTCTTAGACGCTTCTTACAACCACTGTTGTCTCTCCACTTTGTAGGCAACAATTCCCAGGTTGTCTGACAAGTGGCTCCCGGCCAGGTTTGGTTACTAACCATGGCAGAAGAAGCAATGGCAGAAGATGAAGTCAGGTGGGAGGAAGGGAGGCCCAGGGATTTCTCCTCCCCCTCTCTCTGTGAGAGCTTCTGAAGGTGCCTTTCCACCACTGTCTCACTTTGTTTCTCCCACTCATGTCCTAGATCCTGCCAGGTGGCCACAGGTCCTGGCTCAAGTGGCTGCACCTCTTCTCTTTACTTCCAGTCTAGGGTCAGTAGCACCTTCATCACTTGTCTTTGAGTTACTTCATTGTCCTCTTTTTTGTCTCCCAACTGTATAAACACAACCCTGCATTAAATTCTCTTTGTTTGAAACACCTAGCGAGGCTTCCCTTTTCCTGACTAGTAGATAAGCACTCTGCCTTTATTAATTCAAATTAAGTCCCATTCAGATGTTCTCCTGGGCTCTCAGTGCCTGGTGCATAGCTGGGCTCCAGCACTTACATAGTGTGGGGACATTCTGCTTTCTTTGTCTGGTTTTGCTACTGTCTTCTGAAGAGACTGCAAAGTTCTCTGAAGGCAGAAACCATATCTGATCTCATTCTATCCTCGGCATTCAGTCAGCTGAATGACGGAGACTGCATGAATGAGGACAGCACCACATGTTTTGCATCTGTCAGATAATCCTTCCTGTGGGAGTGGTACTAGTCCTGCTAGGATGCTTAGCAATGTCCATAGGCACTTGTGCCATAGGGAACAAGAAATTATCATTAAGAGCGAGAGCTCAGAGCCATCAAGGTGTCATGCATTCGTCTCAAAGTTGTGTCTTTGAAACTACTGAAGTATATCATTTTTAATCATAAAACTGCTGCATTTATTGATAATATTGACAAATAATTTTAAAAATAGAATATTAAAAGTGACAGTTTCCTAAAAACTTCAGTTTAAGGATGTTTATGATGGTGATAGTGGATCTATTCCTGAATGGCTTTTTAAAAATATTCAGTTAAAATGACAGTTTAGTATCCTATGAAAGTAAATACTGATATGTAACTAATTATATTTGGTCACTTTGTAACTACTGATACAGATATTTCATTTTAACTGAAAATCACTTTATCAACCAAAGTTCAGTGATTTGAATCTCAGATTACACAAAATGTGTACCTGGGCTAATATAGCCATTAATTTTTAAATACACTTTCCACAGCACACTTAAAATTGGGTTTTTAAGATTAATGTCCAAATGCAGACATTAGCAAGCTACACTCTAACCTGCAAGTCTCATGTTAATCAGTGTCATCTGAGTGGAAAATGTTCAAAGACAGAGCTGGGGTGTGAATCAGGGCGGGAGTGAGCGCTCAGCATGCACGAAGCTCAGGTTCCATCCCGTAAGCACAGCTCCAGTAAATCTGTACTGAATTTAAAAAAGTTCCAGGGATTACTAGGAAGGTTGTATTTCTTCTATAAAACTATACATGTGTTTAAAAATATTTCTTCTACAAAATTCATCTTAGACATATTTGATGCAACCTTACTTTAATATTTTCACTTCTCTTCATTCAAGTTATTTTAATTTTATAAAATGTAAAACGAAAGTAAAATGGAACATAAAATAAGCAGGTAAAATAATTACTACTTTATGAATCTCTTCATGCAGGAAATTGAGATTGAATGCATTTATAGTTGGGTTGAGAATAAGATTGTCCATTTCACAGCAACAATGTCCTATTAAATTAATACAGATACATATTTTGTACAATCTGAGTAATTACTAAGTGATCACTAAATTGTGATGACTGAAAAAATTACAAATGTATAGCCAAAATATACTCATAATTAGTAACACTCAAAATAGGTGACAGCAGTAAGTGTGTTACTTTAACTGCAAACACACAGAATGTCATCTGTAGTAAATTATAGCTTGGGGATTACAGAAAGAAAGGCCCTTGGTGATAAGTCTTGCTCCTGCACTGGACAAGCCCATGGGACTTACCCTCTCTTCCTGGAAGTCCTGCCTTATCCTGGATCCTTCATGAACCAAAGTGAAATTGGGAGTCTGGCCAGAATCTGGACAATTCCAGCACACCATAGTTTTAAGAATGTCTTATATTCCAAGTGGTGACTTACATAGTCAATTTATTTCCCTATAAAAAAGAGTCAAAATGCTGTTCTTTTAGATCAGTATATCCAGTTACATTAAACTTATACACTACAGCTATGACTTCATTTAAGTACCATTTACAACATCCTATAGGAGAGCACATCAAGTTCTAATTCCAGGGAGGAAATGATTTCCTTCCCTTACTTCCCAGTCCTAATCCTGGATTCTCTCTTTCCCTCCTCCCCAGCCCTAATATCTACACCTCAGTAAAGGGAAGAAGGCCTCTCATCCATGAATCTGAAATCCTCAGCATCTTCCCTGTGCGAGCAGGGAGGAGGGTGCTCCAAAGAAGCCAGGAGGTCTGGCTTCATTTAAATATTCAGTCATTCGTGCATGGCTATGCATGCCTGTAATTCCAGCACTGAGAAGACTGAAGCAAGAGGATCAAGAGCTTGAGGAAAGCATGGGCTACATAGTGAGGATGCCTCAAATAAATAAATAAATAATCACTTAAGTTGAATGGTTATAAATTGGAAGTGTGTGAAACACCATTAAATGTGTGTAACTGTAGATAAGATTGAATAAGATCAGTAATCGCATCTTTGGAAAAGGTCCCCAATTTCTTATATGAAATTGTCATGCTTATATGCATGACAGCTTGGCCAGCCTTTTCTGGGTTACTGGGCTAAACCACATTCCTGTGGGTGAGAATGATGCTTCTCCAACAGGGATGGATATTTGCTTTGTCAATCTTATGGAGCCATGGGGTGGAGGAAATGAGGATTTACAAAGGCAGGCTTTAGACCTAAGGAGAAAATTTCCCTTCTGTTGCTGAAACTGGGGGACAGGCAAGTGATGTCCTCTTCTGCTGTCCACCCTGAGCATAGTTCTCAATGCTTAGTAAAGCTGTGGCTTCTGCACCCCTCTTCCTCCACCCTAACATCAACTTAGGGGCTCAAAGAACCCTGGGAGACTGTCAACAGCAGCTCTGAAGACAGTTTTGCCTTGCTTTCCTGCCACTCAGCCCTGTCCTCCACCTGCCCGGTGGGAAATACAATAGCCACAGTTATCGCCAGTTTCTGGCTAGGACTACCTAGTGTCTGTCACCAGTGCCAACACTGATGTCACCATGGAGCCCGTGTCTCCACACAGTTGCCATTCATAGCAAAGAAGGTTTCCAGATGGATGGCCCTAATCTTGGAGGCACTGTGAAAGTCACTGGAGCAAAAACAATGTCTGTGCTTGCTTCAGGCAGACAGGCCAGTATGCAGAGGCAAATGTCGATGGGTTCACAGGCTTGGGGGAGCTGGCAGTATAGCTAAGAGAGTCCTGGAGAGGGCTGGCACTGTCTGTGTACCCACTGCTGTTTTTATGGAAGAGCATGTACTCCTGTTGTACTGTCCCCACATTTATTTCAGTAAGGTTTCTTCTTTTTGCTCTTTAAAAGGCAAAGAGGGACTGAAGGAGTGGCTCAAGTGTTAGACCACCTGTCTAGCAAGCACAAAGCCCTGAGTTCAAAACCCCAGTACAGTCTTAAAAAAAAAAAAGAAAAAAGAAAGAAAGAAAAGGCAAAGAGATTACTTTTCAGCTCAGTTTCCATCCAGGAGATAGTGGTCATAATGCAGTCAGAGCAGCCCATTCTGCATCACAAAGGACAGTTCTAAAAGGGCCCTTCCCTGCTCTATCTGGTCAGACTTGCATTAGCTTCCACGTTAAACAGTAGCTGAAATGTCCTCTACTGTCTAATTTACACTGCTTGCCTTTGATGGAATGACAGTTGGACACCATGTTCTTGTGAGTCCTTGGCACATACATCCTCCTTTAGGAGCTGCCTGACAACAATGTGTGATGACGCCACCAACGAGCAAAGCTGTGGTGACCAGCTACTGTTCCCAGGCAGCTCCAGCAGGACATGTGGCCTGGTCTATGGCCACTTTGTTAGAGGTGGAGGCTTTTATCACCAGCACAGCCTTGAGGACACTGCTCAAACATAAGGAAAGCTTCAAGTAGTTAATTAGGAAGTCACATTCTCACACCCTCCACACTCAAAGGATTACACAGGCCCAAGTACTGGGAAAGCTAGACAAGGGGGGAAAGCGGGAAGTGGAGTGAAACTGTTAAGGGAATTTTTTTTTTTTTGTAGTACTGAGGTTTGCACTCAGGGCCTTGCACTTGTTAGGCGGGTACTCTACCTCTTGAGCCACTCCACCGGCCAGTTCAGGGATACTGATAGGGGAGAAAAATGTGGCACAATTATCAGGCTGTGACTGCCCAGCACCCATTTCTCTCTCTGCACAGAGCTGTTCTACAAAAAGAGAGCAGCTGGCAACTCAATTCTATATCCCCACAAAGACTTGTGGGCAGAGCTTCCAAGGGATCACCAAGCAGCTGCAGCATCCCTGTGTTGTTAGGTTTGGCACCTGCTGAGAGGATGGGCACAGCTCTTGTGCTGGACATGCAAAGGCCTCACTGACATCAGTTGTATAGATTGCAACAGTCTCAATACTCCCTCCAAAACTCATCATTTTTGTTTTTGATGCTGGGGATGGAACCCACATACTAGGCAAGAGCTCTACAACTGAGCTATACCCCAGCCCTCCAAAACTCATTTTGAAACTTGACTGCCATTGTTTGAAGAGGTATTAAGAGGTCAGGCCTTTGACAGGTTGAGTGGGTTCATGATAGCCAGTGTCCTCCTCTTGCCTTCTCTTGTGCCTCACTTCTTCACCCTCTGACCATGTGATGCCTGCCTCTATGTTACTGCACAGCACAAAACCCTTGCTTTGGATGTCCAAGACTCCATGTGTGGCTCCTTGATCTCAGACTTCCCAGCCTCCTGAAACTTGAGGTGAATAAACCTTTAGTGTCTATAATCTCCCAGTCAGTGGTATTCCGTTATAGCGGCAGAAGATGGACTAAAACATGGATATAGCTCTAGTGGAGACGGCTGTGATCTGCTCTGTTCTCTATGACCTGTGAATGGGGCAGGGAGAGGAGCAGCCAGTTCTAAAGAGTTCACCACCCCCTCAAGATCCTAACACCTTCCAGTTCTTCATGGGCGTGTTTTCCATGCCTCTCATGTTCTGGTTTCCTTCTTAATCATTCTGTCATTGTTAACCTGGGGACCTTCCACCCATATAACTTTACTCACACCTTCAGCCCCAGGCCTGTAGGGGGACAGCCAGGCAGCACTGCATGCACACTGTTCTTTCCTCAGCTGGCGGATGGTACCAGTGGCGGATGGATCCCTATAGAAATAGGACGGGGCTCGTGGCCCACTTGGGTACACTATGCCATCCCACTGACAGGGTCCTTTGACACAGAACTTAATAATGTTTCGAAATATGTCAGATGTCTGGTGGGTCCTGAAATGAAACAAGTACAAATGCTCCTTGACTTACGATGGGGTTATGTCTCAATTAAACTCAGGGAGAGTTGAAAATATCACATGTGAAAAATGCATCTAACCACCCTTCCATAGGGAACCTCACAGCTCAGTGGCACAGTGTGCTGCAGACAGTCATTGGTGTTCCTGTGAGCACAGGCATGCGAGCTGAGGCGGCTGCCATTGCCTACATCAAGACAGGATCACAGAGAGATCCAAAGTGAACTTCCAACTGCAGTGTCTACCGAATGCACTGTGAGACAGTCAAAACTCTACGTCCAGGGTTGTGTGCATTATATTCTGGTTTGGTGAGAAATTCAAAACCAGCTTAGTTTAGGTTTGAAAAAATCTAGAAGAAAATGGATTTGTAAAGAGAATGTTATTCTCGTAGCATGACACCTTTCATGTTAAGTGTAATGTTGATAGGTACAGGTAAATGTTAAATTAAAATGGAATTCTAGATCCAAATTTCTGAGTGATGGATTTAAGCTTACTATGAAGGCACCTGGCCTGTGATGGTGCAGGTTGTTGCTTTAAGGTAGATCCACTTTGTCCTATCACAAATACTTCCTCCCCCGGTTCCAAGGTCATGGCCAAGCGGGTATGTTGTGTGGCCAGGTACAGTAAGGGACCAGCAGAGGAATATCTGAAAGTGAATGTAAAAGAACATGACTGCTTTTCCCAGAGGCATTCAGAGGAATGCCTCTGAAACCAAATACATGTTAAATGCTATTATTTCATTTTAAAACTGGCTCTGACTTTTCTCCACTAGTATGGAGAACATATGCCCTAGGACTCTTTGAAACCTTTACTGTAAAGAATAAATAGGTTGTGTGTGTCTATGTGTGTGCAGGGCTCGAGATTAACCCTACCACTGAGCTACACCCCCAGCCCTTCTGATTAAGAGATATAAATATTAGATGTTGCAAAATTTTGAACAATTAATATTCAAAATATCTACTTCAGTCGATTGCTCAGAATTTAAAACACATTTTCCCATTAGATGCTCATATTATCTCCTCAATCTAACAATTCATAATGCAAATCAACTATGTGAATAACAGTAACTAGACTGCTAAATAATCGCTCATTAGTTATTACTAATGAACAGTAAGTGAGTCATCAATCTCTGAAAAGATAAACCTGATGTCACTGGGGTAGCTCAATGGTAGCAAAATGGAAAGAAAGAGAGAGAGACCGACCCTTGGCAATACTTTGCAGTGGGTGTCATTGTCTCTGACATTCCCTGATTCTCTGGTCTCCTCCCTACACACTCTTCTTTTGGACCTGCTCTCAGCCCTCACTATGTTTCTGCCCCCATCCAGGGATCTGTGCCAGCGTGTGGATAGGGGCGAACAGGAGTAGGCTAGCACACAGAAGGAAACTTAGTTTCCTCTGCTGCAATAGCGTGCTACCACACAGAAGGCAGACCTGCTGTGTGTCAACCCCTTGCACACAATACCCGTATCTATATGGATCTGACTGCTGTTTGTTGTTGTTCCTCCCAATGGCAGCAACTTGAAGACTCGAGGTAAGAGTGACACTGGGAAAGCACTTACCCCAAGTGGCAACTTTCTGAGCCTCCACCTGCCCATCACCCAAAAAAGCTGGTCTTTCATTCATTCAATATCTGGCAAAGTGGCCACTCAGAGGTGGACTGCAATGTGACCCATGATATTCTAATTTCATTTTTTAAAAACAACCCTGGCTTCACCCTTTTCAAACCCCACACCCCAAGAAGCCTGGCAAAGTCTGTTGGCTCATTCTTTTCTGGTTATAATTCTAGAACTATAATGATATGGCAGTCAACTCTGTAAGCCCCAATCCTCCCTCTAGACCCAGAGTCCTGATGCAACAGAGCCTGGGGTTGGCAGTAATCAAGCTTGCATGCCCCTGGGGTGGTTACATGAGCAGCTCAGAGCCACATGCAGCTAAGAACACCTGCAAAGACAACTAAGACCGTCATCATTTGAGCAAGCATAAATTTGAAAGGAGCACTGTCATCCTGTTAAGTGAGGTTCCTGGGTTTGTTTCTCTCATTCTTGGACAAGAGTAAGCCATGTAGAAATCATCAGCCACTCATTCTCTCAGTCTCACACCTAATGTGTCCTTGGTTCCTTCTGTCTGAGTGCAACTAAGGCAGGCATACACTAGAAGGACGGTAAAAAGCAGACACTGGCTCAGCCATCAGAGAGACTTATAATTAAGTGTGAGCAGTATTATGGTCCTGTACTGGCCTCCTTCAGAAGAGACACCAGCATGAACATCAGAGATGATGGGTAACAGAGCCTAAGAGAGAGACTCACATGAGATGCTGGTCCTCAGAAGCCATGTTAAGGATTTGGGGTTCAGACTAAGGACCATGGGAGCCCGCTACCGACATTTCAGCAGCAGGAGACCTCTGCAGACCACAGCAGGACTGATGGGTTTGTGGCCACAGCACAAGCAGAGGTGACAGATGTAGAATCAATGTGGCCTGGAGACTAACTGGATATAGACAGTGAGGGAGAGCAAAAGGCATGAGCAGGCATGAGTGTAGGTATCAAGCTGGGCCATGTGATGGATGGGTTTTCAGAATCATAGAAGGGAGATGAGTTCCATTTTAAATGTACTGACTTGAAAGAAAACTGCAAGCTAATATCCTGATGAGCATAGACGCACAGACCCCCTTAATAAAATGTACATCTCAGTAGACGCAGAAAAGATTTTTGATGTAATTCAACAAAGCAATGTTGAAAATAAAATAAAGCTGAAGGTATCTTACTACCTGATTTTAAATTATATTGAAGGGTCGGGAATATAACACAGTGATAGAGTGCTTGCCTAGCAACCATAAGGTCCTAGGTTCTATCTATTCCTAGCACTGCAAAAATAAATAAATAAATATAATTTTTTAAAAGAAATGAAACAGCCATTATAAAAGGCCAGGCATGGTGGCTCATTCTTGTAATTCCAGCACTGGGAGGCAGAGGCAGGAGGATTGTGACTTTCAGGCCAGGCTGCACTACACAATGAGATCCTAACTCAAAATAAACAGTGCTGGGGACATAGCTCAAGTGGTAAAACACTTGCCTAGCAAGACACAAGGCTGGGTTCCATCCCCAATACAAGAAAAAAATTTATATTGTAAAATTATAGTAATCAGCCAGGTGCTGGTGGCTCATGCCTGTAATCCTAGCTACTCAGGAGGCAGAGATGAGGAGGATTGCGGTTTGAAGCCAGCCCAGGCAGAGTTTGCAAGGCCCCACTTGGAAAAACTCTGTCATAAAAAATTGGGCTGGTGGAGTAGCTCAAGGTAAAGGCAAAGAATGAAAGTGGGCCCTTATCCTACAGAACACACAAAACTCAACCCCAAATGGATTATTAAAGACTTGAACATATGAATTGGAACCATAAAAATCCTAGAAGAAAACATGGGGAGTCTCCTGACAATCATCAGGACAACCCGTTTGTGGTTATGCCATCAAAGTGCAGGCAACAAAAACAAAAATAGCAATCCTAGCTACTCAGGAGGATCAGGGTGATCTCGGGTAGAAGTCAGCCCAGGCAATTAATTCGTGAGACCCTATCTGGAAAAACCCTTCACAAAAAAATAGGGCTGGTAAAGTGGCTCAAGGTGAATGCCCTGAGTTCAAACCCCAGTAATGCAAAAAAAAAAAAAGTATCTATGTGATGTGATGTGATGGATAAGTTAATTAGCCTGTTGGTATTAATCCTTTCACAATGAATCAATATATGAAATCATTAGGTGTCTAACTGGAATATATATTCACTCACTCCCATTCTCCCTCTCTCAACACTAGGGATAAAAACCAGGATCTTGCACATGCTAGGTAAGTGGTCTACCTCTGAGCTACCTTCCTAACCTTGAATATACATGATAGAATTTTTGTCAACTATACCTCAATAAAGATAGGGAAAAATTTTTAAGAAAAAAAAAAAAAAAGAACCTGAAAAGATCTATGTATCTAGATAGGTAAACGAGTGGGTGGATGGATGGATGAATGAATGGATGAATGGATGGGCAAACAGGCAGAGGGACAGATTGTCTTTACAACATGTAAACGGATGTCCATGAGGTAGTCATATATCCACTCTGGGCCTAGAGTAGTGTGAGAATGAGGCAGACCCGAAGTTACCCTGTCACTTTAGATGGTTACCTGTCACTTTAGATGGTTACCTGTCACTTTAGATGGCTAAGCACACCCAGAGGGAGCAGGCTCCAGACCACCTCTGAAGAGACAGGTAAAGACGAGCAGCCTGAAGAGGGAGCCCACTGCAACAGCCATAGGGAGGATTTCACAGCATGCAAACTGTGTAATTCGTGCCCTCTGCACTTCCTACTCAGGTGTGCTAGGAGACCAAGGACATGGTGTGGGTGCTGTTACATGGCCTTGGTTAACTTTACCAAATTACCTTTTGTCATTTCATCTCCAATTCCCAAACCTAAATTGTGGTAATCTAGTTTTACCACAAACATTTACCATGAAGTTCAAATCTTATGTTTCTATCCATCTGAGATGACTAAAAACCAAACTGAGATTTAACACAGCAACAGTATGGCACCTTTAAAGTATTTACTCTTTTTTGGTTTTTGGCAGTACTGGGGTTTGAACTCAGGACTTCATGCTTGCCAGGCAGGCGTTCTACCACTTGAGCCACTCCGCCAGTCCTTAAAGTATTTACTCTTGATATTATTATGATCATATCTGTTCTCAAGTCAACTTCCTACAAGGGCCTGTCCCTGGGCACCTCCACCCCAATGATCCCTACTTTTGGACACAAGGAACCCTCTTCCACCCCAGCATCCAGACCCAGGAAGCTGTGACCGGCCTGGGCCTTTTTTCCCAGAGATGATAACCTCATCCAGAAGACAACAAAAATGTTGTGAGTGATACTACTTTCCAGGAACTTTGTGCTTTCCACAAAATTTTGGCAGACTTCAAGTAAAAAAAGAAAACTAAGAATATCTAGTCCTTGATAATGGAGTGACTACTGACTTCAAATTAAGCTTGTGAAGGAGCTGAAGTTTTTCTTAGCTTTTTTCTTCTTTCTCTCTGCACTCAGTAGCATCCTTTTCCAGGCAGCTGATTAAAGCTACAATGAACAGAAACAGCTGGTGTCTTTGACCATTTCTTCTGTCAGAGACACCGGTGTGCCATAAATGAGAAAGCTAGGCTAAGCCTACCTGCAGTTGATGTTTGGTCTGGAAAGCCCCACGCTCAAGTCTGTGCCACCTGCACAAATGGTTGCACCAGTGGGGAAGCTGGCATGAACTACCATCCAGACGGTGGCAGGGGGTGCTCTCCGAGCCCCGGCTCTGGGCATATTTGCCCACTGGAATCCTGGCTGTGCTGATGAAATGATACTCTTAACTTCCATATTCCTCCAGCATATTCCATACTCTGGGTTTGCTGCCACAGTCAGTCATGCCATCTAGAATTGCATGGGGCCGACAGGAATGTGGACCTGGTCCATCAGCCTGTCTGGCAATGGGCCACTGGGGTCTAGTTGCTCCTCCCAGTTCCCCTGTATGCTGGGAGCCCACCAAGTCCTTGATCCTGGAAAGTTTGGCAACTTTGAGCCTCATGTGACATTCATTGCCGTCCTCCAGTCTGCTGGCAAAGGAAGTTCAAAGACACATAGTTGTGTCAATTTTGACAAGAACAGGGATGTCGCCTCCCTGCTGGAAACTCTTCCACAACTCCCCACCTGGTGGAACAACCAAACCTTCCTCCACGTTGACTCTTCACAACACCAGACTTCATATAGAGAGACACAGAGATAGACAGACAGGGACATAGACAACTACAGCGATTCCCCCACCCGATCCCCCACCCCTTATTGCCAAGATTTCATTTTCCATAGAGTCAGTTGTCCACAATCAGTCACGTAGCAAACAGAACACGAACTTCTTTTTCCTCTTCCCAGTTTCACATATAGAAGATTTGTTCTTACTTGGCATCCTTGCGATAGGATTTTCATTTCTTTTCTTTTTGTTTTGTGGTACTGGAGATCAAACCAGGGCCTTGAGCATGCAAAGCAAGTGCTCTACCACTTAGCAACGCCCCCAGCCCCTTTCCTTATTAAGTCTACAACGTTCACCTTTCACTTAAAGTAAACACTGCAGGCTTCTCTTTGGTGTATATGAATTGCCAGCATCCCTTCTCCTGTGCTTTGGGGCTGTTATTAAGTATAACAAGGCTTACCTGAACATAAGCACTGCCATACAGCCACAGTCTAGCTCATAACCAAGACAGCAACTAGGGAATTTTTAAAGAGAAAAAGGGACTACACCCTTTAAACATTTATTACAGCATATTGTTGTAATTTGTGTTATTTGTATTATTATCAATATTTCATTGTGCTTAATTTATAAATTAAACTTTACCACATATATCTGTATACATATGAAAAAACATAGATACTGGGCTTTATAGCATCCATCGTCTCAGATATCCACTGGCAGTCTTGGAATGTACCCCTGCACTTAAGGGGAGACTATGTACCCTTATTGTCCCATCCATTTTATAGATGCAAGCCTTCCAGGTTAGGTCCTAAAACCAGAAAGTGGGAAGTAATGACAGAGTCTGACCACAGTGACAATACTCTTAATATAAGTGCCCTTCAGAAGGCTCAGGGCAGTTACCTGTTCACACCTTGGGCACCCAGCTGAAAGCAGGAAATTTTTTTTTTTTTTTTCAGTACTGGGGTTTCTTCATGTGCAATTTACAGAAGAGACGAAAACTCAGGGCCTACACCTTGAGCCACTTTTTTTTTGTGATAGATTTTTGTGATCGATTTTTTTCAAGATAGGGACTCTAGAACTATTTGCCTCAGGCTGGCTTCTAACTGTGATCCTCCTGATCTCTGCCTCCCTAGTAGCTAGGATTACAAGGGTGAGCCACGATGCCTGGCAGGAAATTTCTTTAAAGGTACATGGCTTATCTTTACAAGTCACACAAAGGTTGCTTTCTTTTCACAGGAAAAAGCAATGCTTTCTACCTCACACCTATATAGGATAGCTACTATCAAAAGACCACTGAAAAGTGCTACTAAAGATGTGGAGGAAATGGAATTCTTGTGCAAAAGGTGCAACCCCTGTGGAAAACAGTATACAGGGACCTCAAAAAATGAAACGGTATCTATTCCTTCAGCAATTCCACTTCTGGGTATTTTCCCAAAGGGACTGAAATCAGGGACCAGAACAGACACTGTAGACCCATGCTCTAGCAGTATCACTCACAACAGCCAAAAGATAGATGCCCCCAGTGTACATCAATGGATGAATGGATAAGCAAAATGTGATAGGAAGGAAATTCTGACCCATCAGAACATGTTGAACCTTGGGGAAATAACACTTGTGAGGCAAGCCAACCACAAAAGGGCAAATGCTATACAGCTCCACTCACACTCAGCACCAGCAGTAGTCTAATTCAGAGACAGAAGACAGAATGGTGCCTGCAGAGCCTGGGGGAAAGGGGCTTTGAACAGGTGCAGAGGTTCAGCTGGGAAACAGAAGCAGTGGATGGAGGTGGTGGCTGCAGAACCATGTGAATGTCATGGACTGAAAGCCACTGAACTGTGCAGCTAATAATGGTGAAAATGGAACATTTGTTGTTACACATATTTTACTACAATGAAAAAAGGCTCTGGCTAAAAAAAAACCCAGAGGACAGTGTTTTTAATAATTTACCAAATTTTCAAAATAGATTTGATTTAGTAAGATTCATAAATAGTTTCAAATATCCCTGAACATGATGTTTCATCAGGTTTTTCATCAGTTAAGTGGGGCTGACAGATTCTGCAGGCCTGTGGAGGATTAAACAGCACTATTCACCCACTAGCAGGGTCTGATGGTTAACAGCTGGAGCCGTTATTACACACAAGGCCCTGCCATCGGCCTCCTACCTTCACTCCTGCCACCATCCTGGGGCAATTCCAGCTTGCGTATGAGGTTCCCTTTCAGGAAATGAAATGGGGTCCCTTAACAGCTTCCTAAAACTGACAGCTCCTGTATTAAACCATGATGGAACACACACCACTTGATATAAAGTGCCTCGTTGCATGACTTATGCTCTTCCAATCAGACAGAACTCCTAAAAGACAGGACCCCTCTTAGTCACCCCAGCACAGCATATATAGATAGCACAGGGTGTGGTACCTAATAGCAGCTCAATAAATATTTGGTGAAACTCTCAGGGCCTCTTTGTAAACATTAAGTTTGAATGCCTAAAATTAAAGTCATCATTTACTAAAATAAAGTCATCCTTCTGTGGGAGGGACAGACCACACAAACCCTTCTCCGGGGCATGTGGCTCAGTGGCAGAGCACTTACCAAGCATGTGCAAGGGCATAGGTTCATCCCCAGTACCACACACACACACACACATACACACAGTCTTATGTATTAATTGTACTTTATAATATTAAAAAAAAAACTTTCCAGCTTTTTCTCCCACACACCAACCAAACGAGGAGACATAAGTCAGAGAACTAGAGGATCCACTGAATTTAAGCCTCAGAAAGTACCCTGTCCTATGTCTTGCCTTCTGGAGTCACCCATGAAATGACTGAGAGGCCATGGTACTGAAGTGATATTCTTCTTCATGCAAACAGGACCACTCGCCAAAACATGGCACCCAGAGCCGACTTCTGTCCCTTTTCTTGATCTGTCACTGGGCCAAGAAGCTGATCACCAAAACAGATCTTATGAAACGTATTCAGGGCCTCTGAGGTTTCTTCATGTGCAATTTACAGAAGAGACAAAAAAAGGTGAGGTGTCATATTACCAGTACGATTACTCTGGCACTAACTTATATCACATCCTGTATAGAAGGGCCCCTATGATTTGAAGGAGGAGAAAGGCAACTAATCATGACATTAAAAATCCCACCGTAAACCTAGGAGCTATGCATCACTTTCCAAGTTTTGTTTTCCTATTTCCTTATCAACTACCCTGCCCTAAACAGGGTGAATAAGACGAATGCTTTATACCTTTCCTGCTTCACAAACATGTGGTGCACAACACACCATTCATGCCTCCTGGGAGTGCCTTGCTCCCTTTGCTTAATAAAATGTCTTACCTCAAATAATAAGAAATTTACAAGGAGATGGAGGACAAAAGAAGAACCTGCCTAGTGGGACAGGTCTCGGTCGTGTTCTTCTCCCTCAGTCGTCAGATACTAGACCAGACCTATTCTCTACTGTTTTACAAGCTTCCCTTCCCCTACTCCCTTCAGCTTTTAAACATCAATTCTAATTTTCTTTTCCAATTTACATCTACAAAGGGAGTCACAGGCACTTTCTAACATTGTACCTTATAGCACAAGTGAAACTGAAACACAGGAACACAGGTCTCTGGCTGAGCTGATACGGGTGTCCCACTGCTGCGGGGATGAACCAGAAAGCCCCAGTGAGACCCCTCGCAGTGGACCCCAGCAAGACTCAAGAACATGCCATTCTTGGCAGGACCAACTACACTTGATGATGATCACTGAAATATTTATTAGTTCTGGACCACCTAGCCAGTGTGCCTACGCAGCTCTGCAAACAAAAGGGGCTTTGGAGCACAGTGGAAGAGTGAACTCTTTCCATAGAATGAGATGAATGTCCTTCTTGAACTTAAATCCTAGAATTGAAAAACAAAATATGCCAGGTATGGTACTGCATGCCTGAAATACCAGCACTCAGGAGGCCAAGGAAAGGATCCTGAGTTCAAGGCCAGACTTGAACATAGTGAGACACTGTCTCAGGAAACAACCCCCACCAAAAACCAAATAAAGAAACAAAACACTAACAAAATGATGCTTTTACCTATTACTTTTTAAAAGGCAGGCATAAACTTAGATGTGCCAAAGGATATAAATAGTCAAAGATGGTGGAATCACTTATTTTAATTGTATAAAAGAAACCTCTCACTGGGACACTGGAGCAGAAGTATTGCTAGAACACTATTAACTACAATTAAACCACTGTTAATGTTACTGATAAACCTTTATTGTAAGTACTGCCTTGTAATGTTTATTTGTATGTTTTCATGTTTATTTTAAATGTGCCAGATGTTGAGGGTAAGGCCAATTTGATTTCCTAACTGACAGCTGTTAGATCCTTCCCTGGGGCACTGACTGCCTTGAGTGAAGGACAATGAGCCAAGCACGCAGCCAGACTGCCCTCGTGCACCAGCTGCTCTGACCACACCACAGACTTGAGGAAGCTACATGACAACCATGGCTTGCTTGCTGCTGAGAGGCACAACTCTGGTTCCAGAAGGCACTGCCCTAGCAGACACTTGCCCTTTTTACCCCCACCAGCCTCTGCAAACTCTCGATAACCCTGAAGCCATTCAGGCCAGAGAGGAAGCACTTCTCCTGGTGGCCCAGCAGAAACCTGTGACTGGTGAAAACACAGTCCATCTGCATTAAGACTTAGCTACTCAGGAGTCAGAGATCAGGATGGTGGTGGTTCGAGGCCAGCCGAAGCAAATAGTTCTGTGAGACCCTGTCTCAAAAAACCCCTCACAAAAATAGGGCTGGTGGAGTGGATCAAGGTGAAGGCCCTGAGTTCAAGCCCCAGGACCACAGAAAAATTTTTTTAAAAAGACTTCTATGACTGGTGACAAGGGACTATGCCATGATTGGTGCCAACATGGTCCTTCATTTGCATGAGGGGACTGCCTTGATTGGTGCAGACACCCTTGTCACACCCCCCTTTCTGGCTATATAAACAGGCTGCTGGGCTCACTTTGTGAGTCAGCTGGGAGATACCCTCCTGTCTGGCTCTAGTGTTACAGTGTGAGAGCAATAAAAACTCTTCTCCAGTGGTCTTCCTTGCATACTTTTGATTTTTATCATTAGTGGAGTAGCTGAGCTTGTTAACACAAAAAGAAGCAGTAGCAGAGACAGCAGCAACAGCAGGGTGGATGTAGCCATAGTAGCCTCCAGTATCAGAAAACATGTCACTGGCACCAGCAGTGTGAGCAGCATCGGCAGAACTGGCAGCAGAGGCCATGACACTGGTGCTGCAGCAGTAGTGACAGCATGGAAGGCAGTACACGGCAGAGCTGTAAGAGGCAGCAGCTGTTGCCTAGTGGCATGTAGTCACAGCAGTGGCAACAGCAACCAGAGTAAAACTGACAGGGAGCCAGAAAGAAGAGAGATTATAGGATAAAAGAGAGCAGTGGAGGGGGTGAGTTAAGTATGATATATTTGATACACTATAGGAACCTTTGTAAATGCTACAATTTACCCCCACCCAGCACAACAATAATTAAAATAAAATAAAATAGAAGAGAGACCATAGGCTGGGTCTCAGGAAGTGGGTGGTAACACTTGCCAAAGGCTGTCAGGTGCTACAGAGTCTAACATACAAGGCACAAGAGCTGTCAACCATCCCGGCTCCCAACCCCAGAGGCATGGGAGCTGTAACACTTGTTTGTAGGGCAAAGGGTCCTGGTACCCCCGGCCCATATAAGAACTATAACACTAGAAGGCGTCACCCACTGCAGCCCATTGTCATCTGCTACCAGTGCTCATTAAGGATCACAAAACCTATGAAGGGCCTGGAATAAATGGAAGAGCCACTACTCGCCTAGTCAGGATTCCCATCTGGGTAGCTCAGCCTTGGTCATATTGCTGCAACATGAAGGAACTTCCAAAGCACTGCACTAATGATAAGACAATGAAGACCACACGCTGTATGACCCCACAGACACAATGAGATGTACAGAAAAGCATGTAAATAGAGACAGAAAGTAGATCTGTGGTTATCAGGGCTTGGAAAAGAAATAGGCAGTAACTACAAATGGGCACCAGGGGTTTTTTGGGGAGGGGAGATTTGTTGGAAATGTTCTAAAATAAAATAAGACTACTATGGCTGCACAGCTCTGTTACTGTACTAAAATCACTGGATTACATAATTAAATGAGCACATTTTATGTCATGTAAACTACATCACACTAAAGCTGTTAAAAATTTAAAAATAAATATCCATCATAATTACCTTATTAACAATCTAATAAACATCATGAAGAGGACTTGGACAACGGGGTGTGACTTAAGATGAAGGATGTTTTAAAGTGCACAAGTAATGCATTTTAGTCAAAAGAATCACAAAAGCCTTCCCCACATCCATGCTTGTGATGCCATGGCATATGTCATATTTGGGGGCTTTGTACGGTTCCTGCCTGTGATTCCCTTGGCCCTTGCTATTTCCCAAGTGACTGGAACGATAAGGCCCAGGTATTTGGCCTTTCCTCCATGGTTCCTGAAGCAGTTTCAGAATAGCTTCAGAATTAGATGGTTTTTCATGGTAACACTGGAGAGTTTTAGACTGAGAAGCAGGCCACAGAGACCTCAGTCTCCCTCTGGGCCTCCTTCTGTCTGCCCCTTTTCTCCCCTAGGCAGGCCACAGAGACTAGAATTTCTCTTCCTCCAGGTAGGTTATAAATTATTCCCTAACCCACCTTGCAGTCTAGGAGCTGGCCATAGGAAATTCTCTGTCCTACCCTGTCCAATAGTGAACTGGACGACCCCATCTCAGAGGGGGTCCTTTCCCATACTCAGCAGGAAAGAACACTGCACAGAGATGCCAAGAAACATAGGAACACAAAGGCTTTGTGCAGTTCCCCATTCAATCCGTCTGCATTAAATCAGCCGTTCTGCCCAGTCACGTTTGAAAGCAGTTGTTCATGCTTCAGACATGCTTGTGTAGAAATCTCCCCAAAGATCCTAAAGCACAGGAATCAGACAGCTTCTGGACACCTGGACATGTGGACAAAGGAAGGGGAGCGAGAACTTGCCCACACACCAGAGGGGGACAAGAGCCCCTGCTCCTGGGGACCCTTCCAGACCCTTTCTGCGTCTTTCCTCCTTATCTGGCTGGCCGCCTCCCTGAAACAGCGTTCTTAATAAACTGGCAAATGGAAGGAAGTGTCTGCCTGAATTCTGTGAGCTGATCTAACAAACTCACTGAGCCTAAAGTAGGGGTCATGAGTAGATCCTAAACTGTAGCCAGTTGGCCAGGCATGCTAGAAGCCTCAACTTGAGACTGGGTCTGAAGTCAGGACAGTCTGGAGGCAAAAAACCCTCCTCCTGTGAAATCTGTTGCTACTACAGACATAATAGCAGTTTACTTTTTTTTTTTTTTTTTTTTTTTTTGTGAGACAGTCTTGCTATATTGCCTCCACACTGGTCTTCACCCCTAGGCTCCACCTTGGCCTCCTGAGTAGCTGAGATCCCATGTGTGCACCACAGCCCCTGCTAGGCAGATGGCAGCAGAAGTGAATAGGATCTGCTGGCTGCCTTGTTGGTGAAAAGAAATCCCAGGTCCACACGTTTGGGGACCCAGGAAATGAGCTACATTGCAAGCGTGTGGGAGGAAAAATGGAGTTTGTCGTCAACATCTTCAGAACTCCATGGAGAAATCTGTGGCGTACTGCACAACTTTGCCATCCTCACCACCACACTCAGAAAAGGTCTCTCATGCGTGACAAGGTTCTGCTTCGCCCTCTTTAGGACTGTTAAAAGGAGGCCCAGCTCCTTGCTGTCAGCTTTCCTTGGAACCCAACCATGAACTACACATTCCTCTTCCTCTGCTGGTATGGATTAGAGCCACAGAATGTCTTTCCTTTGAAACAAAATAATCAGGAGCTCCCTAAGCCTGGCATGGTTCAAGAGGTAGACTGCTCCCATGTACCACAGGCTCTCAGCTGCTGCACCATCCCAATACACACTCACTCAGTGTTCAGCTTGAGGAAACAGCACTCCCCTACCAGAGAGGGAATGACAGCAGGGCTCTGGAGCCACCGTGGTGGTACCCACACTGTTATCCCACCTGCCTTTTTGTTGTGGTTTCTGCCCCAGCTGATTGTACCATCCACCAGCCACACAGATCCTCTGTTCACACACAAACCTCCCTTCCTAGCTATGTGTGCACTATTGGTGACAAGTAGAACTGTCACCATCAACTGAGCAGCGTGGGTCCTGGGTCCACCATTAAATCCCTGCAATGCTTCCTACCTCCACATAGCCCCACTTACCACTCATGGACCAGGGCATCCTGCTGTCCTGATTTTGTTTTGGGTTTTAAAATGAATCCCTTTCCTCATGCCCTTGGCTTTGTTCATGTCTCAGCTGAAGGCTCTTTTGTCCCCTTCCCCTCTCTTCTCCCTTAGGCATCTCCCCCTCTCTGTCAACCATTTACATATGACTTGAAAATGTCACCCATTCTCACTTTCTTGTTTCTAGTGGTCAAGTTTCTTCATGGATGGTATTTTTGAGGAACAAAAATCATAAACAGACTTTTTGCTCAAGGTCATATTTTACAAATAGGGACCTGAGAAACCAAAATTAAATAGTTTGATTCTTCATTGCCAAAGTGTGCAAGCAACCAAGACATCCTCCAGTGGACGAATGGATAAATAAATGTGATATATCCAGACAGTGGAATATTATTCAGTGCTAAGAACTGAGCCAACAAGCCAAGAAAAGGCATGGGGGAAACTCAAACACACACACACACACACACACACACACTGCTAACTGAAAGAAGTCAATCTGAAAAGGCTCATACTGTATGAATGACTCCAATGAAGTGACATTCTAAAAAAGGCAAACCTATGGGAATGGTAAAAAAAAAAGATTCGTTATCAGGGGTTGGGGGAAGGAGGGGTGAATAGGTGTGCTGCAGAGGATCTTTGGGGAGAGTTAGCAAAATGGTAAATATATGTCCTTTTGCATTTGTCAAAAGCAATAACTGCAACACTAAGAGCCAACCCTCAAGTCAACCTTGGCTAGTCATGTTATGAACTCGCCTGTAACAACCAACATGTCTCACTCACCCACACGTTCACAATGGGGGAAACCGCGCAGGTGGGGAGACTAGGAATTGTACTTTCTGATCAATTTTTCTGTAAACCTAGAACTGTTATAAAAGATGAAAATTATTAAATTAAAAATCAAATAAGTAGCTAATGAATAAGTGCCATTGCCAGAGGGCCTAGCTTGTCTAGTGGTGGATAAGCATGTTAACTGCACTAAGATGAAGGAAAAATGGATTCTGTCACAAGACTCATAAATGCAGGTGTTCCTCCATCCCCTCAGCTTCCACATCTGATTCAACCAGCAATGGATTGAAAATAATGGAGAAAAATGTGTCTGTACTATACACTTAGGCACTTATTTTCTCATTATTCCCTAAACAATACAGTATTAACAACTATTTACATAGCACTCTTGTACCATTATGAGTTATAAATAATCTAGAGGCAATTTAAAGTACACAGGGTGTGGCTCAGTAGTAAAGCGTCTGCCTCGCAAGTGTGAGAGCCAGGGTCCAACTCCAGCACCATCAATCAATCAATCAGTCAATCTATGGGAGGGTGTGCTTAGTTTCTATGCATACCACCTTAAATAAGGGACTTTAGCATCCATGGATTTTAGTACACATAGGGTGGGGAGTGTCCTGGAACCAATTCCCCAGAGATGCCAAGAGACAACTGTACCCCCAATCAAAATACAAACTCTCTCTCTCTCTCTCTCTCTCTCTCTCTCTCTCTCTCTCTCTTTGTGTGTGTGTAAATTGTGCATTTGTATGACTTTAACTATCTGAATTTAAAATTCATGTGAAAGAACAAAGGGCTTAGAACAGCTATAGTATTCTCTGAAAAGAGGAAGAAAAGAACAAGGAGATAAGTCATGTCCTATAAAAATTAATTTTAAAACAAGATTAAAGTTTTGCTTGTTATGAGTGGTTTCTGTTTTGTCCTTAAAGTTGAAGTCAACTGTGATCTTTTTATGACCCAAAAATGACCACTAGGCATGAAACCTCTTGAGTTTTCACCAAGCGTAGGAGAAGTAATCACATGGGTAATTTAGGGAGGTCACAGGAGCAGAAAAATACAGCTGCTTTATATCAAAGCCCATGCTTTGTGCTTACTCTACAAAACAGCTACATAAAGAAAAACATGAGCTGGCGGAGTGGCTCAAGTGGTAGAGCACCTGGCTAACAAGTGCCAGGCCTGGAGTTCAAACCCTAGCACCGCTGGAAAAAAAAAAAAGTGTTTAGGAATATATTTATGTATGGAAAACTAATAAAGGGCTAGGGAATGATAATCCTCAAATTCAGAATGATGGTTTCCTCTTGGTGGGGGAGGGTTGAGGACAGGGTGGGGCATTCAAAAACATTGCTGGCATTCTATATTTCAGCTAGGGTAGTGCACACATGGCGTCTGTTAAGCTTTGTCCTCACACGTTATATTCTTTGCATGAATTAAATACTTAATGAAACCGCTTTTAAGAGATGCACAAGTGCTAAAAAGATGAAGTCATAAAATATTTATGCAATAGTATGTAACATGGCTGAGAAGATGGGCTGAACTCTCAGCCTCAAGACCTGTGTTCAGATTCATACCACAGCGCTTGGTGGCATTGTATCACTGAACAAGTTACATAGTATTCTGAGTTCCAGGTCCCATAGCTAAACAGAGGAACTACAATAGTATTCATCAAGTAGTAGCTGTTTAAATAAGGAAATGCTTGTTGAAGAGCTCTAGAACAAGTCTGGAAATGAAAATAATAATAGCTCTCATTTGTTGGTCACTCACCATGTGCCAGGAGCCATGGAAAGGACCTTGCAGGCTTGACCATATTTAGTTATGTCAAGGTCATACAGCAATGAGCAAAGGACACAGGATTTGAATCCATATGCTGATTCTAGCCCTGAGACCTTAACCACCATGCTGTTCTTTCTCTGATAAGACAGCTGCTTTTATTAATGGTGTGGGTCATTATAAATATCCATGGCTAAGGTTAGAAAAAAAACCACCCACATATGGATAACTCAGGAATACTTCACATAAAAGCAATTCACTTGAAAACAAACCTGAGGATATGGTGACTTATAACGGCTACTTTGTGCTAAACCTGAGTCTTCCACCACTGTTGGTACTTTGTGTAAACCATATCGGGGTGCTGGACAATCATCCTACCAAAGACGAGTAGCATAAGAAGCTGCTAGAAAAACTCCCCCACCCCGAGGTGTTCTGAGGGTCTGCATTAGGTTCAGTGCTCTCACAATATTGACAACTCAGACTTGCACCATTCCTGTGCTATAGTCATCAGATACTATGCAACATGCTTAACTAAATTTTTAACAGTTCCATAAATGAAAAACACAAGATGTACAATTATCACACCTAAGAGCACGTCTCCAGTCCTGTAGGTCTGCTTGCCTTTCATCAAAACACCACCCAAGTCTAGCCTTCCCCACTTTAAGCCTTTCTAGCCAGCTTGTTAGCAGGTGTTAATACGTATCTACATTAACCAAGGTAAGTTCTCACTTGCTCCCCTCTCCCTCCTCTCTCCAGGGAAGTGAAACTAAACATTAAAGTGGAACCGACAAGTCAATAACTTAGGAGACAAAGAAAGAGAAACGAAAACCCTAGAAAAGTCACTTTATAGATAGCCACTACCTAAATAAGTTAAGAGTCTGATATAATACTATATTGTCCCAAATAACCACAAGTGTAGGCAAGAATGTAGAAAAAGCAGGACAATGTCACACTGCTGGTAGGAATGTAAAATGGTACAGTCACTCTGCAAAACAATTTGGTAGGTCTTCAAAATATTAAACAGCTACCATATGACCAGGTAACTCCATGTATATTCCCAAGAAAATGGAAAACCCATGTCTGCACAAAAATTTGTATGTGAATATTTATTGCAAACATTATTAATAATAGTCAAAAAGTAGAAACAAGTCAAATACCCATCAGCTGATGCATAAATAAGCATGTGACATAGCCACATAGCTGAGGCTTTTTCAGCTATCAAGAGGAAGTGCTGACGCATGCTACCCAATGGATGAACCATGAGAACATTATTCCAAGTAAAAGAACGACACTAATCACAGAGGTCACATACAGTGGGACTCCATTTATATGAAACGTCCAGGACAGGCGAATATGTAAGACAGAAGACAGATCAGTGGTTGCCAGAGGCTGGCGTGGGCGGGGGGAGGACTGTAACAAGTGGGAGGGCTTCTTTTAGGGTGATAAAAATCTTCAGGAATCAAACTGGGTGAAAGACTCTACAATGGTATTTTACACACACACACACACACACACAAATGGTGTGTATAATATAAATTATATAAGTACTATATTATATATTATACATACCATTTGGGGCAGTGGCTTATACCTGTAATCCCCACCAAACCAGGTATGGTGGCACGTGCTGTGATTCTAGCTACATGGAGGCCATTAGAGGATCGTGGTCCGGATTGGTCCAGGCAATAACTATAAGGACTTATCTGAAAAATAACTAAGACAAAAAGGTCTGGGGTGTGACTTAAGTGGTAGAGTGCTTGCCTAGCAAATGCAAGGTCCTGAGTTCAAAGGTCAGTACCACAAAACAAACAAATAAATAAAAAATACTCGGTTGAACTGTGAATGGGTGAACTTCATGGTATTTGTTTTTTGCGATGCTGGAAATAGAACCCAGGGCCACAGGCATGCCAGCCAAGTGCTCCACCACTGAGGGACACCTCCAGTCCACTTCAAGGTATTTAAGTCATTTTAAATAAAGCTGGTTTTTTAAAAATGTATTCCCATGAACTTAATCATAACTCATTCTCACTGTTCTACTCCTGTTCCAATAAACAAGTGTTTTCAAACTGCCCTTCAGACAAAAAAAGTGAGCCCCTTGGACAGGTACAGATGGAACCACTGATTAAATTAAATTCCTGTGGGTGAGGTCCAGACTCCACAGACTTTTAAGTAGGCAGATTTTTAGTACTGCACAAATGATTCACCCACAAAACAAATGAGGAGTGGTAGAGGACGAAACTCATCTTTCTGACTGAACAGTGGGCCACATCAGCCAGGGAGGAAGCCCGAGAGAACCAATGGAGCTCACTATACAGTAACTAGCAGTGCCATGTTGATTACCAAGTTCTAAAACTGTGACAGGCTAAGGAGCTGTAAAATAACCACTTTTCAAAAGCTTGCCTGAGAAGTAGAACAGCAGAAAGACCATATCAGTTCGTATCTGTGATCCTTATGTTACCGGCAGTGAACTTACATCCATATGAACCAAAGACAGGAAGGACTCAGAGCACTCATGATACCTCCCCACGCACTCTTTTCTTTGTATTTCACAGTGCAGTGTGGGCTGGTGTTCTCATCAGCGGTTCCCAATCTTTCCAACCATGTGTACCTACCTAATCCAGCAAAGAGCCTGAGAATTCTCTTGCCAATTTCTGTCCTATTCTTATAAGACCCAAGGAAAAGAGATATGTCAACGTAATTTAAATGCATGAGCAACTTCAACGACTTCTTCTTCAATCACAAATCTTAAATGATGCAAAGTGTGGGATACTTTTTGCACACTTAAAACATTTTTATAAATTTTGCAGTATCTTACATAACTTGTATATTAACCCCTCCATGTAGTCTTGCCCCACTACAATCTCTGCTCTGCAAGGCTCTCAATGTCTTTGGGTGTAGCTGTTGGATTCATAAACTGTAAGATCGCAAAGACCAATGAGGCATCCAGCTCCAGAGACTCCGCTCCTTGGTCATGCATGCAAAGATGGGAAGCAGACCTGAACTTGAACAGCTAAGAAGGTAAATTTCCTGTGCAAACTCTTCTCAAATTTCTGCCTCTCTTTTGTGTTCACACTTGTCGGAACTAACTCCCTTTCTTGACTTACCACAATGTACTGAAAATCCCCTGATTACTTCTCTGATTGGGCACCTCCTGGCAGCTGTCCCTATATGGCCTGCTCACCAGTAACCCCTAATGTCCAGCGTGCAGCAGAACTCCACAAATGAGCATGGAGTGATAGCTATGCTGCTACATTAACCGAGTTCTGCCTCCCCGCGCACCAGGAACACCTGCTACATTTCACCAACATAGAGGTAGTCAGGACTTCATGCAATCCCAAGAGGACTTGCCTGCTCTAACTACTGCTCATTCTAGGTTTCTGAGGTACCAAACTCAGTGGGGTCTTCCCTCTCCTTCCTCCTATCTAGTTGTCCTATCTCCTCCCTCCTCATCTCATTTTCTCTCCCATTCCCTGAGGTCCAAACTCAGCTTGTTTCTCCAGGTACTTGATGCGCCTAAGGTCAGCTGCTCTTCCAGCTCCAAGCTAAAGCAGGCAAATCCCACCAGGATTCACCCCCTCACCCAACCCAGCCGCACCAATGTCCTCTTCTCAGCACAATTGTTGCCTCACATGTCTCCTGTCAACAGCACCTCAATTTTCCCAGCTGTTCCTGCCCACAGCCTCAAAAATACAGTTCCTCCACAACTTACAATGGGGTGACAGATGATAACCAGCATACATTGAAAATATCAAGTCAAAAATGCATGAAATTCACCCAGCCTCGTGGACATCCCAGCTCAGCTAGCACAGCACAGTGTGGGGTGTGGGGAGGGGGGTGGGTTCCCCCGGGATTGTGGGGCTAACCCAGAGAGGTGGCCACTCTTGCAGCACAGCACGGAGAAAGGATTCAGCTGCATGGCCGTAGTCCATAAGAGAAGATCCGAACTCAAATTCTGAAGTTACGCCTGAATGCGTATCACTTCTGTATACCATAAGGAAGTACAAAAATTGTTAAGTCAAGCCATCCAAGTGTGAGGTTGTCCATTTGGCATCTTCATCTTTCTTCCCCATCATCACCAATTTCCTACCACATCTCAGGTCATTGGCATCATCCCCTTCTGTCCATGTTACTTCTCCTTGAGCTCTCCGCTCACTCTTCTGTTCTCTCACTCTTCAATCCCACTGCCAGGTGAGGCTTCCTGGAGGGCACCCCAGGCCAGGTCCACACTGTGCTCAGTGACTTGCAATGCCCTCCTTCCCTTCTGGGATAGTCAATCTCCTCAACCAGACTTTAGGACCCTCATATACACCCACCCTTACTTTCAAGGATCCTCAACCACCTTCAAGAGCGCTTGCCGCATTCAAGGCACAAGTATGTGCACTGCAGGCTTCAGTCAACCCAAAAGGTGGGTTGGTCTCTGGAAGGGCCAATGCTCTCTTGCTTATGCCATGCCACCCACACCAAAAGCCTCTCTTGCCATGGTAGCCTCTTCATGGTAGTCTTCAAGGTCTGCCTCCATGATACCCTCCACAATTGGTGTTCCCTTGTCTCTGTACACCCTGACCCAATCACAACCCAGAAGTAGATGAGACCATCTCTGTGCTCTGGAGCCTGGGACAGCTGTGTCCTTCCCAGGGGACTCAGCTCTTGTGGGAGAAGGGTATAGTTGAGTGAAAATTCAGCACCCCAGAACCCCTCATGTCAAACACATACCAACAGCCAGAACTTCAGGTCTTGACTCAGAAGAGACATTTGGACGGGGGGATAGGTGAGAGTTAGATGAGGCCTTGGCAATGGTGGAGGTGGGAAAGAGGAGCATGCTGGAAACTAGCATCCTAGAGGACACTGATATTCAGTGAGAGGAGAAGGAAGAGGAGCTGCCCAGAGGCAGAGGGACAGGAGATCTAGGATAGCAGGTATACTGTCCCCAAGCACAGTTGCAAGAAGGACAGGAGCTTCACAATGTGAAGAGCTGCAGAGAAAAGGATGCTGATGTAGAGATTACTGATCACTGTGGAACTGAGAACTGGCCTGCATTGCTCTAATGCAGTGTATGCTCAGTGAATGCAAGGCCTTCATTAAAAATGCCGATTAAGGAAGAGGAGGGTCTGTACTCTATATCCCTGCCAGACTCCTAGAAAGGAAAAGTGAAGAGACAAGCATAGGGCAATGACAGGCTAGCTGCAAACTGGAGCTAAACCTACTTCCTCAAACTCTGGCCATGACTCAGATGTGACTCTGGGGCAGGTCGAATGTGCAAGAGAAAAAGTGATCTAGCTGTGTGCACTTCCTTATCCCTTCTTTGGATGCACAGGGATGCAGGATCACTGACAGCCTGGTGATGCACAGCAATGTCCATATGGGGGGGGGTCCAGGTAACTGCTTCCTGCAGGGGTCACAACATTAACTGGTGTTTGCTGTGGGGAGCGGATTATGAGAAGCCTGTGAGAACTTGACATAAGCACAACTGTGTCAAATCGGCAGGCTGAGTTTGGCACGGCCCCAGCCGCAGAAGAGGGCAAAATGCAGCACAGCTGTGTTTCCTAAGATGTTTAAGTTCAGAAGTAGGATCGAAGGTTTCTCTCGTTACAATGTCACGCCCCTCCCCAAGAACTGTTGCTCCACCTCCTTGTTTATAAAAGACTCTCTGAAGGAGGACATGGAGGTTTGATGGGATTGGGTTGGAGGATGGCTGGACTGATAGACTGCTTGCGAGAATGCTGCTGCTGCTGGCTTTTGTGTGTCTGCAAGTCTGAGTACAGAGACTTTAAGAGGGAACATGGGACAGTGCAAGTCTGAGGGCAAAGACTTTAAGAGAGATTAAGGAAAACATGGGATAGCATGGGTCTAAGGAAAGAGACTTTACAGAACAGAAAAGAAGACTTTAGAAGTAAGGTTTTAAAGAATAAAGAAACAAAATAAGAGTTAATAGAGAAAAGAAGTAATGAGGCTGTTCTGCATCCGAGTGCCTAGCACACCTGGCCCCAGCTTTGTCTTCTATCTTTTGTCCTTTCTGCATCTCCAGTCGCCCCCAGTTGGGTTGGTAGTAACAGAGCTCAAGAGAGCTCACGAGAGTTTGCTAGGCAGCCTCTTCTAGGAAAAGGATTAATAAAAGTCTCTTTGTTGGTTCTGCTCGGTTGCATAAATCTCCACCTCCACATCTGACCCACACCAGGGTCCTTTCAACTACATCCTATAGAGTGTGACTTTATAGAAATGAAACCATTTTCTTGATAAAGAAAGCTAATTAGCATTTCCTGGGGAATCTAACAGCCAAATGCACCATTATTCCCAATCCCACGCCTTGGTCTTCCTGTCCTTCTCATTCTACAGTTCACAGCTTCCCTATGGAGTCCTTCTCTCCTAAGCAGAAAACTATGTCCCTGCAGCACTGCTGGGCTTTGCTTCTGCTCCTGAGAACTGAAGGCTGAGACATTCTGAAGGTAACACAGGGCACTACAGGGCCTCGCACCCTGGCATAATTTAGATCCTGAAAACAACATGAAATCATCTCATCTGGAATCTTGACTCAGATAATATTACCGATTTTTTTTTTTTAATATGCTGGGGATGGAACCAAGGCCTCATGCATCCAGGCAAGCACCCTGCCACTAAGCCCCCCCACCCCCAGTCCAGCAGTCCATGTTTCCTCAGCTCTAGGATTTATGGTACCCTGTTACTAGTTTTGCTAACCCTTGCTGCTGTCCCCTCTCCCAGTCCTCTTCTCTTAGATGACTACTATCAGCTTCCAGCAAGTATGTTGAGTATCCTTGACATGCTGCAAGTTTCTGACCTGAGCCTGGTGTTAATTTCAATTTGTGCGTGTAGCATCACGTCTTCCTGCAGCTATTCACAAACTTTCAAGTTTTCTGCGTTTCTGCTCATGCGACTGGGAGAAGGGAAGGTGGGCTCTGCTCTGGGCCCTGTACTTGCTGGGACACCCACGTTTCCTCATGTTTTGTGTGTCAGCTTGGATAGGCCTTGCTGCCCAGCTGTTTGTTCAAACACCAGCCTAGGCGTTGCTGTGCAAGCATTTTTAGATGTGACTTGCAGTTATATCTGTAGACTTTAAGTAACACTGATTACCCTCTACAATGGGGGTAGGCCTCAGAAGAAAAGATCAAGGTCCTCAGAAAAGACAAGAATTTGACCTCCAGATCACATTTGGCTTCCAGACTAGAACATCACCTAGTGCCAAGACTTCCAGATCTCTGACCTGCTCTGCTGATTGTCAACTTGTTCATCCCTACAATCATATGAGCTAACTCCTTAAAGTCAAGGCACAGCTCCTCTCATCTTTCTTCCTTCCCCTCTCTCTTGTTCAGTTCCCAGTATCTGGAAATCTGAAATCCAAAAGGCTCTAAGATTTGTAAATTTCTGAGCACAGACATAATGTCATGCTACATTTTGGATGCTGTTTGTCCCAGCAAATATTCACTTGTTGGGACCCTGGTCCCAAGGACAAGGGTACTGAGAGGTGATGTGGAACCATGGGGGTAGGGTGGGGTCCTGGTGGAAGGTCCCTTGGACACTGGGGATGTGCCCTTGGAGGGAGGTAAGGCATTTCTCACAGGACCTTGGCTAGTTCTCTTGACAGGAATGAGATAAAATCCTGAGCCTGGCCCACTGGCCTCTCTGGTTTCCTGTTACAAGATGTAACTCTTCCTTCATGTGAGCACCCTCATCCTTTCAAGTCACCATGAGGTGATGCTGACAATGAAGGGCTCTCACCAGAGCCAGCACCATGCTGTCTGGACTTTCGGCCTCCAAAACTGAGCTAAATAAACCTCTTTTTCTTCATATGTTAACTGCCTCCAGCATTTTGTAAAGGTAATGAAAAGCTAACTAATACATATCACAAGGGAAAAATCCCACACTATGAAACTTTGTTTCATGAACAAAATAATTTTAAATATCGTATAAAATTACCTTCAAGCGATACGTATATATTTATGAAATAAAGCTGAATTTTGTGTTCAGACTTGCATCCCTTCCCATATAAATATCTGATTTTTTTTGTATATACAAAATATTCCAAAATTCAAAAAATTTCCAGGTAAGGATACTCAACCTGTCTACACACACACACACAATTTCTGTTTCACTGGTGAACTCTGACTAACCCAAGAGTCATGAAGGAAAACTCTGACTTATTTGCATGTCTTCTAAGTTTAAAAGCTCAATTACACATCTTAAATAAAATGCATCGTATGATTTTTAAAACACCATACCTATTATATAAAAACAAACTATTTGCTTAAGGTTTCTGATATAAGACATATCAATAATCACATTGCCAAAAAACTACAGCAGGCTAGTAATAGATTTTAGATTAAGGGCACCATTATTCCCAGAGGTAACACAACGTTGGCCCTTCAACTCTCAGTCTCTTAAGATTCTTTGTAAAGGCTTATTTCTTACTGAATGGACCTCCAGAGAGCTTTAGAATAAATTACAGCCTTGAATCAGGAAAATCTAAATTATAGGCCCCTGAAAATCATGCCCACAGCAGTACTTTGCTAATAAATAAAATCCATGGTGAAGAAAATCCTTCATAAAGTGAGCAGAAAACTTTCCTGGGTGCCATCACAGACAAAAGCATTTACTGCGCAGCCTTTGTTGGTGTTAACACGTGCCACGGCATGGTGCTTCTGGCGTCACTGCCAGGAAGGTTTATATTAAACTGCACAAGGAGCAGATGCCCAAATGCGCAAAAACACATGATGGCACAGGGTCCGGCAGAAGCAGCAGCCTCCACAACATGCAGGTCTCAAAGGACCAACTGCAGTACCTGCTCTGAATAGCCTTTGCCACTTCCCCAGGAATGACCCAGGGACCCAGGAACTGACTCGGACTTGGACTCTGAACCAAGCAGCACTCATGCTCACTTTGTGTAGATTCTGCCACTTCACTTTAACTCAGAGCAGTAACCAAACAGTGAGCTGATCTGCATTAAGATAAGCAAAGAGTACTTACGTTTAAAAACAATCAAGGGGTCCATCCTACCTTCTCAAGTCTTCAAAATGCCACTACAGAGGTCACACCACAGTAGGTATGATTTGATTGTGTGTCTAGTCACTTAGCAGAAGAGCTCAGACCATGAGATTATCAGAGCTTTGAACCTTGTCCTACACAGAACACAGAAACCCACCAGTGTGAGCTTTAAGTCCATGCTGTTGCCTGGCATTAAGTTAATATATAACAACAATTACACATCAAAGAAAAAAAAATCAACAAGTTAAATATACACTCTAGAAAAAACAAAACTGGCAACAACCAAAACAATGACAATCTTTGTGCTCTGCTTGTATACTTTTCCCCCACTTCTCTGCATGTGAGGACATTTGCTGGTGACTAAACAGTTCTGGACCAACAAGCACTCCCCCCCTTGGATACACTAAACAGGGCGTGTGGGTGGGTAACAGGAACCTGATCTGAGTACTTGAGTTTAGGGTGGAACTAAGAATTTTTCCTGGAGAATGTTCTGTATGGAATTTCAACATCCAAGTGACTAAACTATTAGCCAAGCACTGTGGGGCACGCCTATAATCTCTGCACTCTGGGAGGCAGAGGAAAGAGGATTTCAAGATTAAGGCCACACTGAGCTACAAAGTGAGATACTTTCAAACAAACAAACAAGAAAAGCCAACAACAAAACCCAAATGACTTTAATCTACATTTCTCAAAATAATTCATTCTCACTAGGCACTGATACCACATACTTACTCAAAGTAAGTCAAATATAGTCAAACGCCACAATGAGAGAGAAACCCACCAAATTCCAGTTATTCTTCACATAACCACCCCGTGAAGAAAGATGGCTTTCCTGTGATTTTGAACAAGACACCTAATCTCTCCAAGCCTGACTGTTTCAGCAGGGGTAATAACACCTGACAGGATCGGGATGCAAGCGTGTAGGAAGTAAACCACAGCGTGAAGAACAGCACCACTGTGTCAGAGGTCGCTTCCATATAGTTTTGAACAATCTCACAAAGAAAATTCAGGATCAGAATGAGTGCCTCCAAATTTGGGAATCCAGCTCACTCTTTTCCTCCCCCAGCCCCAGGTGCTCCAAGAGGTGAGGCCACAACGCAGAACATTATAAAGTAACAAAGGACTCTACCTGTATCTATTTGAAAACTTCCTACACAGGAGGTGCTCCCGCTGGCTCAGTGGTAGAGCACCTGCCAAGTAAGCACAAAGCCCTGAGTTCAAACCCCAGTACCACCAAAAAAAAAAAAAAAAAGTGTTACAAAGTTTGCACCGTAAGCTTTTTGTGTATGAAATTCAAAGAGTGACAGCACCCTTATCCAACGTTTCTGGTTCTGTCATAGATCCTGGATGCACTGGAGGGCAGTTTTCCACAAGGAAGTAGGAAAAGAAAAAGCAGATGAAAAAGTTTAGGCTTCATGAGAGGACAAGTACCATAAATATAAATAGCACTCAAAATACTATGACCTCAGGTGTATAGCAATCTTTCTCCACCTCTCTGGGCAAGTTACATGAGGAAAGAATGCATGTTAGTGAACTGCTTTCTTCACGAGCTTCCCACACTCTGACCCCAATGCAGCAATAAAAATAATAGTGCCCTAGACTGGAGGTGTGGCAAAAACCCTGAGTTCAAATCCCAGTCCCGCCAAAATAAATAAATAAATAAATAATGGTGCCTCAAGTGCTACTCATACACCGCCGACCCCAACACCACTGTGTCACACAGGAGCTGCCCTTGATTTCACTGGGTTTGGTTCAATGGAATGGATTTGCTTATCTGGCTTGATTAATGAAATACTGAATTTCTCTAACACCAATACAATATGCACAGCTAAATGGTTTCAACCCTAACAGAACAAAAGTACTAGAAATGACAGGTTTAAAAACATAAACACATAAGCCAAATCTTCACTCATCCCATCTCTAACCTGGGGCTGTGGAAAGTATCCTCACCCACTCACAGATTCTCAGCCTATCTGCAAATAGGCTTCCACCTCATCTAGCCAGTCCTCCCTCCAAATGTAGGACTCCTTGCTGCAGGAAAAGAAAAGAAAAATGGAGGTCTGCACAAGTAGTTTAATAATTTCCACAAAACTGCTGAAGCATTTACTGCATGCCAAGTGCTATAAGACACACGACATGCGGAAGGTGACGAGACCGAAGAGCTCAGTTACTCAGCGTGCAGCACCTGCCAAGTGCCAGGCTCTGTGCAAACAGCCAGAAGGACACCAGAAGCATGGACATGTCCCTTAGACAGACAAGGAAGTGGGGGGGTGGTGTATAGCAGTGAGGAGGTGAACTTGAGTCCAGGGATTCTGACTCTGAGCTCAAGTGATTTTAGGCGCTTCTTCAGAAGTTCACAATTCCTAGGACCAAGGAAAAATGTCAGTCTGTAGCAACAGCCTCCAAAGATGACTCAAAGAAGTTAAAAGGAAAAGACTGCTCCTTTACCAGGGAATTCAATGAGGAAAAATGTCAGCCAAACCATCACTAAACAATATTGAAGACTTCACTGAAAAAAGTCATCCACTGTACTAAGTTATTACAAGAACATCGCAAATATTAAACCAATATTAAAATATGGCTAACACTGGAAAAGAGCTTAAGCCATCAACTGTAAGTCATTATTTATTGTCTACAAGTAAAAAATATTGTACTAAATAATCTATACATTGTACTCCAGTCCTCAAAGCAATTTCCACATTATATAGATGAGAAAATGGACAGAAGGCAAGCCTCAGAGTCAAGTATTTAGCTTGACGTGAAACAGCCAGGATTAGATCCAGGAATACTGCTGCTGCTTGGTTCTTAACAACTAACTTAGGTGTATGTTTGAAATAATATGCAAAGCCGTGTGAGTATGTGTATACAGATACACAATGCATATACATTTATGCATGTACGTACACAAAGATGTCTATTCATATGAATTGAAGACAGATTCTGAAAGTTAACAGGCTTGGTAAACTTTCATGCATTGTAGGAAATCCTGAAGATTTTTCAGAGCCTTTAAGTCTGTGCAGTTGGTTTTGGGGCCGAATCTGGCAGTGTCTGCTATTGCATTCGTGTGTTGAAATCCTCTTCCAACGTGATGACAGTGTTAGGATGTGGGCCTGTGGACAATGATCAAGTTATGGAGGCAGCGTCCTCATGAAAGGGATTTGTACCCTTATTTAAAATAACACACGTTTTTAAAGGCCCCAAAGGTATCTTTTACCCTTCTCCCACGTGAGGATAACATCTACGAACCAAGAAGGAGCCAGCAGACACTGGATTTGCCAGTGCCTTGATCTTGACCTTCCTGCCCCAGAGCTGTGAGGACTGAGGGGCAGCTGTCTAAGTTGCCCACTCTGTGGTGTGTTGTCTAAGTTGCCCAAAGAGACTATGGTAACATCCATGGCTTTTCTGGCCTACATAGAGACTTTTTAAAAGCAGAATTAATTTCCAACATCTAAGAATCCAGGAATTTCACTTAAAACCCTAGAAAAATCTACATTCACTTGGAAAATGAAAAGTTTTGGTAATACTGGCTCACATTGCCTTTTTGAACCTACAGGTGGAACCTAACGAGCAACAGACTCCACCTAGCCCAGACAACTCCTCTGTTACCTGCATAGCCCCAGGAGGCATAAGCTTTTGCAATAGCCAGGCTGTAACCACCTAAAGATTGAAAAATGAAGAAGTCGGGCCTCTCAGTCTGAAGAAGCAGGCTTGGTTGTGACCATAATGTGGTCACATTACAAGCTAGATACATTTTGCAGAGAGAACAAGCAAAGTTCAAAGAAATTATCTGATGTACCCAAGGCAAACCATATGAGCCAGACTGAGCAACAGGTGCCTGAATTCTTATGCAACTATGTGTTTACTTTCTTCCAGGTATCTACTAAGAACTTTCTAAGGCAACAGTTAAAAGAAATGGCAAATCAGAAAATGAAAGCAGTGTTCATACCCATTGCACTTTCACCAATCCAGGAATAATACAGAAGCTAAATCGACAGTACAACTTCCAACTTTCTTTTATACAAGGGGGAAAGCAGGAAGTTTGTTAATAAAATGATATAATAAAGCATGGGTTTGTTAGCAAGTCCTAATTAGTAGTCAATTGGCCAACTATTTTGTTATTTATTTAGCTATATGGAGCTTGTTTGGCAAATAAACAGGCTTCATTTTCACAGAACACAAAGCAAATCAGGCCAAATACCCCAAGGTGATGGAAAAAAGACTGAGGGTCATTTCTGGGACTCCTGCAGGCCCAGTGTACTTAACCTGCCCTTGGACTTGCCGGGCCCATTAACCAAGAGCCCTGGTTTGCTGGGAAAATAACGTGTTTTCTGTGATCTGAAAAACAGATTATTAAAAAGGAAACTATGCTATCAAGAGAAAAAAGTAAATGCCATGATTTACATAGCTGCACTTTCTAACTTTTTGGACGTGTTACATGAAAAGTAATAGACCAATGTCTTGGCTGCCCTTTCGGAGTCATACCTGGTAAAACAGGTTAAACTAACGGTGTGTTTACAGAATGACATGAAGTAACCTCAGTATTGACAGAGGTCTGTTGCACTTAAGTTGGACGTGACTCCTGTAGATAGTCCATGTGACATTGCCATGCAAAGACACATGGAAGTAAATTCCCAGTGCTCATGGCGGTCTTTATATTCTCTCTCTCTCTCTCTCTCTTCTCTCTCTCTCTCTCTCTCTCCTCCCTTCTCTGGTTTTTTAAAGCAAGGTCTCCCCATGTAGCTCTGGCCTGGAATTCATGATCCTCCTACCTCTGCCTCTTGAGTGCTGAGATTACAGACATGCACCACTACACCCAGCTGAGGCCTCTATTTCTTAATAAAGTATGAGCCCATTCTGCTGGAGGATGGTGGACTGGAGACACCAGTACATTCTTGCATCTCCAGGAGACAGAAGCAAAGCAAAAGGTGTATGGCTGCAGAAGAGGTGAGGTGGCATACGGAAAGGCACAGAAGTGCAACAGTAAACACAGAAGAATTAGAGACCAGATGAGATCCATAAATAGTGGACTTTGGATTTGTAAAAGAAACAGTCCTAACATTAGGTGCTCATCAACATGGTAGGGAAGGAGAGAGCCCGCCTCACAGGGCTTTAAGGGAGAGAAGGAAAGCCTCGGGGAGCTCCATTCTCACAGTGAGCAGATACCAGAGAACCATCTTAAGAGAGGTCCTATGGTCAAACCTCACGGCTAGGTGCACAGAGGTCCCAACAGCCTTCCTTCCTTCTTACTAGCTAAGAAAGTCCTAGGCCCCAGAACCAGTGCTGATCTGGATGCAGACTTGTGACACAGGTCTATAGGGCAGGAAGTGTGGGCAGAGGAAATGAGGCCTGACCTCTGGGAAGAGCAGACAGACCAGCAGTGTGGCCTATGCAGGGGCTGGGACAGAGACTGATAGCACACAGGATCCCTCAGTGCCCATGCTTCCCCCTCCCAAGCACAGAGTGCTCTGGTTTGTACTTCCCATGCCCACACTGCTAAGCACCTCTGGAGTGAGGGGTACAAACCTCAAAAACATAAAAGAGATGAAATCATAAGGAATGTGCTCTTTGACCATAATGACATTAAACTACAAATTAACACAAAAATAATGGGAAAATCTCCAAACACTTAGAAACTAAATAACATATTTCTTAATTCATAATTCACAGATCAAAGAGGAATTCTAAACTAAAATCAAAATTTTGGGGACATAGCTAAAGCAGTATTGTGAGAAATATTTATAGTCCAAAAACATTAGGAAGAAGCATCTCAAAACAATAACCTAAGCTCCTACTTTCCAGAACCTAAAAAAGAGCAAAATAAGCAGAAAGAAGAAATGGAAAAAAAAAAAGTAAACAGAAAAACAAAGCAAAGAAAACCAATGAAACAAAAGCCATACTTTGAAAGCATCAATAAAATTGATAAACTTCTAGCAAGACTGACAAGGGATAAATATGTGACATGCCAGTACCAGGAATGAAACAGGCTATTACTGAAGACCCTGCACACATCAAAATGATAATAAAGAGAATACTAGGAATGTGTCGTCACACATCAATTTGACAACTTTGACAAAACAGATAATTTCTTCAAAAAACACAAACTATCACAACTCACACAATGTGAAAAAAATTTCAACAACCTTTAACCACTAGGGAACTTCAATTTGTAATTTCAAAACTACCAAAAATAAAATCTCCAGGCCCACATGGTTCACTGGAGAATTTTAACAAATATTTAAAGGAAAGTCAACATCAATCTTATACTGTCTCTTCCAGGATCTGGAAGAAGAAGGAATACTTTCCAACTCACTTTATAAAAAGTTAGTCTCACTCCATTACTAAAACCAGATTGAAAGCAGTACAAAAAAGAAAACTACAAACCACAAATCACTCACAAATTTTAACACAAAATGCTTAGATGCTTAGTGAAAAAGAATAGAATGCAATTATATATAAACTAATTACAACCAGATGCTAGTAGCTAACTCTATAATCCTAGCTACTTAGGAAGTTGAAATCCAGAGGATTGAGGCCAAACCAATCAAAAAAAAAAAAAGAGTTTGTGAGACTCCATCTGAACAAATCAGTGGGTGGTACATGCCTGTCATCAAGTTACATAGGAGGCTGAGATCAAGAGGATCCAGGCCAGCCAGGGCAAAAACAGGTTTGTGAGAGCCCTCCCAACAGAAAAAAGCATGATGTGGTGGGGCTTGCCTGTCATCCCAGCTATGGCAGGAAGCAGAAAATGGGAGGACAGACCTGGGCAAAACACAAGACCCTATCTCCAAAATAACCAGAACAAAAAAAGTTGTAGGTGTGGCTCGGGCAGTAGAGCACCTGCCTCACAAGCATTGAGTTTAAACCTCAGTATCCTCCCCGCCCCCAAAAAAACATTAATTATTCTCCCATATACTTGCAACGAACATGTGGACACTTAAACTAAAAATACAATACCATTTACAATTGCTCAAAAAAAGGAAATATTTAGGTGCAAATCTAATAAAATCAAAAACTGTATGCTACAAGTTACACAATGATAAAAAGAAACTAAAGAAAATCAAAATAAACGAAGAGACATACTATGTTTGTTGATTATTGATTGAAAAACACAACAAAATAAAGAGGTCAATTCTCCCCCAAATTCATATCAAACCCCAGCAAGATTTTTTTTGTAGATATAGAAAAGACTATCATACTATTTACATACAAGGGAAGGGGATGGGGGCTAGAATAGATAAAAACAATTTTGAAAAAGAATAAAACAGGAGAAATCACTCTATTCGATCTGGAGATTTTTACAGCTGTGGTAATGGAGACTGTGACTGAGGCACAGTCACAGATCAATAAAACAAAGAACCAGCAACAGAGCTCCAAACAGGACCAACTGATTTTGACAAAGCAGCAAAAGCAGCAGAATGTAAGAGAGACTACCTTTTCAACAGATGGTGCTAGAGCGACTGGATATCCAGAGGCCAGAGCAAAACAAAACCCTGACCTGCATCTTTTGCCTTCTTCAGAAATTAATTTCATGGAGCTATCATGGGCTTAAAGGTAAACATGTAAAAGCATCAAACTTTTAGGAAAAAAAAATTAGAAAACCCCTGGGACCTTGGGCTAGGCAGAGAATTTAGACTCGACATCAAAAGCATGGTCAGTAAAGGAAAACCTGACAAACCAGACTTCATCAAAACTAGAAACTCTTGTCCTTAAAAGATGAGTTTACTGAGTTAGAGTGCATTTTTGCACAGCACATGTCAGAAAAATGGATTAGTGTCTTCAGAGGATGATGTTCAAAGAGTCAACGTCAAACATTCCAAATTTATGACATTTTTGAAATGACGAAATTATATGAATAATTAGTTGGAAATGAATTACTATGAATAATTAGAAAGGAAAGGGTGGGGGCAGGAAGGAAGAAGGTATGGCTATAAAGAACCCCTCACTGTATCAGTGGTTGCCATATTGTCTATAGCTTTGCAAGATGCTATCATAAGGGGAAACTGTGTAATATTTTTTTAAAAAGTATTAAACTAATAAGGTTGGCCTTAGTCTGTTTCCTTACTTGGGCCATAAAATTTGGCCAAGGGTTGCCTCCATTACAGCAAACTGCAACCTAATTTCATACACAACAGATTGCAAATTAAGGGTATATTCTTAATAGGTAGAATTCTACCTATTAAGGGTATATTCTTAGTAGGTAGCTGAGTCTCAGGCAGTGGAGCTTCAGCCAATCACAGGCTGCCAACTGATCAGCTCAGGCCCATAAAAGGCAACTGCTGACTTCAGCCAATCAAGTTGCTTCTGCATGTCACTTTCTTTTCTCTGGTTATAACTGTAAGCTGCACATGTGTTGGGTGGGCATTCTGAACCAACCTCAGTCCCCAACAATGCCAATTCTCCAACCTTTTTCTTGCTTGGATGAACTTCACTAAGTTTAACTCGGCTCAGATTTAACCAGTTTTATTTAAAATATTAAAGCAAGGATTTTGAGCTCCTCACTGGTACAGTTACACATATGCCTTAACTTTCAAGTCCCTACTTTTTTCTTCTGCCAACTCTTGCTTCTTCTGTGTCAGATGTTGTCTTTTACCAATATTCCTTCAGCTAATGAAAACAATCTACACTGTACCTTTGTTTTTCATACAACTAATCACCACTGCTGTGTGCTCTGCCTTCAAATAGAAGTTAAAAATTTTTTCACACAGAACTTTTCTTAAACAGCCAAACCTCACCACTGAAATATTTCAGGTCAGTGAGAACACTGAGGACAAAGGGATTCTGAATTCCATCAAAGATCACCAGGTCACCAGCAAGTACAAGTGGCCACCTCCCCATAAGGCCCTCTACAATATTCCCTCTAAACCATTCAACCAACATTTGTAACATCCCTCTGTCATCTGCATCACCCTCAGGGGACAGTGTCCTGTCACCAAAACTTCCAACAGTGCAGACGGTACCAAATTCTCTATATACTGCATCTTCCTGTGCCTATTATACCTATGATAAAGTTTAAGTTATGCACTAGACACAGCAAGAGAATAACAATAAAACAATATACTTTAACAAGTTATTTAAAATGTATGAATTGTTTATTTCTGGGATTTTCTATTTAGTATTTTCAGACTATAGTTGATGGCAGATTCCTGAAACTAGAAAGTGAAACATCAGTGAATTAGTGGGGACTACTGGAGTTATAAAACCATATACAAGGCACATCTGGTGGCATTTAGCCTTTCCCCCCACATGTGGAAGCCATGGTGCTGTGGTATTTCTCCTGTGGGTTCTGAGATAAGGATCATGACTTACCACCTTTCTTGGCTTCTGTAAAAACAGCAGCATTGACCACATGATGCAGCCTATGGGCAATGCATCCTAAGTGCCTTGCTGCTTGGTTGGTACAAACCATTTCCTGGGACCTCTGGGACCCCAGATGTGGGTACCAGCAAAAGCTTCAGCATCCTTCCAGTGGGGCAGTAGCTTTCCAGCTAAAACTCATCCTGTAGTGATGAGTTTATACAAACTCATGTGTAATAACTGGTCACTGGACGACCCAGTTCTCTTTCAAACAACCACATCAAAGGACACTCTTCTATTCAGAAAAAGCAGTAATACAAACATTCACTTTTAAGCATTTTTTTTAATCCTCTCTCAAAAAAATAACAAAAGTGCATTCCAGGATTTTTCAATTGACCTGGAAGTACACCCAGAGAGAGCAGTCATCCCAAGAAGCCTCCTGGTAAACGAGTCTCCATTTACAATGATCTTTTTATCCCAGACAGATCTGTACAGATACCCACTATCTTTATCTCAGAAGAAAAGCATTCCCACTGACAAAGTGTTCTTTAAAACACTGAGGACAACAGAGACGCACTGTGTAGAGGGAAGATGTGCCTTCTACAGAGACGGCTTTCCAGGAAACCCTAGAAAACAGTGCCATCCTGCTCAGGACAGACAGTTCTTCCTTCCCTGACAGGTTCCTCCACCTACAATGGAAGAAAAACTGAGACTAGTACTGTTCACCCATACAAGTTAAAAAAGAAAGATAGATTGCTACAGCAGGACACTAGCAGAAATGCAATCATCCACTCCAACGATTCAAGTAAATGGTGCAGCTTGCAGAGATTGAAAAAGACACTCTGCTTCAGAATAACTAACTGCTGTGTGGGGTTTGATTTAATGACTCTCAGCAGGCTTAAAGAGAGCCCCCTTCAGATGTGCCAGCATGAACGTAAGACACTGCTACCAAATCAGACACACGGGAAGCACTTCTAGCATTATGAAGTGCTATGGACTGGATGAGTGTCCCCAAAGGTCCATGTCCCTGGTAGGGAGTTAGGTCACTAGGGAATATCCTTAAAAGGCAAGATGGAGACCCCAGTCCTTTATCTCTCCTCCACTCTTCCCCTCCCTCCCTCTCTCTCTTTCCTTCCTGGCTGCCATGAGATGAGCAGCTTGCTCTTACCACGTGCTTCTCACCAAGGTGTTTTTCCTCGCCACAGGCATCAAAGCAATGGAGCCAGCAAACCATGCACTGAAACCATGGGCCAAAATAAATCTTTCCTCCTTTGAATTTGCTTCTCTCAGGCATTTTGTTACAGAAAAAGTAGCAGAAAGCTGACTAACATAGAAGGTTTGACCAATCTCTCAGTAATTATTTGAATACTATAATGTGGTAAAATGAAAAATGTAATGTTGCAATGCTAAACAATTCTTACTTCTGTGTTCTGTCAAAAGGATTCTGTGTCAGACTCATTAAGGATCAACACTTTGCATGAAGAGGTCAGACTACAAATAAGGATTAGGAAAAGCAAGAAGAGCTCCTGCTTCAAGATTATCTCTGTCAGAAAGAAGTACCCAGCAAGCTCTAGCCCTGAGTATTTTCCCTAACTTTGAGCCCAAAGAAACCCAGATGGTCTGCAGAGAGAGCACGAGACAGAAGAGGAGAGCCAGGGCTGATTGAGCCACTTGCACTATCTTACTTCTAAATTCCACTTTCCCAAAGAAGATTCTAGCTGGGAAGGAAAGTCTAGAAGACTTCCTCAGTCTCCTGTTTCAGCAGACTCTCTGAGAAGGTGAGCTAGAGAGGGAGGGCATAACTGAGCACCACCCCAGTTTCAAAGCTGAACCTTGGAAGCATGAGCTCAACACCAGAGCCTCCCTGGCCAGCACCCCTCCATCTGCTCTAGGAGCCCAGGGTTGCTGGAGCAGGTGCCCCAGACATCCTGCCCAGTCTCTGGGCATTTCAAGAGCTGAGCCTGCAGAAGATACCTGTCTTCAGATGGCTAGAGTTTACATGGATGCTGGTCAGTGAGGACAGCAGAGGGAAGTACAGTCATGACAGGAGACTTTCTGCAGAATATATGGTTAGCGGTTGTGTCTCCAGCAACATCAGTGCCCTTAC